>NC_134530.1:302966943-304166943 GCF_050624435.1 Tenrec ecaudatus | reverse complement strand
GAGCTTTTTTTTTAAAAAAAAAAAACCCCACCTCATTTACATACCTATTAAGTACATCTTACTGGAAAGCCCTGTTAGGAAACCCATCCTTTGATTATATTTTCTCTCAATCTGGATTCTTGGGATCTTCAATTTGCTTGTCTTCATCGCCTCCTTGTATAATTTGCTGGCAGTTATTTTTGCCTTCTTCGTGTTTTGTATGGACTGAGCTATCTGTTCTAATGCAGACGGAGTGAATACTCCGGCATTCTTCCCACCTAGTCTGGAGTCCTCTAATACCTCTTCCTCTCTTCTCTTCAATTCATTATCAACGGAAGGTTCTAACTTCCAACTATAAACCGCTTCTATCTCACTAGGCCATGGTTCTTTGGGGGAAGGTGGCCTAAGGCTAAGTGCACCCTTGTTGTGGAATCTGCTCTCTTTCAGGTAGTTTGCTAAATGTTCTATAGCAAAGACCACTTCTGCAGCCATAGAGAGATCTCACTGCTGTGGGTTTGAACGCCCAACCCAGCAGTGGTCTTGGAGAAGACAGCTACGCCTCTTCATTCCTTCTTGCTACCTGCTCCCGTGGCCCAGCATGTCCCTGTCTCAGGCCAGTTGCTCACTCTTCCCAACACTCTAGTGCTCTGTTCACTCACTCTCATTTCCGTTAGGTTTCTGCTCAATTATCACCTCCTGAGAGAGGCCTCTTCCTGCTGACCCCACCTCCTATCACTCTCTAACTCGTGAGCTCCCCATGCACAATGTCACTGTGATCCATTGGCTGATTTTCAGAAGTAGATTTCCCCTCCAGCCCTTTCTTCCCAATCTTAGGACAGGCATTCTGCAAGAGCCTGCTCAGGACCACAGCACCACGTACGTACATCTCCACTGACAGCAGAGGGTGGCCGCATGGGCCCTGTTTCTTTTTCTCATTATTGATGAATTCCTGACATCATATTATATATGCGTGTCCTAAGTGATGGGTCCCTCTTCCAGAAGAACTGGCTAATCACTTTTTTGGGGGTTGTCATATTCTGTGTTGGTGCCATGCAGAGGTGCTGGTCTTGGCAGACCCTCAACTGTGTGACACATGGAGATTTCTGTTTCCCAGCATCTCCATCTAGCCAGTTAACTTTCACATACCGAACCTGTTCCTCCTTTTTTCTCATTGTCATCCCATATCCACTTTCCTTTTTGATTTGTCTCTGTTTTTGTTCCTCTTTCCTTCCCTGCCCACCCCACCCCATCCCATGTACCGTTTATTCTATCCCTTTGAATGACACAAACAGAACACCCGTAGTTCAGTAGTTAAGTGCTTGTCTGTTAACTGAATGATTGACAGTTCAAATCGACCAACTGTGCCACCCGAGATAGATGTGGTGGCATCTGTTTTCATAGAGTTTAGCCTGGGGAACCCTATGGGGCAATGTCATTCTGCGCTATGGTGGTGTTCTGTGTGGGTTTGGAGCCTTTGTTTGGTCTTAGAACTGCACCAGAGAGGTCTCTGGTTGAGTTTTTGACATTGAAGATCCCAAATGGGAGCACGCGGAGGGCAGGCAGGGTAGACAACAGGGCAGCCAGTAGAGATTTGTCAATTGTAAACCCTATACTATAATATTGAGTGAAATTAAGTCGGTCCCAATGGAAATATTGTACGAGTCTACTCATATGAACTAGGTCAAATAGGCAAATGCCTCTAAACTTACTGCCATCGGGTTGATATCTACTCAGGGACCCTGCAGGACAGGATAGAAATGGCCGTTAGTTTCTATGGCGGTAACTCTTCACAGGAGCAGCAAGCCCTGTCTTAGGGGGAGTGGCTGGTGGCTTTGAACTGCTTACTTTGCATATCACAGCATAGTGTGGAACCACTTCTCCACCAGGAGGGAATGAACCCGTCCCCCCACACAAATACCAAAAAAGGGAACAAATTGCACAGCCAAAGTTTTAAGTGGTTTGCAGCTTAATAGGGGCTGTGGGGTGAAAAATGGGAACGGCTGCTTCCAAGACAATGAACTTTTGTTAAGGGTGATGGTCGAATAATGTGATGTAAGTAATTAATGACTCTGAATCGTGGGAGTAAAACAATATTGACATATAAAATGTTTGGTATATTTATATTCAGTACATAACAATGACAGCAAACCATTATGATATTCTACCAAACCAACCAACCAACTAACCAAACTTAACTACCATGAGGTCAATTCTAAACTCATAGGGACCCCATAAGACAGGGTAGAACTGTCCCTGTGGGTTTCCGAAACTGTGATCTATGGGAGTAGAAAGCCTTGTCTTTCTCCCAGGATATTCTACAATTGATCTTTCATTTGGCTGAAGCAATTCCTCTCTCTAATGTTGTTTATCTAACACTGCTTCTTTCTGGTTCTCCACACCGCCCACTAGGCGTTTCGGAGAGAATCCTGGGGGTGGGGGGGAGGAATCTGATCTGCTTCACAAAGAGCCCCTCCCCAGGCTGTGGTCGCAGCCCCATGCTGCAAGACCCCGGACAGCTGTGAACCCTGCTCTCCCAGATGGAGTACAGCCGGAGCCAAGGATTTGGAAGAGGCAGTTGGGAATATATTAGGGAGGAGGACAAAAGAGGCAGATGAATATTCACCAGTCCGTCCCAGTGGGCAGGAGCACAGCGCTCGGATTTGTCATCGCCTTAGGGTCTGCTAGAGTCATTAGCATAGATCTAATAAGCACTGAAAATAACCAGAAAATAGCCTGGATCTGGGGTGTGCCTGCCTCCCTCTGTGCAAACAATAACTGGATGGTGTGACTTTCCCCCTTCATGAAGGAGGGAAATCTGGAACTGTCTGAGACAATGGGCGGATGGAGCGACGTGAAGGGGGAAATGCAGCGTCCAGGGTGGAAAAGAGAAGGGATCTATCTCTTAACACCACCAACTCCAAAGAATCTACTTTTCCATGCAGACCCACACTGGCGTGGCACCCTGTCAGATAAGAGGGGGAGGGGGAGAATATGCAATTTGCACGGCCCCAAACCAAACCAATTGGCATTGAGTTGAATTTGACTCAGGGCCATTCTGTATGGGACAGAGTAGTTTTCTTGCTTTGGTTTTTATGGAAAGAGATTGTCTAGCCTTTTTCTGTAGAACCGTTGGGTGAATTTGAACCACCGGCCTCTCAGTGTGTTGCTGTTCTTAGGTGCTGTTGAGTCGGCTCCCATTCATAGGGACCCAAAGCGCTCCTTGGTCCTTGGCAATCCTCAGAATGGTGGTTATGTCTGAGCCCTTTGTTGTAGCCCCAAGGACAACCCGTCTCCTTGACGGCCCTCCTCTTTTTCGCTGAACAGAGCAGGATGTCTTTTCCAGGGAATCCTCTCCTCTGATAACATGTCCAAAATACTCGAGAGGAAATCTTGCCATTGCTGATTCTAAGCAGCACTGCTGTACTCTTCCCAAGGCAGATGCGTTTGTTTCCTTTTGGGCATCCCATTAGCCAGCACCATCACGCACATACACCATTCTTTGGTCTTCCTTATTCAATGCCAGACTTTCACATGCATATGACACAATTGAAACTAGCGTGGGCCGGTACCGGCACCTTCGTTTTCAGAATGACATCTTTGCTCTTATCATTTTAAGGAGATAGTGTGCAGCAGAGTTGCCCAAGGCAATGTGCTATTTGATTTCTGGACTGCTGTTTCCATGAGCAGTGACTGTGGATCCTAGTGAAATGGAATCCTTGGCATTGTCAATCATTGCTCCCTGGATCATGATACTGTCTAATGGTCTATTTGTGAGGATTATTGTTTTCTTGACTTGGAGTTGTCATCCATTTATCCAAGGGTAGCTACAGTCCTTGATTTTCTTCAGCAAGTGCTTCGGGTTTTCCAGCGAGCAAGATCAGTGCATCCCACGTTGTTGATAAACTTTCCTCCAATCCTCGTGCTACGCTCTTCTTCCTATAGTCCGGCTTTCCACCAGTCAGGCAACATTCTGATTTGCACAGGTGTGTGAAATCCAGGAAGACTAAGAGAAGTCCTGTGAACCCTGCACAGGTAGGAGGTGCAGGTAAGCCTAGCTCCGCCCAGCTTAGTATACTGTAAAGGCTACATTATTCACTTTCCTACACCTGATGATAGCAACCGTGGTGCTGGCCCACACCAGGGAAAGCACCATGGGCTGCCAAAAGGGCAGGTCAATCTGTCTTGGAAGAAGGCTAGCCGGAATGCTTTTTAGAGTCAACAATGGCAAGCCTGCATCTCAAGAACTTTGGGCATTGTCAGAAGAAAACAGCCCTTGGAAAAGGAAGGCATGCTCAGTTAAACAGAGAAGCAGGGGAAAGGAGGAAGACCCTTGAGGAGATGGTTCGACGCAGTGGCTGCACCAATGGGCTGCCACATAACAGTGGCGAGGGCGGGGCAGGACCCCCACGGTTTGATTTCTGTTGGAATCAACTCCACGGCATCTAACAACAGCCGCCACCGCCACAACAGCACCAGTTGAACATTCCTGTGGATTGACTTCTTATCAAAGTCTCTAAGTAGGTTGAAGTAGTTAGCTTATTGTGCGAATTGAAGGGCGGAGGGATACATGGCTCCGTGAGCCTCGCCTTTCAAGTTCTCAGGTTTCTTGCTTTGTGATGGTCGGACCAGAGTGAAGCTGCCTTAGCCAGTTCCCTGCTTTAGCTGGCAAGGCTCACTTCCTGCAAGACATCCCAAGGAGAAGCCACATGGACCTACCCTGATGCAGCCCTGGGTGCTGGAGCAGCCATGTGGAGACCCCTGCTAGCACTGAGATGCTTACATGTTCACTGATTTGGCTTTCCTCCTGCAGTCGGCGTCATTGCATCTGTTTTGTGAGATGGAGGACTTTGTGGATTGGTGTCGGACATATGGATTAATGTTGGATTTGTGGGCTTGGGCAGCACTGGGTTGGGGTGTTTTCTTGATGCATACTTATCCTTTATATAAAACTCTCCCTTATGTACGAGTTTCTGTGGACTTGTTTCTCTAAAGTACCCAGCCTAACACATAGGGTATCTACTCATGAGACAATTGCTGACTTAAACAAAATCAAAGCCAAATTCACTGCCATCGAGTCCATTCTGACTCACAAAGGAACTGTAGTATAGGGTAAAACTGCCCCCTGTGATTTTCTGAGCCTGTTACTCTTGACAGGAATAGAAAACCTCATCTTTCTCCTTTGGGGCGGCTGGTGGTCTCGATCTATTGACCTTGTAGTTAGCAGCCCATCTGTAACCACTATGCCACCTGGGCTACTTGATTGATACAAGGGTTGGCTTATTTTAGCTTTCCAATCTATACCCTGGCCATCATTAGCGTTCCTCAGGCAGGCCAGTTTAGACTAACACCAGCTTTGCTCTGAGTCTTCTTTAACCCTCCAAGCTTCCTAGCTCTGTATGACATGAGGATGTTCGGAACTTACTGCCATGCTACCATATGGCTCTGATGTTCACTAGGGTTCCCTATCAAAAGCCATCTCTTTTGCCTCTTCCTTGACAGACAGAGGTTGCCATGCCTGTAGAATCTGAACTTGTCAGCTTGCCTTGAAGCTCCAGCAGGGACCATGAACCGTATCCTGACCAAAAAAATGGAATGTTTCTGGAAAACGGCTTTCATTTTCTACATTTTCAAAGGGAAGGTCCTCCTGGTTTCTTCCTCTCATCAAGGAAGGGTGTGATGCTGGGAATGACAATTGGATCAGCTTTGAATCAAGTGGGGCCAATCACTGGCCCTCAAAGAAGCTGACCCAGAGCCTGACATCATCAGGTCGCTGGGGCAATGTTGGAATGCTTCTCTGTGAGTTCCTTGTTAGCAGGAGAAGCACACACAGCCATGCTCCTTTTAATCAAGTATTTTGTTTCTGCGGTAGAGAGCATTAACTGCAGATTTATTCTCTCCATACCCCAAAAACTCACCTTCCCGGCGACTACGTGGTCACCCATCCAGAGGCAGGTCCATCCAGAGGCAGTTTTCTCCGATGATGCTCCCTGCTCTTCCTCTGGTGATTGTGGTCCAGGCTCCTTCTAGAAGGCAAATCACCACGCCCCTTTTATAAATGGCTAGGGCTTCCTATTGCCTGTAGAAAAATGTTCCAAGTCCTCACTTTGGTCTCCCAGGCCATGGTTGGCCCTCTGCCTCTCCAAGTCCTCTTATGCCCTGCTCTGTTCCCTACTGGCACCACTGTGGGTTTCTATTTTTGGAGGCCTTTCTGGCCCTGGGTTTGTAACCCACCCACCCCCCGCCCCCGTCCGATGAATGGGCAGACTGCAGTCTTGGAAATATTGGCCTGTTTACTGATCACTCAAATGGTTTATAACCCATCCAATGGGATGAAGCCACTTGTGTCCAACTATTGGATTGGTTGCTTTGCAATCCTACTGAGAATGGCACGTGTGAAAATTGCGGACAATCTCACAGACGTATTTTTAGATGACCTCATGACCATGCTGAGCCTGCAGTGGAGCCTGTCCTTTACACCTGCGGTAGTGGGGACCCTGCACCAAGAACCTTCTAGACCCAAGTGAAAAAAGTTGTAACATGTGTCAGGTGCTATAACATGTGTGTTAGTTTGGGTACTTTAGAGAAGCAAATCCACAGAAACTCATATGTATAAGAGAGAGTTTTATATAAAGGTTAAGTGAAACATCCCTAACCAGTGCTTCCCAAACCCACAAGTCCAACATTAACGCATTAGCCCATATGTCCAACACCAATCCACAAAGTCCTCCTCCATGTCACAAGAGAGATGCAATGATGCCGACTGCAGGAGGAAAGCTGAATCAGTGAACATGTAAACATCTCAGCACTGGCAGGGGTCTCCACACGGCTGCTCCAGCACCCAGGGCTGTATCAGGGTAGGTCCATGTGGCTTCTCCTCAGGGATGTCTTGCAGGAAGTGAGACTTGCCAGCTGAAGCAGGGAACTGGCTAAGGCAGCTGCACCCTGGTCCAACCATCAGAAAGCAAGAAACCTGAGAACTCGAAAGGTGAGGCTCACTGAGCCATGTATCCCTCTGCCCTTCAATTACCCCCACATGTGTTTATCAGCCAGGTTGGCACAATAAACTAACTACCTCAACATGGGCAACAAAGAGCGATGGTGGCCTTGCTGGCTAGGGAGCCCATGCAGAGGGTTGTTTGTAGTCTCAGAAGATTCTGTGCAGAAATCTCACCACAGCAGGGTAGAACCAGCAACTGCAGCCCCAGTGAGGCCCAGTGTGAGAGCAGAGCCTGGCGGGGGTCCTGTGGACCAGGACAGCATGGCAGGGGCTGGCTGCAATGTCATGACCACAGGAATGTACCCAGACCATGACACACCAGCTCAGTGGTATCCGTATGCACACAGGTAATTTGAGGAAGGGTAAGCTGGGGCACCCCTTTGAGACCTCATGTTCCTTACCTGCAAAGTAAGCTACATTTAGGGGAGCAGGACTGACTCTTGATAAGTAATCTGTTCCCATCATGTGCTGTTTGCTTTTTAATAAAAACAGCACAATTCCCTCGGCCGGCACTGTGTCTGTGTTTCGTGTGTGCAGTTCAGTCTCATGGGATGAGAGGTTTTTAGGGGTGGGAGTGGGGAGGAGTGAAGTCCTCACCTCTGGAGGCTTCACGGTGGCTTGGGTGCCCGAGGCTCTGTCCCCATGGCCCTTTTTGTTCACCCTCCTGTTTCTACCTCAGGGCCTTCACACACCTGGATTGAGTAAACCCTCTCCCTACCCCCAAACTCACCTTCCCGACGACTACGTGGTCACCCATCCAGAGGCAGGTCCATCCAGAGGCTGTTTTCTCCGATGATGCTCCCTGCTCTTCCTCTAGTGATTGTGGTCCAGGCTCCTTCTAGAAGGCAGGGGCTAGAGCCCAAACTGCCTTTCTTAAGTGCCTTTGCAGCTGTGTCCTAGACGCTGGTGAGATGCACCCAGAGGTGGTTTTGGCGTGCTGCGGGCATGGCGATGTGGACAGAAGATGTCCTTTGGCTGGTGGGGGTCCTTAGGCTGGTGGGGGTCCTTTGGCTGGTGGGGGTCCTTTGGCTGGTGGGGGTTCTTTGACTGGTGGGGGTCTTTTGGCTGGTGGGGGTCCTTAGGCTGGTGGGGGTCCTTTGGCTGGTGGGGGTCCTTTGGCTGGTGGGGGTCCTGGCAGAGCAGACCATCTCACCTCAGCAAAAGCAGCCGCAATTGCAATCTGCTTCCTTCGACCTTGGCGTGCTCTCTTCAGGCCTGCCTTTCTGCTGAAATTGTCCAGAGGGGTTCTGCTGGTCCGGACTTGAGGGCTCAATACAATTCAGATTTATATGTTCGTTCCTGTCTCTTCTTGGTTCCCACGACCTCCAACTACCCGACCCTGCTCCACGTAGGCCGGTCAGGTCTGTGCTGCTTCACGGAAGCCTTACCGTTGCACTTGGCTGTAGTGTCTGCGGCTCGGGCACACTCAGGCTTGATTCTGCTGTTTGTTGTCATATGTGGGACGCGGAGGGATAGGGCCTGCAGCGTAAGCCAGGACCACTGATAATGCTTTTCAGCGGACTCACGTACAAATGGTCTAATAGTCACTGTGATGTGTGTGACACAGGAGAGGAGTCTGTGACAGCAGATCATTTACATACATACATTTAATAACCCTCCTTTCTGCTGATGCCTTGTTCAAGACCTGTACTTGGCACCAATGTCCAAAATCTTTCTTGGTTCCAGGAGTTCTGCTTGAGCACGCAGATTACCCTCATTCTCAGCCCACCAAGAGGTGGCACTCTTCCTCTTGTGACCCAGAGCTGAGGACCCGGCTGTCTGCTGACATCCTCCTGCCTCCCCTAACTTGTTTCACAAGACTCTCCACACACACACTCACCTGCACACATCACACACACGTACACACACAGATACACACACAGACCCACTGTACACGTGTGTACCAACATGTACATACCTTTCCCTTGGAATCCATACATTCCAGGGATCCTGTAAGATACTGCCACCAAACTGCCTCAGGGACAGAGCGCGGCCAAGGTGAAATCTTGCTGCAGCAGGTTGGGGGGACAGAGACCTGCGGCGCTTGAGAACCAGGAGAGAGAGAAGAGGGGCTACTTGAGAGAGATGCAGAAGGTCATTCCAGTCAGTCTGTAGTTCCTTCTTTCTCAGGACTCCCAAATGTCTTCAAATCAATTTTACCTTAAATAGGCCACTGGCCCGAACCACTGGTTTTTTGTTTTTTAATTTATCTGGTTGTAACCAGTTTTATTGGCACATAAGGCACTTATCATACTGTTCAATAGTTCAATCATATCAAAAAGAGTTGTACAATCAATTTTATAACATTTTCTTCTTGTACTCTGTGGTATGAGCTGCTCCCCGTTTCCTCCCAACCTCCCTTCCACCCTCCCAAGAAACCATTCATCCCATGAGTGTCTCTACCTATTTACCCATCCTGAATTTCATATACAGGAAAAGACACTGAAATGAACACAGAAAACCCTAAAAAACTAAACACAATGACAAAAAAAACAGAAAAATCTCAGTCAGGAAAAAAATAGGAGAAAATTTTAAAGACTAGAACTTGCAAAAGGGAGACCAAACCATAAGTTGTTACATTTTAACCTAACTAGATCCTCCATAATCCACTTCCCAATGAACTGTGCATGATGGCAAGGCTCTGCCCTCGCCTGGCAGGACATAAAATTAAATTCAAATTTAAAATTTAAATGCCTGATACGCGGCAGCATTTAATTTATGCAAAAGAGCCCATGTACCTACGCAAATTTGATCACGTAGGGCGCGGTAAATAGTGGTGGAATTTTTTTGAAAAAGCTCGCTTGTCAGTGAAGTACCCCTATTCCAGTAACCTCTGACTTTTCTCAATTACCCTACATTCTTTTTACAGCAGAAAGGAAAAAGAAGCTTTTGTGCTCCAGGCGACCAATGCAGCGCCCAGGGGTTGCTGGCACTCTGGGAAGAGTGAGCCTCAGACAAAGCCGGCCGGCCTTCCCTCACAGAGTCACAGTGACCCCGTGTGTGAAAGGACAGAACTGTGCGCTGTCTGAGACAGGGCGTCCAGTGGCTGAATTTCCTCAGTAGATTGCCAGGGCTCTCATCCATGGCAGGAGCCCTGGTGGTTGGCAGGAGCCCTGGTGGTGCAGTGGTTAGGAGTTGGCCTGGGAGCTGCATGGTGGGCAGTTTGAAACCACTAGCAGCTCCGCAGAAGAAACCAACAGCTACAGTCTCAGAAACTTGCAGGGGGTCGTTGGGAGGCAGCAAAGACACAATGGCAGTGAGTGTGGTGTTGGTTCCATCCCTGGGTAGACTCGAACCTCCGACCATGTTTTGACAGATCTTGTTAACCTTTTGTGCCGAGCAAGAACTGCATGTTCAGAAAACTGAGAGAAAGGTCACTGGAGGGCAGGGAAACATTTACTCCTGAAATAGAGAACTGAAAACAAATGCTGCAGGCTTTGCAGGATCTGTTTGCACGTGCACCCCACTTACTTCTGGCTGTGAGGTGGGGGGGTCACATGGAAATCGTGGTCACAGGTACTCGCGATCCCATTTTGCCACAAATGAGCCGATGCATGGCTTCACAGCGACTGGTTTGAAACTCACAAAACTCCAAGAACACTTGGGGCCGCGTGCCTGTGGGTCACCCCGCTGGGGACTACAATGCCAGGGACACTCAGTTGGAGGGCTGAAGCTCTCTCGCATCCAGTGAGAAGGCAAGCGACAAACTGGACAATTACGTCTCAGCATACTTGTTTTTTTTCTGTCTTCTTTTTTTACTTTTTCTATTCTCAGGGGGAGCCGATCGATTCTGACTCCTGGCGGCCACGTGTGTCAGAACGGAACTGATCCACAGGGTTTTCAGAGACTAGATCGCTAGGTCTTGCTTCTGAAGGGTCTCTGATGGGCTCAGAACTCCAAGCTCTTGGTTCCTGTGAACACGCGTACCACTCAGCGTCTTCAGCAGCACCTGATAGACCCCCACAACTAAAACCGAGTCCTCTGTGAGCAATGGCTTATTGAGTGTCTGACTCTGTGATGTATCATTAGGACTTGGTGATTGCTATATTCAGGGAGTGGCTGACTTATCGACAACTCCTACTGGCCCTATAATGCAGGGCTTCACATAGTTTCTGTCATGGTCTGTATCTATTGAAACAAGAAGGGATCAGAGGTTTTACAACCTGGATAGAGCACTAATGGGACTGCGGGTTAGGCATTGAGCTGCTAGACAGAAGGTTTGAGGTTCAAATCCACCTGCCACTCGGTGGGAGAAAGATGAGGCTTTCTGTCTGCTCCTGAATGATTTATAGTTTTGGAAACCCTAGTTTGTCCTATAGGGCTGCTATGATTTTGAATCAGCTCAATGGCACCAGACTGAGATCACTTACATGTGTCTATGATGCTGGGCACTGTGTCACTGATAGAGTCAATAGGAGCAGGGTCATCCGCGGTGCACAGCGTCCACATGAAGAGCAACTTCTTCTGAAAATTAGCTCATGAAATCCCACAGATCGGTACAGAAACCCCAAAGTCACAGTGGTCAAGTCAATGCTGAGTCACAGCCACCCTATAGGACAGGGTAGAACGGTCCCTCCCCGTGGGTCCCAAGGCTGTTCACGTCTACGGGAGTAGGAATCCCAGGCTTCCTCTCGTGGAGCAGCGGATGGTTTCAAACAGCTGACCTTAAGGTTAGCAGCCCAACTTGTAAAGTGTGGAACAAAATTCAAAATCATGAACAAAATGACGATTGGATGTGGCTCCCAAACCAAGGCCCTTGGTCACCCTTTAGGTCTGGGAATGAACTTGCCCCATGGCTCAATTTTCAGCCAAACAATAGACAGGTCTATAAGTAGCACACTAGGGAACAGTAGCACACTAGAGCAGTGAACAAGTTAAGATCAGAAGGGCCTTATTTCTCTAGAGACAACTTTCAGAGAGTTAGGAAAGAAGGAATGGAGGCAGGAAACACAGGGAGGAAGTGGGAAAAGTGATGTCACTTCGTGGGAATTGTAATCAGTGACGCGAAACAAACTGTGTATGCATCACCGAATGGCAAACTATTGTGTTCTGTAAACATTTACAGTTCACAATAAACAGTTAAAAAATACAATGTTATCTTCTCAGAGTTCAACAAACTCCAACTCCTATTTTTCTTCATCTTAGAATTTTTCTCTCTTGATAAAAATATTAATTTCTCTTTGCTGAACTACCTCCAATCTCATCTCTTTAAAAAAGAAAATATGTATTTTGGGTAACAGAAGCAACCTCAAAGGTAGTGAGGTAGTTAGTTTATTGTGCCAACCTGGCTGATAAACACATGTGGGGATAATTGAAGGGCAGAGGGATAAATGGCTCAATTAGCCTCGCCTTTGTAGTTCTTGGGTCTCTTGCTTTCTGATGGTCAGACCAGGGTGCAGCTGCCTTAGTCAGTTGCCTGCTTTAGCTGGCAAGTCTCACTTCCTGCAAGACATCCCTAAGGAGAAGCCACATGGACTTACCCCGATGCAGCCTGGGTGCTGGAACAACCATGTGGAGACAACCTGCCAGTGCTGGGATGTTTACACATTCACTGACTTGGCTTTCCTCCTTCAGTCAGCATCATTGCATGTGTTTTATGAGATGGAGGAGGACTTTGTGGATTGGTGTCAGACATATGGGTTAATGTTGGACATGTGGGCTTGGGCAGCACTGGGTTGGGATGTTTTCTTGATGAGCACTTAATTTTTATATAAAACTCTCTCTTCTACATGAGTTTCTGTGGATTTGTTTCTTTAAAGTACCCAGCCTAATACATGTAGTTAGCCATTTTTTATATTAATTAATAGAATCTTTGAGTGGTGCCAACAGTTAACGCACTTGGCTGCTACCCAAGAATTTGGAGGTTTACGACCACCCAGAGGCACCTCAGCAGAAAGGCCTGGTGATCTATTACTGAAAAACCAGCCATTGGAAAACGCTGTGGAGCACAGTTCTACTCTGACACACATGGGTCACATGAGTTAGAATTGACTTGAGGGCATCCGTTTGCTTATTATGAAACATTGGGTATCACTGTGGATTTTTTGAGAGACAAGAGATTCTTTAGCCTGATTTCCTGAAGGTACGGAACCAGAAGAGTAGCTGATTGGTCAAAGATGACCGGCCTCTTTAGTAATCTGTCAGCAGCCCACCCCCCCTAGTATGAAGAACGGCTTGCAGCAATACGTGAGCTTAGTTACCATGCCAATAAAATTAGGTTTTAATAAAGCATCGATGGTAGCCAGTGAAGAAGCCATGAGATTAAGCAGGCCAGAGCAGCTGTTAACTTCTAGCCACCAAGCCCTGGCCCTCCAGCTCCAGGGCTGTGCCCTCTGAGGGAGGTCACTTGACACAGCTGGCCAGCACAGAGCTCAGCGTCATGTGAATTTTAAAGACCCGTGATTCCCGACAACTCCAATGTGAAGATTCAAAAGTCAAATCCATCCTCAACAGAGAGGTAGATTATCTTTGACTTACAGGAAGGAAGCAAATCTGAAAGTTGATGGAGAAGGAGAGGCCGCGAGTGAAACTCTCTCAAGGCATGCACACGTTGCCGCTCGCCCTCCTCTTTTCAATGCCCTCACGTTCTCCCCCTCTTCTAGGGAGCCTGGTGCCAGAGTGGGTTACATGTTTGGGCTGCTAGCCCCACGGTCAGCAGTTCAAAACCACCAGCTGTTCCACGGGAAAAAGGTCAGTCTTTCTGCTCCTGTAAAGATTTCTCACGGCCATCGAGTTTCTTCTGACTCATAGAGCCCCATAGGACAGGGCAGAACTGGTTTCTGAAACTAAAAGCAACCCCGTGTGTAATCTACTGAGCCACCAAGCCTTATCCAGGGACTCAAACAGTTTTACTGTCACACAGAGATTATTGTAAACTTGATTATGGTGGATGGAACTATGGTATCATATGATGCCTGGTCAGTTGACCTCCTTCTTGGCCCATCCTGGGTTTGTTCTAGGTTTAAATATTTCTTGCTGCTTCCAAAGCAAAAAATTTCTCTCTGGCTTATCTTAATAATTGTGGGTGTTTTTCCCCCTACCCCTTTCTGTTATGTTTTTTATTGTTTCTGCTGTTTCCCAGTTTATGAAGCACAGCAAGAAAAAATGCATAGACAATGACTGATATCATAACTTAGGGGGAACTGATATCATAACATAGGGGAGATGGAGGGAGGTGAGGCACCAATAATGAATATGGGAGGGGGGAGGGTGCACTAGAACTGACTGTGATGGTGTGTATACAGCTCTTTTAAAAATCAACTTAACGCTGGAAGTGTGGGATATCTGGATTTTACATTAATGAAACCATTGCAGACAAATAAAAGAAACCCACAAGGGCAGTTCTACCCTGTCCTGGAGGCGACCAGTGGCAGTAATCCTGCAAAAGAAAACACCTGGTTACCTGCAGGAGTGTTCTTGTCTGATTGATTGCTTTAGTTTTAAATTCAAAAGGATCGGTCAAGATGCTCACACATGATCAGTTCTTTTGGGTAAGCGTTCGTGTCTTGTGTCAGTGTGATGTTTGGTGGATTTGGATAGAATTGTTTAATAATTATTTTCCCAGGGAGGTAAAGCCGATCCTCAAAATTGCTTGCCCATTTCCTCATCAAACTATTTTTTTTTAATCTATACACTGAAACCATGAAGAACTCATGAGCATTTCAATATTTTGAAAAGGGATCCATATTGGCAATTTTTCAAAAGATAGCACTTCTCCGCATGTTATATGATCGCTTAAAATATATGCTAGTAAAATGTATATATTATAGTCATAAGGTCCCTACTCACACCACCTCAGCTTGTCACCAAGTTGATTCCAAGTCAAAGTACCCCTAAAGAGCCTGAGTCCGCTCCGTAAGGTTTCCCCGGCTATCAGTCCCGACGACGGGCAGACAGCCCCGTCTTTCTTCCAGCGAGTACCTGATGGGGTGGGTTAGAAACCCAGCGCTTAACCCACTGCACCACCGAGTCCCTAATACAATCCCTCTAAACTCAAAAGCAAACTCACTGCTATTGAGCTGATTCGAACTCATCGCAGCCCTTTAGGACAAAGTAGGACTGACCCTGTGGGTTTCTGGGACTCTCTCCAGGAGTGGGGATGCTTCTCTTTCTCCCACGGAGCGTCAGGTGGCTTTGACGCATCGCCTGCTCCGCCATCAGGGCTCTCTAAGGTCCTGACTACCATTCCCTGCTGTTGAGTCAAGGCCGACACATCGGGTCCCTTGGCGGCGTAAATGGTTTGCGCCCATCTGCTAACCTAAATGTTAGTGGCTTGAACCTCCCCACTGGACGAAAGGCCTCCCAACCTGCTTCCGTACAGATCACAGCCAAGAACCCCCTGTGTAGGAGCAAATTTACCCTGTCACACCGGCGACCCAACGAGCCGGTCTGGCCCCAGGTCTTTTTGGAATCATCTGGATGCAGCAAGTGTGTGTTTGTGTGTTTCCTTACAGTTAAATAGAGGGGCCTCCATAAATGTGTGGGGAAATGGAATTGAATGGTCATTGATTTCCCACCTGAACTATATCCTCCTTGCATATCATATAGGCATAACACAAAACCCAAACCAACCGTAGTAGTGGTGTCAATTCTGACTCATAGCAGCCCTATGGGCCCAAGTAGAGCTGCCCCTGTGGTTTTCCAAGACCGTCAATCATTATGGGAGTAGAAATCCTCAACGTTCTACCACAGAGTGGCTGGTGGCTTTGAACCGCAGATCTTGCGATGAGCTATATGTGGCTTCTAGCAACATGGCATCACATCCACTCATATGTATAGGAGATTAAATTTCCAGATGACCAATCGATTGATATTTGTAAGAAGCAAGTTGATTTTTTTTTTCACAAATGGTCAATCAGGCGGTATTAGATAAATAAGACGCATGCGATTCTCAAAGGACCTGAGCTGAGTGCTCCTGCAGTTTGAAGAAGGTGCGCCAGATTGCTGCAGCAGAGAGCAAGGCCCTCGGAGTCACCTGTGGAATGTAGCAATCCCTTCTGGCATTTTCTCAGAGCTGGGCTGTCTGGTGCTGTCAGCTCATCTTGCACCCCCTCACTCTGCCTCCCCCACACCCCGTGAATGCTTCCATTAAAGGGGGGTGAGGATGGGGATTATGAATTTCTTAATCAAAAGGAACCTGAGCCTATTAGCATGAAGTTGATGCTAATTGACTCCCTGAAAACCCGAATTGGCTAAAGGGAGCACTGTGGGATCCGCTTTAGCTGCGGGGTGTGTAGAATGGGGCCGTGGTGGAGACGAGTTAGCACCCGAGGAGAAGTTGGGTGGTGCCCCCTTAGTAACAATGAGAAAGGCAACAGAATGGCCTTGGAAAAGCCGCTGGCAAGTTTTAGCTCCTTTTTCCTTCTCATTAGTCGGAAGAAGGGACAGGTCACTTTGAGAAGGATTAAAAGGTCAAAGACCTTGGGGGGGGAGGGTAAGGGGGGGGAGGAGGGCCCAGCCTTTGGCAAGCTGTCATGGGGGATCAGCCAGAAGCAGTCTTAGCGCTAATCCTTGGGCCGGACGCAGAGAACGGACAGCTTTGGGATAGCATTTACTTTTAGTCGCTTGCCGTGATCCACGGCTGATCCCAAGTTGCAGGACTCACGTTTGCCTCTTTGATCCGTTCGTTTTTCCTCTCCACAGCTTGCCCTTCCTCGCTCCATCCTTTTCCTGTCTTTCTCTCTTTGTTGGTTTTACCTGAGGTTCCACTGCAAACTCCCCCGCCCCCAGGCTCAAATGAACCCCCAACCCTGCAGGGCGCCCGAGTAGGACTGGCCAGCCTCCAGAGCAGTGGTTCTCCACCTTCCTAATACAGTTCCCCATGTGGTGGTGACCCCCCAACCATCACAGGAATTTCGTTGCTACTTCATAATTGTCATTTTGCTACTGTTATGAATCAGGCGACCCCCAAAGGGGTTGCGCGCGACCCACAGGTTGGGAACTGCTGTCCTTGGGTCACTATGAGTCGACATCGGCTCTTTGGTGTGAGTTTGGTAACACCATTTAGAGATTCCAAGCGGCTCTGCTAGTTGAAGGTTGTTGTAGCGGCTGCGAGCAGCTGTCAGGCTGTCCCCAGACCATGACTATTAAAAGGCCACCAACCACCAGGAAACAGTTCTGTGCGGTACGCTGTGGTGATCCGTAGTGTTTTTCATTAGCGATGTTCTTTTTTAATAAGTAGGTTGCCAGGACCTTTCTTCCTAGTCGGTCGCAATGGGGCAACTTCACCGTTGGAGCCTGTTCAGCATCATAGCAACTCGCAAGCCCCCACAGACAGACGGTGATGGCCACACACGAGGCGCAGTGGGATCACACCCGGGCCGGGTGGTGATGTTCTGCAGAGTGGACTAGATGGTTGGTGGTGGAACCCAATGGCATGCATGTTGCAAGACAAGGGGGCATCTTGTGGACACAGAAAACCCTATGATCGGTACACATGGCCGGAGACATCGGTTATGGCATTACAAGACCAGAAGTGGGCCGTTCCTCTTCCTGTTTCTCATCATGGCTTTTCATTTGGAGACCGGGTGACACAGACTTTGGGGAAACCTACCGTCGCATGTTACGTGTTGGACTGCAAAGCTGGCCGTTTGAAACCACTGGTCACTCGGCAAGAGAAAGATGAGGCGCTCTCATCCTCGGAAAGATGGACAATCTCAGGAACCCACAGGGGCCGCTCTGCTTTTCCCTTGTATGGTCCCTATAAATTGGAATGGACTTGATAGCAATGAGTGAGTGAGTGAGTGAGTGAGTGAGTGAGTGAGTGAGTCAGTGAGTGAGAGAGTGAGTGAGAGTGAGAGAGTGAGTGAGAGAGTGAGTGAGTGAGAGAGTGAGAGTGAGTGAGAGAGTGAGAGAGTGAGAGAGTGAGTGAGTCAGTGAGTGAGTGAGTGAGTGAGTGAGTGAGTGAGTCAGTGAGTGAGTGAGTGAGTCAGTGAGTGAGAGAGTGAGTGAGAGTGAGAGAGTGAGTGAGAGAGTGAGTGAGTGAGAGAGTGAGAGTGAGTGAGAGAGTGAGTGAGTGAGTGAGTCAGAAAAAAGAATCAAATGCAGACCTCAGGTTTACTTTGGGGGGGGGGTGTCTCCACATCCCCTCCTAGTCGAGCCCTGAAGAACAAGGAGGAAGGGATGCAGGGTGAGAGCCCCTCTCTCAGCCAACGCTTGCTTTTGTGTTGGAAGTAGGTGCCGGATACTGGTAAGATACACTTGACACCCTTGGAAAAGCCTGCTCCTATCAAACTTGAGAATAAAGCACCACCTTGTGGTCTGACGCGTTCATTCAAGTGGCACAGTTGGCGTGTGGAGTAGGGAAATGCTCCCTCAGCTGGTGGCAGGGCAGCCGTGGCCTGGAACTGACTGTAAGCAGAAGCCCCGGGGTTCTCCAGTCATGGCACCACAGCCCTGCCATTGACAGAATGAGCCCTAGCCTACTGACATCAATGTAACATGCTATTCACATCTTGCATCCAATCCATTCTTTTCAGAATTAAAGGCAAGTGGATCATAATATTTCACTTCTCCAAGTGAAGAAAGGGAGGCTGGGCACTGGAGAGAGCTCAGATTCAGTGTCAAGTCGTTCTGACGCAAATTCTACTCTTAACCACTGTATTACTGATGCCAAGTGCTAGAGGCCAAAACGGCACCGACTTCAGACTCTCCTGGGCCCGTGCCATTCTGGCTCTTGGTTTCAAACCAACCCAGAAGTTATAAGAATCCTCTCTGGAATTCTTCCTGGGGGTGTGAGGAACCAGTTCTCCCGGCTTTCTCCGGCCAGGAAGGCCTAGCCTCAAGAGATGTTGACCACCTACTTTTCAGAGAGTTTGGGAGTCCTCTGTGCTCTTGAGAATGAGCCACATTGCAAGTGAGCAAGTGACCAGATGCTAAATCACTTCACAAAGAAACAGAAACAGGAAGAGATATTTGGCAAATATGCATTTGTGCAATAATAGTGCTTTCCTGAATCATAATATTTTCTCCTCTTTAAAAAGTCATTATTTTATGATGCATATTGTTGATCTTAGCTGCTGTTGGGTCAGTGCCAGCTCGCGGCAACCTTATGTACAAGGGGGTAATCGAATGGGGCTCTGTGTGCTCTGGCGTCAGCTCCCTG
Source organism: Tenrec ecaudatus (assembly GCF_050624435.1). NCBI lineage: Eukaryota > Metazoa > Chordata > Mammalia > Afrosoricida > Tenrecidae > Tenrec > Tenrec ecaudatus. The sequence continues at coordinate 304,147,864 of NC_134530.1, read as the reverse complement.
ATGGCTGGTCTGTCTCAGTCCGTGGGTGCCGCCTTTGTGACAGAGGTACCAATCCATGTCAGGGAGGTCTCCCTCAGCTTCACAGGCCCCCACTTTCCCAAACGTGATATCCCTCCTGGTGTCATATATCCGACCGCATGACTGCATATATCACAGGCAGTAGTCTGCAATCTGCTGGAATTTCTCCAGCTGATTTCAGAAAGACACCTCCAGGTCAGTCTCCTTAGCCTGTGTTAGGTTGGAAGCTCTGCTTCAATCTGTCCACCGGGGTGACCCTGCCTATATTGCCAATCCTTGAGGGAGAGATCATAGCCATGTGTAAGTGACCACACAGTATGACAGGCATGCAGTATGACAGACACACAGTATGACAAACAGACACACAGTATGACAAAGACACACAGCATGACAAACAGACAGACATTGCTTTAAAGGAGAGTACACAGAAGTTAAAAACGGGTAAATAATGTTAGAAGAGAGAGATGATTCTCCAGTAGTACACACTGCAACTTTATGGAAAATATGAGTTATCAACCTCAACTCTCTCACTTTCCTTAGAAAGTCTGTCCTGCCCATACTTCCTTCCTATTTATTACCAGTGGAATCGGTGGCTAAATTTGGTAGCACAATGACATGTACATAGTGAGAGTCAACATCATTCGCTAGTGACAACCACTTGGGAGAGATGCGTGACTCTCTTTTTCCAAAGGTGATAATTCCACACAGATCCTGACTCATTAGCTCCTGCCCATCTATCAAAAAGAAATACAAAAGCTGCTTACAATTTCTATGGAAAAAGGAACAATTATTTGGATTTATGGCTCTTGGATGCTTGGTCTTTCACACCAAGCCTGAGCTTGTGTTTCGATTCCGCTCCTGCTCGGTTTCTTCCCCGAGACAGCACTCACTCCGTGGCTCTCCGTCTCCATTTTTAGATGTTCTGCTTTTTAACCTAGAGGTGGTGGTCGTGTATCCTCCACAACAGAACTTTCTGTGAAGCTAACAGTGGTGTGTGTGTTCTCCAGTGTGGTAGCCAGTGGTTACTGGTGGCCATTGAATATTTGAAATGTGACTGGTATAATGGGAAAGCAAAATGTTTAATTTGACTTGATTTAAATTTAAATAATCATATGGTGATTACTGTTAGGTACAGTCAAGTTGATTTTGAACTGTTACTTGGGGGTTTCTAAGCTGTAATGTTTACAGAGTTAAGTCTTTCTTCCTCGGAGCCTCTAAGCGAGTTTGAACTGCCAACCCTTTGATTAGTAGATGAGCACCTGACATTCCCCCCCCCCAACCAGGAAATCTTCACATGTGGCTGCTGTGAAGCCATCAATTCAATTCAGACTCATAGTGACTGATGTGGGATTTGTGAGGCCGTACATTTTTACTGGAGCTGAGAGCCTCCTCTTTCTCCCAATGAACAGCTGGTGGGTTTGAACCACTGACTTTGTGGTTAGCACATGTGGCCCATAGTTACTCAATTGGATGTGACATCTCTATAACATTGCTGTGGCAGACTTGGGGAGTTAAATTTGAACAGTTTTATTGGCAGATGATTCACATGCGATTCAACAGTTTAAACACGATACATATTTTTGCACACATCTGCGTTCCTTTAGGGCACAAGAAAGGAGTCTGTGGGGTTTCGTGGTTAAACGCTTGTCCTTTCACCAAAATCTTGGCTGTGGGAACCCACCGCCTTCTCTGCAGGAGGAGGGTGTGGCCGTCAGCTTCCTCACACAGCCTTAGAAGCACCATGGGGCTCTCCTGCTCTTCTTCAGGGTCTCTAGGACTCGAACTGGACTCAAGGACAGAGATGATTTAACTCAGTGGTTCTCAGCCTATGGGTCGTGACCCCTTTGGGGGTAGAACGACTCTTTCACAGGGGTCGCCTACTACATCCTGCGTAGCAGATATTTACATTATGACTCATGACAGTAGCAAAGTTACAGTTATGAAGTAGCAATGAAAATAAGTATATAGTTGAGGTCACCACAACATGAGGAAGTGTATTAAATGGTCACGGCATTGGGAGGGTTGAGAACCACTGGCTTACATTTAACTGGAAGGGCACAGAGGTTTTATCAGAACAGCGTTATTCTTGTACTTTACAAGCAGGGTTTTCAAAGTTCAGTCCGTTATGTGGCTTTTCTTGAAAAGAGGATTCCATAAAAATATTTCCATATTGGTTTTCATGTTCGTCTTAGAGAGAATACATTCTATTTTTGTAAATTATTTGGGTAATATCATGTGAAGGGGTAAAAATGAATGCTTGTTACCCCTGTGCCTTGGCAAGCCGGAATGCAGTATAAGAGCTATCAATTTTTGTTTCAATAATGGGAAATGTTTGAATATGCATCCTATATTATTCCCGGGGCAATGAGTGTTTTTGATGTTGACTAATTGGTGCTAAAGTAAATTCTGTTCTTAAAAGCGCTGCTTTATAAATAAGCAGATTTTCCCTACAGTATTTGTCATTGAGAGTAACATAAAATAAAACCTGATAAAATTCTTAGCAATTATCTATATAGCTCCTATCTTGAATGGTCTCAAACAGCATTCTGAGAATGTTTCTAATTAATTGGCCCAGTGTTTCTTCACTGGGACAAAGACTGAGCCATGTGAGCCCACTTATCTGAAATAAAACCTTTTTATCTTCAAGGCATATAAAGAGGTTTTCAGGTAGACACTGGTCCCAAGAAAGTGATATCTAAAGTTGAATAGAAGGTTTAAAGGTTCTGTCAACGTTTTCCATCAACTCAAGGGTGCTTGCAGGAGAGTGCACATTGATAATGTCTGGGCCTGCGGGGGAGTGAGCCCGCTTAAGCAAAGATTTTGATCTTCATTGGGAATGCAGAAGGGAACCTACAGCGAATCTACCATCATGTGCTACAAGGCAGGTTTTCCCATCTCGGACATCTCTCAGTGGCCTGTTGCTCTTAGTCTGCGCTGCATGCTTTCTGACAGTGATGGGCAGGTGCCAGTAGCCTCTGGAACCCGAATTTTGAATCAAAGAATTTTTCATCTGCCTTTGTTTGTTTGTTGTTTGTTGAAGGAGAAATGACATTTGTAGTTTGTAGGTCGTTCTAACCCTTCCACTCCCCACCCCGCCCCGCAGATAGAGTTCTCATAGATTTATTTCTGTGCCACATAGATAATGAATATATATTTATATTAAAAGAATATAATGTATTATCTTCTTCTCTATCAAACTCACAAAGAGAAATATAGGTCCGGGATTTTTTCTCAGGCTTCCTAAGACAGCCAGGACCAAGAAAGAGCCACTTCTCAACATCTCAAGCGACAACTCCCCTGCTTGGGCTCTGTCCCATTGAAGGTACAGTACTCCCAAGGGCCCCAGGGGAGCAGAGAGGGCAGGAGACACTGCGGTGAGACAGACTTCTAGGAGACTTAAGTTTCAAAGTGTCCAGTGACTCCTTGAATGGCAGAGTGGCCCCTGGAACGCTCATGGGGGGAATACAGGTGAGGACCCTCTGGTTGTTCAGATGCTGCCCAAATAGGCCAGGGCACCAGACAGTCACGGGGAGGGACAGTAGGAGAAGCACTCTTGTGGGCTGTGCTGGACCACAACCTAGCCATCGCAGCTCTCATGATTCTCATAAACCTGCCAAGCGCACTCTCCATCTGCAGCTCCAGGTCCAGCTGCTGCTCCTTGAGCTGGCAGACATGGCTGACTTACTCCTCAATGCTTGACAGCACAAGCTCACAACCCACAGCCCAGTCCTGCAGCGTCTGGGCACTGCCATTCCGGTCCTGGTGCTGCAGGTCCCACCCCGGGCTGTAACAGATCTCCAACCTCAGATGGTGCTGTTCCGGGGAGCTATGAAGCACATCAGCCCCAATCACCAGGTCATCCGACCTTCATACATTGCCCAGGGACAAAGCCTCCAGCAACACTGCAGAAAGGATGCCTTTGACTTTGCCAGCCAGGGTGACAACTGATGGGTGTGGAAAGCTTATTCTCCTGGGCCTCTATAAGCCAGTGGGACCTGTGGGTGGGGATTCTGGGCTTCAGCTAGGCAGACAGTCTATGTCGTGTAAGCAAACACCATGAACAGCTGAAATGTGGAAGCAAAGGCTCTCTTGGCCACCTCGAACGTGGGCAGATTCAGCAGCTCCTCAGGGGCCTCAACAGAGCTGGTGGATAAGTGGGGCCAGCGTTAGCCCCTTGGCAGACTTAACCAGAAGCAGAAATTGCACCAGGTGCTGCCCAGCCATCGTCACCTCCCCTCTCCTGGCTACATGGAGCTGAGGGACAGACAGGCTGGATTTGTCGGAAATCTTGGTCAGCTTATCCCAGCTGCTCCGTGGAAGTGTCCTATTCCAGCATGCTGGGCGGGGCTGCGGCTCCATGGAGTCTAGCAGTTATTCTGGTTGTACTACTTTTTGACTACTTCTGATGGTGGACTGCGAGTATACACAGCCTTCAGTGCTTTGAACAAATTCTCTACATACACCAGAGTGACTAATGACACTCTTCAAGTAACACAAACCAGATTCTCATCATCCTTCTCAAAATGGTCTCACCACTGTTGAGGGACACTCAGTGTACATTTCAGATTCTCGTTCCCTCTTTTGAGTTACTGCCATCAATTTCATCTTTATAAGAGCCCCATGCTCAAGGCAGTCACACTTTGCTTAGGGAGCGAACGATTTTTTGGTTTGAAGGATGTTTCTGGAGCTAGTTCTGATGGTGGAGTGGTTATGCAATGGGCCGTGATCTGCATGGTTAGCAGTTTGAAACCACCAACTAGCTCCTTGGGAGAAAGGCTGGACTTTCTTCTACTCCCGTTACAGGGGGGTAGGAGGAGAGGAGGGTCACTAGGAGTCAGCATTGACTGGATGGCAGCAAAGTCGCTTAAGGCTTCATATTGTTTCAGGGGGATAGTTTGATGGTTCACGTAGCCCCAGTAGGTCCAGAAACTTTTTCATTCCATTGAGAAGGTGTGTTTCTGCTCCTCGTTATTTCTTATTTTAATCAGAATCATTGATACAAATGATTCCTGGTAGCCGGGCACTATCTAGTTCTTCTGTTTCCATGACAAAGGCAGCCCTTGTTCATGGGGGCAGCCAGTCATGCGATCTGCTGCTTCTTGCCATTCCTGACTCTCCTTCTTCCTTTGCTGCTCCGGGTGGATGGAAGCCTGTTACTATACCTTGGATGGCCTCTTGCTAGTGTGTAAGCCCTCAGCACCCACCACAACCTAGTATGTACAGCAGCAGTACCGAGGGCTGCTATCAGGCCTGCCGACGGGGCTGTTCCTCAAGACCAGGCCCTCACCCTTCAAACCAAGGAAACACATTTCATATAGTGTTTCCTTGTCTCTGCACAGGCTCTTTAGCAGCTCCCGAAAGTGACTTTGCACCTTCCCCCAACAGAAATGGCAGTTTCCCGTGGCAAAGGGAAATGGGCATGAACTTGAGGCCTATGAAAACCCCCAGCGTACTTTGGAAAACCTAGGCCATTCCTTTGCAGATTCGCTTTCCTCCAAGTTTGTGCTTGACGGGGGTGTAGAGGTGCCACTAGGGTGGGGATGTATATTGTGGCATGGTGAAACCAGCGGGTCACCTGTCTAGTGATGTGCCACATGGCCCCATGGAGTGAGGGCAGGACCAGTCCCAGGCCAGCCTTAGCGTCCAGGAAAGGAAGTGTCAGAGGCTCGGGGACTGTTGGGTGTCTTGAGGGCCTTGCTCAGAGGACATTTGTCACAGTGCTGTGGGCGAGCAGGCCGAGAGAACAGAACTTCCAGGCTTAACCAATACAGCCTGCAGAACACGAGTGTCCTCACTGGGGAAAAACGGGGCTTCTTGGAAGAGGGCTTGTCACAGCCTGCGATGACGGCTGGAACACCGCGCTCGTGCATCGGGGCTCTTCCTCTGTGAGGGGACTGCAAGCCCCGAATCCAGGAAATCCTGCTATACACACAGAGGGAAATTAAAGAGGAGAAAACACAAGGGATCAACCACGTTGCTCCCGCTAACAAGAGATCTACATCCGCTAGACCCATACTGTCTGCTATCTCTGGACAGATGTAGAACTAAATATAGATGGCGCCGAGGACAGTGGTTGGAAACACAGAATATATTTATATCAGTTAGGTAGGTTTAGTCATTCCCCAAATTTTTTTTAGCAGTTTGTATACAATTTAAGCTTTCAGCTCCTCCTTGACTTGTACATTAGATGCTCACACCTTCTGAGCGGACCTCTTTGCTTTAAATGTAACTTGTTAGGCAGACCCTCTGGGCGGTCACTGTTTTGGTTGGCCGTTTTTTAAGGTCCCCTAATGAGACTAAAGGAATCATGGTGGCTTGGTGCTTGTCTGTTGGGCTGCTGACAGCAAGGTCAGCAGTTTGAAACCACCGGCCACTCCGAAAGAGAAATATGAGACTTCCTACTCCCGTAAAGAATCACAGTGGCAGAAACTCACAGAGAGTATCCCACCTGCTCCTACAAAGTCACTGTGAGTCACAAGCGACTCGATGGCAGTGAGCTTTTTATCTGGCAGTAAAGGAGTGCTACTGGCATAGTGGCTTCAAAAGTCGGCAGTTCGAAACCACCAGCCGCTTTGAGGGAGAAAGATGGGGCTTTCTGCTCCCAAGAAGAGTTACAGTCTCAGAAACCCACAGGGGCAGTTCTACTCTGTCCTCTAGGGTCACCACGAATGGGCATCAGCTCCATGGCAGTGTGTTTTCGTCTTTCCTGGTGATGTGCCGCCCAAAGTAGGTGAGCCTGAGCCTCACCATCTTGACTTTTAAGGAATATTCTGGTTGTATTTCTTAAAAAATCGGGCTGTTCCCTCTTTTGGCCTGTCGTGGTCTATTCCATTTTCATTGCTGAGCCCCACAATTCACCTTTTGTCTGTATCCCCAGTTGTTCACTTGCCCTATTTCCCAGGAACGAAGCCCTTTAATGCCAGCTGGACCATGGGGAGCTGGAAGAAGCCCCTTTCCCGCGGCTCCCCTTTGAAAATCGCTATGTCCAGGGAAGGGATCTTTGCTCGATGGATGTACACAGGCATGTTTACAGCTTCCAGGTGTGTCTTTAATGGGTGTGGGCCACCCTTCTCTGTCTCTTTGCTCCTTTCTGCTGGCTGACATCCAACTAGGAGGGCTCAAGCTTGGACTACTAGGTAGGGGTGCAACTCTCTGGAAAAAGTGAGTGGACACGCCTGAAAGAAAAACCAAACACGAGAACAAAAAGTAGGTTGAGAGACAGGGAGAAAAAATTTGGTGGAGCACAGAGGGCACGGGTAACCTTGCTGGGTGATGCAACGTGTAAGACACTCAGTGAATAACCCAGAGCCTGGAGACTGCCCAGAGGTGCCTTGGAAGAAAGGCTTGGTTCTCTGCTTCTGAAAGATCAGCTATTGGAAACCGTAAGGAACAGAGTTCTCCTCTGAAACCCGGGGTCGCCATGAGTTGGAAATGACTCCATGGTTCGAAGCCATGAAGTAAAATCAAATTTGCAGGGTCCCTGTGTAGACTGAGTCTTCAGTGAATGCCCACTGCCCATGACGCGGCATGCGCACAACCCTAATATCAGATCAAAGAGCGTGTAAGGGGGTTTCAAGCAACTCGACTTAGACTTGAACGTGCCCCTTTGTCATCGGAACTCCCTTGGGATCCACGCTCAGTTTAGCCTGTATTTTAAAGATCTTTAGCTTTTTCTGAGACTGAAGTGTCACCATTTTATGGTCACTGTTGCCGGGCCCTATTTTTCGTCCTTTGTTCTTGTTTGGGGTGTTTCTCTGTTAAGCGAAGCAGCACCTGGGAAGGCAGTAACAGAAGTGACAATTGCCTGGGACACGGAAGGGGAGGGGGTGGGGGCACCGGAAGTCAACAGCGGTGGGAACAAGAGGAAGACAATGTTCCAAAGTTGACTGTGGTGATGACACCCCAACCCTTCTTCATACGATTGGATGATTGAATGGCCTTATGTACTAATTATTGCTCAAGAGAAAATGGAATCGATTGAATTCAAATAGTCTGAGCTGGCTAAGTATTGACAAAATCGGAGGACATTTTGCTCAGTAAGGTCAGTCTGTTTCATCAAGATCCCTCTGACACCATTATTGGAAAGGATAAAAATAGAAATGGTTTCCACATGGAAGAACGACGCTGCTGCGGCCAGCAGCTGGCGGGGTGACGGGGTTTAGGGGAGGGAAGGTAAAGGAAGGGGAGGAGGGAGGGTGGGAGATGCATTATTTTAAGGATATGAAGTAAACACAGAAAAAAATTGCGAAGGAGGTTCTTGAGAGGCTGAAACCAAAGCGAAAGCAAACCCAGTGACCGCTGAATCATTCTGGCTCAGGACGGGGAGCCTCCTGGGTAAGGAGAGCGGTTCTCAACCTGTGGGTCTCAACCCCTTTGGGGGTCAAGTGACCCGTTCGAAGGGGTCACCTAAGACCATCGGAAAACATAAATATTTCACAATATATAATTGCATATGGTTTTGTGATTAATCACTATGCTTTAACTATGCTTAATCATGTTCAATTTGTAACAATGAAAACACATCCTGCATATCAGATATTTACATGACGGTTCATAACACTAGCAAAAGTCCAGTGATGGAGTTGCAACGAAAATCATTTTATAGTCGGGGGTCACACAACACGAGGAACTGTATGAAAGGGTCGCGGCATTCGGGAGGTTGAGAACCACTGTGTCAGGCTCATGCTCCAAGGCTGCTACTTTGAAAGTACATCAGCTGGCCTCTCCTCCCGGGTGCCTCTGGGTAGACTCAAACGGCCCATCTTTGGGCTAGCCACGGAACACATTAGCCAGTCATACCCTGTCAGGACTCCAGCATCGCCACAAGACGTCCTTGTCCTCCCAGGTCTGCCTTTCCTTTCTTGCCCAGTAAGAGAACTGAGGATGCAGGAGAGTCACAGGCAGAATGTGGCCTATCCCGTTTCTGTCTTGTTCAATGGCTGGAAACCGATGGAGTGGTGGGTGTTGGACCCTGTTATGAGTGGAGGGTGGTAGAGCATGGGGGGAGCTGGCGTTGGGGGTCAGGCCGGTCTACCATAGCGGAACGCCTTTCATTTATTCACTTCCATCTATGTCTAGTCCCATCTGCTCAAGAGAGACATGCTCACTGTGGAAAACAGAGGGCAGACACTGGCGGCGGTGGTGCTGGTGTGAGAGATGGCCTGCTCCTGGGGAGCACAAGACGGAGACATTGGTGCTGCTCTGGGTACCCTCCTGCAGGCCCTCTTTTGTTTTATTCAAAGATATTTGCACAAACATAGCTCCACAGTTTTTCTCAAGCAATTGTTCTCCGGTGATGGAATCTTCTCCTTTTGTGGCTCATCTGTTCCCTCTCTTCAGAAATGAAATTTAGAATTGAAACTAGCTCCCGCCCCCCCACTTCCCTTACTAATTTCCATAGCACACGGCCTCACAAGTTACCCCTTTTTGAAGGCTCAATCAGTGTTTCCACTCTTGCATTCTCTGGAAAATGTTGATTCTTAAGCAACCTTGGCACAGTACATCAGCATACGTGCTGGAAACAAACTTGAACTCTCCATAAACCAAAGACAACAAGGGTGTGGTGGTGAGCGTTTCTCCTGAAGCAGTACAGTACACACAGTGTGGGTTGCTCCCATTTTCACTGCTTTCCCTTAAAAGGCTTCGGGGAAGGAAGTGAAGCCACAGGCCCATGAGGTAACGGGATGTGCATTAACATAATTTATCTGGAATGCGGAAGGGAAACCTTCAATTCTGAAGTATATTCCTCAACAGCATATTCCTCTGGGCTGCAAAGATGGCCTTGAAACATCAGCTGAGGCACATGGACGACTGGTTGGGCGCTTTGACTTTGACTGAGACTTGGCGATGCGTGCGAGGTCGGCCCCTAACTGATTGTGTGGACTTGGAGAGATCTGTGATCTTTAGGGTCAAGTTCTTGGGTTCAAACCTGGATTTTGCTGTTCCCACACTGTGTGACATTGGACAAGTGGTTATATACATTGGCCACTCAACTATAAAATGGAGATACCATTATCTACCTCAAAGGTAATGTGTTATCCATGTGTATATATGTGTATATATGTACACATATGTATATATATAACACGTGCAAATGAGCTATAAGATGCACCGCATGGAATGTGGTATTCAGTAATACATTATAATTTATTTTTTCAAATGAAGTTGGTAACACCAGTCACCAGCATGCAGACTCCAACTCTTGGGGACACTATGTATTTCAGAGTAGAACTATGCTCCATAGGGCTTTTTGGAAGTAGATCACCTGGCCTTTCTTCTGAGGCACCATTGGATAGGCGGGGATCTCAGTGCCTTTTGTTCGTGGCTGAGCACGCTGACCTTTTGTATGACCCAGGAGGGAGGTCTGGATTTCAATCTCTGCCTGGTCACTCACTAGCTGGTTGACTCTGAATCTGCTCACCTTTGGTCTGCGTTCCTTCCCCCAGCCTCTTCCCAGCCCTGTGCCTAATAGTTCCTCTGGTTGGGATGCCCTTTATCATGTCACCCCCTTGACTGGGTGTTCTCTGTCCTCCCAGCCTGGGCTCGGGGTGCCATTGCACCTCTCTTGTCTTGGCGACTGGTTCTATAAACTCAGACCTCCTTGAAGGCAGATCATATGTCATTAGCCTTCTAGCCCAAGAGCCCAACACCTCAAAACAAAGACAAAACCAAACCCATTGCCACTAGGTCAATTCCAACTCATAGGGAGCCTCTGGGGCCGAGGAGAACTGCCCCATAGAGTTTCCAAGGCCATGACCTTGACAGCAACAGACTACCACCTCCTGCTCTCAGGCAAGTTCTTAACCACTGTGCCACCCGATGCCCCGCAAGACTAAGTCTCCAATCCCAAGCCAAACCCACTGTCATCAAATAGATATAGACACTAACACCAGCTTCCCACTGGCATCAGGTGGATTCTGACTCATGGTGTTTGGTGCCATTGAGTCCGTTCTGACGCATAGTGGCCCTAGGCACGGCAGAATGGTATGTGCCTGGTCCGGTGCTGTCTTCACACATGCGCCACACTGGAGGCCCTGGTTGCAGTCTCAGGACCTTCCTCTATTTCTCACGGCCCTTCTACTTTACCACGCACGATGCTCTTCCGCAGGGCCTAGTCTCTCCTGACAACCTGTCCAAAGCATGGAAGATGAAGTCGGGCCATCCTTGCCTCTAAGGAGCACTCTGGGCTGCACTTCTTCTGAGACAGATTGGTTTGTCCTTCTGTCAGTCTACGGTACCATGTTCAGCGCCAGCACCACCATTCCAAAGGAAGAACCGCCCCTCCCCACCCCCCCAGAGTCCACTTCACTGGCTAGTCTTCAACTTCCAGAGGGGAGCAACCTGAAGGGCTCACTCTCTGGCCCGGGTGCAGAGGGGCATCATTCTGACCGTGTGGACCTATGTTTTCCTTCCCCTTTGGAACCGGAGGACAATGTGGGCAAGGACTCTGGGCCTGTGGCCCATTGGAAGCGATTTGAGGATAGCATTTGGAGACTGTGTTGACGGGGAAGAGGGTGTGAGTGTTGGGTGTGGGGGTGATGAGTGAAAGAGAATAGAAACTCGATCCTCTCGCCGCGGGGCAGCAGATGCAGTTTTAAAACGCCGTGCTCGCATTGACTGGCCTTTTACAGGTAACAGAATCTTCTTGACGTGTCACCGGTGTGTAATGGTCATCACAAGGCTGTATTTATGTGACCATATTTCACCTCCCAGTGCCAGGGAAAGACTCTAAGGAAACACGTCCACCTTCATAGGACGTGCAAGGAACAACGGATCCCCCCCTCCTCCCCTGTCTTCCTAGTCACTCAGCCTCTTCCTCATGAAAATGCTCTGATCTTCCCCCCTCTTGTTTCCATCCTACCCTTAAGGGGATTTAAGTGGAAGGAACTGTTAAAGGGTTTCAGAAGGAAGCCTGCCTGACCGAGTCACTTGAAGAGGCTCCCCTTAGTGACTCCCCCCACACCCGCCCCCAGTCGCAATCAGAGGCAGAGAAGAGGAAGACACATTGCTCCGACGCAATCACTTCTTAACCAGTTGAACAAAGCCTTGCACTTGTGAGTTGCCGTTGAGTGGGCCCCAAGTCTATGGCAACCTCACCCACAGTGGAATCTAGTGCTGCCCAGTCCTGAGCCACCCCCAGCATGGGTTGAACACTGGACCGTTGTGACGCAGAGGTTAATTTTTAGTAGATGGCCAGGACTTTCTTCCTAGCCCACCTTGATAGCAGCGCACAAGCTTCTGTGCTGATAGAGGTGTAGTGGCCATTCATGATGTGCACTGGCTGGAATTGAACCTGAGTCTCTCACATGGAAGGCGAGAATTCAACCGCTCAACCAACCCTGCCTCTCTCTGAATAAAGGTTGCCTCAGCTGGAGTTGCAATGATACTGTCCTTTGATATCAAGAACAATAATCAAATCAAAAGTCCCCACCCCTATTGACCATTGACGAGATACTGGGTAGGCATCCCAACGTAAACCTAAACAAAAACAAAAAATACCCCACTAACCTACTGCCATCCATTCCAACTCATAGGGACCCTATGGGAAGAAGAATGGGCCCATAGGGCTTCCAAGGCCATAGTCGATATGCAGGGCTCCTGGTCTTGGTGATGCATAAGCGTTCTGTAAACATCTGTTGGATGAGTAGCTGTACCTGGAAATGTTTTGTAAAGAGTAAAGACACCGTGCAAATGCATTTGTTCAGCTTCTCAGAGATGATTCCAGAAGCTGGCTGTGCCCCAGGCCTGCTGTCCTGTTGTGCGGGGTGGGTGAGCAGGCTGGCTTGCACCAGGGGCGGGAGAGCTGGGATCTCTTTCCAGACTGCAGCCTGGACTCGATCTTCATGATCCTGCCTCCTGGTGTGGATCTGACCACCTGCCCCGCAGATTCCACCAAAGAAATGTTCCAACTGTCGACAAATGTAGGCCTGAGAAAGCCTGCTCTTACACCTCCCTGACACACTGTCATGTAGCGCTCACTGATGTCGCTGCTGGCAGTACAAGTGTTATTGCTTGGGGAAATGTAAAAGGAGCTTCAGGTCAAACAAGGGGCCACAGTAACTGCCAGGGAGATGGCCTACCAGGGAGTTTGATAAGCATTTTACTAGAGGATTACTGTTAACACAGGTGTGCACAGTCTCCTTGCGGCTCTTGAGCTCGTGGGTACTAATTCTAACACCTGTGGCCCTGGCCTCACTCTCCAGGTGGCAGTTATCTCAGACTGGGAGCAGACGGAATGGATCTGGGCCAACATCCCTGTGAACCAAACACGACGGCACAGGGGAGAGGAGACCAGTTACAATCAATGCCTGGCATGAAAAGGCAAAGACAGTGGATTGTAGAGAACAACTGTTTTACCTGCCGGACCTGAGACACTTTTGGTATTGCATTAAACTTCTTGGGAATAGACAGACATAAGTTATTTCAGCAAGCCGGTGTGAATTTCTGCAACCCACACGAATAAGGCCTGTGATGGTTTATGGCACCAGGTTTCATGAAAACAAGGTTTCCTGCAATTATAGGTGACCCGTCAGCTTTGCTCCGATCATGATTGCTGATACTGAGGTGTAATAAAGTACCAGCTCAATGGGATTGCTAGCACCTGTACAAAGAGACGAGTTTCTGGGTGGTGCACCCTTGGAGACTAACCAAAGAGTGGTTGGTGAGTCCATTCGTTGGGGGCCTTGGAAGCAAGGCCTGGCTCTGTACTTCTGGGGAAAACAAAACAAACGCTGATCATTGAGAATGATGGAGCATAGTTCTGCTCAGACAAGCTTCAGGTGGTTCAGAGTTGGAAGAAATCAAGTCTTTTTTTTTGTTTGCGTGTTTTTACGCAAACAGGTGATGGTTTGGAAAATTAAAAATGAGTGTATTTATAGAGCATGGTGGTAGAACAAGTTTAAAGACTTGTTCAGGATCATGTGCAGTGTTCCTTCAAAGAGATTCTCGCCTTCCATGCGGGAGATGCATCTTCAATCCCTAAGCAGTGCACCGCAAGCACAGTGCCACTGTTTGTAGAGGCTTGATGTGGCTCATGGAGCTAAAGAGGTCTCAGTGGCACTTGCAGCCTAGGAAGAAAGGCCTGGCAATCACTTCTGAAATGCTGACATCCCTCCGGATCACACCGGTGCACTGGAAACAGACTCGATGGTGGTTTGCAATCGCCATCTCAGGTTTGTTCAACCAAATGTTTGTTTTGTCTTCTTGAAACCAGATGCTCCAAACTTCTCATGTGTTAGTGAAAAGTTTAGATGATTAGGTATAACGGAGTCAATGTTGGTGTGTGACAGTTCTGGTCTAACTTTCACACTCCTACCGGATAGAAGGCAGAGTTTGCTAAGGTACAGATTCTGATTCAGTTTGGGGTGGAGCCCTGGAGTCTGCATTTCTAACAAGTTTCCATTTACATTGCTGTTGCTGCTGGCTCCTGGACCATGCGTGGAATGTCAAAGGTGTGTATTCGACTGACAGGTGAAGGCCCAAAGCCAAGGATACAATATCACGTGAAGTTCAGTTGCTGCTTCACCTTGCAGCACTCCAGAATTCTTCTCTTAAAAAAAAAAAGATTCTAAACCTTTTGGCTTTGGGAAAAAAAAACAACAACAACCCAACAACGTGGTAGAGACTGTACAATGATTTAAGCAGCAAGTACTGACCATGAATACTTATCATCAATACCAATTTATTGACTGGCTTCTGGAAAGTGTAGCTTCAGAGAAGTACAACAAACATCTTCTAAAGAGACAAACTGATACATTTTTATTCAGGAGGTATTGAATTTTGTGTACTGTGGAGATACAAGAACGTTTATAGCCTCAGGGACAAGGAAACATTATCAATTGGGGCCTCAACAGCTCCCTGGTCAATAGATTCCCATAACTTCAGGGTAAACTATTGGCTGAGGGGAGTTTCTTCCACCCCTCTATCACTGTGCCATGCTGGGGGCGGGGGGCTTTCACATTGCCGTGGGGCTAAAGCTCTGCTTCCAGTATTTCAAAAACCAGCAGGGTCGCCCTGCTCGGCAGGTTTTGGCAGAGCGTACAGACTAAGTCAGGCAAGAAAGAAAGTCTTGGCGATCTACTTCTGAACGCTAGTCAATCCAAGGCTGGTGGGTCACATCAGGTAAGTTTGATACAGACTGGCCTCAAAGACATCCCCCTGGCTCAGACCCAGAGTACTGCAATAAAGAAAGCGTGGTCTCACACTTTTCTGGGATCCCCAGTGCTTATACAAGTTCATGGGTACCTGGTATCGTGGTCTCCTCAGTGTGCAATACCACCTTGAAAACGTCTGGAGTATTGCAAGAATGACCAACATGCGACACAGAGACACGCCAAGTGAGCACGCAATGTTGGAAAACCAGCGCCAAGAGACTTGTTGGCCACAGTGTTGCCTCAAACCTTCTGTTTGCAAAAAGGGTTATTTCTGAGGTGTGCGGTAAAGCCACGCCACACAATGAAAAGAGGTATCCCTGGGCAGCACGGGCCGATGAACCCCTAGGTTGGAAGGGAGTGGGCAACAGCCACCACAGGGGCTCAAGGTCACGATCACGAGGATGCAGCCTGGCTAGGCAGCGCGTCACTGCTTGTTAGACAGGAGGCTGCGTAGGGCGGAGCTCATGCAAGAGCAATCTCAACAATAAAAACCAGGAAGATCCGTCTTGCTGCTGCTGTTTGACAATGTGCTTCTGGAGTGAAAGAGAAATCACCACGGGGGTTGGGAAGGACAAAGGGATCCAGAGTCCTGGTTCGCCAGGCTTGATGAGCATGTGGGTGTGTTAGTGTGCACTTTAGTGTGATTTACGACAAGAGATGCCTAGGGTCAATCATGACCTTTCTGGCTCATGCAATTGGTTTCTGGGTTGTTAGGGTCCTATCACGCTCCCTCCCAACTCCAGAGAACCACACTCAGTGAGTATATATATATATAGGCTTCAAAACATTCATGGAAAAATTCCATTACTTTTCAATCCCATTTCTCCACAACCTTCAGAAGCCCACTCATGTACGTCCACATGTCTCTCTCTCTCTGTATGCATATAGATAGATAGATATAGATATACTCATACCCATGTATATGAAGAATGCATATATTAGGTAAGAAGTGATCATTAATAAGGTAGAATCGAAAGACAGAGCATTTTTGTAACTTAATGAGCTCTTGCCTGGATCTGTTGAAAATATACAAGTGCAATCAGATTCTCAGGCTTAAATATAAGAGAATTGATTGAGTGTTGGACCATTTGTGGTCGCATTTGATGTCGGTAGCTTAACTTGGACAGAAGAGGCACACTGTTTTGTATTTCATTCATTTTTTTGTTCTTTGTTAGACTTGCCTCTGGAACGGATACTTTAATCATAAGTATTTATTTTTGTGTTAGTCCAGGTTGACTCGAGAAACAAATCCAGAGACACTTATATGTGTATAAGAAAGAGCTTTATATACAAGAGCAATTGAATATTGAGAAAACATCCTAGCCCAGTCCAGATCAAGTCCCTAAGTTTGATATTAGCCTATATGTGTGATAAGATCTATAGATTTCTTTTCAGACTCACGCAACACATGCAATGATACCAAATGCAATAAGATCACAGGCCAGTGGGTGAAAAGTCTTGACTCCAGTGGTGGTAGAAGCATCTCAGCGCTGGCATGGGTCTCCACTTGGCTCCTCCAGCTACAGGGCTCCGGCTGCATCACTGTAACTCCATCAGGCTCATCAGTGATCGTCAGTAATGTCTCACAGGGAGTGAGCGTGTGTTCCACATCCAGCAAGCTATTTATCTCCTCAGTGCCTCCAAATGAGGTCATCAAGCTGCGACCTGATCGACAGGCTAAACTCCACCTCTTCACGCTTAAGTCTCATATTGACAACAGATTATGTAACTACCACAATTTCCATGATTATTGCCGGTGATTAAAAACAACTCAATTTTTTCCCCAGATGAATTGATTTTTGGCATGTAACTTCAGGATCAAGTTAGTTCAACTCTTTGTCCAGTAATTCAAAATTCCTTGTCTTCTTGGTATTATTAATTAGTAGAATTTTCCAGCATTGCTGTGTATTGTGGGAGAGACTATAGATAAGGATGAATTTTGAAAAAAGTTTCACTTTGTCAGACCTGGGAAATGCCAGATCCTGCTATCATCTGACCAATTACCTTCGTTACCTGCTATTAAGGAAAAAGGACCCCTATGAGAGTTAGGAACTTCTGACATCCCTATAACCAACTTTCATCTCACTGTAGAAGTGTTCATCTGTCACAAGGTTTCTCTCAAAAGGTACCTGTTGGGGGCAAGAATTGAAGAATGAGGCCAAGAACCTACCCTTGGTGAGTGGAAAAGAGGTCAAGGATATCATAAGCCAATTTCTGATGCCTCTGGGCAAGTTTGATTATACCAGAGCTAGCGCCTACCCATACTTCTGTTGCCTGTCATAAATAATATGTAAGTGACTAACAAAGTTGAACAAGCCATTCCTACGTAATCAAAGTGACACAGATTAGCCCAAGCTTCCCGAGAGGAGAAGCTCAGTTTTATTGTATGCAAATTCTTCTAAGATTGCCACCAGTATAAAATACCAAGCTATTAGACTGATAAAAGGCATAGATTCACAAAATAATGTAATGGGTGGAGATCTCCCCTTGGTGGGTTCGCCTGTGAAGTTCAATGTCAGATGGGTACTGATAAAGGTTCTATCTAGTGCTCAGGTGTGACTCTAAAGATGCTGAAAGAAAAAAAATTGAAATGACTATGAGCTACCGTGAGCTACACCCAATGAAAAGCCACCAATTTTATCACTTGGTGAAATGCACAGACCAGTGATGCCCTTCTCTGCACTTGGAAAGATACAATCTTATTATACACAAGAGCAATAAATGACATAGCTTTTGCTTAAAAAAATGCCAGTAATGTCACTCATTAGTCTGGGTTATTTACCATCCTGAATAACTCACCCAGTAGAGAATGACTCTGATGGTTGGTATCACCCAAGAAAACATCCGCTCTTCCTTGTCTTTGAACTTTCACGAAGAGATTATTATTTATATCTAGAAGGAATTGTACTCTTAGAGAACTTGTAGTTTTAGTTTGAAACCAGGTACTGTTCAGGCTCTTTTTCTAGTGAACTCTGAGCTCTTGGCTAGCGGTGGAATGTTTAATTATTTCTATGACCCTGTAATGCGGATAAATGTGCTTAAATCTACTACAATGAATGCCTTTTACATTTTTTGCATTTGCATTAGACCAAAGTGTCATATTTCTTCAGCATGGGTTAACCTGGATTCAGTGTTTGGTCTCCTACCCGGTGACTCGTAAAGTGTGGTTGTAATGCAGAAGTGCTTGGCGTGCTGTATGAAAATCTCAATTCTCACTGCTTTCATGTTAATTCCGACTCATGGTAAACCTATAGCGCAGGGTAGAACTGCCCCTGTGGGTTTCTGAACCTGTAAATCTGAGACTGGGCACCCCCATCGTTCTCCCGTAGGGGATGGTGTTCTTGAACTGCTGGCCTTGGGGTTAGCAGCATCATGGGCAACCCACTACGCCACCAGGGAGCTTGTGACACTCTGATCTGACTTCGTTCTTTGGGACACAAGCAGCTCTTCCATTGCCAAGGGGAGAAATTAAAGAGAAGAACGAAGGGAAGACTCCCGTTTCAGGTTGGATTTGCTTTGTCTTGTTTCTGCTTTTGCTCCTTCGAAACCACACAAGACAAGTAGAAGTCGATCGCAGCTGCACCTCTTACTACCCCGATGCTCTGCTACAAATAGCCGCTGCTTCCAAGGAAGGCTCTGGTGTTGGCTTGGTGAGAAAAAGACCGAGAGCATGAGTTGGCTTTTAACAGTGGCAAAGCTTCCTGCAGTCTGAATGGCTTTCCAGATCTTCCTGGTGCATAGGATGAAATAACAAACAAATGGCTAATAATCTGATAATCATAAGAGAGCAGTATATGTCAAGTCTGCCTTCTTGTTCTAGCTTCTTCTTCACCTGACTGAATTTCTACCCCTGCTTCTTCTCTAACTAAGGTTCACATTGCCTAACCCCCAGGTTCAAGCCCCACACCCGGCTTGAACCGAATTGTTTATTTCCCTTCTCGCTCACACCCTGCCCGTCACATGTACATACTCAGTAGCTCACCAAGTACTGTTGTTCTACTTGCCGAGCCCTTGTGGGTCAGCGGTGGTTAAATGCACCCTCGTGAGTGCAAAGGTCAGTGGCTGGAACCCATCTGCTGCTCTCTGGGAGAAAGAAGAGGCATTCTGCTTCCATAAAGACAGACCTGGAGACCCAACGGGGCAGTTCTACTACATCCTTCAGGGTTGCTGTGAGGTGAAGTCGACTCGGCAGCAATGGGTTGGGTTTGGGGGCACAAGGGTTAAGGGTAGGGTTGCCAACTGTGAGATGGGCACTTTGAACCCTCCAGAGGCCCTGTGGGATTTAGGAGCTAGAGATCTGTTCCTATGAAGCTTACAGTCTAGGATACCCTGTGGGGGCAGGTCGACTGTCACTGTCATAAGCCAGAGCCCATTTGAAGGCACTTAACAATTGCCTCTCAAGCCACTTCCTTCCTTCCTGGGGCTTTGCTCATTCGGACCCCGGCCGATCGTTCCCTGGCGTCTAACACAACCTCCTCACTCATTTCTCTGCCTCCTGTCTTTTTTCTGTCACATCGATTCTCCAAACTAATCTTTCAAAAGACACACCTGACTATGTCATCTTCCTCCATAAAACACCTTTGTCACCTCACTGTCCAAACTCCTCCTTCTCTCCCTTGATGGTTTGCTTAGTAATCATCTCTCTGGACTGCTTGGTATCTCTCCCGTTGCTTTTTTCACATCCAGCTCCGTCAATACCTGCGGCTCCTCCTCCCACTTGGGTCTATGGATGAACCATTTCCTGGGCCTGCTACAGTCTCCTCTCTGTCTAGTTCGCTTTGTGTGGTCAGCTGCTTCTTTGGGGCTAGACATCGCTTCTGTCTGTAAACCTTTCCTGACTCTGTGTTCTACCAAACACCCTGGCTTTTTATTCTAAGTCCTCTCATGCAAACCTCGCCCTGTCATAACACCTCTTCTGCTTTATTACGCAGCCAGTTAAGATAGCTGCAGACAAACTAGACTTTAGTCCTGGTGAAGCTGAGGACCACACCCCCAGGGCAAAGATCTATCTGGAAGGACTTCCATTGCTAAATAAGAATCATCTTTAAAAACATTTAATAATTTAACCCAAGAGTTTTGAGAGGAGACTAGTACGATTAGCTAAAGGACATCAACAGAGAGACTCAACCGAGAGAGACGAAATTACCGATTCAGGAAGGGACAAAAGTCCTTTAAAAAAAGATACGTGCACCAAATCAGCTAATATAATAAAGGAAAGGAGACACATAAGTGCAAAAATTTGACACGGGAAAGGACAACCAATGTCTAGGACATTTAAAATGATATTTATGGTTGAGAACCTTTTTTTTTTAATGGCAAATTTACTTGGCAACACAAATAACCCATATTGACTGACAAATGAAGGTGGAGAATTCCAATGACTTTGAAAAAAATTGAAAACATTTTCAAATAATTAACCTCTAAAGGGGGTTGGGGGGGCAGCTTTATCCATTTCAAATGTTGAAGGTACAGATCATTTCTAGTCGATAAATCATTCCATTTAGAACAAGATAAGACAAAGTCGTCATATTCTTTTTTTTTTCTGTTTTAAGCTGGAGTGACTTAACTTCCAAAAGCAGAATAAATAAATTAAAGCCTTTAAATTGGATGCCCCTCTCATCTTGGAATGTAGCTGCAGAAGTCCCTTAAGTAATTACAACGCAAATCCAACAGCATCTTAAATCAATCATCTACCACATCCAAATAATGTTTATTCCCAGAACTCAAGAATGATTTCCTGAGAGAAAGAGGTTAGCATGCTATAGCAATGAAGAAAAATAATAAGGAAATCTTGTAATTTCTACCAGTGCTGATAATACAGCCAACACGATTCAATGTCACTTTGGATAACAATTCTCAGCAACTAAAAAGCAAAGGGTATTTCCTCGAATTACTAATGAAGCCCTAATGGCTGAACTGGAGCGGTCGCTCTTGACAACCAGGCACTGCACTAGATGCTCGGGATCATCGATGCGGTGCACAGAGATGCTCTGAATGTCTACAATTGCTGAAACATTTGCTACCATGTTTTTGTTTTCTTTGAGCCCAGAAAGACTGACTCACCAAATGGATTTCAGGTCTCCCTGAAAAACATGCCTGATCAAAGAGTATGTGCTTGTGGACCTCACTATCTGATGTAATCAACCACAATGGACAGTTAATATTGGATTGAGTCCTATCAAATTTTTATTTTACAGGTTAAAATGATCACGTATCAGCAGTTTCTTATGATTTGGTCTTAGCATAAGTATTAAAGGAAATATGCACAGTTACTAAAATGGAGAGTATTATATCTAGTCCTTGTGGAGAGGAATGTCTCCTGACGGAAGCAGTGGAAACTCAGCTTCTTTTATCTGACTGCTTAGTAACCAGGCATCAGTCCCACAATCCCCTAAAAATTGGGCACCTGAACAGTGACCTGCTCAGCACCAGAACCCAACATCGGTACGTTCGTCTCTGCTCATGCCCAGTCCCCAGGGAACTACCCAGGCCTGCGTCCCGCTGCTGGCCGTGGTCCCAGAATGCATTTGGCTGTGACTGGGTAAAAGAAAATAGTGCAGGGGCCGCATTGGATTTCTTCTGGCTCCACATCATCCCAAGGCCAATTGTCACAGGGCAGGGGTCAGACATGTCTCTAACGTCCATCTTTCCTCTCACAACGCTCTCTTTTTCTGCAATGAATTCCAATCCATTGCCACGGCTCTACAGAACTCATAGACAACACTCACCATTATGAGGGTTTATTAGGGAAGTTAAGAGGTGACCACAAACCAAGATCAGAAAACATTAAATATAGCCATTGGTCCACAGCAACACCGCTCCTCAGTCAGCAGCCAACTTCTCTCTCTCTCTCTCATTATCTATCTATCCATCCAACATCTATCTATCTATCTATCTATCTATCTATCTATCTATCTATCTATCTATCTATCTATCTATCTATCATCTACCTAGCTAGCTAGCTATCATCTTTAGCCTCAAACCTAGCCGTTCAGTCATGTTATCCTTTGGCCTCTGACTCCTTGGAGCAGGAAGTCACCTCACAGTCTCATGGTCTCAGGACTGCTTTCTGATATCTCATGGCCTCCTTGTCTTGGTCTCTGGTCTCGATGTGTTCAGGCCCCTGCTCCTTTGTCACAGCAGGCAGGGATTTTGAATGGGCTCTGCCTCGATGGCCCCAGGAATTGTGTCTCTTCCTGCTTCTTAGCCAATGGAATGGCAACCCTGACCAATCCTTGAATTAGTGTCCTCTACATCTTATTTACACGATTCCATCCCATCATTCATTGGGACTCAAAGAGGACTGAACACAAGAACAAATCAATGGTTAATTTCACTTCACCACAGGCCACCCTCTGGATCGCTTGTTGTTATCGCTTTTGTAAACGAAGAATTGACCTTCCTCCTCTTTCAGTTATATCTTCTACAATTGGAATTTTTATAATCACTGTTAACCCTGCTGACAATTATACCGGAACCGTATCATTCCGACACTGTATTGCCCCACCCTCTCTTCCCCAGACCCATCAGGAAAAGAGGAAACTATTTAATTGCCGCTGGTCCCACTAATTTTGAGACTAAATACACTCGCGAATTTGTGAACTAGCCACGTCATACCATTTCAGGCCAAGAACATCTCTTACTAGGAGGCCAAGAGAATGGACACCCAACTGCTGACTGCTCTCCTCGTGCATTCTAGGCTGTGCTGAGTGATGTTGGCTGGGGACTGACGGCGTCTGTGACACATGATGTCCCTTTGGAACCAACAAAGATTTACTAAAAAGTAAGTGAGGATCTAAGAAGATTAATATGGATTACGTGACGTAATACTAGTAATTTATAGACTTGCTTGATATACTGAATTCATATTAAAAGTAATGCCTGTGAACTGTACTTTATTTTCAGTTGTGCCTCTCAGAGACTCCATGTAGAGCTAGCCAAAAACTCTCCTCCCTACCCTTGCTGAAAGTGAGCACTTAGTCACAGTCGTCAGTGCAGCCTGGAGCCCACACGGGGCCGTCCAGCGATGGACAGAGCTGAGGACTATCAGTCTTCAATGGTCTTATCAATTTCTTAAAAATTGACCATTAAAACTTTAACGATAAAATTGTAATAACAATTTAAAACAGAATTTCAGATTAACTCTGGACTCAGGACTTTGCTGTGATTTGGGATAAATTTTAATCTTAGCATTTGATCTACTAATAACTGACTGCCATCAAGCTGATTCTAATGCATAGCTACCCAATGTGATTTCATTGGTGGTTTAATGATAGAATTCCCTCCTTTCCTGCGCTGCATGCACACTGACCACCCACCTGTCAGTAGAGGCATGCATGAAACTCCTACGACACTGAAGACGTTTCTGTGGAGCTTCCAGAGTAAGATAAACCAGGAAGAAAGGCCTGTCCAATTTCTGAAAACCAGTCTGTAAAAACTGTACGAATCACAAAGATCTGATCCGCAACCTTATCATTTGATCTCCCTTTTGACCCACTTAAAATTTGTTCTAGTTTTCAATAGTTTTAATACTCACGGGCCTGGTATAGGACTTGGGTTGTCATGGCTTTGAATTACCATGTACTGGGGCCAATTCTACAGTAGCCAACCCTAGGAAGATGCCTTAGTTCTTGACATCTGTGGAGACAACTGAAACATCAACCCATATCAGACACCCTCCTCTCCTTTCTCATTCCATCTATGCAATTGTATGTCTGTTTTAAATGAAAATCATTACATTAATATAATCATGTAAATATCATTCACTGCAAAGCCATGTCATCTTTCATGAGCACATTTCTTTTACAGTCATTTGCTACATATCATACAAGTCACATATCATACAAGTCAATAACTCAATCATATTTAAAAGAATTGTACAATCATCACCACCATCAGTTTTAGAACATTTTATTCTTCCTTGTACTCATTATTAGCTCCCCATTTTCCTTCAACTGCCCCGCTATATCCCCAAGAAGCCAATAATCTAGTGACTGTTGCTATAGATTTCCTGTCCTGGATTTCATACAAAACAATACCAAACAACCAAAAAACACAATAGCAAAGTAAAACAGAGCAAAAACCAACAGAAAGCAGAAAGATATTAAAAACTAGAAGAAATTTTAAAATGGGTTAAAAGGGAGTTCAAATGATAAGATGTCACTATGTAACCCAACTGCATCTGCCACAACCCTTTGCACAACACGCTCTGCATCACAACAAGCTTATTCACATCCCTGGTCTTTGGTCCGAGGGGATTCACCAGAGGCTTAATCCACACATATTTTGTCACCTATTTCTTAAAATGTTGAAACAACTTTAAAATGGGCCAAAAGGAAGAACAAGTCATAATATATTACATTTTAGCCGAACTACATCTTCCATCACCAAGCTTACAATGCTCTCTGACAACAAGGCTATTCAGACCCTTCGACTATGGTAAGAATGAATTTACCAAAGGCTTAATCCATGTGTGGACCTTTTAAATGAATTTTGGGCTTCCACCGTCATTCATAGACTTCTGCAAGCCAGGCATTCACAATTTTAGCTCTGATACCATTCCCTCCTTCAGACTTGGATTTTATTATTTACAATTCTTAGATCACATAAGCTGATATGCATACACCAAATGGCTAAATTAATGACACTATCAATAGAATTACTATTATTCTCCATGGGAATGATTGATAATGTTCCCTAATATAAAATGACAATGGTGGCTTTAAAGAGACATGCAAACTATAGATATATGAATGGATCTTAGGCTCCCACTTAATTCTAGCTCCAGCCTAGCCATTAGTTCTTACGACCTAACCTATTTGATGCTTTCCCTTATGAAGAGATCACTGAAGATGTGGGTGCTATGGAACAGTGTAGCAAAGAGGCTAGTTCAGCGGTTCTCAACTGCGGGTCATGACCCCTTTGGGGGAATCTAACGACTCTTTCACAGGGGTCACCCGATTTATAACAGTAGTAAAATTACAGTTATGACGTAGCAACAACCATAATTTTATGGTTGGGGGGGTCACCACCACATGAGGAACTATATTAAAGGGTCACAGCATTAGGAAGGCTGAGAACCACTGGCTTAGGTGTCTTAAAGGCTTGTCTTCAAACAACTAGTCAACTAAGTGAGGTGTCAACTAATGCACATAGAAGAAGCACACCAGTTTGTGTGATCCAAGGATTGTAAATAATAAAAGCTTTGTTTGTTAGCCCAATTGAAAATAATCATACTACCCACTTCAATCATCATACAGCAAATCTCCTCATGGATTTATAACATGCTCCCGGAATCCTTCTTCACCGGTCTTGGCTGGTTGCAAAGATTTCTTTCCATGATTATATTGAGAGAGAAAAAGGGTGTGGTGAAGCACCCACTGCCGCTATGAGTTGTTACAACCTCTCTGGAGAATAATTTATCAATATGTGCAAGAAATGTCAACATGCCAAGGGAAACCCTGCATTCCACATCTAAACTTTTTTCTAAGAAAATAATCATAGATTTAGGGACCAAGATGAACCCTGTAATGAAATGTATGGGAAGAATTGGGAGCAACTTCAGTGTCCACTACCTGTGGACAGGTTATGAAGCCCTTTGGTGATAGTGCTGTTAGCTGCTGTCACGTGACCCCTGACTCCTGATGACCCTGTGCAGAAAGCAATGGGAAACTGTGAAGACCCGCATCATTCCCAGGATCAGGTGGACATCAGGTTATGATCTGTGGGGTTTTCATTGGCTGGTTTTCAGAAGTAATTCAGCAAGCTTTTCTTCCTAGTCCATCTTAGACTGGAAGTTTCCCAGAAAGCCGTTCAGCATCATCCAAGCACTCAAGCCTCTACTGACAGCCTGGGAGGTGTTGGGGCATGAGGTGCATTTGCTGGGAATTGAACTTGGGCTCTCCACATGAAAGGGGTGAATTCTAGCACTGAACCACGAGTGGCATAAACCTGGACTCATTAAAATATGCCGGTGCAACACAGATTGTAACTTACACTGGGGCGACACAACTGAGATGAGAAAGAGCTATCGTCAAGCAACTAAAACCGATTTTTAATGAGAGTTTTAATCACCATCAGAGTCATGTTGTAACCATTTTGAAGACCTGGGTAAAGAAAATCAAGTTTCTAAGTGATCAGCAAATCGGACACAAGACACAAGAACAGGCACTAAAAAAATCCCTACTGTTTTAGTACAATTGAGTGGTTACCCACATTGGCAACTCTATCTAGGATGCCACAGTTTGGTATGAAGGGCCTTTCAAAAATAATGAAATGATGGCAACTATTGTCTTGAGCACAGAGGAGGAGGAGAGCATGAAGGAAGAGGTTTGGGGACTTAGGCAGATAGGTGAAACTGATAAGAGGGAGAAGCTACGGAGAGAGGCAGAAAGTCAACACCGGAGCCAGGAGAACATGTGTCCTGACTCTAAAGTGCTGGGTGGGGAGAGGATGCGTGGGATTAAGTAGACTGGAGACACTTACAAAAGGAGTTCTGTCATCAGGGGAAATCCAGGTATCAGTTGGGATGAGGCACCAACCCAAACCAAACGCACTGCCACGGAGTGATTGCTGACTCATAGCGACCCCTATAGGACTGGGGACAACTGCCCCTCTGGGTTTCCAAGACTAACTCTTTATGGGAATAGAAAGTCCCCTCTTTCTCTCATAGAGCAGCTGGTGGTTTTGAACTGCTGACCACGAGTGGCATAAACCTGGACTCATTAAAATATGCCGGTGCAACACAGATTGTAACTTACACCAGGGCCCTGGTGGACAGGGCACAGGGGAGTATGTTGGATGAGAAGTTTCCAGATTCCAGAAAGCATCTCAGCAGAGCACAGCTTTCAGAGGTCATTCCAGTTAGGGTTAAGGAAGGGTCATAGTGGGAAGGCCGGTCTGAGAACGATGAGCTAATTTGAAAGAACTGATTGTGTAGAAGAGGGTGGACCCGGGAGCCCAGGATTTGGAAATCCTGGGAGTTGAGGGGTACAGAGGTAGAACGGACTGTCCCAGCCTTACATTAGAACTTTGAAATGATCTTGTGAAAATGCCTCCACCACTATTGTTCCCACTGCCTTGCCCAGGAATTGCCTTAAGGTCCATCAGAAGAATTAATGACTCTGCACAGACATATTCTGGGGAAAACCCTGTGGCCTGGTGATTTAAATGAATTATTCGTAAGAGGAAGAAGAAAGAGAGAGGATTCAGCATGCTAAAGTGAAAGCATATATATGATAGAGATTTCTGGGTATACCCATAAAAATTTTTGATTATAAGGTGTTGGCTCGAGTTAGCAGCCATAGGCGATGGCATGCCAGGGAGGGCGAGGCAGCTCTGTGCGCGATTTGAGAGCACGCGAGGTCTTGAGCAGGTGTGGAGTCCAGATGAGCAATAGTGTGGGTCTGGCTTCCAGCAAAGTCGATCTTATTCCTTCAAGAAACCAAAATACGGACAGAAACAAATCTGAATGTGGACGAAACTTGCAGGGCAGGGTGTGTGTATGTGTGTGTGGCCTTTTTTTCTGCAAAAGGCCATCTGGAGGTTTATCACATCGTTTTGGGGCCATACTGATTGAGTGCTTCATTAACTCACCCCTCGTGTGAAGGCTAGAGTCACTTCTCTTTGGTGAGGCAGAAGACGTTAGGTGGTATTGATTCAGCAGGCCTACTATGTGTCCCGAGGGAGAAAAGGCATGCTTCTATTTTCTACTTCTGTAAAGAGTTACAATCCCCAAACCCTTTAGTAAGCCTAAAAGACCACGAGTCAGGGTGGACTTGATGGCAGAGAACTTGATTGGTTAGATATGAGGCCCGAGGGCTGGATGTCCCCCATCCCTGGCCACTAAAGGAAGAGGCAAGAAGAAATTAATGAAGAAAGATCAAGGAAGGGAGCGAAAAGGAATCATGCTTTATGAGTACAAAAATAGCTTACTGTATCGCCCACCAGAAGACCATTTGCTACCTTACCCCTTCCCCTCCCCCACCAATGTTTATTTCTAACCGAGAGCATAATTCATAGTGGGTGTGATGACAGGAAGTGAATTGGTTGACATATGGGTATTTCTGTGTCAGTTTCGGGGATCAAGGCACACGGTCCTCTTCAGAGCAAGGCACAACACGCTGAGGAAGCCAGGCCTCGCAGCTTAGACTCATTTGCATTTTGGAGCCCCCCTTGGTGCAGATTTTGAGGAAGAGCCCGTGCAGATAATACACACTGTGCATTTCAACAGAGAACGAAGATTCTGAACACACCCAACTCTCTTAAGCTAGCTTTTGACTTCCTCCCAGATTCCTAAGTAGCTATTCCAGGGGTCCTGTTCCCACCGGCTAAGCAGGCAGTTTTGGTTAAATGTAGAGAATATCATTTCCCTGTGTTCAGAAGCAACAGACCAACCACCATGTCTACCACAACCAGTGGAGCCGATTTTATTTTGTTTTAGGAACTAGCAGAAGATAATATTAGACAGGATGCAAGTGTTAGGTGCTATGGAGTCATACCAACCCCATGAGACAGAGTAGAAATGTCCCCTAGGATTTCCTAGCCTACTATCTTTATGGAGGACCCCTGATGAGGTCGTAGTTACTTGCTGAGCTGTCATCTGCATGATCCGAAGTTCAAAACCACCCTCAGCTCCGAGTGAGAAAAACTGTGCTTTCTACTCCACAAACAGTTACAGTGGTCTTGGAAACCCACAGGGGGTCGCCATGCGGCAGTGCGTTTGCTTGAATCTGTATGATTGCAGATTGCCTTTGGAGCATCTGGGTGGGTTCGAACCACCAATCTGTCAGTTAACAGATGCGCTTAACCATGATACTCACAGGGCTCCTTGGTAGAAAGATGACTCACATACAAATGATTGATGGAGGTTAAGCACACGCGCTAGTCCCCTCTGCCCTCCTTTAGACTACCGGGCATTCAGGCCACACTCATTTTTCATCACTGTCCTGGTCACCACCCTGTAGAGAGACCTCCATCTTGTAAATACTTCTTTTTAGAATTCCATCACCACCTTTCTCATGGCAAAACATTTCATCTCCATAAATCAACGTGGCCTTATCGATCCAGGGCCGGAAGTTATACAAACACACCGAGACCCTGGAAGAGGGGGTTAAATGGATGCCTCTGGACATCTTTCATGATCGCTACCCTCTTCTCACATTTCTCTGTGTTTTCTTTTTCTGATGGGCTTCTTAATTTCAGTGTCACCCTTTTCCGAATCCTTTCCAGAAGTTCCTTGCTTTTCTTTCTTTCTTTTTTTTTAAGAGTATGTTTGTTAGAAACTGAGCTCCCCTTTGTATTTTTCACGTTAGCTGTTTTGGGGTTTTCTATAAGCCAGTGAGAAGGGAAAGGGATCGGGTAGCTCTAACTTTTCTAAAGTTAACTTGGGGTTCACTGAACTATTTTACTTTCAAATTTCATTGGAATGCTGGCTGTTAGTGTTCTTAAGAGACTGGCATTTTATTCACAAACGGCATCCTATTTCTACTTGAGATAGAGGGATAAAGAGCTTTTAAGGAAGCCCACTGACATTGCAATGAGCTTGTTAGTTTGTAACTAGTAAAGAATGAAATTAGGGCAGATGCAAACCCTAATCCTAGAAATGTCTCAGAGAAAAGGCTCACCATCTACAGCTGACGAATCAACCACCGAAAACTCAATGGAGCACAGGTCTATGTTGGCACACATGGGTCACTAGCGTTAGGGATCCTGGGATGGTGAAAGGTTAAGTGCCGGGGTACTAACTGAAAGGTTGAAGGTTCAACTCTACCCAGAGGCCTTTGGGGTGGGAGTGAGGACAGGAAACCTGGTGCTCTACCTCTGAAAATTCACAGTCATTACAAAATCCTAAGATGAAGTTCTATTTTGACATACACTGAGTCATGGTGGGTTGGAATGGATTTGAGAGCAGATGGTTGGTTTGTTACTTTTAAATTCTAATAATTGTTCAAGGATCCCTCGTAGCACAGTGGTTAATCTCTTGGCAGCTAATTGAACTCCACTACCAGCCTGCAGGAGAGAGAGGTGAGAATGACTACTTCCTTGGAAACCCCATGGGGCAGTTCCACAGTATCCCACAGGGTATCGATAGATCTGAATCAACTTGACAGGATGATTGTTGTTCAATAATCGTGCCACACTCTGATCTCTCCTTTGTCTAAGTCCTTGCTCATCAGTGAGTTTCCAACAGCTTCCGTAGCAGAAGAAACCCAGGCGCCAGAAGCAGTATGGCTGGGAGCTTGGTATTTAGAGGGAGAACCAAGCCCCAAACCAAGCTCACTGTCATCGAGTCTATGATGACTCAGAGCGACCCTATAGGACAGGGTAGATCTGCCCATTTGAGTGACTGAGACAGGAACTCTTTATGAGAATAGAAAGCCCTGCCGTTCTTCCTTGAACAGCTGGTGGTTTTGAACTGCTGGTTTTGAATCTTGAGGTTCCCAGCCCAACACGTAATCACTCTGCCAACAGGGTTCCCATTCCTTGAATCCTTAGGTCCTATGACTGCAGACATTTGAAAAACACGTGGAGGTGACCAATGGGGATGTGGACATGTGTGTTTCATGGAATAGCCATTACGACTCGGTAGCCATGTACATGAAGGACATTACCTGAGCTTTTTGTTTAAGTTAGATGAGCAGGTTAGAAGGGGGATTACTGCAGCGAGGGTGCTCTAGAGACAAAGTGTGGCATGGGAGAACCCTCAGGGAGGGAGATTGGAAAGCAGATGCAGGGGTGGGGTGGGGGAGGGCTGGAGAGGAGGAGCTGGTGAGTAGGAGGAGATGACGAAAGGAGAATTGAGTAAGACTATCTCCTCTTCCCACGTTTCAGTCATAATAGTTACAGCATCTTTTTACTAGAACTTGATATCATGAAGCATTTGACTTCTCTGGGGATTTCCTTTATGAACCGTAGTCTCATCTTTGCCCACTATTTACTCCACTGACTTGAAAAGACAAGTCTGCGGCAGAAGACATGAGGAAATCCAGAAATCACCCAGTTAGCCTGGTCCCGAGTGCAACAGGAATGCAAAGAGAGGGAGGACTGTGGGATGGAGTATTGCCTCAGACTCCATGGAAGAAATGAGATCTGTAGGAAGCTTCCTAGATGCCAATAGCAGTGGGAAGTCTTTTTATTATTCTTGAACTCTGGCAAGTAGATATATCATAAAACATTTGCCAGTCAAATTGTGTTTAATTTGCATAATTCAGTGACTTTTACCATCTCCACCACCTTACGTAAACATCACCACTATTTCCAACATGTTTTAAATCACCCTTAACAGACGCTTACTTCCTCTCTCAAAAATACATGGAATGACTCAGTAATGGAAGGTCTTGATGCTAGGTTGCAAAATGCTTTATTCCAAACCATGTCCAATGCCAACCAAGGTGTCTGGCATCTAATGTGGTTTAACATTGGTTGAGTGGATAAGAACCTACCCTTTTGAACTCAAAATCCCTTCAAATGACAATGATCTCTTGGTTCTATTGCTACCTTCTCCCATGGTAATAACTCATCTTTCCTCCCAGATACTCAATGACTCAGCTATGGGAAGAAGAGAAATTAAAGCTTGAAAGATGGAGAAATACAATTGAGAAGTATATGGGGAACTGAAACAAGAGTTTATATTAAAAGCCAGGAGGGGAGGTTCAAGGCCAACATGACATAAAGTAGAAGGGACCGCCTCTCTTTTCCTGGTGACTCAGGGACTGGTCACTGCTTGACAGATTTTTTCCCCCTAAGTAATTAACTGGTAATGGAAGGTGAGGTAGGGAGTCACCATTTTAGCTCATTCTTCAGAGACAAGGGCAAGAGAGGAGGGAAATGAGGACAAGGAAAAGTTGGGATTTGGGCCTTGGTAGGGAAAGCAGGGAGACCCCAGGAAGATCACAACCTGTGATCTGTTAGTTTGTTGTGTTGTGGCTGCTCATGTGTTGCTGGGTTACTGGTAGCTCTGCCACCAGTACTTCAAAGACCAGACTGATGGTTCACAGACTCAGTGGAGCTTCCTGCTAAGCCTGACTACGAAAAGGAAGAGGCTGACCACTTTTGAAAAAAATAAAAAAGTCTGCTGAAAAATTTTATGAATAGCAGGAAGCGATATATGACATGGTGGCAGAAGATGAGCCCCGCAGGTTGGAAGACACTAAAAAACACAACTGGGGAAGAGCTTTCTCTTCAGTGCAGAGTCCATCTTAATAATGTGGATGAAGAACTGCATTCATTGATGTGGAAGATTCAAAATGAGAAAAAAACCACAATACGTATTCAAGTGTAATGTATGAAACATGAATCTAGGAAAACTGAAAATCATCAGCAATAAAGTGGAACCTATCAACTCCATGGAGACTCACTGCCTTTAAGTCGATTCCTACTCATAGCAGCCCCTTTGGGTTTCCAAGTAGATCTGCCCCTTTGGGTTTCCAAGACTTTAAATCTTGATGGGAGTGGATAATCTCTTCGTTTTCATTGACCTTGTGGTTAGTTAGGAGCTCAATGTGTAACCCACCAAGACACCCAGAACTTCTTAGAGGAACCCATGGAGATGATATTCTAGCCATTGGTGAGCTAAAATGGACTGGTATTGGTCATTTTGAATTGGACATTCATAGAATCGACTGTGCCAGGAGTGACCAATTGAATAGGGATGTCTTCACATTTATCATTAAAAAGAACATATCAAGATCTCTCCTAAATAGCACAATGCTATCAGTGATAGGACAATATCTATAGGTCAGCAAGAAAGACCAGTGAATACGAGTGTTAACTCAAATTTATTCAGCAACCACTCACACCCAAGATGAAGAAGCTGAAGGGAAGAGAAGAGAAGGCGTGGTCATAGGAAAACATATCCTTGGTAATAGAAATGATGCCAGGGATCACCAGACTGGATTTTGCAAGACCAACGGCTTCTTCATTGCAAATATCTTTTTTCAACACCATGGATAGTGAGTGTATACTGGGACCTCACTTGATGGACTACCAGAAATCAAATTCACTACCTTTGTGCAAAGAGACGATGGGGAAGATCAATCTCATCAGTCAGATCAAGGCCAGGAGCCAATGGCAGAACAGATCATCAACTGCTCGCATACCCATTCCGGTTAGCGTGGCAGAAGAAACATAAAACAAATCTCTTGTCCTTGTGAGGTGCCTCGAGCCAGGTCCAACTCGTAGTGACCTTACGTCCAACAGAACAAAACGCCGCCCAGGCCTGTGCCATCTTCACAATTGTCATGTTTGAGCCCACTGTAATAGCCACAGTGTCCAATCCGTCTGATCAAGGGTCTTCCTGTTTGTTGCTGCTGGTCTACTTCACCAAGCATGAGGTCCTTTCCAAAATTAGGGACCTTCTCAAGAACAGATTGGAGCACCGAACACGAATAACTGGAGAGTAGATGAGCTGTGGAATGACATCCAAGCCATTGAGATATAGCCAATTAATAAAGCCATATCTCCTTATGTGATGGATTGTAATGCCTGTGGCTCTGATCCAAAATGGAGGGAGGTCCCTGTTACAGTAGTAAGGCGTGGGGTGGGGGGTGGGAATGAGGGGGCTCCGTCCGGACCTTAGTAGGACTGTGAACCAAGTCACACTCTTAGTTCCTTAGAGGTATCTTCAAGGCGATTTTACTAAAGGCGGGAGGTATGACTCCATCCTTTGTTTTCCTTGCGGGGTATGGTCGATTAGAAGACAAAAACCATACCTCCATCCAAGTCATTTCTTGGTGTATAAGAGCCATCTAGGACGCACAGAGAGCTTCTGGGACTGTAAGGAGAGCACATATACACCAGAGTCTGGCACAGAGAACCAGAGGAGCAGCGCTGAGACTATGTGGGAACCTTCTCCTTGTTTGGTCTGAGCCTATGAAACTCTGAGACAGAGAGACAGGCAGGCTCACTCCCTGGTCCATGGAGGCAAAGGCCTAAGAAGTACAGGCTGAGAGGCTGAAAATCAGAGAGAGGCCTGGTCACTAGCTAAGAAGACTAATGACTGTGTCCTTATAGCTTGCCAAACCTCACTTATGGTCACCTGTTTTGTTACGCTGGGCACTTTAGAGAAACAAAACCACAGAAACTCATGTCGAAGAGAGAGTTTTATAAAAAGGGTAAGTGCACATTAAGAAAACATCCCTACCCAGTGCTGCCCAAGCCCACAAGTCCAACATTAACCCATATGTCCAACACCAATCCACAAAGTCCTCCTCCATCTCACAAAACAGACGCAATGATGCTGACTGCAGGGGAAAGTCGAGTTAGTGAATGTGTAAGCATCTCAGTGCTGGCAGGGGTCTCCATGCGGCTGCTCCAGCACCCAGGGCTGCGTCGGGGTAGGTCCATGCAGCTTCTCCTTGGGGATATCTTGTGGGAAGTCAGTCTTGCAAGATGAAGCAGGGAACTTCAGTAGCTGCACCCTGGTCCGACCATCAGAAAGCAAGAGAGCCAAGAACTCGTAAGGCAAGTGTCACTGAGCCATTTATCCCTCCGCCCTTCAATTTAATCCCACATGTGTTTATCGGCCAGGTTGGCACAATAAACTAACTCACCTAATAAACACCCGTAACCATGAGTTTTTTCTTTGCGTTGTGTGTGGGCATTGCAACGAATGAACAAACCCAGCATAGATGTCGAGTGGTATGGGAGGAATGGATGGTGTCAGAATCGGTCAAGAAGGATGGATCATGGAGGCTTGTCTGGCCTTTGCCTTGTGGCAATAGGGAAGCCAGAGGAGATCAGTGATGATCAAGATATAATCTTGCTTGCTGCTGCAAGCCACCTCCATTACTGTTTATGAAGCTCGCATTCATGAAGAACCCAAAAGGTCATTAAATACCGGAGAGAAATAAGACCAAAATAAACATTGGAGGAGACTCTGAAACTTATTTGAGGATGAAGCAATGTGAAATGAAGAAATGGTGGTGTAAAAGAGCCAAACAGAGTTCAAAGGATCGCTCTGGAAAACAAAGTAAAATATTACAACGAGATGAGCAAAAATCCAGGAAAATCAAGAGGAATAACATGCTGAGCATTTCTCACACAGGAGTGGAAGGAAAATCCCAATTCTCTAGTTGTAATATTGAAGAATAAGTCTATGGGCAAACTATAGAACAAGCAAAGCATCAGTCTTTTAAAAGGGGGTGGAAGGAAGGAATACACAGTCACTGTATCAAAAATAACCAGCCAGTGTCCAATCATTTCAGGAGGTAGCGTATGATTCAGAACTGGTGGCATTGAAGGAGGAAGTCCAAGCTGCATGAAGGCATTGGGGCGGGGAGGGGAAGCGTCCAGGAGGGACAGAATTCAAATTGGAATGTTTCAACAAACTAAAGCAGCACAGAAGGAGCTCACTTGTCTTTTCCAAGAAATTAGGAAGATGGTTAGGTGGCAAACCTCCTGCGAGAGACACGTATTCGTGCCCATTCCAAAGAAAGGTGACCCCCTCCGTCAGAATGTGGACGTTATAAAACACAGGTAACTGCCAGAAGTCCAAGCCAGATTCAGAAGAGGATGTGGAATGAGTGATATTATTGACAGTATCAAATGGCTCTTGGCTGAAAGCAGAGAATATCAGAAAACTGTTTAGTTGTGTCTCATTGACTTTGCAGAGGCTTTTTGACTGTGTGGATCCTAAGAAATTATGGATAACACTGAGAATGGGCATCCCGTAACCCTTTATTGTGCTCATGAGGACCCTGTCCATTACTAGAGGTAGTTGTTTGAACAGATCAAGCAGATATTGTGTGGTCTAAAATCAGGAAGGCTACACATCGTGTTTTATCATACTTACTCAGTCTGGATGCTGAGCGAATAATTCACATAGCTGGATACTTGAAGAGGAACAAAGCATCAGGCTTGGAGGAAGAGTCATCAACAATCTGCATTATGTACATGACACACCTTGCTTGCTGCTGAAAGCCAAGGGGACTGTTACGTACTTACTGAGGAAGATCAAAAGACTGCGTCTTTCAGTCTGGATCACAGCTCAGCAGAAAGGAAGCAAAGTTTCACAACTGGACCGATACACAACGAGCTCTGGTGATGCTGTTCTATGGACAGGTTTCACATGAGCACAGTGAAGTGTAACTGTGAAGTTGGCGGTTCGAATCCACCAGCTGCTCCACTGGAGAAAGTTGAGGCGATTTGCTCTGGTGAAAACTTAGTCTTGGCAACCTTACACAGATTTCCTATGAGTTACCATCTACGCAATAGCAGTGAGTTTGGTTAGGAACCAACAAGCAAGATCATGATAAATGGAGAAGAGATTAAGGTAGCCAAATATTTCCGTGTCCTGGAATCCAAAACCAACACTTATGGAAGCAAGAGTCAAGAAATCAAATGACACATTGCATCAGGTAAAGATCTTTTTAACGTGTTAAAAAATGAAGACTCACTTTGAAGGCTAAGGTATCTTTGACTTAAGTCATGGTATTTTTAGTCGCTTCACATGCACAAGAAAGTTGTCAATGAATAAGGAATTTAGAGAAGAATTGACACCTTCGAATATTGGTATTGGTGAAACATTTGAATTTGCCATGACTGCCTGAAAAACAAGCAAATCTGACTTAGAAGCAGTACGGCCAGAATGCTCCTTGGGAAGGAAAGAGGACTTTGTCTCACACACATTAGGCATGTTATCAAAAAGGGATTTGTCTCTAATGAAGGGCATGATGCTTGGTAAAGGAGGGGGCCAGCAAAAAGAGAACTTTCAAACAAGAGGAATCGACGCAGTGGCTACATCAGTGGGCTCAAACACAGGGAGGACTGCAAGGATGGCGTAGGACCAGAGCTGACTGGAAGGCTCCTAACTGTAACAGGAAGAGGAAATTAATGGTGTGTCTGAGGCTCTATTTTTATACATTCAGGACAACAGAGATTTAGACAACGGAGTTTTCTTAGTTATCTCATGATGCCATAACAGAAACCCCACAAGTGGGTAGCTTCAACAAACAGAAATTAATTTTCTTACAGATTAGAAGGCTGGAAGTCTGAGTTCAGGTTGCCGGCTCTAGGGGAAGCATTGTTGATTACGGGTCAAGTCTTTGTCTCGTCAGTTTCTATCCTAGTGTGCAGTGTTAGAATGATTCAGGAGATGGAGCTGTCAAAGCAGATACCTATACTTTATCTTGGATTATGGACTGTAATGAACAAGTTTTTCATTGTCAGGGTTGTACTGAATAATTTTTTTCTGAAAAAGGGGTGGTAGGCCAAATAAGTTTGTGAACCTATGATATCCTTGGGCTCTTTGATGATCTTCATGTAGCATAGCATCTTTCTTCTCCCATTTCTGCTTCCAGCATTGCTTGTTTAATTTCTTATATACCTCAAATCAATTCTGACTCTATCAACACTGCCATCAAATCAATTCTGACTCATAGAGACCCTATTGGACAAGGTAGAACTGACCCTCTGGGTTTCCAAGATAGTAACTTTTTACAGGAGTACAAACCTTCCTCTTTCTCCCTTGGAGCAGCTGATGATTTTGAAGCTGCTGACTGTCTGGTTCCCAGCCCAACACTTAACATCTACACCACCAGGGCTCCTCCCCAGAACAATGTGGCCAATACTCTTGTCTCCTTAACATAACAATTCCAAAATGAGATTATGGCCACAGATACAGGGGTTCCGATTTACCATGCGTATTTTTGGGAAACAACTCAAGCCATCACACCAAGTAAAGAAATGAATTCAAGATACTTGGGGCATATGCAAAGTTCGAGAGAAGGGAGATGGAAGAGTGAGTCCTGACTGGATCTGCAGGTGGGCTATTATGGCTGGGAATAGAACAATGTGTGAGGTCCTGTGGTTCCATGCTAGAATTCTCACTTCCTTTGCAGGGAGACTCCCTTCGTCCCACTCCTACACCCCCCCCTACCTCCGTGCCCCCTGCTGTCATGCCTCCTTCTGTGCAGCCACCACCTGAGTCTGGCAGAAGGGGCTCATGTGCTTCTATGATGCTCAACGGCTTTCGGTGAAAGTTCTAGATTAAGTAGGACTGGGGAGAAAGGCCTGATGGACTCCTGAAAAAAACCAGCCCCTGAAAACTCTGTGGGGCACAGCAGCTAGACCCACAACTGGTCATGGGGATGCTGCAGCATTTCATTCTGTTGTGCATGGGCATGCCAAGAGTTCGACCAATTCAATGGCAGCCCATAACAACATATCATATTATGAAATGTGGACTTTTTGCAGTCATGGGAAGAAAAGGTAAGGAAAGAGACACAAAGTCTCCCCCAGAACTGGAAAAGATCCTGTCTTTATTTTAATGAGATGAATTAATATGTGCATGTTATTAAGTATCTGGATGATTTGCATCTACATGATAGATATTGTGTAAGGATCCCTAGACCCACAGTGGGTATATGACTGCTCCCACTAGCTGCTCTGTGGAATGGAGATGGGGCTCTCCACTCCGGTAAAGATTTACAGTCTTGGAAACCTGCAGGGGCTGTTCTACCTTGTCCTGTAGGTTCATTGTGAGTTGGAATTGATGCAATAACAACGAATTTGGTATTAGCTTGGTTTTTTAAATAGGCGTTACAGTAAAAATAACTTAAGGCAATACCAAATTCAGCAATGTAGTAATTTTTTTCTGTTACATGGATGTATTTCTTTCAACACTAGCGATAAGCACCGTAGATTTGTACCATTAAGTTATTATTTGTCAGCAAAGATCCTGGTTTTAACCATAACATC
This sequence comes from Tenrec ecaudatus, assembly GCF_050624435.1. Lineage (NCBI taxonomy): Eukaryota > Metazoa > Chordata > Mammalia > Afrosoricida > Tenrecidae > Tenrec > Tenrec ecaudatus. The sequence continues at coordinate 304,108,997 of NC_134530.1, read as the reverse complement.
GTGGCTGTGCAAGTCTCAGGAGCATGCTAAACTCCTTAATGCATCAGACCATTGGGAAGACACTATCATTCAAATGCAGTTCTTACATTTCCTTTGGCTTTCAACGACACATGTCTTTCCTACCAGGGGTCCATACTGGCAGTTCTCTGTCACTGAATGGTGGTAAGTCTACCAGTGTGGAAAATGGGTCACCACTTAATTGACAAGTTTTAAATCATCATGGAGTAGCAGAGCCTTCTCTCCTAAATACGATCCAGTGGACAGTGAGTGTTGCTTATCAATGGTTGATTTTTGTTTTAAGTAGAAAGCAAAGTTTTCCTTATGTTTGTGTTGTACTTTGGCTTTCTCTTGCTTTGAACAAAAGTCCAGCTGTTCATTCCAAATGGTCTTCATTTGATTAGAAATAAAGCTTTCTTATGGAGAAGTCATTTGGTGGATTTCATCGTGATTAGATCAGTTGCCTTTAGACCAGTGAATTATAAATAAGTATACTGTATTCTATAAGAGTTCTGTTGGTGTAATGGTTATGTACTGGGTTGTAATCCTCAGGGTTGGCAGTTCGAAACCACCAGCATCTCTTCAGGAGAAAGACTGGATTTTCTACTCCTGTAAACAATTAAAGTCTTAAAAACCCAGAGGGGTTTGCTATGAGTCAACATTGGCTTGATGGCAGCGAGAGCTTTGGTACCCTCTGAGAACAAGGAAACCAGTGCCTTCGGAGTCAACTCCAACTCCATGCGAGTCAGAATGGATCTGCCCACACCCCCTGGCTCTTTAGAGCAGCACTGAGCTCCACAGGGCATTTTTGACTACACTCTTCTCAGAAGCAGTTCAGCAGGCCTTTCTTCTGTGAGCCGCAGCAGGGTGGGTTCAAGCCATCAACCCATAGGCTGGCAGTCAATTGCAAACAGCTGTGCCAGCCTGGCCTCTCTGCTAGGAGGTACCCCACTCCAAGAAGACATGATGTAAACGAGGTAAGTTACGAGTCCGTTTCCTTCCAAATCCGCACATTTCCCTGTGTTTCAGGACATCACGCAATCTCAAAGAATGCCTGCCGGGAGCACTCCCAAGTAGAAGATCCAAGGTGAAGATTCAAACCTACCCTGCGGCACCGCTGAAGAAAGGCCTGGTGAACTCTTTCTGGAAAGATTGATGCCAGGTGGTATTGATGAAACCTCTCCGAAATCAGCCGTTGGGCCCCAGGGCCTCTCCCCTGGCTGCTTGCCGCAGCTGGCAACTCTGTGCATTCCTTTGGCACACGTTCCCCAGGGCGGCACAGGGACACATGAAAAGCCCTGTCCTTCTGAGTCACTTTTGGCTGTGAATCCTCTGCTCACTAAGGAAGCAGGACAGCCGTGGGGAAGGAGTCTTGGCACCAATCCCCGATGGGAGAGACTTGGCTGAGTTACACGAATTTCTTTTATTCTAAAAGTCTGATTAAAAGAGACATCTTTCACTTGACAAAGATTTGTACCTAGTATTTTTCTCTCTCTACTGTAACCAAAATCCTCCTCCCCCCAAACTTTACACTTGATCATGAAGATGATAATCCGCCTTATAAATATAAACTTTCCCACTTTCTTCACAACAGGATCCAGGGCAAACACCTCCAGGTACGCTAAACAAATGCTAATTTTGGAAAACGTAGAGGGCAGATCTAAAGGGCAGATTTGCATCTCGATTTCTTTTCTTCGTTTTCTGGTTAGTTGCAAATCCAGCAGGGACTTGGAAAGTTTTCCACAAATCCAAAGGGTGGGGCGCCTTCATGGAAGCGGGCGTGTGAATCCACGTGGATAGTAAGCATCACGGCACACGGGGACATTGGCTGCTTTGAAAAAGAGGTTGCTCTTTTCAAGGAAGGAGAATGTTTATCAGCTGACCTTGCTTCTAGGACAAAGAGGCGACGGAACGATGAGATTGTTAGGGCAGACATTGCGCTATGATTTGTGGGCAGTTCATTGATTATATTCGTTTGCAGAAATCTGCTTGACGGAGGCCTTTGGAAAGTCAGCTACGGTGGCAAACAAAGCTGAAGGCGCAAAGACAAATAAAGCACATTCCTTTCCGCCACAGACGGCGAGGCAGAGACAAAACTGGTGACTGTCATCTGGTGTCACGGGGCTGTGTAGAAAGCCCACACAGTGCTTTTTGTCCAGGAGCACCGCGCGCAGGGGACCAGGCCGTTCACTGTAGCTGCAGAATGACAAGCCTTGGTTCAGGCTGGGAGATGGCGGGGGGCGCCTGTCCGCTGCAGGGGTTTTAGAGAAGACTCTTCGGAGGGGATAGATATCACATCGTGCTTTGAAGCACGGGTGGAAACTTCAGGCAGGTGCAACACGAGGGGCCGTTTCTGGAGGCAAGAGAAGCTTGACTGACAAGTTCAAGGACACCGAATGACTAGTACTGCTGAAGTGTAAGGCCGTCGTAACACGAGTTTATATTGATCTCGATGAAGTTGGAACATCAGGGAATGTGGAGCCAGTGGGTGTGCAGTCCACCCTGACCCATGGCGACTCCACGTGTGTCAGAGCATACCTTGCTTCAAACAGGGGTTTGAAGGCCTGGCCTTTCTTCCAAGGACTCAAACCTATACACTTACGGTTGGCAACCCCGTGAGTATTTTAACCATTTGTACCACAAAGGACTTTGAAGGAATGAAAATGTGATAAAGAAATAGAAACCATGCTGTGCGTCATGAATAAAAGTCTCAGCATTTTCCAGAGAGATATTTGATTATTTTATATCTGGGGATTGGATGGTTAGTTGGTGGAGTGATGAGGAAGGAGGGACAAATTTACTCTGGCTTGACATTCTGGTTTGATTTCCTATTATTAGGAGGGTTGCTGGCTTAATTTTCTCCCTATGAAAAGTTCTATCGGGACAGCTGGTAGGTTAATTAAAATTAACTTAATTAATCAATCAATGAATTAAAGTTCATACCCTTATAATGGGATGCATGAAGCAGCGGTGGTTCATGGTAGAAGGCGCCTCTTTCAGGCAGGAGACCCAGGTTCGATCCTTAGTCATCAGTGTCCCTCTTGAGCAGCTACCGTCTGTAGAGGAAGATTTCACCTTGCCTTGATGCTGAACAGGTTTCAAGAGAGCTTCCAGACAAGACTAGGATGAGAGGTCTGACAATCTACTTCTAAAAATCAGTCCGTGACAACCCCCTGGAAGGCAACGGTTTGATCCACAACCTACCATACCATGTAGACGATCCAGGGCCGGGTAACATTTCAGCGCAGTGTGCTTAGAGTTACCATTAGTTGAGGCCACTTGAGAGCAGATGAAGAAAGTGGGATTGGTGGCCGTAGACCAGCCATGCTTGTTGTTGAGTAGTTAAGAATGGAGTGGAGACAGAATTGGCGAATCTGGGAAGCTGGGGGAGGGGAGAGACGACATACGATTGACAAGGAGGGATGGAAGAGATGAGACAGAGATGTCAGGGCTGACTTGCACATTTCTGGTTTGGGCAACTAGGTGACTGGTGATACATCAAGAGCTAACGTTTATTGAGCACTATCTATGTGTGGTTGGTTATGTGTTGGGCTGCTATCTGCTAGGTCAGCAGTTCAAAACCATCAGCCACTTGGGAGATAGATGAGGCTTTTTATTCCCATAAAGAATTACAACCTTGGACACCTATAGGGGCAGTTCTACCCTGTCCTATAGGGTGGCCGTGAGTTAGAATTGACTTGATGATGGTGAGTTTGGCTTTATCTGTGTGATTTACATACATTAACTCATTTCATAGTTACAACACAGTGATGTAAGCACGACTAATATAACCATGTTATTGATTTGGAAACAGAAACATAATCAGGAGAAGTAAATTGCTCAAGGCTACACAATCAGTGAGAAGCAGAATTTCAGGTGGTTAGTTCGTAGTGGTCCTTGTAGACACCAAACCAGATAGACTCATCCAGGGGACAATTATTGGGTGTGGAAAGAAAGGGCCACAGGAAGCAGTCTGGGAAATCCCAATATTTCAGGCGCTGGCAGAGGAACCGATACCTAAAGAGACTGAGTGGTTCAACCATAGAGATTGACCTCAGAAGACAATGGTGTGATGGATGCCAAGGGCCTCCAGGCTGGGCTTGCCACCTGCCCTTTCCCGGTGAGGAAACGGAGACGGCAAAATAGTAGAGCTGGGATTCCTAGCTCCACTGCGCTCCTTCCAGGGATCCACGTGATTGAGGCAGCGTCTTAAGGAAAGGTGTTTGATTCTTATGGACTCTTGACTATCTGGAATCCTGATGAATGAGATCCTGGGACATTATTGAGCATGAAAATTCAGACAGTCTCCTCACTGCAATGCTGACTGCTGGTCTAATGTCTCCACTATGCAGCCTTTCCTGGAATGAGTTAGACAAATGAACTGATGTTGATAAAATCTCTTTCATCTCCATGAAGAACTAAGTAGAAAGCATCTAGGAGGAGAATCAGAAGACCTCATTTATTTCCACAATGTTTACTATTGGTGTCATTGAGCTTGCTGGTGTGTAAACTGCAGCGTTGGCTGGACACTCCCGTGTTTTACATTCATAAGGGAACCCTATTGAGGATTTTCTACAGATCAAAATTCAGCAAATAACCTCATTTCTGGAGGATCTCTGTTTTTCTCTGTCCACTTGGCGTTTGTCCTCGCAATGACTTTGCTGGAGGGGCCCTGAGGGCCTTTAGTCCCTGATACTTGGCTCCTCTCTCTCTTTTTACTGCGCACAGCCCACTTCTCCCATTTACTCTTGCTTCAAATTCCACATTTAAAAACCTCAAAAGCCTGCTCGAATACTCGAGTCCTTCATAAAGTTCAGAGTTTGGCTAACTTTGACAAAGAATATTATCTTTCCACTTGAATGTTTGTGGCTTTTACTCTACCTCACTTCCCCATTTCTCTGGCGGCACTGAATTTGAACTCCCAAATTCAGAAATAATGAAACCATCTTGGTGCAGTTCCACCACCATAACCCAGACTTTATGGCACTCAATATACCTCTCTGGTGTCGTAAGGGGTTACACATTGAGCTGTTCACTGTGAGGTCACCAGTTCAAAACCACCAGAGTCTCCACGGGAGAAAGATGAGGCTTAAAAGTTAGCTTCAGAAACACACTGCTGTCATTCAGAGAGACTCTATTAAAATCAAAACCCCAAACTTGCTGCCACTGAGTTAAGGCTGACTCATAAGGACCCTTTGGGACAGAGCAGCAGAGCCTCCCATGGGTTTCTGAGACTAATTTTTACAGGGGTAGGAAGTCTCGTCTTTCATGCTTCTCCCACGACTGGTTTTTGAGCTGCTGATCTGACCTGCAGTCCAATGTGTAACCCATTACACCCTCAGGTAGTTAAATTAAATGCCATACAGTTTGGGAGTTTATATACCCCCAAATCTCTATATAACACATGTTACTTTAAGTGATGGCCCTGTAGGTTAGACAACTTGCTAACCACAAGTTCAGAGGCTCAGACTCACCAGCCACTCACTGAGAGAAAGATGCGGTGATGGGTATATGTTATTCTAGGGGCCAGTTGGCCGAATCATTGCCTTTCAATGGACAGACCTGTGTTCGATTCCTGGCTAAGGCCCCTGTCTGTTGGAGGGTTGTATGTTGCTCTGCTGCTGACTATGTGTCAGCAAATTTTCCAGCTGAAGACCGACTTTGAAGAAGAAAAAGGCCTGAAAGGCTGCTCCCAAATTTCAGCCAATGAAAACAAACACCCTGCGGATGGCACCGGTCTGAAGCTCAGGGGTCTGCAGGGATGATGTGACGGGATGACGCGGCCTAGGCAGCATGTCACTGCACTGTGCTCGGGCTCGCCGTGAGTCAGGGGTTGTGTCAAAAGCAGCTGGTAGCCACAAATGTTCCTACATCCTACATTAATTGCTCCATTGAGTTGAGACATATCAATGGAACAAAGAGGTGCTGCTTGTTAGTGTTAACATTTGGGCAGGTTTGAGAAGCAGCTCTCTTCTTTTTGATCCTGAAACTAGCTCAATGGCCAAGGATTTCTCATCTTGTAATGTGGATGACATCTTGTAAGAAAATCCAGATGTAGCTGTCTCAAACTCGATGTCTCTCCCCTTCTGGAATTATTATTTTTCATGTGTAGATCTTTCTCAAAAGAAGGGAGTTTCCAAGTCTCAGAAGAAGAGTTCTCTGTTTCCCACGCTCACCGCACCCTTCACTGTAATCTTAAATCATCATCGAGATGTCTCAGACTTATGGTCACCCCACCTACAATACTTTTACATCCAGAGCAAACTGCTGTACCGTCCGGAGCCATCTCCGTAACTGTGGTGTTCTCAGCTCCATGGTTGTGTCTTCCAACCTAGGATGCTCATCTCCCAGCGTGATGTCAGGCAACCTTTTGTTGGGATCCACGTGTTGTTTATATTGGCTCAGTTTTGGAGGTAGATGATTAGGCCGCTCTGCTTAGTCCTTCTTAGTCCAGGAGCTCCGCTGACCCATGCCCACCATGGGTGACCTTGCTGGTGTTTGAAACGCCAGAAACAGAGCAACACCCAAGCCTCCACACTATGACAGACAGACCCAACCCCAAACAAACCAAATGCCTTTGGAGTCAATTCTGATTCTTAATGACCCTTTAGGATAGAGGGGGCTGCTCCGTGGGGCTCCCAAGACTGTAAATCTTTACAGGAGCAGACCGACTCACCTTACTTACAGGGACGGACTGACCTTGGAGTTAGCAACTTGAGGGTTACCCCACAGAGCCACCGGGGCTCCTTTAAAAGGCAGAAACACCACACTATCTCACTTTGAGCCTTTTCTTCAGCCTGTTAGCATTTTCCCTATTAAATACACTTCTGCTATCTGCCTTTATACACCCCAAGCCTCCTGCCCCCACATTGTACATTACCAGTTACATCTATAATATGCATCACCTATATTATCCACATGATTAGCTTGCTGGCCTTTTACAGATCAGGGCCCTGATCCTAAGAGGAGATCTAACTTCGTCAGATCTTGCAGCTGGTACATGACAGAGGTTCCAGCTCAGGACTATGAGATACAAATCCAGTGTTCCTTTTGTGACAACCTGTTGTTTTTGGGAGCAGGCAAAAAATATATAGGTACTAAAGATACAGATCCCTCGAAAATAGAAGGGGAGGTCATAAGATTCATCGAGTCCTGAAGTGAACCAGAGATGTAAAATTCTAGGTAGCCAGTTTGTGTGGTGGGAGCTGGGTGTGAGAGGGAAGTAGAACGTGGAGTGGTGGTGGTGGCAGGGTGGCTGGGGGAGGGAGGAAAAGGACTTAGACACTCCAAGCTCCAGCTAGGAACTGAATGAAGCATGTTAATAGAGGGAGACGAGAGAAACTGGCACAGGTGCAGGGTCCAGATGGGTGAGAAACCTTTGGCTAAGTCTGAGAACAGGTTTCCACGGATGAACCATTGCATGCGCTCTTCCTGTGTCGAGAAGCAGGATTAAAGTGGCAGTCTCATGAGAACCCAATGGAACCAGACAGACCAACAACTCAAACCAAACAAGCTGCTATAGTGTTCATTTCTGCTCAGGATAACCCAAGACGTGTTATAGAAGAATTGTGCCCCCATGAGTTTTCATTTCCTTCCTTGCTTTTCATTGTGATTTGACTGCTGCTTACAGAGAAAGTTGGTTTTGTGGTCAACAGTTCATGCCCATTGTATTTTGTGATGTGATTTGTGATCCCCCCATGTAACGGGACGCCTCCCACTTTTTCCCAGTGTCTCTGATTCTCATTGGTCCTCCTCTATCTCCTCCTGCCTTTCCAGTGGTCGCACCGTTGGACAGCCTCATTGGCGGTGTTAGGGGGTTCCAGACTTTCCACACCTTTGCCAGGACTTGTAGTTCTCTCACTTTGAACTTGGCTGTTACTGCTGGGGTGAAGTGATACGTCATTGGTGGTTGTTTTGATTTGCGTCCCTCTAATGATGAAGGAAGAGGAGCTCTGGTGGCTTATTGGGTTACATGTTGGGCTGCTAACTGCAAGGTCAGTAGTTTGAAACCCTCAACTAAATACATAATACAGAAATATGAGGAGTTCTACAAGTTACAGTCTCAAAAACCCACAAGGGCAGTTCTACTCTGACCTAGGTTACTATGAGTTGGGATTGACTTGCTGGCACTAAGTTTAGGGTTACTTTTTGAATCTGAATGACTGTGAGTACTTCCTATGTTGGTTACCCTTTGGGGAAATGGTCAACAATGTTCTCTACTTATTTTTAATCTCATTAGTTGTCGTTTTCTTGTGGAGGTGTTAAAGTCTTCTATACATTTTAGGGATTAGTCCCTTGTTCAATAAGTCATTGCCCAAATTTCTTTGGCAATCTGTGGATTCTCTTTTTATTCTATTGATACTTATTCTATTTATTCTGGTGCATACAAAGTGTCTAATTTTAGATCACAGTTTTCTAGTTTTGTCTTTTGCTGTCCATACATTTTAACTATGCTTGAAAATGTATTCATGCCATATATCAGGAATAGCCTCATTTGTTTATACAAAAAAACCTTTGCTGTACAATTATTATGGGTTCATAGTGCAGTAGACAAGAGGATTAATAGATGATAAAACGATTCTTGAAAAGTGAAATTAATTGAGTGACTAGAAGATAGGTGAGGTGCAAAGGAAAGAGGAAACAGAGTAATATGATGATGAGAGTTGGATGCAGGCCACCAGGCCAAATGGATCTTCAAAGGCATGATAACAGTCACGGTTATTTGCTGGAAGTCAAGGGAGCTCAGGTGGAACTGTGGGCTAGGCATTGGGCTGCTAAGCTTAACGTTGACAGATCAAATCCAGAAGTCACCCTGCAGGAGCTAGGTGAGGTTGTCTGTTACTGTAAACATTTACTGTCTTGGAAGCTCTCTATAGGGTCACCATGAGTTGAACTTGACTCGATGGAAGAGGGTTTTATTGTTTGTTTGTTTGTGTATGAGTCATGTTCCAGAAAGCCACATTTAATTGTTGCTCTCTCCCATGTAGTCAATGGAGGCTATGGGTGATACACAGTTAACATGCACCGTAGAGTTTTCAGTAGAAGTAGATTGGAACCCTTATCCAGAGGCGGCTCTGGTGGACTTCAACCATCTAGCTTGTTTAGCAGCCAAGTGCATGAACTCTCTGAGTCAGGCAGAGACTGCTTTAATGATGCATGCCCCCAGGTGTGGGCTGAACCTGGCTCCGGTAGTGAGTATCCAGACATTGCTCAAAGTCTGGCTGTATTGGCATAGGAAAGGGGTCAGCAAACTTTTGAGATGGAAGATCCTGGCCCTCACAACAATGAAAAGGTTATCTGAGAGTCATAAATATATTTTCACCAACAAATAAGATCTCCATTATCTGAATGATATCGTTTAAAATTTTTATAAGTGAAACTGATAGTTTCATTTTCATTTTCAATTTTACTTCAGAGCCACGTGTATGTACAAAAAGCCGCAGATGGCATGCAAGCTTCAGTTTTCCACATATTTTCAGTTTTAATTCCTTTGTAGTGTGCTGACTTGCATAATCCTTTCTCAGAAAAGGCTTATGAAGGAAACATTGAACTGGACAAGAAGACAACTGACAGTAGAAATGCAAATGACCAGGACCTTAAAGGAAATTAGGATTGATCAGCCCTTTTAACATTCAAAGAAGCAAAACCTAGAATAAAGATAGAAACCTATAGCATTCTAGAAAATACATTTTAAAACTTGGAACAGAAATGAAGTAAACATCTCCAGAGATTACCAAAGGGGAAGAAGTTCAGGAAGACTGGGAAGGGAAAACATAACACACAAAGTACAGCCACAAGCACTCCAATAAAAATGACTACCTAAATTAGCCATTCCAGATTTACGTGTAAAAATTCACATACAAATGGAAGGAGAGAAATGCCGTAAAGTACACTTATGTAAAGATGGATTCACGCTATCTGTGAGAAAATAGTTTTGAAAGGTAGGAAGAGAAAAGAAAAGTTAATTTCTAGCTGATTCTTGCAAAAATACTTAAGTTGAGTGGGGTTTAAACCTACTCCTCAATTAACATGAGCAGCTCCAGCCCTGCTTTTATCAATATTAGTATAACTTTTAATAATGCTAAAATATGAAAAAAGAGAGAAATTATTGTCCATTTTGTTCTTCTGTACCGTGACTTATTAAATTTAATGAACATGATCATTATGTGCATGGTGCAGGACCAGGCAGCATTGTGTTTGATTACACACAGGGCTGCTTTGATTAAGAGCCCGTTCAGTGCCAACTCACAACAACAGTAATGTATAATAATAATATGCTCCTGTTAACATTATTTTGTTATTAAGAATAAGTTCATCATGACAAATGGAAAAGATATTGAAGTTGTCAAGGATTCCATTTTACTTGAATCCTCAATCAATACTCATGGGAGCAGTAGTCAAGAAATCAAAGAGGGTAGCTTGATTTCCATCTGTTTTAGATATCGCCAGATTGACTTCCACAGTGGCTGTACATACCTACAGGTCCACCAGCAGTGGATAAGAGTTCCATTCTCCCCACAGCTCCTCTAACACTTGGTGCTTTCTGATTTTTTTTGAATTGGGCTTCCTTTGAGGGTATTAGGTGGTATCTCGTTGTTGTTTTAATTTGCATTTCTCTTATGGCTTAAGATCGGGAATATTTTCTCATATGTTTATAGGCCATTCAGATTTCTGTCCCTGTGAAATTTCTGTTCAGTAAATGTGGTGAAGGAAGCTGATGGTTCCCGGCTATCAAAAGATACAGTGTCTGGGGTCTTAAAGGCTTGAAGGTAAAGAAGTGGCCATCTAGCTGAGAAGCAACAAAGTCCACATGGAAGCAACACACCAGCTTGTGTGACCATGAGGTGTTAAATGGATCAGGTATCAGACATCAAAGAACAAAAAAGCATACCATTGTGTGCTCACCTCCATGATATGATCGCCGAGGACAAATAAGTGCATAAGCAAAAGTGGTGAAGAAAGCTGATGGTTCCTGGATATCAAAAGATATATATAGCATCTGGGGTCTTAAAGGCTTGAAGGTAAACAAGTGGCCATCTAGCTCAGAAGCAACAAAGCCCACATGGAAGAAGCACACCAGCCTTGTGATCATGAGGTGTCAAAGGGATCAGGTATCAGGCATCAAAGAACAAAAAAATCAAATCATTGTGAATGAGGGGGAGTGCAGCTTGGGGACCCAAGACCCATATGTAGGCCACTGGACATTCCCTTACAGAAGGGTTGCAGGGAGGATATGAGCCAGTCAGGTTGCAGTGTAGCAACAAGGAAACATACAATTTTCCTCTAGTTCCTAAATGCTTTCTCCTCCCCCACTATCATGATCCTAATTCTACTTCCCAAATCTGGCTAGATCAGAGCATGTACGTTGGAACAGATAGACATTGGAAACACAGGGAATCTAGGACAGAGGATCCCTTCAGGACTAGTGTTGGGAGTGGTGATACCAAGAGGATGGAGGGAGGGTAGGGAGGAAAGGGGCAACTGATTACAAGGATCTACATATAACCTCCTGCCTGGGGGATGGACAATAGAAAAGTGGGTGAAGGGAGACGTCAGACAGTGTAAGATATGACAAAATACTAATTTATAAATTATCAAGGGTTCATGAGGGAGTGGGGAGAGGGGAGGGAGGGAGAAAAAATGAGGAGCTGATGCCAAGGGCTTAAGTGGAGTGCAAATGTTTTGAGATGATCAGGGCAATGAATGTACAAATGTGCTTTATGCAGTTGATGTATGGATGGATGTGAGAAGAGTTGTCTGAGCCCCCAGTGAATGATTTTTTAAAAAGCAATCAAGGATGCACAGCATTGTGCACATCTGCTGCAAAAGATCTTGTTCAAGTGTTGAAGGGTAAGGATGTCACTTTGAGAACTAAGGTGAGCCTGACCCAACGCATGGTACTTTCAATCACCGCATACGCATGTGAAAGTTGGGCAATGAGTAGCGAAGAATGAAGAAAAATTGATGTAGTTGAATTGCGGTGTTGGCAAAGAGTATTGAAAGTGTCATGGACAGCCAGAAGAATACACACATCTGTCTCGGAAGGAGTGCAGCCTGGATACCTGGTAAGATTTTGTCTCATCGACTTTGAATGTGACATCAGGAAGGGCCTTTCATTCACTGCCATTGAGTCCATTCTAACGCATAGGGCCCTTAGGTGACAGAGTATAACTTCCCCTTTAGGTTTCCAAGACTTTAAACCTTTACAGGAGTGGACAGCTTCAGTTTTCTCCTACAGAGAATCTGGTGGATATGAACCAGTTCTTGGAAAAGGAGATCAGGCTTAGAGGAGTACAGTCAGTGAAAAAGTAGACACTCAGTGAGATGCATTGAACCATCTGGCAACAACAGTAGACTCCAACAAAACAATTGTGAGGATGGTGTAGGCCCAGACAGTTGAGGTGGTTACATCATTTCATGTCAACTTGATAAATAGAGTGAAAGGGTGGAGTTTGGCCTGTCAATCAGGTCACAGCCAATGATGTCTCTTAATGGGTATGGCCTTCTCATGAGAATTCTGAGAATTTCCTCTCTTCCTCCCTGGAGGTAGGACACGCTCTCTCTCTGCTAAACCTTACTGTTGAAGAGCCACATGCATCCACTGCCATTGGATCCACAGGACTTTCTACCCACTGGCCTGTGACCTTCCTGCATTCAGCATCATTGCATGTGCTGCGTGAGATTGAAGAGGAATTCATGGGCTAATATCAGTCTTATGAGCTATTATTGAATGTATACACTTTGAAATAGTTAAGGTTTATTGTGCCAACGTAGTAGATAAACACATGTGGGGTTAATTGAAGGGTGGAGAGATAAATGGCTCGGTGAGCCTCGCCTTTCGAGTTCTTGGGTCTCTTGCTCTCTGATGGTCAGACCAGGATGCAGCTGCCTTAGCCAGTTCCCTGCTTCAGCTGGCAAGGCTCACTTCCTGCAAGACATCCCTGAGGAGAAGCCACATGAACCTATCCAGATGCAGTCCTGGGTGCTGAAGCAGCTGCAGAGCTGAGATGCTTACACGCTCACTGATTCGGTTTTCCTCCTGTAGTCGGCATCATTGTGTATGTTTTGTGAAATTGAGGAGGACTTTGTAGATTGGTGTTGGACATATGGGCTAATGTTGGACTTATGGGCTTGAACAGCACTGGGTTGGGATGCTTTCTTAATATACACTTACCTTTTATATAAAACTCTCTTATGTAATATGAGTTTCTGTGTATTTGTTTTGCTAGTCTACCTAGACTAACAGACTTAATATGGACCACTCAGAGATGCTTTATTGTTGCCTAATTCCTTCTTATATAAAGTTCTCTCTTACACATATATGAGTGTCTCTGGATTTGTTTCTCTGGTCAACCCCATCTAACATTGCAGTGTTTTATTCTGTTGTGCAAGGGTAGCTATGTGTCAGACAGGCTTCGAGGGCATCTAAAATCAACACATCAAAACACTTCAATGACAACCAGTCAATTCTGACTGACAGTGACCCTGGATCAGACAATATTTTCTTGTGATTCATAGGATTTTCGCTGACTCATGTTCAGGAGCAGGTTTCCAGGTCTTTCTTCCTCCTCTGTCTTAGTCTGGAAGCTCCACTGAAACCTGTCAACCAAAGGTGATGCTGCTGGTATGAAAAATGTTTGTGTCATAGCTTCTAGAATCGCAACACATAAACCAGCACAGAATACAGAATGACAGCTGGACAGATGGGTGGTGGGTAACCGTTGGTGCAAAGGATCATTTGAACTGCAAGGCCCCAGGACCTTGAGACAAGAAGAACTAGATGTTGCCTGGCTACCAGCGCTGACCACTCTTAAAGAGATCGTAAGAACAGTTCCGAGATCGAGCAGGAGAAAATGGTGATACAAACTAAAAATCATAAAACCTTCAGGTGTACTGGTCTGACACAGGCTGGTGGAAACCCTGAGGTTGTGGTCTTCCGGTAAGCTTTACCCCTGCAGCTGAGCTCACCAGATGGCTCGGCTTTGGGTCAAAATAAAGGCGGGCCTGTAAGATGAACAATAATAATAGGGAGGCAGGCACTTGTTAGAACAATCCACCATGTCGGATCAAAAGGCAGCATTTGCCCAGGGATTAAACTCAGCAGGCAGAAGGGGGTAGGGAATGAGGATGGAGGGAAATGGAAACACACAGAGGATGTGAGAAGAAGGTGGTGACATGGTGGGGATGTGAACTGCGCCAGAAGGTCAAATGCACACGGGCTGCGGCAGCAGCACCGATCTGCCCCGGGAACTTTCACACCAATCACACTGAAAAGGTAGGAGACAGAGACAGAGAAGAAAAAAGCAAGCAAGTAGAATAAGGGTTTCATGGGGGGGAGGAGTGGGGGAGTTATAGTGGTGATGTTGGGGGGCGGGGGCGGGACGGACTATAAAAGGGAGACAATGTCAAGGAGTCCTGGAAGGAAAAGAGTGTTCGGAAACTGATTGTGGTAGCAATTGTACAATACGACTTGATGTGATTGAACTATGGAGGGATCTGATATGTGTATTAACTCTCAATTAAAACAAAATTAACAAAGAAAGTAAGTATAGATTTGTTTGAAGGCAACCAAAAGGCATAATTAAGATGATAATTTCTTAGATATTTTCTGATGGTCTTTTGAAGGCCAGAGGCAAATAATGTATTTATATTCACACGCAGAGAGGGACGTTTTAACCCATCCACGCCAAGAGGGAAAGCAGGTGTTTGCTCAGAAGGCGTGCTTGTATTTGGGAACCTGGGCTCCTCGCCTGTAGAGCTTAAATTCTAACGAGCGTTGGTGTGGGGAAAGTCTGTGGTGGGTCCAGCAGGTCTACACTGGTTCGGCAGAATTCATACCCAACTTTCAGTCGAATTCGACGCACCGGATGTTAGCATGCACTTGTAATCAGGGTTCTCTCTATCCAATGTGAAAACCACACATTTACAGTGTTTACTCTTTTGTAACATCCTTCTGCACAACAGCGTATTCTAAGCACCCAGAGTTAGGTCCAGTCTGTGTAGAGGTATAAAAACTTCAATGGAACTGTTCTTGTAAATGTTTGCTTATTGATTTCATAAAATTCATTATACTTTTTGATGAAACACTATATTCTTATTCCTTTGTTTGTTACTTCAGCACACACACATATAACTTAGAGAAAAAGTGTCAAACAACCAGAGGGTGACACACTGTCATTCATTTCAGCTTTGCGTTAACACCGCAAATTCCCATGAGATATTAGGAGTGAATTACGCGATTCCTGAACGTGTCCAACAATCTAACAGTAGTGTAGGAACAATTGCCGTAAGTTCAGCAGAAGCAGAAAGGGGTGTTTCAAAGATGAGCATAATATGTTCAGAGCAGACAAGTCGCCTGTTTCTAATCTATCAAACACAATGACTACTGTCTAATGGGCTAGTTCCCCAGGAGGGGGATGCTAGTCCTACAGTGAAAAGATGGATAATTTACGCAGCCGGTGATGCTCACATGAAAGCAAGGAATTTTGAAAGTGAGGAAGTCAAACGATAATGAATATGGAAATATCTGAATGAACCGTTTGATAGTTTTGGGGGATCAGTTATCTTCGAATATTTTTCATTACTATTTTAAACCTTGTAAGATAATCTAGTTTTGTGTATCTCCTTTATTGTTCTTATTTACATATTAACTATATGAAATAATAAATTACCTTTTGGTATATATATATATCTTTTATACTTAAGATGGTCATTAGAACGGAGAAAGGTTGTTAAATTATTTAAATCCCACTGGTCATGAGTCATACCCCAATTAAGCTGTTTGGAAAGCCTCAGACCAATCCTATAAATGCTTCCAATCTACAATTGTGTGCGTGCCAATCCTTGTCTGCATACGTAGTTGTACCTGCAGCAGATGAACTTAGCTGCCACCAACCGTGACTTTTGACAATTTCCTTGTTCTACAATTATCTATTTGGCTATGAATTCTTTGGACACCATTATTGCCGCATGTTGACGGTCTGGTTCATTATTCAGATGATTTGTCTCTGTCATGTTTAAGACTTAATAGAGGAGTCTCTATGAAACATATTTGTATTGGGGGTCCCATCCCCCAGGTTCAGTGGCAAACCTTCCTTGAACAGGGCGAGGGAGGGAATTGGGAAAAATGAGGCCCGTGGAACAGAAATCTGGTCATTAGTCCAAAAAGATAGTTCCTTCTAGATAATGTATAAAAATAGAATGGATGTTGGGGGAGAAAGCGCAGGCAGAAGGAAACAATGCAGGAGAAATGCTTTATCTAGAAAATGTTAGCCTTCCCTGACGAATCTTGAAACAAGTTTGAGGAGAAGCAAAAAATAACAGCAAATGAGTTACTTGAAGTTCACAAGAACTTTTCCACTTGTAGCAAGATAACGGGCGCCATAGGAACATTGTCAGTGTTTAGAATGCTCTGCCTTCCACGCTCCTGACGGCCCCGGGCAGAAAGAAGGTCTGAGGAGTGGGCTGTGACACCAGGCAGGGCCGTGCTGCTGCTTCCCTGTGCAGGGTGAGTCTTTGCCTGGCTTCCCTGGAAGTCCCCCACTGCCCGAGACCCTTTGATCTAAGTGCCCTCTGCACTCCTTCCTTTTGCTCTCATTTTCTTTATCCCACCTTTCTGGAAAAGAAGTTATCAGCATAAGGTAGTATGCAAGCCAATTTCATGAGTCCTCCGTCAGCCTACTTAGGAGTCATTTGTAGAAAGATGCCCGTTTCAACAATACCCTTTTATTTACCTCTCAGAAAGTCCTGCTGGGTGGAAAGTTGGGTTGATAACCGCAAGGTCAGCAGTTTGAAACCACCATGGGAGAAAGCTGAAGCTGTTTACTCCCGTAAAGATTTACCATCTCAGAAAGCCCAAGTGTTAATCCTATCTTGGGTCGAAACTGATCTGAACGCCGTGAGCTTGGTTTTTGTATTTACCTCGGCAAAAATGATTGTTGATGCCCCCTCGTGGGAACTCCACGTGGGCAGATTTGAACTGCTCTGTAGGATTTCAAAGGCTGGGACCCTTGGACCCCTCACTGCAAAGTCCGTTCCAAACCACCAGCTGCTCCACAGGAGCAGGGGGAGGCTTTCTGTTCCCGTCTCAGAAACTCACAGTGGGCAGTTCTAACCTGCCCTACAGGGTCGCCACGAGTCAGAATGGACTCGATGGCAGTGAGTTGAGTTGTTACGACATCTCAGACACAGATAGCCAGGCCTTTCTTCCACGGCACCTCTGGGTGTGGTCAGACCACTAACCGTGTGAGGAGCAGTGTAATCTTTTTTGCCACCTAGGCAAATGCCAGTCATCAATTAATGCTGAGTACAATTAACAAAGAGGACGCGGTTAACAGAGGTTTTTAAAACTTAAAAGAAAAAACTTTTTTTTTCTTTTTCATAAATGTATTACCACCAGGGGAAAAACATTCTTAAAACCACCGCAAAAGTCATTATTTTTTTAATCATCAAAAGAACCAACGGAAAAGCTGAAAATCCCAAATAAAACAAAACATCGAGCATTAAATACATTTGAGCTTCTAAAATTAAATTTGCATTTTTAAATGAATCCAAATGCCCCTTTAACAAAAGCAACCGACTTTTTCTCAATTTATTTTTCTATGATGACAACCACTAATAAGCTTTCTTTGTTCTTTCCCCACTGCATATTAATATTTAGGAAAAATACTTATTTGAAGAGCAATTAACTTGTGTCATAATCAGGCTGTGGAGAAGGAAGCTTGAATTATTGGAGGCAGGCAGCAAATAAGAGTAATAAAAATAATCCCTGACTTGAATTGTTTTTCCATGGGAGGAAGAGATGTGGAAAGATATGGAGGCAACAGATATTGTTTTAAAATATCAAATTAGATGAAAGATTTTTGGTTGAGTCCGAAAAGGAGGTTTATACAATGTGGGAATAATTTTAATTCATTTGATATTTTCTTATACAAATAAAAGCCAGATATTTTCATGGCGACGTAGGCCACACAATGAGTTGTCGGAATCATTGAAACTTATGTGCTGGAAAGGGGTTCTTCATGGTTTCTGTGACCCTAGCCTCTTCCTTTCACTTCTCACACATTCATACATAGATCTCAGGACCCACGGTGTGAACACTTACCGTATATACTCGAGTATAAGCCGACCCAGATATCAGCAGAGGCACCTCATTTTACCACCAAAACTGCATGAAAAAATGTGCCGAGAAACTTGCCTTCTCCACGAGTATATACGGTCCATTCTCTATTTTGTTGGCTCGCTCCAGAGATCCTGGAATTATTAACCCTGGTGGTGGCGTAGTGGATGGTGTTTTAGGATTCTGACAGCCTGGACAGTGGTTTGAAACCATCAGGGGAGAGAGATGAGACTTCCTACTCCAGTAAAGAGCTACAGCCTCGGAAAACCACATGGGGAAGTTCCACGCCGTCCAACAGGGTGCCATGAGTCAGAGCGGATTGGATGGCAGTGAGTTTTCGATGCCACCTGCAGGCTTTCTTGTTTTCGGAGACTATAACCAAGCCATCCTGCTAAATAGCTCTTAGCCATTACCTGTCTGTGACCTCAAAGATCCCGAAAGCCTCTCATCTTGGAAGATGTTTTCAGCTGTCCTTAACTTTGTTTTGGGGGGATTGTTTTTGAACTTTGGCTGTCACCTGGGGGAAAGTGTATAGAGCACGTGCATTTCCCATTCAGCAACACACACACATTTGTTCTGGGACTACAGTGGTTACCCCCCCCCCCCCCAGGGTGACAGCACCTTTCCACTTCCGCCCTGGCCTCTCCATTTCCATCCCTGCTTCTCCCCTCCCCTGCACCCTCTTCCTGCACCCTGAGCGGGGTCAAATTTGACCTTTTTCGTCTTGTACCCTGGGTAATATTGGAGAGTATGTTCCTCATCGTGGGTGGTATTCATGTTACTGTGCGGCTGACAGTTGATCCCCGGGCATGGGTTTAACTCCAGGCTTGAAGGACCGGTCTTTGGGGTTCTACCGGTCTCTACCAGAGCTGTAGATCCAGTCTTTTTAATGACATTGAACTTTGTCCTCTCTCTCTATTTTTTTGTCTACCTCTCTGTCTAGACTCTTGTACTGTGGACCTGATCTGAGCAGTTAATAATGGTCACTGGCCCCTCTGGGTTTTTGTGTTGTTTTGACCTCAGGCTAGTGGAGGCTATGGTTTGTGTGATCCATTAGGCCTTTGGACTAATTGTTTCTTGGAATCTTTGATTTTTTTCCCCCTCTTCATTCTTTTTTGCTTCAGACTCAGAACCATAATGACATCTCAAATGGCCGCTCCAAAGATTTTAAGGCTCCGGTCACTACTCACCACAGCAGGAAAGAAAGATGGGCTTTCTGCACTATGCAATCCCACCGCTCTTTAAAAATCACAGCTACCCCTTTCACTGTACAATTGTTTCACAGATCATTTACCGCTGAGTGTCATGATAGCGCTAGCCGTCTTGTGGATGCCTCACTGTATAGGTGACTCTATCAGCGTCTTTCTCTTTTCCTTTTCTGGTGTGTGTGTGTGTGTGTGTGTGTGTGTGTGTGTGTGTGTGTGGTTTTTATTCATCCCATGCCAATCTTTCTCTTTTTCTTTTCTGGTGTGTGTGTGTGTGTGTGTGTGTGTGTGTGTGTGTGTGGTTTTTATTCATCCCATGCCAGTCTACTGACTTGCGAATCTAAAGGTAACCTTTAATGCTATTTTGATACACAGTAACTACCTAGAATTACTTTAGGCATCTATTTGGGGCTCAATAAATAGGGGAAAGCAATAAATTAGAGAAATAAAAAAATGCAAGTGTTCTAATTTCAGGTTCATAATATAAAAATAAATTGTAATGACCATTTTCTCGCTATTTCCCACCCGATATTATTAGTTGCCATCGAATTAGCCCCGCCTCGTAGTGACCCCGCACACGGTAGGACTGGGCCGTTTATGATCTGATCGATCTTTCAGAAGCACACCCCAGGCATGTCTCGCTCCTCTGTGTTTGTCTGTGGACTCTGATGGCACATGCGCCGCAGCACAGCAACACACAAGCCTCGCCTGCAGACGAGCTGCGCTGCACGTGCGGGTGGGCAGCAAGGCTGGATTTCCAGAATGGAAGGCGTGCTTTCTGCTGCTGCCCTTATTCTGCTGAAGGGTAATTCCTGACCGTTTCAGCGACTCAACAGAGAGGACACCAAAAGTGTCTGCTTTATGTTTGCCGATATTCTAGTGCACGATCCACAAGCATAAGGTGCACAAGAAAATCTTAAAGGAAAAATGAAAAATGAAACAGTGTCAAGATTCAACTTCTGACTTGTACAACATGTGGGTTACATGCAACAACAAATTCTGTTCAAATGCAACAACAAATTCGGAGCTGGAGTCATCAGAAAGGGTTCTGACAGCAATGGGCTTCTCAGAGGCCTCCTACTCGTGTCACACACTTACAGCTTGCTTAAGGGACTCAAAAGCAGCCATCACATGTCAATGGTCTCTGCCTTGATGTCCCTCTCATCGATCTACTCAGTCTGAGATTTGGAAGGAAATCTTCTTTGGAATGGCAACATACATTGGGTTTAGAGAAGTGGCTCCACTCGCCCAGATACACCTTTTTGCCCGGGCACCAGCATCCCTTTAGTTCCAGGTGTCCTGAGAGACACAGAATTAAAAGTAAAGAGAAAAAGATGGAGAGGCAGACACTGGCCATCAGTTTCTTCAGTTCCTCTGATGCATAAAAGGTTAACGGTGCTCTCTTGTTTCTCTGATAGGCCTGTGTGTGTGTAGCAGTGATAACACACTGAAAGGACATTTGAAATCGGAGGGAGGGTGGAGAGTGAGATAAAGGGCAGCTGTAGATACACTGAAGCCATGCTCCAAGGGTAAAGGTACGTTTTTGGATGAGATTTTTGTTGCTGTTGTTCTTTCTGAATTCTGGATGCCAGAAGGTGTGTTAAAGAAACAATGAGGTTTCTTTAAACACATGGAACTGACATGCGTCCCTAGAAAGTAAGATATGTGAAGGCTATATGATGAAATATTTGGGGTTATTTTTATAGAAAGAGGCCAGAGTGGGGAGCTAAATTATAGCTAAATATTTATCTTAGTAAAGTACACGTCCCAACATTGTGTCCCTAAGAGTGGAAATCAGACAGGTGTTTGTATGTAAATGACAGTACAAGGATAGTTTAATAAACACGGAATTATGTTTCTTTTAACAAGTATTAAAACATGTTCTCACATATATTACTTAACCATAGAAGCATGTATATTAACTACAAAAACTGCAATTTCATGTGCGCGTGGTTACCCCCCTCAAAACTGTTTTTTCCCCAAATATACGTAAGTATGTTACATTTTTTTTACAAAACGACCTTATCACATTTAAAGTACCCTCCATTACACTTAATACAGTTGTCAAATCTGCAATTCCATTCCTGGAAACACTTTTCAAATTCATCTGTTTGGGTGGCTGACGGCACCGCCCTCATTTTTTTCTTCACCTCTTATTAAGTCTTCAAATCACTGTCCTTTCTTTTTTTTTTCACCCCCTTAATCACTGTCCTTTCATGCCCCTCTTCATTGAGGAAAACAAAAAGATGTCACACAGAGCGTGGTCAGGTTAGTTAAGTGCATGGGACAAGAGAGGCATGCTATTTTTTGCCCAAAACCGGCTCACTGAGACGACTACGTAAACAGGTGCATTGCCGTGGTGACAAAACCAGTCACCCAGTGCCGCAAATCAGGTCTTTTTGGTTACACATTGTCATGTAATCTTTTCAGAGCCTCTAAATATAAAGCTTGCTTAACAGCCTGACCAAATGCACTATCCCCCTCACATCATGACCTTTGATTTCGCTTGACGACCTTTTGGGGGGCAAGGTGATGGTGTCTTCCACTGCTTGATTAATGTCTGTTCTTGGGATACGAAGAATAGCACTCTGTCTTCTCATCAGTAATGACCTTGAAGAAAAAGTCTGGGTCACTTTGGAGGTGTAATTTCAAAGCACAGCATGTTTCCACTCAAAATTCTTTTTTTTTTTTGCTGGTTAGTCAGAACCCGAGGCACAAATATCGCAGCCACCCTTCTCATTCCCAGATCTCCCATTAAAAATTCACTGAACTGAGCTCCAAGACAATACAGGTAACTTCCCCATCTCTTCAGTGCATGCATTTTGTTGACATTTTTGTCGGTTCAGGAAGTTGGCACACGTCCAAAACGAGGTCTGTAATCAATAGACAGTTCACCTGTTTTGAAACGAGAAAAACCACTCCCACACTTGAGCTTTCCCCATAGCACTGTCTTTGTAACCTGTTTTCAACATCACAACAGTTTCTGCAGCTTTTTTCCCCCCAAGCAGGAAACAAAATTTCACAGCTGCACAGTGTTCTCTTAAATCAGCCATCACAAAAAACGAGGTTCAAGTGGAAACTGCTTTTACAAAAAAATTCACTGTGACCAGAGAGAACCTTCCCAGGTGACACCACTGGGTGCACTAACTCAGAACAAGTTGCTTGATGTTCACCTAGTGGGAAAAATTTGTACCACGAATGTTCCAGTTTTGGGGTGGGGGGTACCTTTCATATATTATTGCTTAGGATGCTAGTGACATAATGTTTCCTAGAAATTATGTAATAAAAACATCAGCTGAAAGGATAATATTAGATTTTAAACATCACATCAGCTCCACGAAGGTAGCAAAAATTGGGAATTATGAATGACAGATTTGGGAAATGCTAAGTTAAAGAATTAGACATGGTCTTTTAAAAATGTACATTGTGGTGAAATAGCTATGAGTAAATGGCAAGGAGGCCATATCTGATCTTCTCTGGCTTCAGAGGCCAAAGGAGAAATCAACTCCTCACAGCCAACACCTGTTGCCATCAGGTAGAGGCCAGGCATGCCTTTGCCTTCTCTCCTTCTTTTCCCTCTTCTGACAGCACCCATTCCTCCCACAGCACACTACTTCTCTGCTGGGTTTGATAATTTATTGAAATAGCCACAGAGAACTCACAGAAAATAACCATGAGTACGGGGGCTTATCAGGAAATTGAACAGATGAGAAAACATTAAGGAAAGAGACACTGGCTCATAGCAACATTTCCCTTCAGTCAGCAGCCAACTCTCTCTCGGGTCCTCAGCCTCACAGCCAGGAAGCCCACCTGGGACTCGACCTCAGATCTCAAGGACACAGTCTCTTTGCTCAGTGTTGGCCTCGCTCCTTTGCTCCATCCCAGGCTGTACGTGCTGCGGCTTCTAGCGCCTCTGGTCTCCGCCTGCACCTCTTTTAGGCAGGTGTCTTGAACGTGCCCTGCGGTAGCTCTTCTTCCTTGATGGACCTGGGAGTTCTATCCCTGCTTCTGAGATGGCTCATTCTCACAGCCAGAGGAGTGCCGATGACGACTGACTGATCCCCACTAGCACTGTTTCACACCCTCTGTTCGCATGGTCCTCCTCAGTCACTTGGTGGGAGTTACAGGCACATGGATAGAATGGCCAAATTAAGACGTTTCATTTCACCACGATATATAACACGAAATTTGCCATCTTAGCCATTTTTCAGTGCTATTAATTATGCATACCAACTTGTACTAACATTACCACTGTCAATTTTCAAAACTTTTACACCACCCCAAATATTAACTCAGAAGTCCTTCAGCAATCACTCCCATTACCTCTACCTAGATCCAGGCATATATTTTGCCTCTATTGGATTTCCTATAGGGGGAAATGAAACAAAATTAGTTGTCCTTTCGTGTCTGACTTAATTCATTCACCATAATGTTTCCAAGATTCACCCATGGTTAGCATGTATCAAAATTTTATTTATCTTTATCCCATTGTATGGATCTACTACATTTTTGTGGTATTCATTTATATATTGATAGACAATTCGGTTGTTTTCATATTTTGACAATTGTGAATAACGATACTATGAACACTAATATGCAAGTCTCCTTCAGAGTGCCTGCTTCTAAGTACCTTGAGCAAATGCCTAGGAATGGGATTGATGGGTCATCTAAGGAGCCCTGTTAGTGCTCAGGTGCTCGCTGAGCAGTCAGCAATTTGAACTCACTGATGGTTCTACGGGAGAGAGAGAGAAAAAAAAAACAAACTTGTCATCTGCTCCTGTAATGATTCCTGCCTTAAAACCCCTGTATATCAACTCTACTCTGTTCTGTAGGGTCACTATGATTCAAAACCAACATCATGGCACCCAATGACATGGTACCTCTATGGGTAATTTTTTTAAAGAACCACACACTGTTTTCCAAAGTGGTTACACCAGTTTACAGTCTCACTAGCTTTCCATGAAATTTGGAAGACAGCTACCTGGAAAACTAACTAGATGAGGTCCATCTTTGTACCCATTAGAAAGAAAGGTGATCCAACAGAATGCTCAAACCATAGAACGATATCATTGATATCACATGCAAGTAAAATTTTGCTGATGATCTTTCAACAACAGTTGCAGCAGTGCATGGAGAGGGAGCTACCAGAAGTTTGGGCCAGATTTAGAAGATGACATGGAACAACCGAAACCACTGCTGATGTCGGATCTTGGCTGAAGCAGAGACCACTAGAAACATGTTTACTTGTGTTTTATTGGACTATGTAAAGGCATTCACCTGTGTGGCTCATTACCAACTATGGATAGCTATGGAACTATGGAGAAGAATGGGGAGGATTCCAGAACACTTCATGGTGCTCACGAGGAAATAGTAGATGGAGCAAGAAGCAGTTGTACAAACAGAACAAGGAAATACTACATGGCTTAAACTCAAGAAAAGTGTGAATTAGGGTTTTGTCCTCTCACTATACTTAATTGATCTGTATGCTGAGGAAATAATCAGAGAAGGTGGAATTATATGAAGAAGAATGTGGCATCGGGACTGAATGAAGACTAACAATGTGCGATGTGCAGATGACACAACCTTGCATGCTGACAGTGAGGAGGACTTGAAGCACTTGCTGGTGAAATCAAGGATTGCAGTCTTCAGTATGGATTACAACGCAATACAAAGACCCACATCCTCACAAATGTACCAAGGGACAACATCATGAGAAGCAGAGAAAAGTTTGAAGTTGTCTAGGATTTTAACTTGCCTGCATCCCTAATTAATATTGTGGGTCAAACAATGAGTTGCATTGGGTAAATCTGCTGCGTAAGATCTCAATAAAGTGTTGAAAAGCAAGGCTATGATTTTTAGGTCTTACGCTTGCTTGACTCAAGCCATGGTGTTTTCAATTGCCTCCTATGCAGGTAAAGGTTGGACACTGAGTAGGGATGGCTTAAGAAGAATTGATGCGCCTGAATTACAGTGGTGGTGAAAATTATTGAAATTACCATGGATGGCCAAAAGAACAAACAAATATATCTCAGAAGTACAGTCATAATACTCCTTAGAAGTGAGGATGGTGACACATCACCTCACATGTTTGGGATGTGTTATCAGGAGAGGGCTGTCCTTGAGAAAGGACATCATGTTTGGGAACGTGGAGGGACACTGAAAAAGAGGAAGAATTCTTGACAAAATGGATGGAAAAGATGGCTGCAACAATGGGCTTGAACCTAAGAACCTGTGCGGGTGGTGCCGGAGTGGACAGTGTTTCTTTCTGTTGTGCATAAGGGCTCTAGGAGTTGGTGCCAGTCTATGTCACCGAATAACAACAGCCAGCAAAGCATGAGGGTTCAAATCTTGCCATAGCCTCTTCAACCCACTTTCCTTGCTGGCTTCCAGTTTCCTGTTAATCACCACCCTCGTGGGTATGAGATTGCATCTCAGTGTGGTCTCGATTTGTATTACACTAATGACCAACTGGGAGAAAGAAGAGGCTTTCTACTCTGGTAACCATTTAGTGTTGGAAACATAGGGGCAGTTCTCCCGGGTCCTGTCAGGTCTCTGTGACTCAGAAGTATGAACAGTGAGTTTGGTTTTTCGTTTTAATAACTAGCAAGAGTGGCCCTGGTGGTGCGGGTGGGTAATCATTGGGCTGCTAACCACAAGATCAGCAAGTTGAAACCACCGTCCACTGTGCTGGAGAAGAATCGGGCTGTCTGTTCCTGTAGAGGTTATAGCCTCGGAAACCCAAAGAGACAGTTCTACTCTGTCTTCCAGGGTTGCTGCGAGTCAGAATCGACTCCTTGGCAGTGTGAATGAATGACTCACGATGACAAGCATCTTCCTATGTGCTTATGGGTCACTTATGAAATGTATATTTAGGTCCTCTGCCCATTTTTTTAATCCTTTCATTGCTGAGTTTAGACCTGCCCCTTTAAAACAACATTCTTACGACCTGTTCCTGTGCAGTGGATGGAAATATAAAAGACATCAAGCTGTGTACGTTATCTGTTTTTAAAATCCACGGGATGAATCTACCCTGACTATGATCATATTTCCGGTGCTCAGTCAACCCTCTTGCTTGGGCTGCAGGGGAAGCTATGTTTGTGCATGACTCCTGGGGGTGTACAATGTGTCACTGTCTTGATGGGGCACACACTCCTTCTCCACATGTGAAACAGTCCACACTGTGACGGAACTAGTTCTCAGTGACCCGACTGGACTGGTTTCACTTGGCCCATGGTAAGCTAGTTCCGCCTTCTTGGTGCTGTCACCAAGAAGCCTAACAGGCTGCCTGTTGTCTGTCCTTTGAGCTAAATGCAGCATCTCCCATCCGACTGACTGGCTTGGCAAAGTTGCAAATTGTATTACGCAAAAGTTGAGAAAGAGCAAAGCCGAGGAGTGCCCAGAATGGTACATTTTGCTACTGTGTGGTATCTATATTTGGGGCCCAGGGTGTTTTATTTATAGCTATCTATGAATACATAGCAAGAGTTACAGACAGAAACACCCAGAAAAATAACCTTATCACAGTGTTTCCATTATCCAAGTGCGGCATCCAAAGCAAGACCAGCAAACTTCTTCCCCTCCTCTCCCGCTTCCCTTCCCTTTGCTCCGGGCACATGGGCACGTGCCTGGGACTGTGAGAGCCCAGACCCACAGGCCTCCACATCCAACCCTTTGGCCAACTCTTGTAGCTCTACCTCTTCTACCTCCTTCTCTAGCCATTTCCTAAGAGGTGGGAGCTTCTACCTTGTAAAACTGGTTAGTTGGGGTTCTACCCCCAGCCAGTTGATTCTTTGGACAATTTCTGGCTGGGCAGGCTGCTGTCTGTCCCTGGCTCAGCTGTCCCTGGACCAGGGCAGGGTCTTCCCTCTCTGCACTAGAAGAAAAAGACAAGAGTAGAAGCATACACCGAAAGCTGACACCACAGCCCTCACCCAAGACCCCCCTCGCCCCCCACATGCACACTCACACTCACAGAGGAGGAGAAAAAGAAGTACATGCATACACACGCACACAAGTCTTGGAAACCCAGGATGCTAAGGAATGTGAGTAGGATTGGAATGATGGGGCTCTCCTAGACCGTAAAACCTATGCATTAATTTTAATAGACCCCCCAAAAGGCAGGGCTGGGGCTAGGTCTCTCTGCGGCACCCCAGGTTTTATCTATCATTTAGTACCTTCACCAGCTGAGGATGCCTGAGAGGCAGGGGTGCAAAGGTTGGGTGTTGAGGGCCTCTGCAGGATCTGCCTCACCAAGGTGGTGGGGGTCAAGTGAGGGCGGGTGCAGGAAACCTCTGACAGGTGACCTGGACCCAGAGAATACTGGGTTGGGTGGGCCAGTCTTTTTCAGGGAGGAGCTGAGGACAGGTTGTCAGTATTTTGTTGAAGTTAGCGTTTTTTTCCAATACGTAAAAATGAATGAATGAATGAATGAATGAGGGATGGTGTTGATTCCTGCCAAGACTCATTGCTCAGGCTACCTCTTCCCTTTGGGGCACAGCTTGGCTCCTGAGATGGTGGCATGAATTCTTTCCTTTCCCTGCAGTCTGCTGGGGGAGAGAGGTCAGGATACAGGCCCCAGCTAAAGTAGGCATGGCCTGCTTGGTACCACCTGGTCCTAAGGGGAGCTGTGCCCTCCTGGGGGCCCTAGGGCTGGCCTGAGGTGACTGCACTGAGGAGGAGGAGGAGGAGGAGGAGGAGGAGGAGGAGGAGGAGGAGGAGGAGGAGGAGGAGGAGGAGGAGGAGGAGAAAGGCCCTGGGAATTGGGTGGAGTCATCTCTATGTGTGGGTGTGAGAGAGAAAGCATTGGCCTCATACCTATCCCCAGCGCTTACAAGCCGGAGCTGTTTATAGGACAGATTCCACTAATGTCCTCCTCACTACGTTTCAGGAGGTTCAAAGGGGACACCCGTGTGTCCAGGTCCGCAGCACCCCTTCACTGATGGCGCTCAGGGGAGCGCATCTGCTTGCTAACCACAGGCCCCTGTGCCACCCCTCTAGCTCCCTGGCGCAAGAAAGAACAGGGGGCTCTTGTGAACACATGTTGTCTGGGAAAAACTGGGGAGCATTTCTGCCCTGCCCTGTAGGGCGGCTATGCGTTAGAATCAACTCAATGGCAGTGGGTGTTTTGATGTTCACGCCTCAGGGGGAGAATGATGGAATGGTTCTGCGAGAAACGTCCCCCTTACCCCCCACCCCCAACCCGCTGCCCTGTGGCCACATCTCAGAAAACGGGTCCACATTTGACTCCTACCCCCTAACGTGGAAGACAAGCCCGAGGGGCAGCTGAGGAAGTATCTATTTGATGGTGGACTCTATGGGTGGCTATGAGGTGGCAAGGCCATTGCGATTTCATGTGAAAACGACCTCTTCTTCTTGCCAATGGGGGGCTCTCTAAATGTAGCCTGTAGGAGCAGGGATGCAAGAGGTCTGGATTCCGGATACGGAGTCGAACGCCACTACTGTGAGCACTCTGGGGCAGCACCTGCATTGCAGACGCCCCAGTGTCCTCACCTGGACATTGGGGCTGATTGAAAACAGCAGCACCCCTATCTGACGTGGATGGCCCCATGTATGTTACAGAGCATGCTTTCACCTCTGCCATAACTGCTCTCGGGGGCTATGTCAAGGTTAAACAGACGGGAAATTGCTTTGAAAATGTACACATGTTATTAAATGAGAGGCATTATCTGATACCCTGATTCAGCACCGGCATTTCCTCCTACATGCCACCCGGAGAACCATGTCCGAGAACACCCGCTTTGCCCCCCCCCCCCCCCCCCCCCGCCATCTGCGAAAGCTAAAAGGGGACGGGGGTGGGGTGGGGAGAGTACCTGTGTGAAAGCAATATTCTGAGGGACGCCCTCTCCTGTGCCAGGCGCCACCCCCTAGCCGCCCCCCCCCTTTGTCTTTGTCTTCACCGCAGGTGGTGGTCCTGCCTGCCACTTTGAAACCCAGGCTCCTGAGCTTCTCCCTGCGGAACACCAGCCCCGCAGCTCTTCGTCTCCCCCTGGCGCCCACGCAGGGCATTACTCCGGGCAGCGGCGCGGACAGCGGCCGGCGGGGAGTGGGCAGAGCAGACACGCAGGGGGCTTCTCATCCGTAACACGGAAGCCGGGTGCTTGTGTCTGAAGGGCTCTAACCTTTCTCTCCGTCTCTCCCTTTCCTTGCCTGGGGGATCTCTCTGTCTCTGTCTTCTGTGGGCGCATTGAACTTCAGCAAGGAGGCAAAACACAACAGACTGGGGACCAAAGGGGCTTGAATTAAGCGAAAGGCGATTGATCTACCCAAATCATTTGACTCTGAGTAGTGGGGAGGTCGTGGGGGGCCAAAAAAAAGAGGAGCGCGTTCTCGTGTTTGACCAAGACTAAGCAATCTAAGCGACATAAAAGGAAATTCAAGTGAGCGACAATTAAAAAAAAAAATCCCCGCACGCAACAATACAATCTATTTAAACTGCTGCTCATACTTGTCATACCAATGGTATGACTTTTTCTCTGGAGTCCCCCTTCTGGTTCTTGAACTCAGGCTGGCAGCTGGCGAAGGGGAAGTCGGCTCCAGGACTGCACGGGCCGGTTTTCCAAAGGTCTCTAATGGGTATTTTCGTTTTTCTTAGCCCTGCCCCTGAATTGTCAGACGGCGTCTGCCTCTGAAGTTAGCAGTGATTTCCTCTCGAGCCCAGCCTTATCTCCGGCTGCACGTTGCCTCTCGGTGACTAATCACACAAAAACATTGTCTGAGGCTGGCATAAAGTTCGAGCTGTTTACCCCCACTCTATAGGGGTTCCCTATAAAAAGCCGCCGGCCAGCGCTCCAAGTCAGACGCGCTCCTGCAGCCGCGCCGCCTAGCCGAGCCCGGAGCCAAGCCGAGCCGAGCCGGATTGGATCGCAGCGCCCGCGGGGCTGCACAGCGAGCGCTCAGAAGCCCTTTCTCCCGGAAAGCTCACTTTGGGATCCGAACAGCCAAGGGCACTTTGCGAGAACTGAAGTTTTTTAAAATTTTAATTATTCTTGTGTAGTTCGCAGCACAGGTCTTTGGTCCTTCCTCCAGAATGGATTATTTCCCTGTGATCTCTCTGCTGTTGGTGCTTTTCCACGGAGCTCCTGGCACAGGTAGGCATGTCGGCTGGTACATCGCGCAATGTGAATGTGGTTCTGAATGCTTTCTTTGCCTCTGTTTCCCCTTTCTTTTTATTCCTGAAGCTCAGAGATTAAGTGCCTGGGATTGAAAACTACTTAGTTTTTGCATGGAAAAAAAAGGACAATATAGATATCGAATGCAATTGCTCCTATAGGGTTATCATGTACTATAAATTATACAACCATAACGATGCTATTATTATCTTTAAGTAGGATAGTTCCTTCCTGGCAATAATACAAAAAGAGGGGAAAAACAAAAGCTATATAGTTTAACCAAATGTGTCTTGGCATTCTGGGCTCATACAGGTATATAAGATATGTAGAAATAGATCTTATTCAAGCACTTCTTTAAAAGCCTGTGAATGTGTAAAACTATTTAAACGTTTTAGCCTGAAGCCGAGGGAGTTTGTCCAAGACATTCCAGTAATATACCAGCAATAAAATCACCTGCAGAACAATTTGTTTAATAAAACGTCCTCCTCCCTGCCCGCCCCCCACCCCCCACGGCTCCCACTCTAGTGCTTTCTGGATGAGAGCTGCTGCTTTCTTTAAAAATTTTCATTATTGACTTTAGATTTCTTGTGGCAGGTTTTTGGCACTGGAAGCAGGGCCGACTGTATTCTCGGTTGTGCTCACCTGTCTCGGGAGGGAAGCGAGGGAGGACCGGGGCTCCTCACGGATAAGATAGTATGTGTGCATCTGCCCATGCTCCCCTTTGGGGGGCAATGCACATTTTTCTTTGTCTTTTCTTGACCCGGTGTAAAGAGAAAGGCTATCAGGGGAAGGAATCCTGGATTGTGTGTGGTCATTTGAAACGTACAAAACTGGGCAGATAAGCTGTGATTGCCAGTCCCAGGGAGTTGGTAGAAGACAGGGGGCTGCGGCGAGGAGGGGTGGGGGAGGTCCCCACATGGACCTGGTCCTCCCGGGAGACTGAAGTCATCGTTCAGGGAACCTTGACTAGGTGCCCAGAGCTGCTGCCGTTTCGCCTTAGCTGCGGCACTTTCTGTGGGATGTACTACATGAACTGACTAGTGGAGAGTTAACTGCTCCTCTTGCTCTGATTGTCCCTCCAAGAGCCTTGCCCTCCATGTACAGAATTATACCTCATCCAGGTACCCCTTACCTTCAGGTGCAAAGTAATGGATGCCTACTTAACCAAAAGGGCATGCCAACTTGGCACGGGGCTCTCAAACCAGTAGGTGGTGGGGTACACTTATTTTTTAGGATTTTGACCATCAGCCAATTGTAAGCCTGCCTGGCTTGTGTGGTCCTTCCCAGCACTTTGTAGAGAGCCCAAGCTCAATTCCCAACAGGCAGCATTTCCAGAAACTTCCTTGAAGACAGTGTCAAGAGGGCTGACAAGCCCCATCTCAGGTGTTTCTCTCCCCTGTCGTTATATAATCTACCTGTAGGTAAAGGAACCACTGAGGGTAAAGGTAAAATTGTGTTAGAACGTAACACCTTAGCGACCTGTTCGCGCTGCTGGTGCTTCGTGCTGAAGACAGGCTGTCTACTTCGTCTGCTTTTGTCCACTCTGCTAATTCTGGTGTGTTTCTGAGGGAGTGCTTCCCCACCCCCCTGACCTGCTCTCTCTCTTTCTCTCTCTCTCTCTTCAGCTGTCCTGGGCTCAGAGCTCAGCACGGATGCCGAGAACAGAGCAGGCAGCCCCTCACCCAGTGCACCCTGGAGGCCCCGCCGCTCCAAGCGCTGCTCCTGCTCCTCCTTGATGGACAAAGAGTGCGTCTACTTCTGTCACCTTGACATCATCTGGATCAACACACCCCAGTGAGTCTCTAGAGGGCATCCTAGTCATTCCTTAGCTGCCTTCGCAGGAGCTCAAAACCAGGGAGCAGAGTGACTCTTCTGGAAAGCTCTGAGTTTGCTCTTTAGAAGGCTGCAGTTCTGACCACAGGAGAATGCCCCAGTGGGTGGGGGGGGGGGGGGGTGGCGGGGCCGGTCCTCACTGTCGCTGAAAAGGACAGAACAGCTTGGTCCTCAGCAACAGAGATGGACGGGCTGCACATTCTGCCGGGTGGGAGGAAAGGGTGCACAGCACTGAGAGCGAGCAGGGCTCCAGAGAAGGTTCTTTCAGGGGCACTGGGTAAGTTGCTGAGGCCATATGTGGGTCAGTTCACCCTGGGAGGGTCCTGTCTGGAAGGTAGCAAGGATTATAGAGTTCAATTCAATCACTTCATTTAGAGAAAAAGCTACCCCCCCCCAACCCCTCTCACCCCCCACCCCACACACACACCCTCACCACTCCCACCCCAGATATCAGTCACTTAAGCAGGAGTGAGTTTGTGGCAGAGGAAGCTGGGTCTCCTTGCTCCCTCTGCCTGTCCTACTGAAAGAAAAAAACAAACAAACACCCAAAGACCAACGAAAACACCCGCTTCAAGACACAAAAAGAAATGCGTTCTGTAGCTTTCTCTGTCAATGCCGGGAAGCGGTTCTCGTCTTTTTCCCTGTGAGAACCAGCTCTTCGATACGGCGTCTACCAGGCACTCACGATGGCGAAGGTTGACCAGGTGCCAATCCAAAGCACCCCAAATGGACTGAGTACATAATACTTAGTAAAGGGCTATTATCAACCCCGAGATTTTGTTTCTTAGGCGAGGGTCAGAAGGGGCCCCATTGGGAATTATTGGAGTGCCTTCTGGAAAAAGAGTCCTCCTGGTGGCTCATTGCTTAAGCACTCGACGGATAACTGAGAGGTCAGCAGATTGAACCCCCACCACCACTCTGTGGGAGAAGGAGGAGGCAGTCTGCTTTCCAAAGAAACCCGACGGGGCCAAAGTACTCTGTCCTCGAGGGTCATGTTGAGTCAGAATGGATTCTAATCTACACACAACCCCAAATTATTTCTAAGCTACACACCCCCCACAAACTGCAGAAGAAAGCTCCTGACACAGTTGGGAGCCAGGGATACGGTACTGGGTTGACTCTCATCACCTCAGCATGCAGGTTTAACAGGATCAGATATGATCTTAATCAGAAAGAGGGCTTTACTCTCTTGTGAGAAGTGGTTTTACATTACAGCCTCTCTCTCTTCCAGTCACCACCACCACCACCTAACTCATAACGGACTAGAACGTTAGAAATAGAACACAAGGTAGACAGTATGAAACGGGCACCAAAGCATGCCATCCCTTTGAACAAAAAGTAATGCTGTGGGCGTGCAGAGTAGAAGTTGAACCTTGTTAAGGGTTGAAGTGGAATGCCATTGAATCAAGAAAAGTGGCTTTCTCCTGGTTGGCTGCACACACTCAGGGCCACTGGCAGGTCTGTGTCCCTGATTGTGCCGTGCTTCCCACCTAAGCTGTGCTGCTGATCCCTGTGCACGGGATCCCCAAGAGAATGCGTGTGCCCAACGAAAGTATCATTTTGAAGGCTTATTAATTATGCTCCTGTGTGTCGCTTCTCTCTCTCTTTCACAATAGGCACATTGTTCCCTATGGACTCGGGAGCCCTTCTAGGTCAAAGCGATCCTTAAAGGATGTGTTGTCCACAAAGGCTACAGATCCCGGGAATAGATGCCAATGTACTAGCCAAAGAGACAAGAAGTGCTGGAAATTCTGCCAAGCAGGAAAAGAACTCAGGTGAGCAGAAACACTTCTTCTGCTTCTCGGTCGGCCTCCCAGCCTTCCTCTCACTGGAATGCTGCCTCTTCCAGAAAGATCTAGAGAGACACAGAGCGTCCCGATACGAGTCAAAGGTATCGCTGCTCACATGTTTCTTTCTCTCGGTGTATCTTCACAGGGCCCAAGCCACTGCGGAGGAAGTCTGGGATAACCACAAGAACAGAAAGGACTCTGCCCAGCTTGGGGAGAAGGGCATTCAGCAGCAGCTCGTGGGAAGAAGAAAACTACGGAGGTGAGAGAAGGAGACCAAGCCCCACGCTAAGTCAGCAATGACTAAGAGCCTACGGAATCCCCCCACCCCTACCCCCGCAGCCATGCTTTCCTCGGTGGGGATTGGCTTCAAGGCAATAAAACAGGAGGATCTCCCTGTTCTGTAGTTGAGAAAGAACAAAGGCATCCTTCTCGAGTCTTTTCTTAGAGACCTTGGAAGGAAACTGCTGTCCACTGCCCACGCAGTCGAAAAGGATATTTTTTTCAGAGCAAAGTCTATCCAGAAACACTTCATTTGCTCACCCTCCCGGTTTGCCTCTCTGGGTGGAGTCAGTGTATTTACCACTTTCTCTTTGAGCCGCCCCCCCCCCCACCTGCTTTTTTTTCTTTCTTTCTGGTAATGCCGTGTGCCAGGGAGCGTCCGGCAAATGTGCTGGAAAATTCCATTATCTTTTCATTCTACTTCTCCACAAACAGTTGGAAGCTCTCCTCATCATGTCACCAAGTTCCTCTAAGTCTTGAAGTATCAGTTATTCATGTGGCTAGAGGGAAGTTGTTAGGCAGGCCTGGTGAGATTTTAGAACCTGTACTTGGGAGGGGACGTATGACTGTTATTGTTTTTTAAACAGGGAGAGAGATTTGGTGGAAAGCCAGTGCCATTCCAACAACTTTTTTGGTTTCCTAGTTAGTCGGAGGCAGAGGGATCTGGATTAAGCAACACCACAGGGCTGTTATGAGCAGTTCTGTCATGATGAACCTTCCAGGCTGTAAATATTTTGGAATTCACAAGACCAAGGGAGGGAACCTGTTCTCATATCTGCTGCGGGCGCTATCCTGCCCTCTGATGGACCATAGGAACTTTTCCTAGAAATCTAGTGGCAAGAAGTTCTCTGATCAAACTGTTCTGAGCCCACGGGGCTGGCAGTGAGCGGGGCCTTCTGAGCTGTTGACTTCTGATTGTGGGGCGTCTTCTGTGACTGTCTGTGACCGACACCTGCCAGCTCTGTGTCTGTGTAGATGGTCTAAGCCAGAAAGGCTTCCCCACACCACGAGATGATGTCAAACGCCCTTGGAAATGACTTTCTTTTATTAGTTTGTGTGAGGTCGATCATTTCTGCCAGTGTCAGCAGTTCTTTCTTCCTTCCTTCTCTCGCAAAAAGGAGAAAAAGAAGAAGAGAAAGCACCCCACAACATTTCTTAATTGCTACAAAACATTTGCTTTGGGTCTCCTTTGCATACCTCCATTTTTTTCCCCCTACTACCCAAGTTAAAACCCACTGTTGTCCATTTGATTCCGACTCATAGTGACCCCAGATGATGTCTCTGGAGCTATCAATCTTTACAGGAACATGTGACCTCATCTTTCTTCCTGGGGCGGCTCACAGGATTGAACTGCCAACCTTGCAGTTAGCTGTGTAACGTTTACCTGACAGCAGTACCAGAGGGCCACCCTCAACCCCCCATTTTTCCCCCTGTAAGAAACCTTCCATTCTTCCTCGTACTCCCTATTTCCTGTACTTAGGAGACTCCCATGGGTATTTGGAACCCGTGCTGAGTTTCTTGTAAAGAGGGTCGTGGTCTTGATAGCTGGGCGGGGCGGCAGGAAGAGCGCACCTTTGGCCTCTTTGAACATGGTGCCCAGTTCCCCTTAGGTAGGACCATTCCCCTCCAGCACGCTCCTAGCTGTTTTGTTTCCGCATGTTCTAAGCAACAGGCCAGGCTTTATTTTCTTAGTGGTAATAGATACGACTTGAGGTCGGTGCTGCGGTCGGTGGTGAAAGTTCAGGAACCAGATTTAGATTGGTTCGCGCCCCGTTCTAAGTTTAGCTGTTTCTTTGGCCAGAAGTGGTGTTTATTTTATACCATTTCTTTTCCTCTTGTCTTGCTTTCCTAGGTTGGAGGCCGTCAGCAACAGCATCAAGGCGTCTTTCCAGATGGCGAAGCTGAAAGCTGAACTCTGCAGAGAGAAGAAAGTGACCCACAACCGAGCGCACTGATGACTGGTCCCCCGGGCACAGGCCGGAGCCACACCCGCATCGCGCCAGCCGGGGTCCAGGCAGGAGCATCTTCCTTGATCGCATCTTTCCTCGTTCCAGCCCCGCCATGGCCCAACCTTCCAAGAAAGGCTAAGGGAAGGCCCCTCCATGGATCCGCCTTTGTTAGCTTCCATGGTGGCAACTGGGCCCGCCCCTCCTCATTTGGCATGACGGTGGCGACTCAGAGAAAGCAAAGGGACCAAGTGACACGCGCAAGAAGGACAGAACCCCAGACAGAGGCGAGGAGTTTCCACACTGCGGTGGGGTTTCTGAAGAGCCCGGGAGGCAGTGTTTGTGTCTGACTCAGGTGCCTGGCACATTCCAGGGAGAAACTCCAACGCTCCATACACACATTTTCTAAGGAATGCACACATCGAAAAAACACTCGGAAAAGCCTCGAGTGGAAAAAGAAAAAAAATTAAGACTTGGTTTTTCTATTATTCATAAAAATGTAAAACTGAAAGAAACTGCTCTACTGTAAATCAGATGTGTTTCGGTCTACCTCACCTGTATTGCACTCTGGCAGAAATGTATGTCACCGCCTGGTTCTGCCTCTGCTGAACTTGTCCCCCTCCTGCCACGCCCTTTCTGAATAACCCCCTGCTATGTCTAGCCTCATATGTGCCTGGTCCAAGGTGTCAGTGGTAGAGAGAATGTTTTCATGGTCATTGACTAGCTCTGATGCATAAAAGCAAAGATCGTGGAACCTGGTGTTTCCCTTTGCTCTGACTTGTGGAAACACAGGGGTATTGGGTTGTTTGTGAGAGATCTTGAACGTGAAGTCAATGTGGGTTGTGCTTTAAAGCAGTAAAATTCTTTTCCTTGATGTAACTGGCTAATGGAAGAGGCTGGATTGAATTTTGATGTACTTATTTTTTATAGCTATTTATATTCAAACAATTTATTCCTTATATTTACCATGTTAAATATATGTTGGAGCAGGCCATATTGGTCTATGTATTTTTTTAATGTATTTCTAAGTGAAATTGGAAAACCATGCTTTTTTTCCTGCCTGTCAAGGTAATGATATTAGAAAATAAATATTTTTTCCCTAGAAAATAAAAATTTTTTTCTTGATTTTGTTGGAAATTCCTAAGGAATGTGCTATGATCAGACGTATGAAGGAAAATAATTCAAGCTGGTTTCATGGAGAGGGAGCATTGAAAGAGAATATTTAGGCTGATTAAAAAAAAGGACCTTGATGTATATCTTAAAAGTAGTTTCTAGATAGGACTAAGGTGTTCTTTTTTTATTTCAACAGTTTTTTGGCATGTAATTCACATATCAAACAATTCAATAGTCCAATCAAACCAAGAAAAATTATACAATCATCACCACAATTCATTTTATAACATGTTCTTTATTCTTATCCTCATCTTTATTAGCTCCCCACTTATGCCCAACCAGCCCCCACCCCCCATACCCTCAAGGAACCATTAATCCAATTACTATATAGATTTACCTCTGCTAGCTTTCATATACAGAATAACATTAAAAACAACAACAGAAACCCAAACTAACAAGAATAAATTCGGTAAGAATACTTTGTTCTATTAAATTGGCATTCTATGATGCTCACCCTCACAACACAACTGCTGAAGACAAATGGGTGAATAAGCAAATGTGGCGAAGAAAGCTGATGGTGCCTGGCTATCAAAAGAGATAGCATCTGAGGTCTTAAAGGCTTGAAGGTAAACAAGCGGCCATCTAACTTAGAAGCAACAGAGCCCACATGGAAGGAGCACACCAGCCTGTGTGATCACGAGGTGCCAAAGGGATGAGTTATCAGGCATCAAAGAACAAAAAGTCATATCATTGGGTGCACACCTCCATGATAGGATCACTGAGGACAAATGGGTGCATACGCAAATGTGGCGAAGAAAGCTGAAGGTGCCTGGCTATCAAAAGAGATAGCATCTGGGGTCTTAAAGGCTTGAAGGTAAACAAGCAGCCATCTAGCTCAGAAGCAACAAAGCCCACATAGAAGAACACCAGCCTCTGCGATCACGAGGTGTCGAAGGGATCAAGTATAAGGCATCATCAGAACAAAAAAAATCTTACCATAGTGAATGAAGGGGGAAGTGCAGAGTGGAGGCGCAAAGCCCATTTGTCGGCCACTGGAGATCCCTTCGCAGAGGGGTCTAGGCGAGGAGATGAGTCAATCAGGGTGCGATGTAGCACTGATGAAAAATACAGTTTTCCTCTAGTTCCTAAATGCTTCCTAGCTCTCCCCACCCACCCCCCGCCCCACTCTCATGATCTGAATTCTACATTGCAAGTCTGGATAGAGCAGAGGATATACACTGGTGCAGATAGGAGCTGGAAGCACAGGGAATCCAGGGCGGATGATCCCTTTAGGACCAGGGGTGTGAGGGGCAATATTGGGAGGGTAGAGGGTGAGTAGGTTGGAAAGAGGGAACTGATTACAAGGATCTACATGTGACCTCCTCCCTGGGAGACGGACAACAGAAAAGGGGGTGAAGGGAGACATCGGGCAGGGCAAGATATGACAAAATAATAATTTATAAATTATCAAGGGCTCATGAGGCAGGGGGGAGTGGGAGAGAGGGGAAAAAGAGGACTTGATGCAAAGGGCTTAAGTGGAGAGCAAATGCTTTGAAAATGATGAGGGCAAAGAATGTACAGATGTGCTTTACACAATTGATGTATGTATGGATTGTGGTAAGAGTTGTACGAGTCCCTAATAAAACGTTAAAAAACGAATAAAGTAAAACAGATAAAAGCCTCAATTGAATAAGAAAGCAGAAAACATTAAAAAGTAGAACAAATTCAAATGGATCAAAGGGAGATCAAATGATGGAATGCTACATCTTAAAACCTACCTGCATCTGCAGCAGCTGTCTTTCCAGTGAAGTGTGCATGGCAGCAAAGCCGTACCCATCCAGGGGCTGACAGGAGGTTTTTAAAACAAAAACAAAAGCCAGCCTTCCTACTTCTGTCGTCCCCTGTATAGCCGCCTTCTCCTTCCGTCTCACCTGATGACTCTCCAGGGACTCTATTCGT
Source organism: Tenrec ecaudatus (assembly GCF_050624435.1). Lineage (NCBI taxonomy): Eukaryota > Metazoa > Chordata > Mammalia > Afrosoricida > Tenrecidae > Tenrec > Tenrec ecaudatus. Next base: position 304,069,628 of record NC_134530.1, on the reverse strand, counting down.
TTACTTCCTCAGGCCAACAGTTTAGACTGATGGTGTGGTGAGAGGTGCTTTCTCGGAACTAATGGCCTAAAGAGAGCTAACAGCAAGGTTACCTCCGGCATTGACCACCACCACCACCACATGTTTGCAGTTAGACACAGCTCAGTATCAGACTTGTTTTTAGGAAATGGCCTGCTTGGGGCCAATACGCAATCTCCATGTTTCTTTATTTACTTCAGTGAATATTTTAGTTTATGAAGGAGCATGGAGTACCATGGCTTCCTCACGGGAGCCCAGGACTGGATATCTGCCCATGGCGGCCGAGAGCAAACCCAAACCCACTGCAGTCCAGTCAATTTGATTCATAGGGACCTTCTAGGTCAGACCACAACTGCCCCCTGAGCTTACCACGGCCATGACCTTTATGTCTGCAGACTGCGCCATCTCTGGCCCACAGAGTGGCTGGTTCAAACCGATAGCCCCTGAACAGCTGCACACTTTAACCACCGCACTACCAGGGCTGCTTGGAAGCAGGGCTCCAACGAAACCCAAATTCAGTACCATCAAGTGGGCTCCAAGCCCTCCTTCCCAAGCTGAAAATCTGCATGGGAGCAGACAGCCTCATTTTTCTCCCAAAAAGCACCTGGTGAGTTTGAACTGCCAACCTTTTGGTTGGCAGTCCCAGGTTCAAATTCTAAAGCCCCCGTGGAGCTGAAACACGTTCTTCATGTCCCCTAGCTTGGGCTGACCTTACCAACTCACTGAAGAGCATCAAACAGTTTTACTACTTTTCACATTCTTCTATTTCACAGATCCATGTTTTTTCGCTTTTTCTTAAATAAATGGGAGATTTGTAGAAAGCCTGTGTGGAGCAAGTCTATTGGGGCCATTTTCCAACATGTGCTCATTTGGGGTCTCAGCCATATTTGGGCCTTCTCACAATATTTCCAATGTTTCCACAAGGCTGCTACACACTTAATGTTACACACTATACTACACACTTAATGTTACTATACTAGACACTTAATGTTACGCACTATACTACACACTTAATGCTGCTATACTAGACACTTAATGTTACACACTATACTGCACTTAAAGTTGCTATACTAGACACTTAATGTTACATACTATACTGCACTTAATGTTACACACTATACTACAACCTAACTTTTATATGCACTGGTAACAATCCCCTGCCCCCTCCAAAATAAGTCGTGACTTGCTTTATTGCAATATTTAGGCTTTATTACTCTGATATAGAACCACACCCCTAACATCTCTGAGGCCGGCCTCTAGTGTGAAGAGAGCCTGTAAGTGCTCGATCGAAGTGCTAGAATTTTCACCACCCATTTCTAATAGTAGACAAAGAATACCTGGTATTAGACAAATATTTGCTCATGATGGTATCTGATGTGTAAAGAATGATGCATCTGCGGGAGGAGTGTACTCCCCTCTCTCCCCGGGCTTGGACAGTCAATGCCTCGTCCAACAGTCCTGGCTGATGGCATCCAGAGTGCCACTCTATTTCCTCTCCCATGGCATGTTTCCCACTTTTTTTTAATTTTAAAGACACAGCCTCGCTTCTCTGGGGAATTGTTGAAGAAGCTTACTTTATCTAGCAAACGGTTTCTCAGTGTCTTGTTCTCAAGGTCATTGAGACATTTGCTCACCTGGGTGAGAGACTTGACCTGAATTTGGCCTCTCTGTAATGTTGAGCATATCCTTCAATCTCCTTTGCTCAGTGGCTTTGCTCCTATGCAAAGCGAGGGAGTGGGAATGTGTCCCTCAGCCCTCTGAGACAGTCTGAGGTCACAGGCAGGGGTGGTGTTGTTCTTAGTTGCCATCCAGCCACCGCTGACTCATGAGGATGCCTCCGACAACAAGGCTTTCTTCCGGGGTGTTGGCATTGCAGGGGTTAAGGGGGCACCCAGCAGTGGGATGTGGTTCGAGGGCATTTGAGAGAAAGTGAGACTTGGAAGATGTCGCAGGAAGCACACAGCTCCAAGAACAACCCCGCTAGTGAGGCGATAAGAGTTTGTGTTGTTTGGTTTGAATCAGGGAGACCTTGATGGCCTCTTCCGCCGGTCCCCCCTCCCCCCTCCAATGCACATCGCGCATCGGTCTCTGGTGAGAGAAACACAGAGGAAACAGCAGCCAACTTCAGGCATGAAGGTCAGCAGCACGTTACACGGCCCACTGCCCTTGTGGTGGCACGCCCCAACTCCAGCCAGCCTCACTGCCATCCAGGGGCTCTAAGTTGTGCCGACCCTCTAGGACAGAGAGCTTCTGAGACTGGACATCTGTAGGGCAGTAGAAGCCTCCTCTCTTTCCAGAGGGATGGCAGGTGGTTTCAAACTGCTAACACGGTGGTATTTGAAGTCCCAGGCAGAGCCCACTATACCAGGGCTCCTCCGCCTACCCCACGCCCATCCCAGCCCAGTCACATCACAGGAGAAGGCGTCCACAGGGGTGCCAAGGCTGTGCATTTTAACGGAAACAGGCTGCCCCCACTCTTCTCCCAAGGAACGTTTATTTTGGGGAACGAGCGACTGACCTTGGATGAGCAGCTGGGTGCTTCAACCCCCGCGCCACCAGCACCGTCTCTTATAAAGGAGAAGCTCATATTAGTAAACGTCCAGGACCTCCTGAGGAGTGGATGGTGGGCCTGTCTAGCACCGTCCTGGCAGTTTTCCCAGCAAAAGCATCGTCTCTGGATGCTCCCTCCGCCAGATTTCTCTCCTCACACTAACTGCCTGGCAGAGCTTTAATCTCAAGACTCCAAGGGCCGGACGACCCCGAGCAGAGAGTGGTGACCTTTGGCAGGGGAAGAGGATTCCACTAATTGGCACTCATCTCTGCCCCGCCCCCCCAATCTGGCCCAGTGATTGGCCTCTTTTATAAGGTGACCACTTAGCTTTAATTCTGCCACTGTTTCCCTGAGAGGCTGCTCGGCATCTGAGACCAAGCTAGTAGAGATGCTCAGATGGCCAATCACCAGGCTAGGGAGGCAAGCCCACCCAGAGAAGCTTCTGAAGAAAGGCCTGCTGGTCCACCTGTGAGGAGTCAGGCCCCTGGAAACCTTGTGGAGCACAGTTCTGGCCAAGGTCAGAGGCGACTCAGTGATGAAGCCAAGTCATTAGTTCCCCAAGTGATACCGGGTCTAGTGAGGAGAGTGACTTACCTCGGATCATACAGCCATGACCTATTTGGTGGCTGAACCCTGAGTGCTGTTTCACTCAGAGGGTCTGGGGAGCAGGGGGAGAACTGAAGTCCAAGTCAGTCTTGGTCGAGGGTACTGGGTGGTGGAGGTGAATTTTGCCTCCTGAAAACTTTGCCTTCCAACCTTGCCTTCCAAGACCAGCAAGGAGCAATCAAGGGGCAAACAAGACACATGGCATCATTAAGTGATATTCTATAGCTAGTTAGAACTTTTCATTGTTAAGATTTTAAGAGTTTAATGACCAGACAATCTTTAAATAAGGTGGGTAGATGGGGGAGCCTTTCCTCAGTTCTCTTACTCTCTAGTACAGCACTAGTGATATTTCGAAGCCCCTACTTTAAACAAAAGCTGGGTTTCTTTCTTTCTTTTTTAAAAATCGTTTTATTAGGGGCTCATGCAACTCATCCCAATCCATACATACATCAATTGTGTATAGCACATCTTTACATTCATTGCCCTCATCATTCTCAAAACATTTGCTCTCCACTTCAGCCCCTGATATCAGCTCCTCATTTTCCCCCTGCCTCTCCACTCCCCCCTCCCTCATGAGCCCTTGATAATTTATAAATTATTATTTTGTCATATCTTGCCCTGTCTGACATCTCCCTTCACCCACTTTTTTCTTGTCTGTCCCCCATGGAGGAGGTCACATGTAGATCCTTGAAATTGGTTCATCCTTTCTAATCCACCCTCTCTCTACCCTCCCAGTATTGGCACTCACACCACTGGTCCTGAGGGGATCATCCGCCCTGGATTCCCTGTGTTTCCGGTTCCCATTTGTACCAGTGCACATCCTCTGGTCTAGCCAGACCTTTTTGAGCCCCAATTGTCACCACCCGAAACACATCATTTCCAGGCCTATAGTCATCTCAGCGTGGTCCTTTCTGCCTTGATTTCTCTCCCTTTGACTGTCTTTGGCTTTAGGCGGTGAGTGCTGTAGGTGGATTCTGACTCCCAGTGAGCCCATGTGACAAAATACAATTGTCTCCAGGGCTCCTGAGCCTACACTCTTTGCAGGAACAGATCCTCAGGCACGCTTTCCTCCCCGGAAGCCACTGTTTAAGTCTACAACCTTATGGAGCAATGCTACCCTGTCTTCCTAAAGGCTCACTAGAATTAGCATGTACTCACTGGCAGTGGGCTGAGCTTTGCTGGGAGTATTTACTACATATAATGCGGCAGGGGATAATTCACAGATGCACACAGACTAGTGGATTTATAGGGATTCTGATAACAAGAGATAACCAGAGTGGAAAAAAATAGGAAATTTCCCATGAATTTTCTGAAGACCCCCATAAAAGGCAGTAACAACTCAAGCCACACTATTTTCAGTGGTTTCATGGGCATGTGAAGCTGGCCAGTGGACAAGGAAGAGCATGGAAGAAGTGATGCCTGTAGATGCTAGTGCTGGGGAAGCATCGATAGCGCCATGCACCCTCAGAAGAACAAACACGTGTGTCCGCAAAGTAGTTCCGCCAGAATGCTCCTCAGTCGTGAAGATGCTGAGTCTTCCTATCCTGTAATCCCTGGAAAAGGACAGCATCCTTGGTCAGGGCACAATATGAACGCAAAGGAGATGGATCCAGTGATACAGGGGCTGCAACAGTTGTCTCCAGACTCATGGAAGAATTTGCTTTTGTAAGAGAGAGAAAGAAAGGGGTATAGGGAATAAAATGTTTGATTCTCAGTCTGGTTCTTTGGTTGTTCTCGCCTGTAATGGCTGAAAGGAGCATTAAAAACAAAACAGAACAAAAAAACTCACTGCCATCGAGTCAATTCTGACTCCTGGAAACCCTGCAGGATAGGGAAGAACTGCCCCTGTGGGTTTTGGAGACTCCGCAGGAGTAGAAGACTCATCTGTCTCTTGAGGAGTGGTTGACGCTTTGAGACAACTGCCCAGCGACGACACCGTTGAATGTCAACCTGCAGCCGAGGAGAGAAAAGCCACTTCTGACTCGGGCATCCTGAGACCACCCTATCAGGGACCCAGGACCATACGCACACGAATGGGTCCATGTGCATAGAGAAGAGAATATTTAATTTGCATGTAAAAGGGGACTGCATTGAGGATTACTTAGTGGGCTGTACTACTGGTTTCTCTTATCTCTTATCATGGACATACGTGTGTGATAGAAATGTTGGGAATTAGAATTACAAAGTGTTTGCAAGCCCCCATTTCAGCAGATACTGATTGGATTTGATAGAATGGCAGCCAACACTTGCCCCAAACTAACAAATGTTATAAAGCTCCTTTTGCCTTGGTAAATGCCCAGAGGGCCTCCCCCAGTCTGCACCCAGTCACCTGCCTGAAGGCGCTCAGCTTTGCCTGCTCCTCAGGCTGAGAAGCCCATAGTTGTGTCTCCTGGTCTTGGTGCTGCAGCGTCTGGCACCTCCCCCACTTCAGTCAGGGCCTTGCAAGTGTTTTGATGGTAGTAGCTCTTCTTTCCCCAAGGTCAAGGCATTCTTCTCTTTCTGCTTCTGAGATAGCTTACTCTTATCCCCCCCTGGAATGGCAAAGCTGACCAATCCCTGGGTTAGTGTTTGCATGCTCCCATGGGGCTGACAAAGACAATGGATGGAAGGGCCATCCCAATCCTTTCAGATCACCACAAGTCTCAAGCATGCCAGGTTGTTCACCACGGCGCCACGCAGCAGCATATCCGGAATGTGACATGCGGTTTACTCCGTTGCCTCACTGTGTGGGTCTGAGACTTCTGTGTTTCTGCGTCTTTGCTTTCTGTGCCACCCCAGGTGCTTCCACCGCAGACTGATGTGAACTACCCAGGGGTGACAATGACTATATTTGGGGTGTTGACTGGTTGCAGAACAGGGTTTCTGGAAGTGTCCAGCTGAGCCAGATGTTAAACCTCAGGTGTGGGACGTGAGGAGGTCCAGGGGCCCGGGGAAGGGGTAGGCAGGCAGGCGGGTTGGAATTTCTAAAATCCTTGAAGTTATGTCTATTCTTACTTCAGTATTGTTCCACCTTGAATAGTCATACGGGTCTATGACTCTGTGCGTGTCACAGTTGGAAGCATCAAAGCCAGGTCAAGAGTGGAGCGATTTCTTATTTACAACTTGGCCTGATATCGATTACTGTGTCTCCATGCTGGTGGACGCTTAACACCTAAACGTTCTGCTCGAGTTTTTTTGTCCTGTTGAGTTTTCCTCCTTTTCCGCACACCTCTTACATATTATGACCATTTTTACTCAAAGATAGTCTATATCCCAGGAATTTTTTAGGAGGGCAATTTTCTGGTTGCCAAGTTCAAGGTTTGCTAAGGTCCCCGATCTGCTCTGGGAGGAGTTTTGAGGAAGGATATTGATGTCTTCAAGGTTGGATGTTGCCCTCTTAGATTAACTTTAGGGTGTGAAAGATAGCCATGTGATGAGTTATTCATATCAGGACACATTTGAGAGTGTATGGGACCCTTTTTAACAAGTGCCATGAAGTATAGATTGTTCTGAGCAAAGTGGGCCATCTGTCCACCTTGGGTCAGGAGAAGCCTTGAGGAGGATGACACTTGACTCCTGTAGGCATCTGTCTATCTTTTTCTGTAGACCCGTTTAGGGCACAGGGCCTCCCTGGTCCCTAGTACATCCAGTCTTGAGTGTAGAGCTTCTGATGGAATATACCTTTCAATAAATGTGTGTTCATGAGCTAACAAATACACAGGGGTCAGTAAGGAGGAGTTGGGCCTTGAATAAGGAAGACGGAAGATGAATCCGGGCATTTGGATTATGGTGCTGGAGAAGAATACTGAAAGAACCATGGAATGCCCATAGGACAACCAAAACTGTCATGGAAGAAGTACAGTCAGAGTGCTCCTTAGAGGCCAGGATGGTGAGGCTTCGTGTTACATACTTTGGACATGTTAGGAATGACCAGTCCCTAGCAAAGGACGTCATACTTGGCCAAGTGGAAGGACATTGAAAAAGAATAAGGCTTTCAATGAGTCGGACTGGGACTGTGGCCACAATGGGCGGAAGCAAGGAACAATTGTATGGATGGTGAAGGACGGGCAGTGTCTCATTCTGTTGTGCATCGAGTCCTAATGGGTAATAACGAACTCACTGGCACCTAACAACAAGAGCCAGGAGGAGGTGAAGGTAAGCTCTCCTGTAGTCTACAGAAGATCCACAGGACTCGTCATAAAGAGAGCAAAGGGCTGCCTTTGAAGAACAGTTTGTGTAGCTGAAATATTTCTTGATTCCGATCTGAACTTGAGGTTCATTTCGTGACACGTAGAGTCAGTCTTTCTATTTCTCTCTACTTCAATCAGCGTCAGCAGAGTCATCTGCGCAAACCCTTTGATTTTAATCTCAATGCATGTTTTACCACCAGATGCAGTCGAACTAATTCCCACTCAGAGGACTTGATGGGTTCAGAGTAGAACTGTGTTCCATACAGTTATTAAGGATGTAACTTTTCGGAAATAGATGTTCAGGCCTGCTGTGTAGGTTCCAGCGACCAGCCTTTCAGTTAGCCATCAAGCACTTAGCGATTTGCTCCCCTCAGGGACTCTGTGACGAATGCAGAGCTGGAGAATGTTGAAGTGCTGCATGCCATTTTCCCTTTTCAAAATTCGTCCCTTGGTGTTCTCTAACTGTAGAATAATGACGCCATTTAATGCAACAGGGAATATTGGAGAAGGAGCATACTGGGTGAAAAATGGAATAACACTGTAATTCCAGTACTGGCCATGGTGAGTTTGAATTTTTTTTATTACACGTATCTTCAAACATTTGAGAGAATAGTGTTGAAAAACCCAGTAGAACACTCACACGGCCTCAACAATTGCTCTTTTTTGATGACTCTGAGACCAGGGAGGATTGTGTTTAATTTCCTACAAATAAAATCTTCTCAGTATTAAATTAGTGTATGAATGCATAAGCATGTTTTATAGTTCATGAGCCAGGTGTGAAAAGCAGACAAGTGTTCCAAAGTACAGTACAGCTAGAGACACTTTTGAAGGGCACTCCTGTTTGGTTGGCTTCGGTTTCTCTTTCTGGGAGAGCCCATGGATTGACTTGGATTTTAGTTCCTGGGAAAGAGATGTTTACGTGATTTGGAAACTTGGGTTTGGGTTGGCTGGAGTGGTGCACAGCTCAGGTGATACCATTTAGAGCCTAATTTAGTCAGGTGGTCACATTTCTACTCACCCCTCCCCTCTCTCTGTGGAGTACGTTTTCAGGTCTGTTACACTTCATCTGAAAAGATTTCAGTGTGGATATAATAGATTTCACATGCATTGTTCAGTCAAGCAATATGAAGGAGTTATTTGGCTGGAACCTAGAGGGAATAAATAAGTATTTCAAGGTCTCATAGGACTCATATTAGTAAAAGTGGCAAATGAAAACTCAGACTCACTGCCTCCAAGTTGATTCTGATTCATAGCAACTTTATAGGACAGAATAGAACTGCCCTTGTGGTTTTTCAAGGCTATAATTCTTTATAGGAGTAGAAAACCTCATCTTTCTGCCATAAATATATGACAAATAGTACTTAGTCAGTGTTTACTATATGCTAGACAGAAGCCTTGGTGGAGACAAGAATTAAATATTAGGCTGCTAACCACAAGGTCAGCAACTCAAATCCAGCAGCCACTCGTAGGGAGAAAGACGAGACTCTCAGAAACTCACGGGGGAGTTTATCCCTGTCAATGTACACTGGAAGACAGTGTTGTCAATCCTGTATTATCTGCATGGCCCTGGCAATGCTTGAGCTCCTGGTTGCAGGGAATGTGCCAATCTATGCCACTGAGTGTTTCCCTAATTTCCCTAGAGCGTCTTCTTTCCCAAGCATGAGGTCTGTTTCTCACAATCATTGATTTATGATGACACATCCAAAGAAGGTAAGATGAAGGTTCACCATCCTCTCTTCTAAGAAACATGCTGGCTATATTTCTCCTGAGACCAAGTTTGTCCATTCTTCCTGCCGTTCATACATATTCATTATTCTTCATCAATTTTGTGAGTAAATCAAGTCTTCTTCAGTCTTTGTGGGTACCTTTTCTCTCCTATTATATATGAATAGATGAGGAAATGAAGAGAGAGAGAGATATAAACATAGTAATTGGTCTGAAATCACAGAGCTAGTTCAGATGCAGAGCCTGATATGGATCGGGCAATCTGGTTTGCTATACCTGAGACAAAGAAGAATACAAAGTGATAAGGGCTACATTATGGAAGGGAAGATTCAGTATATGGGAGTGTAAATTGACAGTGATCAGTTCTGCTTCCTGAAATCACACAGTGCTTTCAGGGAAGAAATTAGTACAGAATGTATGAACCTGGAGCCTCTAAAGCAGTGGTTCTCAACCTTCCTCATGCCACGACCCTTGAATACAGTTCCTCATGTGGTGGTAACCCCCAGCCATAACATTATTTTTGTTGCTACCTCATAACTATCATTTTGCTACTGTTATGAATCGGGCGGCCCCTGTGAAAGGGTGGTTTTACCCCCCTAAGGGGTCGTGACCCACAGGTTGAGAACTGCTTAAACCAGGTATCACTCAAGATTTATATTTTAAGATCATTTAATTTGGGGCTCACACAACTCTCATCACAATCCATCCATCCATCCATGGTGTCAAACACATTTGAACATTTGTTGCCATCATCATTCTCAAAACATTTTCTTTCTACTTGAGCCCTTGGTATCAGCTCCTCATTGCTTCCCCTCTCTCCTCGGCCCCTCCTCCCTCATGAACCCTTGATAATTTATAAATGATTACTATTTTGTCATGTCTCACACTGTCAGACCCAGGGAGGGTCACTCAAGATATCTGAAGCTAAGCAAAACCAGCACGAATAGCAAATTGAAACACACACACACACACACACACACACAATAACAAATGCTAGAGAGGATATGGGGAGATGTGAACACTCCTACACAGCAGCTAGAACACAGAATTGCCCAGTCACTGTGGAAGAGTATAGCCCTTCCTGAAGCAAATGAGAAGAGAAAGACCAGAGAGCCCTGCAGTGTGCACACCAAAGAAACATTTGGTTATCAGTGGTAATAGCAAAACAAAAATAAACAAACAAAAAAAGCAATCAAAAAGCCCACCTGTGGAGGAATGGATGAAGAAACCCTGGTACGGGCATACAATGGGATATTATGCATCTCTAAAAAGCAACGGGAAACTGTCAAAAACCTCATGGGCGCATTTGGAAGACATTAGGCTCAGCAAAGTTTGTCAATTGCACAGAGACAAGTACTGCATGACACCACTATCATCAAAGAAACAAAAGGTGAAACATGGCTTTCACAGCAAAAGAAGTTGACCTTGAAGCCCAGGCTGAGGTGGGGGCTGGGAAAGGAGAATGAAATCAAGGTAGGAGGAGGGGGAAAAAGAGAAGGCTGGACCCTGGGCTTGGGGGCTTCTTTGGGACACCACTGGTGTTCTGATGAGTGGAACTGGGCACCTCTGATTTGCACGCTGCGTTTCCCTGGGTGTTCCATCCCACAAACAAGAGGGATTTCAGAAAGGGCTCAGCCCAGAGAGCCCTAGGAAACCCCCCAGTGTAATTTCCCATCAGATCCCACCACTGGTTTGAGCGCTTACCAAAGGAGGGAAAGTCACATTGAAGTGGACTTTTGTAACACATGGGTTAGCTTCCAATAGTTAAAAAAAAATTAAAGATTTCATAACATGATTATCGTCTCAGATGCTCACAGGATAGATTCATAAGGAAGTTAGTAGGTATCTATTTCCTCAAGAGGTGATTTAATTCCGTGATATGGAAAATTTTACAGCAACACACCCAGAAGAAATGTAATAAAAATTGTCCTATTTTTCTTGCTGATATTTTTTCATTAAACTATTCTAGTAATCCCTCGAAAATGTAATTAATTTGATAATATTGAAAAATCTTGAAGTAACATATAAACAACAGATGGAGCAGAAGTAACATTCGTTTATTGATATTTTGGCATTCAGCTTTAAAAATAAAATGAGAACAATTCTAACGCATTTGGCCTACCTTTTGGAAAGCCACTCGATTTGCATCTAGCATGGGGAGTGGTGAAATGAAATTGCTTCAGTATGGCTCTTCAGTCATGTCTCTGTCCTTCCCACCAGATGATCAGGTGGGACCACACAAATACGGTGTTCAGGACTCTAACTCCGGGATTGGTCCGGGTTGACATTCTCCTGTGTATGAGAGAGCCATCTCAAAATCAGGCAGAGAAGTCCCAGGACGATCAAGGAAGAGGAGCCAGAAGTATAGCAAACTCAAGATGCCCGTCTGGAGCGGTGGCGGCATCATCAGCAGCAGAGTTATGACCAATGAGTCACACACCCATCAATTATCTGCAGCTTTAAAAGAGTGTCAGCAGAGCCCATGGTCCATGGGCCTAGCATCTGACCAGCTAGAAGGGTGTGCTCTAACCCTCTGATACTTTCCCTTCAAATACAGAACACGCCTCTGCACAGCCAGCCCATGTTTGATCAAACATAATCTCAATAAAAGATCACAAAACAAGCCTGGTCTCCTTCGCTTTGAGGTTGACAAAACCCTCGGGTGGGGGCAAATGGTTAGGGGCTGAGCTGCTAAGTGAAGGTTGACAGTCCTCATGACAATCTACTTGTTAAAAAACCACTGCCACTGAAAACCATTTGGAGGACATTTCTATGTTGAAATACTTGGTACCATCATGAGTTGGTGGTATTTTTGCATGTTGTTGGTGTTAGGTGCCATGAAGTCGGTTCTGACCCACAGTGACCCTAGTCACCATAGAAGGAAACATTGCTCTGTCCTGCAGCCTCACTACTGTTCCTATGCTCGAGCCCATTGCTGCAGCCACCTTGTGAATCCATCTCATTGTGGGCCTTCCTCGTTTTCGCTGCCCCTCGCCTTTACCAAGTATAATGTCTTTCTCTAGGGAAGGGTCTCTCCTGATAACATACCCAAAGGATGTAAGACAAAGTCTTGTCATCCAAGGAGCACTCCGGCAGTACTACTTCCAAGACAGATTTGTTCGTCCTCCTTTATTTACACACATGGTACAAATAGTTATCTGTTCAACTGCTAAACGGAAAGTTTGTAGTTACAGTTCCCCCAGAGACACCTTGGAAGAAAGGCCTGGTTACCTTTCTTGAGCAATTAGCCATTGCAAAACATCTGCGGCATAATTCCACTCTAACCCACACGGGAGTCTCCATGCATCAGAGGCAAGTGGACAGCAGCTAGTTTTTGTTTATGTTTTCAATTTACATAGAGACAAGAATGGCAATTACCCTTATACAAAACCAAATAAAAAATCAAAACAGGGAAATATCCCAATCACACAATGCAAATCAATTGGTTCCCAGCCAATTGCTTAATTGTCTCCACCACCCAGGAGCTCCATTTATCATGCTGGTTCTTTTAAGTTTGTTTGGGGAGTCTCTGGGTGGTGTAAATGGTTAACTCATTAAACGATTATCCTTAAAGTTCGGGATCTGAGCCCACTCGGAGGGAACTCTGGGAAAAGGCTGATCCACCCCCTTGTGAAACCCAAGCCCTGGAAAGCCTGGGGGCACAGTTCTACTCGGACCCCACGAAGACACCAGGGCTTGGAATTGACTCAACGACTACTGACTTCATTTTGGTTTGCTCAATGTTTTCATAAGAAATATCAGATTAGATTTTTTTTTAAGCCTCTTGAGGCTTGCAGGCAAAACCAAGAACTAGATTATAGGTTTCACCTATATAAAAGCTAACAAAACACTCACTGGCATCAAGTGGATTCCGACTCACAGTAATCCTATAGAACAGAGTGGAAATCCCCCTGGGGGGGGGTTTCCAAAGCTGTACATCCTTATGGCAGCAGAAAGTCTCATCTTTACCCCAAAAAGCAGCAGATGAGTCTGAACTACCAACCTTGCTGTGAGCAGCCCAAATATGCCACCACGACTCCTGGTTTTACTTGCAGTGCCGTACGCTTGGCCAATCTCCTCTCTTCCCAAAGTCCTCAAATAAAATTTCCTGGCAGGAATGGCAAAGTTTAAAAGAATTATTTCTTTAGGAGCGTTTTCCCGACGAGTCTGATGGGGGTGCCACACCCTGCCCCCAATGTCCATCCTTGATACTCCCTCCGGACCTACTTGCTCTGCTTCCCCCACTGCTTTATTGCACACCCCCAGTGTTTTGCCTCAGTGCAGTGGGGTCAGCTCGGTCGCACATCCCACACTGTGTCTCAGGTGCTGTCCCGTGTAGGGCCATGGGTCAGTGCAGGATGTCGCATCTCACAGTGGGGTCAGCCATATGGTCCTCTCTGTGCACTGGCTGCTTCAAGCTGGGCTCTTGTCTTCTGAGCTTGGTGGGACCTGGTGTGCTCCACTCCCTTCCTCCCCCTTCATTTGCTTCAGTTTCCTTCTGGGTATGGCAAGTCAGTTCCTTTCCCTCACCAGATAATCTTTTTTCATTGTCTGTGGCACTCCCTTCCATGGTGGGGGTCAGGCTGATTCTGGTTGGGGCCGGCGTGTGGTCCAGTCTTTTTGTGGATTCTTCTGCACGTTATGTTGCCCTCCTGGTTTGGCGTTTCATGGTGGGATCTGTATGCACATTCCAGTTCTGTGGGGACATGACCAATGCTCTCCCCCTGGGTGGGTTAGTGCCCTGTTTGTCCCTGTGCCATCAACTCAGTTTCTCCCCACCCTGATTCTCTCTCCTCCTGCTCCCCTTCCCCTTATTTATGTTGGAATCTCATGTACCTCCCTAGGTGTGGCCTGCCCTCCCCCCAGCTATGTATGCTTCCACCCATGTATTGTGAGATAGGTGTCTATTCTTCTACTCCTGCCGTGCTGATTGTACTTACCTCAGGGGACTCATGTTATACCTGTTCTTTTGAGATTAGCTTACCTCGGTTAACATGATTCCTTCCAGCTCTTCCCACCATCAAGGGTTCATGAGGGAGGGGTCAGTGGGGAGAGAGGTGGGGAGGGAAACAACAAAAATGAGGAGCTGATTCCCGGAGCTCAATTGGAAAGCGAATGTTTTGAGAATATTGAGGGAAACGAATGTATACGTGTGCTTTACACAATTGATGTATGTGTGGATTGTGATAAGAGTTGTATGAGCCCCAATAAAATGATTAAAAAAGAAAAAAATGCTTCTTAATTAGCTGAATTATTGTGTTCTTCTATCAGACAAAGAGCACTAGGACTTCAATAAACACAAACACAAACATGGGCAGTAAGACAATGACACTTCCATAGGAATCTCTCAGACAGCACACAATTTCTGAAATACTTATGACATTTTGCCTAGACAAACTTGACATGGGGAGGACTAGCATTCTTCTGATTTGATCATCCATCAACAGAAATATCAAATAAACGTAATTATTTTTAGCACCTCTCCTTTCACCGAGTCAAAGAATGCATCTTGGTGGTTTTCCAGGGCCCCTCCAGGTATAAAAATGATCACTGAGGACTCAATTTTGGGAAAGCCAAAGTTAAGAGTTGTCAAGATTTGCACACTTGTTTAAGATAGAATGGCGGGCTGTTGAGAAGCAAGACTTGGTTGATCCATTTAACCAAAGTGGCAGTTAAAGACTGTAAAAGTAAACGTAGGTGGACACAAGATCATGAAGAATCAGCCTTTTCCTAAGTGAGATGTTTTTGCTTTCTTAAGTCATCAAAGGCATAATAAAGTCAACATAACTCAGGGGCATTTATTCCAGTAAGACAAAGAATGGTTATTCAGGTAGATGTGCACCCCAAATAAAGAATAACCTTTCAGCACCTCCTATAAAGAAGAAACAAATAATCTGAATGTTTTTGTCTTTTGGTAGAGAGAAAACAGCACATTCCAGATCTGTATCAGAATAATATTTGATGCTGAAGTACTTTTTGATATCTTATAAGCAAATTCAGCCATCCTTGCCAGCTAGCTCTGGCCACAACAACAAAAAACACCCCTTTCCAAGAACCAGCTGTAACTTTCCTAATTCATACACAGCCGTTGCCAAGTGAAAGTAAGTAACAAAGTTTGAGTCCTAGAGTCCAGTTAATATGTGCATTGATTTATTACCAACAAAATGTGATTAATAAACATGCATCTGCCATTGGTGGATGGCTGTAGACAAGTTCTCTCAGTATACTTCTCTTAATTTCATTTGGGCACCTTCAGGAAAAAGTCCACTCAAGGTCTCCCATGACATTGAAAGCCCAACACTCATCTGCTGAGTCCTCCATGTGGATCAAGCCTCTAGTAAATGCCCTGTAACCATGGACTAGAGATGGGAAAGGCCTTGTCACTAGACAGAGTGCATTGTAGGGTGTCAATACTGCAACTGTAGTTAGGTCACTATGTAACACCTTGTCAGTGATCTCTCTCTTGACTCAAAGTATAATTGCTCCATGTTTTATTAGTTTCTGCTTTGTTATCATTTGATGTTTTTCTTAGTTTCTTTGTTATTGGAGTTTGTCTATATTCTGTCTTGATTTTGTATGGTTTTCTGGATATGAAACCCAGATTAGGTAGATCTCTAGAGGCAACACCTGAATCAATTACCTTAGTATGACATGATCGGGGAGGCTGGCAGGAAATGCGGAGTTCACAACAATGAGTACCAGGAGGAAGAAATGTCCTGGAACTGATTATAGTGAGGATTATGTAAGTCCTATGGATGTGAATGAACTATTGAAATGTATGAGACATGAGCTGTATATCAATGAAACTGGTAAAAATGAATAAAATTTTAAAACAGAAAGGAACTTTTTTAAGCTTAAAAGAAAAAAACACAACAACAACTAGTGGGTCCCAATGGGATTGGCCCGGTCAGTTCAACTCAAGGCAGAGAGGTCAGCTTAGAAACTTTTGGCGACTGCTGCTTTGCATTCCAAAGGGGGAATCCTGATGGATTTCTAGGAAGCTACCGCAGGATCACAGGGACTTGCTATGAAGAGTTTCTAAGAAAATTGAATTTTACGTTGGTGAGGAAAAAGTCAGGGAAGTTGCACCGAGGAATTTTTTTGGAATATCACAACAATGCCCCTGCTTATTCTTCAAGGACAGCAAGGACTATCCTACAAGACTTTTATTGGAAACCTTACTCCATCCACTCTCCAGCCAGGATCTTGCCCCTCATAATTCTTTTGTTCCACAACTCAAAGGACATTAAAAGGAACCCACTTTGGTTCCCCCAAGGATGTCAAAGCTGACATCTTTGAGTTGAAGTAAATCAAAGAGTGTAGAATTTTCTAAGGAGAGGGTAGAAAGATAGAAGCTCTCTTGTCAGAAGTGTCTAGACCTAGATGGATGTCAAGACATCAAAGCTTCACATGTTGATATTTTTGTTTTAATAAGCGTCTCTATGATTTTGTAGCAATGCTTTATGACTTGACCTTCTAAAAGTCTTAACATGCTGGATATTCATGAACAGATTTCAGTATATCTAACGTCTCTATCATGTAAAATTAGAGGAAAATAATATAAAGTTATAATTAATTATGATTGCATCAATATTATTTCTTAGCTAGAAATGAGATAGTTAATGAATATCCACTACTTGACTCAACAGCAGTTTAAGGCTTTGAACTTGAAATTATCCTCAAGCTGATACACTACAAAATATAATGATTGCTCAAATGAAATTTGACAGAATAATGAAATGTAGTTAGATACAAATTTATATTTGCTATAATATTAAAAATTCAGTAGAAAGTAAAAGCAGCTTATGCAGGAAGTTTGCATAACTTCAGGGAGAACAAAGTCATATATAGTAAAAATCTATGTTGATATTATGTTTACAGCTAAAAATGAAGAAACAGTTGTTTTATTAAACCAAAATGATTAACATGGTCTTTTTAAACTGCACATTTACTCAAGTTATATGAACTTTAATTTTAATATGTTTCTGTTAGGTTCATATTGTAGGTATTGAAGGCCCAACTTACTTAATTTCTGGGAATTTTAGAAGCAGTCAGTTATATAAGTGCTTATTTATTCAATAAACCAATCAGAATAGAGATCTCTTAATTTAAGACCTTATAGTATAATTTATTAACATCACCAAGAGAGAAGAAAATATTACACATAATAATGTGATAAAGCACTTGCTGAATTATAGTTATAAACATACAGACACGCACACACACACACACACACAAGCTTCTATTCTAAAATTTCAGTGCTACGTCAAGTATAAACAGAAATATGAAACTCACCAATCCAGATATACACTTCATGGTTGGCAGGATCAGAGCTCAGAACAGACACACAGAAGAGACTAACTGATACCTTCCACACAGCAAAAACAAGAGCTCGCTAAAGGACCAAATGTTCAGAAATACCATCAAAAGGTTAGACCATGCCACCAATAGAGTCCCACACCAGAAACTAAATGAGTACTCAACTAGATCCATAACCGAACGTCTTATCATTCAATTCAAAGATCAAAGTCAGGAGGCGGGGCCACCAGTCAAGAGCTCAGGGTCATTTGATCGTTCTCACTGCCTGGGTGGAGTAAGGAGGTTCCGAAGGCAAGGTTCCAGCCTAATGAAGTCATGACACTCAACTGAGAACGTCCTCACTTACAAGGAGAATTCAGAAACAAACGATCATTCTTGTTAGGTGCCGTCAGATCAGTTTCAACTTATAGCAACGCAACCCGTGTATAACAGAACAGAACAAAAACATGCCCCGATCTTGGGCCATCTTCCCAAATATTGCTATGTTTGAGCCCATTATTGTATCCACTGTGTCCAACGATCTTACTCTGGGTCCTCCTCTTTTTTTTTGCTGATCCTCTACTTTATTAAACATAACTTCCTCCTCCAGGAACCGGTCCCTCCTGACTTCATGCCCAAAGTATGTGAGATGAAGTCACCCATCCTTGCTTCTACGGAGACTGGCTGTACTTCTACCAAGGCAGATTTGTTAGTTCTTTTGGCAGTAGATTCAATATTCTTTGTCAACATCATAATTCAAAGGCATATATACTTCTCTGTGTTTCCTTACTCATTGCCCAGTGTTCACATGCTTACGAAGCAATTGCAAATAGCATGGAATGAGTCAGGTGCACCTTAGTCCTCAGAGTGGCAACAATGCTTTTTAACACTTTAAAGAGGTCTTCTGAAGCAGATTTACCCAGTGCAACACAGTGTTTTATTTCTTGATTGTTGCTTCCCTGACAATTGATTGAATTCAAGTAAAATGAAATCCTTGACAATTATAATGTTCTCTCCATGTATTATAAAGTTGCTTACTGGCCCAGTTATGAGAAATTTCCTTTTCGTAATGTAATCTATATTGCAGGCTGTACGTCCTTCAAGTGCTTGTTTCTATGGGCCAAGGTTGCATTCCCTGCATAGTACAGGTTCCTGATGTCACGGTCTTCTCCATGTAGTCCAGCTTCTTGAGATGTATGGTGAGAGAATATAGCTTGATGCCTCTCTTCCTGATTTAAAATTTTTTGTTCTTTTAAAAATTTGCCTTCTGGCCTATGTACAGGTTCCAATGGGCACAATGAACTATTGTGAAATTCCCATTCTTTGAAATGTCCATAATTCTTTTATAACCCACACGGTACATAACCTTTGCATAATCAGTAAAATACAATTAAACATTTTCTTGTACTCTCGGCTTTCAGCCAAGACCCATATGATATCAATATTGAGATCCCTCATTCCACATTCTCTTTTGAATCTGGTTTGCATTTCTGGCAGTTACCTGTTACTGCGGCAACCATTTCTGAATTATCATCAGCAGAATTTCACTTGTATGTGATAATGTTTGATAATTTTTGCACTCTGCTGGATCATATTTTCCTGGGAATGGACACAAATATGGATCTCTTCCAGTTCGCTGACCAGGTCGGTAACAGTTCTAAATGGATTTGGTTTAGGTCAGTGATCTGCTGTGCTGTTCCACCCTGGTATTAAAACACCTCATGTGGCATTCCATCAATTCCCGGAGCTTTGTTCTCATGACCCATGCCTTCAATGTAGCTTGGAGTCTTGCTGCTTGACCATAGTCTACTTCCTGAAGTGGTTGAGTATCAACCAATTCTTTTTGATACTGTGACTGTGTGTGTTTCATTCGTCTTCTTTGGATACTTCCGGTATCCTTCAAGATTTTACCCATAGACTCCTTTAATATTGCCACGTGCAGCTTGTAATTTTTCTTTTCTTTTTTAATCATGTTATTAGAGGCTCATACAACTCTTATCACAATCCATACATACATCAGTTGTGTAAAGCACATCTGTACATTCATTGCCCTCATCATTCTCAAAATATTTGCTCTCCACTTAAGCCCCTGGCATCAGGTCCTCTTTTCTTCCCCTGCCTCCCCGCTCCCCTCTCCCTCATGAGCCCTTGATAATTTATAAATTATTATTTTGTCATATCTTGCCCTGTACGACGTCTCCATTCACCCACTTTTCTGTTGTCCATCCCCCAGGGAGGAGGCCACATGTAGAGCCCTGTAATCGGTTCCCTTTTTCCAACCCACTCTCCCTTTACCCTCCCAGTGTCGCCACTCACACCCCTGGTCCCGAAGGGATCATCCACCCTGGATTCCCTGTGCTTCCAGTTCCCACCTGTACCAGTGTACATCCTCTGGTCCAGCCAGACTTGCAAGGCAGAATTCAGACCATGAGCGTGGGGATGGGGGGAAGGAATCATTTAGGAACTAGAGGAAAGTTATATTTTTCATTGGTGCTACATCACACCTTGACTGGCTCATCTCCTCCCCGAGACCCCTCTCAAGGGG
Source organism: Tenrec ecaudatus (assembly GCF_050624435.1). Taxonomy (NCBI): domain Eukaryota; kingdom Metazoa; phylum Chordata; class Mammalia; order Afrosoricida; family Tenrecidae; genus Tenrec; species Tenrec ecaudatus. The sequence continues at coordinate 304,049,716 of NC_134530.1, read as the reverse complement.
ATCTCCAGTGGCCGACAAATGGGCTTTGGGTCTCCAATCTGCACTCCCCCCTTCATTCACTATGGTAAGATTTTTTTGTTCTGATGATGCCTTATACCTGATCCCTTCGTCACCTCGTGATCACACAGGCTGGTGTGCTTCTTCCATGTGGGCTTTGTTGCTTCTGAGCTAGATGGCCGCTTGTTTACCTTCAAGCCTTTAAGACCCCAGACGCTATCTCTTTTGATAGCCAGTCACCATCAGCTTTCTTCACCACATTTGCTTATTCACTCGCTTTGTCTTCAGCAGTTGTGTAGGGATGGTGAGCATCATAGAATGTCAATTTAATGGAAGAAAGTATTCTTGCATTGAGGGAGTACTTGAGTGGAGGCCCAATGTCCTTCTGCTACCTTAATACTAAACCTATAAATATAGGCACATAGATCTATTTTCCCATCCTCATATATAAATATATTTGCATATGTACATGTCTTTATCTAGACCTCTATAAATGTCTTTTGCCTCCCAGCTCTTTCCCCTATTTCCCTTGACTTTCCTCCTGTCCCACTATCATGCTCAGTCCCCACCAGGGTTTCAGCAATTCATCTAATAGTTACATTACCCTTGATCATGCCCAACAAGGCCTCCCACACCCTTCTCACCACCAATGTGGACTGCTTGTTGTTTCCTTTTCCCTGGGTTTATTAACACCACTACCTTTACCCCCATCTCCCCATCTCCCATTTCCCCACGGAACTATCAGTCCCGTTGTTTTCTCCTCCAATTGTTCATCCAGGCTATCTTACTTAGACAGACCTGAAGAGATAATAACATGCACAAAAACAAGACAGAGCAAAACCAAGCAACAATATTCAACAAAACAAAACACAACAATAAAGAAAATATTGTAGTTAGTTCCAGGATCATTTGCTGGCCTTTAGGTGTGTTTTCCAGTCCAGTCTGTTGGGGCACCACACCCTGGCCCCAAAGTCCATCTTCAGCATTCCCTGGGGACCTTGCGGCTTGTACTTTTTCATCAGCTCTATCAGCCCGAGAAATGTCATATGTGTTCTTCTCTTTTAGTTTTCTAATTCCTGGTCTCTGCACATTTCATTGTAAGGCTCTGTTTTGTCTTTTTGAGCTACCTTTCAAATCTGTGTAGGAACCCTGGTGGTTACGCGTTGGGCTGTAATCCGCATCGTTGGCAGTTCAAAACCACCAACAACTTCGTGGGAGAAAAAAATGCGAATTCTATTCCCATAAACAGTTCCAGTCTCAGAAACCATAGTTGTTATGATTGAGCATTAGCTCGATGGCAGCGAGTTCTTTTGTTTTATTTTTTAATTTTTGAAATCTGTTGTTCAGCTCTTCCTTTATTGTTTTCATTCCCTTTACTGTTAACTTTAAGAGAGAGTTTCCGAGTCTTTTCTGACATTCCCTTGTCCATCATCTCTTTACACGTATGCAGTTGATATGATATTTGTATGTGGTCCATGTGTATACTCACCCTTGATATTGTTGGAAAAGGAAGTCTGCAATGAAGAAGTTATTGGTCTTGCAACGTTCTTTCATGTGACCTTCAGTTTCATTTCTACTACCAAGGTTCCCTGCCACAGACTGATCTTCCATTGTTTCCAACTTTTAATTTCCAATTCCTAATAACTATCAGTGCATCTTGACTGCATGTTTGGTCAATTCCAGACTATAGAATTTCTAAGTACCTTTGATTTCTTTGTCTTTGGTTTTAGTGGTTCATGTATATATTTGAATGACAGCTGTATGCATCGCTGTTCTTTGTAGAGGTTTGGATCTTATCCCATCAGTGTATAAAGATGGCATAGCAGCAGGCCAGACTCTCTCATCTACCATCACAAGAGGAGAGAAAAATTACTCTCAGCATCAACAGCCCAAGGTTGATTTCTAAGAAATTAAGGAAGGAAGACATGGCTCCTCTCTCTAATATTTTTGCCCATTTAACACAGCCATCTCTCCAAGCAAGTTCTTTACTTCTGCTTTATTTGATCATTTGTTGCGACAGTCACACCGGATTTACAGACAAAATTAACTATAATAGTGTGGATTAGGAAAGTAGCATTACAAGTTAGAATAAAAATGACTAAGGACGATCAGGACATCTTCTTTTTGCTGCTGGACCCTGCTTGAAGTCTTCTCCAACAACTGCTATAAAACATTTTGGGGTCTACTGATCAGTGCTCAGGGACTACCCACTCAGCCAATAAGCCTTCTGCCTGAAGGTACTCAGCTTTCTTGTTTCCTTCCCATTTCTTCCTGATATTCTGTATTGTTGTTGCCATTTATCTGCTGCTGCTTCGCACCTTCTCTCACTCTCTTCAGTGTCACTACTCTCTATTTTGGGGGATTAGATGAATTCTAGCCTTGGATCTTAGTTCCCACGGACATGTTAACTCCTGTCTCTTTTTCTTGGGACAGTTAGATCCTCCTTTCCATATGTGCTTCCTTATACTGCTTTCTCTTCTAAGATAAAAGGTGTAAGCCCAACAAGGGTGGGGATTTGAGTTAGGTATCCCACCCTAATTTTGCCTCATTTACAAAATAAAAATTTTACTTTTATTGTGATAACTCAATATTCCTCCATTAACTCATAGACACCAGGATTTATAACACATACAATGGAGGATGATTATCTCAGATTACAAAATGGAGAATAACCACACAATCCTGGGAATCCTGGCCCAGCCCAGTTTCCACATAGCCTGACATCAACACATTCTCTTGATCTCACACAATCATTGTGTGAAAGTCTCTAAGACTTTCTAAGATAGAAGAGATATGTTATGCAATTTCCTGTACCACACACAGTATACTTCTGGAAAGATCATGAGATATTCTTTTTGACAATCAATGTGATACCATTCTTCTTCAACTTGTTATTCTTGGCACTGTAGATCCCATCTGTAGACCAAATGGTAGAAAGAAGCCATTGGATGTAGATATACCTAGATTTAAATCACAGGTCCACCACTGTGTTAGTCCAGGAAGAGTAGAGAAGTAAATCCAGAGACATCATGTGTGTAAAAGAAAGAGCTTTGTATAAAGAGTAACATCCCAGTCCAGTTCAGATCAAGTCCATAAGTCCTATATTAGCCCATATGTCTGACCCTAATCAATAAGGTCCTCTTCAGACTCCCACAAACATGCAATGATGTCGAATGCAGGAAGATGATAGGCCAGTGGGTGGGAAATTGTATGGAACCAACGGTGGCAGAGACATCTCAGTGCTGGCAGAGGTCTCCACCTGATTCCTTCAGCTTCAAGGCTCTGACTGCCATCAGCCTGTCTCCATGTGTCTTGTCAGCTGCAATGTCTCTCTGGGAGTGAGCTTGTGTCCTGCCTCCAGCAAGCTATGCATCTCCTTAGCACCTCCAAATGAGGTCATCACACTGCGACCTGATTGACAGGCTAAACGCCATCCCTTCGCTCTTCATCCTCTCAAATTGACAATAGATTATGTGACTATGACAACCACTAAGCAACCGTTGGCAAGTTATGTTACCTTCTTGATTCTCAGCCTATAAGAAGAGGCCAATAACACTGACTACGCAGCGTGGCTAGAAAGATTAACATTACACAGAAAGGGCAACTCCAGAGACAGGCCACCTAAATTGGTCAGTGGGTGCCCCCCACTGACTTTTACTGTTTCATCCCCCTCTTACGTGTGGACTACTTCAGAGCAAAGCTTTGCAAATTGTGTGCGCAGCACTGACATGAAGAGCTTTCCAAAGATGAAGACACACGGATCGCAAGTCCTTAAAATGATGAGACAGGAGGGAGTGGTCAAAGGACTCCAGGTGGTGCCACTGTTGAGGGGATTCTACTCCGTCCTATAGGCTTGATGGCAGTGGCTTTGGTTTGGGTTTCAGGTGAGTGGTAGGAGTCATTGACTGGCACACATGGCTAAGTACACAGCTGCTAAAGAAAAGTTTCGCCCACCTTTGATAGTCTGGATGCACCTGGATGAAAAGGCCTAACAGTAGACTCCTAAAACCCACCAGTGAAAATCCTGTAGAGCATCATTCAACTCGGACACACATGGAATCGCGAAGAATCAGAATGGATTCAATGGCAACTGGTATAGGTGGGTATATGTGGCAGGACTCATAAATCTCCATTTGAACAAGCATCCGGGCGAAGCTGAGACAGACCACCTTTAGATGATAAAAGAAATATGATGCTCATGGTGTTTGACCCTGCCCATGAACTTGCTTTTCACCCTTGGTTGGACTGGCTGATTCCTTAGAGCGAAATGTCCTTTCTCCACGGTGGTGCTTGTGAATCTCTCTTCTTTTTTATTCTTTTCTATTTCTTCTTCAAGACTCCTTTAAAATGTTTTCTGCTGGGGGGGGGGGGGCTTCCTGGGCTCCTTAAGGGCAAGGTTTTTGTCTTCTCCCCGCTAGTGTTTGTTTACATGTCTGATTCCCCACTTGACTGCAAGCTCTTGGAGGGAAGGGAGTGGGTCTTGTTTATTTCTGGTTCTTCAGCATCCACATCCCAGAGGCAACACGCTTTGAATGTTTGCTAATTAAAGTGACAATCCCAATTGTATAATGTCAGGAGAATGATTGGAATCGCTCCCACACTTGGCTTTAAACTTAACACAAGCTAAACGGAGACACTTACACTGGTTTGGGCCAGAAGTACAGTTTAACCCTGAACCACAGACTGGAGAAAAGGGATTTCCACCATGCATATAGGGTCTTAAAAAAGTTCTTGGGAGAAAAATGTCATTATCTTTTAATTTCCTTTCTCTACAAACTTTTTGAAGCCCCAGAGATACTAAGGTAAGTCAAAAAGTATTCCTACTGAGATTCCAGTTAAGATGTGCACAGATTTATTCTAAACAAAAAATGTTTAAACATATCTCTGAGATCAGTGAATGTTATATCAGTATAAATTTGTCTTAGTCTCATTTAAAAAAAAAAGCTCACTGCCATTGAGTTGAGTCTGACTCACAGTACCCTATAGGGCAGGATAGAACTGCCCTGTGGGCTTCTGGCACTATAACTGTTTATAGGAGTAAAAAGGCTCATCTTCCTACAGCAGAGCAGCTGGTGGTTTCAAACTGTGGACTTTGTGGTTAGCAGCCCAACACATAACCACTATGCTACTATGGCTCCCTTTGGTCTCTTAAAAAAAAATAAAACCAATCAAAGCAAATGCTTCTGAGCAGATTAACAGGAACCATTAAGTCCAAGGCTGTGAGGACAGCTGAGAAGGTGAGGGTGAGTGTATTTTGGGATTCCAAGAGGGTAACTTTGACAGAGTTTCTTAAATGACACAGGATAGGGCCGGCGGGGCGGGTGTTATTATGAAGTTTTAAGAAAATGGAAAGCACTATTGGTGAGAAAAAGACCAGGACAGTTGTGCAGAGAAGTTCTTCTAGGGTAGCAAGGGCTGTCCTTACAGACGTTCACTGGGAAACCTTACCCTGTCCAATCTGCAGCTTCCATCTGGCTCCTTCGGACTTTTATCTCTCTTCCACAACTCAAGCACATCCCTCTAGGATGTCCAAACTGTCCTTTTGACATGGTCCCCATCAAAAAACTGGAAGACTTCTTCTTGGAAGGGCTGACTAGATGGAAACACTGTCTGGGTGGAGAATATGGTAAGAAACAATAGCTTCTCATTTGGGGAGTTTTATTTAATAAACATTCTTATAATTTTCTTATAGTACTTTTTTATTTACTCTGGTATGTCTTACTCAAGAGTCTTTAGAGAAGCAGAATCAGTGAAGTAATATTATACATATTATTTATTATATTTCTAGAGGAAGACAGAAAGAGAAAGTGAGAGAGATTGTTGGGTTTTTTTTTCCCAAGGGAGTGGCTCACAGAATTGTAATGGCGACAAAGTCCAAGATTCATACGACATGTCTCAACTTGGTGACTCTTGCAGGCTTGAGTTCCCAAACTTTAGATCAGGCTGTTGACGAGTGAAAAGAGCATTCTTCCAAAATATCCATTTGGTTTGGAGGCAGGATTCTCCTAGGGGAAAACACTCCTTGTACTCTTGAGGTCTTCAACCATGGGTTAAGGCCCACCCGTATTTTGGAAAATAATCGCACCTACTTAAGTCCAATTGCTTTAATCACACCAACCTACTTTGTAACAGCAACAACACTGATGTTTGGCCCAACAACTAGCCTATCTCAGTGGACCCAAACATATTTTCACACAACAGACTAAGTCTCTCGCTGGGGTACCGGTCTTTAAGAAACTGTGCGAAGGAGCTATCCAATTAAGAGACAAACCACACTGACGAACTCAGGTTTCCCTATGCAAACCCTTCCCTTCTGACAAAATACACATTTGTTCAGCTTGCGCCAAAGGGGACAGAGCCTTTGAGGAGAGATAAAGCAAGTCTTTCTAGCACCATCCATTCTCTAGCACCATCCGTTCTCAGTTGGTTTTGCATATCTCTGGTCTCTGAGACGCTGAGGATTACTCAGTCAGCAGCAACAGGCAGGTGAGATTTCCAAACCATGTGAGGCCTGGGGGCAGTACTCTTTTGAGAGAACAATACTTTAGTAATTATGCCCTGGGCATAATGAGCGTGAGTGGAGAATGCTCTCTGGTTACAGGCAGCAAAACAAGCCACAGAATGAAGGAGAACTCCAAAGACATGAACGTGATAGGCTAGATTTTGCCATCTGTAAGCACAGAGAGGTTTGCAACTTCATAAATACGCAAGCAGGGTCAATATTAGAAGTCAGGAGTGTGGCTTCCTTGCCGGGGGTGGGGGTGGGGGTTAGGCAGAGATCTTTGGTGCTTCATTGCTCTATCTGGGAATGAGTACCCGAGGGTGCCCATCTTGTGAGAATTCTTTGAGCTATACATTTATGATATATGCTCCCCCCCCCTTGTGTTTTAGAAAGAAACCACCACCAGCCTGTCTGTCTGTGGTACTGCGGTGGCTTGCAAGTTGCTACCATGCTGGGAGCCGGCTGCTCTTTGAAATACCAGCAAAGCCGCTCAGATGGGCAAGTTCAGTCGAGCTGCTAGACCAAGACAGAGTAGGAAGAAAGGGCTAGCATTCTGCTCCCCCAAATCAGCTAATGAGAACCTTATGGGTCCAACAGTCCAATCCGCACCAACGATCAGGACAGCACGGACCTGGGAGGGGTTTTGCTCTGATGTGCATATGGGGTTGCCAGGAGTAGGAATGGGTTTTATGGCAGCTAGCAAGGGACTGGGAGAAAGACAGGGCTTTCTATTCTTGTAGAGTTGCCGTCTTGGAAAGCCACTGGGGAAGTTCTCTCTACCCTGTCCTACAGGGTCGCTGTGTGTCAGAAACCACTTAATGGCAGTGAGTTTGTTTCTTTGGTTTAGCACGTGATCAGAAGAGGGGATGGAATGACCTTGAGGTTCTATTTCTTGATCTATGACCTGAATTCATATGCTTGTTAACATTGTAGGAAGCCTTTGAGCTGTACATTTAGGGTACATACTCCTGTGTTAGTGACAAGGAATATACTCCCCCCCCCAATAAAGGCTCGTACTTCCCCACTTTCTCTCAAAGAAATGTTAGTCAAATGCTGAAAGAATGGTTGTTGGAAGGTGTGCCAACATGTCAGCATATCTCAGGGATCCAGCTCTCACCTTCGATGCAAAGCCCTCTCCAAACAAGGTGTTCCTTGAATCAGGCCTCACCTTTGCTGTGCACAAAGATGCTCTTGAAGTCCCCGGCCTTACACCAGATTAGTTTCCCTGTACGTGTTGCCTGCCTTTGTTGGGTGTTGTCTTGACGCCATCGGAAGGTGGTAAAATGAGCCAAGTGACTTCATCCTTCATGGCACTCCTTGAGGACGTTGCTTGGTCACAAGCCAATGTGCTGCTCACAGCCTCCGAGACATTTTTTCCCACGAGCTATCTTTCCTCCCCCTCTCTCGCAAGAACACTTCCTCTGTGGGAAAGAAAGCGTCAAAGAACGTAGAGCATTGTAACCAGTGGGAAATACATGCTTGACATGAGGAGGGAGATGGCTGTCCCCACTCCCGCCCTCCCCGCCCACTCCACGTTGACGTGTGAACTAATTTCTCACTCATGCTTGGGTTTCACTCTCGACTCTCCTTGCTTGCACATGCCCATCAACGAATACATCCAGAGGGCAGCAGGAAAGACTGGCCTGTGGGTAAGCAGCCCTTTCTCATTGACTGCCTTCAGCAGCTTGGCGAGTTCGACTCTGGGAACTCATAGGCTGACGTGGGATCCCCATTGAGTGTGCTTACCTCCTCCAAAGGCCTGAAAGGAAAGCTGACAGTGAGTAGTCAATGACCGTGAAGGTTCCCTGATGGATGGCTGATGGATGCTCAAATTCATGCCAAATGGCAGAGCATTTGCTTATGCTTGGTCAATTCTACTTCTCCTTTCACCAGGTCAGTGTTATGCCTCTCTAACCTAGGCCCAGAAGAACCAACCGCTCTATCACACCAATTGCCCTCGGGTTGATGAACTGATTCTGACCCATTGCAACCCTATATGTGTCCGAGTAGAAAGGAACTCCACAGGGGTTTCAGTGGCTGGTTTTTTTCAGAGGTGGGTTGCTAAGCTCGAATGGATGGATCCTTGCTCCCAACCGTTGATTCAGCAATGGGGTGCATTAACTACTTTGCACCCCCAGGTAATCCTAGCATTTCTACTCAAGTAGACAAAATTGCAACATAAATGGCTTGTGCTGAGGGACACAGAAGTGACACAAAGGGTCTGCCTTTGCCAAGGTGCAACGATGTCGCAGCTTATTGGTTTTAGGAAACAGTTGGGTGATTTCCAGTTTGTGGCTACAATAACAGGGCTTCAAATAGGCTTTGGAAACAAACCAATATATCTTAATTCCTTTTTCTATAGATGTTGTGAACCCTTCTCATATAGTAATAAAACTCTTAGGAGTATCCTTTTTTAATTTATAAAAATTTTAAAAGTTTTAGTCACCATAACTAGTTTTTATTACATAACAATAATTGGAAGGATTACCAATTACAAATTACCACAACAAAACTCTTACTAATTTCAGAATATAAGTTTCCTTTCTGTGAATTCGTTTAAGCACCTGTTTATTTGTTCCTAGATAAATAAAATTATTTTGGAACTCAATCCTTTTTGAAAAGATTATTTTACTTATTGTCACAAAGAGATCAACTAGAATATCACACACTGGAGATTGTATAATCTGATGCACAGATTATAATGCACTGTGATTGTCCTAATAGAATCACAGTTATGTTAAAAAAAATCAGAATAATCAAATAAAATGAACAATCAAAACAATCCTTAGAAGCAATGATTTAAAGGGATGTATGTAAAGTGGGTTGATCAAACAGTTGCAGTATGATCATAGTAAAACAATGATTTTAGGGCTGTAACAAACCTTGGAGACCAGCAGTTTCTTCGCAAAACTACAGCACGCATCTCTGGGTCTTGTGACAGAAGCCTCACTGAAATAGGAGAGGTCATTCTAGAACATAAGCATGCTTCAAAGAGTGGGGATACCATAATATCCTCATTGTCATGTATAGTACCTACCATCCAGTAGGTACACAATAAATATGTGATGAATACATACAGTCATTTTGCTTTAAAAAGCCTTAGAAATTAAATTTCTATTAAAACAGCGGAATATATCTCTGATAAAAGCTAGTCTTACACGACATCCCTCACTGACCCATAGCCCTACAAGGGACAACACTGGAGACACAGTGTGGGAATTGCGCCTGATCTGAACCTACCACATCGAGGCAAGACACTAAGGGCATGGAACAGAACAGCAAGGGGAACCGAGCAACAAAGTCCAGAGGGAGTACCAAAAACAGATTTTGGGGCCAGGTGTGGCACCCCATCAGACTCCACTGGAAAATACTCCTAAAGGTCAACAAAGAGACTTGAACTATTTACAGGCTTTTCTGCTTTTTTTGTCATTGGTTTGTTGTTGTTTTGCTTTCCGTTGTTGATGTTTTGTTCTTCTCATTCTTGTTTTTGTGCATATTATCTCTTCAGGTCTATCTAGATAAGATAGACTGGATGAACAATCTGGAGGAGAAAACAACGGGACTGACGGTTCCTGGGCTACATGGGAGAATGGGAAGCGGGGGGAAAAGAAGTGGTGTTAACAAACCCAGGGACAAGGGAACAAGAAGTGATCTAAAAGCAATGGCGAGGAGGGTGTAGGGGGCCTGGTAGGGCTTGATCGAGGGTAATGTAACCAAGAGGAATTATTGAAACCCAAATGAAGGCTGAGCATGATAGTGGGACAAGAGAAAAATAAAAGGAAATAGAGGAAAGAACTAGGAAGCAAAGGGCATTTATAGAGGTTTAAATAAAGGCATGTACATATGTAAATATGTTTTATGTGATGATGGGGAAATAGATCTATCTGCATATATGTATAGGTTTAGTATTAAGGTAGCAGATGGACATTGGGCCTCCACTCAAGTATTCCCTCAATGCAAGAACACTTTGTTCTAGTAACCTGGCATTCCATGATGCTTGCCTTCCTGACATGATCCCTGAAGACAAAGCGGGTCCATGGGCAGATGTGGTGTGGAGAGGGCTGATGCTGCCCAGCTACCAAAGATATAGCGTCTGGGTTCTTGGGGGTTTGGGGATAAAGAAGCGGTCACCTCTCTGAGAAGCAACAAAGCCCACATGGTGGATGCACGCCAGCCTATGTGGTCACGGGGTGTCCAGGGGATCAGGTATCAGGCATCAAAGAGCAAAAAAATCACTTTATTGTGAATGAGAGGGAGTGTGGGGTGGGGACCCAAAGCCCATCTGTAGGCAACTGGACAACCCCTTACAGAAGGGTCATGGGAGGAGACGAGCCAGTCAGGGTGCAGTGTAGCAACAATGAAACATACAACTTCCTCTAGTTCTTAAATGCTTTCTTTCCCCCGACTCCCACTCCCACTATCACGATCCCAATTCTACCTTACAATCCAGCTAGACCAGAGGGTATACACTGGTACAGAAAGGAACTGAAAACACAGGGAATCCAGGCCAGACGAACCTCTCAGGACCAGTGGTGAGAGTGGCAATACCAGGAGAGTGGAAGGAAAGGGGGGTAGAAAGGGGGAACCAATCACAAGGAACTACATATAACCCCCTCCCTGAGGGATAGGCAACAGAAAAGTGGGTGAAGGGAGATGTCAGAAGTGTAAGACATGACAAAATAATAATAAATTTTCAAGGGTGAGGGAAGGGCGGCAGGGAGGAAGGGGGAAAATGAGGAGCTGATACCAAGGCTCAAGTAGAAAGCAAATGTTTTGAGAATGATGATGGCAACAAATATACAAATGTGCTTGACACAAGGGATGCATGTATGGATTGTGATAAGAGTTGTACAAGCCCCCAATCGAATCATTTCAAAAAAGAAAAAAGGTAGTCTTAGTTGTAGATTACTTGAGGAATTCTTTTAACACAACCTTTATAAAATTCTCCAACCATTGTATATGGCTCCATTTACCAACAGCCCATTGGACAATGCCCACCTTCATCATGAATGCACTCGGTGGCAGCTCAGAGGTGACACTCTGAGGATCAAGATTAAACTGTTGCAGTTATCACCTGGACATTAGCTGATTCCATATCTGTCATGTTATCTTGAGCCCAAAGGAAATAGCAGATAGTACAATTTGATGAGACATCACAGGGGCGTCTATGGCAGCAAACCATCTTGAAGGTAAAGCCAGGTAGGGGAATTCGATTCAAAAGAAGAAATAGCATCAAGTCGTTGGGCTTCTGTAAGGTTTGACAGCTGAGATAAAACTAATATGATAAGAAAGGATATTCAAAAACACACTTCCTCCTGGACAATTTTGTCTGAGAATTAGCCTTGATGAGGATACAGCAGGTTGAAAAGTTACAGGTGGCTTCCAGATTGTCATGGAAGGAGTGCCTTTAGCTAACTGAATATAAATCACAAATCTGTAAACCTAGACAGAGCCTTGGAGATGATTTCCTTTATCCTGAACAAATGGACAGTGAGCTATCCAAACTCAAAGTTTCCAAAGCCACCAAAGGGCGAGAACATGGTTTAGGTGTTTTCTCCTGCAGACTAGTCTCATCTTCTAGGCCAGTGATATTTTCACCTTACCACAGCATCTCGCTTCAAATAGTCTAAATGATCACAGTCAATATATTGAAAGAAACATCTGTTAACGTTCACTTACCTCTGTTTTAAGCATTGCATTTGAAAAGTGCTCAGGAAATGTTACTTTAGTCAGTGTTACAAGAACTAGCTAAAACGTGAGATTCTGAAACTCTTTGCTGCCCTCCTCCAAGTCACCTCTTTTTAAGCGAATATTTGTAATTAATTACAAGAGTTCTTTTGTTAAACAGAGCAATCCCATCCATCAGGACCATTATGTAGTCAGAAGCCATCTTGATAGCTCCAACCATAGTTGAGCTTTCTAAACTCTCTGTCTCCATTTTGGCCAAAGCATGGATGACACCACTGGCTGACTCCTGGGTGGGGGGGGGGGGGGGGTTCCATGTTTTGGAGACCCTCGGTGTAGTGAAAAGGTCAGCAGAGGGCCTGGACTTAGGATCTTGGCCTCTTTAACACTTATTAAGCTAACTGGTTCAAATGATCTTTAACATCATTACCGAAATTAAAAACTATTTTTAAGACTGAAGGGTAAGACAAGATTTAACATTATTCTAAGGTAGAGCAACCCGGCACAGGTCTACCAAACCAGACTCACTGCCATGGAGTCGGTGCTGACTCATGAGGAGCCCCTGTGGGTTTCTGAGACTGTAATTGTTTATGGGAACAGAACCCCAGTCTTTCTCCCTGGGAGCTGCGGGTGGTTTTGAACCACTACAAGGGAGTATTGCAGGTCAACATGTAACCACTGCACAACCAAGGCACTGAGACTATATTGAATTCCAGAGAACATTTTAGAATATCTATTACTTTTCTTCGAATATTACAAAAAATTTAGTAGTCCCCAAATGGTGGCTCCATTACATACTGGGTTGGACTCAACAGGGAAAACTGTCAGAAGTCTTACAGGCATTGATCTAATGTGGAATGTAAATAATCGCTTGATATTTCCCATTGTCTTGAATTTCTCTTCCCTTTCAGAGACAAAACAATATCTGGGGAGGCAACCATGACAAACCACAGTGGAAAAGAGAGATCTTTGTAGGCCATGTACCTTTATATTTATTAAAGTTAATCTGAGACCGTAGGACTCGGTGCCTGGATGAAGTCTGTAGGAAGCTCATGAAAGTTTACTTCTTCAATGTTTCAGTAAAACCAATCATGAAGTCTCAACTGAAGTTCTAATTGGTAATGAATCCAGTTATGGGACTAGATCAAATGCAGACTAGGGATGATGTAAAAGTGTCATTAATTCATGGCACACGAAAGTTTACAATTGGTACGAAAAATAAGAATTGGACCACATGCACTCAAATCCCCAAGAGAGGAATCTCAGCTGTTCATCTTCTTTCGCTCATTCCCCAACCCAAACTCAAGGAATGCTAGCACCAAGAGACCCAAAGCGTCCACTGTCATCTAAAAATCAGCATTTAGTGAAAACTAACCGTTTGCCCTGAGCAGAACGAGAATTCGGTGATGGTAAGACCAACACTAGGAACAGTGTAATGCAAAAAAAAAAAAAGACCATTTTTACTTACTGTAAATGTGCTATAAGAAAAAAAATCACAAATCGTATTAACTTAATGATAACCATTGTCTTTGACTTCTTTTCCTTTTAAAATTATCTTTGCTCATGTCTTCTGTACATTTTCTACATCTGTAGAGGACTGCCATTCTGGTACTAGGCAGGAAGTCATTCAGGAGTGTGCAAAAGCCCCCTGGCTCTTCTCAAATTACCCGGAGACGTACGCAGCCTTAAGAGACTCTCGATGCTGCACACCTCCTCCAGAGGTGGACGATGATTGATGGCTCGCGGTGGCCCCGGGTGCGGGAGGGTTAGATTGTGGCCCGCACATGTCCTTGTGTTTCAGGATGGTCTGTCTCCATGCTCACGACAACCCTCCTGCAGCGGAAGGCAACTGCAAGGCATTCGAAGACACTTGAGTTTGTCCATGAACTCTTGGAAGTCTCCTCAGACTCGTGTAAGTTCTAGAGGGTGGGAAGTCTCCTTTCAGGTTTTATTTTGGTCTGCATTCCGATCCTGGTCTTCTGCATTTCTCAGCACTCCTAACCCTGGTCTCAGTGAGAGGCTGCCACTCTCTGTTAGTCAATGCAGAGCCTCCAGGTGGGAGAATTCCCTCCTCTTGTCTACTGTGCAGCTCCATCGATTCGAAGACCCTCTGCGGTGGGAGGCTTCGTAAGGCCCTCACTGAGTTCCTCTCTCCCGCAGCCAGTCGTTCTCCTAAGTGGTCAGCAAACACGTTGGGAAAAAGTCTGGGTATCACAGGCATCACCCATTCTAAAATGTCAAATCCGTTCCCATCGTGTCTTTCAAAGTTCAAAATCAGTGTAGCTGGTTCTTCTCTTATCTTCTTCTTGTGAACTTAGGATGACTTCTTCCTCTTCCCCCTGTTCTTCTAAAGGTGAAATAGTCTTGCGGCCCTCTCTCTCCATAGAGGAGGTTCAATTTGGGATTTTAATTCATTTAGCTTCTTTGAGACTTCAGCTTTCTTCTGATCTCTTTGGGTGAGACCAGTCCCTGGATAAGAACATGCTTGGTGAAGTAGATGTTTTGTAAAAAGAGGAAAATCATGGATTAATGGAATGACAACGTGGCTGAAACAATGGGTTCAAACATCAATTTGGGGGGCAGTGGCACAGGACCCTGTAGTGTTTCATTTCCTTGTATTTGAAGTCACGCTGAGTTGGGATCGATTGGAACTACTGCAGTGGAGGCCCTGGAAGCATAATGAGTTAGATGTTGGATTGTTAACTGCAAGGTCAGCAGTTTGAATCCACCATCCGCTCCACGGGAGAAGTGCTACTCCCCTGACGCTGTTCTACTTTGTCCTATGGGGTGGTTATGAGTCAGAAACAGATTCAATAACAATGAGGTTTTTAATTCAACTACAGCAAATGACTTTTAAAAAAATAAAAGCCCTGACTTTTTAGACTATTTTGTTTGCTCTCAATCTTAGGGTAGAAGAAACCATGTGACTTTCTGGATCCTAAGTGAAATCAGGACTAACCTGTTGACATTTTTGATGGATCTCTTTGTGTTATAATCTATAATCCTTGTTAGCTTATCACAATTTGCCTCCAAATAATATTATTTGTTAGAAATCTAGTAATCCTGTACCTGTCTAATTCCATTTACTTCTCTTCTATCTTCCTGTCAAATAGTTTAATCTATCCATGCTGGAAATGACAGTGGTTCAATTATTATGAGTGCTTTCAGCAGTCAATAATATTTAAACTATAGCTATTTATTATAAAATTTTAGAAGTTATTATTTATTAGAAAGTTTTGTTTCTCTCTTACAGATTTGCTATTTTGGGTGCACTTCATCCTTTTCTGAGTGCCCGTCTTTCTTTTTTGTTATTCCCTTGATAAGATTTTAAAATTTACCTTGTAGTACACTTATGCTACACATGTATTACCTAAGCTTCTATCTGTCTGAAAATGTTATGACTTCACTTTCCTCGCTTTAAAAAAATTAATCCACATGGATTTATTGCAGAAACTTGGCCATGGTTACAATCAGGCACCCTCCCTGAAGGTTTGCATGAGCCTCCTGCCTGGGGCGGGGCAAGGAAGACTAGGCGATGGTAGAGGGAGGGTGTCTGGGCCCAGGACCTCAGAGATATGGATCTTGAGAGCCAGGCTGCAGATGAGGCTTGTGCCTCTTGGTTCGACGTCCAAGGCCTTCACCACATCATCCTCTGTCATCATGGAGAACCTTGTGAGTGATCAAGTTCTAAAGAACAGCACCAAAATATTCGTCTAATAACAAATCAATCTCCTTCCCAAAGGCCTCAATAGGGTAATCCAAGAGCCTTCCTCATGCAGACGTTCTCTTATTGGCCAGCCACAGCATCATGGCTGATATCAATGCTACCACTGGGGCTTCCTTGGCCTTCAGAGCCCCACACTGCTTCACAAAACCTCTTGGAAGAGCCTGCAGTTAGGAACTCCACACAGCACACCATTCTTGCTGCTGTGAATTCTGCTAAGTTTACGTTCTTCCCTGCAAACTCCACTGCTTATGAGAGGGCATCTCTCACCTCTATCGATTTATTGTTGTTGATGTTATACTCAACAAAACATACAGCAATTCAACAACTCTGCGTTCCACTTAATGACAGACACTGATTATGGTCTTGCAAGCAGTTTGTGTGTACAAGTATTCCTGTCCTCCTTTTCTGAATTGTTTCTCCCCCACCAATGTAAACTCACTACCCCCCCAAGGATACGATCCCCTATGGCATAGTGGATCACAAATTGGGCTGCTAACCACCAGGTCTGCAGTTTGAAACCACCAGCTGCTCCTCAGGAGAGAGCAGAAACTCCCCGCTCCCACAAAAATTACAGCCCCTGAAACCCAAAGGGACAGCTCTGGTCTGCCCGATAACATCGCTGAGTCAAAATGGACTTGTCAGCAATGAGGTTAAGGGAACCCCCTAAAGTTCCTGTCTAATATTCTGAATTGCTGTTGTCAATTTGATCCCATAGCGCTAGACCTTATAAGAACCTAATGCTGAAGGGAGATCTTCTTAACTAGTTAAGATAAAACATGGTTAAGTTTTACGATGACCTTAAAGGGGTATTTTTTGGTTATGTTTTACAGACACTAGTTTCAGGGGTTCATCCAAACGTCATGGCTCTAGGAATTCTGGAGTCCAGGAAAATTTGAAATTCTGTTCTCATTTTCACCCTTTTGATCAGGAGTCTTCTATGGAATCTTTGATCAAAGTGTTCAGTAATGGTAACCAGGCAACCTGGCAGTTCTGGCCTCATGGGAAAGGAGACAGTTTCTCACAGGGGCAACTAGTCACTTGGTCCCTCTCTTCCACTGATTCTCTACTCTCCTTCCTCTGTTGCTCTAGATGAATCGAAACCAATTGCCCGTCTATGGATGGCAGCTTCCCAAAGACCCCAGGCACTGAACTAGGGAGTATAACAGAAACACGTAGCGTGTAGCATTAGGCCAGTGAATTGGGATGTCCCATACACTTTGACCCTAAAATAACCTTAGCGGCTGTTCTTTTCTATCTATTTATTTTTATAGATTTTGTAAATATATCTATCATACAATTTTACCTATTCAATCTTTTATAGGTGGACAGCTTACTGACAGCAGTCACAACAAACAACTAGACCACCGTTCCCCAAATCAATGTGAAGCTGCCTTCACGAGTTTCTCCCCTCCTCCTCTCCCTCCCACAGTAACCACTGTTGTCTGTACATTTGCCTCTCTTTGTTGTTGTTGGTGTTTTTTTTCAGATAATTGATTTTATACCATATACATCCTTTTGTGGTTGATTTATTTCCTTCAGCAGAATGTCTTCCAGCTGCGTGCATCTGGTACAATATTTTTTCCTAGTAGTTGAGTGATATTCTATTGTTTATACATTCTGCTATTGATGGGCATTTAGGTTGTTTCCAGTTTTTAACTTTTGTGAATAATGCTACAATAAATATGTGTATACACGTTTCTGTGTGAGTGTTTGAGTGTAGAATTGCTGAGTCATGATTTTTTCTCTTTTCAGTGTTTTTTGGATGGTCTTCAGCAAAATTTTATTTGTATGTGATATTAATAATAATATTCCTTAATATGCACATTCTTTTGGGTCATCTTTCTTTGGAATGGGTACAAATACAGATCTCTTTCAAGTAGTGGAGTTGACCAAGTAGTTCTCTTCCAAATTTCTTAGCATAGATGGATGAGTGCTTTCAGAGCTTCATCAGTTGTTGAAAAATGCCAGTTGGTATTCTGTCAGTTCCTGGAGCCTTGGTTTTGGCTAATGCTACACTTCAGTACCATTGGTTCTTGCTCATACGCTACCTATTTATTCATTTATTAATTTTCTTTTTAAAAATCATTTTATTGGGGGCTCTTACAACTCTTATCACAATCTATACATCCATTCATTGCATCAAATGCATTAGAACATTTGTTGCCATCATCATTCTCAAAACATTTTCTAAAAAAAAAAAAAAACATTTTCTTTCTACTTGAGCTCTTGGTATCAGCTCCTCATTTTTCCCCTCCCTCATGAACCCTTGATAATTTATAAAATTATTATTATTTTGTTATGTCTTACACTGCTTTTGAGGAACCATTATGCCTATTTTTCAACAGCTGTACTATTAAGCTCTCCCACCAGCAGAGAATCCAGGTTCCAATTTCCCCACGTCCTTGCTATCATTTGTTTTTGCTTTCATCTTAGCCATCTTGCCATCAGCCATCGAGCTGATGTCAACTCACAGTGACCTGATAGGACAGGTTGGACTGTCCCTGTGAGTTTCTGAGACAGCAACTCGTTTCAGGAGTACAAACTCATCTTTCACTCACCGAGCAGTGGGCGGTTTTGAATTGCTGACTTGGTGGTTTAGCAGCCCATCTCTAACCACTATGCTACCTACCCGGGCTCTTTAATTGCTATGAAGTCCCAGTTAGATCTTTTGTCTTTTACTCTTTGTGTTTCTGCCATATTAGACGATAGATTCTTAGAAGCTCGGCCTGCCGGTCTTTCATTGACTTTTATGGTTTTAGTTTGCTCATTTTGATCCTTAATCTATTTTGAATTTGTTTTTGCATCTGGTGTAAGGCTAGGATCCTGTTTCATTTTTCTGCATGTAGGACTCCACTTTTCCCAGAATCATTTACGGAAGACTCCCTTTTCCCTCCTTGAATGAACTTTACACCTGACTTAGTTAGTTTATTGTGCCAACCTGGCTGATAAACACATGTGGGGTTAATTAAAGGGCAGAGGGATAAATGGCTTGGTGAGCCTCACCTTTCTCCTTCTCAGGTTTCTTGCTTTGTGATGGTCCCCTGCTTGAGCTGGCAGGGCTCACTTCCTACAAGACTCCCCCAAGGAGAAGTCGCATGGACCTACGCCGATGCAGCCCTGGGTGCTGGAGCAGCCGTGTGGAGACCCCTGCCAGTGCTGAGATGCTTACACATTCACTGATCATGCTTTCCTTCTGAAGTCAGCATCATAGTGTGTGTTTGTGAGATGGAGGAGGACTTTGCGGATTGGTGTTGGACATATGGTTTAATGTGTTAATATTGGACTTGTTGACTTGGGCAGCACTGGGTTGGGATGTTTTCTTGATGCACACTTAACCTTTATCTAAAATTCTCTCTTATACATGAGTTTCTGTGGATTCGTTTCTCTAAAATACCTAGACTAACACAACACCCTTTAGCAACAACAAAAAAAATACCATATGAGTGTGTTTTTTTTGACTCTCAGTTCTATTCCTTGGCTTGAAAGTCCATTGCTGTACCAGCATGAGTCAATTTATATTGCTGCAGCTACCCAGCACATTGTAAAATGGGGATGGTCGAGTCCACTTATTGTGTTCTTGTCTTTCCTTTAGCTACACGGGGCTTTGTCCCATTCTATGTAAAACTGACGATTGAATTTTCTATTTTTTGCAAAGAAGGCTGCTGGGATTTTGATCAGGATTGCATTGAATCTATAGATTGCTTTGGATCACGTTCATTCTTGGAGAATAGGTCCATTGGATATAAAATTCTAAGATATTTTTAAACACCCTAAAAACATGGGTCTTCTGTGGATCTTCATTTTTTCCAATGAGCTGTCATTTACATTACTTTTACAATGTGTCTAATTTCCTTTTCTGTCTTGAAATTTTTATCTTTTTTCCTTTTAGCCATTTGTCTCTGCTGCACCCATATGAGGTATTCTTTATATTTATTCTGCTTGGAGTTCACTGGATTTTAGATCTCTGGTGTCTTTTACCAATTTAGAAAGGGATCAGCCATGATCTCTTCAAATATTTCTTCTCTGTGCTGTAATTTTTCTGATTCCAATTACTTGTATGTGAGACCACTTCATTCTCTTACTAACTTCAGATGTGCGCTAATAATTTTTCACTCACCAAAAGACCCAAAACAAAAACATATTGTTGAAAACCAGGGGTCAGAGCAGAGGCCCCAAACCCATTTGTAGTCAGTAGGACATCCCTCACAGAAATCTCACAAGGAATGGATGAGTCAACCAGTATGGCAGTCTAGCACCGATGAAGTACACACAATTCCTCTGGTTCTTTGAGGCTTCCTCATGTCCCACTATCACGACCCCAGTCCTGTCTTTCAGTACTGGCTAGACTGGATCATATGCACTGGTACATATAGATAAAAGTTCACGGCCCATGGAATCCACGGCAGATAAAACCCCCAGGAACAGAAAAGGGAGCAGCAACATTAGAGGGATGCAGGAAGGAGTGCGGGGAGCTGGGAGAAGGGGAACCTATCACAATGATCAACACAACCCCCCCCCCCAAGCAACACAAACCTGGATGCAGGGAAACAGCGGTCAGGGTAAAATATGAAAACAACAATAATGTATCAGTTTCAAGGATTCACGTGGGTGGAAGGGGGGAGGGAGGGAGAAAAGAGAAGCTGATACCAACGACTCAAATAGAAATTAAATGTTTAGAAAATGACGACGGCAACATAGGTACAAATATGCTCGATACAATTGATATATGGAATGTTGTAAGAGTTGTTAAGAGCCCCCAATAAAATGAGTTTTAAAAAAATCGTTGTTGATTATACTTCGCCTCTCGGTTTTCAGTTTGAATACTTTCTAGACTAGGGCCCTCTCTTAAGGCTCTATGGTTCTTTCCTATGCTGTGTTTAGAATCTGAACACCCTTAAAAGATTTTTTTCATTTTTGACATTGTAGTTTTTATGTCTATCAAGTACATTGGTTCTTGTTTTGTATATATATCACTGCAAATGAGGTGAAGGCTGACAGCAGATTTACACTCAACAGTTCACACACATTCGGGTTCACTTCATCATTGCAACCCTCTCTGTGTGCCGCTACTGCTCATCCTCCTTCCTCCCTGGGTTTCCTGCTTCCACGCCTCCTCCTTTCCTGACCTTCTGACCTTGGTCTTGGGGTACAAGCTGCCCATTTGGCCTTTGATGGTGGATTACTTTAATGCGGAGATAAATTTAGGTTCAGACTTGAAGTGTAAGGGCCATAGTCTGGGGAGTCTGACCAAGAAGCCAACAATTCTGATCAGTAAGTGGCGTCTCTTTTGTGATTTTGAGGTCCGTTCTACATTTTTCTCCCACTCTATCCAGAACCTTCTACGCTGATCCTTTTTAGAGTAGTTGGTCCACTTGGTTATTTCTACTGTTTTCAAAATGTGGTTACTTCCACATTTTCACTGTCTTTTCCATTACAGCTTTGGACATATTTATCATACTTTTTTAAACTTCCTGTATTATAATTCTAACATTTGGATAATATTTGGGTCTGTTCCTCTTATCTGTTTACTCTCCTCGCTATCAGTTTTTTTTTTCTTCTTTGTAGGAGAATTATATCAGACATAGTAGAAACTGAAATAAGCAACACGTACGCTCAGGAAGAACACATCTCTATCAGAGTCCTAGTGTGTGGACAAAATCAATCCAACATTTACCTGATCAGGCTCAGGCCTTTCAGCAGGCTTGTTAGATTCACTTCACTAGTAATGTCAAATTACTTAAGATCAAGACCTCTTTCAGCTGTGTTTGTGGTCTGACTCTCAGTGATATTCCGAAGATCTCTTTTGACTTTAAGACATGGATATTTTGCTCGGCTTGGCAGTCTGGTTGTTGGATTTTTCTCTCTGGTCATGCCTCTGTTTTTTGCAAATTTAAAGGTTTTTCTGCTTCCTTTTATCCCACCCTTAACTTGGGCAGTTACTGCTGGCTATTGGTAAAATCCTGACAGGCCTCAAAAGGATTTCATTCCATTTTCCTGACTTGATACAAGCCTGCAGCAGCTCATTATCTTTGGAATATAGCTCCCAGTTCTCCGAGCCTGCTTTCAGGCCCCACCAGGCCTCAGCAAAGGCCTCGGTGAACTCAATGCACCCAGAGTGTCGCCCTGGAATTCCATCAGCGCCTCTGTTCTGGAGACAGATCTGCTCTCGCCTTTGTTTTGCCTCACTGAAGGCGAGGCTACATGCACCTCCAAGGCCGTCTTTCCCCTGTCCTCTGTCCTGCTCTGAGCTGCCATTGTCCTATGCCTGTGTGCCTGGTGGAGGTCATACGAGAGGACTGGAAAGGCAGACTCCAATTTCTGGCTCAGTTTCCTTGAGATGCCATTCCATCATTCCATCATCACAGCATCATTAGTTCATTAAAAGGTCAGCCGACTTCTCACTGTCATCCCAGAAAACCCCACCTTTCCTGCTCTTTGCCAGGGTTGAAAGCAGGCAGGGTCTCCTCTTACCTGAAATTCACCTAATTTAGGTTCCTAGAGTCCCTCAATTCCCCCAGTGAGTCTCATAAAATCACAATTATGTAGCTTACCCGACTTACTTTTTCCATAAACTTAGCAGTAATGATCTCTTTCTACTTTATACAGCCTCACAGAAAGAAATGCTTAAAATGGTATTCAAAAAGTTATTAGGCATCTATAATTCTATATCACCCTTACACACACACACACACACACACACACATCCTCCATTTTCTATCTTTCTTACTTCTTTCCCTACTCACTCATCCACATAATATCTCTATTGTCTCTATTTCCTAAGGCAATTGTTCTACATAGAGGGTGATTCTGCTCCCTGGGTGGCATTCAGTCATCCCTGGGTGACATTCTTGATGGTCAGGACTGGGGAGAAGATGCTAAACATCCTAAAGTGCCTAGAGCAGCCTGGCTCTCAGCAAAGCATGTCGTCCAAAATGTCAATAAGGTTGATGTTGAGAAACCCTGCTCTAAGGGAATGTAAACAAACGCCCATAGTAGATTTAGTCACTGTTTTTCCATCAACAAATTCTGACAGGCAAATCACAAAAGGCATGGAAGAAAAACTAAGAAAGTATACTTTATCTTCTTCATCCCTGGCAGACAGTAAATGTATCTTGTGCCCCACATCTCCCGCCACAAGATTCTTTTGGTTTTATTGCTTGTCTGTCGGCTTGCCATACTGTGGTGCCTGTGTGTTGCTGTGATGTTGGAGACCATGTCACTGGTATTGCACATATCAACATGGTCCAAGGGAGAAAAGATCGAGGCTGCCAAGAATTTCCTCCTGCTTGGGTCCATAATCAATGCTCAGGGAAGCAGCCGTCAAGAGAGCAAACCACACACAGCCTTGGGGAAATCTCCTGCACAAGTTTGGAAAAGCAAGGATGTTATTTTCAGGACCAAGGTGCACCTGACCCAAGCCATGGCATTTTCAATCACCTCATATGCATGTGTACGTTGGACATTGACTAAGGAAGGCCGAAGAAGAGCCAATACAGTTGAATTATGGTGCCGGAGAAGAACATTGAAAGTACCTTGGCCTGCCCAAAGAACAAATTGGTCTTGGAAGAAGTGCATCCAGTATGTTTCCCAGAGGCAAGGAGGGGGAGATCTTATCTCATGGACTTTGAGCATGTTGCTGGAAGGGATCAGTCCCTGGAGAAGGACATCATGATTGATAATGTAGAGGGGCAGTGAAAAGGAGGAAGACCTTTGACGAGATGGACGGACACAGCGGCTCCCACAGTGGGCTCCAACATGGCAACAATTGTGAGGATGGCGTGGGACAGGGCAGGGTTTCCTTGCATTGTACACAGGGTTGCTATGAGTTGGAGCCAAATCGATGGTACCCAACCACCGGGATCACAACAGAAGGATGAGTGGTCAGTGTTTATTGAATAAAGGGAAGGATGATTCGGTGGATGAATTTTAAATGCCACCTGCTGTCCAATTGACCTCTTCTACGAAGCTGCTCCCCAGTTACCCCGGTGCTTGTCGAAAGCCTAGACTGCTTGAAGATTGCGTAGGCGTGTTTGTGAGCTGCTTCGTGGAGAAGTCTCTCCTTACTTTGGATGCCCTTTCAAAACCGTCCATTGATTTCAGCAATCATTGCTGGCCACTTGCCAGAAGACACTGTGTTGGGCTCTGGCGATTATGTATTAACCGCAGCAGCGGGAAGATGCACTTTGCCCATACATGCTCCACAGAAAACGTCCTACCCTTGGTAACGAAGGGCGCAGAGATGTTTGTGGTTGTGGCTGCTCTAAGGGAATTACCACAAATACCGTCGTAAATTCTGAAAGAAAAAAAAGTGAAACGACTAAACAAATGCCGTTGTCTTGATGAGTAAACTCAACTTCCTTGCTGAAATTCCGTGTTTGTATCCTATCAATTCGTAGCAGCGATGGCTATTTTCCAAAATCATTTGGGGGGGGGACCAAGACGCCAAGTTGTGTGACTCATTTGCCCAGGGATATGTTACATGAGGTAGACTGGTGTGGGCTCCTGCCTTTGATTTTTGTTATTTTTTTCCCTAGTTATCTCATTCGGATATTTGAATGAAAGATTCCTTTCTATGCTTCAGTCCTGAGGCGTTTTCACGAGGGCTTGAGCAATTGGTGAGGAAACGCGTTTCAAATATATTGCAATTCAGATGATCTAAACAAACTATGTGTAAATCACTGTGTGGGCACATGCGTGTATTGGAGCACTGGGTTATGTGAGAAGGTCTCAACAGTTTTCCTTCTCATTCAAAGTACTTTTTCAGAACATTGAAGAGTGAAAATTGCATAAGCGAGTGAGACGTTGTATGACAATCTTTTAAATGTAATTTTCCCCATTAGGCTTTCCAATAGGCACCCTTGGGTCACAAGATTTAAAACTGCAACTTCACATCACTGTCGCTTCAGGTTTCTGGCTGAGGGGAGAGGCCATAGACGGGTGGTGCCAGATTTCAGAGAAAGGTAGGCATTTGCTCAGGTCAAACCTAACTTGAAGTAGGACCAGGTTGCATATTGACTGTGAGTTGGACTGCGAGCCTCAAGGTCAGCAGTTTGAAACCACTAGCCCCCTCAAGGAAGAAAGCTGAGACTTTTTACTCTTGTAAGTAGCATTGGTCTCAGAAACGCATAGAGGCAGTTCTGCACGGTTCTGTCGGGTCACTCTGTGTTGGCATCGATGGGGTGACCATGTGTTTGTTGATTTGTTGACACTGTGCATGTGTAGCTCCTGTGAGAGGCTGCGGTCCTCATGCCTATACCCAAAAGATGACCTCGTTGGGAAGGAGGGTCTTTAAAGCCATTATCAGTTAAGGCAGCATCAGGCCCTACTGCAGTTATTGGTGTCATTTGTTGGGGAGTTGATGCTGAATCAGGGCAATGCCATGGGTGCCACGTGGAACTGCTCCATAGGGTTTTCAAGGCCATGACCTCTGGGGAAGCACAGTCCCACCTGTTTTCTGAGGTGGCCTGGGTGAATTCCAACTGCTAGCTTTGGGGCTAGGCGTCGGGTACTTACCCATTTGCACCACTTAAAGGCCCATCGTATTGTAGTAGGGTTTAAGAAGTTGCAGTTACAAGCCGACAGAGCCCCGGGGTTACCAGAGGCTGAACAAGGCACGGAGGACTCAGTCCTTGGAGCTTTGAGAGAAAATCAGGCTCAGCTGGTGCTCTGAATTTAGGACCCTAGCCTCCACAATGGCAAGAGAATCATTTTTAATCATTTTAAAAGATCATTTTCAGTTGGACAAGGAGTAAGAAAAGCCATTGAAGAATCAAAGCATCTGAATTGTGGCAAGGGCGAAAAATGTCAAAAGTATGGCGGACTGCCAGGGGAAGAAACAAATCCATCTTGGGCAAGTTCAACCACAGGCTCCTTAGAAGCCAGGATGGCTAGACGTGGTCTCAGGTGCCTTTGGCATCAGAAAGACCAGTCCCTGGAAAAGGACATCATGCTTGGTAGAAGATCCTCAAAGAGGTGGGTTAACACAGCAGTGGCTCAAACATGACCTTTTCGAAGCTGGCCGGGACTGGGCAGAGTTTTCCTCCATGGTGCACGGGGTTGCTATGAGTTGGACCAGCTCTCAGGGCACCCAGTAGCGACAAGAGCATCGTGGCATTGTGTCATGGAAGCTCTAGGAAACCAATAGCTGCTAATTGGGTTGCTGTGGAGGAGGCTCTCTGGGCGGCCAGATAGTCCAAGACAAGACCCCCTCCCCTCCGACCACAAAGCCACTCTGTATGAGCAGTGCACACGCACTGCTCAGGGATTTGTTTCTCTGGGCTCAGGGACCAGACATGTTGCAGGTGTGAGTCATGATGCTGGCATTCGCTAAATTAGCTGCAGAAGCTACAGGCTGTATTTGCTCTCCTTACGGAACCCTTGCTTCAGCAGAGAGCCCAGCTTGCCAAACAGGACTGGGTGATTCTGAACCTGAAAAAGACCATTTCTGGGTTGACAGGACAGAATTTGTTCATCACGCCGTATCAACTCGATTGCAAACCACAAAGGAATAATTGCCTTCTCATAACTTTCAGACACAGAGATGCCAAACTCCTCCCTGGAGAATGGTGCCCAAAGCAATGTGTCTCCTATTGCAAATTGCATTCACTCTAGACTGGTCTCGCTTGTGCTATGCTCTTGGTCGGGAAGGCTGGGGCTGTTCACCTTCAAGCTGTAACCTGTGTAATTATCATAAAGATAAAGCCAACAGATAGAAGCAGAGCGCTTAAGGTGACTAATTGAGGTTTCACCTCTATGCCTTGCTCCTCCAGCACAATCCTACTGAAGCACCAGGGGAAGAGAGCCTTTCCCCCCAGCCCAGCGGGTGATCTCGCTGCTCTGGAGGTGGCCCTGCCTGGTGCCTGTTTTGTGAGGTGTACCCCTAGGGGCAAAGCAACCAAGTGGGTTGTTTGTCACTTTCTGGGTGGTAGGAGTTGTGCCAGCTTCTGGGGCAGACTCATAAGCAAGGGGGAGGGGACCCTTGCCAACACCCCGCAGGCTGGCTAAAGAGCTCATTCAGCAAGCTGTCCTTTCAGTATCCGAGCATCTCACTAAGATATTTCCCCCCCTGGGGGAACTATAGGTATTTCTTTTTTTTTTTTTAAGTGGCTCAAGAAAAGTCAACAGAAATGTGATGAAAATATGACAATCTTTATCCCTATGGTAGCTGTGGAAACCTGGGTGGGAGTAGCACATACAAGAGCAGAAAGAATTACTAGGCACTTGATGTTAAGGCTGGAGCCCTGGTGGCATAGTGGTTAAGCACTGGACTGCTCACCACAAGGTCAGTTTTTCAAAACCACCATTCTCTCTAAGGGAGAAAAGTGAGGTTCTCTAGTCCCCCAGAGACTGACAGCCTCCAAAACCCACTGGGGAAGGTCACCGTTTCCTATGGGACATCTGTGAGTCAGACTGGACTCCATGGTGGGGAGCTGATGTTCAGGCCCAAGGGTATTGTGGGCTTTCATTTCCTGGCTGTGAGAAAGAACGTGATGAAGCATGACTTGTCTACAACTAGCAAGTTAAAGGCAGCCTGGGAAAAGCACACAAAGAGTGATGTATTCATTCACTCAGAACAGGAAACCTGCCATGAGCCAGGGTCCCTGAGTGGCACAAATGTACGGACTCAACTACTACTCACAAGGTTAATGGTTCAAGCCCACCAAACAGCACCGTGGAACAAGGGTCTAGCGATTAGCTTCTGGAAATTGTATAGCCAAGAAAACCCCATGGTTCTCAGGCCAACTCTGTAACAGATAGGATCAGAGTTTACTCAATAGCCACAAGGGATTTTTGTGGTGGTGGTGGTGGTTGTGATGGTGTTTTGGTTTGTTTGTTTGGTCATGAGCTAAGCATGATTGTTATGGAGAATAAAAGATGCCAGAATTCAAACCTCTAGTCATTAGGTGTTGACCTGCAATCTCATGGTCAGCAATTCGAAATCACCATCAGCTCTGAAGGAGAAAGACTGGACTTTCTATTCAAACAGTTACAGTCTCAGAAAACCATGGAGTGTGGTGGGGGGTTGGGGTGGGCACTATGAGCCAGCATTGACTCAATGGCAGTGAGCATTCACCTTACTCATAGTCGACCTACCATGGAATTCATTGGCCACTTGTTGATGTTCTTCATCATCTTATATTTGCTTGTTTTTAAATAACACATTGCAGTTTGAAAAGTTTGATTTTACAGCTTCATATTGCATAGACAAGAGGCTAGACACTAGGCACCTGCTATTCTTTGCAACTAATTTCTTTTTAAAAAATCATTTTATTGGGAGCTCGTACAACTCATCACAATCCATACATCCATCCATGGTGTCAAGCACATTTAAATATTTGTTGCCATCATCATTCTCAAGACATTTGCTTTCTACTTGAGCCCTTGGTATCAGCTCCTCATTTCCCCCCTTCCTCATGAACCCTTGCTAATTTATAAATTATTATTATTTTGTCATATCTTTCACTGTCTGATGTCTCCCTTCAGCAACTACTTTCTTAATGGGCCGTCTCAGAGATGAGCTGGGTCAGCTCTTCGTGGGCATACGATGCTGCTGGCACGTGGCTGCCATCCTGTCCCAACTCCGCATCCACAGGGACTTAGAGACAGATGAAAGTAGGACCCATGGAAGCCCATCAGAAGTCGCTGTCGGGCCGATTTTATTCAGATGCTGTAGGTCAGTGAGCGCCTTGGTGTTATAACGGTTTTGTGGTTGGGCTAGAATTCGAAAGATCAGAGGTTCCAAACCACCAGTGACTCCTCAGGAGAAAGACCGGGCTTTCTATTCCCATAAACAATTACAAGTCTCAGAAACTCACGAGGCCATTCTACCCTGTCCTATAGAGTTGCTATGATGTGGCATTGACCAGGTGGCAGTAGTAGGTCAGTGAATCTTCCAAATAAAGCCATTCATCCACATTCTGCTTAATGAAAGGGTGCCCTTCGATCAATTGCTACGGAAAGCATATGTCCTGAAACGATATGAAGAGCAAGCATAGCCCAGCTGTGAAAGCGCTGCCCTACCAACGTTTCCCTTCTCCTCGGAACACGGATTCTTCTTACCCAAGAGCACTGCATTGGGACGTCGTGAGGAAGAGAAGAATCAAGAGGCAGTCTCTCGACCATTGTCCATTATCTGGGATGAAAGAAGCGATGAGACAGGAGGAAGGGAAGTGAGGATTGCGTAACTGTCTCAGTCAAAAGCGATTGCTTTGTAAGCTGCAGACAGGGCATCTTGAAATCCTACTCCGAATTTGCATGCTGTTTTCTGAAGTTCCGAAAAGGGAAACAAAACAACCCATCGGGCCCAAATCTGCATAATGCGATTCATGGGAAACAAGTAAGATAAAGATTTCTGTCCATCCAGTCCTATCCCATCAGCATTTGTCACGTGACAGAGGCTGTACTGGTGCTGAGGGCAAAGGATCACGTGAGAGACTGTACCGGTTTTTAGGAAGTTCGAAGTCTACTGGAGGACGGTAGCATGAGCAGAACTACTGTAAGCTAAAAGAAATGCCCCCTCAGTATAGGCGTCGGGTCAGATTCTTTCCTGAGGAAATGTTCTGCTTGGATGGACAGTTGAGAATGGAAGAACATAGCCAAGCAACAATGTGTGGGTCCCACACTGCTTGAAAGGGAGAGTAGAACTTAAGCCCTCGAGGCGTGGGCAGCGGTGGCTCAGGGGTAGAATTCTTGCCTCTCCTCCTGGCGACCCACGTTCACTTCCTTGCTCATGCACTTCATAGTCCGCCACCGCGCACCTGTCAGCACAGGCTGTGTGGTGCTCAGAGCGGAGGAGGTTTCAGCAGAACTTTCTGATCTAGACGGACTAAGAACAAAGGCGTAGTGATCTACTTCTGAACACCAACCCTTTGTATCGTAGTTGCAGGCCAGGGTGAAGTTTAGCTCTCTTGTGGGTGAGTTCTCAATGGGTGAGCTCAGCTGGAAGAAAGCTAAAATCAGGAATAGATCTTATTAACTGGAGCAGGGGTCCTCAAACTATGGCCCACGGGCCACATGCGGCCCGCCGAGGACATTTATCCGGCCCGCAGCTACATGTCCTACTTCAAAATAAGATATGTGCAGTGTGCATAGGAATTTGTTCATAGTTTTTTTTTAAACTATAGTCCGGCCCTCCAACGGTCTGAGGGACAGTGAACTGACCCCCTGTTTAAAAAGTTTGAGGACCCCTGAGAGAGTGCTTTGCTTTTCAACTCCGCCGGGGAATTTGTGTTGGGATTGAGGGAAATAAGAACATCTAATTTGATAGTTTCATTTACGTTGAGGGAGAAGCGGCTCCCACAAAAGCAGGGTTAAGGAGCGGAGCCTGGATGAGGCTGTGAAGTAGACCCGGGACAGGGTCCCGCCCCAGGAAAACGATGAGGCCATTTGCTCTCCGAACTACCGACAGAAGCCCAGATAGGGTGAGTCAGAATGGACTCAGTGGCAGTGGGTTTGAGGCCAGCTGTCACGCGATGACTTTACACAGTTGCCTTCGGTCTTGATACGTTCCTCAGACACTCTGTGGTTTGAGTTCAGACCCCAGCAAATATCACCAGAAAGCCAGTCGCACATATGTTTGTTTGTCTTGCTTTTCCAGTGCACGTAAAAGTGATGTCTGCACTCTGCCGTAGGCTGCTACGTGTGCCGAAGTGTTGTGAAAATGAGCAACATGCGCCACGTGGGCGTGTAGTCAGCGAACGCTGTCGGATGACGTGACACCCAGATGGGCGCAGACCTTCAGTCCATAGGAAGCACACAGTGAAGCATGGTAAAGTGAAGCCGAACCGCGCCAGGCGTGCCTCCCGTCGCCCCCTTCAGTTCTCACAAAGGAGACTTCCCGCCAAACGGGTGATGGCCCAGGATTGTGCACATCTTTCCTGGGGAATGCAAAGTATCATCTAAAGTCCACAGAGAGCCGTGTGGTGACATAGGGGTGACACGTTCAGCTGTTAGCTGGAAGGTTGGTGGTTCAACCCCACCAGTCTCTCCACAGGAGGAAGATGTGATCACCTGCTTTCGCGTGGAGATTCCAGGCTTGAAAGCAGCCTGCAGCAGATCGACACTGTCCTAGGAGGCATCTTTGGGTCAGAATCACCTTGAGGGCCTTGGGCAGGGTTTGGATTTGAAGAGCACCCTGGGATGGTGGGAGGAGGGAGTGCTGCAAATGGGCCCATCACCAGTAACTATAACTAACCTGGTCATCCATCTAAATTGCTGAAAAAGGCTCTTTCCTGCGCGCCCAGGTTTCACCCTCGCTCTCCAATGGTTTTATGACCCACCAATTGGCCAACCATGTCCTTTCAAAGCATATGTCTGATGACACCACACCGAGGCTCCAAAATCGCCATGACGGTTATTTCATTGAAAGCAAACCTCACTTTCCTAACCATGGCCCGCAGGCCTTGCTTGATGACTTTCTTTCGGCGTCCATCTCCAGCGGAGGTCTCACTGGTTTCCTCCTCATTGCTATTGTGGCTGGTTTCTTGAACCGTGTTCTCCTGCCGGAAAGTGCACCTGTGCTGTTTGCTCTGTTGGGGCAGTTCCCTCGGGCATTCACATAATCCGCTTCTCCCTTCTTGCCAGGCTTTGTGTGATTGTCATCTTATTGGTAAACCCAATGCCATTGAGTCAATGCTGGCGATAGTGACCTTTCAGACTGAGTAGATCCGCTCCGTGGGGTTTCCAAGACAGTAAATCTTCACGGGAGCAGAGAGCTTCATCTTTCTTCCAGGAAGCAGTGGCTGCTGGGGTTGAGTCGCTACCCTTGCCATAGGCAGCCCAGCACTTAAACTACGGTGTTCCCCAAGTTCCTTCTTATTGATCATGGCATTTCTAGTCCCCCTTTTCTGAATGATCATCCTTCTAGTACCATCCTCCTTCCCTTTAGCGGAATTCTTCTTCACGGTATTTTTCCGTGCCTTTGTTTCTTAGCTGATCTTCTCCCTCTGGGATGTAAATCCCAGGACAGCGGGAACTTTGTCAGGCTTGTCACTGGTGCATCTCCAGAGGGGCCGAGTCACTGGCAGGTGACAGATAATTCATAACGAAATGCTGAATGGTTGCGTGATGGAAGTTGTGCAAGAGGAGACCCTGGAGTGGGAAGAGAAGCTGGCATTAAAGCAAACCCTCAGCCAGCAACGAAGGTTTCCTTCGGGAATCCATGCCATCAGTGAGGGAGAACGGGTCTCTAGCGATGGAGAATTGTCTTCTATGTTCAGCTTGGAAAGGACCGGGAAATGCACCACTGATGAGTTTCATTTCCCCAAATATACTTTCCGAGGGAGGCAGAGGAGAGAAATGGATCTATCCTCTTCTCTGAACATATGTACATAGACTCTATTTCAAAACCAAACCCACTGTCTTTGAGGTGATTCCAACTCATAGACATTCTGTAGGATACAGAAGGACTGGCCCAGAGGGTTTTCAGAGGTGTGAATATTTATGGACTGTCTCGTCTTTCCTCTGCGGAGAGGCTGCGCCGTTCGAACTGCTAAGCTATTGGTCAGCAGCTGAGCTCTTTGACCTCTTCACCCCCCATGGCCACCAAGTCAATTCTGACGCAGAGTGACCCTGCCGGACAGGGTAGACGTACCCCTATGGGTTTCAGAGGTTGTAATTCTTTACCTCATCTTTCTTCTGTGAAGTACCTGGCGGTTTCGAACTGCTAATCTAGAAATTAGCAAGCCAACCTATAACCCACTACTAGGTCGCCCTCCCTTTCACCAATACCATTGAGTCAATGCCAACTCACAGCAACCCTATAGGCCAGGGCAGAACTGTCCCTGTGCATTTCTGAGACTGTAACTCTTTACTGGAGAGAAAGCCCTGATTTTCCCCTCCCCTCGTAAGGCTCCTGAATTAGATTTTACAGTGGGATTGCAAGCCAGTGAGCCCTAAAAAGACAGCTTCAGCACATGTGCACATTTCTCCTTGCACCAGATCTGTCAGTCCTCTCTGTGCCATGGTGCTCAGGCAACTCGCCATCCAGGTGAAGGATGAAAATGAAGGCAGGTGGCATAGGAGTATTTCAGACAAAATCATGAGTACCAAGTCAATGCCAACTCGTAACAACTCTATAGGATAGAATGTAATAGTCCCTGTTGGTTTCTGAGACTGTAAGTCTTTACGGGAGTAGAAGCCACATATTTCATCCCAAACATCTGGTGGTTTTGAACTGCTAACCTTGAAGTTAACAACACAAAGCATGGCCTACTACATCACCAGGATTCCCAGGGAATAGGAATAGGGTCCTAGAATTCAGTCACTTTTCACCACTAACAGACTCTCCCCAGGAGTCTCTGAGTGGCACAGACAGTTAAGCTCTCAACTACTAGCCACAATGTTGGCGGTTTGAACCCACTCAGAGGCACCTCTAAGGAAAGATTTGATAACTTATTTCCTGAAGGCGGCCTCTTTACTTTGAGTTGCAATCCATACTGAAAGACTGCAATTGTTAATCTTCCTCCTCATGGCTGGATCAAGAGGGACTATCATGCTAAATGAAGAAAAGGTTGAAGTTGTCAAAGATTGTGTCATACTTGGATCAATGCTCATGGAATCTTCAGTCAAGAGATCTAAATCCACAATCAATGCTCATGGAAGATCAAATCCACAATCAATGCTCATGGAAGCTTCAGTCAAGAGATCTAAAGGCAAATTGCATTGGGTCAATCAGCTGAACAGGAATGCTGAAAAGCAAGGATATTACTTTGAGGACTAAAGTGTGCCTGACCCAAGACATGGTATTTTCAATTGATTCATATGCATGTGAAAGGTGGATGTTGAATAAGGCAGACCAAAGAAGAATCGATGCATTTGAATGGTGGTGCTGGAGAGGACTGCTGAAAGTCCCTTGGGCCTGCTAAAAGAACAAACACATCTGTCCTGGAAGAAGTATGGCAAGAGTGTGCCTCATAGGCAAGGATGGCAAGACTTCACCTTAAATCCTTTGGACATATTGTCAGGAGAGACAGGTCCCTGGAGAAGGACAGCGTACTGGGTAAAGTGGAGGGAGAGGAAGGTCCTCAAGGAAATGGACTGTCACAGGGGCTGCAACAACGGGCTCAGGCATGAGAACAATAGTGAGGATGGTGCAGGACAGGGCGGTGGTTCATTCTGTTGTTCATCGGGCCCCTGGGGACCAGAACTAACTCAATGGTGCCTAACAAGAACACAGGTCACCGTCCTGAAGACCACAGACGCAGTTCTACTCTGCCCACATGAAGTCAGGATGAGCTGGAAGGAGGTCCACAACAACTACCAATAACATTGTTCCCCATCCTCTTCTCTCTAGTACTTTTCTTTGTACTCGCATAACCAACTGTGGGAAGAAATACTAGTTCTAGGCTATATCAGTTGCTTAGGTCTTTTTTTGATACATGAAAGATGCTTGAGACATAACATTTTCTTAAAATTTCTTCTAGTGCATTAGGTGAAACTCATCAGCTTTATATTCAACATTCCATACCTATTTTGTCTGAGCCACAACGTAAAGTAAGAAAATAAGAAGCTACACAATATTGGGGAAACTCACTCTTTTTTTAAAAAATCATTTTACTGGGAGCTCTTGCAGCTCTGATCACAATCCATCCATACATCCTGTGTGTCAAGCACATTTGCACAGAGAAGAGTAGAAAGCTCAAGTCTTTCACCTTTGGAGCTGCTGGTGGTTTTGAACTGCTTACCTTAGAGATAGCAACCCAATGCATAACATAAGGAAGCTTATTTGGGGGAGCAGGGGAAGGAAGTTCAGGAAGGATGTTCAAGAATTAGAACCTCAAATGTCAAAGGATACTCTGCAGCAAACTTCAAAGTCAGTTGATGGATTTTTTTTTTAAAAAAGGACAGTGGAATACAGCAAAAAATAATGGGATTGTGAAAAAACAGAGAGCTGTTCATTTTCGTAAGAGGTGAGTGTTGTTTTTTTTTTAAGATCATTTTATTGGGGACTCTTAAAGTTCTCATAACATCCCACACATTAATTGTATCAAGCATATTTGTACATATGTTGCCATCATCATTTTCTAAACATTTATATTCTAATTGAGCCCTTGATATCAACTCCTCTTTTTCCCCCTCCTTTTCCTCTCCCACCTTCATGACCCCTTGAAAAATTATAAATTATTATTATTTTAACATCTTACACCAACCGCTGTCTCCCTTCCCCCATGGTTTCTGTTCATCACCTCTGGTATGTGTGTGTGTGTGTGTGTGTATGTGTATATGGCTATGTATTGGTCATTTTGACCGGTTCCCTCTTCCTCCTCTTCTCTCCCCACCTTCCCCCTACCTTTCTGATATCACTACTCCCACTTCTTCTCCTGAGGGGTTTATCTGACCTGAATTCCATATGTCGTGAGCTCTTATCTGTACCGGTGTATATGCTCCAGTGTAGTCTGAAGTGAAAGACAGGACTGAGGCCATGATAGTGCGGGGTGAGGAAGCCTCAATGAACCAGAGGCATATTGTATGTTTCATCAGTGCTATACTGTACCTGGTTGACTCATCCCTTCCTTGTGATGCTTCTGTGAGGGGATGTCTCATTGTCTACAGATGGGTTTTGGTTTGGGTCTCTGCAATTTGTTTCTTTGTCTTGGGTCTTCTAATGCCTGTTACCTGATCCTATTGACACCTCATGATTGCACAGGCTGGTGTGCTTCTTCCATGTGGGCTTGTTGCTTCTCTGCTAGATGGTCGCTTGTTTACCTTCAAGCTTTTAAGACCCGGACTTTTGATAGCTGGGCACCATCAACTTTCTTTGCCACATTTGCTTCTGTACTCATTTTGTCTTTAGTGATCCTGCTTGGAGGGTGAGCATCACAGAATTCCAGGTTGTTAGAATTAAATGTTCTTGCATTGAGGGAGGGCTTGAGCAGAGGCCCTAGTCCATCCACTTCCTTAATGTATTACCATATAAATATATGTACATAAGCCAATACCTCTATTTCTGTGAATTAATATTTACATAAGTGCATATCTAGGTTTATACCTCTATCCATAGCTTTGCTTCCTAGATCTTTGCTCTGTTTCCGTGTAACTTCCTCCTGTCCCACCATCATGCTTGGTCCCTTCTGCCTCTTAGTAATTTCTCTCAGCTAGATTGCTGTTGCTCCAACACCCCCGGGATCTCTACGTCCTCCTTGTTGCTCATTTTAATTACATAGTTGTTCTCCTGTCCATGGCATTGTTTGCTCACCACTCCCTTCTCCCACCTTCTCCTATCCCCATGTCCCTCCGGAACCATGGGTCCCATTGCTTTCTCCTTGGACTTGCTTCCCATGGCTATCTTATATAGGTAGGCAAACCATTTGTTGAGTGGAATATATTCACATATCATACAACTTAATAGTTCAATTATATTAAGAAGCATTGTTCCATCATCAGCACAATCAATTTCAGAGCATTTTCTTATTTTTCCCCATTTGCCCACAACCTCTCCTGCCATATCCCTAGTTAAATATTATTCCAGTTACTGTCTCTTTAGCTGTACCTATCCTCAACTTCATAAACAGAGAAAATTGTACAAAACACAAACAGGCAGTAAGCACACAAAATAATAATAATGATGATGAAATAAAATAGAGAAAAACCTCAATCAAAAGGAAAGCAGAAAATAGTAAAAACTGAAACAGCTATTGAATGAAGGGGGAAGTGCAGAGTGGAGACCCAAGGCCCAAGTGTCGGCCAATGGAGATCCCCTCATAGAGGGGTTTAGGAGAGGAGATGAGTCCGTCAGGGTGAGATGTAGTACCGATGAAGAACACAGCTTTCCCCCAGATCCTGGATGCTTCCTCCCCCCAACTACCATGATCCAAATTCTACCTTGCAGGACTGGATAGGGCAGAGGCTGTGCACTGGTACATATGAGGGCTGGAGGCACAGGGAATTCAGGGTGGACGATACCTTCAGGACCAAGGGTGTGAGGGGCGATGCTGGGAGAGTGGAGGGTGAGTGGTCTGGAAAGGGGGAACTGATTAAAAGGATCCACATGTGACCTCCTCCCTGGGAGAGGGATGACAGAGAAGGTGGGGAAGGGAGACTCCGGATAGGGCAAGATATGACAAAATAACAATGTATAAATTACCAAGGGCATATGAGGGAGGGGGGAGTGGGGAGGGAGGGGGAAAAAAAGAGGACCTGATGCAAAGGGCTTAAGTAGAGAGCAAATGCTTTGAGAATGATTGGGGCAGGGAATGTATGGATGTGCTTTATACAATTGATGTATGTATGGATTGTGATAAGAGTTGTATGAGCCCCTAATAAAATGTTAAAAAACAACTGAAACCGCTTTAAAATGGGTCAAAAGGGAGATCATTTGATAAGGTGTTTCATTTTAATCTAACTCGATCTTCCTGGCCTAATTGATGTTACAATGCTCTCTGTCTGATAGCAAGCTATTAACATGCCTGGACTATGGACAAAGGGGATCCACCAGAGGTTTAAGCAATGTGGGAACTCTGCAAATAGATTTCGGGGCTTCTACTGTCATCCATAGACTTCCACTTACCAGGTGTTCACAATTTAAGCTCTGGTACCATTCCTTCTTTCAGATTCAGATTTTATTATTTACAATCCTTGGATCACAGAGGCTGGTGTGCCTCTTCTATATGGACTGAGTTGAAGTCCTACTTAGGTGTCTGCTTGTTGGAAGTCAAGCCTTTAAGACCCTAGAAATGACTCTTTCTGATGACTGGGCACCATCTGGTTTCTTCTCCATACTTTGCTCTCACACACAAATGATAGTGATCTCTTTTTGAAGGTGAATATCCAGCAGGGCCATGTTATAAGAACTAAATGTTCTTTTAAAATTTTTTTTTAATTAGGGGCTCATTCAATTCTTATCACAATCCATGCATATACATACATCAATTGTATAAAGCACATCCATACATTCTTTGCCCTAATCACTCTCAAAGCATTTGCTCTCCACTTAAGCCCTCTGTATCAGGTCCTCTTTTTTTTCCCCTCCCTCCCCGCTCCCCCCTCCCTCATGAGCCCTTGATAATCCACAGATTGTTATTTTGTCATATCTTGCCCTATCCGGAGTCTCCCCCCCCCTCCCACCTTCTCTGCCGTCCATCTCCCAGGGAGGAGGTCACATGTGGATCCTTTTAATCAGTTCCCCCTTTCCAAGCCACGCACCCTCCACTCTCCCAGCCTCACCCCTCACACCCCTGGTCCTGAAGGTATCGTCCACCCTGAATTCCCTGTGCCTCCAGCTCCCATATGCACCAGTGCACAACCTCTGCCCTATCCAGTCCTGCAAGGTAGAATTCGGATCATGGTTGTTGGGAGGGAGGAAGCAAATGTTCTTATACTTGGGTTAGAATTAAGTATGTGCTCTAAACCCATTCATATGTCAGTGGCTTATACCTGTCTCTTGTCAGACATCATTATCATTTTCTAATAGAGAATATTGTAAATCATCACCTGGGGCATAAGGTAATTTTATTGATGGTATCATTACCTTAGCCAATGCTATAAAATTTAAAACATTGATGAGAAAATAAATTACACATGTATAGGCTGGCTTTTCAGACTACAGTACATAAATTATTGACTTGTACCAACAAATGCTTAAATGACTGGATACATTTACATGAACATTGGAGGTTGATGAAAGGTCAAAACTTCCAATAACACTTATTCACAAAGGCAGAGCCATGCCTCCCAGACTAATACATGTCATAAGAAAGCAAGAAGAGCATGAAAATAAAAACATCCAGTTATCTCAGGACACCTTTCATTGGGCGCCCTCCAAGTGAGAGATCTAATCTAGTCCAACAAATACCAGCTCCATAACTTTGGGACTGCACTCATCTGCTTCTTCCCACACTAGGGCATTTCAGCCTGCAGTCCAAGGGAATATGTCAATTTCTTAAATCTGCTCCATGTGAGCAGATTTGCTCCATGTGAGCAGGTTTGCTCCATGTGAGCAGGTTTTCTCAGTGGGGTTTTTGCATCGAAACCTCTGGTGTTGCCTATGAAAGGTATTGTGTGCCTAGAAATAAAAGAGTCTAAAGCCACAAAACCTGAGTCACCAAGGGCTGGATAGAAACTAGATCAAAAGTGTCCAATTAGAAACACAATACCAGGCATAATTGTTTTTGGGGATTTACACCCTCAACCAAACCTCTATGTGGACTCACAGTGACCCTAGAGGGATGTTGTGAATGTTTGAGGTGATAATGCGTTATGAGAGTAGAAAGCCCCCTCTTTCTCCTGAGCAGCAGCTGGTGGTTTTGAACTACAGCCATTTCAGATTGCAGCACAGCTTGTAAACACTACACTTGTGTTCCCTAAGTAGTGTTGAACATTTCCCCCCAAGGTTGCTTTACCTGGTTGATCCACCAACAGAAGCGCAATTGCCTTCTTTGAGACATCCCTCAACCCCTCACCCCCGCACCTCCCATTGACTTGAATTTCCAGTAAGGGTTGCTTATCACTCTTGTAGGAGTATAAGGCAGAAAGTGAATGGTTTTTTTCCCCTTTCCCCTTATATAGAGAAATTGACCCAAGATGGTCTCCTCTGTTGAAGTGTTTTGTTCTTTTTTTAAAAAAGATGTACAGGTAAAGGGAGTGGGCATGAGGCAGTCTCTCTACCTTATTACATGACCTCATATCAGAAGCCTGTCTTCCTCTTGTTGTTTCGCCATGTAGTAGTGGACTCATAGACTATCTGTCCTTTATGATGAACTAACTTTACTCACTATATGCCGAGAAAATAATCACAGAAGCTGAATTATATGATGAAGACTATGGCAAGAGCATTGGAAGAAGGCTGATTAGCAACCTGCAATATGCAGATGACACACCCTTGCTTGCTGAAAGTGAGGAGGACTTGAAGCACTTGCTGATGAAGATCAAGGATTGCAGCCGTCAGTATGGATTACGATTCAATGGAAAGAAAACAAAATTCCACGCTATCAAACTAGTAGGTAACATCATAATAAATAGAGGAAAGAATGAAGTTGTCAAGGATTTTGTCTTTTTTGAATCCACAATCAATGTTCATGGGAGCAGCAGTCAGGAGATCATGAATACTGGGAGCAGGATCCTACTTTGCTCCTCCCTCCTTGATGACCCTGAAGTCCCCACACTACTTTATTCAGCAAAGGCTCCTCAGACCTGGGCAGTAGGTGGAGGGAAAGATTCAGGGACCACCGGAAAAGGGACACAGCACTAGGACTCTTCAGAGTATTGAAA
Source organism: Tenrec ecaudatus (assembly GCF_050624435.1). Classification (NCBI taxonomy): domain Eukaryota; kingdom Metazoa; phylum Chordata; class Mammalia; order Afrosoricida; family Tenrecidae; genus Tenrec; species Tenrec ecaudatus. The sequence goes on along the minus strand of NC_134530.1, from coordinate 304,009,601 downwards.
AGCAGGGTTGTTATTTTGTGAACTAAGGTGTGCATGACCCAAGACACGGTATTTTCAATTCCTCATATGCATGTGAAAGTTGGACATTGAATGAGCACACCGAAGTCAAATCAATGCACTTGAATTGTGCTAGAGAAGAATATTGAAAATGCTATGGACTGCTAAAAGGACAAAGCGATCCGTCTTGGAAGAAGTACTGTCAGAGTAGTCTGTAGAGGCAAATATGGCAAGACTTCATCTGACATACTTTGGACATATTGTCAGGAGAGACCAGTGCCTGGAGAAGGACAACTTGCTGGATAACGTGGAGTGACAGTGAAAAGGATGAAGACCCTCAAGGAGATGGAGTGGCTACAACAATGGACTCCGGCGTGGGGACAATTGTGAGGTGGGGCAGGACCACACAGTGTTTTGTTCTGTTGTGTATTATGTCATTATAGGTCAGATCAACTTGACGGCACCTAACAACAACAACCTTTAGATGGTTGCTATTGGCATATGTTTGGTCATCCTTTGGTATTTAGCCTATTCTTGAGTTTAAGGTGAATCTCAAATAGCCAGCATAGAAAGTGGCTTTGTTTTCTATTTCGGTTTGCTATCTTCTGTCTTTTGATTGACACATTTAATCCACTGACATACAATGTCAGTTAGTGATATATGGGGTCCATTGCTGTCATTTTGCTGGGTTTTTTTTGGGGGGGTTGGTTTCTTTTTGGTAGTCTTATTGTGTTTGTTCAGGAAAGAAGGAGGGATAAAAAAGGGTAGCTTGGGTACTAAGAATGTCTATACCAAGCTGCCCATGCAGTCTGCTATCCATGCAGGCCCACCAAGGCCAGTGAGTTAGAGGTTTGATTGGCAGGGTTCAACTCTCTGGAGGAGAAAACAGGTGTCCAGAAGCAGCTTGTACCACTGGTCAGTGGTAAAGAGGAGTCTGCTAACAGGCGTTGATCTTCTCCTACTTTAATTTGGTCTAATTAGCTTATAAGTTGCATTCATCCCTGCCAGGAAGTGCCAGATATCCCTTCTGTTGGAACATCTATGGTATTTGCTCTGGAGAATCTTTCTATGTTTGTTCTCTGGCAGCCATCTCTCAAGAGGCAAAACTCTGTTTGAAAACCAACTCTTGAGTGCAGGGCCAAGATGAAAAGCCGTTGTTGTTGTTAGGTGCCTTCCAGTTTCCCGATACGTAGAGAACCAATGTGCCCACCTCACTATTGTTCTTATGCCCATTGCTCCAGCCACAACGTCAAGTCACCTTGGTGAGGGTTTTCTTCTTGTTCACGGCCACTCCACTTCATCAAGCAAAAGGTCCTTTTCCAGGGAATGGTCTCTCCTGACAATATGTCCAAAGTATGCGAGCCAAAGTCTTGCCACGCTTGCCTCTGCAAGGCATTCTTGCCATGCTTCCTTCAAGATGGATTTGGCTGTCCTTTTGGCAACCTTTATTATTTTCAATATTCTCCTCCACATTTTAAATGCATTGATTCTTCTTTTGCTTTCCTCAGTCAAAGTCCAATTTCCACATGCAGATGAGGCAATGGGAAATATCATAGACTGGTTCAGGTGCACCTTAGTCGTCAAAGTAACATAAGCATAAGCTGACCCAAATATCAGCTGAGGGACTTAATTTTACCACAAAAACTGCATTCAGATGGGCTGAAAAACTCGGCTTCTACTCGAGTATATACAGCAATTGCTTTTCAATACTCTAAAGAAGTCTGCAGCAGAATTTCCCAACGCAATTCGTTTTGGGATCTCTTGACTGTTGCTTCCATGAGCATTGATTGTGGATCTAAGTAAGACAAAATTGTTGAGAACTGCAACCTTTTCTCCATTCCTTATGTTGTGAAGACCACTGTGAGGATGGGACCAGTTGTGAGGCATTTGTGTTCCTGTACATCGAGTCATGAGCCACAGTGAAGGTTACACTCCTTGATCGTCACCAGCAGGTGCTCTATGTCTTTCCACTGTCAGCAAACAAGGTGGTGCAATGTGTACATGAGTCATTGTGAGCTCATCGCAACCCTGTAGAACAGGGTAGAACTGCCCATGTGTTTCCAGGCTGTAACTCCTTGTTTTTCCTGGAGAGCAGCTGGTGGTTTTGAACTACTCTGAGGGTCTCAGCTGACCTCATATGTCATGAGGGCGCCTGTTCATCTGCACATAGCGGGTTGTTCATAAGCCTCCCTTCGATTCGGATGCCACATTCTTCTTTATATAATCCAGTTACAATGATGATTTGCTCAGCATACAGACTGAATGAGTATGGTGAGAGATACAACCCTGATGCACACCTTTCCTAACTTAAACCATGCAATATTCTCTTGTTCTGTTTGCACACCTCTCTCTTGATCCATATACACATTCCTCATGAGCATCATGAAGTAGTCTGGAACCCTCATTCTTCTCAAGGCTTTCCATAGTTTGTTATCCACACCATCAAATGCCTTGGCATAGTCAGTAAAACACAAGTAAACATCTTTGTTGTGTTCTCTGCTTTCAGTCAAGATCCATAGGACATCAGCAATGATATACTTTATTCCATGTACTCTTCTGAACCTAGCCTAAACCTCTGGAAGCTCCCTATTGATGTACTACTGCAATTACTGTTGGATGATCTTCAGCAAAATTTTACTTGCATGTAATATCAACGAGGTGTTCTATCAATGATGTTGTTCTATAATTTGAGCATTCTGGTGGGTAACCTTTGTTTGGAATGGGTACAAATATGAATTGCTTCCTGTCAGTAGGCCAAATAGCTGTCTTCCAAATTTCCTTGCATTGAGGACTGAGTGCTTCTAGTCCTTCATCAACTTGTTAGAGCATTTCAATTGGCATTTAATCAATTGCTGGAGACTTGTTCTTGGCTTTCAGAGCAGCTTGGACTTCTTCCTTCAGCACCGTGGGTTCTTGCTCATGTGCTACATTCTGAAATGTAAGCTAGTTCTTTTTGGTACGGTGAGATAAAAATCTGTGCAAAAGGGGAAAGAAAACAGCAAGTGACAACAGCAACCAGAAGACCCTTAAAACCTCTAGCAAATTTGCTTGAAGGATTGTTAGAAAGCACTTTTATTTTTAAATTTACATTTCCGCTTTCGTTGTATTAGAATTTAAATTCTGAGCACTACATTTGCTGAAGTTCATGGTTAACATTAGGGACCCTAAATCCATTTTGGTTCTCCACATAGCTTCAGCTTACAGTGAATTCTTTCTGATCATGTTGCTGGCCAGCAACGTAAGTAGCTTTGTTCTCAGGCAAAATGTATTTGTTGTGATTGACGCAGGGACTACAGCAATGGGCTCAAACATTACAACAATCATGAGGATGGGGAAAGTCTGGGTTGAGTTCCATTCAGTCATACACAGGGTTGCTATGGGTTGGGACCAATTGGACAACACCTAACAACAAGCTTGGCTTATCCCAGGGTGGGGCAGTTTCACCCTCAGGAACTTGCCTCGTCATAGCCTTGATATGTCTGGGGGGTACCAGAGTTGTCTGATTGAGTCTTCCATCAACCGAAATGTAAGCTTTTCTAATCTGCGAGAACCTATGACTTATCCCACCCACGGTCCCATCTCAGTTCTGTAGTTCAGCCTGCTACGATTTTATCATGAACTTTTATTGTTTTCTGTGCTTTAGAATTTGGTCATATGGCTATGGAATCTTTGAAAAGAATTAACTATCACGGCCATTATGACGCCATAAATCACATGCGTCATGTACCATTGTCCTGTCTTTGTCCTGTTTCAGACGTGATAAAAGAGTCCCTATAAAATATATTTGGCTTTAGAGTCTTTCCTTTGCCTAAAACATGCTCTGCCTCTTTCTTCTTTCTTCTAACATGAAAATGGACCGACAGATGGAGGCTGCTAAGGGGATGCGCAGACTCTAGCACAGAACAAGTAAAGTCTGATTGCAGTTCTACCTGTTAAAAAACAAACAAATAAAGAGTTCTCCAGTGGTTTTGTGTTGCCGAAGCCTGTCAGGCCTATCAGGTGACACAATAGGAGCTTGCTAATTTGTCTATTAAAATATTTGTCGACTCAATGGTCTACCACACAAGCTCTGCCCTAGGCTTCAGAGCAAAGAAGTCAAAACAAACAGAAGTGGGGCCCTTAGATTCGGGTCACTGGGATAAAAAGAGATACATTTCTACGTTGCCTTCCTCCTGCTCCCTCTTCCCAGCTGCTGCTCTTGACGTTGACTGCTGAGAGGGCCAGCAGAAGGATGAGGCTCCTGGTTTAGAGGCCACAGCATCCCCAAAGCATCCCTGATTTCTTCTGCGTCTTTACAACGTTTATGCTGACGTTCAGTCAGCTTCAGAGCTGACTTCCTCGGCATGTTTCCAAAGCCTTTCCCTAGGACATGGAGCAGAACTGGTCCTTATTCTCTCTCCCAGCAGCTGCTGGGTCTGCACTGCTGGCCTTGAGGTTAATAGCTCATCCACCATCAGGGTTCCTTGCAAGCCTAGAAGTTGGATCTAAAGGAAGCTTAGCGCAACTGTGAAAGAGAATCCAGTGAACTAGATTTCCACGAGCCTTGCTATTACAGGCAGTGCTTGGGTTGCAAATGAAATCAGCTCCTGAGTGCGCCTTTCAGCAGAATGTGTAGATAAGTAAGAATAGACGCACAGGGTTCTGACTTTGCCCTACTGTAGTACAAGAAAAAGCTGGAAGCATTTTTAAACATATATATGTATATATATATGTATATATGTATATGTGTGTGTGTGTAATCATTCTATCAGGGGCTTGTACAACTCATCACAATCCATTCATCCATCCATTGTGTCAAGCACATTTGTACAATTGTTGTCATCATCCTTCTCAAAACATTTGCTTTCTACTTGAGCCCTTGATATCAGCTCTTCATTTTTCCCCTTCTTCCCCGCCTCTCTCCCTCATGAACCCTTGACAATTTATAAGTTATTATTATTTTGTCATGTCATTTACATTTTAATGATGTGAAGCTGCATGTAAAGCAAGTGAAGGTGACCTGTGACAAATAATTAACAAATGTTTTTGAAATGAAGATAAATTTACACAACATTAAATGGCAAATATGAGCCATCTGTAAATTAATAGGTTGTGCATAAACCAATTTGTTGGTAACCCAGAGACGATTGTACTTTGAATGTAAAAGAATCGTATTCATGAATTGATAAGTTCTTGGCAGGTGTGGCCTGAACAACCCAGAACCCCCCAAAGTTTGAGGCCTAACGCTCTCACCTAGTTTGGTTCTTATCACCCTGCAGTGTAACCACCTATTTATTCATCTGTCTTCTACCCAGCTCCTTGAGACCTTGTATCCCAGCACCCGGCACTGTTATGGCAAACAGTGGGAGGCCAGCAAATATTTGTTGAGTCAACTCAGTGAGCTTTGGTAGATTCCCATGATGTCAGTCCATGAGGCCTTTTGCATGAGGTAGCTCCACTCTGCAGCACCGCTGGCACATTGTAGAGGGGCAAGTAGGGATCTTGGGATCAGGGACCCTAGCTCCCACATCCTTGTAGCTCAGTTGGTAGCACAGTGTTTACTCAAGGGATGAATGAAAGCCTGTCGTTGTTCAAGGGGTGGGTATTGCAGCATTTCAGGATGCCATCACCTGTCTTCTTCTCATAGGTCCTCAGGAGCTCATGCATAGGAATGTCAGAGGGAGGCCTGGCTGCCGCTGAAAATGGCCCACCAGTATACCAGTTACTATTGAGTTCACCGGGACTCATGTTGACCCCATGTTCGTCAGAATAGACATGTGCTTCGTAGAATTTTCAAAAGTTAGCAGCCCAGGACATTAATCATTTGTACTACCCGGAGACCCAAGTGGGGCGACTTTCTTCAGGCCCTGCTTTGAATTTCCACATTATTGGCAGGTGTTCAATGATTCCAGATGGTCAGTGAGGGCAAAAGGTCAAGGCCGCACGAGGTAATCTGAGGCAAAAACAAAACAAAAAAAACAAAAGAAATGACATGAGCAAGAGTCTTTAATTCTGATAGAAAGAATCACCCTGCAAATCCATGCTCTACACTCAATAACCACAAAAATAGGAAATGAAGAAAACTGGTGAAGAAAAAGTGACTAATTTGATGAGAAAAAGAGAGGCTGAAGGCCAAGCCTTGAACCCGTTCAACCATTCGACCACTGCAGGGAATTTGTATTTCCACACATGATATTCCCACCCTAAATTTAAGGAGCCCTGGTGGTATAGCGGTTACCCTTTGGGTGGCTGTGATCTGCAAAGTCCGGAGTTCAAAACCATCAGCTGCTCCAGGGGAGGACGACAGAGCTTTCGACTCCCATAAATAGTCTCAGAAACTCACAGGGGCAATTCCACCCTGTCCTAGAGGGTCACCATGCCATGAGTTGGCATCGACTCGATGGCAAGGAGTTTTGGGGTTTTTATTTTTGGTTGATAGTATAGTGGGTTAAGTGTTGGGCTGCTAACTGCAAGATCAGCACTTCAATCTCACCAAGCACTGCAAGAGAGAAAGTTGAGTTTTTGTTCCTGTAAAGATTTATAGCCTGAGAAACCCACAGGGACAGTTTCACTCCGTCTTACATTTATGTCTTGGCCTGCAAACTCTAAGGTCAGCAGTTTGAAACCACCAACTGCTCCTGGGGAGAAAGAAGAGGCTTCCTACACCCATCGGTGCTTGGAAACTTCCAGGGGGCAGTTCTACCCTGTGCTATGAGTTGGCATCAACTCAGTGGCAGTGAGTTCGATAAGCTGGAATTGCTTTGACAGCAATGAGTGAGCGAGTCCAGGTATACTGAATCAGAATAGTATCAACTGAATCTTATGTATGCATAAGAATCACCTGGCAATCTTGTTAAAATGTAGGTTATAAGGTTCCCAAATTTATTTGGCCTACAGCCCCCCTTTCAGAAAAAAACAAAATTGCTCTTTGTCCCGTGGGAATGAAGGCCTTGCATGATAGCCCATAATCCAGGATAAAGTATGGGTATCTGCTTTATCAGCCTTCCACACTGCTCCACTGCCCTCCAGGGGAAAGTATGGTTCCCGTTGAGAAACAATGATGTATACTTTGATCCAGTATGTCTGGGGTGGAAATGCTAGTTCTCAGGACGGGTTCAAACTGGAATAGATTGATTTGAAGTCTTAGTTCAAGACTCAGACATAGGCCATGCGTTTAACATCTTTAAGACAGTGGATAAAAACAAATCCAGCCGAGATTTAGGAGCTAAAAATAAAAAGTAAAAACATCAAAGGTCTGTCAGAAAATGTAAATATAATTGTAACTATACTCTTCTATTTTAAAATCTGATCTTGAGGAAGGGAGACCCTTAGGAAGAGTATGAGCAGAAACAACAGCAGGAAGCCAATTCCAAAAGAACACCAGTAACATGTATAAGTCTTGAAATAATAAGTAACATCCTGAACAGGTTTTTAACTAAGTAATTAAGCCAAAGCGGGAGAAAACATGTGTACTTGTTCCATGACATCTACCATCTTCGCTCAGTCAAGAGCTTCTCTATTTTCTCCCGTGATTTAACGTCCCCTCTACTTTCACAAGTGTTTGTCAAGACCATTGTGGAGGACGAGCAGATGGTGGAAGTACCCTGCACCATGTGTCCCTGGCTCTGGCTTCAGCAGGGAATGAGCCCAAGTCTTTTCACGTTGTGAGAAAGTCCTTCTTCTGATGGACCGCACTCACATTTTATACTTCTTCCTCTTCTTTCTTATCTTAAACTCAAAGGCCAAACTCATCTTGTCGATTATGATTCAGAGTGATCCTATAGGACAGACCGCTGTACCGGCTGTAAATCTTTATGGGAGCAGAAAGTCTCATCTAAGTGTGTTGGAGCTACTGGTGGATTCAAACTACTGACCTTAACGTTAGCAGGCCAACTTACCCACTACGCCACCAGGGCTCCGATTGCTTGTCCTGGCATGTGTGGACTTCTCACAGAGAATTCCAGCTACTAATATTTCAGCTTAATTTTAACTAGTCATCTGAACACCCCGTGTGGTTTATCTCCTGGTTGATGTGCTGGATTGCTTGCTGAAAGACTGAAGGTGGAAGTTTGTCAAGAGATCTCTCAGAAAAGAGGCCTGGCGACCTGCTTTTGAGCAACCAGCCATTGAAAACCTGTGGAGCACAGGGCAACTCCCCAACACAGGGCTTGGAATCACTTTGAGGGCAACTTGATGGGCTTTATTATTGCAATACCCGGAGTGCCTAATATACACTCCCCTCTTCATCCTGTTCTCTCTGCCTGCGTTTTCTTTCCTTCCATTCCCGCTTTTCTTTCTTCCTTGCTTTTCCACCTTACAAGTGTCATCCATTTCTTAAGGACCAACTCAAAGGCTATTTTGTTCATTTACACATCTCTCTGTTAAAGGGATGTCCCTGACCACAGAGGTCTGCACCCCATTGTACTGTTCTTCCTCATGGCACAGGCTTATATGTGTAGGTCTCTGCCCCTGACCCGCCCTGAACAGGGCAGAGATGATGGTAATTCATCTTTGTTTCCCCCAGCATCTTGCACAATATCGGAAACAGAATAGATAGAGGCTTGCTTGATGAAGAGATGAATGAGAAAATGAGTGACATTGTGACTGGTTAAAAAATTCCTGCTGGACATGTTCCTCCATGACACAGTTTGTAATCTCTACAAGGGAGCTTTCCCAAACTCTCCGCTAATGACTTCATCTCTCAGGAGAAGTAAATTCCTCTTCAAGTCATGTTTCATTTATGTCACGTTCTACACCTTGCACGTTGGAATCTGATGTGACCAGAGCAGATGCACAGGGTTTACCAGAAAGCATTCATAAAGAAGGTCGGAGCGACCCTAGCCTGGGGCTTTTATTCTTGTTAGTAAGCAAATTTATTCAAAGCGTTAGCTACTGCCAGCTACTTAGAAGTGAACATGACTGGTGACACCTAAAGAAATTTCTAGAGGCTTCGCTATCTGTCTGAGTCAGCATATGTGTTCCCCAAGCAACTATGGTTTTCGTCATACACCATATTTTTAATGCAAACAGCCGCATGCCCAGTGTGCTTTGTCAACGGATGCAACCCCACCCCCTACTAGTTTTGTGGCATTAAATAGGTGGGTGAATTATTCACATGGGTGGGATGTTTGAAATATATATATATATATATATATATATATATATATATATATATATATATATATATATATATATATATATATATATATAATAATTCCAAACACCAATGAGAAAGCTCCCAGAGAAGGTATTGTGCTGTGAGTCACTTACTTAATGACAGAAACTGGCCCATTGAACACCAGTAGGTTGATCAATTTGCTGTCTTGCTGAGTGATCAGATAAACAACGCCAGCCTAGAAAGTTTTTTTAAAGACTTGGGTCATCACAGGGAAAGGGCCAGCTTAGAGCAGATCTTTTACTGACTGCTGATCAGTGGATGGCTTTTATGGAATGTTCTCTTGTGCTAGGCATTGTATCAAGTGCTAGTTATCTATTACCTCATAATTCAATTTTCACAACTATTCTTGAGATATTTTTATTGTATTTTAGATTATATATTACTTCCAGATAATGAAAGGAAGATGAAGAGAAGGTAAATCATTTGTCCAGAACAGTAGTCTTCAAGGTAACAGATGCATGGGGTCCACATGGGTACAAGAGTAGAACTTGGCTCCATAAAGTTTTCTGTAGCTGATTTTTAGATGTAGATTGGTAGGCATTTCTTTCAAGGTGCGTCTGGGTGAGTTAGAACTCACAAACTTTTGGCTAGTAGCCAAATGCATTAACCAGCCAATAATTCACCTAAGAACCCACTGCCATCCACTCCAGGCAGGTTTTCTGAGACTGTCAATCTTTGCGGGAACAGACAAGCTCATCTTTCCCTTGAGTAGTTGTTGGTGGGTTTGAACTGCCCCGACTCTGTGGCTATCAACTCAAGGCCTAGCCCACAGCACCAACCAAGAACTCACACAAGCAGTTATCAAAAAGAAATGTAGCCAAAGCTCTTCAGATGCTAATGCCCGTGTTCTTTGCACTAGGCCCTGTTATCTCATGATAACAGAACTTTGAACCTTGATAAGTCAACAAGGTGATAATGTGTTTTTATCAGAGCCCTTCTGGGGACTTTTAAAACAGTGCGTTCACAATGAAAAAGCAATTCCTCTTACCTTCCAGGCTTTCTCTTAAGTGGTCTTATTAACTGAGCTTCTTAAGGGTTACTCACACAGAGCCTGCTGAGTCAGGCACGTGGGCAAGTGTCAAAGACTTTGGCAGAAAATAGACCAATGAGGAAGTCCAGACAAGCACCACTCCCACCCAAGCCACCTGTGCTGGGAAGGGGCAGCAATCGTTCCTAATCTGAGACTAACTTGGAGCTAAATCCTTTTCAGTTCCCAGCTAGGACATGTTGTCATGGGTCAAGCTAGCCATCTTCAGTGCCCTCAAATGTTCCCGGTGGTTCCTGTTCTATTCTTTATTTGCTTCTTTTGGATGGACTGAAGAAGACTGGGTCAGGGGTGGTAAGGTGACCCCTTTCCTGGGAGAGTCCTTCAGGGCAGAGTCTGGCTGCCAGCTGACCTAATCTGGCAAACAGATAAGAAGAGCAGGAATTTTTATGAGTAGCCATAACAAAAGAGCAAACACAGGGGCAACTGCAAGGCAAGAACTCACTGAAAGGAGTTTCTGTTGTCCAGCAGCAGCAGACGTGGCCCTTGGTGCATATCTTACTGGCTTCTCATCTAGGAGACCCTCTTCACCCCCGCAAGCTCCTAGCTCTGCTCAGACAACACTCAAAAGTTCTTGGGGAATTCAAACAAGAAGACACTACCGTAGCCACAGCATCACCAACCATAGCAGTAGCATCCATAGTGCTTTTGACTGTAGTTGTTGCTGACCATTATCCAGTTTCCCCCTCTCCCTCCCTGTCCCCCACCACACACTGCATGCAGCCACACATGAAGCAGAGTTCAACAGTCCCTGGTTCTGTGCCATCCTATAATGGATTGTGGATGGCAATTGTTGTGCTCTATACGGTTTTGCTGGCTGATTTTCAGAAGTAGATCCCCCAGGACTTTCTTCCTAGTCCGTCTTAGCCTGGAAGCTCCACTGAAGCCTGTTTAGCACCATAGCACTGCACAGCCTCCATTGACAAGTCAGAGGGTGCTCCACCTGGGGCACATTGACTGGGAACCAAACCAGCCAGTCTCTAGCGTAGAAGGGGAGACTCATTCTACCACGGACCCACCCGTACTCCTCCTTAGTGATGATACCTAACATTTGCTAGGTGCGTCCAAGGGATCTGAACTTTTGCTAAGTTTCAATATTTTGCGATGTTGTTTAAACCTCACAATTGTCCTGATTGTATGCACTTGATCGAGATAGTGTAGTGGAACAGGAGGCAGAACCAAGGTGGTTAATACACTTTTCCAAGCCCATTCTGCCAGTCCATTCTTCCAGAATTACTAGGTGATATTTCTGACCTGTCGCACCCTCCTACTTAACAGAGGCATGGAGTACTTGCCAGGCTGCTTCTGTTGTTCATTGTCTGGCTGAAACCCATAAATCTCTGAGACTTAATTCAATGAAGGAAAGTATTTAGGAAGATGGATCTTACTGTTGGTGTTTAGTGGGTGGAAACCCTGTCTAACTCCTTCAGAAATCATGGCCCCTAGGCCACTCCTTTGGAGTCCTTTGGTGGTGCAAAGGGTCCGCTTGCTTGGCTGCTAACCAAAGGGCCAGAGGTTAGAGTCTAATCAGTAGCACCTTGATGACCTACTTCTGAAAAATCACCCATCAGACTGGGGTTGCCATGAGTTGGAGTTGACTCAATGATCATTCTGAACGGTGGGTCCTTCGACCCTGTTGATGTGGAGAACTCATTTATAAGGCTAACTATGCCCACAGGGCAGCAGTACCCATTTATTTACACAGAAGGCACTCATGAGAGAGAGAAAAAATAAATAAATCCACATGACTTCTTAATGTCGCCTCTTCTGTTTTTGAAGGAGTACAGCCAAAATGCTTTTTGGAATTGGGGATGATGGAATTGAGGAGGGACCAGTCCCTGGAGAAGGACATCATTTTCGGTAGAGGGTTGGTGGAAAAGAGGAAGCCCCTCTAAGAGATGGAGCGAAACTGTGGCTGAAACCACTGCTCAATCATAAGAAAGTTGGTTTGGAATGGACAATGCTTCATTTTGTGGTCCATGGGGTTGCTATGAGCAAGAGCCAATTCAGTGGTATCCAAGAGCAACAGTGTTCCCTCAACCATTGTCCTCAGCCACAGTCCACTAGGGAAAAAAATTGTCTTTGCTTTCTCAACTTCTACTCCTTTGCCCTTGTTAAGGAAAATTCCAATTTTATCAGCCTACTCTTGGACTTTTTTGATGTCATATAGGAAAAATAAGGAGAAAGACTTAAGCACACTTCTTTCAAATGGATTCTGACTCCTTGCAAAAAAGAGAGAGAGAGAGAGCGAGCGAATATGAGTGGCAGAAGCAAAGGGAATGTTCAGCAAAAAGTAGGGTCTGCATCTCTGCAGAGAGAATTGTGAGTTGACAGTGAAGGCTTCCCGTGTCTGAGACTCTTAGCAACAGCAGGTGGAAAGTACTGGATAGGATATGAGTTTTAAGAAAGATTACAGAATGTTGCGAATTATCCCCCCAACCTCCAACCTTCTTTATAAGACGTCCCTGGGTGGTGCTGTTAACACGCTGCACTGTCAACTGGAGTCCATCCAGAGGTGTCTTTGAAGAAAAGTCTGATGCTCCACTTCTGCAAAATCAACCAAGCATTGAGTCCCAAAGGATCCCCAAAAGTAGACTTCTGTGGTAGGGCATGGCACTTCATCAGACTTGACCTGAAAACACTCCTAAAGGTCTACAGACAGACCTGCAACTACTTATAGGATTTTCTTTGTTGTTGTTTTGTTTTGTGTGTGTTTCTTATTGTTTTTGCATGTCTATCTAGATAAGATAGACGGGATAAACAACCCTGAGGGGGGGAAACCATAAGACCTATGGTTTTGGGGTGATATGGAAAGGGGGGGTGGGAGAGAGAAAAGGGGGCACAAATCCAGGGAAAAGGGAACAAGTGATCTAAAATCAAAGGGAGAAGGGCATAGGATGCCTTATGGGGCTTGATGAAGTGCATTGTAGCCAAGAGGAATTAATGAAAACCAATTAAAGGTCAAACATGATAGTGGGAGAAGAGGAAAGTAAAAGGAAATAGAAGAAAGAACTAGGAGGCAAAGGACATTTAAAGAAGTATAAATACAGTTATGTACATTGCAAATATATGTATAAATAAAAATAGGGAAATAGGTCTATGTACATATATTTATATATTAAGTATTAAGGCAGCAGGTGGACATTGGGCCTCTTTTCAAGTACTCCCTCAAAGCAAGAACATTTTATTCTAATAACCTGGAAATCTGTGATGTTCCCCTTCCTGACATGATTGCTCAAGACAAAATGAGTGCATAAGCAAATGTGGTGAAGAAAGCTGATGGTGCCCAGAAATCAAAAGAGATAGCATCTGGGGTCTTAAAGGCTTGAGGATAAACAAGTAACCATCTAGCTCAGAAGCAACAAAGCCCACATGGAAGAATCATACCAGCCTGATGAGATCAGCTATCTCAGGCATCAAAGACTCAGAACAAACATTCATATAGATGTGAATGAGGGGGAGGGTGGAGTGGAGACTCAAAGCCCATCTGAAGACAATTGGCCATCCCCTCACAGAAGGGTCACAAGGAAGGGACAAACCAGCCAGGGTGCAATATAGCACCAACAAAGCATGCAACTTTCCTCTAGTTCTTTAATGCTTCCCACCACCCCTCCATTTTCATGACTCCAATTCTACCTTACAAATCTGGATAGACCAGAGTACATACACTGGTACAGATAAGAGCTGGAAACACAGGGAATCCAGAACAGATAAACCTCTCAGGACCAATAATGTGAGTAGCGATACCAGAAGGGTAGGGGGAAGGTATGGGGGAGAAAGGGTAAAGGAGGAAACCGATCCACAATGATGGATACATAACCCCCCTTCTTAGGGGAACAAACAACTAAAAGTGGGTGAAGGGAGATAGTAGTTGATGTAAGATATGAAAATAAATATAATTTATAAATTACCAAGGGTTCAGGAGGGAGGGAGGGTGGGTGAGAGAGGGAGAAAAAAATGAGGAGCTGATATCAAGGTTCAAATAGAAAGAATATGTTAGAAAATGATGATGGCAACATATGGATAAATGTACTTGACACAATGGATGGATGCATGGATTGTTATAAGAACTGTAAGAGCCCCCCAATAAGATGATAAAAAAATCCACAAAGGGGTGGGAGAGGAAATCAGCCACTGAGAATCCTAAGGAGCAGAGTTCTTTGACCCACCTTGAGTTGTCCCCTGGACAGCAGCTGGTTCTTTATAAAGTTTCCCAAGAAACACCCTGAAGATTATAATTATTTGACATACCACAAGAAATGAATGTTTGCAAGGAACAAATTTATTCTTTTTCACAGTTTATAGGCAAGATGTCCAAATTCAGGGTACCCACTCAAATGGAATTCTTTCTCTCTGCTCTTGGGGAAAGCCCTTGTCTCCATTCAGCACATGTGGGCGAGGTAGTCCTTGGAGATTTCCACGTATTTTGATATCAATCCTCCCCTGGGTTTAGGAGGTTCTCTATGCAGGAAGCTCTCTATCTCCCGCTGTACTTTCTTGGTGGTAGTCAGGTCGGTATTTTTCAGCTTGCTTCTCTCCTCTTTTATCTCCTGTAAGATAAAAGATGATATACAGTTTAGCACCAACAAAACATGCATCATTTCCTCTAGTTCCTGAATGCTTCCTCTCCTCCGCCCCCCTGCCCCCCACGCCCCCCATACCACTACCATGGCCCAGTTCTATCTTACAAATCTGCCTAGATCAGAGAACACACATTGGTACAGATCAGAGCTCTCGACATATGGAATTCAGGACAGATAGACCTCTTAGGAACAGTGGTGGGAGGAGCGATATCCTGAGGGAGGGCGATGGTCAGGGAGGGGAAAGGGAGTTAAAGGGGGAACCCATCTCCAGGTTGGATATATAGCCCCCTATCTCCGAAGGGAATGAATAGGAGAAATGTGGGTTAAGGGAGACAATGGACAGTATAAGATGTGAAATAATAATAGCAATATATAATTGATGAAGGATTCAGGAGAATGGTAGGGTGGGGGCGGGAAGGTAAAAAAGAGGAGCTTATGCCAAGGGCTCAAGTAGAAAATATTTTGGAAATGATGGCAACATATGTACAAATATGTTTGCTACAATTGTTATATGGAATGTTCTAAGATCTGTTACAGCCCCCAATAAAATGATTAAAAAAATAAAAGAGGATGCAGGTCATTCCCCAGGGAAACTCCCCAGTAAGGGTGCAGTATCCTACTCTAGTTCCCTATTGTCCTTATAGCTTATTGATTGGTTGATCACATTATGGGGGCTGATGACTTCATTACATAACTGCCACATTATATAACTGCCAGGACACCGAGAATCCTGGGTCAGCCAAGCTGAAACGTAATTGTAGGAAACACAATTCCATCCATGCCAGCAAGCGTGTAGCGTAGCCAGTGGGTGTGTGATGCTTCTCTGTGTGGGTTAGGCCACATGGAGCTTTGGTTTTTATGGGGATTGCGTATTCATTTTATAAGCATTTACTGAACATTTACTTTATGCTTGGCCCTACGCTAAGCCTCCTGATGTAAAGATCAACAAGATAGGAACTCTGTGCTGAAGGACATTACAAGAGGTGTCTACCTGCGGCTTGTAATGGTTTCTAGACCTCTGCCTACCTCTACACGTGTCTGGCAGATCGGCGACAAACAGGAGACAAAGCAAAGTAGAATGAAAACAAAAGCAAGGTCCTTGTGTGGGCAGTGTAGGCTGTAAGCTGCGATGCCAGAAATGGGCAGAGATGGAATTTCATTTCCTCCCTTCATTTTACTGGTAGCAAAGTGAACCTGAGAGAATGGGTGGTGCCAAGTCCACGGTGCCCCAGGAACAACCGGGCAGGAGGACCGCTCTAACAATCACAATACCTCCCCACCTGTCAATTCTCATAGTGGCCCTTTAGGCATTACTACGGGGAATCTAGAAACCCCTGCACAGAATACCCTTTCACTGATCCCAGTTGAGATGGGACAACAGTTGTCAAGGACTGTGGGGGTAGCTGAAGGCGGATGGGGTTGGGGAACCTAGGAGCGGGGAGTCCTGGAGACCTGGTGGCATGGGCACATGGGTGCTCCAGATCCTGAGGGTATGTGATCTGGGACTTCCAGGTCTGGGCACAGTTCATAGACGCCTCTTTCAAATCCAGGATTCCCTGGATTCTGATGTTGGTGCCCCCTCCTGAGCAGACCTTGTGTTTTCAGCCAGCCTTAGGTTCAGCGTGACCTCGTGTCTCAGGAAGAACCGAGGGCCGCAGGCCTCAGCACTTATGTGGAGAAAGTTGGCTCTCCGGCATCTCCGCTGCTTTATCAGTGGAAGTCACAGGAGGGCCCGTCCATCGGTTATAGATGGACACTGAGGAAGAGCTGGCCAACAATTAGTGCGGATGGAGTCTCAGCTGTTTGGGTTGGTTTGGATGGAGAGAAGGAAGTTCTGGATGAGGTCCCTCCAGACCACTGCCCATGTGGGGTGGGGGTGGGCATCCAGGGCTAGGCTTCCTTTCCATGAACTGTTCTTCAGAGGGGAAATCTTCCCATACTTGACACGCTTGTTGATTTTCAGACAGACGGGCATCCCTGTGGTCTGACAGCTCTCCTCCATTAGCACAACGTGGACCTGCCACCTTCCCTGAAGTAGCTAAGCAAGGCAAGTGTGTGTGTGTGTGTGTCTATCAGGGTATATCATGTTGCTACCTGTGAATCCTTAAGTCTGGAGATCAACAAGGCTGGCAGCTGGGAATGCTTCCTCATTTCCTGCTTTCTTTCACACTCTTGGGGTACCCACCCATCCTGAGTCAGCTGTGGGCTGTACCTGGACTCATGCCCATGACACAAAGTGATGGGCCCAGGTGACAAGGTGGATGGATGTGGTCCTGCAGTTTCTACTTTCCTAGAAACACAGGTGGGACCATAAACCATTGTGTAACCTCAGACCAGGCCCTAGACCACTCTGGTCCACATTTTTGTCTTTTATTAGATATTTTCTGGAAAAGTCCAATCACAATAGATGGATGTTTTCCAAGGTGCAGTTTTTGCCACTCTGTTTTGATGTCATTCCAGAGTTTTGGTGATATTTATTTAATATATCTATCCCAAGATTCCATACCAAGAAATTCATCTGTAGTGGGACTAGGATGGGGTTCCTGGTGGCACTGAGGACTAGGCATTGGGCTCCTAACTTCAGGGTCATGTTTCAAACACACCAGCCACTCTGCCAGAGATGGAGAAAAACATGAAGCTGTCTGCTCCTGCCAAGATTTAGTCTAAGAAATCCTGTGGGGATCTACACTGCCACGAGACAGAATTGACTCCATGTAAGTGAGTTTGGATTTTAGATTTAGGGTAAGGGCCAGGTGTTTGAACTTGTCAACAACCCCCTCACCGACATTTTAATACCTCTATGTTCTCTAAAGCCCAATCTTGGTGGTAAATAGAACATTTCATTTAGCACTGGATGGAATAATGTGTCATGTGTGGCAGTTACCTAATCTCCTGTCAACTTGCGAAGGGGTGGAATCTAGCCTGTCAAACAGGTCATAACCAATGAGGCCTCTGTGTGGGGATGGCCTTCTCCGGAAGATTCTGGGAACTCCTATCTTCCTCCCTGGAGGTGGGACATACACTCTCTCTGCTTAGTCTCCCTGAGAGAAATTCCCATTGACAAGCCACCAGGAGCTATGCTGATGGCAGCCAGAGCCATGGAGCTGAAGGAGCCACATGGAGACCCATGCCAGCCCTAAGATGCTTCTACTGCCACTGGATCCACAAGACTTTCCACTCACTGGCCTGTGACCTTCCTGCATTCAGCGTCATTGCATGTGTGGCGTGAGTCTGAAGAGGAATTTATAGATTGGTATCGGATTTATGGGCTAATATCAGACTTATGGACTTGATCTGGACGGGGCTGGGATGTTTTCTTTATATACAATGACTCTTGATATACATCTCTTTCTTATACACGCATGAGTACCTCTGCATTTGTTTCGCTAGTCTACCTGGATTAACACATCATGCGACTTTCTAATTATCTCACTCACATAAGGCTTTGACCAATGTGCAAGCTCCTTCACAGATGGTGTTACATTTTACTTTTAACAATCACCCTTGAGTGGGATCTTTCTAGGGTGCTGGAACTATGAGCCGTCGACTTTATACAGGCATCTATACATACAGGTATCGATACAAACAAGTATATATACATCTGTCAAAACTCTTAAGATCTGTGTCTACGATTGTTGAAGACAAATCGGGTACATAAGTAAATGTGGTGAAGAAAGCAGATGGTGCCTGCTATTAAAAAATATAATGTCTGGGCTCTTAATGGCTTGAAATTCAACAAGCAGCTATCTAGCAGATAAGCAACAAAGCCCACATAGAAGAATCTCACCAGCCTGTGTGAATGTAAGGTGTCATTGGGTATAGGTTATCAAAAAATCAAAAGCAAGCAACAAAATTGATATGAAAAATCATGGAGAAACTGGAGACCCCAAGCCCACCTGCAAGATAATCGGGCTATCCCTTGCAGAAGGGCCACATGGAAGGGATGGTATATTTACGATGTGATATAGCACTGATGAAAGACAGAAGATTCTCTAGTTCTTTAATATCTCTTCCCCTTACCATTATGGTCTATGTTTTCACCTCATTAATCTTGTTAGACGTGTGTAGGTTCATTTGTATATTCAAGATAGACACATGAAAGCCAAGATAGATTGCCCTTCAGAAAGAGTAATGGGAATAATGATTCCGTGAGGATATGGGAAGATGGGAATGGAGAACTGATAGCAATGATAACTATATAACCCCATGCACAGGGAACGAATAATGGGATAGTAGGCAAATGGATACACTGGATGGTATATGATAAGACAAATACATAAATCGATAAAATAACATAATAATAAGGGTTCTTGGGAGGTAAGGTAGGGGAAGCAGGAGCTAAAAAGGAGCTGATATCAAAGAGTTAAAGGAAAAAGAAAATGTTTTGAAACCAATGATGACAGTTATTGTACAATTATACTTGATCTAATGAAATTATGGAATGCTACAATATCTGTAAGAGCTCCCAATAAAATGATTGATGACAATTGAAAAAAAGATCTGTGTGTCTATACTTGGAAAGTTTATGGTGTAGTTCTATTCTGTTCAGTGGGGTTATGACAGATCAGAAATGACTGGACAACAGTGGGTTTGTTTTTTGTTATTATACCTCAATTCAATAACTTATCATCAAACTAAATACAACCAGACATGGCAACAAAAACTCTAGCTCACCATTTCCCTCTAGATTGCTCTGGTAGTTACGTAATCTGGTGTCAATTTGGGATTTGAGAGGATTAAGAGTGAAGGGGTGGAGTCTAGTCTGTCAACCGGATCATAGTCAATGACGCCTGGGCATAGCCTTCTCCTGAGAATTCTGGGAACTCCTTGGAGGTGGGAGATTCTCTCTCTCTCTCTCTCTCTCTCTCTCTATCTATCTATCTATCTATCTATCTCTCTCTGAGCTCACTCCCTGAGAGACGCTCTGCTGACACACATGGCATTATGCTGATAGACCACGTGCCCTGGGAGCTGAGATGCTTACAACACCATTGGATCCGCAAGACTTCACACTCACTGACCTGCGACCTTCCTGCATTTGTCGTCATTGCGTGTGTTTCATGAGTCTGAAGAGGACTTTATAGATTGGTATCAGACATATGGGCTAATATTGGACTTATGAAATTGATCTGGACTAGTCTGGGATGTTTTCTCAATATTCAACATCTCTTGTATATCAAATTCTTTCTCATACACATATGAATGCCTATGAATTTGTTTCTCTAGTCTACCCACACGAACACAATTACCCAGGGACATTCAAGGTGAATCAGAAATGATTTATTTGAAGGGCCTTGTCAAACAGCAGCAGAAAAGACCTGTCATTAACCACCCCCTTTTAATCTAAACCTTGCTCTACTCTTCTCCCAATTTGGGAAGGCAAAACCATCTTAAGCAATTAGCCAGTTGCTATGGAGTTGACTCCAATTCCAAGTGGCCCCATGGGTGTCAGAGTAGAACTGTACTGCATAGGGTTTTTGGTGGCTAATTTTCTGGAAGGAGACCACTAGTCTTTCTCCTGAGGCAACTCTGGGTGGTCTGGAACCACCAATTTTAAGTCAGCAACTGAGGGCCTTTTTTTTTTAATGCAGGGACGAGCTACTCAAGGTCTAGCAAGTGGAGTAGGGACTGGCAGTGGCTCTGGAAAGAGTTCAAGGAAGCCATCCTGGAGAAGGAGGTGTGTCTCACTGTTCCTACAGCTGGCTCTTACAAGGCCTGAGGCACATATGATCTGCAAACAATCAGCTCACAGAAACGCTGTTCTTGGCTCCCCGTCCTTTCACTCTCACTGGAGTAAAGCTGCTGAGAGTGCCCTGCCTTCATTCCACATGCTTCCCTCAGGCTGGCCCAGGAAACAAACTTGCTCTCTCACTCATTCCTTTGCATTTAGTAAGAATCTTTGTAGCAGGCACTGGGCAGGATCCTGGAGTTGGCGAAAAGAATGAGACCATTTCTGTCCTGACACATTCCCTGCTTGGAGGAGGGCAGCTAAATACGTGTCATCTCAGGACGGTTGTGAACCTTCCATCCTAGCTCAGTGAGCTAGACTCACATCGCTTGGGGTTGGGAGTTAGGGACATAGCTGCGACACCTGAAGAAGGGGTAGTTGGTGGGGGAGAAGGAAGGGCCTCTAACTATTTGTTGCCAAATTGACTCCAACTCTCCGTGATTCCTCGTGTGTCGGGGTGAAACTGTGTTCTGTAGGGTTTTCAGAGTTTTCAAAAGTCGACCGCCAGGCCTTTCTTCCGAGGCACCTCTGGCTGGACTTGAACCTCCAACCTTTCAGCAAGCAGCCAAGCACTTTAAAAAGGATTTCTAGGAAAATGCTAGTCAGGAAAGTCTTTGAAAGGGGCGAAATCCTGAAATCTATTCCAGGTTAAAGAACTTACAAAATTAAAGTCCTTTATAAAATTTGGATTCTTTTTTAAGTGCAGGATTTTTGTGTGTGTGCATTTTTTCCCCTCCCAAGGAAGTGCCCAGTCCTTTCCACCCTCCTGGCCCTTACTCCACAGTGAGAAGGGCTAGGTGTCCTGCTTCTCCCTCTCTTTCACACATGCCCTTTAGTGATAAGCAGACCCAGAGCTCAGTGTATGGACTGCCGGACTTCAGCGAGGAAGCAATCAGGATGCGGGCACTCTCATGGCTTCTCCCCACTTGTCCTGATGTCCACCCGGGCTTGATGAATAATGCCGTCCACCTATTTGACCATCTGGAATGTACAGATGCTCCTCATCAGCCTGAGGCTCTTTATGTGAAAACCTCTACCACCACACAGTGAGCTGAGAATAAGGACACCTGCCCACGGCAAGTGACAGTGGATGCCAGGAAGTCCACGCCAAGCATGGCTATGGGGCCCTTACTATGGAGTCTCGTCCCTTCCTGTAAAACATGGGATTCCGCTCCACTGTCAATCCAGAGCTGATTAGAAGTGGCAGCTGTGATTGAGGGCGAGGCTGACTGATTTCCAGAGCAAGCAGGCAGGAGAATTCAAAAAAAGCACAGCCACCTGAGGTCAACTGAGGGAAGAGACAAATAATCACACACCTCCCTGTGACCCGGGGGCATTGCTGTCCATGGACCAAGAATGTTCATTGTGGCATGCATTAGGATGATCTTAATAGTCCTCCCGGAGAGCCTAATCACTTGGGGTGCGCTCTGTTTAATAAGGCAGGGGTGCGTGGGGTGCGCTTTGGGAGACATGTCACCATAATGATCATAATATGAAAATGGTGGTGCTTCAGGGAATATATTTCAGTTATCTGGAAAAGTCATTCACTGAAACCTGCAATGCAGACGAACACAGTGGCTTTGGCTTTGCCAGGTACAGTGAGTTGGCATGTCGGGGGATGGCAGGTACCCGAAAGCACTAGTGCATTGATTCTTCACATTGCTATGCCATCATCCTCCCTCTCTGGAAAGCAGAACGCAGAGGATTCCGTTGCCATTCCTTTGGGAAAACATGCACAACAACCCCTTGCCAACTCAAAATTTCTACATGTACAGTTCACATTACTGACTTAGCATTGAATACACTCAATACTATCCTTCATACCGTGTAACTTTTATTGCTATCTTTTCCCAAAGTATTCTACCACCATTCACAAACTCCGTCCTTTAAGTAAAAATTCCCCTCTCCCTTTCCCCTGCTACCAGTGATGACCATTCAGAATTTTTAATTTATATCATTTGCTTATTGCAGACACGTGAGCTCACACAGTATTTGCTCCCGCACAGCTGTTTTGGCACGTGGTTTGCTCCGCACAATGTTTGCAAGGTGCCTCTATATTGTGGCACGCATTAGGACTTCACTTCTCTCTATCATTGGGTTATAATAGGCAATTGTCAGTACATAGCACAGTTTGCTTATCCATACACGTGCTAATGGCCATTTTGGTTATTTCCACACTTGAGCTAGTGCTGCAAGGAACATTGGCAAACGGGTTTCTATTTGTGTCCCTGCTTTCACTTCTTCTGCCTAAATACCCAGGGTTGGAACTGCTGTATCGTGTGATAGTTCTAAATTCACATTTTTGAGCAACCAATAAGCAGTTTTCCACCATGCCGGTACCATTTTATATCACTAAAGGATGCCAGTTTTCCATAACCTCTCTAGCATCTACTAGTTCCTTTATTTCTTTATTGCTGTCATTCTCATGAGGGTGAGGCTATGTTTCCTTGTGCTTTTGATTTGCATCTCCTTAATGGCTAATGATCACTACTCATCTGTCAGTTTGTACTATTGAGGTGGCTTGTGCGTTGCAGTGGTGCTGGAAGCTGTGCCATTGATATTTTAAATACCTGGCAAGCAGGGCGACCCAGGGTGGACAGGTTTTAGCAGAGCTTCCAGCCTAAGAAAAGACTATGAAGAAAGAATAGGCCGTCCATTTCTGAGGATTAGCCACTGAAACCCTTATGAAAAGCTGTGGAACACTGTCTGACACTGTGCCCGAAGAGGAACCCGTCAGCTTATAAGTTACTCAAAATATGATTAGGGTAGAACTCTCTCCCCACAGCACAGTCAACCTAAGAGATGCGGGTGAAATCGTTTTTAGAACCTTCATTTGCTTATGGGGCATAACTCAAAAGGAGAAGGAGTAGCTACACACATCCACTAATACTCTGAACACGGAATGTACAAAGTATGAATCTATAAAAATCCTAAGCTGTCAAAAATAAAATGGAAGACATAGAGATCGACAGATGGGCTTAGTGAACTGAAATGGACTGGTGGATTCACTATGGCAGGAATGGCAAATTCAAGAAGAGTGAAGTCACCTTTGTTATCAAGACCTTTCTGGGAGTACAATGCCATCTGAGACAGGATGTCTCTGTGTGCCTTCAAGGAAGAACAGATAATACGAGCAGTTGTCACATACACACAAAAACTATTAAGGCAATGATGAAGACATATAAGAATTCTATCAACAGCTTCAGTATGAAATTGATCAAACATACAATCAAGGTACATTAATGATTACTGGTGACTGAAATGCAAAAGATGAAACAAGGGTGGGTAGTTGGAAATTATAGACCCTTAATGATAGAAATGAAGCTGAAGATCCCATGATAAA
This sequence comes from Tenrec ecaudatus, assembly GCF_050624435.1. Taxonomy (NCBI): domain Eukaryota; kingdom Metazoa; phylum Chordata; class Mammalia; order Afrosoricida; family Tenrecidae; genus Tenrec; species Tenrec ecaudatus. Next base: position 303,985,748 of record NC_134530.1, on the reverse strand, counting down.
ATTTAGCAAGCCCAATAGTTTCATTGCAAATATCTTCTTTTTTTTGACATGAATGTTTACTGTATATGACAACCTTGCCATACAGAATACACAGGAAACAAATTGACTGCATCTAAGGCTCAATATCATCAGCCAAAACAAGTTCAGGGTTGAATGTAGAACAAGTTTTGAACTGCTCATATGCAAGTTCAGTTGGAGTTGAAGAAAATTGGAGTAAATCCACAAGAGCCAAAAGGACACCCTTGAGTATGTGCCAGGCGAATTTAGAGAGCATCCCAAGAACAAATTTGATGCACTGAACATTAATGCCCGAAGACCAGATGAGTTGTGGGATGACATCAATAACATCATGCATGAAGAAAGCAAAAGGATGTGAGAAAGAAAGAAAAGACCAAAGTGGATATCAGAAGTGAATCTACTCTTAAACATAGAATAACTAAAACTGATGGAATAAATGATGAAGTTGAAAAGTTGAACAGAAAATTGTAGAAGATAGCTCAAGAGGACAAGGTATAATGAAATGGCATAAGACCTGGAGTTAGAAAATCAAAAGGGAAGAACACTTTTGACTTTTCTCAAGCAGAAAATATTGAAGAAGAAATTCAAACCTCGGGTTGCAATACTGAGGGATTCTATGGGCAAAATACTAAACAATTCAGGAAGTATCAAACCAATATGAAAGGAATACACAAAATCACAGTAACAAAACAAAACATAAAACCCGAACTGGCAGATATACCCCATTTTCAAGAGGTAGAATATGATCAGGAAACTGTTCTATTGAGGAATGAAGTCCAAGTTGCACTGAAGGTATTGGCAAAAAAACAGGGCTCCAGGAATTGATAAAATAGCAGTTAAAATATATCAACAAGTTGTGGGTGCGTTGTAAGCACTAATTAGTCTATGCCAGGAAATTTAGAAGTCAACTAGTTGACCCATCAACTGGAAGAGATCCATATTTATATCGATTCCAAAGAAAGGTGACCCAAGAGAATGCGGAATAAGGAAGACCAGAGATGAACTGATGCATTTGAATAATGCTGTTGGGGAAGCACGCTGGAAGTGCCTTGGACTGCCAGGAGAACAAACAAATCTCTGTTGGAGGAAGTAGAGCCAGAATGTCCATAGAAACATGGATGCTTGACTTTGCCTCATGTACTTTGGGCATGTTATCAGGAGAGACCAGTCTTTGGAAAAGGACATCATGCTTGGTGAAAGAAAGGGTCGATGTTAAAGAAGAACACCTTGACAAGATGGCTTGACATGATGGTCACCACAAAGAGCTTACTTAGAGCAACTGTGAGTATGGCAAAGGACTAGCCAGTGTTTCATTTTGTTGTAGATAAGGTTCTTGTGGGTGAGAACCAACTGGGTAGCTCCTAGCAAGCAAACAAAAAAAGAAAAAACAGTTTGCTTCTGTAAAGATTCACAACCTTGGAAACTCTATGAGGCAGTACCACTCTGTCCCATAAGATCACTGGGATTTGGATTCAACTCAACAGCAACCATAATGTTCATGAGGTTGACTATTTTTCATGTGCCTGTTGACCATGTGAATATCCTCTTTGGTTAACTATCTATTTAAATCTTTTGGCCAATTTTTTTTTAATTTTTGGCTGTTAAGTTCTAGAAACTTTTTATGTGTATGGGTATTAGAAATGTGTTGGATATATGGTTCCCTAAGTGTTTCTATCTGTAGATTATTATTTGAGGCTGAGTTATCTTGAGAAGCCCAAATGTTAATGCTTATATCTATATGTAGAATTGTATACCAAGAAAATGGCTCACATTGTTATAAATAAATAGGCAAGTGTAAATCTGTGGGTCAGATATTAGACCTAAGGCTTATTTTGACTTATTTAGCTGCTAATGAATTCAAGATAGGAAGGAAGGCGAGTGGATTGTGGTTGCAGAAGCCAAGGAACTCAAGGTCAGCAGGTCAGATGGAAGGCCACTAACTTCTTCAAGGTTAGCAGGCAAGGTGGCAGGAAGTTAGTTCAAGTCCAAAAAAACAGCAACTAGTCAAATGAAGGATCAAGACCCACCTACCAAAAAGCAAGCACGCTTTCTCACAAGGTCCACTTATATTGGAAGCAATCCATACCTCTGAGGAAATGTCCTTTCAATTAAAGATCAGTGCCGTGAACTGAGTGAGGGTGTTGTATCCCACCCTAATCTTCTTACAGCAGATTGGCTACACAGGGGATATCATATTACTGAGATGATTACCTTGTGTTAGATTGTATCATGGGGTTTTGACTGCCAACTCACTGAGAATCCTTGGCCAGCCAAATTCATATGAAATATTAACTTTTACAGCTTTTTGTTTACTTTTTAGATAAAGTCCTTTGATGAATAGAAGTGTTTGATTTCTCTGAGATCCCATTTATTTTGTGTTTTACTGCTCATGCATTTGTTATCATATCTGAGTTAGTTGAAAGTTTATTGTGCCAAACTGGCCGATAAACACATGTGGGGTTAATTGAAGAGTGGAGAGATAAATGGCTCAGTGAGCCTCACCTTTCTGGTTCTCGGGTCTCTTGCTTTCTGATGGCCGGACCAGGGTGCAGCTGCCTTAGCCAATTCCCTGTTTTAGCTGGCAAGACTCACTTCGTGCAAGACATCCCCAAGGAGAAGCCACATGGACCTACCCCGATGTAGCCCTGGGTGCTGGAGCAGTCGTGTGGAGACCCCTGCCAGTGCTGAAATTCTTACATGTTCACTAATTCAGCTTTCCTCCTGCAGTCGGCATCATTGTGTCTGTTTTGTGAGATGGAGGAGGACTTTATGGATTGGTGTTGGACATGTGGGTTAATGTTGAACTTGTGAGCTTGGGCAGCTCTGGGTCGGGATGTTTTCTTGATGCCCACTTACCCTTTATATAAAACTCTCTCTTATATATGAGAGAGTTTCTGTGGATCTGTTTCTCTAATGTACCCAGACTAACACAAATGGGAACAGAGTAGATTGCTAGGGCCCTGGTGGGTCTGAACCTTGCACCTTTTGGTTAGTAACAGGCTGCTTAGCCTCTGTACTGCCAGGGCTCCTCTGAGGCTAATGTACATGTTCTATCTGGTCTATTTCTCAAGGGGGTATGTGGATTTGGGGTGGTTTCTGAAAAAGCAATCTTAAAGGCATGCATCCCTACATTGAGCCGATACAAGGTTTTGTTATCTATCACAGGCAGCTGCAATTAGCAATTTGCAGGAAGAGAAAATGCTTATGCTACTTTAGTAGGGATTATTAGAAATAACCTTTGAACCAGGAAACCTTCAGAGGGCATCTGTGCACTTCTCGATATAAAGTTGGATTTCACATTTGTTCGAGTCATTTGATACAAAGCGGTCCCTTTAAGAAATGGATCCGCGATTTCCGGATTGCCTTGGCCCTTCACCAAGGTGCAGTGTCTGTCCCCTGTAAGTGTCAGGAGAGTGTCAGGGAGGTCCCTTGACCTGCGCTGCTCTCCTGAAATACACTCCATGTGCAAGTTTTCAGATTTCAGTGCATTTCCAAAATACACTGCTTGTAGTGGGGATGCCTTCAGGGATTGCTGCAATTCATCTAGCTAATGTGTGTAACTTTGTTAGTGGGTTGGACCATCCTGGCCTCCCAAGGACAGAATCCGCAGCTGCGATGGATGCTTTGCTTTGCAGCTGTCTGCCCTTTCCCCTGCTTTTGCAACCTCTCCACTCCATGGGCACTTCCTTGCCTCCCTGTTGCTACTGTCGCTGGGGATGTGTTTGGCTTTGACCTGATGGTGACTAATCATTAACTCTGTGGGGTAGATTATCAGTTTATGTTAATAGCGTTGCTGGGGGCTCTGCAATGCCTTGGTGTGATAAGACCTTCTGAAGCTGTTCTCCTTGGGGGGCTCCTAGGGAATCCAAGATTGGCCTTGTTGCCTCCCACTGGGACTGACCTGGTTTTTGAAGGAGGAAGAGAAACTGCTTTGCCAGGAAGGCCCAGAAAGTGCCCGGCTTTCTGAACCACATCAGGAACCTCCCTCAGCTAACACCCTCTGGGTGACAGGTCTCAGGTTTCACAGAGAGCTGGCCTCCTGCGTGAAAATAAGCAGTCTGTTCAGATAGATCTTGGACCACTCCTTTCAACTGCCCGAGGCAGCCTGCAACCAGTTGTGCAATCTGTTTGTTGTGCGGAGTTAGTTAGGGGAAGAAGAGTTCTAGAAAGGCGCCCAAAGCCAATCAGTGGACACCATTTATTGAGAGTTCTTTTGGATGGCGTGCCCATGTGCTCTGGGAGGTAGCAGAAACGTGAGAGGATAAAAGGGGGAGAGAGGTGTGGACAAGGACAAGAAGTGTCATGCCAGTCCCATGTTGGTCCCTGAATAGTGACCACGCTTGCATGACGGTGGCATGGAACACGTAGAGAAGTGTAAGGGGCATGCCTCCTCTCCAGCTGCTGCTACCAAAACCAGGACAAGGGATTCAAACAGAAGCCCTTGGATGGTGCACACATGCCGGGGTGCTCAGCGGCTAGCCCGAAACTTCCAAAAGGTGGAAGTTTGCATCTAACTGAGGGTCACTAGACAGAAAGGCCTGATGACCTACGTCCCCAAATCAGCCATTCAACCCTCTGGAGCACAGTTGGACTGTGACATACATGGGGAAAACTCCAGTCACCCTACCCACTTGATGCCAACGCCATCGAGTTTCTGAGGTTACAAATCTCTAGGGAAGCGGATTACATCATCTTTCTCCTGTAGAGTGAATGGTGGGTTTGACCCACTGACCCTTTGATTGGCAGCCCAATGTTAGCCCACTCTGCCATCTTAACATTCCATTTACACTGATACAGCCTAGTGGGTTGTTCCTCCCAATAATATTGTTAAGAGCTCTGCAGGAGAAAGATGAGGCAGTCTGGTTCTAAAAAGATATACAGCTTCCCAAACGATGCTCTTTAAGAGACCATTAAAAACCCCCTAACAATCTACGCCCACAACAACTATAGATTCAGAAAAGCTCTGGGTTCATTCTACTCTAGTCTATCCAATCTTGAGTTGAAACTCACTTGAAGGCACAAAAATAAGGGAAAAGAAGCTTTGAGTCTAAGGAAAGCACATCTAACGGGGAAGTTACATGAGAAATGGAACTTTTTATAAGCACTGAACTATAGGTCCCAGGTACCATGCTCTTCCATGATCCAGTGCAGTCTTCAAAATAACCCCGGGGAAGCAGTTCTATGTGCATTTACCAAGGATGGAAATGAGGGTAACCAGTCTAGTGGTGGATAATGGATTTTGCATAAAGGGCCTTCTAGAGTAAGACCCTAGACACCAGAATGTCATGAAGCTGTCTCTGAGCTACTACCAAGAATGAGGGAAGCGGAAAAGATGAGGATCCCAGCTCATTTTCCCCAGCCGCACATTTTAAATATTGGACTCTAGACATGCTTCATGAATTAAGAGTTGAGCTATATATTTTTTTCCTTTTTTAAAATGAGCTTTATTTATCTTAGAGCAACTCGAGGTTTACAGAAATAGAGAGTTCTCACACAATCCCCCTACCATTGACACATAGCCTTCGTGTGACGCATTTGTCATCACCAATGTGCCAAACTTGATTGTTAACTGAAGTTCAAGGCTCACACTAGCATCCACTGTTTGCACACAGGCCTTTGGAACTTTGACAAATGCATGATGCCATGTATCCACCATTACAATACTACATAGAAAAGTTTGATTGCCCTAAAAATGCCCAGTGCTCCACTTATTCACCCCTACTATTCTCTCCACCATGATTGATGGTGCGAACACTAGCTGGCAGTGTGGACCAAGAGACACCTAGGAAGACAGGCCTGGCAAACTGCTTCCAAAACATCACAGCTTCCAAAACTGTGAGGAGTACTTCCGTTCTGCACAACTTGAAGGCACCCGACAGCAAGAATTCTCCCCACCCAGACCCTGGCAGCCAATGATCTTTTACGGTCTCTGTAGTTTTGACTCTTCAAGAATGTCACATCCCTGGAACCACACTTGAAAAAATGTGTAACTTTTCAATGGGCCCTGAGGCAGTTAGTTGATTGTGCAAACCTGTGAGATTAATTGAAGGGCAGAGGGATAAATGGCTCAGTGAGCCTCACCTTTCTAGTTCTCGGGTCTCTTGCTTTCTGATAGTCAGACCTGGGTGCAGCTGCCTTAGCCAGTTCCCTGCTTAAGCTAACAAGGCTTACTTTCTGCAAGACATCCCTAAGGAGAAGCCACATGGACCTACTCCGATGCAGCCCTGGTTGCTGGATCAGCCGTATGGAGACCTCTGCCAGTGCTGAGATGCTTATACATTGACTGAGTTGGCTTTCCTCCTGCAGTCGGCATCATTGTGTGTGTTTTGTGAGATGAAGGAGGACTTTGTGGATTGGTGTTGGACATAAGGGTTAATGGGTTAATGTTGGACTTGTGGGCTTGGGCAGCACTGGGTTGGGGTGTTTTCTTGATGTGCACTTAACCTTTATATAAACTCTCTCTTATACATGAGTTTCTGTGGATTTTGTTTCTCTAAAGTACCCAGAGTAACACATTATGGTACCTTGGGAGTAGGGTACTGGAGAAATAAATCATAAGTTAGAGAGTAGATGTTTGTTTGACCTCTCCCTTATGGTAGTTTTTCTTCTTTGTCTAGCCAGAGGTCAGATAAAAACACACTGTTTACTCGGTTGTTTCTGGGAAAAACATGGGAAGTATGAAAATAGAAAGTTTGCAAGCCCACTTGCTTTCAGCCATTAATACTTGATCTGTAGATGGGTTTAGCCCATGCCTATAAAAAAGATATGCCACACCCAGTGCTTTGGAGTACTCTGGAACCAGTGGTCTTTCTCAGAAGGTGGAAGAAATCTGGAACCATGAAGAAAACTCCTCTCTAGGACTGAATGTTAAAGGGAGCCTGTGAGTCGGTTAAAATGCTTGCTAGGTGACCACCTGGATCTACTTGTTGACTGGAAGTGGGAGAAATGCAGCAATAAAGAGATGGGTTGAGTTTGGCCACTGACACATGTGGACTTGGTTTACAGGAAAAAGAAGACAAGAGCAGGTTGACTGGTCTAAAGTTCATGAACTAGCATGAGGGGGCTAGGCTTGTTGAGTATTGGTGAGAGCCCATGGTCTAAAGGCAAGGCGACCAATAGGCACCCTGTGGAGGCTGAGTGAGGCAGCCCACACTGAGTTGACCAGGACCTGACCAGCTGGAGATTTTTGAGCCTGTGAACTGGTGCATATTGTTGCTGACTTTATGGATGTCCAGAATTGACTTTGCTTATGGATGCAGACTTCACAAGGTTCCAACTGGATTGTCTCCTCAGATTACTGAGTTGATGTAAGTGGGCAATATATAAATCGGATGCCCAGAATTGGGGGCGGGGGGTGGGTAAAGTCATGAAGTGTTTGGCTGATAAATTTTCGTAGGCGAGGGAACATATTCAAAGGATTATATGATTAAGGTGTAGGTGTTATTTAATTGCAATTGTGAGGCTAAAGAATTATGTTCAGGTGCCAAGTTGGCAAGGGGTGGATTGACGTAGTTAGTTTATTGTGCCAACCTGGCCGATAAACACATGTGGGGTTAATTGAAAGGCGGAGGGATAAATGGATCAGTAAGCCTCACCTTTCTAGTTCTCAGGTCTCTTGCTTTCTGATGGTCGGTCCTGGGTGCAGCTGCCTTAGCCAATTCCCTGCATTAGCTGACAAGTCTCACTTCCTGCAAGACATCCATGTGGAAAAACCACATGGACCTACTCTGATGCAGCCCTGGGTGCTGGAGCAGCCGTATGGAGACCCCTGCCAGTGCTGAGATGCTTACACCTTCACTGACTCGGCTTTCCCGCCTGCAGTCAGCATCATTGCATGTGTTTTGTGGATTGGTGTCGGACATATGGGTTAATGTTGGACTTTTGGCTTGGGCAGCACTTGGTTGGGATGTTTTCTTTATGTGCATTTGACCTTTATATAAGACTCTCTTTTATACATGAGTTTCTGTGGATTTGTTTCTCTAATGCACCCAGACTAATACAGGCCCCTTTCACTTCCCAAATCCCAAACACAACTCACTGCTATTAAGTTGTTCTGACTCATAACACCCCAAAGGACAGACTAGAACTGCTCCTGTGAGTTTCTGAGACTGTTTATGGGAGTAGAAAGCCTTGTTTTTCTTTTCTCCAGCAGAGCTGCAGATAGCTTCAAACTGCTCACCTTGCAGTTAGCCGTCCAACTCATAACCACTACACCACTAGGGCTCCTTCCTTCACATATCGGTATGTTTTTTAAGGTTTCTGCATGCTTTTCTATGACCTGAAGAATAACCTGCTGTCTGGATGTATCACAGTGTGTGAATTCATTTTCTTGTTTGCTTTGCAGTACTTGAACATTCTGTGGAAAAGTTGCTGTAGGCATTCGCACACAAGTTATAATGTAGGCATATGTTTTCAACATTCATCATATATTAAACCTTCAAAATAATTTTTTTGCGTTTGACAAAGGGAACCTTTGGAAAGGTTGTAGCATGTTCTGTTTATGCTCCCATGGAGAATGATGTGGTAGAAGGGAGTTTAGAAAAAATTTTCCAAGGAGAATATATATATATGTATACACACACACACACACACACACATATATATATATGTATATATATATATATATATAGTCAATTCCAGCTCATAGTGACACTGCGTCACAGTGTAGAACTTCAGGTTTACAGGAGCAGAATGCCTCATCTTTCTCTGTGGAACAACTAGTGGGTTCAAACTACTGACCTTAGATTAAAAGCGGACTGCATAACCCACTATACCACTAAGCAGCAGTGGAGGACACAAAGACAAGAGGTTTGGTGGTGAGTCTCTTAGACCCTCACAACTCATAGTGTGATTTTTGGACCAAGCAGCATTGGGTGGTTATCTGGGCAATTGTTTGAAATGCAACTTATTTATCTCTACCAAGATTTATTGACTAAAAACCTGCTTATATAGAGATTTTTTGTTTGTTTCTAGTTTTATAAAATACCAGCAAGTTTTATTAACATAATTATATACTATTCAATTTGATGGTTTTAAATAACACATATATTCATGTATAAGCTGAGTTTTCCAGCACATTTTTAAATGTAGTTTTTGTGGTAAATTTGGGTGCCTCAGCTGATATTCAGGTTGGCTTTTATTTATTTCATTTTTAAACATTTTATTAGGGACTCATACAACTCTTATCACAATCCATACATATACATACATCAATTGTATAAAGCACATCTGTACATTCTATGTCCTAATCATTGTCAAAGCATTTGCTCTCCACTTAAGCCCTTTGCATCAAGTGCTCTTTTTTTCCCCTCTCTCCCACTTCCCCTTCCCTCAGGAGCCCTTGATAATTTATAAATTATTATTTTGTCATATCTTGCCCTATCCAGGGTCTCCCTTAACCCCCTTTTCTGTTGTCCATCTCTCAGGGAGGAGGTCACATGTAGATCCTTGTAATCGGTTCCCCCTTTCCAACCCACTCACCCTCTACCCTCCCAGTATTGCCCCTCACCCCCCTGGTCCTGCAGGTATCATCCACCCTGGATTCCCTGTGCCTCCAGCTCCTATATGCAGCAGTGTACAACCTCTGCTCTATTCAGACTTGCAAAGTAGAATTCTGATCATGGTAGTGGGGGTGCGGGGGAGGAGGAAGCATATAGGAGCTGGAGGAAAGCTGTATTCTTCATTGGTGCTATGTCGCACCCTGACTGACTCATCTCCTCCTCTAGACCCCTCTGTGAGGGGATCTGCAGTGGCTGACAAATGGGCTTTCGGTCTCCACTCTGCACTTCCACCTTCATTCACTATGGTAAGAGTTTTTTTTGTTGATGATGATGACTTATACCTGATGCCTTTGACACCTCGTGATCGCACAGGCTGGTGTGCTTCTTCCATAAGGTCTTTGTTGCTTCTGAGCTAGATGGCCGCTTGTTCACCTTCAAGCCTTTAAGACCCCAAACACTATCTCTTTTGATAGATGGGCACTATCAGCTTTCTTCGCCACATTTGCTTATGCACCCGTTTGTCCTCGGCGATTGTATCATGGAGGTGTGCAGCCAGTGATATGCTTTTTTGTTCTTTGATGCCTGATAACTGATCCCTTTGGAACCACGTGGTCACACAGGCTCGTGTCAGGTTGGCTTTTACTGGAGTATATACGGTATGTTAATAAAAGTTGTACAATCGTCATCACAATTTTAGAATTTATTCATTTTTTAACCCTAAATTATTAGTTCCCCATTAGTATTTCCCAACTTCCCCTGCCATAACTCCAAGAAACTATTAATCTAGTTATTATCTCTATGGATTTATTTATCCTGGATTTCATATAAAGAAAATCATACAAAACCCCCAAATGACACCAAAATAATATGCACAAAACCTCAATCCAACTAAAAGCAGCAGATAATAGAAACTAGGATGATTCAGAAATGGATCAAAAAGGAAAACAAATGATACAATGTTACATTTTAACCTCACTATAGCTGCAATGATCCTCTTTCCAATACAGTGGAGCTTTAATCCATGTGGGGGACCTACAAATGGATTTTGGGCTTTAAACTGTCATCCATACCCTGCTACAAATTGGATGCTCAGTATTTAAGCTCTCATACCATTTCCTTCTCTGATCTTAGATTTTATTATTTACAATCAATCCTTGGATCACACAGGCTGGTGTGCTCCTTCTGTGTGAGTTTAGCTGACTTCTCACTTAGATGGCTGCTTGTTTGAAGAGAAGCCTTTAAGGCCCCCAATGCTATTCTTTCTAATGGCTGGTATGTTAGTCTGGGTTGACTAGAGAAACAAATTATTAGATACTTATATGTGTATAAGAAAGGGCTTTATATACAAGAGCAAATGAACATCCCAGCCCAGTCCAGAAACAAGGCCATAAGTCCAATATTAGCCCAAATGTCCAGTACCAGTCAGTAAATTCCTCTTTAGACTCATGCAACACATGCAATAACACCGAATGCAGGAAGATCACAGGCCAGTGGGTGGAAAGCCTGGTGGTAAAGGCATCTCAGTGCTGGCAGGGGTCTTTACATAACTCCTTCAGTTCCAGAGCCCTGTATGCATCAGCATAGCTCCATCAGGCTCATTGTCAGTAATGTCTCACCGGGAGTGAGTTTGTCCGCCTCCAGAAAGCTATTTATCTCCTTAGTGCCTCCAAATGAGGTCCTCAAGGTGTGACCTGATTGACAGTCTGAATTCCACCCCTTCACTCTTAACAGTCTCAAATTGACAACACTTTATGTAACTACCACAGCCAGTGTGTCATCTGATTTCTTCACCACACTATACTCTATCACCTGTATCTGCAGTGATCACTTTCCGAGTACAAGTATTTTAAGCAGTGGCCATACAGATATTGATATGACCCTGAGACCAAGTGCTTCATATAAACATTAAAAAATTTTTTTCATAAAGTACGAAAATTAAAATAATTTAATAAAATTATAAATAAACATAACCTCAATGATTACATATAATTTCATGAAATGATTATAGATCAACTTTTTTTTACCTGTAGATATTTCTTTTTTTTCTTTCTTTTTTTACATTTTATTAGGGACTCATACAACTCTTATCACAATCCATATATAAACATACATCAATTGTATAAAGCACATCCATACATTCCCTGCCCCAATCATTCTCAAAGCATCTGCTCTCCACTTAAGCCCCTCGCATCAGGTCCTCTTTTTTTTTCCCCAATCCTCCCCGCTCCCCCCTCCCTCCTCCCTCATGTGCCCTTGGTAATTTATACATCGCTATTTTGTCATATCTTGCCCTATCCGGAGTCTCCCTTCCCCCCATTCTCTGTCGTCCCTCTCCCAGGGAGGAGGTCACATGTGGATCCTTGTAATCAGTTCCCCCTTTCCAACCCACTCACCCTCCACTCTCCCAGCATCGCCCCTCACACCCTTGGTCCTGAAGGTATCATCCACCCTGGATTCCCTGTGCCTCCAGCCCTCATATGTACCAGTGTACAACCTCTGCCCTACCCAGCCCTGCAAGGTAGAATTCAGATCATGGTAGTTGGGGGGAGGAAGCATCCAGAGTCTGGGGGAAAGCTGTGTTCTTCATTGGTACTACCTCGCACCCTGACTGACCCATCTCCTCTCCTAAACCCCTCTATGAGGGGATCTCCATTGGCCGACACATGGGCCTTGGGTCTCCACTCTGCACTTCCACCTTCATTCAATATGGTATATACACACACACACACACACACACACACACACACACACACACATATATATATATATATACACATATATCTTTTTTTTTTTGCATGATGTCTTATACCTGGTCCCTTTGGCACCTTGTGATCGCACTGCCGGTGGGCTTCTTCCAAGTGGGCTTTTTTGCTTCTGAGCTAGATGGCCGCTTGTTCACCTTCAAGCTTTTAAGACCCCAGACACTATCTCTTTTGATAGCCGGGCACCATCAGCTTTCTTCACCACATTTGCTTATGCACCCATTTGTCTTCAGCGATCCTATCATGGAGGTGTGCAGTCAATGATATGATTTTTTGTTCTTTGATGCCTGATAACTGATCCCTTCGGGACCACTTGATCACACAGGCTGGTGTGTTCTTCCATGTGGAATTTGTTGCTTCTGAGCTAGATGGCCGCTTGTTTATCTTCAAGCCTTTAAGACCCCAGTCACTATCTCTTTTGATAGCCAGGCACCATCAGCTTCCTTCACCACATTTACTTGTTCACCCACTTTGGCTCCAGCAGTTGTGTCAGGAAAGTGAGCATCATAGAGTTCCAATTTAATAAAAGAAAATATTCATGCATTGAGGGAGTGTTTGAGTAGAGGCCCAAGGTCCTTCCGCCACCTTAATACTTAACCTATAAATATAGACACATAGATCTATTTCCCCATCCTCCTATATATATTTGCATGTACATGTCTTTGTCTAGACCTCCATAAATGCCCTTTGACTCCTAGCTCTTTCCTCCATCTCCCTTGACTTTCCTCCTGCCCTACTACCATGCTTTGTCGCCATACCTCTTCTCTAAGCAACCTTACCCTTGATCATTTCCCACCAGGCCTGCCACTCCCCCCTCTCTACCATTTTGGGTCCCATGTTTTTCCCTTGTCCCTGTGTTTGTTAACACCACTTCCTTACCCTCCCTACCCCCCCACCCCAAGTCCACCCGGAACTGTTGGTCCCGTTTTTTTTCCTCCAGGTAGTTCATCCAGCCTGTCCTATTCAGACAGACCTGTGGAGACACTAACATGCATGAAAACAAGACAGAGGAAAACAAAGCAACAGTATACAACCAGACAACAAAACAACAAAAACAAACCACTGGCAAAGAACAAAACAAAACACTTCACAAGAGAAAAGCTTGTAGTTAGTTCAGGGATTGTTTGCTGGCCCTTAGGAGCATTTTCCAGTCCAGTCTGTTGGGGCACCACGCCCTGGCCCCAAAGTCCACTTTCAGCATTCCCTGGGGACCTTGCCACTCCATTCCCTTGCTGTTCGGCTGCACTCACCGAGTGCTTTGCCTCGGTGTGGTGGGATCAAGTCAGGTGCAATTCCCACACTGTGTCTCCGGTGCTGTCCCCTGTATCGCCCTTAGTCACTGATTGGCATCATGTCTCATAGTGGGGCCAGCCATGTTGTTCTCTCTGTGGACTCGCTGCTCTACTCAGGAACATCATCCTCCTGCCCCTTCATCTTCTCCCGTGTGATCTGATCAGATATGTCCATCTCCCGGAGCTGCAGAGTCAATGTCGTCCTTTGGAACAAATTCTTTTCGGGGGAGGTGCAGGAATCCACTTCATTTATGGTGCTGGGGCCAGCCTCCCAGACCTCTCCACTGGTTCCCTCCTCCACGCCGGGATATTGCATTCACACCTTGCTGCACTGGGTTGAAATCTGGTCCCACTTTCCCTGTGGAGATATAAACAATACCCTCCCCTTGGGTGGATTAGTGCCCCAGGCTAATCTAGAACCCGTGGCCTACAGCAGGGAATGAAGAAAGAAAATCTGATGCCTCTGAAGCTGTGTCCAGGTATCATCAAACGTTTATGAGGCCTTTGAGAAGAAAGCTTCTCCCTCAACAGTTCAGTGGTGATGAGGAGAGCTTTCTGAGCTCTGACAACATCTAAATGAGCTGGTAAAATTTGGTTTTTTTGTTAAGGGTTTCATATGATATTATATCTCTGTTGGTACAGATTTTTCCTGCCCCCAAGCATTCACGACTACTTTCCCTGCCTTTGCTTGGCCAATTGTAAGTCTTAGAATTTTCATCTTCTACGTTAAGACCCAGGTTTGACGTTGGCCACTGCACCTCACATGCAGCCACCACACAATGGTAAGTGGAGTGTTTCGTGCTGCTGTGCTGTTGACTGGGTTTAAATGTAGCCTGCAGACCAGGATCGACTAAGAGCACAGGCTGGCACTCTACTTCTGAAAACCAGGCAGTAAAAATCCTCAGCGCTGCTGCAGTCCCATCCACAAGCAATCATGGCCGTGGCACAGGACCAAGTCATGTTTTGTTCTAACATGCGTGGGGTCACCAACTATTAGGGGTCAACTCATTAATAGCCAACAACAAACATTGCATCACTAGACTATTTTTTTTAACTTTCTGTTTTATTTCTTCATGGATGCATACACGTCTAATTTATTTCTCCCAATAAAAGAGAGAGTGAGTTGATTCAGAGTCAGGGTGACCCCAAGTGTGTGGCAGAGTAGGACTGGGCACTTGGGTTTTCAGTGGTTGGATTTTAGAATTAAGTTACCAGGACTTTCTTTGGCTTGAGACCTCCTGCTGGTTAGCAGCCCAACCTATTAACCATTTGGACCACCTAGGGACTCCACAGAGGTCTGGAAGGCCACTAGACTAGATGACATCACCTCCTGACTCTCTGCTGCAGAAGTTTCATGCTCTAGAAATCTTCATCTCAAAGCTCCGTGTTCACTCCCACCTATCTACTTGTGTTTTCACATCTTATGCCCTCTGCTTGGAATGCTCTTCCCCAACCCCCTGCTGCCTCCAGGCTGGGTTAGAAATCCCCCCCCCCCACTTGTGTGGTCTCCCCAGGCATGCCTCTACCCCAGTGTGCTATCTCACTGCACTCTAATTGTGCATGTGCCTGTCTCTCCCACACTTGACTCTGTGTCCTTTCATCTTTATATTCCGAAACATAACAGAGTACCTAGCTCATACCGGGGGCACAGTAAATATTTGCTAAATGAGTCAATGCAAGAATGTCTCACTGTGCACGAGGCTGGTTTTGGGTGGAGGATGGGTATGGGGAGTCTACAGTAGTGCCTTTGATGATAGGAGGTAGAAGTAGAACTTACGAACTTCTAGACTTAGGCGGAGGGCAGAGAGCTTCTCTGTATTCATATATAAGCATTGGCTTTTGTTCTGTTTGTTTAAGTACCTCTGAATTTTGCTTAATACCTTAATGGGTTCATTTCTCTATGGGGAAGGCCCATGGTATTCCCCCTTAGAAACGGATGCAGCAATGACTGTTGACGGGGGTATAATTGCTTATTTGTACTCTCAGAGGTGTTTTCTTCTGGCTTGGTCAGCACTTTGCATGACACAGTTGTACACCTACAACCCAATGATCCATGGAGAGATATGACCTTCGCTGCCTCTGTTTGCCGAGGGATTCATCGTGCTAAGAAAGGATGCGCTCTTACCCAGTCTGGCAACCTCCAAACAAATTCCCTGACAGTACAAAGAATTTCGAGAATACCAAAGCAAGAACATGCTTTTGTTGTGGCTCCAAGATTAGGGGCCACATTCTTCCCTACCTGAACTTTAACCTTTCCATAGAAAAAGAGGGCAGAGACAGGGAAGAGGGGAGAGTCATAGAGTCTATGTATATGTGGTGGGACACACCTGTTTTTCTGGTTGTTGCTCCCAATGATCCCTTGTAGCAAACAGAGACTCTAGCATTATCCTGATTGGCCAGCGAGCCCTGCTCTTTATCTCTTAATGCCCTCTACTAATGATCCCCGGGACATCGGCTGCCCATCACGTTTCTTTCCCCTTTAGCCTTTATAAAACCCTTTCTGATGCCCTTGAAATTCAGACCTCAGTCTTCAGATGTCCAATCCATGGAGTGGTGTTTTTACCGGCCCGTGTGTTGTCCAGGAGAACTGTTCTCCAAGAAGATTGTCAAGCGCTGTGATCTTTTTGAAGACAATTGCCAGGATTTTCTTCTGAGGTTCCTCCAAGTGGAAACGTTTTAGCTCCCAGTTGAATGTGTTAGCTGTATGCTCCGCCCATAGACTCTGAAGTGTTGCCTTTGAGCATTTTCCACCTTCTGGTGCCTCTATAGAGTAAAACCACAACAGTAGGATTTCCTACCCTGAAATCTTTATGGGACTAGCTTACCAGGGTTTTTTTTCCTATGGAGTGGCTCATAGATTTGAAACACCAGCCTTTCCATTGGCAGCGTTTTAACCATTGCACCACGATGGCTCCTCAACCAACCCTACAAAACCAACCAACCAACCAAACTACCTAAATAAAAGTTGTCAGCAAGTCAGTTTGGACCCATAGCAATCCTAAAGAACAGAGGAGACCTGCTCACAGGCTTTCGCAGGCCCCTGTCTGTATGTACGCAGACCATCACACGCCTCTCCTGTTGAACAGCTGCCAGGCCGCCAGGCGTGAACTGCCCTTCTCTTGCATTGTAGCCAAGTACTTTAACCACGGAACCACCAGGGATCTTTAGAGACTCCATAACTATAGAACTCACTGCCATCATGTCAATGCTGACTCACAGCGACCCCCCCTGTGGGTTTCCAAGACTGTCACTGTTTTAAAAAAATTTTTAAATCATTTTTATTGGGGGCTGTAACAGGTCTTATCACATTCCATACATCAGTTGTATCAAGCATATTTGCACATATGTTGCCATCATCATTTCCAAAGCATTTTCTATTTGAGCCCTTGGTATAAGCTCCTCTTTTTTCCCTTCCCTCCCCATCCTCTCACCCTAGTGAATCCTTGATCAATTATATATTATTATTTCATATCTTACACTGTCTGCTGTCTCCCTTCACCCACATTTCTGTTATTCATCCCCTTTGGGGGGGTAGGGGAACTATATATCCTACCTTGTGATGGGTTCCTCCTTTCTCTCCCTTCCTCTTCCCTGACCATCCCCCTACCCTCATGCTATCACCACTCCCACTACTTTCCCTAAGGAGTTTATCTGTCCTGAATTCCATGTGTTGAGAGGTCTTAGCCTACCAATGTGTGTATTCTAGTCTAGCCAGATTTTTAAGGTAGAACTAGGTCATGGTAGTGGGGGTGAGGGGTGGGGAAGCATTCAGGACCTAGAGGAATGATTCGTCGCTGCTATACTACACCTTGGTTGAATCATCCTTTCTTTATAACCCTTCTGTGGGGGGATATGCGATTGTCACTCCAACTCCCCTTGTTCACATCAATCTAGTTCTTTGGGATATATTGATACCTGGTCCCGTTGACACCTTGTGATCACAAAGGCAGGTGTGCATCTTCCATGTGGGTTTATTTGCTTCCCTGCCAGATGGGTGCTTGTTTAACCTCAAGCCTTTAAGACCCCAGAAGCTATATCTTTTAATAGTCGGGCACCATCTACTCGCTCTCTTCACCCTATTTGCGAAAGCACACATATTGCAAGATTGTCACTGTTTATGGGCGTAGAATGCCCAGTCTTTCTCCCAAGGAGCTGGTGGTGGTTTCAAATTGCAGATCAAGCCTAACAAGTAACCATGACACCACCAGGTCTCCATAAAGACTCTACAGCTCACTTAAACAGCTGTTTGTTTGTTTTTGAGAATGCTGAAGCTACTAAATTTGATATCTCTGAAGTTACACTTCGTTGTACACTGGTGACACATTAGTTTTTTTTCTGGCCATCACCACAGGCACTGAGAGAATCAATGTGGAAAATGTACTGTGGTGTGAGGAATCACTTTTATATGGCCATAACCTGCAGGGTCTTGTAACTACCTTTGAATGATTGGGTGGGACTATGCAAACAAGGCACTTGTGTTCTACCAATAGCTTTTAATAATGCATATAAGGTGCATGACACCCTTATGGAGGTGGGGCCAGGCAAATAGGTATGAAACCCAAATGAAGGAATTGCACAGCTTTGCCATACTACTAGGCTTAAAAGAGATACATGGTACTTCTCTGCTCCCTTGGTTAAAAGGCTGGAGAGAGAAAGAAGGCATGTCTCCTCTCTACAGGAATCAGCCTTGGATTGCTGTTCTTTCCCCTCCTGAGGTTAGAGGAAGCTAGATGGCTTTAACATGATTTTTTCATGATCCCCTTGCCCATTTTTTTCTTTTGCAATCCTCTCCCATGCCATAAGAACATTGCTTTCCAAAAGCAAATTCACTGCCATAGAGTCAGTTCTGCCTCATAGCCACCCATTAGGACAAGATAGAATTGTCCTTGTGAGTTTCTGAGACTGTAACTCTTTACGGGAGTAGAAAGCATCATCTTTCTCCCAAGGTGGTTTCAAACTGTTGATCTTCAACATGTCACCAGAGACTCTACCAGAGCTCCTTGAACATTTCTTTACTTGTCAGAAATTTTAAGTGAGCCACCCATATAGGGCTAGCCATGTTTTCCGCTCCACACCAAGATCTCTTGCAATATTGGGAAGAAATGGACCGATTCCATGCAGGAGGCTTGGGGAGCAATGGTTAAGCTCTGCCTGCTCACTGAAAGGTCTACAGTTTGGGCCCACCAACCACTCCATGACAGAAAGATGTGGCAGTCTATTCTTAGGAAGACTTACAGTCTTAGAAACCCCATCAGATAGGTTTACTCTGAGCTGCAGAAGACTGGATGGCAATGGGTTTGGTTCTTGGGTATCTTTAGAATTTGGATAGCATGGACCTGGCCAAGATGGAGATGAGTTGGAGGTGAAAGGGGCTGGAGTCAAGTACAGAAGTTACTATAGGGAAACCTGTGAGAACTAGAACTCTGCCTGTTTTTCCAGGCCTCACAACTGTTCTGTGCCATTGGCAGAGGACAGTGTGATCATTTCTGTGGACAATAGTCGAGTTTCCCTTCTCTGAAAGGTGTCTATGTTACAGATCCCAGAGTCGACAGGTTTTATTGTGTGGTGGCCTTTAAAAGGCCTGCTTCCTTCCCAATACTTTTCAGCCTCTTCTCATGTCTTCCAGTTCTTGGAATTCTGCTGAGTTATAACTCTGGATGAGGACTCAAGGTAGACGTTAGACTCCACTGGACACTCGGTGGGAGAAAGATGAAGCTTTCTACTCCCATAAAGATCTCCAACCTTAGGGAGGGTGGGGTGGAAAGGGGGAACCAATTACAAGGGTCTACATATAACCTCCTCCCTGGGGGACAGACAATAGAAAAGTGGGTGAAGGGAGACGTCGGACAGGGAAAGATATGACAAAATAATAATTTATAAATTATCAAGAGTACATGAGGGAGTGGGGAGGTAGGGGAAAAATGAGTAGCTGATGCCAGGGGCTTAAGTGGAGAACAAACATTTTGAGAATGATGAGAGTAATGAATGTACAAATGTGCTTGACACAATTGATGTATGTATGGCTTGTGATAAGAGTTGTATGAGCCCCTAATAAAATGATTTAAAAAAATCCCTAAACATATAGAAATTAAACAACACACTTCCAGAGAGGGGTGGGGAAAGATCTCCAATCTTAAATATCCACAGGCGTAGTTCTACTACGTCCTATGGGTTCATTGTGAGTTGGAATCGACTCACTGGCAGTAAGATTAGCTTTTCTTGAATACCATTGAATAGGAGTATTTTCCTCAGTGGAAAGAAGTATTTAGATTTTTCTTCAGCTGTTTGCCACTAACAATGTCTATTCCTTATGAAAGTCTGGACAGCAATTAGCACCCAACATCTTCAAATGGGGATCCATCACATGCCTACAAATCAACTGGGAAACCCAGCTAAATAGATTCTGACTCACTAGGTCTTGGTGGGTCCTGATATTCTGCATATATAACAAGCTCTATGGGGATGCAGATGCTGCTGGGCTATGGACCATAAGTGGCAAAAAGCAGAACAGTTAGAGTAATTGACCTGTTGATTCATGGTAAAGTATGAAGGTTCAGGGTATAGGAGCTGTATTTGTGAGTGTGGGGAGAAAGTAACCAGTTACTCTGTGTTGTCAAGAAAGGTCAAGTCTACATGAAGGGGGTCCAGGAAAGCATGCTTGCTGAAAGGGGGGTGGGCACCAGAGACACACTATTTGTTTCTTGAAACCAATGCCAACTCCAGTTATCTTTTTTTTAATCGTTTTATTAGGGACTCATACAACTCTTATCACAATCCATACATACATCAATTGTGTAAAGCACATTTGTATATTCATTGCCCTCATCATTCTCAAAACATTTGCTCTTTGCCTAAGCCCCTGGCATCAGCATCTCATTTTTTCCCCTCCCTCCCCGCTCCCCTCTCCTCATGAACCCTTGATAATTTATAAATTATTATTTTGTCATATCTTGCCCTGTCTGAAGTCTCCCCTCACCCACTTTTCTGTTGTCTGTCACCCAGGGAGGAGGCCACATGTAAATCCTTATAATCGGTTCCCCCTTTCCAATCCACCCTCCCTCTACCCTCCCAGTATCGCCACTCACACCACTGGTCCTGAAGGGATCATCCACCCTGGATTCCCTGTGTTTCTGGTTCTTATCTGTACCAGGGTACATCCTCTGGTCTAGCCAGATTTGTAAAGTAGCATTGGGATTATGGTAGTGGTAGAGGAGGAAACATTTAGGAACAGAAAAGTTGTATGTTTCATCGATGCTATGTCACACTCTGACTAGCTCTTCTCTTTTCTGAGACCCTTCTATAAGGGGATGTTCATTGGCCTACAAATGGACTTTGGGTATCCACTAGACACTCCCCTCCCACCATTTACTATGATAAGATTTTTTGTTCTGATGATGCCTGATCCCTATCCCTTCGACACCTTGTGATCACACAGGCTGGTGTGCTTCTTCCATGTGGGTTTTGTTGCTTCTGAGCTAGATGGCTGCTTGTTTACGTTCAAGCCTTTAAGATTCCAGACGCTATATCTTTTGACAGCTGGGCACCATCAGCTTTTATCACCACATTTGCTCATGCACCCATTTGTCTTCAATGATCGTATAATGGAGGTAAGCACACAATGATATGATTTTTTGTTCTTTGATTCCTGATAACTGATCCTTTTTGCACCTTGTGATCACACAGGCTGGTGTGCTCCTTCCATGTGGCCTTTGTTGCTTCTGAGCTAGATGGCCGCTTGTTTACCTTGACGCCTTTAAGATCCCAGACGCTATATCTTTTGATAGCCGGGCACCATCAGCTTTCTTCACCACATTTGCTTATTCACCCTCTTTGTCTTCAGCAGTTGTGTCGGGAAGGTGAGCGTCACAGAATGCCAATTTAATAGAAGAAAGTATTCTTGCATTGAGGGAGTACTTGGCCAACTCCAGTTATCTTTGATTAAAAGCCTTCCATTGGATTTCCTGTTATCTACTAGCTTTTGCCATCTCCTCCCATATTATTTTAACTGTGAAAGAGTCTTGAACAAGCCCATATCGAAGGTTGATTTACACAAGACCAAATGTTCCCCAAATGATAATATTGTTTTCCAAGGATGGAGCTCTGTTGGCCTAGTGGGGCTAAGTGTTGGGCTGCTAACTGCAAAGTCGGTGGCTTCAAACCCACCAGTGTCTCTGCAGGAGACAGATGAAACTGCCTGCTTCTGCATCTGAAGAAAGAGTTCTGCTTTGTCCTGTGGAAGTCACTGTGAGTGGGAATCCACTTGAGGGCAGTGGGCTTGGTTTTTGGTTTATTTTACAGGGGTGTCCATGGGTAGGGCAAACAGTTAACCAGCTCAGCTACTAATCAAATGGATGGTTGCCAAGTCCATATAAGGAAGCCTTGGAAGGAAGGCCTGGCAATCTGTTTCAGAGAATCCAGCCCCAGAAGGCGGGAGAGAGCACAGGTCTTCTCAGACACACAAAGGTTGCCATAGAGTGAGAGCTGATGGCGGTGGTAAGTGCATAATGCCTTGATTTAAAGTGCAAGATGCACCCCCTGTTGTGCAGGTGTGTTGCCCCAGCCTTTTAATTAGGGCGAGCGATCCAAACAGCCTTCAATGCGAGCATGAGTCCCTTGCTATGGGGCAAGCATGTAAAAACAGTAAGTCTTTTAAAAAATGGGTTTTTAAAATCTGGAATAGACGACGGGTTTACATTTCAGATAATCAAATTTGTAGTAAGCCGTCTAATCTATTAATCAATGCCCCCATCAGTTTACCCTGCCCCTCTTTAATTTCTCCTCACCTTTTTTACAGATAACTGTCTTCTACCTCGCCCTTGTTCATACCCATCAACCCTCCAACCTCTGGCCTCAGCTTCTCTTCCTGGCCCCACATGGGCTTCTAGGAACCTCCAAAGTGCTCCTTTGAATAAAGACTTGAACCAACCCAGTGTTTGAAAGTCAGTTGTTTCCTTTATAACAGTAGGCTCCTCTTCTGACTGGCTGGTTTCACTCAGCACAATGTTCTCCAGGCCCATCCAAGCCGTGGGGCGCTTCTTGGTTTCCTCATTCTTTTGAGGGGTGCATAGTATTCCACTGTGTGTAGGTAACAGAGTTTCTTTACCCATGCTTCTGCCGAGGGCCATTTAGGTTGTTTCCATCTTCTTGTTACTGTGAACGGAGCTGCGAGGAACATAGCGTGCATAGGTCTCTTCATGTTAGGGCTCTTACTTCTTCAGGGTTTGTGAACAGCCGAGGGATCCCTGGATTGTGTGGCATGTCTATTCCCAGTTGGTTGCGCTGACACTGTCACAGTCTCCATGGTGTTTGCATATAATCCCAGTTCCACCAGTCATGTCTGTATGCTCCCAACGCTCCGCAGCTTCTTCAGCATTTCTCTCCTGCTCCTCTGAAATTGGTTGGCGTTGTTGGTGTAAGGCGGTATTTCATCCTGCTTTCATGGCGAAGCAGTAACTCTTAACTTTAATGTCTGAGCAATCAATGCACTCTTTTCTTAATGGAAAAAATAGCATACCACACTCAAATTTTTTAAAAAATGCACTCATGTCTTTGTAACAAGGAGAGATTTTTCTTTTTAATCCTTTGCAAAATGGGCACAAACAGTGTAATCTGTTGAACATTCTTTCATTAAATGTAGCTTAGGGGTCAGCAGCATGCACTTAAAACCCCAGCTTGTAAGAACGTTATTACGTTTTGGATGTCTTTTTATGATGATGATCTCCTTTTTTATCTTCCCTCCTTGAGAGTGTGTGTGTACGTGTCGTTTTGCGTTCTGGAAGAAGACAGCAGTTATGTTTTATTAATGTCAATTACCTGGGCGATTTACTGGAGAAGTCCCTGGCAGAAAAGTCCATGTCGCTCCCGTGTTCCCTATTCTGCTGCCTTGAGGACATCGTGGCCCCAGCAGCAGGTGCAGCCGACCGGGCTGTATTCGTTTCACGTCACGGTTCACTGCTTGAGAATGGGAGAGGACGTAGAATGCGCTCTCCCACTGTCTGTCTAAGAACGGTCACCCCAGACCTTATTATGGTGCCTTCTGTTCTGCATTGCTGCCTCCAGTCAAGTTCGGTATTTGATCACTCAGGGTAAAGAGACCACCAGTTACGCACCTGGACAACTATGAAATAAATGCAGTCCGGGGCATGTGAGGGTTTTATAGATTCCAGCCTGTGATCAGCTCCCTCCCTGAAGAATGTGTGTGGACTGTGTCTATCTTTGCCGGTCTCGCTACAAACAAGATCTGTACAGAGTGATTAGTCACCTGGCACCCTGGACGGAGTCAGGAGTTTCATTCTGTCTAGCTGTGGAGGTTATTAAAGTCTGATGTGCTGTTGTGGGAGGTTCTCGTGTTTTCTTTAATTGGCTCTGAATCAGAGGGGTTTTGATGTTTGCAGACAAAAACGCAGCCAAATTTGTCAATCGCAAAGACTACCTCTAGCAGGCCAGCAAATGATAGCCCTAATTATGTTCTCTAACTTCTTCGGGACGTGGCGTGTACAATACCTTCCATGTGCCTCTAAGTTAACAAGTGGGACTCACCTAGCCTCAACTTTAGGTAGCCGTGAGCCTGACTGGATCAAAGTGTCTTGGGGCAGGGCACAAAGTGGCAGTCACCTGCTTGCTTCTCTGTGATCCAATTATTCCTGATTTGTATTTGGTGCTGCTCAAAGGTGGGATATTTAGCCTGCCCACACCATATAGAATGGTACGTTTACAACCATTACCCTCTCCCCAAGAGGTCCCCCCATCCCAATGTTCTCACTTCTGGGGCTAGCACCAATAGCCTCAGAGTGATTTCGAACACCTGGACCCTTCACTTTCCAACCCTTAGAATGTACTTCTTTCTACAGGCTTTTATTGCCAAGTACCCCAGTTCAAGTCCATGGATGGATTGCGGAAGCAGCTCCTACTCAGTTTACCAGCATCCAGCCTTTTCGCCTACCTTCCGCATAGCTGTCCGAACAAGCCTTGCCTTACCTGCCTTGATACAATAAGAAAGCCAGCATGTTGCTCAAGACTTGCATGAGTTGGCATGATTTTCACTTCTCCCCTTCGCTGTTAACAGCCTTCCCGGTTCCATCTCACACAGTGTCCTTGCACTTCACTTCACATGACTCGCTGAATGCTTGCCCTACCTCTGTGCTTGACTCTTTCCCCCAATCTGGAATGTTCTCTTCCTTACACTCTCTGCATCTCAACAAGACTTCAACTTCTCACCAGATTTTTAAGGTAGAATTAGTGCTATGATAGAGGGGGCAAGGAAGCATTAAAGAACCAGAGGTAAGCTGTATGTTTCATCGGTGCTACACTGCACTCTGACTGGCCCGTCTTCTCCCCATGACCCTTCTGTAAGGGGATGTCCAATGGACTCCACTCTCTCCCCTCCCCCCAATTCACATTGACATGATATTTTGTTCTGAGTCTTTGATGCCTGATACCTGATCCCACCAAAACCTCATGATCACACAGGCTGGTGTGCTTCTTCCATGTGGGCTTTGTTGCTTCCCAGCTAGGTGCTGCTTCTCTATCTTCAAGCCTTTAAGACCTCAGATGCTATATCTTTTGATAGCTGGGCACCATCAGCTTTCTTCCAACATTTGCCTATGTGCCCATTTGTCTTCAGTGATTGTGCTGGGAAGGTGAACCTCACAGAATGCCAGATTATTAGAACAAAGTGTTCTTGTGTTGAGGGAGTACTTGAGTAGAGGCCCAATGTCCATCTGCTTCCTTAATACTAAACCTAACTCTACCTTACAAATCTGGCTAGAAACACAGGGACTACAGGACAGATAAACTCCTCGGGACCAATATTGAGAGTAGCCATACCAGGAGGGGAAGGGGAAGGTGAGGGGAGAAAAGGTGAACCAATCACAATGACCTATCTATAACCCCCTCCCAAGGGAGTGGACAAGAGATAAGAGGTAAAGGGAGACATTGGACAATGCAAAACATGGAAACATAATAATTTATAAATTATCAAGGGCTCATGAGGGAAGGAGGGAGGAGAGGGAGGGGCAAAATGAGCTGGTACCAAGGACTCAAGAAATAAGAGAATGTTTGGAAAATGACAAAGACACCAAATGTACAAATGTGCTTGACACAATGGATGGATGGATGGATTGTGATGAGTTGTACAAGTCTCCAATACAATGATTTATAAATAAATATTTTATAAAGATGTCAACATCTCATGCAGGAAACTGTTGAACCATGCTCCCTCTTCTCTGTATCTCCCAGCCCCCACCCCTACCTATGTGTTTGAGCTGATATTAAATCATTTTTATCTGATGACATTTTGTTTTATAATCTTTTGCAAAGTACTTCTAAGGCATTTGGAATGTAACTCAATCAAATCCCCTATTCCCTCATTCCCCAGCGGGAAAACTTGAAGTCAGGGAATATGTCTTCTACTGTTTTTATATGCCCCCAAATATGTATGCATCAATTCATCATGGACAACAGATTTGCTTCAGCACATAATGGATACAGATACTCAAGTGAGGAAGACGGACCCCGTCTTTGCTGTAGAGGTGGTGTGGAGTGGATTTATAGAGCTACTATGTCCAGGACAGAAAGGAAAGTGAGGCACACAGTTCCCAAAGCAACGAGAAAAGTCTCCATAACAGTTTCACAGTCCGAGCAAAGGATTTGAAATTGTGCTGTGATACTGAAAGGCAAGAGAAATGGCAGAGGCCTGTCCACTTATTGTGGACAGTCATAGGACACAGCTTCACTTTTAGGAAAGGACACAGCCAACATGGAAGACAAGCATCTGTCAGATACGATAGACCTGTGCACCTCTCAGAATAGTAGGCTAAGTGTTCTGAGGGGGCTGAGAATGGTCTACATCTTAACTGGGGTGATGGTGTTAAAATACATAAATTTCATATTTGCTAAACATAAAATATCAGGGTAACATAATTATGATTTTTATGGATTAAATCATGCACCCCCTCCCCATTAAACTTCTGGAATCCTAAAACTTGTGCTTGCAATCCTGTGTGGAAATAGGATCATCTTTGATTTATTTAGATTTCACCCAAATAAACAAGTACTGCATCTAATCGCTACTGAGTTAATAAAAAAGCAGATTAGACACAGCAATGCACACAGAGGAAGACGGGTACTTGTGAGGATCATCTCTAAATCAAGAGCCAAAAGACCAAGGAATGGTCATCACCATGACCCTGATAAGAACTTTCCGTACCCCCCAGAACTGTCAGAAAATGCACTCCATTTTTCAAATACACTCATTTCAGCTACAGTAGTATGAGATAATGAAGAT
This sequence comes from Tenrec ecaudatus, assembly GCF_050624435.1. Lineage (NCBI taxonomy): Eukaryota > Metazoa > Chordata > Mammalia > Afrosoricida > Tenrecidae > Tenrec > Tenrec ecaudatus. Next base: position 303,958,891 of record NC_134530.1, on the reverse strand, counting down.
GGACATCAATAAAGACATTTTTAAAAAATTGAGGAGAAATTGTCAGAAGGGAAGACAAAGCTAGCACAAATGGCTTTGAGTTGTCCTGTCTGTTCCACAGATGAATCCTGCACAGATCCCCAGGTGAGTTGGAAGGCCTCCTATGACGGCATTACATGAGCTTCCAGGGAGCATACGTCATCTGAGTAGATTCTTGTCCCCTGGACAGGCAGGTGCTAAGGGATTGCCTGAAAACCTGAAGACCAGTGTCTTGCTCCTGCTCACGGGCTCCCCAATGGAAGCACTTAGGACCTTTGAAAAGAATGCCGAGTCCCAACCTCAGAGATCCTAATTCAGTTGGTCTGGGATGGGCCTTGGTCTTGGTATTTTGAATTTTTGGTTGGCCTTGGTGTCCCCCAAGACTATGGTCCTGAGGTCCCAGGCCTACTGACTTGATCCCTCAAGGTGTTTGGTGGTGTCTAAGGTGGTCTTGATGGTGTGGATCATAACAAAGTATAGATAGCTGTGAGAAGAAGAAGAATTCCACAACATTTTATTGTGCTCATGTGGAACCTGTACATGAATCAAGAGGCAGTTGCACAAACAGAGCAAGTGAATATTACTCCATGGCTTAAAACTAGGAAACAGGTGTGAAAGAGGTGTGCTCTCTCATCATACTTATTCAATGTGTATGCAGAGCAAATCATCAGAGAGGCTGGCTCACATGAAGCATGTGACCTCAGGGATGGGAGGCAGGCTTATTAACAACCTGTGATATGCCCATGATACAACCTTGCTTGCTGACAGTGAGGAGGACTTGAACTACTTACGGATCAGCATCAAGGATGGCAGACTTCAGCACGGATTACAACTCAATGTCAAGAAGATCCACATCTCCACAACTGGACCAACCGGCCACAGCATGATAAATGGAGAAAAGGTTAAAGTTGTCAAGGAGTTGGTTGCTTGGATTCACAATCAGTGCTCATGGAAGCAGCAGTCAAGAGATCCAAAGACGACCCGCATTGCTGCACCAGACCTCTTTAGAGTATTGGAAACCAGCGTGGTTACTTTGAGGACTAAGGTACACCTGACACAAGCAAGTCATGGTATTTGAATTGTCTCATGGGCATGTGAAAGTTGGCTATTTAATAAGGAAGACGAAAGAAAAATCTTTGCATTTGATTTGTGGTGCTGGAGAAGAAAACTGGAAGTACTATGGACTTCTAAAAGGACCGATCTGTTTTGGAAGAAGTTCAGCCAGAGTGCTCCGTAGAGGCACGGGTAATGAGTTATCCTTTCGTGTGCTTTGGACAGGTTGTCAGGAGAGACCTGTGCCAGGAGGACATCATTTTTGGTAAAGTAGAGGGCAGCCCAAACAAGGAAGGCCCGTACGAGATAGAGTGACACAGTGGCTGCAATAACGGGCTCAATCACAGGGGTGATTGCGAGGTGAGTGCAGGACAGAGCAGCGTTTCCTTCTGTCGTGCGGGAAGAGGTTGCTCTGGGTCGGAACTGGCTCCATGGCATCAAACAACAACGACGACACCAGGAAGTATTTTCATAATTATGACCCCTGTATGCTCCACTACATTCATGGCTACATTGGCAGCAAAGGCTAAGACACATGTACAAATACCTTCTGTCATATATATGCATACATTTCCACTCTCCCTCCCACACTTGTTCAGTATATACATCTATGTAAGTATATTCTCATAGAGCACTGTTATTGCAGGCTTGTGTATTTCACAGTAATTATGTCTTTTGCCTTTTACGCTCACAAACCCCACTGTCTTCGTCCGCCTCCACTATTTTTTCCTAATTTCCCTCTTATTGAGTCTTACCTTCCCCCTCACCCAAGTGAGCTTTGGTCCATCCTCCAGCCGAGACATCCCTCAGATTCTGATTCAGTTGGTCTGGGATAAGCCTGGACATTGGGAATTTTTATCAGATGCCCCAGGGCTTTCTAGTCATCTAGTGTGCAGGTGGAGTTCAGATTCCTTAGTAAGTCCCCTGCCCTCTTTTTTTAAAATAAAGTATTTTATTAGGGACTCATACAACTCTTATCACAACCCATGCATACATCAATTGTGTAAAGCACATCTGTACATTCTTCGCCCTCATCATTTTCAAAGCATTTGCTCTCCACTTAAGCCCTTTACATCAAGTCCTCTTTTCCCCCCTCCCTCCCCACTCCCCCCTTCCTCATGAACCCTTGATAATTTATAAATTATTATTTTGTCATATCTTGCCCTGTCCGACGTCTCCCTTCACCCCCTTTTCTGTGGTCTGTCCCCCAGGGAGGAGGTCACATGTAGATCCTTGTAATCAGTTCCCTCTTTCCAACCCACTCACCCTCTACCCTTCCAGTATCGCCCCTCACACCCCTGGTCCTGAAGGTACCATCCGCCCTGGATTCCCTGTGCCTCCAGCTCCTATCTGCACCAGTGTACATCCTCTGCTCTATCCAGACCTGCAAGGTAGAATTCGTATCATGATCGTTGGGGGGTGGGGGGATTGGAAGCATTTAGGAGGTGGAGGAAAGCTGTATTCTTCATTGGTGCTACATCGCACCCTGACCTCTTTTAAAAATGGTGGTTCAGGAAACAAGAGTTTCACAAAGGTGAAGGGCTTGGCCTAGGTGGGGCTTCTCGGCTGTCTGTCCGTCCGTCCGTTGTGGACATTGCAATCACCTCAGGAGGCTGTGGAGCCTCCCCAGCCTGCGATCACAAAGGCACAAGTGGTCAGAGCCAGGGAGCTGAGCCAACTGCCTTGATCCCTAACCTCAGGTTTGTTCCACTTCAGCTCCCCACACCTGACTTCATTCCTGGCAAGGGCTTTGAGACCAGAGTTGCCCTCTGTGACTTTCATTTGCACCTGAGCGCATCAGGGCAACCCCACTGCCTGGGGACGGCTCAGAGGACAGGAGCAGGGAGAACTCATGCTTCCACTTGCTCTAGATCCCACTACAAGGACGCCAGGGGCCCAGTGCTACCTCTTCGGCCTTCACTTCCCTCCTCCCCAGCCTGTCCCCAGCCCCACAGTTGTAGAAGCCTCTCAGGTTCCTAACTCCCTCCGTGTGCCATCCCTCTGGCTATGATGAAAATACAGTTGTTGACATTCAAAATGTAAGGAAGTAAAATAGGGTAAAAAGCAGTCAAACAATGACTACTAAAGAGTCTGGTGTGTTTGCAAAGTTCTAGTTGGGAAGGAAAATTAACGAGCTCCTTGCAGCTGGCTTAAGACCTCCAATAATGGGAGTCGCCTGACTGAGCTGAGCCGGGGGCTCACTAGGATGGTAATTGGAAGTCAGCATGAAAGACTGATGATGTGGAATTCGAAGTCTGTTTTTAAAGACCCCACTTGTGGCCACAGGAAATTCACTGGCAAGGCTGCCATTTAGAAGCAAATGTGAACCTCTGTCTGAGACATCAATCATCCAGATGGATTGAAAGTACACTTTTAAAAATATATATATTTTTACTGTTTTTTCCTTTGTAACCATTTGTTTCTTTGGAGGGAGTCAGGCCAATGTCTGCATTCCATGGTAGCGGCTAGTTTTCTTTGTTATATTCTGTCACTTTCATTTGTATCATTTACGTTTCCACGGGATGATTATTATGAGCCAAACAAGGGTACACGGTGTCTTCAAATGCAAAAGAGCAACACACCAGCCAGGCTCTGTGCCAGTGGTTGGCTAAAAGCATGTAAGGGAGAACTTGGTTCAAAGCAGAATGTTTCTGGTCAACACAACCCTGTGCTTCCATCGCCTGCCCGCTGTGGAGGCGTGCGTGTTGCGGTGATGCTGAATAGGTTTCAACAGAGGGTCCAAGTTAAGGCAGGCTTGGAAGAAAGGCCTGGAAATCTTCTGAACACCAGCTAGTGAACACTGTATGGGTCACAAGGCTCCAATTGTCAACTCACTGGCAGCTAACAACAAGCATTATGTCAGCACTCACACACGTGGGAATCACATAGTAGTTGTCAAAAACAAAGTCCTGAGATGTGGTCCAATGGGGAAAACGTTCTGCTATGGAGTAAGTCAGACCTAAAAGGTTCTACTGTGTGTATGAGCCTGTTTAAATCAAATATTTAAAAGAGACAAATAGAGACTAACGATTTGGGTGGTTATCAGAGGCTGGAGAAAGCATGGATGGGAAAACCCAAGCTCAAACTAGTCAATTCTGACTCATCGCAACGCTACAGGGCAGAGGGGAACAGCGCTGCACAGCTGGTTGGAGTAGACAGCCTCGTCTTCCTCCCTTGGTGAAGATGGTGGATTCCAAGGGTTGGCCTTGCAGTTATTAACCCAATGACTTACCAACTAGGCCAACAGGGCGCCACTGGAGTTCCACTTGGATTGGGGAACTATTAGCTAATATTACTATTTGGGGTGATGAAAGTTTTTTACAAATAGGTAGTGATGACGGTTGTATGACCTGATGAATGTAATGAATACACTTAAAATTGAGCACTCAGAGCGAGTCATTTGAACAATTTTAATATACATATGGGAGAGAAATGATATATATATTTATCAGGTATCAGGGGATTCAATGTTTACTTTACACTCTTGGCTCCCAACATGTAGATAAGGCACGTGCACATATATCTAAGGTGGACTGAAGCCTTGACTCTTCCAAGACTACTATCTTATCATTTATTGCAATGTAATATTTTTAAGTCATTTAAAATGTATTTGTGTTTCAACACATGGTACGGTTATCTTGTATGTCCATGTGGTATACAAAGGGTACCCCCCCAAAATGAATTTTTTTTCAAAGCTACGTATTTAAAATTTTTTAACAAAATAACTCTATCACCTTCAAAGTACTTGCCATTACACTTAATACCCTTTTCAAACGTGTGATTCCATTCTTGGAAACATTTTTTAAACTCATCTGTTTGAATGGCTGACAGCACCTCCTTCCCCCCCCCCCCGCCCCCCGCCGTTCACCTCTTCTACGTTGTCAAATCGCTGTCGTTTCATGTCCCCTTTCACTTGTGGAAACAAAAAGAAGTCAGGTGAGTCAGGTGTGTGGAGCAAGAGAGGCATGCTAGTTTTTTGCCCAAAACCGGTGCACTGACATGGCTGCACGAGCAGGTGCATTGTGTGTGGGCAAAACCAGCCCCCTGTCTGGCACAAATCCGGCCTTTTTTGTCACACACTGTCACACAAGTTTTTCAAAACCTCTAAGTAGGAAACTTGATTAACAGTCTGACCTGGTGGAACCAACTCCAAATGCACTAGCTCTCCCACATCACATCCCTTTTGGGGGAGGGGTACCCTCTTGTACATATATGTGTATGTGTGTATATAATGTGATACACATACTCATTCATATACATATATAGCCACATATTTGCACACTCATGTGTATATACTTATATAACTACATAAACACACCTGTGTACAAACACCCATGCATTAAGCACACAAAGTTCTAAGGTACTGTCCAATATGCACTTGAAACTTCTGCATCGCTGTAGAAATACCAGGCCCCAAAGTGCCCCAGGTGACTTCCCTGTCGCTGCCGATCTCATGTTCCTCTGCTCTGCCAGAGGCTGGTTGTCAAGATTAGTTAATATTTGCAAACTGCTTCAAAGGACAGGCTATCTTAAACTCCTCACCTTGTCTGTAATACAGGAACCCAGGTCCCAGGGAGACTTCACCTGTAGGCTCATCAGCAGAATCTCAAAGCAAAGAAGCCCCTTCTTGGTCCAGGGGACACAGTGGGGCCAGGAAGGGGGATCTGGATTGTTTTTCCCCCTGAAATTCTTTTTAGCAATTGGCAGGAAAGAGACCACAGTAGGCGTCTCACCGGACAGATTTCTGTTTAGGCTGAGGAAGCAAGGATCCAGCCAAAAGCCAGGAGGAGACACATGTTCTTGGGTTAAAGATAAACTGAAAAGGTATTTTAAGATCTAGCGGTTGGTCCAGTGGGAACAATAGATAAATTACAGGCCCGGGGATTAAGCCAACTTCATCTCTGACTAGTTTTGTTTGGAAACTAGAATGACATAAAAGCTGGCAAACAGTGATAGACTTGAAAAAATGATTGTCAAGAAAACCTCCACTTTCCTCTTTGAAAGTAAAAACATCCCAGAGGGCTTAGAATGGTGATTCTAAAGAAACGAATGAATAAGCAAGGACGGGTCAGTCAGTCTGTCCTTGCTGCCTGGTCAAAATGAACAGAGGAATGTTATTCTTCATGATTACCCATACTGGACTCATCTGCAATGTCTTCTCGCCAGTTACAGATGGATTGGTTCTTAGATCTTCGTGGCGTTAGATGCTGTGGAGTTGGTTCCCACCCATAGCAACCCATTTACAACAGAACTCTGCCTAGTCATGAACCACCCTTGAAATCGTTCATGTTTAAGCCTACTATGGTTGCAGCCTCTGTGTCAATCCAGCTCATTAAGCTCCTTCCCTTTGTTCGGCTGCCTCTCCATTTTCCCAAATGTGATGTCCTTATCCGGAGACTGGCATCTCCTGGCAACGTAGCTGAAGTGCATGAAAGGAAGTCTTGTCATCCTTGCCTAGAAGGACCATCCAGGCTGTATCCCTTCAAAGATAGATCTACACACGTTCTTTTGGAAGCTCATGGTATTCTTTGCCAACATCATCATTCAAATGCATAGATTTCTATTCAGAATTCCCTATTCATTGTACAACTTTCATTTAAATATAAGCAATGGGGGATACCATGACGTGGGTCAGGCACGCCTTAGTTCTCAAAGGGACAGTCAACATTTTGAAGTGTTCTTGTGAAGTACATCTACGCAATGAGGGTGATGTTTAATCTTTTTAAATTGCTGTTTCCATGAGCATGACTTATGGATTAAAGCAAGATGAAATCCTTGACAACTTCAGTGTTTTCGCCATTTATTTGATGTTATTTTTTGGTTCAGTTGCAAGGATTTATAATATTGGTTTTTCACATTGAGTTGATCCATACTAGCGGCTCTAATCCTTAATCTTCATTAGCAAGTGCTTTAAGTCTTCCTCGCTTTCAGTAAGCAAGGTTGTGTCATCTATACAATACAGGTAGTTACTAAGCCTTCCTCCTATCCTGATGCCACATTCTTCTTCATACTACCCAGCTTCTATGATTATTTGTTCAGTATACAGGTTGAATACATATGGTGAGAGGCTATAACCCTGTCGTACACCTTTCCTGATGTTAAACCATGCAGTATTCCCTTGTTCTGTTTGTGCAGCTGCCTCCTGATACTCGTGCAGGTTCCATATGAGCACGATAAAGAGTTCTGGAATTTCCATTCTTCCTAAGGACATCTATAATGATCACACAGCCAAATAAAGAGGAAGGAACAGTGTGTTAGTGCGGGTAGAGTAGAGAAACAAATTCATGGACACGGATATGTGTATAAGAAAAAGCTTTTTTTTTTACAAGAGCAATTGAATATTGAGAAAACAGCTCAGTTCAGATCAAGTCCAGAAGTCCAATATTAGCCCATATATCCGATACCTAGCTACTAATTTCTCTTCAGACTCACACAACATATGCAGTGATACTGAATGCAGGAAGTTCACAGGCCAGTGGGAGGGAAGTCTTGTGGATCCAGTGGCAGTGGAAGCATCTCAGTGCTGGGAGGGTCTCTACATGGCTCGTCTAGCTCAGGGTATTAGCATAGCGCCATGTGTCCTGTCAGCTGGAATGTCTCCCAGGGAGTGAGCATGTGTCCTGCCTCCAGCAAGTTATTTATCTCCTTAGGACCTCCAAATGAAGTCATCAAGCTTTGGCCAAACTCCACCCTTCACTCTCAAGTCTCAAATTGACACCAGATTATGTAACTACCACAAATAGTATTTGGAAAATATAGTCTTGGTAATAGAGATGAACCTATAATGGAGAGCTCAGGACAGAATTTTGCCAAACTAATGACTTATTCATGGCAAATACCTTCTTTTCAGCAACACAATAAACATTGACTTCTCCAGATGAGATACACAGAGATCAAATGGACTATATGTTGGGGAGGAGACAATGGAGAAGCTCAATAAACCAAGCCAGAGACTAGCCAGGGAACAGACTATCAATTGCTCATATATAAATTCAGGTTGAACTTGAAGAAAATGAAAATTAATCCACACGAGCCAAAGTATGACCTTGAGTATATTCCACCTGAATTTCAAGAACATCCCAAGAACAGATTTGATGCATTAAACCCTAATGACAGAAGACCTGATGAGCTGTGGGATAACATCAAGAACATTGCTCACTAAGAAAACAAAAGATCATTAAAAAGACGGGAAAGAAAGAAAATATCCAAGTGGACGTCAAAAGAGGCTCACATGTATGTGAAAGTTGAATATTGAATAAATCTGTCTTAGACAAAGTGCAACCAGAGTGCTCCTTAAAGGCAAATTACGTCTCACCTACTTAGGACAAGTTGCCAGGAGAGACCAATCCCTGGAGAAGGACATAAGGTTTGGTAAAGTAGATGGGCAGCTAAAAAGAAACATGTCTTTGATGAGATGGATTGACGTTATAGCTAGAAGAATGAGCACACACATGAGAACAATTATGAGATGACACGGGACCCGGCGGTATTGCTCTGTTGTTCATAGGGTCTTATGAATCAGAACCAATTCAATGGCATCTAACAACAACAACAACAACAACAACAACAACAACAACACTATAGGTCTTTTATTTTTCTGACAAAATTTCTTCCAATGTATTTTATCTTGATAGTGGTTATGCACCGAGCTGGTAACCAGAAGGTCAGCAGTTTGAAACCACCAGCTCTGTGGCAGAAAGTGAGGCTTTCTACTCCTATAAAGAGTTACAGTCTTAGAAACCCACAGGGCAGTTCTGCGCTGTCCTACAGGGCCTCTAAAAGTTAGAATTGACTCCTTGGCCATGAGTGAGTTAGGGAGTTATTGTAAATGGCAATTTTCTTTTAATTTCCTTGTGGAGTCTTTACTTTGATATACAAGAATCCAACAGATTTTTTAATTTGACTATATAGCCTGCTATGTTGACAAATTTTTCAATTCGTTTCAGCAATTTTTAAATTGAATCTTTGGGGTTTTCTATATATAGGTTTATTACCTTCTGCAAATAAAGAATGTTTTTGTTTCTTCTGTGCTAATGTGGATGCCTGTAATATCTTTTTGATACCTTCTGGCTCTAGCTAAGGCTTCCAGGTCGATGTTAAATAAGACCGATGATAAAGGGAAACCTTGTCTGGCTCCCATCTGTAGCGGGAATGTTTTAAATTTCTCTCCATTAAATGAGATGTTAACCGATGGTTTTGCATATATGGCCATATTATTTTGAGAAATTTCCTTTCTAGTCCTATTTATTAAGTATTTTTCATTAAGAACGACTGTTGAATTTTACCAGATGCCTTTTCTGCATCAGATAGATATAATCATGTGGTTATTTTCCTTTGCTTCATTTATATGGTAGATTACATTGCTTGTTTTTCTAATATTGAACAATCCTTTGACACCACTTGATTATTATGTATTATTTTCAAATGCTTTTTGTATTTTATTGTATATTTTTCTTGTGTGTGAAACTGTTGGTGTCTATATTCTTAAAGGGAATTGTTCTATAGTTTTCAATTCTAGTGCTATCTTTGTCTGGCATAGGTATGAGGGTTATGCTTGCTTCATAACACGAGTTTGGTAGTAGATTTTCCTTTTCCATAATGTGAAATAGTTTAAGTAAGGTTGGTATAAACTCTGCTCTAAATGATTGGTAGAATTCCTTGGCAAAATCATCTGATCGGGGACTTTTTGATGTTTCTAGATTTTTAATGACTAGATGTATTCCTTCTTGTGTTACAGGGCTGTTGAGGTTGTATACACTATGCAGTGTTAATGTAGATGGGTAATGTGGTTCTAAAAAATTATCAGTTTCTTCTACATTTTCAAATTTTTTGTAATACATTTTTTCATACACTGTAACTATTTTTCATTTTAATTGCTTCTCTTGTGATGTCCATATTATTTCTTATTAATAATTTCTGCATTGTATTTATTAGGTTTACCAGTGATTTATTAATTTTGTTCATCCTTTTGCAGAACTAATATTTTTCTGTGTTGACAGTTTATATTAAATTGTTTTTAAGTTTCCTGATTTATTTAATTCTGCTCTAATATTTATTATTCCTTTTCTTCTAGTTTCTGAGGATTTGTTTTTCTGGCCTTGTTCTAATTGTTATAGAGGATGCATAAAAGGTGTTACTTTAGCTCTTTCTTCCTTTTTGATGTGTGCACGTACTGCTTTAAGTTGCCATCTCAGTACTGCTTTTCCATGTCTCAGAGATTTTGTAATTTGCATTTTTGTTCTTATTTGTTCCAAGGAATTTTACATGTTGCTTTTTATTTCCTCAACTATCCAATGCTGTTTAAATAAAATGTTGTTCAACTTCCATGCAATTAATTTTGGTGGGGTTGATCATTCTTTGGCTGATAATTTAAATGGGTTTTGTTTGATTCCTCCCAACTCCCATGGCTGTAATGACTAAAGATACTTGATCTGTTCATCTGTTCACTGATTTGCCATCTTTTTTTGCACTGTTCCAGGTGCTGAAGATACAGCCAGGACCAAATCAACCTCCCTGCTCTTATGGAGATTGCACTGTCATCGAGGGAGGTAGACAAGAAATAAATAAAGATATTAAAATATATGACATGATGGCATGCATTATGAAGAAAAACAAAGCATGATAGGAGGAAGGGAGATACTGGGGGTGGAGATCACTATTTTTTTTTAAAACGACCATTGCATTGGCACTTCATCCACATATCATGCAATTCAATAGTTCAGTCATACCAAAAAGAATTGTACAATCACTACCACAATCACTTTTAGAAAATTGTCTTCTTCCTTGTACATTTGTTATTCATGCAATCATTTTATTTTTAATTGCAGCAAAAATATGCACAACAAAACATTCTCCAATTCAACAACTTCCACATGTATCATTCAGAGCTATTGATTGTACTCTTCATGTTGTACAACCATTATTGATATCCCTTACCAAATTATTCCTCCACTATTACCATGAACTCAATACCCCCTGAGCAAAAACTCTTCTTCCTTTGCCCATGGTAACCACAGGTCATGTTTGGTTTCTTTTCTTTTAAGTAGTTTTCTTGATGTCATATTCACATAGGATACACTTTCAGCATTAAATTGCTTTTCAAGTGTTATATACACATCATCCCAATAGTTTTGAATGCTCCCTCCACTCTCCTGAATTCATTGTTTGCTTCCCAGTTCCCTTCCCTCTCCCCCCACCACCCTGTTCCCAATAAACCATTGTATCAGTTATTGTCTCTGTACTTCCACTTTTTCTGCGCTTCATAAGCTGGGAAACCTAAACGAAACATTCAAACCCAAACAAAACAAAACAGAAAGAAAATAATCACACAAAGATAACAAGTAAAATAAAGAATAAGAAAGAAAAGCCCACAAACACAATGTTGCAAAAGCCGGAGAAGAAATTTCTGTCGTGGAACAAGTGAGAAATATTTGAACCTGGAACAAATCCAGGTTGGGTCAAGAAGGAGGTTGGTTAACCGACCAAGTGTCATAGTATACTCTGGTTTGATCCACTATACTCAGGTTTACAACAATATGTGTCTGATAGGAAAGCTGTTCGCGCCCCTCACCTGTGACTAGAGGGGATCTGCCAGAGGCTTAATCTGACTCGATACTCTGCAGGTGGATTTTGGGCCCCTCTCTCCTCCATCGCCTTCTACAAATGGGGTGTGCACAATTTAAGCTCTGATGTTTTTCCCTTCGTCATATTTGGCAATCACTGTTTTATGGAGGGACATTAGGGAAGGTATTACTGATAAAAGAGTGCGTGGGAAAATAACCTAAGTCTTAGAGCAGACTAGTTGTTGACCCGGATGAAGAGTACCTGTGGCAGGTGATCCGTGCACATGCGCGGTGGGAGAAGCTTTCCTAGCGTGTGTGAGGACTAGCGACATTATCACTGTGGCTGGAAGCATGGCAGGGGCTGGAACCAGTCAGATAGAGGCTGGGGCATAGCAGGAAAAAGCCTATGTAGGTGAATACAAGACTTTTGCCGCTGCAAAGTTTTAAGCAAAAGAGGGTCATATATTTTTTAATTTGTTATTCTAGCATCTCTTTGGATATATAAAAAGGCAAAGGTTGATGCTGCTCTATCAAGTTCCATGTGATTGTAGACATTTAGGGGGAAGATGATGGTGGTCTTAAGTAGGCTGGGAGATTTTAAAGTGGTAAGACATAGTTACACGTATCAAGAGAGCTTTTTGAGATACCGTTTTTAAGTCAGTGCGGTGGAATCAGTTCCAATTCATAGTGACCCTGTGCATAACAGAGCGAAACATCGCCCAGTCCTGGATCATCTGTTCTTATGCCACAGCCCATTATGGCAGCCACTGGGTCAATCCATCTCATTGAAGGTCTTCCTCTTTTTCACTCCCCTTGCACTTTACCAAGAGAAGGTAATTCTTCCACAGTAGTGTTTTGAGTGCCTTTTGACTTGAGGTATTTTGACTTTTACTATCTTGGCACAAGATCTGACAACATTTCCTTGGTATTTATTAGGTTTTCAGTATCTGGCAATGTTCCACTGCTACTCATAAAGGTTTCAGTGGCCAATTCCTCAGAAGTGGACAGTCTACACCTTCCTCTGTAGCGTGGTCTGAGTCTGGAAGCTCCACTGGAACCTGTTCACCTTGAGTGCCCCGGCTGGTCATGGAAATACCAGTGGTATGGCCTCCAGCATCTCAGCAATAAGCAAGCGACCTCAGGATGACAATCTTACAGAGAAGTGGGTCTATCTTACTTTTAAGATACAACCCATGGTAATCGATGCACAATTCGATGATCTGTGTGGAAGGGAGGAGGTGAAAGAAAGAGGGGAGCTGAAGAGGAACCTTGTCCTGAGCAGCTGCCAACCCCGAGTCGCTTTTCCATGAGAGTGGGAAAATCACAGGTAACAAAAGTTTGGGAGGCAAGTAGGGTGTGTTAGCTTAGACCCCATAAGTTTGATTGGCTGAGTCCATATCCCAATAGGGATGTCAAGTAAGAAGATGGATGTATAAGACTGAACTTTAGAAGAGATGCTTAGACCGGGCATAAATGTAAGCAATTGCTGTTGTGTCCACTCCAACCCAGGGTGACCCTATTTGCAAGAGCAAAACTGTACCCCATAGGGGATCAAGAGCTGATCTTTCATGAGCACATTGCCAGGTTTTTCTTTTGACATGCCTCTTGGTGGGCTAGAACCTCTATCAGTGGATTTATAGGTGAGAAACCTAATTGTTCGCCCCGCCCATGGACTCTAGATATAAATTTAGAGCCCTGCTATGGAGAAGGTAGACAGAGAGAGAAGAGTTTTGTGTCATTCTGAACGTGAACGACAGCGTTAATGAGGAGGGTACAGCAAAGCGATAGAGAAGGCCTTCCCAAGGGAAGCGAAGATTCGCCAGTGCTGGAAGTCCAGGGAAGGTGTGTTCTGATTCTTTTGATATTTTGAATGAAACAAAGATTGAGAATTGACTATTAGCTTTAGTGATGACGTTTTTGGTGAACTTGATAAGAACAGTTCAAGGGAGTGGTGAGAACAAACGTTAGATGCGATTTGGGTTAAAACATAATAAGGAAGAGAGAGACCGTGAAACTAGATAAATCTTCTGAAAGAATTTTGAGAGGTGTGGTTGCAAAGAGAAGCTGGGAAATTTTGGGGTGGTGGAGGGAGAAGGGGAAGTCTCTGGGGGGGTTCAAAGAGATAATGCATTCATCCGCTTGCACAAAAGGTTGGTGGTTCAAGTCTACCAAGAGGCACTCCAGAAGAAAAACTTGGTGATCTACTTCTGAAACATCAGCCCTTGGAAATATTATAGAGCACAGTTCTACTCTGACACAAATGGTCCGACATGAGCCAGCCAACTTGATGACAACTGGTTAACTGGCTGGCAGGCGATGGAGCTCAAAGAGATGCTAGGAGATGCAGTACATTCCAGCATGTGTACACACCAGTGTGAATTATACAACCACAAAGGGAAGGAAGATGAGTGTGAGTAGGAGTGAGTGCTCACTCCTGGAGGGTTGTCTTTCAAAGCGAGAACTTGACCTCAGCTAACAGGAAACACAGCTGATCTGTAAGAGCAGAAAAGCACCAGTTCTTGTGGTTGGCTGGATGTCATGTGGGAAAATGCGATTTCTTTTTTTTTTAATAAATCATTTTATCACAACGAAAATGTGATATTTCTAATTCTACTTCTTCTTCTCATTGAAATAGGAAGCCAGTTATGAGCTTGATACTTGAGGGGCAGTGCTCTCACCTTCCATTTGGCAGATCCTGGTTGGATTCCTGGCCACTGACTCTCAGGCCCCCATCTGTCTCTTGGGTTGCTATGATGCTGAATGGGATCAGTGAAGCTTCCAGGTTAAGATGGACTCAGAAGAAAGATCTGGAGCTCTGCTTCTGAAGTTCAGCCAATGAAGCTCTATGGGCCCTAAGAGTCCAATTAGCAACGAATCATTGGATAGTGCACCACTGGGCCACATGGTTGTAACAACAGTTAATCACAACAGCCAGAGTGAGGGACTGAACATCTCAGGAGTGAGTGAGTAGGGAGTAGCCATCCTGAAGGGTGGGATTGGGATGAACTCCTGATATATTAAATGACTGCTTGGTACATTAAGTCCACTTGAGGTCTGTAGCCAGTTTAATGAGAGCCAGGTAGCCTCTTGGTGCATGACTTGTGAATCTCTCGCAGCTGCCTAGGTGCAGGTGTGGAATCAGCCAAGGGCGGCGCTTCACTGAGCTCGTGGCACTCTCAGTTTGGTGCCCTGCATGCACAATCAGAATAACCACTGGGAGGACCAGATATGCCAGTTCCTCAAGGAACTCACAGAACAGGTAAGTCAGCTATTAATTATTTACATTAAAGACTATCAGTTACTCCCAAGGAACATAGCGTTTAGTTAATTCAGGTCATACTCTTGTGATCCTATTTTTAATATTTAGTGAAGGGACGTATGTTCACATCTCCTTCAGCTCGTTTAGTTCTTCAACTCTGCTTATGACTGGAGCTGACCAAAGCATTTCACACCCATGAAAGCAAGTCTTGGCCCTACTAAGTGGCTACGTCCTAGAAGAAAGTCCCTACGTGGCTTGAACACTTTGAACTTGACTACTAACCTCAAGTTTGATGGCTGTGACCCAGCCAGCAGCACAGGGAGCAGATGGCCAGCCCATCTACTTCCCCAAGGACACAGCCACCAGAACCCTGTGGAGCACCGATCTACTGTGACACACAGGGGCCACCAAGAGCCTGAATTGACTCAACCGCAATGGGCTTGGGTTTTGTTGTTGAAATCCTAGAGTGAGTGGCGCCCAACCTTAAATTTGTTTATCCCGATGCCTCCACAGTTTGGGGGAAAGCTTGAAAATGCGGCTGTTTCTGGGGTGTGCCATCTGTGATGTGTGCCAGGACATGGCTTATTTCATATTTCTCCTGGAGACCTTTTATTTCTCCTACAGGATGGAGGACCCCCAAGAGAGAGAGGTCTGTGTCACCCAGATGTCTGTCCTCGTCCTTCCTGCACGGTGTCAACTTATCTCATCACCCGACTTGCATGGCTGTCGTTTACCTGGAACAGCACCATGGGGAAGAGGCCTCCATACATGGAGCCCATCAAGGAGGAAACGAGCCTGCTTTACTCTCTTGAACATCTCTCACAGCCTCCTGTGCTAGGTGCAGGGGTTGCTCCGGGGTGTTCTCAATTCCCCCTGGGTGCTGGAGGAAGGAGAAACTGACCGTATCCGTGGTCACTCCATTGTTCTTGACGCAGGGGTTATGTTGTAGTCTCCAACGTACACATTGTTCACTGCGTACTCCTTCAGATGCACAGGTGCAGGAAATACCCAGGGGGCTTTCCCACAAGCCCTTACCGTGAACATTTTAGGCTTGATCACATCCTGTACCCTCTTCACACCTACCTCCCCAAGTCGGCCCTGACAATGCCAGCGCAGGGACATTCTGTTCTGAGCTCATTAGGCAAGAATGTAGCCAGACTGCCCTGAAGAGGATTTTCACTGGCGTGGGCTCTCCCCAGTTTGGGGACAATCTGAAAACCGTGTTGTCCTTTCACCCAATCCAACTCAGGAATGCATCTCCTCCCCTGGACCTGGTCACTAGTAGATGGTCCTCCATCACTATACCACCACCAGCAGCAGCTGTCATTGAGTCTATTCCGACTCACGGTGACCCCACGTGTGTGAGCGTTGTATTATGCTCCGCAAGGTCCTCAACGGTTGGGTTTTTTTTGACAGGAGATAGCCTGGCTTCTCTTCGGAGGCACCAGTAGGGAGATTAGACTCTTCAGCCTTTCACTTAGCAGCTGGTCATGTTAACTGCTGCATGATCAGGGAGTCCATGATCACACTCCAGTGAATTCACAACTCCAGTGAATTCCCAAAAAGGCTACAATTAATAGCTCTTCAGCACATGGAAGACTTGGGCTGCTCTCTGGGGTGGTTTTCCTTGGAATTCATTCTTTCAGATGATTCCGGGTTTGGCTTGAACTTGCTGAATATTACGCAAAGTCTTTCTATTGTGCTTAACCAGAGGGGAGCTCCTGTCCTGCTTGCAGCCCTCCGTAAGCATCTCCAAGGAAGCTCAAGGGTCCAACATCCAACGAAGGAATATTTGTTGAGTACTGACTCTGTGCCAGATGCTGTACTTTAGCAAGTGACTCTCCAAACTTTGCTGCATTTTAGAATCCCTGTAGGGAGCTTGAAAACATTTAGGTTCCCAAGGTAGACCCTGTATCAAGCTGACCTCGGGGGAGGGGCCCCAGGAATCAGGATGTTTTATAAAAGCTTCTCTGAGGATGCTGACATGCCGGCAAGGTTGAAACGGGCTTTCTGATAGTGCTTCTCCCACAGTAGTGTGCACATGAGCTACCTGGGGAACCTGTTGAAAGACCCCCGTGGGGAGGCCCTGTGGGCTAGGCATTGAGTTGCTAACCGCAAGGTAGGCGGTTCAACCCCACCAGGCATTCTACAAAAGAAAAAGAAGAAGGTCTGCTCCGGTGAAGATTGACATTTTCAGAAGTCCTCTCTAGGGTGGCTATGTGTCACAATCAACTCGATGGCAGTGGGTTTGGGGATCTTGTCAGAATGCAGATTCTCCATGAATACGTCAAAGATTGGGCCTGGGATTCTGGATTTTTCTAAAAGCCCAAGGAAATGTTGATGCTTGCTGATCTACAGGACATCCCTGAAATAGCCAACAATAAAAGCTCTTCAGCCCTTGGTGTCACCACCTGTCAGTGCGTCACCCAGTGGTCATCTCTGTGCTGCCAGAAACAACGTCACCAACATGTCAAACATCAGCAAGGTGTTTCAGCAGTTTCCAGAGGGAGTCAGAGCAGGAGGAAAGGCTGGGCCACTCCCATCTGCAAAATAGCCAGTGAAAACCCGATGGATTACAAAGAACATCTTCTGAGTTGCTCACTCTGGAGATGTCTTCGGGAACAATCGTTGGCTGGTGGACAGCCACGAACTTGGTGACGGCGCGGGCGATCGGGGAGGGAGGGCTCTGGCGGAGAAATGGGTTGGCACAGTCGTTGCAATGCTGGACTCAACGTGCTGGAACTTGGAAGAATGACGCAGGACTGGGCGACATTGGACGGAAGGTCCCTCTGAGTCAGAGTTCACTTGCTGGCAAGCAGCTAATCTCTTTCTACCTCTGCCTCTTGATGTATTAAACGTTCCTGCCCCCAAACCTTTCCATGCCCTTTTCTTTGAAGCCACCTCCAGGAACTCCGCAGAGAAGATGCCTTTCCATCCTTCCGACCTTCATGCTTCCCCCTGCGCGAGATACACAGTCATCTCCACCCTCTTTCATCTCCACCCTTTTTCTCTGTAATTCCCTATCACTACCTTCTGTTTGTGTGCTGCCTACAATTATCCCACTAAGGATGACGGGTCTGTTTCCTTGTTTTCTCAGTGATCTAAACTAGCCGTGTAAGGGTCACCAGGTCAGAAGCAGTGCACCTTGTTCTGTGTTATACTCAGCACCCAGCACAGCGTCTAACACGCGGAAAGGTGGTGAGAGATATTTGTTGAATGAATGGCAATAGGGTATCTGATCTGTTTGGGGTTTGTTTGTTTTAGTTTCAGGTGAGACAAGAGGGAACACTGAGGATGACCCCCAAAAGCTTTCTTGGGGATCAGGGCTATCTCCTAGAGCATGTCTGACCTTGCCCTTCCCTAAAATGAACTTTGGCTGAAGAATCAATGTGTGGCTCAAGAAACTTAAGTTCTTTCCTGTTTCAGGTTGGTTTCTCCAGAGAAGCAACCAGCTCTCACATGCTGGAGGCCTCTCCTGACTTACATGGTTGCAGGGATGACAAAGCACCATTTCAGGTCATGTTGGAAGCTGTTGGCTGCTGAAAGTGGGGAAGAAGTATATATATATATATACTAGAGCTAGGTCATAAACAAGAAGGAAATCCTTAATTGGAGCCTGGGTAGTATAAGCAATTTGCAATCAACTCCATGGACGCACCTCTGAGAAAAGTTGGGAGGAACTTGAGTCACGCCCTCTTGTAAGGCTTTAATTCAAGATACAGCACACATCAATTCTACCTCATTAACATAAATAGGTAAGACATTACAACAGACTAAGTGGAGGATAATTACAATCACAAAATAGAGGAGAGCCACTCCATCCTGGGAATCATGGCCTAGCCAAGTTGACGTTCAACATTGACCATTACACGTCGTAAAATTAGAACTTGATCCCCAAAGAAAATCTACCACATTCTCCAGGGAAGTGGCTCTATTTCCTACAAAAGGATGAATCATCAGCTTGCTGGTGTTATCTTCTCAGGGCATTGCAGCGCACTGAGATAACACCCAAGGTAAATAATCAACAGAGCAATGTCATAAATGTCTCAGAATCTTGGAGCCAGATCATTCCTAACCTAATACCGCATCAGAGGAGTTAGTATGCCCAGGGCAATATCTTGCCTTTTGCCAAATCTGGGACTGGGATGGCATGCATAGCAAAAATCTTCCTTAGTTCTTCATTTTTCATGAAAAAACAAAATACAACAATAACCAAAAACAGAACAAAAAATCTACACCTCCAAAAAAAAAGCTTTGACCTTTCCATGGATGGTGTGTAAGGGTCACAGTTAAGGGTCATAGTTAATCCCAAGGCTGTGTGTGCTTCCAACGAAGGGCAATGGAGTGTCCAGCAGAAGCGACCTAACGGGGACTAAGAGAAAAGATACAGTATTTGCCCAGTGTCACAAAAGCCGAGACTCCGAGGCAAGGTAATGCTATTGTTCCCCTTGGTTTTCAAACAACTGAGGTGCAGAAGAGCCAGCAGACTGCTTGCAATTCCCTCGCAGCCTGGGATATTGGAAATGGTTAGAAGAAGAGAGGCGCACCACTGATTCAAAAGCAAGGGCTCAACCTGCTCACACACAGGGCCCTCTTCCTAAATCCAGCACAAGAGAATTTAGGTATCAGGTTGGCTTGATTGTCCCCAAAGGGCATCTGACAGGGTCTCAGGCCAGGTTCAAGCATATACTTCCTGAGGGCAATGGATTTGGGGGTTTGTCAAAGAAAAATGAAGCGTTCTACTCCTACAAAGAGTTATAGTCTCAGAAACCCACGTGGGCAGTTCTACCCTGTCCTCTAGGGCCAAGATGAGTCGATATTGGCAAGACGTTTGCTTTGGAGAGTTTCAAGTGCTGACTTACGTCTTCCTTTCACAGAATAGTCTGTTAGTTGCTGACCTTTCCCTTGGTGCGGAGAATGCCCTCTCAGCATTGGTATCAAACACACAGTGACAGTGCTGGCCCTTTTCCCACATTAGAGAACAAACAGGGCAATGGCTAGAAGGGATTGGGATGGCATTTGGGGACAAGGCACACACTCTCTTATAAACTTGGTGGCACTGATGGAACCAGCGCCGTGGCATTTTATCTGATTGACAGAGGAAAAGGGATTTTATGGAGAGATTATTCATCTCACATTCACTTTCCCAAGGCCTGGAGGTGTCTATCATGTCTGGAGCTGAAATACACTCAGTGTGAGTAAATCCTCTGAAAGTCTTGACAGCAAAATGATCAATTGGCATAGGTCGCCGAGTGTCAAGGGAAGTGCTACTTTTTGTTCTGCTTATTCAGTTCCATCCCTGCAACGGCGGAGAGAGGAAATCTATGCCTTTGTGGCCCCTGGGGAACTCTTTGAGGGCCAGGAGCTGGATCTGCTTACAATATCTTACATTGTGAGCAAAGTCGGACGCAGTCTGGAGGGTCCTAAGAAGTCAGGGAATCTAAGTACAGGGTTCTAGCTGGGTGGTCTTCTGACTGGACTCAGGTATTCTTCGGAGACCGTCCTTACAAGGCTGGTGAACAATAGAGACCTCAAATCTTTTGGAAAGTTGCTCTTCAATGATTCTAATTTAAGATAGGCCTTCCTTGGTCGGAGTCTGGGCAGCACAAGTAATTGGCAATTAATCCCTATAGTTTGGTAGTTCAAGTTCACCCAGTGGCAGAGTGGCAGAAAGATCTGTTGATTGACTTCTGCAAATATTACGGTCAAGGAAATGGTATAGAGCACACACCTACTCTATAACACAAGGGGTGCTACAGACGCAACGGGATTGATTCAATGGGAACTTTAAAATTTTTCACTCTAATCTTAACACATTTTTCTTGGATTTTTCTCACTTCTAAAACAATATATATAAAATCACCCCCTCTTCTGGCCACTTTGTATCCTTTTTAGATGTGAATAAGGAGCCCTGGTGGCATAGCAGATATGCTTTGGACTGTGATCCACAAGGTCCGCGGCTTGAAACGACTAGCCACTCCGTGGGAGAAAGATAGGGATTTCTACTCCCATTAACAGTTACAGACTTGGAAATTCACAGGGGCAGTTCTACCTGTTCTGTCGGGTTGCTATGGGTCAGCATCGACTCAATTGCACGTGCATAGATGTAAATCGTTTAATTTTACTAATTACACTTTCAAAAGCGTTGCCATCAAGTCTCTAGACCCTTATTCTACAACCTTAGATAATGTTATTTTTTGCATTGCCGAGTGAATGTTTCCTTTTCTCTCATTCTTTTCGTTTGTCTTTGCTGTAGGTGCCATTGGGCCAGTTTCCACTCACAGCAACCTCACATACAACAGAGCAAGACACTGCCAAGTCCTATGCCCTTCCTGGTCCAGTCTATGCTCCGATTATTAGTGGATGCTTGACGTTGGTTCTTCTCATTTTGACTAGGGCCCAATCAGTAAAAGAAAGTCCCAAATGCTGTGCTCCATCCACGCCATTGAGTTCAACTCCACGGTGGGGAAGCAGCTCTTCTCCAGTCATGTTTTGAGTGCCTTCCAACCCGCGGCCTCATTTCTGGGACGACATCTGACAATGTTCTGTTGCTCTTCAGAAGGTTTCCAGTGGCTAATCCCACAGAAGTGAACAACCTAGTCTTTCTTCCTAGTCTGTTCTCAGTCTTGACACTCCACTGAAGCCTGTTCACCTTGGGCGGCCCTGCTGGTATTTGAAATACCAGTTGGCATAGCTTCCAGTATCACAGCAGGTAACACTGTATGACAAACTGATCTCTTCTTTTAAATTGTAGTCAGAACATATGTAACAAAACATGCGCCACTTCAACATTTTTTTTACATCTACATGTCAGCAATGTGGATATGTTCATCGTATTGTGTAACCACCTCCACCGTCCATTTCTAAACGTGTCCATCACCTTTGACAGATGTACGGATTTCCACTATCCCTTCCCCACCCATCTTTGGTAACAACAAGTAGACTTTTGTGTCTCTGCATTTGTGTGCTTTAGATATGTATATAAGTAGGAGCACACACTATATCCCCCTTCGTGTTTAGCTTATCTTATTCCCTCTGCATGATTGTGTTATGTCTGCTTACCCAGAAAAACAAATCCCATGGCACTCATCTATCTCTAAGACAGAACTTCATAGCAAGAAGTAATCATATATGAAGAAAGCATCCCAACCCAGTCCAACTCAAGTTCATAAGTCCAACACTCACCCATAAATCCCTCTTCAGACTCAGGTACCACATGCAATGATGCAGAATTCAGGAAGACCACAGGCTGGTGGATGTAGAGTTGTGTGGCTCCAAGGTCAATGGAAATATGGCAAGACACCCATAGATCTCATGGTCAGTGGCAAAACCCTTGCAAAGCTGGAAGGTGAAGGGGTAGAGAGAAAGGGAGGTTCCCAGAGTCCTCTTTATAAGGAGGCTACCCCCCCAACCCCGCAAGGAGGCGCCATCAAGTGATGGCCTGATTGACAACTTGGATTCCACTCCAACACTTTCAGACACGTTCAAGTTGACATAAAATCATAAAATCATCTAACTACCACAATGGTGGTTTCAAGGTTCATGTTGTAACATGAACCTGATTGCAGAACCGATGGAACCAGTTGCTCTTCCACTCCCTCATGGGCTCACCATGCGTGCTTTCTCTCACAGTGCTCTAAGTATTGTCTGAAGTGTACGGAGGACTATTAGCTTCCTCACACCGTCAATAGTGCAGGCTTCTTTTGCGTTCCGTCTGCATTAGCAGCTCTCTTAGGCTCTCCTGATCTGCTTCTTGCTGAGCTCACCTGCTCCTGGCTGTGACTAGGGAGATATCAGCCCAAAAGAGCCTGAGTGAAACCATGTCTTACCCTGTCTGGAAGAGAGTGGCACTAGATCCAGTTGTACCTACCACAGAGAAGCACATTAACTACTAGGAGACACAGACAAGGAACTAGAGCTGAAGGGAGGTATCAAGGCTCTGTGCGATGGCAACTTGTCTTCCAGCAGAATATATGCAGGCGCTTGGAGGGGGTGCCCCGCCATGCAGGGTGAGTGGACAGCACACATTTCAGGTGTGCTTCGGTTCTTTGAGGTTGTGACTTTAGTGGTACTGAACCTTTAGAAAGGAGCCCACGTGGCTCAGAGTCTAAGTGGCTCAGTTTGCTTCCAACTCATAGCAATCCTGTACACAACCAATAGGCTCCGTGGCTTGAATTTAGCATCCAATCCTTCAGAGAAAAACGTGGCAGTCAGTTTCTGTACAGCATTGGAAGCCCTATGTAGCAGCTCTATTCCTGTCCTACAGGGTCATCATGAGGCAGCATCCACTCAACGACAGGGACATTTTTGTACCTTGGTGTTTGGTTTTGGTGAGGGCGGCTTGTTCCATTAGAAAGGACCCCTGCTATGCAATTGTTGAGCACTTAGTTGTTAACCTAAAGGAAGGTCCTTCTAATTCGCCTGCCACTCTGCAGGAGAAAAATGAGGCAGTCTGCTTCCCCCAAATGACAGCCATTTAAGCCCACATGGAAGAAGCACATCAGCCTGTGTAACTCAAGGATTGTAAATAACGAAATACAAATCCAAAGAGGGACTGGTATCAGAGCTTAAAGGTAAACACCTGGTTTTCAGAAGGCTACGGGTGACAGTGCAAGCCCAGAATTCATTCTCAGGGTTCCCCCATGGCTTAGACCTCAGGTAGAGCCCCTCTGAGTAAAGTCCAGGGATCTGAGTGGCCCTGCTACCAGACGGAGGACATTGTACAATCAGTTATGGAAGATGCAATTAAGTTACAGTGTGACACTTTATCATGTGATCTCCCTTTTGACTTTTAATTTTAAAATTGTTTCAGTTGTCCTGATTTTTGTGTGGTTGAGGTTTCTCTCTGTTTTGTTTGTTATTGTTATTATTGTTTTTTGGTTTCTTGTATTTATTTCGTATGATTTTCTGTTTATGAAATCCAGGATAGGTAAATTAAAAAGACAGTAAGGGGAGTAACAATTATTTAGGGGCATGGCAGGGGGAGTTGGGGGGAAATAGAGAGCTAACAACATGCATGGGAGCAACCAAAGCCTTGATCACTACAGGAGTCTGCAATTCCCTCTGGCAGGGAGCTGGAGCATCCAGACCCAGGAAGATCCCGGAAACCTTCGAGGTTGGGAGAGTTTGAATGGATTAACATTGGAAAATCAAGATTGCCATGGCTTCTGCCAGTCCTCCTGTCTGTCCTCCACCCTTCCCAACTGTTTCTTTCCAACAATTTATAGGAACAGGGAGCCCAATTGTAAACCACAGACCTGTGGGCCTCAGACGTTTGAATCTGGATGGAGATTTACAGCCCATTCTTTCTAGAGGGCCTCTTTTCTTTTTTAACCCACCTGTGAATGATTTCCACCTGCTTTTGTTCTTTTATTAATTAAGCTATTTATTTATTTATTTTACGTGAGACTCCAGTTGCCCCAAATCATTCCAATAAATGATTGGAAACGAGGACAGAAACACAGTAATAAATGTTTTAAAACTGTCCTTTATAGTAGCGACTTTGTCATTTTCCTTATTATGGATCTGTCTGGATTGCACAAATGTCCCTTTGTGTAGCCAACCTCCATAAACCCATGAGCCAAACAGAGGCTCCATGTGTCTTTGATCCTGTGGGGTTCAGGTGCTTTGGCAGCAGAGCCTGAATCAGCCTGGTTATCAATCCCCTCAGCCTGGTTATCAAAGACTGGAGAAATGGGCACGGACCCACCCGAATGCTACACCTGTTTTATGAAGATGAAGGCTTCTAAGAACTCAATGGAGAACCACCGTGTGTTAAAAATCCATCACTCTTGAGTTGACTCAGGCCCAATGAGACCTTATAGAACAGAAGAGAACTGCTCATTAGTTTCTGGCACTTCACATTTTTAAGAGAGCAAACATTCACATCATTCTCCTTCAGCGTGTCTGCTGGGTGCAAACTGCAGACTTTGTCATGAGCAGCTCAAGGACTGACCCTCAGTGACACCAAGGCTTCATCCTCAACTGATCCTCAGACCCACTGCCTTCAAATTGGTGTAAAGTCTCCGTGGGAGCAGACAGCCTCATCGTTCTCTATTTGAGCAGCTGCTGGGTTTGAGCCACTGACTTGTGGTTAGTAACCCAATGCTTCCATGACCCCAGGAGTCCCATGTTGGGAATGCTCGTTCTGTGTCATGAGTTATGCAATTACATGCAGCAACAATGGAAAAATGAACAACAACAACAACGAAATCAAGCCAGTGGTTCTTCGTTCCTTTCCCTGTGTAATATTTAAATTTTTAAATGCTATTTAATTTATAAGTAATGTATAATATTAAAATGATTTTTTTATTATTAATAGTTACTTGTTTGGGTTTGGCTAAAGGCTCATATAGAACAAATTAGTTTTCCATTCAACAATTCTACACATTTGTTTCATGACATTGACTGCAACGTAACGACACTCTTGTGCCCCTTCCTCCCCTGTGTTTTCTCTTTCCATTTGTCCTTCCTCCCTGTCCCTTCCTGCCTTCCGAACTTTGTGTCCAGGCAAATGCTGCCCTTTTGAACTTGTCTTCTGTTCTTCTTTCTTCTTCTAATCAATTACAGACAGTTCAGCAAAGACGAAGCACACATGGCTAGCAAACACATGAAAGAAAAAAAAAGCTCACTATCCCTAGTCATCAGGGAGATGCAAATTAAACACACAATGAGATAGCACTTTACACCCACAATGCTAGCCCAATTTAAAAACAGAAAACAACAAATGCTGAAGAGGATGTGGACAGATTGGAATTTGTATACACTGCGGGTGGGCTTGTAAATATATACAAGCCCTGTGGAAGACAATAGGGTGATCCTGAAAGCAGCTAGCAATTGGAATCCCATAGGATCCAGCAATATAACTACTACGCATATACCCTAAGAAATAAGAGACACATGAGTGGCTGGATGCTCTCCCATGTTCCTAGCAGTACAGTTCGCAATAGCAAGAAACTGGAAGCTGCCCAAATTCCCAACAGTGGAAGAATGGATAAAGAAACTATAGTACATACATGCAATGGAATGCTACACATACCTAAAGAAACAGTGATGAAAGCATGACATGAAAAGGACCTGGAAACCACTGTGAGGAGTGAAGTTAGTGAATCACAAAAGGACGCATATTGTATGAGCCCACTACTGTAAGGAGAAACACCAGTTAAACAAATCTTAGCGAGGAATTCCCAAACACAGGGATAGAATGTCTGCCTACCGATCATGAACCAATACATCACCCTCTCGTATGTGCATTTCATGAGAACCACCTCCAAAGAGGAAACCTCACCTTGGCTGGAGTCATCCTTCAAGACGGTGGGGGAGGAGAAGACCACCCACGTGATGCTATGCAGCATGGAGACAAAGCTTTGACAAATCAACAGGCCCACCACAGGAACGAGAGGAGGATCTTACAGGAAAATCAATTTAAGACCAGGGGAGGGGAGCACCTATACTTTAGAAGGTGCACTGATATTTCTATTGGCAGGTAAATGGGAGGGTTACCTTTCACATCAGGAAGGGATGGTAAACAATGACTGTGGGGAACCGAAAGGGAGAATGAACCCAGGTCTATGGTTCTGGGTAGACACTTGGGATGCGTTTGTACCAGATCCTCCATGAATTTGTGCCATGATGACCTTAATGCTGGTCTAACAGGGGACACAGCCTCCCCCAAGGTCACCCCAGAAGGGCTGGAAATGGAAGCCTCAATGAGTGAACTGAGCCTGATCTCAAAACTACCCTAGGCCTTGGGACTGAAATACATGAGAGAGGAGAAGAAAGATGGCCATCTCAAGACTGTAGAAATGGGGGTTGGTGGACCTTCAGTGGAACCCCTGGCTTAGTGGGTGTTTGTTTGGGTTTTTGTTGTTGTTGCTCTTATTTTTGCCATAGTAAACCTGAGTCAATCATAATGTGGAGGCAAGAAGATGGATTCTGGGCTCCCATGTGATTCTAGGTCCAATCCAATAACAGTTAGTTATTATAACAGGGCCCTGCGTGATACTGGCCATCACATCAGAACAATGACAACCCATGAATCTTGTCTTATGGGGACTGGATAATTAAACACTGTGCATGTACAAAATGGAATATTATGAATCACCGAAACACAATTATGAGACTGTCAAACACGTCTGGCATGGAAAACATGGCAAGACATTATGTTCAACAAAGTTAGTGAATCTCATAAAGAGAGATATGTCAGCACACCATTATTATAAAGGGGAAGTTAAGCGGGGGGATGATTTTCACAACAAAGGAAAAACCTCTGAATATTATGACAAGGCCAGGGAGAGGGGGCAGGGAAAAGGGGAGGGATGGGGAGGAAGGAGGGAAGGGGTGGGATGGGGAGGAAGGAGGGGGATATAATGGTGGTTGGGAGCGGGGGCAGAGTCGAGTTTATTGGGATACAGCCATTGTTCTGATGTGATGGGCTTGCAACTACATATAATGTGTTTTTCTTTGTATGTATTTCACTCCACAGATAAAAGGGAAAAATAAAAGTTCAGAGGAGAGGCTGCCGAGGGCCAGCTGGCACCAGCACTCGGCGCCCTGGAGGCAATGCCAACTCGTAAGGACTCCGCAGACAGAGTAGAACTGCCCCCGTGGGTTTCAGAGCCTGGAACTCTCTTCAGGAGGCGCGAGTTCTGTTTTTCTCCCACAGAGCAGCTGGTGGTTGTGAATTGGTGGATGCCAGCCCAGTGCATAAGCACTAAGCTACCAGGGCTCAGCGGAGACCAGGGAGCGGGCTTATCTGTGAGATCTGGAGCCATGGAGAAGATGCGACCATTGCTCCAGAACCTACTGATAGAAAAACGAAGAGTGGAGGAAATGCCCTGTTTTCGTCTCCTCTTTTCCGCAGCCAGAATGCCACCGTGCTGTTGCCTGTGTTTACACTGGAATTGGACAAATGTCATTTCCCTGGTATACTTCAAGCAGGGAACAATAATCATAAATGATCTACATGCCCAATTGTAGCGAGTTCAAGGAGCTGATCAAGCAAAATATATAAGCACGGGACTGAACATTTGCGAATCAAATTTGGGCCCAATACACGGACAGTCCCATGCAGGGTGCGTGCTTTCCCGCAGAGAGGTACCGTGTTACATAAGCTCGTGGTACTGGGAGCTGCCTGCAAGGAAATGCCTGGAAAGAGAAGCAGGTCTTCGGTGTGCCTCGCCATGTCCGTCTAAGACGCGGTGGGGACTTTCTGGGAC
Organism: Tenrec ecaudatus; assembly: GCF_050624435.1. NCBI lineage: Eukaryota > Metazoa > Chordata > Mammalia > Afrosoricida > Tenrecidae > Tenrec > Tenrec ecaudatus. The sequence goes on along the minus strand of NC_134530.1, from coordinate 303,930,782 downwards.
AGAGCTGAAGCGCAGAAGCACTCGGAGTACTTACGACGCTGAGTGTTAGCTTATCTGTGGATACAGATGTGGAGCACAATTTCATGAATCTGACAAAGCAGGCAGCTACTCCGTAGCTAAAAATATCTATTTGGGCCATTTTTAAAAACAATTGGCATACAGAAATTTGAATTTGGATCTAGAAGGCTTTTTTGAAGAACAACCCGGTTTGCATGAACCAATGTGTTTATCTGTAGCGAGTACACGGAGTCTATCTCTGGTTCATTCATAAACACCAGTTGGTTCCCTTTGTTCAGGATTCCACTTCAATATGACTTCCTCTGGCATGCTTTCCCCACTGCTGCATAGTACTCACTAGTGACTGATTAAATTACTCCCTTTTATCCTACATGCTTATTTAATTATACGCTAAAGACACTTGTAACATTCCTGAGAACTTTCATGGCCCCTATTACTTAGTGGTAAGATAATACTAAGATAATACTGGCCAACACACATTTTGGGGCCTCAAATATTAGACTTGTTTCTGGATGTATTTGACCTTCTGACTGCAAAACTGGCACCAGCTTTCCCCATTAGCTGCAGTTTTTGAGATACAGAACGTATGCTTGATACCAATCTTCCCTTGACTTGCCCTTAAAAAATCAGAATATTTTAATGTAATGCTGGCTAGTCAGAGTGAGGAAGTGCCCACTTGCTTTAATAGTTTGTGTTGTGCTAAATACTTAGGTCAGGTTATACTTCACCTGGTGTCCTGTGATCCAAGGATATATCGGAAGAGCACAAATTGCATGAACTTGGGATTTTCCCCGAGTATCACTTCGCTTTTATTAGGAACTGACTAGCAAGTAGCTTGAAATTTTTTATCTGAACATAAGAGTCACTGTGTAATAAATAAAGAGGCTTGGTGGCATACTAGGTTATGTATCTGACTGCTATCCAGAAAGTCAGCAGTTTGAGCCCACCGGCCGCTCTGCAAGAGAAAGATGAGACTTTCAGCTCCCTTGCTGATTTATCAGCTCAAACACGCACAGAAGTTCCACTCTGCCCTATTGGGTTGCCATGCATTGTAATCAACTGAACAATAGTGAATTTGGTCCAATAAATTGAGATTGAAATGTTCTGAAACCCCAAACGCATCTGTCAGAGTTCAGACTCCTTTATTACAATGAAAATGCTCCAGTCTTGTTATAAGATGCCTCAACTTCTTCACTTGTGCACAGAAACTCCCCAAAGAGAAGTTAAAAGTCTTTCTTACCTCTGAAACACTTAACATGAATTATTCATTGACACCTATATCTTTTAAAAGGTGTTCTCCACCACCACCACCACCACCACCACCACCACCACCACCATAAAAAAAAAAAGGTGTTCTGAACTCATGCCTTCCATAAATATTCATTTTCGATGTTCTATTCTTCTCGCGCTGTGCTCTAGCTTGGCCGCATCCATCATGTAGCATCCATTATGCAGAATACATCTATTTTGCATAATTACATATGGCTATGTGAGTCTATAATACTTATGGACTAGTATTAGACTCATGGACTTGAGTTGGGCTGTTTTCTTGATATATAATTACTTCTGATTTGTCTGTCTAGTCCACCCAGCCTAAGAAGCAGGTTTTACTGTCGTGAAATACATTAATGTTTTCCACATAACATTTTGCACTTTGGGGACCACTTAAAAAGATTTTCTCATTTCAAAATGATAAATAGATTCTCCCACACTCTTTTTGCTGGCTTAGTAATTTTACCTTTGGCATTTCTATCCTTTTCTATCTGGAGTTTATCTTTGCATACAGTAAACCATAAAAATACAACTCTATTTTTGTAGCCTATATGTAGCTCCATTCAAACAAAAACCAAACTCATTGTTTCCAGTCCATACTGACTCGCAGTGAGCATACAGGACAGGGTAGAACTTCTTCTATGAGTTTCTCAGATTGTAACTCTTTACAGGTGCAAGAAGCCTTGTTCTTCTCCCAGTTTGCTCCACATCATTTATTAAATAAGTTCTCTATTTCTCTTAGATTTGTGGTACCACCTATATCACATAACACCATTTAAAAATATTTCTAAATATGTCGATGAACTTTCTACTCGATTCCATTAGTTGCTCTTGCACCAATACCACATAATTTGTATTAATATGGCTTTGCAATGAATTTTATTATCTGGAAGGGTTACTGCTGCCAATCCCCTCTCTCGCTGACTATTCTTTTGCAAAACTGACTTCATTTTTCATAGGAATTTAGGGATAATTTGCCAAGTTCCTTAAAAATCTGGCTGTCTATATGTTTTTGTTTTCAATTTTTTATTTTATTTTATTGGGGGCTCTTACAGCTCTTATCACAATCCATACATATATCCACTTTGTCAAACACATCTGTACATATGTTGTCATTAACTTTTGCCTTTTAATTGATATTATAAATAAATTAAAGTTGGGATGCTTGAACATATCAGCAACCATGAATGTGGTGCATGTTTCTTTTATGTCTTTTAATACAATTTAATATTTTTCATCATTATACACTTTTTGTAAAGTTGATTCTCAGATACAGTAGAATTCTGCTATAATTGCAGATTTAATTTCTAGTTCATTATTGCTGTCATAGAACAGCACTATGGATTTATTTTTTAAAATTTTGTGAATCCAGCACAGCAGATGATCAGTTTCACATTCAACCATTAACACACTTTTACTTCATCTCATTCATTACAATCCCCTCCTTGTACCATAGCGTATCCCACGTCCTTCCTGTGTTTCCTACTTCCCTCTTCTCTTCCTCCTCGCCCTTCAGAAATTTGTCCTTGACAGGTGTCTCTGTTGATTTCAACGGGTTGATTGTTCTAAGGTGTGTGCACCCCCCTGGGGTTATTGTTCACCTTCGATACCTGCCAATTGTTTGGCTGAAAATGAAGGGGTGTGAGCTCCTGTCTAGCCCTGAAGAGCGACTATAAGCCAGTTTCTTGGGAATTCCATCTGTCTCTGTCTAAGCAGTAAGTCTGGTTGTTTTTATGATCTTGACTTCTGTTCCACAACTTCCTCCACTTTATAGAGAACCATCTAATGTGAACCTTTTGGGGAAAAAATGGTGGTATTTAGACAGCACTGAGTTCTTCTGATCTCAGGGTCAGGGATGCTGATGTTTGCTTGCTCCATTACTCCACTGGACTCATTGTTTCCATGTGTCTTCAATTTTTATCACTTTTCCTTGCTCTGGGACCTGAACATGAATCAAGAGGCAGTTGTGCAGGGAGAGACCAATAGTTGCACCGAAAGCTCATGATGGCACTCATGAGCCTTTAAGATCCCAGTTGCTATTCACTGAAGTAAGATATAGAGCATTGTGTTTCAGGGGCTATGTTATGCCAACTGACCTTAGTGTCCCCCAAAACAATGATCCTGGGTCCCAAGACCCAGTGGCCCAATCTCTCACGGTGTTTGGCTGTGTCTAAGAAGATTAATAACTTTACCCCTGTACCTTGCACCACATTCACAGGTATATTGGCAGCAAAGGTAGGTATCATGGGCAACTGTTCTCCGTCAAACTTACATACATTTGTGGATATACTCTCTCCATCCCTTCCCACATCTGTTCGGTCTGCATGACTATTCATTTATCGCCATTATTGGCACATCCATATTTTTCCTTTGTAAAAACATTTGTAATAAATTGAAATCCTTATTACCAGTGATAAAGGCTTGTTTTACTATGGATACTTCTAGATGTCAGTAGACTTCTGGATGGTATTGTCATGTATATTCATCTCAGGTTGTTGCTTAATGTTGCTTCTGTGTCTGAATAACTCCCTTCCTTTAATATTTCTTGGATGGTTTATCTGGTGGTTATAAATTCCTTTTATTGTCTTGTTTATCTGGAAATACCCTGTTTTGCCATTGTATTTGAGGGACAGTTTTGCTGGGTATATCATTCTTGCAATCAATTATTTTCTGTCAGAATTTTGTATGTATCATCCCGTTGCCTTTGTGCCTCCAGTGTTTCTGTTTAGCAAACAGAGCCAAGTCTTGTTGTTTCTCTTTTGTAGGTAGCCTTTTGTTTTTCTGGAGCTTCTCTTAGGCTCCTCTCCTTATTTTCAGTTTTAGAAAGTTTAGTTATGTCATGTCCTGGTTATTTTCTCTTGGATAGATCCTGTTATTGGTTAGTTCCACATCTTCAATATGTATCTTTTCATCTTCCATGATGTTAGGGAAGTTTTCTTTCAACAAATCTTTGATAATTTTTACCTGTACTTTTATTGGTACCTTGTTTGGTTCTGAAATTTGAATCACACTTAAATTATTCCTCCTGGTGGTGTCTCACATAATATTTAACCTTTCTTTAGAGTTTTTAATATTGATCTTTTGGAACATCGTGCAAAGACCTAGAATTAGAAAACCCCAAATAAAGAACACACAGTATATCTTAAATTGAAAATAAAAATACAAATCATGCCTGGGGTTTCAATTTTGAAAGATTCTACAGGCAAAATCTTGAACGATGCAAGATGCATCCAAAGAAGATGGAAAAAGGACACAGATTCACTGCACCAGACCGAACTAGTCTGTCTTCAACCATTTTAGGAGGTAGCATATGATAAAGGGCCAATGGTGCTGAAGGAAGAATTTCAAGCTACACTGAAAGCCTTAGCCAAAAGCAAAGCTCCAGGAATGGATGAAATACCAATTGAAATGTTTCAACAAGCTGATGAAGCACTGAAAGCATTTACTTACCTATATCTGAAAATGTGGAAGAGAACTACTTAGTCAATTGACTGAAAGAGATCCATATATAGCATTGAGTTAGTTTATTGTGCCAACCTGGCCTATAGACACATGTGGGGTTAATTGAAGGGCGGAGAGATAAATGGCTCTGTGAGCCTCACCTTTCTAGTCTCTTGTTTTCTGATGGTTGGATCAGAGTGCAGCTGCCTTAGCCAGTTCCCTGCTTCAGCTGGCAAGGCTCACTTCCTGCAAGACACCCCTGAGGAGAAGCCACATGGACCTACCCCGATGCAGTCCTGGGTGCTGGAGCAGCCGTGTGGAGACCCCTGCCAGCACTGAGATGTTTACACGTTCACTGATTCGGCTTTCCTCCTGCAGTCAGCATCATTGTGTCTATTTAGTGAGATGGAGGAGGACTTTGTGGATTGGTGTCAGACATATGGGTTCATGTTGGACTTGTGGGCTTGGGCAGCACTGGGTTGGGAAGTTTTCTTGATGTGCACTTACCCTTCATATAAAACTCTCTCTTATGCATATGAGTTTCTGTGGATTTGTTTTTCTAAAGTACCCAGACTAACACAAGAATCCATTCCAAAGAAAGGTGACCCAACAGAATACCCAAATTATTGTGAAATATCATTGATATCACATGCAGGCAAACTTTTTCTGAAGCTCATCCAACAATGGTTACAGCTGCCTGAGGTTCTGGTGGGATTCAGCAGAGGATGTGGATCAAGGGATGTTATTGCCAATGTCAGGTGGATCTTCATTGAAAGCAGAGACTACCAGAAAGGTGCTTACTTGTGTTTCATTGACTGTGCAAAGGCATTTGATTGTGTGGCTCATAACAAATCATGGATAGCCGTGAGAAGAATGGGAATTCCAGAATGCTTCCTTGTGTTCATGTGGCACTTGTACACAAATCAAGAGACAGTGGTACAAACAGAATGAAGGAATACTGCCTGGCTTAAAATTAGGAGCCGTGTGCATCAGGGTTAAATGCAGAGTTTAAAATTAGGAATGGTGTGCATCAGGCAAGGATGGTGAGACTTTGTCTCACATACTTTGGGCATGTGGCTTGGAGAAACCACTGCCTGGAGAAGGACATCATGCTAGATAAAGTGGATCAGGGGCAATGAAAGAGAGGAATCCCTTTGACAAGCTGGATTGACACTGTAGCTGCTGCTGCCATGGTCTGAAGCATAAGGACATTTGTGGGCTAGTGCAGGACCATGCAGTGTTTCCTTCCGTTGTGCATAGGGTCACAATGGGTAGGAACTGACTCAATGGCACCTAACAACACACATTAGTCTCCATATTAGATGCAGTTGCTGATCTCAAAATGCTGATGGAATACCTCCATTCCTCATTTGTTGACACGGCTAAGTTCCAAAGACCAGGTTGTAATTTGAAATTAGTTATGCCAAAAGTAAGGATGAACACATTGTCTCACAAAATGGGGAGGGATTACATCTTTATATAGCTGCTAAACCACTGAGAATCATGTTCCATCCAAGTGACAAACCTCACTATCATGAAGCCGGTGCTATTGTTACCTCTTACCATTTCTTACTGCCAGGTACACATTGATAATGTACATAATGGTCACATGGTAGACTTTTTTGCTACTTTCCTAAATGTGAATCATCAGTAAGTGAGGAGCAGGTTTAAATATACAAAAATTTAAATCCAACAATTTACAATCGGTATGATGAAGATGTCTAGATCTTCATCCTGGGACTCTGATTTAGATTTGAGACTTAGATATTCAACTATGCACTTGAGCTGTCCAAATACGTGCAGGTAAAATTTAACATGGCCAAAACCCCTGGCAAAGTTGGCTTCTCCTGATGGATCACACATGGTAAAAATAGCAACTCCTAGTTGCTCAAGTTAAAATATTAAAGCCATTCCTAAGTCCCCTCTCTCACTCTAGGTGCGTGTATTGTTTCCCTTCTCTTCCTCACATCGAATCCTTCAAGACATCGGTTATTTCGATTTTTGGAATACATTGAGGATGGTAATCATTATCAGCCCTCACTGCTACCACCTTGGGCAAAATGACTAATGCTTCCCCCTCCGCCCCCCCCACCTGAGCATCACTGCAACAGTATCTCATCTGATCTCTTTGCCACAGTCTTTGCTCAGCTATAGCCTACTCTCATCCCAGTCAGCATAACTCTTTAATAATTCCTCATAAATTCCCTCTACTCTTGTCTCACATCTATGATTCTCTCCACTGATTCCATTTTTCTGGAAGCCATCCTCCTTGCTATCCCATTGAAGTGTGAAGCACATCCTTGTCTGCTCCCATAAGGTTGGACAGCCTTAGAAACCCTGGATAGGATCACAACGAGTGGAAATCTCATAGATAGCCGTGGATTTGGGTTTTGGGCTGCCTAGCATGCTACTCTTTGGGTCGTCACAGGGCTTGTTGCCTTACTCCATTCCTATTTGTGCTCCACTAGGGCATTGTCAGTAGACTTTTCCTGATTCCCATATATAAAACCGCATTTCCCCTAGAAATCTCAAGTTTCCTTAACTTGCTTCATTGAATTTTCTAGTCGTAAGCACAAAATGATAGACTCTTTTCACTTGCTGTCTTTATTTCTGAACTCTAGCCTAAGCTCCAAGAGAGCAGGGACTTGGTCTGTTTGGTTCAACAGTGTGTCTTCAGTATGCATAACCCATTTCTCCTTTAGGGTTTCTTAGAGGGAAGGAACTGTGCTGGACACGCCCATCTGTTTCTCCCATTTTGTATGCAAAGTAGTTACTCAATATATACTTGTTTAATTGAACTATTTATCTCACACTCAACAAACATCTGTGTTTTTATAATTCCTGGATTAACAAGTATGAGAAAATGCAGATCACATTTCCCTACAATCTACAGTTACATTTTAAGTATAAAGCAACTTTGAGCTTCAGTAGAAAGAAATGGGGAAAGGGATTCAAATGCCCAAACAATTGACTTTAGCTTGCTTCAATATATTTTTTAATTGTGGTAAAAATATAGAGTAAATCATTTGTCATTTCAGCCATATTTGCATGCACACGTCAGTGACATCAATTACATTCACCATGTCTAGCTTGCCTAAGTTGTCTCTGTACTATTAATATGGTCTTCCATTACATATTGCTTTATATTCCTTAGGGACCTTTGTGTTTTTTGTTTCCTACAATTCTTACAATCATTTGGTGCCATGGCTTACCAAATATCACACAGCTATGGAATAGTAGGGCCTCAACTCATACTAAATTCTAATTCCAAGGCTATTTTTTGAATCCTATATAATCTTCCTAGCCGTTTCTATATTTAAACACCCCATGTTATGTTCTGAAGTGTCGCTTTTCCACGAACAATCTTGTACCATGTGTTCCACATCTGTGTTCATTCGGGGCTTTTTAGAACAACATCGTAAATGTATACAATGCAATTTGGACTCGTTGCCCAGAGAAGAGAGTTTGATTCTCCATTTCCCTGCAAAAATGAAGGAGACGCTACTGTCTCACAGAGCAGGTGGTAAGCATTAATCGCGGTAGCTTGCGATGCTGATCCAGACCTGCCAGATGAGCGAGAAGATAGGGCAGGGCCATAATTGTTGCTTTTGGTCTTCACCTTTCAGTTGGTATTTTCAGGCATAGCCCCGTGTTCGCTAAATTACGTTTTCTAAAATGCAAAGCTGATGACCTTTGTTCCCTTTTAAATTTTTTTTTTAAGACCAGCTCATCTCTTCTATTTGCCTTTTCTTTTTCAGGGAATCCTCCACCCAAGTTCCTTGCTATCGCTTCCATCCATATTTCCGCTGATGTCCGGAGGATGGAAAACAGCAAGAGCGGTGGGCTGGACACCATGGTCTTCATTCTTCTCTTGGACACTTGTCACCTTGGACTTAATGGTCAGAGTATTTTGTTTCTCTGAAATTCGTGGTAGCAGATGTAAGACACTGGATTGTTGGCGAGGTACAGCTGACATTGTGTCCACACAAACCATGCAGTATGAGTGCTGAACCGCCCAGTCCTTCCCTGTCTCTTCCAGGGGGTCTTCATGACCATGCTTCCTCCCTCCAGTGGGGAAACCACAAAAAGGAACTCTCTGTAAGGCACAGCCCACCTTTCTCCCATCTGGAATGCTTCCACAGTCTGGAGAAGAAGCCATGTATCCTCGCTCTGCAGTCTCATGCCACCACACGCTTCACAAACCCTCGCCCCGGGAGGAGGGCCACATTGGTCATTGCTGTCGTCCTTGCTGTTGTTACCAGTTGTTGAGTTGGCCCCCAACCCCATGCACACAGAAATCCAGCGCTGCCCGGTCCTGTACCAACTCCACGAGCAGTCAGTGGTCGATCAAATGATTGTATCCATTGACTGATCTTTGGAAGTCAATGGTCAAGTCTTGCTTCCTAGTGGGTCTTACTTTGGAAACTCCACTAAAGTGTATTCAGCATCATAATCACACGAAAGTTTGCGCTGACAGATGACCCGTGGCCGCACGTGGGGGCATCAGATCCTGGTCTCCTGCATGGGAGGAGAGAATTGTACCACTAAGCCTAAATATCCGTGGCTGCAGCCTTGCTTCCGCCAATCAGCAGACAGTGTTACTTCCATCACAGACTCCCCCTTTCTCATGCTGTTCCCTAAGCCGGGTGAGCTGTGAAGGTGCCATTTGGGCCATTCCAGGGGCCAGGCTTCTTGGTAGTGGTAAGCGGACACCAGCTAATTCGAATTTCAGGAGAGTTCAGAATTTTAGTGATATCCATTGTAAAGTTTCTTTAGAAGATGGACCGTAATTGGGGTTGGTATGATATGTGCTACTTCTCACAGGAATACGATCACCTCTAACCTAGTACTTCTACAGCCACAAGCTCCTCTTTACCTAAGTTAGACAGCAAGACATGTTGTGGGATTATTGCCTTTGTTGCTGTGGGCTCAAGTTCACTGAGGGTTGGAGGTGGGCCAAGTGTTTTGATTGTCCTTGATTGTTTTTTATACAATCACTTTACATGTGCAGTTGTTAATTTCATATGAAAAATGGAATCCATTAAAAAAGAATAATAAACTCAAGGTAACTCAGTGGAGACTTATTGCTTTAAGTTCCCAGAAAATATTTTGTCTATTAAACGGTGACCTTTCATTTATTTGGGGGGTTTAACATTTATAATACTCTCTGATTGTACGGTTCTTGATCTTGGGAGAGTGCCACATATTTGTATACTCATCAGATATAAGACTATCACTTTTAAGGGCTGTGTTAGGCAGGGTTCTCTAGAGAAACAAAACCAGGACACTTATGATTTTATATAAATATATGAAAGGATAGGTTTATATGGCGAGAAGAAATTTAACAACTAATTAGTTCACACAGCAGTACAGAGAGTTCAGTTTAACTTACTTCTGTGGAATTATTAATATACTGGAAGTCCTTCAATTAACCTGGGCTGCCAGGTCCAAGGTCAAGGAAGCAGACAGCAGAGTCCTGCCTGGGGCAAGGCAAGCAGAGTCTGCCCACAGGCAGCAAGCATCAGGGTGGGTCACCAACAGTCAGTAGCCCAGGAGCTTAGCTAAGCAGGCTCAGACGGGATATGGAACACAAGAAATGCAATCCTATGGAATCCCCCAGCCTCAAGCTCAAGCAATGTACAATGGATGCCCCAGCAGTGTGGTGAAGCAGGTCTCGAAGGAGCCTCAAGCTCTAACAACACGATCCATGGGTTGGCCTGGCCCACAGGTACGGTAGCTCACAGGATTAGGCAGAGAACTAGCCACAGAAGCAGCACTCCTGCTCCAGCACGCTCTGGTCACCAGAGAGCAAGAGAGAGGGGGGCGGGCCTTGAAGAGCCATATTTTTTGTCCTCCAATCAGTGACCTGATTATCCCACATGTTCCTATTGGCCAGGTTGGCACAATAAACCTACCTATCACAAGGGGACTATCTATAATCCTGAGCACCAGTTTGTCCCTGCACAAAACTTTAGCATAGTTATGTCTATATATTTTAACAAAACCCACAAGTTATGCTTCTGCTAGGAAACAGCTGCTATGGTTATCACCCAGCAGTCAAGGCACTGGAATCTGAGTGTCCTTAAAAGTCTTCATCACGAGGCTTACTCTTCTAACAGTAAGAACGTCCTTGCCATTAAGATGGTTCCAACTCCTAGAAACCCTAGACAGCTCTGTAGGTAGAGGTAGATCTAAGGCGTGACAGCTATGACATGTGTCCTGGGTACCACTTGAAGGGGGTACAAATGAGTAGGTTTCATGAATAATTCTAGTTTCCAAAATCAACTGTGAGGGATCATTCAGCAAGATACAACGGTTCATTTTATATTTGAAAGACTTAATGACCAATATGAAGACTGGGGGATCAGGATTGGAGGCAGGCTTATGAACAGCCCGAGATATGCTGATGGCACAACCTTGCTTGCTGAACTCGAGGACTCGAAGCACTTGATGAAGACTGAGGATTAGAGCCTCAGTATGAATTACAACTCAGTGTAAAGACGACGGAATTCCTCCCAACTGCACCAAGTGGCAATACTATCACGATCAATGGAGAAAAGATTAAACTTGTCAAGGTTTTTGCCTCACTTGGATCCACAACCAATGCTCATGAGACCGGCAGTCAAGAGAGCAAAGGACACATTGCACTGGGTCAATGTGCTGCACATGACCTCTTTAAAGTGTTGCATAGCAAGGCTACCTTGGGGACTGAGGGGGGCCTAACCCAAGCCATGCTGTTTTCCATTGCATCATATGCACATGGAAGCTGGAGAGAGAGTCCCAGAATACGGAAGATGAAAGCAGAATTGATCCATTTGAATTGTGGTGCTGGCAAATGGTACTGAAAATACCACGAATGCCAAAAGAACAAACAAATTGATCTCGAAGTACAGCTAGAATGCTCCTTAGAGGTCAGGATTGAAAGACTTTGTTCTTGAACTTTGGACATGTTGCCATGAGAGACCAGTTCCTGGAAAAGGGCAGCGTGCTTAGTAAAGTAGCAGGCAGCAAAAAAGAGGAAGACCTTTTATAAGATGAACTTACAACAGTGGTTGTTGGATGGGCTCAAATATAAGAACAATTGTGAGGTTAGCCCAGGACTAGGCAGTGTCTTGTTCTGCTGTACATATATATGAGTCAGCACTGAACAACAATTACAGTGGGTCAAGGAGCCTTGACGGTCTAGTGGCTTTTGTGCTGGTCTGCTAACAGCAGGGTCAGAAGTTTGAAACCACCAGCTGCTCCATGGGAGAAAGGTGAGGCTTCCTGTTCCTGAAAAGATTCTAGCATCAGAAACCCACAGAGGAAATTCTACCCTCTCTTATAGGCTCACTATGAGTAGAAATGGACTCAATGACGGTGGCCTTTTTTATGGGTCAAAGCAGACTAAGTGATCCTGTTCTGCTGAGTGTAAAAAAGGAGGAGAAAATGACTTTAAGCACAGTATAAACCAGTTATCAGTGAAAATAAGCAAGGTATGTTTGTAAATTCCATGTGGTGCCATCATGTGCCAAGTCGAAGATAAATGAGCTTCACTTGTATTTTTGAGCTGACATGATAATAAAATTTGGATGAGACTCAATTTCAGTGCATCCCACAGGTGCTCCATGCCATAGATAATGCCCATGCCTATAGGAAAGGGGAGAGCTACCCCATAGGCTTTCCAAGGCTGCAAATCTTATTTTTTTAAATCATTTTATTTGGGGCTTGTACAATTCTTATCACAATCCATATATACATCCATTGTGTCAACCACATATGTACATTTGTTGCCATCATCATTCTCAAAACATTTGCCTTCTACTTGAGCCCTTAATGTCGGCTGCTCACTTCCCCCTCCCTCCCCTCCCTCTCATGAACCCTTCATAATTCATAAATTATTATTATTTTGTTATATGTTACACTGTATTAAATCTCCCCCCGCCCTCTTCTCTGCTGTCCATACCCCAGGGAGGAGGTCATACATAGATTCTTGTAATCAGTTCCCCCTTTCTACCCCACATTCCCACCACCCTCCAGGCATCACAACTGGTCCTGAAGGAGACATCTGTCCTGGATTCCCTTTGTTTCCAGTTGCTATCTGTACCAATGTACATCCTCTGGTCTAGCCAGCTTTGTAAGGTAGAGGTGGGATCATGACAGTGGGGCGGGGGGGAAGAATCATTTAAAAACCAGAGGAAAGTTATATGTTTCATTGTTGCTACCCTACATGCTGACTGGCTCATCTCCTCCCCTCAACCCTTCAGTAAGGGGATGTCCAGTTGCCTACGGATGGGTTTTGAGTCTCCACTCCACATTCACCCACATTTGCAATGATATGATTTTTTGTTCTTTGATGCTTGATACCCGATCCCTTCAACAGCTTGTGGTCATAGAGGCTGGTGTGCTTCTTCCATGTGGGCTTTGCTTCTGAGCCAGATGACCACTTGTTTATCTTCAAGCCTTTAAGACCCCAGATGCTATATCTTTTGATAGCCTGGCACCATCAGCTTTCTTCCCCTTTTTTGCTTATGCACACATTGCAAATCTTTACAATAGCACATTGCCACATTATTATGCCAAAGAGCAGAGAGTGTGGTACATTAGAATTTCCGACCTTTCAGTTAGCCTCTGAGGTCTTAGCCACTGAGCCAGTAAGGCTATTTTCTTCCAGAAATACCATGATTTAGGTCTCTGTTCTTTGTGGGGCCCCATTCTTCTTGAGATCAGTCTGAAGGGAACCAGTGGTGGGTCGCATTCTGCACTTAAAACTCCAGACCTAGCTCAACTGCTTTCCCTCTATCTCCCTATCAGAATCCAGTCTGGGATGTGCCTGAGTGGCCTCCCTTCCAGGAGAGAATTCCAGGCCTCTCTTTTTGAATTTCAGCCCTCAGTCTTATCTATTGGCTGTGTCTTTCCTGAGACTACTTGATCCTTCAGACATGCCTGAATCTCATATGATTTAGGCCCTTACTCTTAGGTCTTTGCCTCCTGATTGCTGTGTCATTTGTCCTGGATTCTCACTTGAGCTATCATTTATATGAAAGCCAGTTCATCCCTCCCCAATCCAACTCTCAACCAGCATGCTACCCCGACATTCACCTTTTATGACTACAGTGCAGTGCTTATACACCATAGTGTTTTCTCAGGTCATAATTCCCATATCATTAAGTTGAAAGACATGCTGATGTCCTTCTCTAGGGGTTGGTCCCTCCTCATAAGAAATTCAAAGTATGTGAGATGAAGTCTCACCATTCTTGCATCTAAGCAAGATTCTGACTGCATTTATTCCAAGACAGTCACATTAGCTCTTCTTGAAGTCCATGATCTATTCAATATTCTTTGTTCATCCACAGCCATCAAGTCACTCCTAACTCATGGTGATCCTATAGGACAAAGTAAAACAGCTAACCTCCAATGGTTGGCAATCAACTACAAAATTCTCAACAAAATCCTTCCGGGTTCTGTCTTCACCAACACCATCATTCAATTGCATGAATTGACTCAGTGGTTATGACAATGGATTGAAACATGGCAATGATTGTGAGGATGACACAGAATTGGGCAGCTTTTTCATCTGACATCAAACAAAAAGGGTTGCTATGAGTTGAACTCATTCAAGGGCCCCAATAACCATATATTTAGTCGGGCAATTTGCATCCCTGTTACGAAGCCCCTGGGCATAATGGATTATGAGTTGGATCACTAACTACAAGGTTAGCAGTTCAAACCCACCATTTTTCTCCAGGTGAGAAAAATGAGCCCTTTTCCTTGCTCCCAAAGATTCACAGCCTTAGAAACCATAAATAGGAACACGATGAGTCAGTATTGCCTCGATGGCAGTGAGTTGAAAATGAAGAGTAACAGCGTGGGAAAAATGGCTAATGTGCTCACAGCTGCTAGTAGGAAGATTAAAAGTTTGAATCCATTTAGAGATACTTGGTGGGGGGAGGAGGAGGCGGGTCTATGGTGATCTACTTCAAAAAAGTCAGTCACTGACACCCCTATCAGAGAGATGTGGGATACTGATAAGAAAGTCAACTCAGAAGAGGGGAGAGGGGCACACCCTGGGGATCCAGGCCAAGTGCCATAGAACACTAGGGCATTTGATCCTGACCCCTCAAGGCACACAGCATGCTCCAAAGGCTGCACCAGAGAGACCCGATACAGAAACTCCATCAGGTGAATTGGACTGTACTTCAAACACACCTGTAACCTGAGGGACATAAGACTGAAAATTCATGGTGTTTGAAGAAGCAGCAGACAGTTAGACTTAGAGTATTGAACTGTTGGTAGGCAGGCAATAGTTGGCTGAGGTAGTTAGTTTATTGTGCCAACCTGGCCAATAAACTCATGTGGGGTTAATTGAAGGGTGGAGGGATAAATGGCTTGGTGAGCCTCGCCTTTCTAATTCTCAGGTCTCTTGCTTTCTGATGGTTGGACCAGGGTGCAACTGCCTTAGTCAGTTCCCTGCTTTAGCTGGCAAGATTAATTTCCTGCAAGACATCCCAGAGGAGAAGCCACATGGACCTACCCCGATGCAGCCCTGGGTGCTGGAGCAGCTGTGTGGAGATCCCTGCCAGTGCTGAGATGCTTACACATTCACTGACTCTGATTTCCTCCTGCAGTCGGCGTCATTGTGTGTGTTTTGTGAGATGGAGGTGGACTTTGTAGATTGGTGTTGGACATATGGGTTAATTAATGGGTTAATGATGGACTTGTGGGCTTGGCGAGCACTAGGTTGGGATGTTTTCTTGATGTGCACTTGCCCTTTCTATAAAACTCTTTTACATGAGTTTCTGTGGCTTTGTTTCTCTAATGTACCCAGACTAACACACTGGCTTATAGGACATATAAGACATCAATGCTCTATATGCTATATTAAGATACGTATTATTCCAGCAAACCTGTGACTGACAGGGAATATTATTGTAAAATTTCCCTGACAACCAACTCCCATCGTTTATATAAAGAAATGAAAGGTTTTTTTTCTGTGCACGTGAATAATTCAGGTGTTTATATATGGAGCTAGGCTGCATTGGTCCAATATCCCTCTCTCAACAGAGTTTTAAAAATTTAGTACCAGGGGCTAATCAATGACCATATTAATGGAGGATCTCTATGCTCTAGGGAGGTGATTGATCAGAGGCTCTACCATAAATAAAGAAGGAGGTCTCTAAAGAGATTCAAGGGAAAATTATATAAAACAACAACAGCAACAACAGATTCAGAAATGAGTTTGGGGCTCATGCTCAATCTTAGCTCTGATTTAAGAACAATTCATTCTTACATCACGGCCCTGCTCAGCACCCGCCCTCAGGAAGGGAACACAGGAGACACAGGTGCTATATAGCAAAGTGTGGTGAAGAAATTAGAGGGGGCCTGGCTACCAGATAAAAGAACATCTTTTTAAAGGCTTATTTTCAATCAAGCAGCCATCGAAGTGAGAGGTCAACTTAGTCCACGTGGAAGAAGCACACTAACACCAGTGACCAAAAGATTGTAAAAAAATTTAATTCAAAGCTGAAGGGGAGAATAGTATCAGAGCCCAAGTTGTGAGCTTCTGGTTTTCAGAAGGTTGTGGAGGACACATCTGTGAGATCTACATAGGAAACAAGCCTCTGCTGATTTCCCTCTATTTATAATAGAGGGGTGGGAGGAGACTGGTGACCAAACAGAGAGCATTGGAGAGGTGATTATAGGAGGTCAAAATGATAAACCTGACTTGAACGGTTAAAACCTTGTCAGTTGATTCCTCCTCTGATATATGTTGGGTCTAATCTGGTTTTCAATATTTTCTGGGGTTTTTTGTTGTTTTTTCCATATTGGGGTTTATCTCTGCTGTTTTATTCTCATTGGGGGTAACCCTCTTCAATTTCTGTTGTATGTGTTTTTGTTTTTCAGTGTTTGAAACCCAGGATTGACGAACTTTAGAGAGAGCAAGTACAATAAGAGGTCCTGCAGAGAACAGTGGGAGGGTGGGGCGGGGGTGGGTAAAAGGGAGCTGATATCAAGGAGTTCAAGAAAGAAGAGAATGTCTGGAAACTGATTGTGGTAGCACTTGTACAATCCTGCTTGATGCAATTGAACGAGGGAATGATATGATATCAGTCTTAGCTCCCAATGAAATGGTTTTGAAACAAAAAGAAAACTAAAAGTCAGTCATTGAAAACTCTGTGAACTACAGTTCTAGTCTAACATACATGAGGTTTCCATGAGTCAGAGTTCATGCTAGAACAAGTGGTTAATGAAGGATTAGAAGCCACCTCTGACTCTGGAAGTTTTGGGGTCTAGTCTAGCTGTATCCCAATTGGGATGCTCATACCCTAGTGGGTGAGCAAGGCAGTTCTTTGAGGGGAGAGGAAGACGATGTTGAACTTGCGTTTTGATTTATTTTTCATCCCGAAAGAAGAAATTAACATTTTTTGGGATGACAACTTTTTTATTCCTCTTACACAAAACAAAGTGGAAGGGATAATACAGCATTAACACATAAAAGTAGACAATCGGGAGAACATGTATACCCTCCCCCACCTCCCTACACACACACAAATATGCACACACAAAAAAGAGAGGAAGACGGGCTTGATATTAACATTTTACGGGTCTTTTCTCTCTGCCTTGGACGGAATGACAGATTGTGTTGCATCACGCATGGTCCACGAGGAATCCGGAAGGAGAGCCATAGCCTGGCTGATCATTGGCTGTGGGCAGAAGGCTACATGTTGCCTTGTGTTCGCGTGCCAAAGTGCTCTTACTATCTGACTTTGCAAAAGCAAATCTCACAAAGTGGCTTAGTGGCATACAAACCCGACTGCAAATTAAGATAATACTGTTAACGGCTGGGTTATGCATCTGGCTGTTAACCGAGAAAGGCTAAAGTGAGAACCTATCAGCCCAGCCTTGGAAGAAGGATGAGTCCATCTGCTTCCATACAGATGTAATCCTCTGAAACCTTATGAAGCAGCACTAATCTGTTCTAAAGCCACGGTGAGTGAATCAACCTGATGCCAGGTGCCAAGCAGCGTAAGGTCAATGCTTCTGTGCACCATGTAAGCACTGACGGCCAAAGGAAGAGCTCATAAACAATGAATATGAAACAAGAAGCTGGGCAAAAGTTTCCAAAACAACCAAGAAGACCATATGTTATATGGGTTCAAAGATATCATAAGAATATTTCCCCTTGTCACATGTGGCTACTTTGCCTTCAAGGTTTGGTGTGCCATGGGTCTGCATGCACACTCCCAATTCTGTGGAGACATACCCAATACTCTCCCCCTGGGTGGGTTACTGCCCTGTTCCCCCAGTGCCATTCTCTCTCCTCTCCCCCCACCCGCCATTTTCCCTTCCCTCCCCCCTTTCCCTTTCTCCCTTTCGTTGTGTTGGAATAACATGTACAACCTCGGCTTTAGTCTGTCTACCACCTGATTGCCTGTACCTCAACCTGTACAGTGTGAGCTAAGTGGCTTTTCTTCTATCCCTACGTTGCTGATTGCACTTACCTCAGGGGCTCATGTTGCACTTGTCCTTTTGTGATTGGCTAACTTTGTTTAGCCTTATTTCCTCCAACTCTTCCCATGAGATGATGTGCTTCATGTGATCATCAGTACTTTTTTAGTGATGCGTAGTACTCCATTGTGTGTATGTGCCAGTTTCCTAATCTCTCATCTCTCAATAGAAACGTAGGTTGTTTCCAGTGTTTTGCAATTGTGAATTGCGCTGCAATAAACATTGGAGTGCAGACGACTGCCCATGGTCTATTTCTTACCTCTTCTGGGAATATGCCCAGTAGAGAGATAGCTGGGTCATACAGGAAATCAATTTCCATTTGCTTTAAATATTGCCATACATATTTCTACAGAGGCTGAGGTATCTACACAACTACCAGCAGTGGAGGAGAGTTCTTATCTCGCCACATCCCTTCCAACATTTGTTGCTCTCTGATTTTCTGACTTGGGCTATCCTCAAGGGTGTTAGGTGGTATCTCATGGTTGTTTTCATTTGCATTTCTCTGATGGCTAATGATCAGGAGCATTTTCTCATATGTTTATTGGCCATTTGGGTCTCCTCCCAAGTGAAACTTCTGTTCAAGGCTTTTGCCCACTTCCTCTTGGAGTTAACTGTTTTCCTCTTTTTTGCAGGCCAAGAGGGTATTGTAGATTTTAATAACATGCTCTTTGTCTGTTGTGTGATTGCTAAAACTTCTCTCCCAGTCTGCTACTCTCTTTATGAAGTCTTTCGATGCACACAGGTGTTTGATCCTTAGTATATCCCACTTGTTGATGTCAGGTTCACCTGTGTGTGTACCCTTCCCTATTGCAGTTAGCCTATGTAGTATTCCATGAGCCAAAATTCTTAGGTTTTTCCTGATTCCTTCATTGATGGCCCCGATAGTTTGGGGTTTTACTTATAGGTCTGTGATTCACCTTGAGTTTGTTCTTGTGCCTGGGGTGAGGTAAGGATCTTGTTTTATATTTCTATAAGTGGATA
Organism: Tenrec ecaudatus; assembly: GCF_050624435.1. Classification (NCBI taxonomy): domain Eukaryota; kingdom Metazoa; phylum Chordata; class Mammalia; order Afrosoricida; family Tenrecidae; genus Tenrec; species Tenrec ecaudatus. The sequence continues at coordinate 303,911,582 of NC_134530.1, read as the reverse complement.
GCCATTGTTTCCAGCACCACTTGTTAAAGAGGCCCTCGACTTCCCACTTGATGCTTTGGGGGCCCTTGTCAAAGATCAGTTGTCTAGCTGCTGATGGCTTTATTTCTGGGGTTTCTGTTCTTTTCCACTGGTCTGAGTGTCTGTCATTACTCTAGTACCACGCAGACGTCAACACTAAACCTGCAAGTTGAGGAGAGGGGCCAGCATGTCATGTCCATACAGAAACAAACCAAGAAGGAAAAAAATAGAGTTAGGGTCTAGATCTCACATGGGCGCACCAAGTCCGAGGATGACATCCCTGCACAGAGTTGCTAAGGCACAGAGAGGTTTGTGTGGCCAAAAACATCCTGAAACATGATGTCCCCTCGCTGGAGCATACTGCAACACAGGGCAACCCTGGCAACACACAGCCGGGAGTGAGTCCGTCTGCTTCCATACAGATGTAATCCTCTGAAACCTTATGAAACAGCACTACTCTGTTCTAAAGCCACAGCGAGTGAATCAACCTGATGCCAGGGGCCAAGCAGCATAAGGTCAATGCTTCTGTGCACCATGTAAGCACTTGAATTATATGGTATTTTGGGGTAGTTATTGTTATTATTGTTCAACTTTATTCAATATTTTGTTTTTTTGTGGGTTTTTTGGGTCTCCTTGTTGGTTTGCTTACCTTTATAAGATAGGCATGGGAAGCAAGCTTGAGGAGAAAGCAACAGGATCAACAGCTCTGGAGGGACTTGTGGAGAGGAGGAGGCAGGGGCAGAAAGCAGTGAGCAAACAACACCACAGACAGGGGAACAACTAGGGAATAAAAATCAACAACAAGGACGACATAAGGTCCTGGGGGTGTTGGAGCAACAGCGATCATGCTTAGGTGAACTACTAAGAGGCAGACAAAAGGTAAGTGTGATGATGGGACAGGAGGGAGGTACAAGGAAGCAGAGGAAAGATCTAAGAAGCAAAACTATGAATAGAGGTATAAACATAGGTGTGTACATATGTAAATACATTAATTTATAAAAATAGAGGCATTGACCTATGTACATGTATTTTACATGGCAATAGACTGAGGAAATGGACGGACTTTGGGCCTCTGCTGAAGCCCTGCCTCAGCGCAAGAACACTTTGTTCTAGCAACCTGACATTCTGTAATGCTCACCCTTCTGACACGAGGTATTGATGGAATCATATAACAGGCATCAGAAGACCACAAACAAACAAAACATATTCTTGAGAATGAGGGGGGTTGGAGCAGAGACCCCACACCCATCTGTAGACATAGGGACACACCCTCACAGAAGGGTCACAAGGAAGAAATGAGTCAACCAGGGTGCAGTATACCACTGATGAAACACATACTATCCCCTTGGTTCCTTGAGGCTTCCTCACCTCCCACTATCATGACCCCAGTCCTTCCTTTCACTGCTGGCTGAAAAGAACATGTGAACAGGTACAGAGAAGAGATCATGACATACAGAATCCAGGTCAGATACACCTTCAGGAACAGAAATGAGAGTAGTGATACCAGGAGGGTAGGGGTAAGGTGAGGAGAGGAGGGAGGAAGGGTGAACTAATCGCAGTGATTGACACATAACTCCCCCCCCCCATCCCCACACATACATACAGGGGGACAAACAACAAAATCTGTGGGGGAGGGGAGACAGTGATCTGTGTAAGATTAGAAAATTAATAATCATTTATCAAGGGGTCGCAAGGGTGGGAATGGGAGGTAGAGAGGTAAAAGAGGAGCTGATATCAAGGGCTCAAAAAGAAAGGAAATGTTTAGAAAATGATGGCAACATATGTACAAATATACTTGATATAATTGATGTATGGATTGTAATAAGAGTTGTGAGAGATTCCAATAAAATGATAAGAAGAAATAATAATAAGAAAATCCCCTCAAGGGTATATATTAATTAAGGAAATGAAGACATCACTGATATTCAAAAGACACTTAAAAACTACGAATGCAAACCATTAATGATGATAAGAGTTGAAGTGGGAATTTAAAGCTATTTTAGTACCATTAACATATAAAATAAAAATCATATATATATATATATTTCCTTTTATCTTACTTCTAAAAATATAGTTTTTATTTTCCAGTGTCACCAACATACAAAGCCCATGTACACTTCACTAGTTCAATAACCCTCATGACTGCTGTGTTACCATGCCCACTCTCAGTTCCAGCTTATTTCTTCTTCCTTGTACTCATTCGTGTTGGAATGAGCATTCCTTGTACTCACCTCCCACCCACTTCTCCGCTCAGGTCCCTTTGTAACTGTTAATCCAGTGTTTGTCTCTATAGGTTTGCCTACCCTGGGTTTCATATACAGAAAAACTTACAAAATCAAAATGGTGCCCAAACAGAGACAAAACAAAGCAGGACATTTGAAAAATGAGAATAAGGATACATCGGATGAAGAGGGAGATCAAACAACCAGGTGTCACATTTTGACCCACCTACAAGTGCAGTCATCTTCCCTGGGATGTGTCTTTCCAGACGCTGGCCATTGACAGAGGGAGTTCATGGGAGACTTATTCTACATGGGGGGTGGGGTGTCCTGTGAATTCTGTGAGCTTTCATTGTCCAGAGTTTTGGGTCTAATACCATTGCCTCCTCTGGGCTTGCTCACATGTCTTTTGCCCACTTTTTAATTGGGTCATTTTTAACTTTCTTTTTGAAGTGTTGAAGAATTCTCTATATTTTGGCAATTAGACCCTTGTCTGTTGTGTCATTGCTAAAAACTTTTCCCTAATCTGTTGGTTCTTGTTTATCTCTTTTGATGAAATCTTTTGATTTTTATATCTAATCTCTGAGTCATCTTGTTTTTTGTTGTTGCCATCCACTGTGTATGTTTCCTTCATTATATTTGATAGTCTGTGCATGTGTTTCTATAGGGCCATTAAGTTTGTCCCCATTTTCTCAGTGATGAGCTGCAGAGTGCTGGGGTTTCTAATCAGGTCTCTAATCCATCCTGCACCCTTTGTCTGTCATTTTGTTGTACTGTGGTGACTTGTGTGTTGCTATGATGTTGAAAGCTATATCATTGGTGGTTCAAATATCAGCAGCGTCCCCCCCAGGGGACCAGGTTTCAGCAGAGCTACTAGACTAAGCCTACAAAGAAGGAAGCGGCTTTCCACTGGAAACCTTATGGTTGGCCTCAAAGGCTTTTCAGTTACAGAAACCCTAATGACCAGAAGCAGAGCATTGTCAGAAATAGTTCCGGAAGATGAGTGCCTCAGTCTAGAAGCCACTAGAAGTATCACTGATGAGGAGTTGCCTTCTCGAAATAGAGTGGACACAGTGATGTAAATGGAGTAAAGCCATTCTCTAGTGGCATGTGACTCAAACTGAGAAGAAACGTCTGGAAACATCCATCAATTATTGGATCTTGAAATTTACAAAGTATGAATTGAGGAAAATTGGAATTCATCAAAATGAAATTGCACTCATAAAGACTGATATTCTGGAGAGAGAGAGAGCTGAAATGGACTGGTATTGGCCACATTGAATCAGAAAATCATAACGTTTGCAATCAAACTGAATGTTGAAGGATATAGCACAATAGAGAGGAAAGGCATGGCATTCGTTGTCAGAAAGGATCTTGATTAATAAGTACAAAGATATCTGTGATAGGATCATTTCTATCCAAATATAAGGACATCCAATCAAGACAAGCAGTTTATGCACCAACCACAATAGCTAGTGATGAGGAAATTGAAGAGTTCTACCAATGCCTCAAGTCTGAAATGGATTAAATATTCAATTGAGACACACTTGTAATTACTGGCAATTGAAATATAAAAGGTGGAAAGAAAGAAGGAACAGCAGTTGGAAAATATGGTTTTCGTGATAAAAATGTAGCTAGCGATCCCATGATAGAATTTTTCAAGACTACATAGAAAATAACTTTTTCCAACAACACTTAAAGCTACTCTACACTTAGACTTCTCTAGAGGGCATGCGCTGAACTAAAATTGACGGCATTTGTGGGAAGAGATGATGGGAAAGTTCCGCATCCGCAGCTAAAACCAGGCCACGGGCCAACTGCGGAACAGGCATTCGGTTGCTCTTATATCACTTCAGGTTGAAGTTCAAGAAAATGAAAACACAGTCACGGGATCCTAAATACAACCTTGACGATCTCCCACTTGAATTTTGGAAACGTCTGAAGAACAACTTTGAACGGAAAATTTCAGAGTGTAACTTGAGAAGGCAAAGTGAAATATTATAATGGAATCTCCAAAGGAGACCAAAAAGGAAGAAATGGCTCAGCATATCTTAAACTGAAAGGACTAGTAAAAAATAAAAAATCAAGTCTTGAGTTGCAATATCGAAAGATTTTGTAGGAAAAAGATTGAACAATGTAGAAAACACCCAAAGAAGATGGGAAGAATACACAGAATCGGTGTCGCAGAAAGAACCAATTGACATTTAAACATTTCAGGAGGTAACATGTGAGCAAGAGCCAATGGTGTTAAAGGAAAATGTTCAAGCTGCACTGAAAGCATTGGCCACCAACAAGGCTCCAGAAATTGATGGGATGCCAATCAAAATGTTTCAAAAAGCTGATGAAGCACTGGAAGCATTTACTTGTCTACGCCATGAAATTTGACTGACAACTACTTGGCCAACTGATTGAAAGAGATCCATATTTCACCCATTCCAAAGAAAGGCAACCTAACAGAATGCTCAAGTTATGGAAAAAATGTCATTGACACCACATGCAAGTAAAATTTGCCTGAAGATAATCCCACAACAACTGCATCATATGTTTTGCACATGTTGTCAGGAGAGACCGGTCCATGGAGAATGACATCATGCATAGTAAATAGAGGGCTGGGGAGCCGCAAAAAGAGGCAGGGCCTCAATGAAATGGATTGACACAGTGGCTGCAACCACAGCCTGAAGCATCCAAAGACTTGGCAGGATGACGCAGGGCCGGCAGTGTTGCATTCTGTGTGCCTAGCTCAGTATGGTTCAGAACCAACTGTGTGTCATCGAACAACCCCAAAGTCAACCAGAGACATAAATTAACCTGAGACGTATGAATGGATTTGGGGACTCACCCAGAAATCTAGCGCCATTCTAAGAACACTTAATTCTTATGACATGGCCCTGCTTGATGCTGCCCCTTCTGAAGAGATCACTAGAAATGTGGGTGCGATGAAGAATCTAAATGGTGCCTGGCTATCAGAAAAAATAGAGTCTAGGGGCTTAAAGGTTTATCAAACACAACCACCATTATGACCTGGTCTAAATCAAACAGCACAGAGTTTTGGGGGGAAAGGCTGGAGAGATGCAAACCCCACCTTTAATATGTATTGTCATAGGTGGAGGAGATAGCAAGGAACAATTGCTTCATACTTTGATATGTTTACTCAATGAAAGTTTCTCTGATTTTCTAGCCACGCTTGTTAACTTACTCCCATTCAGTGTGCTTTGGGAATCAGTAGCTTCATTTAGCAGTGGAAGGAAAATCAAGAGCAGTACCGAGAATTAAAAAGAAAGGCAGAGAAGCAGCCTATAGGGGAAGGTTAGACTGCCAAATGGCCTCGTGGATGTCACAGTTTGTACTCAACAACTAACCTAAAGGTATACACACACACACACACACACACACACACCCTGACCCAAAATAGGCAATCTTCTTCAAAACAATCAAAGCCTTACAAATCCTACTGAGCTGTTCTACTCTGCACACATGAGGTCGCCATGAGTCAGAAATGGTATGACAGCAATGCGTTTAAATTTTAAGATGTCAAAAGGGATCCATGTAGTTCACATGGTTTGTACCTTTGGCTAATTTAAAGATTGATGGTTTAACTACCTGGCAGAGCTTCCCCCAAAGGAAATCTTATAGGACAGTTCTGTGCTTCAATACACGAGAATTGTAAACCTCTCATTTGCAATGGGCTTGGTTTATTTTTGTTTGTTTGATTGTTTTTAGGTTGACAAAGGAAGGGATTTAGACTTGATGCCTTATTTTCTACTTTATGTAGACAATATGAAACTACACACCCAGTCATAGAAATTCACTGGTCAGCTACTTTGAGACTCAGAGTCGATGCTAGAGATAAGACAGAAGTAAGTAGTATGCACAAGTAAGTCCTTTACACAAGAAGTTAGTAGGTTCTGATAAATGTGTGGATTAGAGAGTACAGTAGTTGGTTCGATCTGTGTTGGCTTGGCGAGCCCTGCCTTTCTTGGTGGCTACTTCCCGTTGTCCAGATAAAGAAAGAGCACAGTGACTGCCTGGATCAGGGTCCCAGATGTTCAGCTTCATCAGCAGGCCATTCATCTCACTTCCCACTGCCCCCATGCTTTCTCATCTGAGCTGAAATCTTATCCAACTAATTGGTCACCAGGCAGCTTGAGCAAGGCACTTCCTCCAGCACTTGTAATTCCTGCTACTCCCCCACCCGCAAAGGCTCTAAGTCTGTTGTAAGTTCTTCCAAACATTTCTAAGATGTTTTCAATTTCTGTAAAATGATAAGGAAAAGGCACCATACTCCATACCGCTTAAAAAATCAGGGCATTAACATGGTTTCTTCTTCAAGCAAAGCATCAATACAAAACAACAGATTTCTGGATTCGTTCAAGGGCTATTAAAATGAAATGAAATTGTATCATGATTTTTACTCCCTTCTGGGTGGTGGGGGGAGACAGCAGAAGTCAATACGTTTAATTAAATTAATTAAGTTTAATTTTTGACAATTTAGAGAATGGATTGCCAACATGCACTGTATAGTTGTGCTTAGGTGCCATTGAGCCAGTGGTGACCCATAGTGACCCTCTGTACAACAAAAGAAAACACTACCCAGTCCTGTACCATCCTCATCTTTGGTTTATTTGGAGCCACTTCGTCAGCCTGTCTCTACTATCCTGCCTGTCTCCTTGACCAAGCATGAGGTACTTCTCCAGGGACTGCTCATCCCTGATACTGCGTTCAAAGTGTCCATAGTAGCCACACTAGAAAAACCCACAGTGTTTAATGTATGGGTTATAAGGGCACAGGTTCCACCACCACCCCTGAAACCTATGTCCACTGTGGAGGTCTCGATAGCATGAAGGATCAATCATTTGGGTTGCTAAGCACAGTATCTATGGTTCAAACCTACCAGCTCTTCTGCAGGAGAAAGACGAGGCTTTCTGTTCTAAAAATGTACAGTCTCCGAAACCCGAGAGAGCAGTTCTATCAAGTCTCTATGGATTACAATATACTCAAGGACAGTGGGGTTGGGATGACTACAGTCTTGTAATTTAAAGTCAGAAGAGACTATTGAAAGTTCTGCTCTGTTGGCAGAAGCATCCCTGGTTCTGTGGGTTTGAACACTGGGCTGCAAGGTTGGGGCCAGCCACTTCCACAGAGAAAGATGAGGTTTTCTACTCCCATGAAAATGCAGCCTCCACATGAAAAAAAATTATAAATATAAAGTGTTCATCAGGGAGGGAGGGTGGGAGAGGGGAGAATGAGGAGGTGAAATCAAGGGCTCAAGTAGAAAGAAAATGTTTTGAAAATGATGATGGTAACATATGTGCCAATGTGCTTGACACAATGGAAGGATGGATGGATGGATTGTGAGAAGAGCTGTAAGAGCCTCCCATACAATGAGTTTTTAAAAAATATACTGCCTTGAAACGTCATAGCAGCAGTTCTGCTTCATCTGATGGGGTCGCAGTAAGTCGGAGTTGACTCAATGGCAGTGAGTCTGAGTTTGCTTTCCAATTGGTACCTGGTATTTCGTTGATTGTTTTGAGGATCAGTACAGGGAAATGATAGACAATGTGTACACAATTCTTTTGTTGCTGTTGTTCAGGGTCACCCTGGCTGTATTTCTGATGACTGAGATTGGAAGGGGATGTGAGGGCATGCAAGGTGACCACATTCCTGCCATCGATGGAGGAGGTCCTCAGAAACGGACATAGCTTGGTGTCCACAGCCAAGGGAAGACAAGCACTCTGCTCGGGATCTCTGGGCTGCTTCCGATCTCTGGTCTGTTCCAGCTCTTCAGCAAGCAGCTACACTTTGATCAGGTTGGCAGGGTAACGGGGTGTGGGGAACAGCACACAGCGGCAGGGAGTAATGCAGGGTCTTACAAGAGAGTGTACATTTCTTGCTCACTGGGCTGGCAGCGTTTGGGGGCGTCTTGAGTCGATGTCTTGTTTGGAGAGCTGGGAGAGGGGAGAGGAACAAAGGGGTGAATTCAGTGTCAGCTTCCCAGAAGTCCGAGTTTGAGGTTTTCTGAGACCATGTTATTATCAGAAAATAGTCTATTCTAAGGTGTAAATGAGGGGGACTGAATTGGGAGCTTTGCTGGAGAAAGCTTGCTAGGTTTTCTCTGTTGAGCTCTTGGGCACCACAGGTTTAGTTAGTAGCATTGCAGAAGGTCATGTACTTGCAGAGCAGCCTTCCCAGAAAACCTCTAAGATGACAGGATGGGGTGTTAATGCCTTAGGTAGCTTCAAGGGATGAATACGTAGGACCACAGTCTCTTGTGAGGCTCAAGGAGGAAAAACAACCCCCATATTTCTAATGAGTTGGGTGTTTTTACCAAGATCCTTTGTCCTGGTCCAGCTGGCTCAGGGTGACTATTCTAAAATGCACTCCCTTGGCTCACTCTGCTCCTTCATCCCTCCATCGTGTCATCTTGGAGAGAAGAAATCAAAATTGACATTCCCATCTTTGATTTCACCTTAAGAAGGTTGTGGAACATGTGAAGACATGCGTATATCTTTGTGTGTGAGAGAGGGGGAGAGAGAGAGAGAAAGAGAGAGAGAGAGAGAGAGAGAGAGAGAGAGAGAGAGAGAGAGAGAGAGAGAGAGAGAGAGAGAGAGAGAGAGAGAGAGACTTGGTTTTATTCAAGAACCTAGGGGGCGGGAGAATACCTAAGCAGTCTGGCCTGGCTAATGAAGCTTTCCTGCCTTTGTGAAGGAGACAGATGCCAGCCTTCTACAGACAGACTCTAAGGCCCAGAAAGGCGCAAGATCAGAGCGTGACTTGAAAACACAGAACAAGATGAAGCGGACGTCAGAAATCAAAAGCATTCTGGAAGCACGTGCTCAGCTGCTTCTATTAACCCCTAAGAGGTGAGGTGAAGCAGGTAATGGGATTAGGTCGAAGCAAGCCCATCTCATGCTCCTGGTGTGCTGGCTTAGCACGCAGGACTGCTGGTCCATGCCCACCCTTTCATGTTGGAGAGCCCATATTGTCTCTGGATGGAGAAGGAAAACAATGGTTGCTTGAATCGGGGGGCCCAGATGCTCCGCCCCAAGAGCCATCTCCAGGCCATTCATCTCACTTCCCGTTGTCTCCTGCTTTCCCAGCAGCTCTGAAATTCTACCCGACTCACCGGTCACCAGACAGCCCTCACTGGGCATTTCCTTCAGCGCCACTAATTCCCGGTGTCTTTACAGGGATCCTGACCCAGAGATGCACTTCAATAGGTAAGAGGTTAAAACAACACAAACAAACAGGGGAAACAAACTGGGAGATAAAAACAATTCTTGAGCCCCCGGGAATGCAGAAAGTGTATTTGGAGCACAATCCACACTTGGGCAGCCAGCTCTGTTCATGCTGATAAGTCTTTTTGAGGAAAACAAGTGAATTCATATCTGATAAACCAGCACATCAAGAATACTAAATTCCCGTAGCCTTTGGGGGGCAGGGCAGTGTGGGGGGTGAGGGGGAGGCGGCAGCAGATAAGTTCTGGTTGTGCAGTGACTGAGGGCGGTAAGATTTACTGTAGATGCTACACAATGGAATATTTTCAGTTTAATCAGTTCCATAAGGATTGTACTGATAAGACCCCTTTCCCTTCAAATAATTAAGGTCTGCCTCCATGTCCCCATACCTGCTGCTCGAATGGGTGATACAATCTGTCTCAAGAGTGCCCATTGTTCCAGTTATAAACCAGGATGGCCTGGTTGATCACAGGAGAGTTTTTTTTTTCCCAGTGTTTTTGGTGGGTGGCTGCTGTTGTTACTTGTCATCGACCTGGGTCCTGCCCAACAGGACACAATGCTGCCTGGTCCTGGGGATGGGCTTTGCGTTCGGACCATTGTGATGCCCCAGGATTTCCCTGGCTGATTTTTGCCAGCGCATGGCCGCCTCTCTTCTGATTGCATTCATGTGTAACCTCGGTTGTAGCTGTCCGACCTCAAAGCAAGAGGCAAGCCTCCATGGACAGTCGGTGGGTATCATTCATAATACACCCCGACATCGATGCCGACCCGAGTACAAGTTATTCTTGTAAGAATGCCCAATCCTTTGGGAACCCAGTGGCCCCAAGAAGAACGAGGCACATATAACAGAGCTTGACGCTGGCTTCTCAGTCATAGCTCTGCACAGCAATGACAGAGACTGACACAGTAGTTACAACAGTGAGCTACTCACCATAGGAACAATGGGACGTAAGAATGACTCAGGTTCAGGCCGCCTTTCCTAGGCTAACTGAATCATCGGCACTTAGCAACCTCCACAACACGTTGCAGAAGAACTTCTGAATTCCACTCTGGTGCAGTCTTCCACCTGTCGCGTGATCTTTATGCCATTCAATGGTAAGAGTAAATAGCAACAAGAATCCCTGGGCAATCTAGTGACCAGAAGCAGGCATACAGCAAATAGAGAAGCAGGCAGTAGAGCGACTTTTACTCATTCTGGATAAATTGGGGACTAGTATTAAACAAAAGATAATGGTAAGCCAGAGCTTGAAAGATGTGTAGGAAACAGGCAAGGGAATGTGTTCTTCCCCAATATTCTAAGCACAGTATTGCTATCCTTGAATGTTTACTTGCATACTTACTTCTTCATATATATAATTATATCATTGTAGATACTTGTTCATATACGTGTATGTAGAGAGAGCTTTAGTTATAGGTGGAATGGTGTCCTCCAAAATTATGTATCAACTTAACTAGGCCACGATTCTCAGTATTGTGTAATTCTCTGCCTTTTTATGGTCTGATATAATTAGACTCCAAAACAAAAGTCACTTCCATCGAGTTTGTTTGGACTCAGAGTGGCCCTGCAGAACAAAGTAGGGATGCCTCTGCGAGCTTCCCCCATTGTAACTCTTTATGGGAATACAATGCCTCATCATCTTCCTCCCATGTAATGATACTTTTTGTGGTAAATCTTACCCTCCGTCATGTAAATGAGGTCAGCTTCGAAGCAGTTATGTTATTAAGGCAGCATATCATCCACAGGATTAGGTTGTATGTTGAGGTCCTCTCTGCTGTTACATAAAAGGTATTCAACTAGCAAGCAGACATCCACGGAACCTCGTATCACCAAGAAAGAGGAGCCACGAGTGCAGTGTGCCTTTTGTATCCAGGTTCCCTGCGGTGAGAACACTCGAGACCAAGGGACCGGTTAATGCCAAGACCCATGGAAATCGCCAATAAGTGCCAGGGTCACAGATGTTGAAAGAAGACAAACACCACTCCCCAGAACAAACACAGAGAGAAAGCCTTTCCCTAAAGCTGGCACCCCGAATTCGTACTTCTAGCCTCCTAAACTGTGAGTGGATACCTGTATGTTTGTTAAAGCCGTCTACTTGTGGTATTTTGGTGATAGAAGTGCTAGATAACTAAAACATATAAAAATGCTACATAAGAATTTGTATTTAAGGGTTCATATGAAGGTCTTGGTTCTTCCCATCTCATATGATGGTATATGAGCTGTCTAGTAAATTAAAAACCAAGGAGTTTCTGAGTCTGTTTATAAAACTGCATATGCATGTAAATAGGAACAATTAGGTAAGGTTTGTACCAAATTTCAATTAGTCAAATGTTTGTCTTAGTATTGATATATACAGTGTACCTTTATACACTTGGGGAAATAAAACCCAATAAAGAAATACTTCCAAACATACTAAACATCTTTACCATAATAATACAGTAATAAAAAATCATATTTCGATGAACATCACAAAAGAGTACCTGTTTATTCTTATGAGTCATTGGGTGTACCCAGAATTTATTATAAAATGAGCTTCACAGGGATTGGTTCTTAAGGATGGGCTGGCTGTAAGTTGGAAGTTTGTAACCTACGGACTGCCTGTGATCATTTGAGGCCCACCAACCAGTAAACAGTTACAGCAGTCTGGACCAGCAATGCGGGGATAGGTTCTCTAGCAGCACACAGTAGGGCAGCAAGGAAAATGGAGCTCTTGCTTCCTCTTGCCCTCTGCCACAGCCCTTCCTTACTGAGAGGTTTGTGAGTGAATGCTCTCTCCCTGTCCTTTTTTACAGAAATGGACCAAATTTCTTCTGAGGATCCTGTGAGTTTGCAAGGCTGGAACTCTTATGGGAGTGGCAAGCCCTGCTATCTCCGACAGAGCCCGTGGTCATTCTGAGCTGTTGACCTTGTGTTTAGCAGCCTGACACGTAACTACTGTACCACCAGGCCTCCTATTAGATATAAATCTTACTAGCCTAACCTTAATTAGCGGGGCGGGGGGGGGGGGGAAGGAGAAGGGGAGGTGAGTCACAATCAACTTGATGGCAGTGAGTTTGGAGTTTTTGATTCCGATATGAAATATGTTTTGTGTTTAAACACCACACACGGGCCCTGTCATGTAGCCCCTTTTACTTTTCATTGTGCAAGGTTCAAGGGTAGTTGTCAGTACCCTCAAAGAATATCCCATCGGTCTATGTTGGGGTGTACATGCTGCCTCTCTCTTACCTGTAGCTGCTCTACGTAGGACTGCTGGCAGATGCCATTCTGAGCCTCAGTTTCCCTTACTTTTAAATAGGAAGTTTAGATGAAGGGAACTCTTAGATATTTTCCATATTCTTTCACTTAGATTCTCTGTTTCTGACCACTTATTAGAAGACACGTCTTTGAACTCAATGGAGCGTTTGCATCATTAGATGGCAGACTTCCTTTGGAAGAGGAAATGAAGCAGGGTTTCTAGAAATTTAAAGATTTGCTCTGAAGCATTTGATGCTCATCAGTGGATGGGCATCAGGGAGGCGGAGAATGGGAAGATGAGGAAGGAATCATCTACTAATTTCGCAGCACGTTTTCACTATTAATCCAGTACTTGGCCTGCACAGTGTGTTAAACCTATGGGTAGTCGTCTATTAGTGCACCATGACATCAGCTCATATTGAATCATAATACTGAAAACTCACTGCCATGGAGTCATTCTGAGGCTTGGTGAGTCTTAAGGACAGGGTGGAACTGCCTCGCTGTCGGTTTCCCAGACCATAACTCTTTACTGGAGTAGCAGGCCTTGTCCAGTGGTTTCAAACTGCCGACCTGATGGTCAGCAGCCCAATGCAAAAGCATTATGCCACGGGGGCTCCTATTGAACCATACATAGCATTAATAAGAAGAACAAATCGAAAACAGGGCGCGTCGTATGGAGTTTGAAGAGATACTGGTTCATGAAAATTGATGCCACATTTACCTGTGTTGCTCTGTATGTGTGCCGATCACAATACAAGATGTATTTCTATGTGCAGACATCAAATATTGAACCATGGGGCCAATGGATACTATTAGGATTAGATGCTTGAAACGATTATAGAATAATTTAAAAGTGGTAATTTAAGATCTGGTTGAGTTGGGGCCAGAATAAAACCAGAATAAAGAGCATTGAGGTGCATTGAAGTCCTAAGACCTGAATGAAATGGAATACACTCTCTCTCATAATAGGTATAAACACACTTTCTTGCAACTCATATCACCCCCCCCCCCTTTGAACTAAAAATTTGATCTTTGCAAACTGAAGGCCACTGGCTTCCAAGTCAGAGACTTTGGGTACGAATTTGGAAACAAACCAACGACAACAATCTTATCCTCTTTCTGCCAGTTGCCGCATCGTTAACATGAGGGTAACGGTACGTCACACTGTGCTGTCTTAAGGACTAAATAAACGAAGGTATATGACGTCTTGAGCCCAACAGACCCCAGCACAGGGGGAGCTCCCTGTAAAGGAACCGTACCTGTGCTTTTTCTCAAGGTAGAAAAAAATGGTCTGGCTATTCTTTTTCTTCCTGTTAGAAAATCTAGGTACAGACAGGCTGATCAAGTCATAAAGAAGACCCCCCCACCCACCTTCAAAACATTGCATCTCTATACTCCTCCTCCCACCCCTGTAAAACTAAGTAATAATAATAATAATAATAATAAAATCAACACACAGCAGAAAGGAAAATCTGACCTCAGCTCTTATGCACCCCCCTTCAAGCGGTCTCTTCACCCTGGTTAGGAGGTTGCACGATTTCTGGATGTCTTCCAGGCAAAAAACTCCAACAACACGTCCTTGTACCTAGGTGGTTCTCCACCTTCCTCATACCGCGACCCTTTCATACAGTTCCTCATGTTGTATTGACCTGCCCAACCATAACATTCTTTCCATTGCTACTTCATCACTGCCATTTTACTACTGTTATGAATCAGGTCGTAAGACACCCCCCTCCCCCCAAAGGGGTCACGACCCACAGGTTGAGAACTGCTGCTGTCCCTGGTAAGCAAGGGAGTTGCTGACTGGGCACAGCTCAAGGCCATACTTGGGTGTCTCCTGCTTCTCACCTCTGTGTGGAGCATGATTCCAAAGAATCGCTTTCATGATCGTGTTTGCAGGCAGTAGCATTTAGAGTGCCCTGTTGGACGCAGGCTAGGTGATCCCGTGCATGCCAGAGTAGAACTTCATTCCTACAAGCTTTCAAGGACGGGTGGTCCAGAGTTAGATGGACCTGTCTTTCTCCCAAGGCAACTCTGGGTGGACTCCAGCCTCCATCTTTTGTTAGCAGCCGAGATCGTTAACTCTTTAGGCCACCCAGGGATTCCTGGACAGCATGCAGCTCAATGAGCATCCAAAGACAGTGGTTCTCCATAAACATCCCCAATTGAAGGCGATTTCATTTATATCATTCACAAAGCTGGGGAATTTCTTTTCTCCAAGGTCACACCAAGCCCTCTCCCCCAGTTAACGCACACCTCAGGGGACTTCCAAAAGCAAACAAATAAAAACAAACAAACAAACAAAAACCCCAAACCCCACTGTCATCCTATGGACAGGGGAGGGTCAATCCTCTGGGCTTCAGAGGCTGCAAATCATCACAGGAGCTGAAGACATAGACCTGGAATTTCCCAGATACACTGATGGTCTGTCTGACTTCTTAGCTGTGAGGCACTATAGACATCCTTTCACACAGGGCCTTCATTTTGAAGATAAGGCTACAAAGCCGCTGAAGTATTAGGATATTTACCCACTTTTGTCGCATGAGTAGTGTCTGGCTCTGGACTTGAACTCAGACTTGGTGTCTCCAAGTGCTGTAACTTTCCACTGACTTTTAGATGCCCAACAATGGGTATGAAGGGAAAGCTGAAAGTCCCCTGAAGTTCAAGGTCACGGCAGGTCTATTTGGAGCCTCCCTTACAAAGCCGGTTTGGTCCTTTCTCAGACCGCCTGGCCACAGAGCAGACTTTCTAGGAGAGGCAGGAAACTGGGCTTTCTGCCACTCCACTGCTTTGATTTCCCTCTAAGGAGCAACAAGCCCTGCCCAGCCTCTTTCTGGCAGGCTTGGTAAATAGTCGCCACCTTTGACTCCATATCTCCACGCCTAGGAATTAATCATGAAGGAAAAATCTCGAGGAAGGCAAGGATTTTGCTGCGAAGATGTCATAACATTGTTTTATAACAACTAGATGTTTGACCCACCGCAATTGTTTAAATAAGCAATTTTATATTTACATCATAGATTATTGTGTAGCCATAAATGGGATGCTATTGTCGGAAAAGAACATCTTGGGATCTGGGAAATGTGCTTGGTTACTTGCTAAGGCACAGCACCTGGCAAATCCATAGAAAGATTCCCATTGTGTCCCAAAGAACTGCATTCACACCCATGCTTGGTTAAAACCCAGATTCAGAATAGAAACCTCCAGAACATGAAGAATAAGTGGTGCAACAACTGATCATGGACATGTTACCCTCCAGTTTTGCTCGATTCTCCTCCATCCTGAACATGGACTCGCATGATTGTGATAACAAGACAAATACAAAATGTCATTTAAAGTTAAAGTCTGGTTTCTCCCCTTCATGTGCCCATGCTGGAGTGGTCTCAGCCAGCTAAGGAAGAGGGCTAGCATCTCAGAGATTTTGGGTGTTGGACACTGGTGAGAACAGGGCAAGGAATAGACTTGGAGGTTTGTTTTCTGTCAGATGTCTAAGTTTCGGGGCTGTTGCATACTCCACCAAACACAAGGCGTGTGTGTGTGTGTGTGTGTGTGTGTGTGTGTGTGTGTGAAGGCCTTCTTCAACACAACTAAGGGATCTCAAACTTTCTAAAACCAAGGCCCAGCTAAGCAGTAAAAACCAATGGCCTGCCCACTCCATCGATGCCCACTTCCAATATCATTGCCACAGAGTCAGTTTTGACTCTTGTGACCCTTCAGGACAGAGTAGACTTGCTCTTGGTCTCCAGGAGGAGAGTCTCATTTTCCTCCCTTGGAGCAGCTGGTGAGTTTGAACTGCTGACCTTGTGATTGGCAGCCCAATTCTTAACCCACTATACCACCATAACTCACATTCCAAGTTCCAGGAGGAAAATTCTTGGTCACATAAATTTAGAAAAAAAATGAAATATATATATGTATATATATACATATATATGTGCCTCCCTTAGATATTTAAAAAGCATGTGAGCTCTTATACATGATTTAAATTATAAATCAATGTCAGGTCAACTTAAAACTCACCCAGTAATGTTATCTTGCTAGTATGTTGCAAAATTACTCAAATAGCATACATGTATAGATTATCACCCTTATCACTTGGAAGTATGCATTTCTATTCATGTGTATCCTGGGGCAGTATACCTGTTCTAGCACCACAGTGTGGGAGACACTTATTTGATCCATAAGGACCCTGTGCAAGCATACAGCTTAGTTCGATGCGGGCACATTAGGAGATCTTTCAGGTATGGTTCCAGACCTCTGCAATAAAGCGAATCTGGCAAGAAAGTGAGTCACATAGGAACTCTTTCATTTCCTAGTACATATACGATTTACCTTTACACTATATGTTAGTCCCCGCAAATCTATAATAGCATGATTTAAAAGTCTGAACTATTGTGAGGTTTACCAAAGCATGACAGAGAGATGGGAAGTGAGCTCATGGTATTGGGGGAAATGGTGCCAATAGACAGAGGGCTGCCACAATCCTTCAATTTTTTTAACGCATATCTGTGATGCATAATACAGCAAGGTCTGCCTGTAATCTAGAAATGATAGGTCAACATTAAACTTGATGCAAAGCCTCAACATTGCCAGCAGTCAGTGTAATAAACTACGTTGGCACTCCTGAAGCCCAACAGCAGTTCCCTTCCCATCTGTTGTGACTCATGGCAACCTTATGTGTGTCAGACTCCAACTCGGCTCCGCAGGGCTTTTAATAGCCCTGATGTTTCAAAAAGTCCATGGCCAGGCCTTTCTTGAGAGTGGCCTCTGGGTGGACTCTGTCACCTTTTGATTAGCAGCTGAACACTTCGACAGCTTGCGCCGGCCAGGCCAGGCAGGAAGCTAGGCCAGAAGTAACTTATCATATCAAAGTGAGACTGCTACGTCATTGAAGCCCTATCCAGTCAAGACAGAAACAACCACTCTGACTGTCACCTTGTGGCAAGGCGTGGGATTTCAAATGGAGACTTGCACTCCTGGGCCGTTGCAGCAGGGCAATGCAGTAAGAAGTTATATTTCTTAATAGAATATGGGCTGTCGTTTGATGGTTCCTGGATGCCTTTGAGTGGACACCAGCACATTGAGACCCCATGTGACAGAGTACCCCTACCGTGTTTCTGAGCTGTGATCCTTGCGGAAGCAGACCACCGAGTCTTGCTTCTATGGAGTCTCTGAGTGGACTCAAGTCCTCAGTAAAATCTGCTGAGAAGCCAGGTTAGGTTATGAATACATACATTGGGTCACTTTAATACCTTACTTAGGATATCATGAAACGGCCTTTTGTAAAATGCAAATTGGTAGCTTTTCACTCTCCTTGGCCCGCAAGAATTTTAAAAGACACAAGTGCCTTTTAAAAGGCAGGAGGCCTACCAATAATCCCCGGTTCTCTCCTTAGATCACCTGCAATGTAGGAGATCCTGAACCCATGTGAGGAGTCCGTGACTGGAGCTGACAGCTAAGGTACTCAGCTGCTGATCCAGAGGTGGAGGTCTGCCGGTAAAACAGCCATTGAAAATCTTTGGAGCCCAGTTTCTACTCTGCTACACAAGGGGTCGTCATGAGCTGGCATTGACTTGAGGGCCACTGGTATTGGTTGATCAATGTAAAATGAGAAACCAAATCAGAACCCGTCTTTGGTTCACCCAGAACCTCTGCAGTATCTCCATCAGGCCCAGTGTCCAGACTTCGAAGACAGACATGAAAATCCAAAGGGTGTCCCTCAGTTTCCGAAGTTCTGCTCTTTCTTCCTTCTCTCTCCAGGTCTCAGTGGACGGGAATTGGAAGGCTTGCTTATAAAAACCATCCCCACTCCAGCTCTTTTGGTTTCTCCTGGTGATTTTTCAACTATTCTTGGGTCTTCGACAGGCCAGTGTTCCCCTCTGAGAAATGCATGTTCCTTTCAATTACCATACTTCCAGGTTCCACAAAAACAGAGACGCTTTAGGGTTTTAAACACAAAGAGAAGATGTTGGGGTCCCCTAATGGCTTCCATCTTCAGGAAATTGGTGATTATAAGAAAATTCCTAACTGGGCTGAAGGAGGCAGCCCAGGAATCCCAACCAGTAGACAGGCAAGCTGATGCCCGAGACACTGGCATGTTGGAGAATTAGCTGTGATTTATGCGAGGGGGTGGAGGAGGTGGATGCCGGCATCTGAAAGGGCTTTGCGTCACCCCCCTCCCTTTAAGAATGGTTTGGCTTGTCAGATGTCATCTGGCCCTGACAGTCTGCATGTCCCCCTCCAGGGGCAGAGGACAATGGCAACAGTAGCAGTGGTCTGGAGGCCTCGTGAGCTCCTGGGCACCTAGAAGACCAAGGGCCCGAGGAGCCGGCTGGGTGGTGGCACGGCCAGGTCCTGGGGCTAATTAGGACTCAGAGACTGCAGGGCGCCCCTAGTCATCCGGCCTGCCTTCTGCAAGGACCTCACAGAGGAGACCCAGTTGGAGTGAGTCAGGCACTAGTAGGTGGGAACCTCCAGAAGCCTGAGGGCTTTTGTCTTCTGGAACTCACTGACCCGTAAGGAGTGGCTGTGGATGGAGCACTGACTCACAGCGACCCCACATGTTTCAGTGGGGTTTGCAACAGTTGATTTTGTTGTTGCTGCTGCTGGGTGAGCACCAGGGCTTTTTTCTGAGGATCTCTGGCCCAATTGATTCAACCTTCTAATTTTATTTAGCCAGCAAGCCTGTTAACCCTATACTCCCCATAGGAAGGGTAGGAACTTCTATCCAGAAAGGCTCTTTGACCCCATCCTGAGCGTGACACAGGCTTACACTCAGTCTGGCTAAGTTCACCGAGTACTTCTATATGTTCATTTTGGTCTGTGCCCCATGTCAACCACTGTTCCAATTCAAGAATGAAATTTTCTCTCAGCACAGAGAACTTAAAAATTTTTAAAGTGAACCAAAGATAGAGTTGGGACGATGAGAAGCATATTCCAAAATTCCCAGGCACCCAGCTTGCATCAGTCATGTGGCCGCAGATGGGTGTCCCTCCCTACTGCATTGTGTGCTTCTGCACGTATCTAGCCCGCTGGACTGAACCACTTGGAATCCCCTGGAGCCTCTCTGAGCCCTTAGAAGCCTGCACCGGAGTCTCCACACAGCCTTGTGGGTCTCACGGGCACAGCAGCAGCCCCCACATTCTTGTAGTGCCCTCATTCATAACCTAAGGTGAGCCAGGACAATAAACAGTGCCCCTTACATGTGGGGCCCCAACAGGCTCCTTCCTCTGACTTAATGACACAGGGTTACAATTTGAGACAGACCTTTCATAGAAATGACCATTCCTGGGACACTGAAAGTAGTATTCAGATAGTCTAAGAACTATGTTAAAGCAAGTACAGCCAAGTCTAGGATAAACCTATGATCTGGGAGTGAGGAGGTCCATGGTGAAAGGCACACTCTAAGTTGCCACAGTCTCGATGACCCCACTGCAGGGCTCTATATTGGTGATAAGGTCCAACACTGAAATGTGTTTGTACTGTAGGTTATCATGTCCCTCCCTTGCTGAGAGGACTTTGAAGGTGGCTGCCAAGCTAGTATCATAGGAAGACTCCCAGCAAGTTGTACTTGGCAGTGAGTGCTTGTTATGAAATTTGGCTGTTAGGAAACCTGGGAAGGTAGGTCTTCTAATGCTTTAGCATCACTAGCTACCACCTATTACAAGTTCTGATTTATGTCAGGGCAAAACTGGACACCATTGGGTTGGCCATCGCTGATTTTTCCATGGTAGATTGGCCGGCCATTTGAAGGACAGCAGAGCATGGGAAATCATGTTCACCCCCAGGGGACTGCTTTAGCATGCCAGCAATAGTACAACCAACAGGCATTCTGGTTAGATGGGGCTCTTCATTCTCCCTGCTCTCCATCCCGTCTCTTCCACTTTTCCTAATGAGTGGTGATAAAATCACTATGTTGGAACAGGTATTCCTGTAACCCAATTGTTAGCCATAACAATACCAGCAACAACAACCAAAAAAAACCTCTGAAGCGATGATTCACTATCCTGTCCATGGCACATCTAGAAGTACTATCATTTTTAATAACAAAATGAATAGGAAATTCAGGTGGGTATAATAAACCAGATAACAGCACCCTTCGTGTCTCCGCTCTTCCATCCTGACCAGAGGCCCCTCTGCTTCATCTTCCTGCTTTGTGCACTCAGCGTGGGCATTCTGTAGTCTCACTCAAATAGGCTGGAGTTTCTCTTGGGCTCAGAATGGCATGCGAAATGCTTGCTTGTGGACCCACTCTCCATTGTGAGGGAGACAATACAAGGATGTCTGATAAGCCTCTTGCAGCAGACTCTGCTCCCGGTGAAGCATATTGGTGACACGGTATTCCAAATTTCCATTCTACCCGTGGCTCCAAGGAGATTTTGTGACTCCTTGACAAGAGAAGACATTGCTCCTTCGTTTCTAGAAGCAGCAAGCACCTGTGCAGACGCTGTCTTGAAGCTGACTAATCTCACCCTGTGAACTTTTGTGGTTGGAGAAATGACATGAGCTTTCAGAATGTTTCAGGAAAGCCCATTTGGTCAAAAGGCCATGTGAACAGGTATCCTGCAGGCTGCGTTCCAGAAGGGACAGAGATTCAGATCATCCAGTCTTGTTCAGCAAACTAGATGAGAAGTGGTGCTTGCTTTATGGGACATTCACACAAGGAGGAAAGATGGTTGTCAGGATTGGGTGAAATCATGATTTTTCTTCCACTTAAGGTTTTCAACAGAGGCTATGCCTCATTTTGAAGAACATTCTAGAGCAGCCGTTCTCAACCTGTGGGTTGCAACCTCTTTGGGGGTCAAATGACCCTTTCACAGGGGTTGCCGGATTCATCACAGTAGCAAAATTACAGTTATGAAGTAACAATGAAAATAATTTTATGGTTGGGGGGGTCACCACAACATGAAAGGGTCGCAGCATGAGGAAAGTTGAGAACCACTGTCCTAGGGACTCTGTTGATATACCTTGGAAGTATTCCTTAATGTCAATTGTGAGATGCAATTTTTATGTGATTCTTTTAAACATGAGCATGTCTACATATTTAACATATAACTCCAGAAAGGGCATGCCAACTTACATTCACATCTGCAGGTATGTCTGTTGGACACAAATTCATGCTTGTGTTCCTTTAATTAATTGTCTTTATGGTGTCTGTGCTCTATAACGATGCTTTGATACCAAGAGGCTAAAGGAATATGCACACTATATAGGAGTGGCT
The DNA here is from genome assembly GCF_050624435.1 of Tenrec ecaudatus. NCBI lineage: Eukaryota > Metazoa > Chordata > Mammalia > Afrosoricida > Tenrecidae > Tenrec > Tenrec ecaudatus. The sequence continues at coordinate 303,889,658 of NC_134530.1, read as the reverse complement.
GTATTTATTAAGGAGATAAATCACAGAGATATGGAAAACTGATTTTTAAATATAAGATGGTTGCCCAGAACTTTCGGTAGGTGGGGTTTGAGATCAAAGAAGGGACTTTCCAAGCTGTGATAGTTGGGGAAAATATTACCCAAGAAGGAGGATTTATCGACAACTCACATCTTGAGGAGACTCAATAATGACTTAGCAACTTGGCTTCATTCATTCCACATACACGTACACGCTTCCAACATCACAGCCACCTGCAGGAGGGAAATGGATGCTCAGAAACTCTGGGTCAGGATCATCAAAGGGACAATTCGAGTTGTTGAGAATAACTGATTCAATGTGAACACAAAAGGGGAATTTCAGGGAACCTAAGTGCATTTCTGCATTTTGCAACATTTGGTACACATAAAGTTGCTCCATTCTGTTGACCATATGTGCCAGATTTTCTGTGAGCATGAAATTCCAGACACCCTTAAATAATTCAGAATCAGTCACAGAACAAGGCAAAGATTCTGTCACCATTAAGTGGATGAGCAAAATTCTCTTTAGCCTTTTACTCTGAAAGTGAACCAGCTTCTTCAGTCCAGTCATAGATCTTTATGGTATATTTCTTTCTTTTGAAAACATTTTAAATAGTATGGGGTGGGATTTTCAGTGGTTAATTTTCAGAAGGAGACCCTGAGGCCTTTCTTCCATGTTTGCTCAAGGCCACAAATGATTGATTTCACTAGAGATTTCACCTGATTTGCTAATTATTTTAAACATTTCATTTAAATTGTTAAGATGTGTTTTCCACTTACTAGAACTGTTGTCTAACTAATTTGGTTTTCAGACCCTTCCTTTTCAATCTCAGTGGTCTTAGTTGGAAAAACTGTCACATACTAAGCAATCAACTTCCTCAATTTGGGAGCAATTAAATTTTATAATTATTATAGTGCAGGTATTCCAGTCAGTGCTGATACCTCATAGGGACACACACACACACACACACACACACACACACACACACACACACACACGAGAGGAAGTCAAAGAGTATTGTTACTACAGTTTCAGATCACGTATGTACAGGTTTATTCCACACAAAATGTCTTTAAGCCTTTCTCACTGATTCCAGAATCTGCCTATGACTATAAGCAAAGTATCTGAGTCCATATTATCAAGCAGCTGAAGTTCCTAAACCTACATGGCTGTGTCTTATACAATTTCAAATCACAATGTGGAACGTAATGAATGTGAGCATCAGAACATCAGTGGGTGTCATGGTGCAAGCATGTATGCAGCACATACTGAGCATGATAATGTGTACCCAAAATGGTATTAGGCGTAGCTCATTATAACCTGAATATATTGTGCATTGTCGTAATGTATTCCAAACAAATTCTTGATGTAACTTTCCTGGTCTTTTTCTCACCAACATCATTTTCACTATTCTTAAAACTTCTGTATAATAAAACCCTCATGATCTTCCTGTGGACTTCCAGGAAGTCTATCCACATTGTCCCTTGAAAATCACCCCCCCCCCAAACAATCATCACAATCTTTAGCTGACTTGAGGGCGTCTGGCCCAGCAGGTCCCCCAGTAGTCACTGTCCTCGTTGGACCTTTTTAAAGGCACCCTAAAAAGCCGAAGACAATTGTATTACTGAGAAAGCTTGCCCACAGTCTTTCGATGATCACAAGCATGTCGTCTGGAACGACCTTGTGCATGAATGGACTGCAGCCCTCGTAGCGGTGCTTTTGGACTTACTTTCGAATGTAGGTGTATGTATGAATACTTATGCAATACACATAAACATTTGTGTGTGTGTATAATTTTACCCCACTACAAAAGTATCTTAGGTTTCAATATGACTTTTGAGGCATGGCCCTATTCGTCTGACCTAAATCATCATTCTTGACCTTCTCAACAGTCCGTACTAGTCATTTTTAACTTTATATATCATAGACAGACGGGGATGCATGAAGTAACCGCATGAAGTATCCCTCTTGATAATTGTAAGCTCTGGGCTGGTCTAATGGTATCTTTAGATTATAAACAACGTCAGGTCTTTTATCTGAGGGAGCTTTAAAACATTCCTGGAAATGCATATAATGGAAAAATCATAATAAATTATTCCTAATAAATATACGTAAGCAAACTCATATTAACTTGCTACAATATGTCTGAAGAGGATCTAGTTGGAAACAGTAAAAAGGATAGAACATCAGTTTGAAGAAGAAGAAAAAGCATTTAGAGCAACATGGATTCTGCTAAAATTGAAGCAAGAAAGAGCAATAATCAAATTTATGATGAAGCTTCGGTGGAAGAATAGTCAAATCATTGATGCTTTACAAAAAATTCATGGGGACAAGGCCCCAAAGAAACAAACCACCCATTTACAAATGGATAACTCGTTTTAAGAAGGGATGAAATGGTATTGAACATGAATTCCGTAGCACGTCCACATCCATCTGTGAGGAAACAATGGATCATGTTCATGTTCTAATTGAAGACGATCAATGGGTAATAGTAGAAACAATAGTCAACATCACCAGCATCTCAATTGGTCCAGCTCACACAATTCTGACGGATAAAGTAAAGTTTAGGAAACTTTCTGTTCAACGGGTATCAAAGCTATTGTGCTCTGATCTGTTACAACCAAGAACTGGGCTTTCAAATTCCCTGGAAGGAGAACGAGGGGAGAGTTTTTCAACTGACCCTCCCTCCTTCCTCTTAGAAGATATCAGTTTACAAAAGCGGCTTTCTCTTTTTTGTTTGCAAGCATTTCCACAGTGTGGAAACTAAGTCATTGGAGGTAACAGCAACCTAGGCTACTCTCTCGGGGTTAAAAAGACAAAAGAGACAGGATCCTTTGCTCCCTTTGAAATTAAAGTAGGTTTCTGATCCCACTTCTCATCGAAACAACTAAAAGTTGAAAGACGTAAAAGCAAAGGCACTGCTAATCTGCAGCTCAGCAACTGGAGGACTTGGGTCCTACCCTAGAAACACTGCAACTGTTGAGTCCACATGCATAGGAAGTAGTGGGGTGCTTGTCGGCAACCGATTACCTGCCACTCACAATCATACAGGGCCTTTGTTCTGGAGCACAGGCAATGCTACGGAGGGTGCTCCTCCTGGCTAAAACACATCTCACATCTCTTAAATGATAAATTCATTATCTGTGCATCTTACTGATATATCTCTCCTCCTTGGATCTCTAGGGTAGATAGCCTGAAGGATCAAATATGGAAATAATCTCTCAATACAATTCAGAAATCTCAATAAAGTTGTTCTTATTATTTGGATCCCACAGTCTGTTAAATGGGTGGATGATACCTCCAGGACCAGGGGTGTGAGGGGCGATACTGGGAGGGTAGAGGGTGAGTGGGTTGGAAAGAGGGAACCGATTACAAGGATCTACATGTGACCTCCTCTCTGGGGGATGCACAACAGAAAAGGGGGTGAAGGGAGATGTCGGACAGGGCAAGATATGAAAAAATAATAATTTATAAATTATCAAGGGCTCATGAGGGAGAGGGGGACTGGGAGGGAGAGGAAAAAAGAAGAGGACCTGACGCCAAGTGCTTAAGTGGAGAGCAAATGCTTTGAAAATGATGAGGGCAATGAATGTGCAGATGTGCTTTAAACAATTGATGTATATATGGGTCATGATAAGAGTTGTATAAGCCCCTAATAAAAAGTTTTAAAAAACATAAAAATTTAGTCAATAAAAATTTTAAATGTCTCCTTTCAAGGTTGCATAACCTTCTGCTCTGTAAGCACAGTCATTTATTTTATGTCTCTGTCAGATATTTAACTGGTTTCTTTTCCACATTAGCCCCTTACAGACTTTTCTAAATAGAGTTACAATTGATATTTTGCTAGGTAAATATCTGTCTACTTCTTTGACTATTATTACCTTCAATATGTAGAAGTGGAGGGACAGGATCAAAGAGAATGATTAAAAAAATTCCTAATATGTTATCGGTCACCAAATGGCCTCCCACCAGTGCTATTAACAATTTATTGCTTGCACCTGACATAAATGAAAGAGCCCTTTGAGAAGTACACCCTACTCTTAGGAGTTTTCATGCAAAATACTCCGCTAACTTGACTGTTGATGTTAGGTGCACTTGAGTTGATATTCCACTCATGAAGATCCCATGTGACTTCGTTGCATTAACTCAGGGTTATCCAGACGGTCCTCTGTTAATAGAGATAATAAAATTATACTTCAGTTTTCAAGGTGGTGAAAATGAAAATATTATAGCCTTTCCTCGGTGGGAGAAAGACCAGGGGATTTGTTCCCATAAAGATGACAGTTTCGGGTTAGGAGGTTAGGATTTTCTCTCTGTAACTTTTGCTGTCATTGTTCATTTATTCTTATTATTATTTAGCTTTAACAAGCAGAAATGCATTTCAACACAGTTTAGGAAGCTGAAATTCTGAAATAAGGACAATGAGTCTAGGAAAAAAGTTTTCTCTCCTATCTTCTCCTGTCCAATCCTCAAGTGGCTTGGCAGCTCTCTTCCCCTGTCTCTTCATTCCTTTTGATAGAGACTTCACAATAAATATGCTTGCTCATTGCAACATGATGGTAAAAAGAAATCTTTTCCAGGACTGTAGCAATAGTCTCCAACTTGCACTGCATCCTTACATAACTTCTAGCAGGGGCGTGCTAAGTGCAAAAACTGAAATCCTCACATCCCTACCCCCAGCCAGTCCTGGGGCTTTGGGTCTTGGCTCAAGGGGAGTCCCGCTGGGACATGGGGGTACAGTGAATGGTGTGACCCTTTGCCTGGGCATGCCTACACAGTAGGGTATGCTGTGCCCCTCTAGGGTTTCCTGTATGGGCTCCAATAAATTTATTTTCTTCCCTTTTGCTTAAAAAAATTGAAATACTTACTTGTTCTCTTGAAGGAGAAGGGATTTCTAAATACAAGTGCATTAGATGGACCTATGGGGATAAATAAACAGATTTATTTAAGTAAGCATCTAATTGTTTATACAACACATTAAAAAGTTTAAAATGAGCCACAAGGACTGACAGATGTCATGCATTGTCTTCCAATTGTGTGCCAAACACCATGCTGGGAGCGTCACCTAAATTATTTATTAATCATCTCTCTCACACATGCACACATGCGCGCACGCACACACACACACACACACGTGTACACATCACTCAAAATACCAAGGCTTTAGAATTATTGCCTCCTCTTAGCAAATGAGGGAACAGACTGAAATACATGACATCAACGGCTCGAAACTTTGGCTGCATGCGGAATCCCTGAGGGAGCGTTCACAATACCGCCCCTAGTTAGGCTCCTTCCTTGGACAACTCAATCAGATGCTGAGAGGGTGCCCTGGCCATTCGGTGCTTTGTCCATAGTCATGCTGATAGCTGTGTAGACAAAGCTGCAGAGAGAAAGCATTGTCAGCCTCTTCGCTTTTCTTGTACCAAGTAGGATTTCTTGAGAATATAAACAGCTGTTTAGTTTTCAAGAGTGCTAAAACCTAAACAAAGGCTTCATTTAAAACACAGCAGATTTTGGATATCAGACTTGACTGGTGGACCCTTCTGCGATGTAGACCCCCTAATCCTTATTCTGGGGCAGCAGGAACTCAACCACAGGGCTGGAGTGCATGATGCCCTATGCTCTCCTTGAAAACTGGGATCTAAAGAAAATAATACAAAGGAGGAGGAGGATTAGTGAAAGGACAGCATTGTGATGGTCTAAGAATTTTGAAATAATTGGCAGTGCATAAGCAAAAGATCAGGCATTTGCACGGATCTCCTTATTTTGGTGTATTATGATCCCAGTGACTTCTTTGACCAGTGATTTTTCGCAACATAAATGAATGAGTTGATTGCATACTTTTTAGGAGCACAAATGTTGGGGATGGTCCACCTCAGCTTGGTTTCCAGGTGCGTTCTTTACTGGCTGCATCAGCTTAGCTACCACCAGCCATTTGTCAGTTCGGCATGCTGTGGTGGCTTGTGTGTTGCTGGAAGCCATGCCTCCAGCTTATTACAGTGCTTGGCCCACTCTCGTCAGTTCTCTTAGACACATGATAGCCAAGGGTCAAAAGGACCTTCAGACTAAGACAGACCAGGAAGAAAGGTTTGGTGATCTACTTTTGAGCTATTATTGTGCCAACCTGGTCGATAAACACATGTGGAGTTAACTGAAGGGTAGGGGGATAAATGGCTCAATGAGCCTCGCCTTTCTAGTTCCCAGGTCTCTTGCTTTCTGATAGTTGGACCAATGTGCAGCTGCCTTAGCCAGTTCTCTGCTTTAGCTGGCAAGGTTCACTTCCTGCAAGACATCCCGGAGGAGAAGCTGCATGGACCTACCCCTATGCAGCCCTGGGTGCTGGAGCAACTCGGTGGAGACCCCTGCCAGTGCTGAGATGCGTACACATTCACTGACTAGGCTTTCCTCCTGCAGTCGGCATCATTGCATCTGTTTTGTGAGATGGAGGAGGACTTTGTGGATTGGTGTTGGACATATGGGTTAATGGGTTAATGTTGGACTTGTTGGCAGCACTGGGTTGGGATGTTTTCTTGATGCACACTTAACCTTTATGTAAAACTCTCTCTTATACATGAAATGCTGTGAATTTTGTTTCTCTAAAGTTCCCAGAGTAGCACAACTTTCAAAAATTAACACGTGAAACCCCTTTGAATCCCAAAGAACATTGTCCGACTTGTTTGCTTTGGACAGACGGGCTCAGTCCCTGGAGGGGACATCGTGCTTGGTGAAGCAGAGTGCCGAGAAGAGTGTGGGAACCTGTCCGTGAGATGAACTGCCCCATGGCTACAACGACAGGTTCAAACATGTCGGCTGTTCTGAGAATTCTGAAGAATGGACAAAGCTCCTTCTTTGTACATCGGGTCCTCCTGAGCTGAAGTGAGCTCGATGGCAGTCACAACCCCTGGGAGTGAGTTACTTGATGTCTCTTTGTCTCGGGGCACTGGATATAAAAATGGGCATCATCATAGTTGTTTCACTGCTGCATAAACAATCAGCCCAAAGCTTAGTGGATTAAAATCTCCCATTGGTTCCTCTAGGAGCCCTTGTGGCATAGTGAATTATGAGCTGGGCTCCTAACTTCCAAGTCAGCTGTTCAAAGCCACCAGCCTCTCAGTGGGAAAAAGATGATGTTTTCTACTCCATAAAAAGTTAGTCTCAGGTACACACAGGGACAGCTCTCAATGGCAATGAGTGAGTGAGTTTGGATTCTGTAGGTAGGACTAGAGGCCCCAGTTGGCTGGGCCTTTCTGAATCTGATTTCTTTTCTCTAAATAAGAACCACAATCTTCTGACATCTTGAATAGGGATCGGAGATCCCCTTCCAGGATGGTTCACTAACGCGACTGCCCCCACGGTCCTCCTTGTTGGCAGGACGTGTCTGTTAGTCTGCTCACACGGACCTCTCCAACATGACTGCTTGGCGTTCAAGAAGCATGTCCAAGAGACCAAAGTAGATGCTGCAATGCCTTGATGAACTCGGTTTAAGGTCACCTGCTGTCACTTTCACAGTAGGTTATCAGTAATACAGACCAGCTGTAACTCAATGAGGAAAGAGACTGCACTGAAGTGTAAATAATAGGAATCAATCATTCAGGATCATTTATGACACGTACTACCAAGTACCTAGTTTATAGGCTTGGTGCAAAGATCAAGTTTGATATGTAGATCACACTTTGGACAGAGCTTGTAGTGAGTTGCCAGACAGGTGGCCCCTGAGTTAAGCCAAACCTCATGTACAACAGGACCAAACACTGCTGGCCCGGCACCATCCGCATGGTGGCTTGCAGATTGGACCATTTTGATCCATATGCTTTACACAGTTTGATTTCTGAAAGTAGGTCTTTCCTCCTAGGCCTTCTTGTCTGGAAGCTCTGCCGAAACCTGTTCAGTATCGCAGCAACATGCATGCCTCCACAGAAAGACAATTCACCCATGAGCGTCGTTGACTGGGTGTCCGACCCTGATCTGCATGCAAGGTAAGAACGCGACCACTGAATTTCCATTACTCACCGAACAGAGTTGGAACTTAGCAAATATATAATTAAACCCCAAACAAGGGAGAGGGAAATGCTGGGCATTAGTATGTATGTATACAGGGTTGAATACCACAATGCTATTTCAGTACTTAACTTCTTTAAGAATCCCATTGGCATAGTGGGTTACAAGTTGGGTCACTAGCCCAAAGTTTAGCAATTCAAATGCACCACCGTTGTGTTATAGGATGGCCACTGCATCAGAATCAACTCCATGCAGTAAGTGCTGTTAGTCCACAAGACATTCCCAACGTTGCCCGGTAGAATCATCTGGAGGGATGGTTAGGATCAAGAAGCCCTGGCCACCTCCCTGATAAGTGAAATCAGAATATCTGGGGTATGGAGTCCTGTCCTCACTACTTTTTAAGCTTCTTATGTGGTTGCTCATAGTTTCCATTTTAAGCCTTGAACTGCAAACTTGGCGGTTCAAACCCACCAGGCACTCCCTCCACAGAAGTAAGACGACACTGTGTGTTCACATAGAAATTAACCATCTGAGAAACTCTAAGCAGTAGTTCTGCTCTGTCCTTTCAGGTCCCTCTCTGGGGAATGGACTCGCTGGCAGTGCGTTAGGTGCTTACAATGCACAGCCTCGTTGGCAGCCCACTGCTCTGCTTAATTTAATTGAGGCTGTATTGCAATTCCGCAGTGAGCTGAGTGCCAATTCAGCATTTAAATTCTCAAGACTTACCCTCACTTGTTGAAAACAATAGGAAGACCTTCGACTCACTCTAAAGCGCTGGGAATGCTGACGATGGGTGGGAATGTCAGCCTGGCGCCACTTGCTCTCTGTCTGTCCGCCTCGCGTCTGGGGGCTTTGAGTCTACAGCATGTCAGCCAGGCTCCCTTGGCCAGAATTTGCCTTCATGCAAGAGGAGAAACTTCCTAGGCATGTGATCACTGGGCCAGGAAAATGTCACCCACTGCCAGAGTAAAGCCAGCCTTCCACGCAACCAGGGTGACTGGCACATGAAACCAATTTAGACAAAGGGGCTGGAGATGCATGAGTATCGTGAGAAGGCCATTCTGGAAGAAATATCCCCAGGGATGCACCTGGTCAGCCCCAAAGGTTCTGTGTAGGAACAGAATGTGCTTTAAATTCAAGAGTGTGGGGCTGTCTAAACTGGTGTGTGTGTGTATTATGAACATTAGCCTGGAATTGAGAATAATCAATTTGGAAAAGACAAGCAACAGAGTAAAATAGTAGCTGTTACTTAGCCCCAGAAAAACACTAAGCAAATGAACACTTCTAATACGTTATCTGAACAAACAGAACTTGTGGTGGGTTGGAACCCTCTCTACGCTTTATGCCACTATTTGGGATTGAGTGAAGCTATTAACAGACTTTGCTCATAGCTCTGTCTCCACATTGTAACCTATGTTTGTTTAAGGAAAGCTTAATCCATGTGTTTCTGATTCTTGTAGACGTAACTCATCAAAAGTCTTTATTTTGCACACAAAATAAGTCTATTGAATGTCCTAGATGCCTTTGGGTTTTAGCCTCTTTTTTAAAGCATTCCCCTCCCTTTAAAAAAGTGCCCACAAAGCAGGTTTGCCAAGTTGAGAGCCCACTCAGCCTCCCTTGATGCAGATTGTGACCACTGCTTGGCACTTGGCTTCATACTTGCCCCAAATGTAACTTCCTGGGTTGTTTGGATTACCCAAGGCCTTATTTGTAAATTGACTTTGAGCCGCTTCAAAAACTCCAAACGCTTGGCCATAGAATCTCATTTGTTTTGTTTTGTTTTGTTTTTGTCCCCAATTGTAGAGCTTGCTAATGCATTTATTACAGTCTTTCAGACTCTCTGAAACAGTTTGTGTTTGTGCTGCCTGGTAAGACCAGGAATGTATCTTGAGCTCATGATGGCACCTTTTATCAAGAATCAAAAGTGTCTTGGGAGCAAGAGCAGAGAGCCCTGGCCCAGCCAGTCTCTACACCAGCCATGAATGGTGAATGAATTCCTAACTTGATTCAAGGGGAGGAGAAGATTTCAGGGAAACACACAAGACCAGATTGTCTGCACCAGAATTGAGCTAGATGGGGCTTTTGAGAGTCGATGGCTATCTCAGCAAATGTTAATTAAGAAAGTTAACCCGGCGCCTCTCTATCTTAGAATTAGAGGGAAAGGAGGAGACTGAACCCTGTTTATCAGTTTGAGTCAAGGTTCTGTGGAAATAATGTAAAATCACCTCCTGAAAATCTAAGAAATGCCAAAGGCCCGAGTTGTCTTTACCTACCATTTGCTCAGCTATTGGTAAAATCTTGCTCTTTTTAAAATTTCTATTGTATACGCTTGATTTAGGTAGACAGAAAGACACTTAGGCTCAAGAAAATTTTAATGAACAACTGTCACGAAACTGGGAAGTGTAACTAAATGCTGTTTTCACAGATGAAGTCAACTGATATCTAATCTCATCCCCGGATGAGTAATTTGGCCAACACCATCATTTGTGTTGATTGCTGTTTAGTGATGTGGCGATGTTTGTACAGGAAGTAGAAGTCATTGTTTTTACCATTGAAGAACTTACAATTAAGATAGTTTATACAATTTCACTACTAAGTGCTAACCACAAAAAACAAGGGATTAATCCATAACAGCCACAGATGTTCCAGCCACTCAGGGATTAGAGGGTGGAGAGGATGGAATGTAACAGTGGAGAGATGGACTGAGCTGAGTAGGCGGACAGGGGTCTCTGACTGTCAAGATGCCAACTCAACATGAGGTACAAAATCTCACACTTTTACGAGAAAAACAACAACAACAGCAAAGATTACCGAATCTACATCTTTCAATTTTATACAAGTCGGCCACATGGTTGTCTATTTAGAAAAAAGACTGAATGAAACCTTGCAGTGGAGATGAGCACATTCAAACAATTCCAAATGGTGGCTTGGGGTTTTATTCTGTAGTAAGGTTGACAGCCAGTATCTCGATTTAATTTTTCCAGGTTCTATAAAAACATTTATATATCAACCAATTAAAATATTATTAAGAGTGGTTTTGCAATTAATATAATGCATAAGTGCATTTTATTTTATTTTGCAGGTTAACTTTCGCACCACCTAGAGATGGCAGCTATCTATAATTAAGCCTGTTTACTATGTTCAGCTGCTAACCGAAAGACTGAAGATTCACGGCAACCCAAGGGAGCCTCTAAAGAAAGGTCTGATAATCCACTTCCGACAATTCAGCCAAGGAAAACCCTATGGAGCAGAGTTCTACTCAGACACACAGAGTGGATTCCATAGCAGCTGGTTAATCATTTGTGGCCATAATAAATTATAATCTGCATGGCGGGGTGCACAGCATGCTCTTATACCCAGAGCTTCATATACAGAGGAATCCCACCTTATAAATTTCCAATGGAAAATGTTCACCAAGAAGGGATCGTGTGTCCAATTTGGGACTTGGGTTGTATCTGTCCATATGATCAGCAAATAGCACCCACCATGTGTCAAGTACGGCCTTCGGTAGTAGGGATATAGTGACAGACCAGGCAGGAAGATTCTTTTTTTTTTTTTAATTTTAACAATTTATTAGGGGCTCATACAATTCTTATCACAGTTCATACATATACATACATCAATTGTATAAAGCACATCTGTACAGTCCCTGCCCTAATCATTTTTTTTCTCCTCTTTTCTTTTTTTACATTTTATTAGGGACCCATACAACTCTTATCACCATCCATACATATACATACATCAATTGTATAAAGCACATCCATACATTCCCTGCCCCAATCATTCTCAAAGCATTTGCTCTCCACTTAAGCCCCTTGCATCAGGTCCTCTTTTTTTCCCCCTCCCTCCCCTTTCCCCCCTCCCTCATGTGTCCTTGGTAATTTATACCTCGTTATTTTGTCATATCTTGCCCTATCAGGAGTCTCCCTTCCCCCCTTCTCTGCTGTCCCTCTCCCAGGGAAGAGGTCACATGTGGATCCTTGCAATCAGTTCCCCCCTTCCAACACACTCACCCTCCACTCTCCCAGCATCGTCCCTCACACCCTTGGTCCTGAAGGTATCATCCACCCTGGATCCCCTGTACCTCCAGCCCTCATATGCACCAGTGTACAGCCTCTGTCCTATCCAGGCCTGCAAGGTAGAATTCGGATCATGGTAGTTGGGGGGAGGAAGCATCCAGGATCTGGGGGAAAGCTGTGTTCTTCATTGATACTACCTCACACCCTAATTAACCCATCTCCTCTCCTAAACGCCTCTATGAGGGGCTCTCCATTGGCCGACACTTGGGCCTTGGGTCTCCACTCTGCACTTCCCCCTTCATTTAATATGGTATATATATGCATATACATATACACATATATACACACACTTATATCGTTGTTGTTTTTTTTGCATGATGCCTTATACCTGGTCCCTTGGCACCTCGTGATCGCACTGGCCGGTGTGCTTCTTCCATGTGGGCTTTTTTGCTTCTGAGCTAGATGGCCGCTTGTTCACCTTCAAGCCTTTAAGACCCCAGACACTATCTCTTTTGATAGCCGGGCACCATCAGCTTTCTTCACCACATTTACTTGTTCACCCACTTTGGCTCCAGCCATTGTGTCGGGAGAGTGAGCATCATAGAGTTCCAATTTAATAAAAGAAGGTATTCATGCATTGAGGGAGTGTTTGAGTAGAGGCCCAAGGTCCTTCCGCCACCTTAATACTTGACCTATAAATATAGACACATAGATCTATTTCCCCATCCTCCTATATATATTTGCATGTACATGTCTTTTTCTAGACCTCCATGAATGCCCTTTGACTCCTAGCTCTTTCCTCCATCTCCCTTGACTTTCCTCCTGCCAGGCAGGAAGATTCTTGATCTAGACAGCATACATTCTGAATGGAGGAACATGTTTGCATGAATATCTTGCTGATAAACATGAATACTCTCAAGGTGCTTTAGATAATCAACTTAAATTTGTGTTAATGGTATTGGGGCATAATTAAGGGATGTGTATTGAAAGCATCATGTGCTATGTTTGGGGTATGATAGCACAGTAAGGGGAAAATGTCAATTGCATATTATTTATTTTTATTATGGTCAATATATATGTATATATATTTGTGTGTGTATTACAATATTTATCAACTCAACATTTTTTGGGTACATAGTTGAGTGATATCAAGTATATTAATCACGTCATGCAACCACTACCCACAAATGTTGGCAAATTTCCCCTCACCATAAACACACTCTCACTAAATAAAAACTACCCCTTTCACACTTCCTTCTCACCCCTGATAAGCACCAATGAACTTTGGCCTCTACACATTCACCTATTATTGTTATTTCATACAAACCTCACAGCCAGAGTCTATTTTGCCTCACACGTGTCCTCTTGTGATGAACGTCTTTCACTCAGCATAAGGTTTGCCAGGTTCATCCCTAGTGCAGCATCAAGTAGCCTACAGGATCAGGAGTAGGTGAGTAGTTGGGTGAGCAGTTCATCCATTCATACTTTGGTGAACACAGGTTGTTTCTGCCTTTGGGTTATTGTGAATAGCAAAGTAATGAACATTGGCATACATGTGTTTGTTCATAATGCTACTTTCAAGTCTATTTTATATATGCGGGGTACTCCCCCCAAAAAAATTGGAAAAAAGCTCCACTGGGTGAAGCTTTCATAGTATGTATTTTTCCTGCTAAGTAAACACCGAGCAACTCACTCTGAGTTAGCATCCAGTGGCATCACCTGGGAAGGTTCTCTCTGGCCACGGTGAGTTTTTTTTGTCAAAGCAGTTTTCCTCAAACCTCATTTTTTGGGATGGCTGATGAATGAGAACAGTGAAATTTTTTTCCCTGCTTGGGAAAATTGCTTCAGAAACTGTTGTGATGTTGAACATAGCTTACAATGAGAGCACTATCGGAAAAACTCAAGTTTTCAAGTGGTTTTCTCATTTCAAAAAAAGGTGAAACATCGATTGACGACAAACCTCATTCTGGATGTCCATCAACTTCCCGAATGGTGCAAACATTACTCTTAGTGCATTTGGAATTCCTTCCACCATGTCAGACTGTTAATCAAGCTTTTTATTAGGTTCTGCAAAGATTGCATAACAGTGTGTGACAAAAAAGGCCTGAGTTGTGACAGACAGGGCTTGGGCACCATGACAATGCACTCGCTCATGCAGCCCTCTCGGCGTGCCAGTTTTTAGCAAAAATCAGCATGCCGCTCTTGTCCCAGACACCTTACTCACCTGGCCTCACTCTGAATTTTTTTTTTTTTTCAGATTTTGGCCACTGAAGAGGGACACAAAAGGACAGCAATTTGATGACACAGAAGAGGTGAAGAAAAACACCAGGGAGCTGCTATCAGTCATCCAAACAATGAGTCTGAAAAATGTTTCCCAGAATGGAATCACAGATTTGACGAATATACTAAGTGTAATGGAGAGTACATGGAAGGCGATAAGCTTGTTTTGTAAAAAATTGAAATGTAGCTTTGAAAAAAAATTCTGGTTTTATGTTGGGTGCCCACTCCTATACCTAAAAGTGGAATTGCTGGTTCCTACGGAAGAGCTGTGTCTAACTGGTTGAAGAGCTATCACATGTTTTCCACCGTGGCTGTGCTGTTTTGTATTCCCACAATCATCGAGTTGATTATCTTGCAGCTGCTAAATTGTAGATGTTTTATATATGTTTTTGGATGTTTGATCCTTGTTGAATACATGGTATTTGAAGATACGTTCCCAATTCTCTTTTCACTTACTTGATATCGTCCTCTGATAAACAACGTTAATTATATTTGAGTTTCTAACTATGTCTTTTACGGAGTGTCCGATGATCTATAATGAAAAGCTATGTCCACATAGGCATCTCTATGTCTTCTTCCAGGAATTTCATAACATTGATTTCTTTATTAGGGTCCTGCAACCACTCTGAATTGATTTTTCTATGTATAATGTGGGCATGGATCCTGATTCATACTTCTGCATGTGGAAATCCATTTTTTTTTGGCATCATTTGTTAAATAGACACTTGTTTCCCTATTGAATGGATGGAGCACCTTTGTCAAAATTCTATATTTTCAATTCTATTCTATTTGTCTATATGTCTATTTTTATATCAGTACCAGACTGTTTTGATTATCATTGTTGTATAAACCCATTGCCACTGAGTTGCTTCCAACGGAAAGCACCCAAAAAGGGCGGAGCTGAACTGCTCCCTAGGGTTTCTGAGACTGTAAAATGTTGTGGGAGCCGACAGCCTCAATTTTCTCCTGCAGAGCAGCTCATGGACTTGAACTGAAAACCGGAAAGTAAACGTTCTCTATCTTTGTTCTTTAAAATTCCTTTGGTGACTCAGAGCCTCCTGCTTTGCCATATAACATTTAGTATTGATTTTTTTATTTATATAACTAAGATTGGAGTGTTTTTAGGCTTTTATTAAAAAAAACTGTAGCTCACTTTGAGTAGCACTGATTTCTTCACTATATGGAATCATCCAATCCATGAACATGGGACATCTTCATATTTTTAAAGCTATCTGTAATCTCTTTCAACAATGTTATAAAGTTTTCATTGGATAAGTATATCACATCCCTGTTTAAATTCATCATTAGGCATTTTATTTTTTAAGATATTGATGCATATTTTAAGAATAAATTGCAAAAAGCACTGAAAGAATTATTTCAGTGTCAGATATGTGATTTTGGACCAGCAAGAAAGGTGGAGTATATATAGTTCTATATTTGAAATAATAGATAACATTAGAAAGATAAGGATAGCTAACTACATTTAAGCAAAACTTTGGAACAAAAAAAAACACGAATGACTTACTCCGTGTATTCTTGGTGATATACATGTTGACGGATTATTAAACCACATTAAAGTCCTAAAATATAACTTCAGCTAGCTATAGCATGTTTTTATCACTCTATTTCCTTGTAGAAATTAATCAAATTGTCATACAGATAAAATACTTGTTGTAGAACTTCCTCAAAGAATGTAAATTTAAATTAAAATCATATTTTAAACCAGGTTCTCTTAGGCTGGATTCTCCAGAGAAGTAAAACCAGGGAAGCTTACATAGAAGAGGGCCTTTCATAACATTTGTGGGAAAATGGACTGAAAGATAAGGAGAAGTTTGCTTAAATTATTTAACAGTCTTGAGCCTTCATGAAGTGAAAACCACTGCCCATCTGCAATGAACAAGGAAGCTTTAACAAACACACAATCCCCTTTTCACATCGCCGCCTCTATTGTCAATGTTTTCCAAACGAAATATGTATTTCCCAGTCATCCTTGCAGGTGAGTGTGACCATATCATATGACATGTTCCACCCAATGAGATGTTAGGTCAGTGTCTGCTTAGAGGAGCAGAAAATTCTGGAAACCATCTACTTTCCTGATAAAAAGAGTCAGAAACAGCTTGTTGTTTGTCTTGGTACTTTAGAGAAACAAATCCACAGAAACTCATGTAGTAGAGAGTTTTACATAAAGGTTAATTGTGCATCAAGAAAACATCCCAACCCAATGCTGCCCAAGCCCACAAGTCCACCATTAACCCATTAACCCATATGTCCAACACCAGTTCACAAAGTTCTCCTCCATCTCACAAAACACATGCAATGATGCTGATTGAAGGAGGAAATCCGAGTCAGTGAACGTGTAAGCATGTCATTGCTGACAGGGGTCTCCACACGGGTGCTCCAGCACCCAATGCTGCATCGGGGTAGGTCCATGTGGCTTCTCCTCAGGGATGTCTTGCAGGAAGTGAGCCTTGCCAGCTGAAGCAGGCAACTGGCTAAGGCATCTTCACCCTGGTCCGGCCACCAGACAGCGAGAGACCCGAGAACTAGAAAGGCGAGGCTCACCGAGCCATGTTTCCCTCCTCCCTTCAATGAACCGCACCTGTGTTTATCGGCCAGGTTGGCACAATAAACTACCTCACAGCTGTTTCAAGCTTCGTTCCATTTTAACTTTCTCTCATCCTTGAATGCAACTGTGGTGACTCAGATGTGACAATCATGTTGCAACAATGTGGGGCAAGCATAAGGACAAAATCCAGCGTGCCAAGAATAGCAGAATAGAGCCTGACCCTTGGAAAATACTCCTAAGCCACTGAGTTGTCTCTAGAAAGAGCTAACCTCCTAACTTCCTGTTTATGTTAGAAAAAAAAATTGCTCAGTCCCCTACTTATTTTGTCCTTCTTAGTCAGGTGAGTTTGATTTGCCTTATTTATGGTTGCTGAGTTGTGTAAATTTGTCATGCACAATGAATAAGTGAAGACTGAACCTTTGTTTCTAGGGGAAATAAAGAGGTGCCTGTAAGTCTCTGGTCGAAATACCTTTGTCAACCAATTAATATATAATTTTGCTTTATATGAGCTTCTTTAAACGAGTTTCTATAAACAAATGATTAGTTATGATTTTGAATAATAAAAAATGTGTTGTTGAATATACATTGTTGATTCATGAACTCATAGCCAACAGCATTATACCTTATGCCAGAGAGAAGTTTATCTAACATGCATTTTCTCTGAACTGAGCATCACAGCTTTCCTGCATCCAAACACACTGCACTGCCTCTTTTTAAGTTTTACGTGAACATCTCATACCAATATTATGCTCATAAAATGTGCATTTTACATTGTTCATTTAGGTCAATATGGCTTCACTATTCTTACTACATTTTCATTTCAGCCTAGGGAAAACCTGGGCTCAAAAAGAGTTAAAGAAAGTTATACATAACGGCTAGCTGCATCCAGTCGCTTGGAGGTTGGAGTCTACCTAGATTGGTGGTTCTCAACCTCCCTCACTCCGCGACCCTTTCATACCGTTCCTCATTTGGTGGTGACCCCCCAACCATAACATTATTTTTGTTGCTACTTCATCACTGTCATTTTGCTACTGTGATGAATCGGGCGACCCCCGTGAAAGGGTCGTTCGCCCCCCAACGGGGTCGCGACCCACAAGTTGAGAACCGCTGCCCTAGAGGAGCTTGGAAAGAAAGGCATGGTCACTAACTTCTGAAAAATAAACCGTCGAAAACCAGACAGAGCACAGTTCGACTCTGACACACAAGGGGTTGCCATGAGTCTGCATCAATTCAAAAGCAACCGGTTTCTAACTGCAAGCTTTGGTCACCCGTATCCCATGTTCCCTTTTGGCGCGTGTCAATATTTTTGAAGTATGTCGTTGCACTCAGTTAATGACAGTGCTGTCCTCATAGCTATAAACATCTGCGCAGCTTTTAAATGTTCAGTACATTTTCGTCAACCCGGATTCTCACTATACCCCAGTGAGTTAGTTATTACTATGTTACACAGTGTTACACAATGGGCTCAGGCATAGCAACAGTTGGGAGGATGGCATGGGGCTGTGCAGTGCTTCATGCTGTTGTGCATGGAGTCGTTATGGGCCTGAGTTGATTTGGTGGCACCTAACAGCATTGTTACATGATCGTTTCTATTATTTTCCTTCATTCCTTTCTCAGCCTCTTTAGCTCAGCAACACTGTCAATAGGAATTACCAGCTCCTACTGACTATTTTCCCTTGATGAGCGGGGGCTTCATGTTTCTGTCTTAGTCTACCCCTATGCATCCCTTATAAAGCTCTATTTATGCTCAGAAGGGCCCGTAATCACATCAGAGCAGTCTTCGGCTTGGCTGAAGCCAAAGATCTCTGGCAATCACACGTAAGGTTGTGCACAGTGCCAAGTTCATTTATTAAAAAGAAAATGCTTACAGTATTCGGCGTGAAATGTGATTAGTGCTGCTCCTGGCCGGCAACAGCTCTACAAGGTGGTGCTGTCTGGAGAAACCGCAGTGCACTATTCCCCTACCACACCTGCCCGCTCACAGTACACCTTATTTGAGTTAACTCGGTGACCTCTGCCCCCTTCCCAACCCCCAGCAGGGTAACTGTAAACTGATGCCACATGTAGAAGCCAACATTGCCTTACTGAAACCAATTCTGTGCTTCATGAAACCTGGCAGTTGAGTTCAAGGAAGTGGCGCTAAGAGGTAACTTTATTGAGAAGCCATCCTGTGACTATCCCTTGCGAGGATCGGCAGCACCAGGTCATCTTGGGAGTTTGATAGGATGGTGGCATCTTTGGCTCTCCTCTCACCTACTTAATGAGATTCTGAATTTTAACAAGAGTCCTTAGGCATTTATCTGCACTTTGGGGTTTGAGAAGCCTATAAAGCAGAGCTATCTGTCCCATAATTACATCTGCTTTGCATGCTCTGAAACGAGTTGTTGCTAGACGTTGCATTCTTTCCACCTCTTTTATACCTTGCCTGAGGTACCTCAGGAATTTCCATGACTAAAAATGCACTCACTTAACCTCATCTGTTTTTTTTTTTCTCTCTCTAAGGTTTGTCTCCCCTGGTTAGATTGGCTTGCAGAATGGAATCCCTGAGATGGTTTGGATCTTCAAGTACTATTCTGATTTACACAGTCATTGACTAAACCATGTGGACGTACATAGTATCATGCCTGTAACAGCGAGCTACAAAATCCAGCATCACTATTTTTGAATGAGGTACAGATTAATGAACTCCTAGGCTCCTGGCATTGACCAGGTATTGAACATGTCTTTTTGTCCTGAAGCTTCAGATGCTTGCTCAGCTCGACTGCAAGGGGGCGCTGGGCACACTCAAGTTTATGTGGATGGTGCTTCCTGGAACTGAGCTTCACAACTACCTCGCATGGACAATGGACGTAAATAGCTAATTATTTATCCAGTGGGGTCTGGTAGCACTGTAGAGGAGGACTTAATGCATACTGCATAATGTGTGTGTGGGTGTAAATTGATATGTGGGGTCGCGGGTGAGCATGGAGTAGATAGACAGTGCTGGGTATGTGTTTCTGCATGTGAGTGATGTGTGTTTTGAGGTGTGTATGTATACTGTAAGATGTATTGTGTGTTTGTGTGTATGACGTAAGTGGTATAGCATGAATTGTTGTTAGGTGCAAGTTCCATTAGGTACAACCAAATAAAACACTACCTGGTCCTGTGTCATCCATGCACCAGTTATCTCTGTTTGGGCCCATTGTGGCAGTCAAGTTGTTGGTGTCAATCGGCCTTGTTGAGGGTCTAACTCTTTTTTGTTGACCCTGGTCTTTACCAAGCATGATGTATTTCTCCAAGGGTTGTTCTTCGAGTGACACAGATGATTAAGCAAGTGGCAACTAGCCAAAAGGTTGGAAGTTTGAATTGACCCAGAGGGACCTCGGAAGAAAGACCCGGTAGAATTCTTCCAAAAGATTGCAATCATTGAGAGCCCTATGGAACAGTTTTATTCTGTATACATAGGGTCACCAGGAGTCAGAATCCAGGTGATAACACTGGCTTAGGTAAATATGGTATGTAGGAGGATGTGTGATATATAGATATCCATGGATGTGCAAGTGTGTGTTGAAGGGAGAAGTGGCCGCTTGGATCTAGGCAAGATTTTTCAGAGATACTGCCAGCTTCTTTTTCTATTTCAGCCACACTTTCATCCTCACAAGCACTGAAACTACATATTTCTCATCATTTTATTGGGGTTCATACAAATCTTATCACAATCCACACATACATCCATTGTGTAACGCACACTTAAACATTTGTTGCCCTCATCTTTCTCAAAACTTGCTTTCCGTTTGGGCTCCTCATTTTCCTCCCCCGCCCCCTCCGACTTTGGAAGTTTTGCTTTAGTGTATGTATGATGTATATATGAAATCTGACATTGGAGTAAGCTGTCCCTAAAGTAAAAGAAAATGCCCATTTCTCTGAAGGTTACTTGAGGGACCGCTGCCTCAGAGGGGACATAACAGCTAGCTAGCTTTCACTTTTTATTTTTGTTTGATTGACACTTCTTTCACATGTACAATTCAGTCGTTCAGTCATTTCAAGAAGAGTTGTTCAATCCATACCCAACTCCATTTTATAGCATTTTCTTTTTCCCGGTACTAATTATTAGTGTAATTTTTTTTTCTTAACTGTGGCAAAACAAAACATTCTCCAATTCAGCTAGCTACTTTTGAAAAAAAGAATCTATGACTGTGATTTGCTTTCATGGGGTTCCTCTGTCTTTTTTTTTTTTTTAAGGAAAAAAGGTCATCGATGTCTTCACCAAAGTAAAATCTAACAATTGATTATGAATCTGTTGAGATCACTGAATTATCATCTCAGGAAAAGTATCATCTCCCATTGACCTGGTTGCTCAGAGTACACACCTAAAAGCAACTCCTGTCTCTCTTCTCTCACGCTCCACTTCCAGCCTTCAACCCTCTCAGTTGGTTCTGTCTTCGATAGAGCTACACCATCTACCCCCTTTGCCACAGCTGTTCCTACATCCTGTGCCTGGATGGATGGTCAGAATCGCTTCCTCAAGGATTTCCTTGATGTACCGTTGCCTTCCTAGACTCTCCACTTAGCAACCAAGTGACTGAAACCACAGTTCCTCAAGGAACCCCTTTCCTCAATACAGTGCGCTGGCTTCCCCTCATGATTAGAATAAAATGCATGCTTTGAATAAAATCAGATTTCCTTGTCATGGCCTGGGGCTGCACATTATGTGGGTCCTGCCTCCCAAGCTCCTTTCCCTCCTCATTCCCCTTGCTCTCCACAGCTTCCACATGGACCTTCCTTCTGATTCTTGAACTCACCCAGCATGCCCTTGCCTCGGGACCTGGCCACTGCTTTGCATCTGGCCATAATGCTCTTCCTTCAATCAGCGTCATGTCTTTTCTCCTCCATTTTGTTCAATCTCTAGAAATGTCTTCCCAGACGTCCCCCCTCATTCGCATTCTTTACCACTCCGCCTTGTTCTGTGCTTCATAAAACCAGTTACTAGTTCAAATTGTATATTATTTGTGAAGTGCCTTTCCCCTCATTAGGATATAAAGTCGGAGACCTAACTGTATTCTTCGAACTCATTGCTGAGTGTCTGGCATAATAGGTGTTCAATAAATATGTGTTTAATGCCCAACTGACTGACTGACTGGCTGACTGACTGAATATATAAGGCAAACAAGAGAAATGCCTGAACCAATGCAGTGGCTGTGGAGACATAAAGCAGAGATGGAATGTCAGTGATGTAGAAGCCACAAGACTTGGGAATAATTTGTATGTGGAGGTGGCTGTCACTGCTTCCTAGGACTGCTGTTAAAAAGAAATACCACCAAGCAGGTGGCTTTACAGAACAGAAATATAGTTCTCCACAGTTTTCAAGGGTAGACATCTAAGTCAAGAGCCTTAGCTATGCCAGTGCCTTCTGGGGACGTTGACAGCAGAACTGAGCCCCACGGGGTTATCCATAACTGATTTTTCAGAAAATGCTCTCGCAAGGCACTTCTGGGTATTTGAACTTCCATCCTTTTGATTAGCAACTAAGTACTGAATCGTTTGTATCCCCTGGGAACATCACTCATTTGCGAAAAGGTCTGTTGTTTTAACGTGCCAAAGAGCCTCCAAATCTCAACTCTAATTTAAGGAGAACATTTATTAAGTCTTAAACAGGATAGAGGCAGGACAATGACAAAGACACGGCAGTCAAATGAAGGAAGGCAATTTACTTGGAAGTTAAACGATGCCCTCCAATGTAGCCCATGAATCAATGAAAAATTCAGAAGTAAAAATAAGTATATTTTGAATTGAATGAAAATCCTAATGAAGTAACAAAGTGTGTTCAATGCAGATAAATGGTGCTTTTAGGAAATGTATAACATAAAATACTGAGAAATAAGGAAGGTCGTGGCCATTATCCAAATCTTCAGCAAACAATCAAACAAGCAATTTGAAGATATTTTAATTTCTAAAATCTATCATTGAGATAAAGCTTATCAACCTTAATATACAGCACACTTAACTTTATTTTACTATTTATTGTCAATTGGATGATAGGTTATTGAGCAGATCAATTTTCCATTCGATGACTTGTCCACATTTTGTTTCATGTCATTGATTGCCATCTCCACAATGTAGCATAACTTATCCCACTTCCTTCTGAGTTTCCTGCTTCTGTTTCTCCTTCTTTCGTAACACCAGCCCTGGTGCTGTCGTGGATTACATGCCGGGCTGCTAACTACAAAGTCAGAAGTTTAGAACCAAGAGCAGCTCCTTGAGAGAAAGATGAAGCTAGGCGGCAAAATGGACTCAATGGCAGTGAGATTTTGTGTTTTCCTAACCCTTCTAGACTTGGTCTTTGGTAAATGCTGCCCGTTTGATCTCAACTAGTTGATGAATCTAAAGTGTGTGTGTTTCCTAGTGCTATGGTTCTCCTTATAGACCTGTCCATTATTTGGCTGAAAATTCATCTCTAGATCCGAAGACTGACTAAGGGCCATAGTATTAGGGATTCTGACAGTCTCTTCTCAGACCAGGAAGCCTGATCTTTTCATGATTTGGTGTTTGGTTCACATTTTTCTCGCACTTTATACAGGACCTTCTAATTCGATCTGAGTCAGAGCATGTAGTCATGGTAACCGTGCACCATCTAGCTCTTCTGGTCTCTGGGTTGTGGAGACAGATGTTCACCTGGTCATGAGTCCATTGGACTCATGGTCTCTGGGTGTCTTTGATTTTCCGCATTCTCTGTCCTCTGGACAGGAAAAGACCAAGATTGCATTTTAGATGGCTGTACACTCACTTTTAAAGCCCCAGGGGCTACTCGCCAAAGGAGGCTCTGAATATGGTCTGAAAGAACTCTTATGCCACCTGAGTCTGGTGTCTCCCAAGAGTATGGTCTTGAGTTCCTACGACCAGGGACTCATTCCTGTAAGGAGTTTTCCTAACCTTGCCCCCTGTATACTCTATCATATTCATGGATATATTTCCATCAAAGGTAAGTACATGTGCATTAAGATCCCGTCAAGTCTCTCTATACATCTGAAGTATATTCTCACTCTCCCACCCAACCCTGTTCAGCCTGCATGTCTATCCATGCGTTTACTCACAGAGATCCATCATTTTAGGGTTGC
Source organism: Tenrec ecaudatus (assembly GCF_050624435.1). NCBI lineage: Eukaryota > Metazoa > Chordata > Mammalia > Afrosoricida > Tenrecidae > Tenrec > Tenrec ecaudatus. Next base: position 303,865,683 of record NC_134530.1, on the reverse strand, counting down.
GTCTATGACAGTATTTGTTGCCTTTAACTCTTACACTTCTTCCAGTGCCTTCTTTAAAACCTAGAATTTTTTTTACCGCCTTCATAATTTATTGCTTTACTGAAGGGTCACCCAATTTAACACATATCTACCCTCTAGCCAATAACTGATCCTCCCTTTCTCTTCCATGCCTGGAATCTCTCAAGTGTGAAAAAAAACCTTTCCTTGATTTTTTTACAATAATCTTCTCATACGCATCTGCCCTTTTGTGATTGATTTATTTCATTCCACATATGTACCCTGGGTTCTTCCATGTTATAAAGCGTTTCTCAGGTTCACCATTGTTCTTAAATGTTGCGGGTAATCCGTTGCACGGAGGCACCTTAGTTTGCTTATCCATTCTTCTGCGGATGGCATGCAGGTGGTTTTCACTTCTGTGTTATTGAGATGAACCTGGACGTTCAAATATCTATTTGCATCGTGGCTTTTCTAGCTTTAGGATATATGCCAAGTGCAGAGATTGCTGGGTCCTCTGATTTTTCTATTCCCGACATTGTGAGGAAGTGTCATCCCACTTTCCACAGTGCTGCACCATTTCACAGTCCTGGCAGCAGTGTATGAGTGGTCCCATCTGTTTGCACCCCTTTCAGCACTGGTTACTTTCTATTACTTTGATCGTTGTTAACAGTGCTCTGATGAGATGATATCTCCGCCTTCCAGAACCAATTTGGGGCAGTTTTTCTAACCTGTGATAGCGTGGGAGGCAGAGAGGTTAAAGATACCATACAGATGGGAGTCGCACTTTTAACTAAGGTAGAGATGGCAAGGAAATGACCTTGAATATAAATATTTACTCCCTGCACAATTCAGTGAGAGAGGGAGGGAGGGAGGGAGAGAGAGAGAGAGAGAGAGAGAGAGAGAGAGAGAGAGAGAGAGAGAGAATATGTCTGGTTTTCACAGACTTAATTTGGAGTCCCACAGACCTGGTTCCAATCCCTGTGTGACCTGAAGCAAGTAACTCAGTCTCTCCCAGCCTTTATTTCTTCCTTGATAAACATGAGGGTACAGTGTTGTTATGATGGTGAAATGAAATAATATATGCTACCTGATTCAGATCCTTATTGGAACGGAGCTGGGTAGAAATAAACACATCATTTAAATGAAGACTATTGTATGCAAAGTAAAAGTTGCACTTGGAATGTATGCAAACACTGGGAATGTATGCAAAATACTTGGAAGTTATGCAAGTCCATGGAATGCATGTGGCCTTGCCATAAATTAAGGCCAGTTCGTTGCTGCCTTCTCTTTGCCTTTGTTTAAACTGCTACCTCCATCTGAATAGTCGTCTTTTGAACCTCTCTACCTTCTAGTTAACACAGATTCGAAAAACGTTCCAAGGTTGGTGTTGGGGCCTTCTAATGTACTTAAAGCCTAACTGTGGTCTTGACATTTGGGTGGGTGGGCGGGGAGTTGTTGCATTTTGTCCACCCAATGTCCTCTCGCTTCCTTCAAATCTCGATAACACACATCATTAAAAATGCGTGTCTTGGGGTTCATTATTAACTGCCCATATTGTTAATAAAAGCCTTTTGCTTATATGGTGAGTTTATTGACTCCAACCATTAAAGCTTATGGGGTACAGAAACTATGCTTTCTGTGCTAGGAGATAAAAGATCTCAAATATATCTTACCAAGAACATTCTTTGAAGTCTTTAGGGCCAAGATAAGAAGACAGAGATAGGTCATCAGATGCGGTAGACCATTAGCATGAAGTCACAGCATTTCTGGCACATTTCTGATTCCAGAAGATGGAAAGCAAAAGGCAGTCCTCACAAAATCTTAACTGGCAACAGATCAATTACTCACAGCAACCGAAGCAGCAAGGGGGCCAGAACTGGAATATGTACAGTATCACAGACTAGAAAAGTTGACCAAGATTGGGTCTGGGGCTTTCTGACCACGTTAGTTAGGTCAAGACTCAAGGCTATGCAGCCTGAGTACCGAAATAGCCAGGAAGTACCTGCCCAGCCAAGTTTCTGAGAGGGAGGTTGACCTTCCCTGGACTGGTTAGGGCAGTCACAGTAGCACACCTTCAAACACACTCTGCCTAGGGGCAAATCCACCATGACACCATGATGAATGGTCAGAAATATCTCAATGGAGGTGGAATTTATATAAGTCTTAAAATGGAATGGGCTCTTCTGCAAACTAGGTGCTTAGAATTTACACACCAATAAAGTCCCTACTCTTTCAGAGTGTTAGGACACAACTTAGTGAATAGCAGGCTCTCAGGTTGTGTTTTTAATTTCAATGTCCTGGTTGGGGCGGGGGGGGGGAGGAAAACCATCATCATCTTGACTTGCTAGGTTGTGAATGACATGCATTCAAAGGCATCTCTCCTCTCTTGGTATAAGAATGTGAAACAACTCCCAGACTAGCCTGCTTGGGGCCAACTCGGGCACTCTTTTGAACACACCACACAAGCTGTTGTCAGCACCCTGTTCCTCTGAGTATGTCTTGTGTTGACTGCTACTAAAAAACCAAACTCAACTGAGTTGATTCCAAATCATAGTGACCCTATAGGACAGGGTAGAACTGCCCCTATGGCATTCCAAGACTGCAAGAGTGGGAAGGCTCCTCTTTCTCCTGAAGAACAGGTGGTGGTTTCAAGCTGCTGACCTTGTACCCAATACAAACAGTATGTAAAATCTGGCTGCTTGATGCTGAAAGTACAGCTAATTCCTGTTCCGTGGAGGCATTTACAGTGGGCTTAGTAGGAAATTGGCTCCAGACAGAGAGTGCCTTACTTTGAATAAAGTATGAGGCATTTTGTAAAAAGAAGCAACCCTTAGAACCTGCCTGCTTCCTGCCTCATCTGGAGGCCTTGGTTTTAGTTTATGTGAATTTTTATTTTTTAGTTTATGTGAATTTTATTAGTTTAAAATGAAATGCATTTACCAGAACCTACATTGCCTAGATATTTATTTGGAAGTACAGACCACATAGATTTCAATTCCTGTCATAACGTTTAGGTAGCTTGAGTTGCTTCAGGGTTCCTAGCCAAATAAATTACAGAAACAGCCCCTTCCTCAACAGAAAATTCCATGCAGACAATAGGGCCTTAGTCTCTGCAAAGCACATGTGCAGAAGGGCCTCCTCTAGGCTTGTCTTGAAGAAGTCTTCTACGATGAGGTTCAACAGCCATCTGGAGGAGCCCAGAGCATGTGAGGGAGCACTGATCCCAAACCAAAGGAACTGGAACAGCAGGGGCCCAACCCTGATTCCTGGGCCTTGCAAATATAATGGAAGACTAGATCCTGTGGTCCCAGTGCCCATTTGACCATACAGCCTTCTACACTGATCAGTAAATTGAGGGCTTAGATCTCTACCTACCAGTTAGAGAGGGGATGAGATTGGCATAGGTGTACCGATAACTTCATAAAACGTGTATTCAATAATTCTAGTAATGGTACCATTTATACAGAGGACTCTACCACGCATTTTACTTATACTATCTCACTGTGTCCTCACAGCAGCTCTGCAAGATAAGTAAAACACTGGGGCTAGCTAAGTGATAGTCTTCAAGATCACCTAGTAATTAAGTATCAGGAGCATTATCTGTACTCAGGTCTAGCTAACTCTGAATTTCTTAGACTTCATGCTAGATTGCCTAAATTGTTGCTCTTCAAATGATGTCTTAATGGCAATGTGCTCAACGCCATTGAGACCAAATGCACTTGTTACCAGGCCTGTATGATCCAAGAACTATAAATAGTACGATCCATGTCCATTGGGAGGAAAGGTATCAGAGCTTCACTTGTGAACACCTGGTTTGCAGAAGACGATGAAAGACAATGGAGGCCCCAAATCCACTTGCATGGTTGACAGCTTAAGCGTGTCATGAATCCCCTTTGATATTAGTAGAGGGACATGAATAGTCTTGTCAGAGAGAGAGCATTGTAAAAATGGTTATGATCGATATAGTTAGGCTACAAAGTAATATCTTATTTGCTCTTCCTTTTGACCCACTGAAACATTGTTTCAGATGTAAAAGGATGAGGAAGTACACACACACACATAGGTTAAGCCTCTGGTGAATTCCCTCTGACCATAAACCAAGGATGGGAATATCCTTGCTCTCATGCAGAGTGCACTGGGAATGGATTATGCCAGATCGGTAGGTGGAACATTTTAAATCTTATCATTTGATCCCCCTCTTGAGCCATTTTAAAGTTTCACTATTTTTTTTAATATTTTCTGTTTTCTCGTGATGTTTTGTTATTATTGTTAGTTTTTTGTTTTGTATGTTTTGGGGTATATGAAATCCAGGATGGATAAATCTATAGACAGCAACTGGAATAAGAGTGTCTTGGAGGCATGGCAGTGGAGAGAGGGGAGAAATGGGAGCTAACAAAAATGAATACAAAATGAAGAAGATGTCCTGAAGTTAATAGTGTGATCATTCTTGATATGATTGAACTATTGAATTGTATGTTATAATAGATTATGTGTCAATAAAACTTAAAAAGCTGCAATTATTATGGATTACATTTTGTCATTATCTTTTATTTCCATTTTCCATGAACCTTTTCATATTCCTTCATATGTAAAATGTTGTGTTAGTCTGGCTTGAATAGAGAAACAAATTCATAGACACTCATATGTGTATAAGAAAGATTTATATAAAAGAGTAATTGTATATTGAGAAAACATCCCTGCCCAGTCCAGATCAAGTCCATAAGTCCAATTAATATGTCTGATATTAATATGGATATCAGCCCATATGTCTGATACCGATCTATAAATTCCTTTTCAAACTCACACAACACTGGGTAGACTAGAGAAAATTCATAAACACATAAACACTCATGCCACTGGTTTTTTGACACGAGTTTTAAGATTTCAGATGCTATTTTTTTTCCTATTAGTTGAGCACCATCTGATTTCTTCACCACACTTTGTTTGCTGTGTACTTTTGCTATTACTGTATAGTAATATGTAATTTCTTTCTGCTGGTTGAAAACTTCTAAAAATGTCAACTAGGTCAAGTGGGTTATTAGTGTCCAGGTCTTGAGCTCCTTAAGGCATTTCTTCTGTCTGACTTATCAATTTGAGGGAGGGCTGTGGAAATCTCCAACTATAACTCTTCGTTATCTTTTTATCCTTGGAGTTACATCAGCTTCATTTACCATAATAAAATTTAAATATCTGTTAATTAATAAGATTTTTAAGTCATCTAGATTCAATTGCCTCTTTCATTGGGAATGAGCATCTTGGCCCCTGGTAGAATTTGTTGCTCAGAAAAATCTACTTTGTCCGATATTAACACAATCACCCTAGCTTTCTTTTAATTATTGCTAGCATGATAAACATTTTCCATCCTTCCCCTTTGATGTAGTTGTCCTTGTATTTAAAATGACTTTTGAGGTAGATAGTAAGTCGTTCTCACTTACTTTTTAGTCTAATATGCCATTCTTTGTCTTTTGATTGTTTATTTAGACCAGTGGTTCTCAACCTTCCTAATGCCGAGACCCTTTAATACAGTTCCTCATGGTGCGGTGACCTCCAACCGCAAAATTATTTTCATTGCTACTTCATCACTGTCATTTTTCCACTGTTGTGAATCGGGCGACCCCTGTGAAAGTGTCATTCGACCCCCAAAGGGGTGGTGGGGCACAGGTTGAGAACCGCTGCCTTAGACCATTTGCGTGTCAAGTGATTAGTACTGTGGTTGGACTTAATTAAGTCTCCCACCTTGCTCTGGGTGCTCTCCTTTCCCCACCTGCTCGTTGTACCTTTTCTCCTCTTTCGTAATGTCCTTTTAGATTGGAACGTTTTATGATTCAGAGTTTTAGCTGTACCATTGTGCCGCCCTGCTGGCATAGTGGTTAGGCACTGGGTGGTAATCACACGGGCAGAAGTTTAAACATACCAGGTGTGTGACGTGAGAAAGACTTGACTTTCTACTCCCCCCAAAAGTAAGGATTTCAGAAAATCCCAGGGGGGCAGTTCAACCCTGTTTCCTAGGTTTGTCTTGCATCAGAATTGACTTGATGACTGGGTTCGTTCATTTGTTTTTGTATTGTGTTCTGGAGAACAGCAAAATCAAGTGCTTGCCTGAGGGTTTAGAATGATCTTTAATTAATTATAGTTTACTTTTAAAAAATAACAGTGTTTATTTCTTTAATCAGGGTGTAAAATCCCACCGCAATGTCTTTTTGATTTCCACTTCTTATCTTTTTTCATATTACTGTTATACATTTGCCTGTTTTCTACGATACAAACCCAAAATAAACTGCTGCAATATTTTATTAGAATTATTAGAAATGAAATAAATGTCTTCTATTGTCTTTTAACCATACATGGGCATCTTTATCTCTTTATTTAGATTCATTTTTTGGCCTTTTATCATATTTATGTGTGCTACCTGAAAATTTGATTTACTATTTCATGTTGTCCAGGTTTGTTGGAAATACATTTTGTCATTCTGTTGGTCTTCAAATGTCTTTCTTTTTCCTTCATTTTTGAGCATTATTTCATTGGGTAGAGGATTCTGGATTTTATTCTTACAACTTCGTTCTTTTAAAAGATGTCACTCAACTGTTTTCCACTTTGTTTCTTCTGAAAAGAAGTCTTTGGGAATGTTGTAATGTGTCTTTTCTTTCTTCTTGAAATACCTTCAGCTTTGCTCTTCACCTCTGGTTTGCAGAGTTTGGACTCAGATATGCTCGGGCAGACATCTAAGCGTGTGGTGCTTGGTTTACTGCTTGGGTTTTTCTGACAGTGTCAGACTATGGCTTGCTTTTATCCCTAATTGTTCATAAAATTATCTCATTAACATGATCTTAGCCAGTGTCCACATCCCATCTCATTGGAGGGATGTCATTTTCCTTAGGTTTCAGGTCTTTCCGTTAACTTGCATACTCAACTGGCTGTGGACGTCAAGAAGAGTTATGATTTTGTAGTTTGTCTAGATTTATTGTCAGGGTGGAAGTAGCACCCTGTCCAGCTTCATCTGCCCAAGATAGGAGGGGAACTCCCGTGTTTGGATAAGAAATTGTAATATGAAACTCGTATATGAAACTCAAAAACAATGACTAGAATATTATTTTAACTACTGGCAAGTTAGTAATTTAGCTCACCACAGTTTCACAGGTGCTAAAAAAGACAAGACACTCCCGGGTCAGAGACAAAGGTCAATTTGTTGCTTGTAACAATAGTGATGTCCAGCGTACTGTCATCTTTGTGTGCATTCTCCGACTGTGTGCATTCTCCGACCCCTAATTTCCAAAGACCAGCAAGAAGGAGGCCAGATGCTACCTACACGTACAGTAGGTTCTGTTTCCAGAGAAGAACCCAGGAATCTGATTGTTTTTTAATGAACAATAAACCAATCTGCTTTATCATTGAGGGAGATGCTGTTCCCTTCATACAAGACCGTGCTATACAATCACCCCTGAAAAGATAGTCTGGAACAGAGATAATCAATACCCCTGTTTCTAGGACATACACAAAAAAATGCCTAATATAGAGAGACAGCATCTCATAGATGAATCCACCCTATACTACCTGGAGACTTTACTGTGTTAGTAACTAACGCTTGGTCCCGGGAAACATTTCCATTCTTTCAGTGATGTTTGTTTCGGCCCTCTCATGGACCAGCAACTGTAACAAGTGTGGAGATGCGATGGTCAGCCTATGTGACATAACGGACAGCGAATGATGCAAAGCAGCAGAAACAGGGACAGTGAAAGAGAATCAGCGGCAGCAGACACTATAAGATTGGCAGGAGTTAGGGTGGTGGGCTTCTCTGTCTTGCTGCTGGAGATTTCTGGAAAATGTGGGCTTCCAGAGAGAGCTAGGTTTGCCAACCCATTGAGTGAGAGCCCAGTGCTTTGGGGCTGAGGTTTTTTTGGTAGACCGGACATTTATCGTTAGAACCAGATCTTTGTGCTCCTTGTCTGAGCATGGCAGAAGCCAAGGAACCACATAATTAAGACACCTAGAGCCAAAGAAAGGCATGCCTGCAAACATGGCGGAGACGACATTGTAGCTAACAAAGAACTGTCTTCTAAACATTTCTGATCCTAAACTGTAACCTGTTAACTTCCACAGTAAACACCACCATGGTGAGTGTTATCGGCGTGTTCCGTGTGTCCATTGCTATGAATTATCCAGCTCACCAGAGCAGCATGAAGCGTGTCTATGACAGGGAGAGTTGGTGTAAGAATGTAATGAAGAAGGTCGTGTAGAGGGGGTTCTAGCCTCTGTGTAATAGGAATCAGCCCCCATGACGCTCTATGATGCGGAGTTTGAGTCTCCTCCCAACCTTGTGAAGTTCGAGGATGTCAGGCATTGACTCCACACCGATTTTCAGAGGAACGATTGCAGAAATTTAAAGATGATTAGTAAATATCATTAAAAGTAGATCTGCTATTTCCGATTTGCAAATAGCTTGGACCCACATCCTGAACACTATTTTTTCCAACATGTACTCTTCCAAACAGACACCCAATCCAATCTTTCTCTTTAATACGGTGCCATTTCTGGCAAAACATCAAATGGCTGGCCTAGCTATTTCCTCCGACCCCAGAAAAAAATAAAAATTATTTCATTTAGCCCCAAATCAGCCAATATGTTTTCTTCAAGAGCTTTCTCCTTGAGTTTACATTTTCATATTTTACATTTTATGAATACGTGCACACTTCGCATTTATTTTACGTTTTATAAACGCGAGTGTGCACACACACACCTCTGCCTATAGAAACGAGTGCAGCTTCAAAAAGTTCATGGAAAATAGAGCTAGAAGCGAATGGAATTTTCCCAAACATTTTGAAGCCCCATCATATATATGAAATTGAAAGCATGCTCTGTATTATGTATACACGGGGTATGTTTCATCAATTGATGTTTCTCTGCTGTGTTCCAAGTTGCCTTTGTAAATGCTGAACCTTGAGCCTAGAAACTATGTTTTACCAGCACTCAGCCGGGAAGGGTCACCATTCAACTGTAAACTCCATGTATGCTGCTTGCTGTAGTTTTGAGTCTTGGCACTGTGCGTGATCCTGTCCCTGGCTGTTATTTTTGGAATGAGCGAGGTACATGTTTTTATAATTCCCTGAGGGCCTCTTCTATTCCTTTTCCAGAACTGCAGTTAAAAGTTTTGCTTCCAGGGCTAAGCTGTAAGGCCTACAAATCACTTCTGTTAGCAGCTTTGACGCAGCTGGGTGCTATTTTTGCAATCCATAATGGATTTCTTGTCTGCAGTGGGCTAAGTCCGGACACAATGGTCAATGCTACTATGTGAGAAACACACTTACAACATTTAGTTACTCCTTGCTGCTCCTAGGGAATCTGATTTCCTCTGAAACACTGAATCACTTCTCCGGAGGAAAAGGAGAGCAAACTCTGTTGTAGGTAAATGCTAGTCAGCGTTTCTGAACGTTCCCACATTCCATTCCAATACTCCCTGGGACCTCAGGTATGACCGAGTAGTAATCGTACAGTGCCTGAAACTGCCTCTGGAGCCTGGCGAAAGGAAATCGAATTGAAATATATGATCATGCTATGCCTTTTACAGCCGGTATGTTCTTGAAATCATACAGGTGGGTTGGGGTTTGGAAAATTAAATCACATCTTAGATATAGTAGGAGAGAGTGTCAGATAGCATTCTAGGTAATAATAAAAATACTCTGGCTTTTAAAGAACCACTTGGTCTACATTTGAATTTATGTTGTTTTTTACACTGTGATCAACTTATCTAAAACTCATCTATCCGGTAACTACCCTTTTCCCAAACATAACCCGGGGTCACAAAATAAGCAAAAGGGGTTATTGTAAGCCAAGAACAATATCCCAATGTTCATACGCGAGAGCCCAAGCATGTGACTCACAGGCAAGCCCATTTTAGCTTCTATTTATTTGTAGTTTGGGCAAAATTGTAGATATTAATGATCCTGCTTTCTTGTTCATAGCTTTGAAGCAGAAAGCATAAGAAGTGACTAAAAATACATGGCATTAACCAGTTATATCGGAAGTAGACATAAATAATAACTCATCTCAAGAAAGGGACTAGCAAATATATTTTAAAGAATGGGTATCTGCGCATGATGCAAATGGCTAATGAACCAGACTGCTAACCAAGAGGTTGGAGACTCGTGTCCACCCACTGTCACCTGGAAAGAAAGGCCTAGTGACCTGTCTGCGGTTGAAAACTTCACCATGGAAAGCTCAATGGAGACATCAGATCTTGGGACTGTAGTCTCTGGGTACATCCAGGTCAACATTTATCCACAAACACAATGCCTTACATCCTACATTATTATACAGCAGCTGGGTTCTGAAAAGTTTGTGCGTGACCATGGAGGATGCAAGCATTGGCGTCTCTCTCTCTGAAGCAAAGAAGGATGTAGGTATGTCAAGACCCAAGGAAACAATTACTCCAAAGGCAAATGGAACATGTAAACAGCAGCCCCCATTGTCCAGAGTTCAGAAGAAATAGATGGTGCCCAGCTACCACTGCTGATCACTCTGATCAGGGTCACAAAAGAAGATCTTGGAGGGCTAAAGGGAAAAAAAATGTAGAAGAAAAGTCATCGTCATAAAAATAACCAGACTTAATGGACTTAGAGAGCCTGGAGGAACTCCTGAAACCATGTCTCTTAGAAACCTTTCAAACCTAAAACGGAACATACCCCAGAGCTCCTGTTTGGGTAAAATAAGAGACAAGCCTATAAAGTGAAGAGGGATATTCCTGAGAAACATACTCCTGAGAAAAATCAGCCATGTGATACCAATGCTTATCTGAAAACAAAACTCACAAGGGAGGAAGGAACAGGACACACGGCAAACGGAAATGGTGAGAAAAGGAGGAAGCGCCGTTACAAGGAAGGAGTGCAACTACTGTCATGAAACAAAATGTGCATGAACTGTTCAATGGGGAGCCAACACGCCCCATAATCTTTCACCAAAGCCACAATGAAATGTTAAGAAGAGAACAACTCTTTGGACTACAGTTCTATGCTTAGGATGATGCCCCACTGGGCCGGCAGCTTTTCACTGGGGTTTCCTATACTTTGCTCACCTGTGTTTCAATCTTGCAATTCTGTTCACATTCATGATGGACTCATGAATCTTTGCTGTTTCCCTTTAGAAGTTAAAAGGGCAGCAGACTGCTAATAAGACCTATAGTTGAGATCTGGGTGTTGCCTCTCCAAGCACAGAGCATCACCTGAGAGCCTCTCCACTAATCCTTGTCTTGAAAACACTCTTTAAACTGTTGCTCAAGGATGCAAATTTTGATGGACAAGGTCTAGTCTGTGTTGCTTGGGTACTGTTGTTGTGAGGTGTGATCGGGTCCATTCAGACCCATAGTGACCATATACCGAAGGCCGGATACCGTATTCTATTTGCACCCTGTCCTGCGCCATCTTCACAATTGTTCCTATACTTCAACCCATCGTTGCAGCCAAGGTGTCAATCCAGTTCATGGAGGGTCTTTCCCTTTCTCGCTCTCCCTCTACTTTACCAAACAGGATGTCCTTCTCCAGGGACCTGTCTCTCCTGATGACATGTGCACATTGTGTAAGATGAAGCTAGGTTATCCTTGACCCCAGGAGCACTCTGGTCATACGTCTTCCAAAACATTGGTTTGTCCTTTGAGCAGTCCATGATCCTTTCAGCTTTGTCTCCTGCACCACCCTTCAAATGCATTCATTCATTCATTCATCCATTCATTCATCCTTCTTCTTTGTTTTTTTTAAAAAGTATTTTAAAGATCATTTTATTGGGGCCTCTTACAGCTTTTAAGACAATCCTTACATCAATTGTATCAAGCGTGTTTGTACATATGTTACCATCATTATTTTCTAGATATTTACTTTCTTTTTTAATTCATTTTATTGGGGGCTCGTACAACTCTTAACACAATCCGTACACACATCCATTGTGTCAAGCACATTTGTATATTTGTTGCCATCATCATTCTCAAAACATTGGCTTTCTACTTGAGCCCTTAATATTAGCTCCTCATTTTACCCTCCCTCCCCCCTTCCCTCATGAACACTTGAAAATTTATAAATTATTATTATTTTGTCATGTCTTATATTCTCTTATGCCTCCCTTCACCCACTCTTCTGTTGTCCGTCCTCCAGGGAGGGGGTTATATGTAGATCCTTGTAATCAGTTCCCCCTTTCTACCCCACCTTCCCTCCACCCTTCTGGTATCACCACTGTCACCACTGCTCCTGAAGGGTTCATCTATACTGGATTCCCTGTGTTTCCAGTTCCTGTCTGTACCAATGTACATCCTCTGACCTAGCTGGATTTGTAAGGTAGAATTGGGATCATGATAGTGGTGGGGAGGAAGCATTTAGGAACAAGAGGATAGTTGTATGTTTCATTGTTGCTACATTGCACCCTGGCTGGCTCGTCTCCTCCTCACATTCATTCCTTTGTCTTCTTTAGTTGATGTCCAACTTTCACATGCATATGAGGTGGATGAAAATACCAGGGCTTTGGTCTGGCAATCTCAGTTCTCAAAGTAACACCTTTGCTTTTCAATACTCCAAGGAGGTCTTGGGCAGCAGATCTCTGACACAATCCATCTTTTGATCTACTGACTGCTACTTTGATTTTGCCGACCCAAGCAAGGCAAAATCTTTGACAACTTCAACTTTTCCCCATTTAGCATACTGTTAACTATTGGCCTGGTTGTGAGGATTTTGATTTTCTTTACATTGAGTTGTAATCCACACTGAAGTCTGCCATCCTGGATCTTCACCAGCAAGAGCTTCAAGTCCTTCACATTTAGTAAGCAAGGAGTACTAGTACTCAATAAATACTCTTGATCTCCCTTTTGACTCTGCCTAATGAATTGGCTTAGTTTAGACAGGCTGTCTAAATAACTCACTTGATGTGAACAATGATACACATGGGCGGCCAGGAGTGGGGATTGGTTACAATGCAACCTGGGTGGTGTAAGTATATTGAAAAGCATGCACACACACACAGAGGTATAAACATCCTTGTGTATCTAATTTTATTGGGGACTCTTACAGCTCTTATAACAATCCACATATCCATCCATTGCGTCAAGCACATTTAGTACATATGATGCCATCATCATTTTCAAAACATTTTCTTTCCACTTGAGCTCTTGGGATCAACTCCTCATTTTTTCCCTCCCTCCTACACTCTCCGTCCTTCATGAACCCTTGATAATTTATAAATTATTACTATTTTCATGTCTTACGCTGACTGCTGTCTCTCTTCACCCATATTTCTGTTGTTCGTCCCCCTGGTGGGTAAGGATTAGACATCGATCACTGTGATCAGTTCCCCTTTTCTCCCCCCACCTTTCCCCTACCCTCCTGGTATCACTACCTTCATTATTGGTCCTGAGGGGTTTATCTGTCCTCGATTACCTGTGTTTCAGGCTCTTATCTGTACCAGTGTACCTGCCTCTGAGCACTTTAACCTAATTACAGCATTATAACTGAGACCTCAGGAAAGAGTGAAGCTTTTCTTCACACAGAAGAAGCAAGTCATAAAACAACAGATGTTGAATTAAGTGTCATCACTGTCACTCGGGTAACTCCCTTAAATTCTTTAAGTGTGTGCTTTCTCATGATATCTTCTGTAAGAAAGCATCTGTGCAAATGCTTGATCTGGTAATTATATAATCTGGTGTCAACTCGAGGATTAAGAGTGTAGGGGTGGAGTCTAGCCTGTCAATCAGGATATAGCCAACAAGGTCTATGTGTGGGCATTGGCTTCTCCTGAGCATTCTGGAACTCCTGTATTTTCCTCCTTGGAGGCAGGAGACACACACACTCTCTCTGCTCACTCCCTGCAAGGCATCCATGTAGAGAAGACATATGGAGAGAGGCTGATGGAGCCCAACCTGTGGAGCTGGAAAAGCCACATGTAGACCTCTGTCAGCACTGAGATACTTACAACACCAGGATCCACAAGTCTGCACCCATTGGCCTGTGATCTCCTTGCATTTGGTCTCCTTGCATGTGTTTCATGAGTCTGCAGAGAAAATGATAGATTGGTATCGGACATATGGGCTAGTATCGGACTTATGGACTTGATCTTGACTGACTGGGGTGTTTTCTCAATATTCAACTGTTCTTGTATATAAAGCTCTTTCTTATACACTTATGAGTGCCTGTGGATTTGTTTCTCTACTCTACCCAAACTAACACACTTGATATAAGGATACGTAGATAATTATGGGTGCGTCCTCAGTGTTCTTAGAGAATAACGTTTTAGATCCAGCAAGAAGGCATGAGAGTGTGTATTACAATTAAATAGAAATTAAATCAAAATATCAAATGATTAAGGAGGAAGTTTTAAATTTTAATGAGATGTCGCTTCCCAAGGTCAGCAGTTTGAAACCACCATCTACCCCAAGGAGGAAGGATGAGGCTTTCTACTCTCCTAAGGAGTCATAGCCTCTGATCCCCAGAGGAGCAGTTCTACTCCGTCTGCTAGGGACACACCGAGTTGGGAGCAACTCCGTAGCTACGAGTTTGAGTGTTTGAGTATAGCTTTTGTTATCTGCAAATTTGAGGCTTGTTAAATTAGAAAGGCTGTGTCAGTATCTAAGAGTTCTCTAACCTAAGGAATCATTGCAGTAGACTTTGTCAAGGCAGATCATGATTATTTTTATAATAACCAAGTGAAACCGGCTTCCCGAGGCTCACTGTATCAAAAATCAAAGCAATAAAAAAAATAAGGTAATACGATGCCGGGAAGAGCTCTAACTCTGTCAATCAAGGAATTTGTTACTGATTCAAACTCTGTAACTTACAATATTCACCTTTACTTTGTATTTCTGGACCAGGTTCCATCACTTCGTGAAACACAATAAAGCTCTATGTGTTAGACAGGGCTCTCCAGAGAAACAAGACCAGGACACTTATGATCTTTTATAGATAGAGATAGAGATAGTTATAGATACAAACATAAGAAATAAACAGTTAATTAGTCTATAGAGCAGTGCAAATGGATCACTGCAACTCGCTTTCGTGAGACAACTAATACACTGGCAGTCCTTCAAGTCACGAGGGATTCCAGGTGCAAGTTAAGGAAGCAGACAGCTGAGTCCTCTTTCAGGCAATCTGGCCACAGGCAGCAAATAGCAAGGCAGGTCACCAACAGTCAGCCAGATGACAGGGTCCAACAGACCCCAGCTCAACTGATGTATACACCAGTAGTGTGATGAAGCAGGTCTTGAAAGAACCTCAAACTACAGTGACACAGTCCATGGGTTGGGTGTCCCACAGGTAGTGTCCTCACGAGTTGAGGCAGAGAACCAGCTAAGGCAGCTGCACACTGGTCCAATCATCAAAGAGCATGAGACAAGAAAGGCGGGGTTGCCGAGCCATTTATCTCTGCTCCCTTCAATTAAACTGCCTTTCGATTAATCCTACATGTGTTCATTGGCCAGCTTGGCACAATGAACCCACCTATCACACTGTGGAATTTGAAGCTGTCCATGGTGTCTTCTAGCAGCAATGTGTTATGAGAAGCTATTTCTATGTCCTTTGCTCTGACTTTATTGGAGTAAGATGCAACTAAGCAATGAGGTTTCACATAATCATTCCCAGTACCCACCCTCTCCTCACTTGCCCAGACCAGTAAGTGGAAATGAGGTGAGGCAGCAAGATGCCAAAAAGCCTGGTCTCCACCCATCCAGCCACCTGCCCTGTCCCACACATATTAACTTGATACAAGTTTTAAGTATCTGTTCTCTGGGTAGGAAATTCTAAGACAACACATGATTGTCATATAGAAATCCCCTAATGGACAGATTGCCTTTTTAAAGCTGTTAATTTTTTTCCAGCAAGGCACTAGACCCCATGAGGGCTGTTAATTTTTGGTGTTCAGAAACAAGACAATCTGACAAGTGACAGCATGCATTGTGTCAAGAAAAATGTGACTTTCAAAGCCCCCAATAACACCAGCCAATAGACATTTTGGTGCCTCAGATGTTAGACTTGTTTCTGGGTATATGTGACCAGCCCATCAAAAAATGGCACCAGTTTTCCACTTTCAGTTCTAGGTTTTGTGTTACAGAACATATGCCATATGCCACTCTCCATTCTGCTCACCCATAAAAAAATCAGGATATTTTAATGTGTTATCTTTAAAGGGGTTCAGAAATAATAGTTGCTGTACAATAAATAAGGAGCCCTGATGGTATAGTAGGTTATATGTTTGATGTTAATCACAAGGTGAGCTAGGTGAGCCCAGCTGTAGTGCAAGAGGAAGGTAATACTTTCTGCTCCTATAAAGGAGTACATCTCAAAATTCCACAGGAGTTTTCTTCTGCCTCTGGGGTCACCATGAGTCATAATCAACTAACTGGTAGTGAAGTAGGTATCATAAAATAGAGCTTCTAATTTTCTGAAATCCAAAATGCGCCTGTCAGAGTTCAAACTCCTATATTAAAGTTAAATTATCGCAATCTTGTCATAGGACATCACAAGTTCTCCACCTGTGCACAGAAACTCTTAAAAAGTTAGAATTTTTCTTATAAAGAAGCTTGGAGTCAACCTCACCTCTGAAACATTTAACATGAATTATTCATTGATTTCCATATATTACCATACGTTCTGAAATGTTTACTACCTAATTCAAAGAAGAAAAATTGGTAATTTGAAAATATTTATGAAAATTGTTCTGAAGTCTTACATTTTCAACCTTCTAAAATGGCCTCACACCTTCCATATATGAGCTTTTCTTTCTATCTCTTTTTTGGGGTATTTTCCACTCTTCTCAATCTGAATTCAAAGTTTCTGTATATATTGCACAACCCCCACCAAAAAGAAAAATATGCTGTTATCTAATCGATTCTCACTTACAGTGACCCTGTAGGGTAGAGGAGAACTTCACCTTTTAGTTTCCAAATCTTTAAATCATTTAAAGACTACAGTGACTGGTGGTTGGCAGCTCAATGCATAACCAACTAGCTACCATGGGTCCTAATATAGTTCGCTTGGAACTACTTAATTCTTTTAAAAATATTTCTTACCTTTTTTTGTCTTGTCTTATAATTTGTCAGTCTGAGTCCTCATATTTTAAAAGAGTATGATAAATGAATAAATTAGTATATCTTCATAGATGAAAATCTAGTGGAACACCTTATCTAAGAAGCTAGAGTTCATGCAGTCTATATAATCTCATTTTTCTGAACTAGTGCTCCAAATAATCCCAGGAACAGGCCTAAAAACCAAGACATGAAAACAACAACAACCATATTGTTGGGCTGTGTAATCCAGTCCCTGTAGAGAGCCCTGGTATTGCTCTGCGTTATGCTTTGGGATGCTAACACAGCAGTTCAAATCCACAAGCCACTCGCCAGAGTGCTCCTTAGAGGCAAGGCTGGCAAGGCTTCATCTGACATACTTTGGACATAATGTCAGGAGAGACTGGTCCCTGGTGAAGGACATCATTTTGCTAACACAGAAGGGTCGTGAAAAAGAGGAAGGCCCTCGATGAGATGGGTTGACACAATGGCTTCCTCAATGGGCCTGGGCATAGGAACCACTGTGATCGTGGCGCAGGGCCATGCGGGGATTCACTCCGTGGTGCAGAGGGTTACTAGAGGTTGGAGCCGACTTGATGGCACACCTAACTAACAATAATAATCAACGTCCAACGAATCAATCACTCCTGAAAACAAATAATGTATCGACTTGAATAAAGTTGCTTCAAAATATCTTTCAAGCTTTAAACATCAAACATGTCATTTTGAGGACTACAATGAGTCTAACCCAAACCATGGTATTTTTCAATGATCTCATTACGCTTTTGAAAGCTTAAACACTAAGGAAGACCAGAGAAGAAATAGTGCCTTGTGTTAGGCATGGTTCTTCAGAGAAACAAAACCAGGTCACTTGTGATTATATATATATTTAATAGCTAGGAATAGTATAATAGCTAATTAGTCCACAAAACAATCAGTACAGAGGACTCAGTTCAACTCACTTTCATGGAACAGTTAATACACTGAAGGTCCTTCAACTCACAAGGGCTGCTGGTCCAAGGTCAAGGTAGCAGACAATGGAGTCTGCCCTTAGGCAAGACAAACAGGGTGGGGCAGCAGCAACAACAACAGGAGGATGAAACGTTAAGGACAGAGGCCAGTAGCACTGGGGCATAGTGAAGTGGCCATGGGTCCTCAAAATAGGTGGGGAAGCAGGTCTTGACGGAGCCTCTCAAGCTCTAGCTACCCATGGGTTGGCTCAGCCCAGAGTAGCAAAGCACCCAGTGGAGGAAAAGTTCTAACTCAGGCAGCAGAGTGCTGGCCTGATCACCAGAGAGAGAGAGGGAAGGAGGCTGTCCTTGGAAAGCCATTTAGCTCCCCTCCAATCAAGCTGCAAGCTGATTAAATGCCACCGACGTGTTCCTGTGAAGCCTAGTTGGCACAATAAACCTATCACAACATTTAGTCCCAAATGCAATTATAAGGAGGAAGAAGTAGCTGAAGAAAGATATCATGCTTGGTAAATCAAAGTATCATCAAAAAGGAGGAAGAGCCTTAATGAAATGGGTGGACACAGACTGCAGCAGTGGGCTCACATGCAACAGATGTGAGGGACCCAGAGTGTTCCTTTCGTTACGAGTCTCCGTCTATTCAGTGGCACCTAATAACAACTGTTCCACTTAACAACCCTGAAAAGCTCCCCATAGTCTGCTATGGGAGTGTAATCTCTACATAAAGGCAGATAAGGCCACACTCTGACCCAGTTCACAAGTCCACTCTGTCCACTCCCTTTCTTGTTTTCCACTTCCGTTCTTTCATCGGGACTTTGAAAAGTATCAATACCAATCCATTTGTGTTTTCACATATATTTATTGGAAAAACAGCATAAACCTTGATTGTGTTTACATATTACATGATTAATTCCATTGTGTCCTGGAACAAGGAAGTGCTCCCTCCAGGTCATTATTCACTATTTAGGTGCTAAGACTTTAGACTGAAGATGAGAACCCCGGAGTGAAGGGCACGTTACGTGATGTGACGTGATATATACACGAGGTAAAGTAAAAGCGATGGGTGCAGTCACAGCAAGATAAATGGATTTAAAGAGTGCACTGTTAGACATAGTTCGTTGCTAAATCTTGTTTAGTGCAAGATGTTTCTATGCCAGCTAACACACACACACAACCGTTGCCTTTGAGGGGACTCCAACTTAGGGTGACCCATGTGTGTCAGAGTAGAACTGGTCCATGGGGGCTGCAATGGCTGATTTTGGGGGGGGGGAGATGGCCCAGCCTTTCTTCCAAGATGCCTCTGAATTGATTCCGACCTCCAACTTTTGGTTAACAACTGAGTGTGTTAATCATTTGAATCACTCGGGGTCACTCCCTCTCTACCCATAGACATAAGCATAATTAATATGGTCGTGGGGGGGGGAGGGTCAAAAGGAACATGAGCCACTATCCGTGGTCCTGATACAAAACTGCATTCTCTGGCCATGGCTATCCTCTCTGGGCCAAGAGTTCCCTCCCCCACTGACTATCCTGCCAGTCTGTAGGAGTCAGAACAGGCTCCGTGGCGCCTGAGGACAAGGACAGCGTTCCGTAAGCATCATCTATCAGAACTGCTAGCTATGTTCTGTAGCATGAACCAGCCCTTTACATGCATATAATAACACACTTTCATGGGGGTTTCCAAGACTGTAACTGTTTACAGGAATAGAAAGATTCGCCTTTCTCCCATGGAGTGGCTGGTGGTTTAGAACTACCAATTGTGCATATCATAGCCCAACATGTAACCACTACGTCTCTTTTTATATTTTCATAGTTAGTGTGGCACCAAATCTAAACCATTTTTCTTTCTTCAAACTCTAGGTTTAGCCTATTCGTTAACATACATGCAAAACATTGTTTTTAAGATTGAAATAGAAGGCCTGTAAGCGAGGGGCATCCTACCATCAACCAAAACTCTGACTTCATGGCACCCAAACCCACTGCCACTGATTTCAATCCTGACTCAGGTGCAGGGTTTCTGAGACTAAAAATATTTATAGGCCTTACAGTCTCATCTTTCTCCCTAGGAGTGACTGGTGAGTTTGAACCACCAACCTTGCAGTTAGCAGCCCAATGCTTAACCCACAGCACCACCAGGACTCTGATTTCATGATAAGTCATATTTTCTTTCATTGCAGGTCAGGAAGCAGGAATATCTTTCATTTAAAGGAATAAGCTGGCTTCATACATTTTCAAATTAGCTTTGAAGTTTGCGGTAACTTTTAGAGATTGCTATTTTTTAAATTTTTTCCTTTCTTCGTGCCTTAAGCATATCTGTTGCCACCGTCAGTGACTACTCTATCTAATTACTATTTGACAAACTTATTATGTAAAAGAGACTGAGAGCCTTCCAGAAGTCTGCTCTTTAAAGGTCTCTTATTTGCACTACATTCATCCTAAGTGACTAAAATTATTTGTGACCAACTCCTAAGTTCAAGCTTGGTAGTTTAGAGCCACCCAGTGGTGCAGCAGAAGAAAGGCCTGGTCATCTGGTTTTATAAAGCTTCCAACCAAGAATGCCCTGCTTCGCAACATATGGGATTGCTGCCAGTTAGAATCAGGTCCACAGCAACAGGTGTTGTGTTCTCTTGTTGGAGAGGGGACAGGGTTCATTTCAAGAGAAACTAATGAAGAAGCAGCCAAGGAGAGAGGCTGGCAGGATGGGCCTCCCAAACCCCGCAAATTGTCAAGTTCCCCAAGGCCTTGGTTCCTTCTGACAGCCGTGATAACAGGCTGTTTTGACATACTGCTGCCAGGGAGGTAATCTTTACTACTTTTCTGCTTGTGTTTGCCAATGTGTTACTTATGAGAACAAAGACGAATCAGCCCTTCTTAATTTTTCATCTGGGATGTGTATGTGACCAGGAGGCGTGTGCTCAGTGTCCCGCTTGACGATGGTATCAACGTATCCTATAGAGAACACAGTCTATGTGCTTCCTGCCCACTGGCTTCCTGCCCTGGCAGGACACAACAGCCTCAATGAGTTTCAGACAGCATGCTCTGGAGTCCTCTGCTGTGAGGACATGCCTCCCGCTAGCTCTGGAGTCATGCTTGTGATTGGCCATGTGATAGCTAATCCTTAGATTGCTTATATTTTTTTCTCTTCTTAAGGGGTGAGGGCCCACCCACACCCACCTTGTGACCTTCCTTCCAAATCAAGTGTAAGTTCAAATGGTTCTGATGGATTCTAGATGGGGATCTTGTAGGGTGAACTTGTAGATGGGCATCAAAGTCCATTGGATCACCGGAGTGGCTTTACTAGGGCTGCTGACAGGAGGGGATCCTCTATCAGAATTTGATGGAGGATTACAGTTCCTACGGGAAGCATTTATTTTATTTTGATCACTTGAACATATGGAGAGTTGAGCAATCCACCATGTTCCAACATCATTTTCTTTGTTGCAGTGAATTGAAATGGACAGTATTTGAATATAACAGGTATGTTCTATAAATGAAATTTTTTCTTCATGTATCTGAATGTAATAAAATAATTTTTATTTTCTCCCCCCCCCCAACTGTTAATTGGATGCACAAATAATTTACTTAAAAGGTCACTTGCCATTTTTGGGGGGGGTTTAAAATCATTTTATTAGGGGCTCATACAACTCTTATCACAATTCATACCTACATCAATTGTGTTAAGCATATTTGTACATTCATTCATTGCCCTCATCATTCACAAAACATTTGCTCTCCACCTAAGTCCCTGACATCAGCTCCTCATTTTTCCCCTCCCTCCTTGCTTCCCCCTCCCTCATGAATCCTTGATAATTTATAAATTATTATTTTGTCATATCTTGCCCTGTCCGACGTCTCCCTTCATCCACTTCTCTGTTGTCCGTCCCCCAGGGAGGAAGTCACATGTAGATCCTTGTACTCAGTTCCCCCTTTCCAACCCACCCTCCTTCTACCCTCCCAGTATTTTTATGGCTCTTGGTAGAGCATAGTGTACTCTTTTGACAATTTTAGGTTTGTGACTATTAGATTAAGGCCAAAGGTGATGAAGATTTAAAGAGCAATCAATTTTGCTTCTGTCCACTTCCTTTCTAAATGAAAACTTACTGTTGCATTCTTCTAATCCAGTCTCTGAGCTGTTGACTCAACTACTGGACTGTTTTGTCACTTCCATTTCCCTGTTTCCATGTCTACTGCTTCTGGAATGAAAAATGTAACTCTACATAGGGTGAAATAGTTTGCATGTATAGCCCATGCTATAGGATAAGAAAAATAAGAAAATTAATCTAGCCAGGAAATAAAACCACGGAAGCC
The DNA here is from genome assembly GCF_050624435.1 of Tenrec ecaudatus. NCBI lineage: Eukaryota > Metazoa > Chordata > Mammalia > Afrosoricida > Tenrecidae > Tenrec > Tenrec ecaudatus. Next base: position 303,843,387 of record NC_134530.1, on the reverse strand, counting down.
GGCTTGCCCTTGAGTTAATACTAATAGGGCAAATAATGTATTGTGGAATAGATTTTTAGAAGATTTGGATGTGATGATTTATACTGAATTTCAGCAAGCTAGTGGACAGACTGCTGTGTTTATGAACATGATACAGACTTGTAACCATGTCTACCTTGAAAGGTTTAAAAAACAGTTATTTAATCTCCCTGGCATAAGATCAAAAAGTCAATCAAACTCACTGCCAATGAGTCAAAATTCTGACTCATAGCAATCCTGTAGGACAGAGTAGAACTGGCCCTTAGGCACTAAAGTTTTACTGGAGTAGAAAGCCTCATCTTTCTCCCACTGGGTGGCTAAGAGTCTAAGGAGCAGTCTACCAGAGTTTTATTGTTTTAGAAAATTAGAACTAGCAACTGCAGAACAGAATGAAATGTTGCCTGATATTGTGACGTGAGTACCTTTCAACTTGGTGAGCGGGGAGTGGGGTGGGGAGGCGGGAGACGGTGGGCATGAGATGAGAAGGCTGGCTTCTCTGATACTACAATGTAGGACAATACTCTGTTGCATTTCTAAGGGTATTTTGTTTGTTTGTCTTCACTTTTGATTATAAATTGGGTGAAGGCTTGAGGAGTTCAACGTTCAGCCAAACAATGGAGAGCTACACACTCCTAAGGAAAATCAACAATTGAGATGAAAAAGCCCAACATTTGACCAAAGACAGAGATTTTGCCAGGTTTTTATCGATTGGTTTCCAGAAACAGATCACCAGCCCTTTCCTACTAGTCTTATTCTGGAAATTCAGCTCAAACTTGACCATCACGGATGATCCTGCTGGTGTTTGAAATGCCTGTTACAAAGCTTCCAGCATCACAGATGGGGGGTGGAGAACTAATGCCTAGAACTGAGGTGGCCTAGCTTCATTTTTAAAAAGAAAATTTTTTTTTGTACTTAGCACATTCCGACAACAGAATAAATACTTCCCTATCCAGCGCCTGGCTGTACACTGGCTGTTTGGTGTGCATTTGCTTCCTGCCTCCTTATGCTTCATTTGCCTTTGCTGTTTCCAGTGAGTCAAATCACAAGTGAATGAGAAACTGCATACAGGAAAGGTCAATTAAGGAACGCCATTTCTAATTCTGATGTACTTCACGGGTTTTTAATATAATCTTGTTGAAAGAAGGTGCTAATTTACTCCTAATTTGTATTTGTTGGCTCATTTTAGCCAGAGATAGCTGAAAAAAATTATTTTCATACATCGTCAGTTACCTTCACTCAGTCAAGTGGCTATGAACTCAGGAAGACTATTTCTTCTTCTAAACCTAGAACTGAGAGATCAAGTTTAATTGCCCCAAACCCAGTGTGTTCTGTTTTCTCAGTGAAGGACATTGAAATGCAAGAAAGCCTTCTCTGTTTTCAGATTCCAGAAATCTCAATTTTGTAGAACATCTCCTAAAATATATTATTGTCTCAATTGTCTGGAGAGCCTCAGGGGAACCCCGGCATCACACCAGGTAGGCATGCCAGTATCATTTCTATGTCACAAGTTATGCATGGATCTGATTAACACTAAAAAATAAACTGTTGTCATCTCAATGAGGACTAACTGTCTTTCTGGGTGAGTTTTGAATACCATCCTGCGTACATAATGGAAACTATTATGAGAATCGAGAATTTTCTGTATAAAAATAATCTGAGTGCATCATCTACTCTTGAATGCTCATATGATTGCTCAAGGCAGCACATGTTAATAAATTATAGCTATGTCCATTAAGGAGAACCCTTGCGGTGCAGTGGTTACAAGTTCTACTGCTACTTGCAAAGTTAACAGTTCACAACCATTAGCAGCTCCAGGGGAGGAAGATGAAACTTTTTACTCCCATAAAGAGATACAGTCTCAGAAACTCACAGAGACAGTTCTGCCCTGTTCAATAGGGTCACCATGAGTGGCATCAACTCGTTGGCAGTGAGTTTTTGGTAAATAAATTAAGGTGTCCCTGGAGGTGCCAATGGTTCAAGGTCATGGTTGCTAACTGAGAGGCTGGAGGTTTCTGTCCACTCAGAATAGCCTTGGCAGAAAGTCCTGGTGATCTGCTTCTGACAAATTCGGTCCCTGAAAACCATGGGGAGCACAATTGTACTCTGACACAAGAGGTGGTGGTAGCTGTATTTAAAACAATATTGAGCTGATAGACAAAAAAGAGGCAACGTGGTGCTATTGTGGTTTTTGTTCTAAATGAGGAATGTCTCATAAATTTGTATATCGTTTTTATGCAGGGTCCATAGTAGGCTCTGATTTTAGTGTACTTCTGCCAAAATGTAGTCGCTGTTTGTGCTTTCTCAACTTTGTGAACCGCAGTAAAGGAGAGAGAGACGGGAGGAACAAATCACTTAGACCTAAAGGGACAGACATTTTAAATATCTTTCTGTACAACATATTTCTTCTCCAGAAATAATTTGCATTTAAAACATTGGGGAATCAAATCTGAAAAGCAAGATATACTCTTCGGTGTGTTCTGTTCTAGATAATATGAGATGGTGACAGTTAGATGAATTCTCCCTCAAACAGAGAAATACCACATACATTTTTCCCTTAAAAATAATTAATTGGTTGAAAAAGCATTTGAGATATCTTTGGTTGACAAGTTGGCCCTTTCAAATACATTTTCACATTCTTCAAGATTAGTTGAGCCACTCTTCTCAAGTGCCTCAGGTAAGGAGAATCAACTGACAAAATATTCAACTTAAGTTTGAACAGATAAATCAGCTCGTGCATTAAACTGCTCTACCTATTGCCTGAATGTGTCAGTCATTTTCTCTGAAGGAAAACATCTAAAACTAGAGATAAAATTCTTGTGAATCTTGTAAAAACCCTATAAATATCTATGATTTGTCTCGTCACTTCCTTCAAACTTTAAAGAAATGTTATTTTTTTTAATTAAAAGAGGGATTTGCTCTTTCCTCAGGGAACTATGTATGAAAGGCTAACTTCAGGACATTTGTTTATGTGTTGTGTCTCCTACTTCAAAGGTGATCCCGAGTTTCAGACAAGTTCAATGATTTCCCCAAGTATACAAAGGTGCTAAAGAGTTGGGTCTCAACCCCAGGTGAGCTTTTTCTTTCTTTCTTTCTTTCTTTCTTTCTTTCTTTCTTTCTTTCTTTCTTTCTTTCTTTCTTTCTTTCTTTCTTCCTTCCTTCCTTCCTTTCTTTCTTTCTTTCTTTCTTTCTTTCTTTCTTTCTTTCTTTCCTTGCTCTTTTTGCTTTTCTTGGGCCCAATTACTATTTGGAGCCACTTTAGGAGCCTCATTCCCTCCATTTCAGTTTTCAATAGTTCCATTCCTCAGGCCTTGGGACTGGGTCTTCCTTTATCACATGCTCTCCATCTGGACGACCTCACCCATGTCCACATGCAAAATTTCCACCTGTGGTTAGTAGCGGTCGGTTAGTTGACTTCAGCACAGGGTTGTGCAGCAGAATAAAATGTGACCTGGCCGTGCTCCATCTCCATCGTCATGAGCACTGATCTGCTGGGGTTCATTGTTGTAGCACCTATGCAATTTTGGTGACTTCCAATATTGGGGATTCATCTTCCAGTGTTCTTTTGGATAGGATTCTATTGTGAGCCATAAAAATGTCATTTTCTAATTTTCAAAAGTAGATTTCCAGATCTTTCTTCCTGGTCTGTCTGGATCTGGAAGCTCTACAGAAACCTGCCAACCATGGGTGATCCTGCTGATATTTGCAATACGACAAGGAGGAAATAGATCTATGTACATGTATTAATAGGTTTAGATGGTTAAGGAAACAGATGGACAGTGGGCCCCTACTCAAGTACTCCCTCAACACAAGAACACTATATTCTAACAATTTGGCAGTCTGAGATGCTCACCTTCCTGGCACAATTGCTGAAGACAAGGGCTGTACACGCAAATGTGGTGAAGAAAGCTGATAATGCCCCGCTATCAAGAGATATAGCACCTGGGTTTTAAAGGCCTGAAGATAAACAAGCAGCCATCTAGCTGAGAAACAACCAAGCCCACATGGAAGAAGCACACCAGCCTACCTGGACATAATCGCTGAAAGACAAAGCAGGTGCATAAGCAAATGTCATGAAAAAAGCTGATGGTGCCTAGCTATCAAAAGATTTAGAGTCTGGGGTCTTATAGACTTGAAGATAAACAATCAGCCATCTAACTGAGAAACAACAAAGCTCATATGGAAGAAGCACACCAGCCCGTGAGATCACGAGGCGTCGAAGCGATCAGATATCAGGCATCAAAGACCAAAAAAAATCATAGAAATGTGCAGAGTGGGGCCCAGGGCCCATCTGTGGGCAATTGGACACCCCCGTGCAGAAGGGTCCCAGGGAGAAGATGATCCAGTTAGGGTGAAGTGTAGCAACAATGAAATATACAATTTTCCTCTAGTTCTTAAATGCTTCCTCCCCTCAACTATCATGACCCCAATTCTACCTTACAAATCCAACTGGGCTAAAAGATGTACACTAGTACTCACAGGAACTGGAAACACAGGGAATCCAGTACAGATGAACCTCTCAGGACCAGTGGTGAGACTGATGATACCGGCATGGTGGAGGGAAGGTGAGGGAGAAAGGGGGAACTGAGTACAAGGATCTACATATAACCTAATTCCTCGGGGATGGACAGCGGAGAAGTGGGTAAAGAGAGATGTTGGATGATGTAAGATATGACAAAATAATAATTTATAAATTATCAAGGGTTCATGTGGGAGAGGGGAGCAGGGAGGGAGGGGGAAAATGAAAAGTTGATACCAAGGGCTCAAGTAGAAAGCAAATGTTTTGAGAAGGATGAGGCAAACAAATATACAAAAGTGCTTGACACAATGGGTATATGTGGGGATTTTGATAAGAGTTGTACAAACCTCCAATAAAATGATTTAATTATTAGAAAGAAATACCAAAGTGGGGCAGGTGACAGCCTCCTGCATTCCAGTAATACACACGCTACCACAGTGCATCTCGCTGGCAGAGCGGTAGTGGAAATACCACCTCAATGTTGACGATACTCTAATATGAACTCCAGTTTCAGCATCCCCTGTGTTCTAGATTTATTTATTCAAATCCCTTAGAGTCATTCCAAACATAAAATGTTAACTGTTCCCCGTGACAAAGGGTATCACCAAATTTTAAAAAAAGGTCCATCCCTGCTCATCAGTGCTCATTCCATAAGCCATGAAGTTGTCCTTCTAATGTCCCTACATCCAACCTACCCACGATTCGTTTCTGTTAAAACATTTCTTAAATACCCTTTGAGTTCACCCACTGTATTAGGCAGGGTTTTCTAGAGAAGCAAAACTTATGATTATACATATGCAAAAGATAAGTTTATGAAGCAAAAAGGAATATAACATCAAATTAGTCCACACAGCAGTCCAACTCACTTTTGTGGGTCAATTAATATATCGAAGGTCCTACCAACTCACGTGACCACTAGCCCAAGACTAAAGAAGCACAGAGTAGAAAGAGGAGGTAGTGAGGTGTAGCAGAAGCCAGTAGAGCAGCCTGGTGAAGCAGGCCATGGTGAAGTCTCATGGTGGAGCGATGCGAGGTGGCTGGTGGGAGGTGCAGTGTCTGCAATGGTGGCAAGATGAACGGAGTCAGCCCACCAGCAGCAGACACGGCAAAGTGGGACAGTGCCGCAGTGTGGAACAGCAGGGCACAGCAACGTGGTCTACCATGGTCCACAGTTGGCTTGGCCAGGTGGAGCAGAGCACAGCACAGCCCACCGGGTAGCACAGCACACGTGATGAGGCAGGGAAGCTAGATCAGACAGCATGCTGCTCTGACCACCAGGGAGAGAGAGGGGGGAGCCAGCCCCAGAGAGCCATTTATCTCGGTTGCATCCACAAAGGAGGTCTTCCAGCTGCAACCTGATTGATAGACTAAACTCCACCCTTATCCTCTTACAGGTGCCATGTTGGCACAAAAACCCTAACTGTCACACCCACGTACTCCAATTGCCAGGTGGTAGGGACACCATGTCACGTAAGCTGAGTCGACCGATGTTACCATGGAAACCAGAGCATGGGCTCTCTCTGGCTCTGAGGACTCCTTGTCCCTCATTGGTGCCTGTCAACTGAGAGTCCATTTCCTTTTCTTTCAGAAGGTTAGAACTGTCTTCAATTTTATGAAAGCAAGCAAATTTGAGATTCGTTTTCTTATTCCGCTACCTCTTCTTTTTCTTTTCACGCTTGGAGCTTCTCTGCATTTGCTAAAGGCCTTTCTAATGATTGTTGGGCCTTCCTCTGCTCCGTTGTTTCTCTCCACTGCCTCGCTTTGCCCCGGTAGTTACCAAATCCTAGCTATATCGGTTGTTAAGATGTGAATGTATTTTATTATGAAAACATCGTGTATCAGAGTTGTTCTTAATTTTAACATATACGCAAAGGAAGAAAAACTGGTGATAACTAGTTGTCAAGAACAGAAATGAAATTCAGCCTAACCGAATACATTAGAACTCCAAATTCCAAGGTTTGGCTATAGGACGAATATATTATAATCAAAGGTCTTTGTTTTTTCATGGTTTATGAAGGGGATGGTTCTTGTTAGGTGTTATTTGGTTGGTTCTGACTCAGAGTGATCTTATGTACCTCTACTTCCTCACAATTATGTCTGAATCCATTGTTGCAACCATTGTGTTAATCCTTCTCATTGCAGGTCTTCCTCCTTTTCTCTGACCCTCTATTTTATTAAGCAAGATGTCCGTCTCCAGAGACTAAACTCTTTCCCTCAGATAACATGCCTGTAGTATATGAGACAAAGTCTCAATTATCCTTGCTTCTAAGGAACATTCAAGCTGTACTTCTTCCAAGATAGATTTGTTCATTCTTGTGGAAGTCCGTGGTGACTTAATGTGACTGGACAAAACTATAGTGCAAAATGCATCAATGCTCCTCTGGTCTTCCTTAGTCAATGGCTAACTTTTTTTGTTGTTGAGATGATTGAAAATAAGATGGCTTGGGTCAGGTGCACATTAGTCTTCAAAGTGACATCTTTGCTTTCTAACGTTTAAAGAGGTCTGCGCAGCAGCTTTGCCTCTGCAATGCTTCCTTTGATTTCTTGACCATGCAAATCGGGGATGTAAAACATTAATAGAAGGGATTAGTGATTATAAGAATGAGGCATCTCAGACAAAAAAAGAGAATACTTAAACTATTAAGAGAGAACAGATACCAGCAGAGCACTTGTAAGACCTCTGTCTGCAGTGGTAGAAGCAGCAGAGGTCAATCCATGAAACACTGCACAGGAACCATGACACTAAGACCATGAGCCAGTTAGGCAGAATGACCATCAGAATGGATCCTGGCCAACAGTGGCACAGACAAGGAACGCCATGACTGAGAGATGTTTAGAGCAAAGAGAGACTTGCCTGAAGAGAAGGGCTGCTGGGTACCAAAGACTATTTTCTGATTGTAATTGGTAACTTTCCTAATAACCCCCCCAAATCATGAGTACTCTTGGTAATTTCTGTGGGACCATTTCAAGGAACTAACTATACAACCCATTCAGAGAAGTAGAGTGCCCTGTAAAGAACAGCTGGTGTCTGAATGGGGGAAAAATCAATGGAAAGCAGAAGCATGTCTGATTTTTACCTTGTGGTCATTGACCTTGGATGCGATGCATGGCAGTTGAACTCTCCTGCTCCCTCCTGAACTGGAGGAGGTCACGATGGCTGCTGTGCTGTATCTTCCATAGTCAAGAAAATACAAGTACACATATTTCTGATATCCTTTACTTTCAGCCAAGATCTATCTGATTCTAGCTATAATATTTCTCCCTCCACATCCTCTGCTGAATCTGGCTTGAGAATCAAGCAGCTCCCTCTCGATATGTGGACTGTGTGGACCATATCAAACTGTGGACAGCATTGAGAAGAATGAGAGCCAGGGAACACTGCATTATGCTCATGCAGAACCTGAACATGGACCAAGAGGCAGCTATGCAAACAGAACAAGGATATCATGCATAATTTGAAATCAGAAAAAGTGTGCCCCAGGGTGGTAGCCTCTCATCGTACTTATTCAATCTGCTAAGCAAATCATCAGATAAACTGGATTATATGAAGAATCATATGGCATTGGATTGGAGTGAGCTTAAAGATAAGGATTTACGTAAGGATAATTAACAATTTGTGATATGCAGATGACACAACCATGTTGCTGGATGAAAATCAAGTGAGAGGGACTTGAAACACATGTTGACGATGATCCTGAATTGCAGCATTTGGTATGAATTGCAACTAACTGTAAAGGAGACCAGAATCCTCACAACTGGACCATCGTGATAAACAGAGAAAAGATGGAATTTGTCAAGGATTTTGTCTTGCTGGATCCACAACTAGTAATCAGGGAAGCAGTAGCTGAGAGATCAAAAGATGCACTGAAATGGGGAAATCTGCTGCACGAGACCTGTTTAAAGTGTCGAAAAACAAGGACATTACTTGAGGACTAAGGTGGGCCTGACCTCATATTTTCCATTGCCTCGCGTGCATGTGCAAGTTGGACATTGAATACAGAAAACTGAAGAAGAATTGATGCATCTGAATTAAGCTGCTTGCAACAAATATTCAAAGTCCCACCACAGACTGCCAAAATAACAACCACAAAATCTGTCTTGGAAGAAGTACAACCAGAATGCTCCTTAGTAGAAAGGATGGCGAGATTTTGTCTCACATAATTTGGATTTTTTTTCCCAGGAAAGACCAGTCCTTGGAGAAGGACATCATGCTTGATAAAGGAGTGGAGCAGCGAAAAAGAGAAAGACCTTGCACGAGCTGGATGGGCACAGAGACCACGTGAGAAACGATTGTGGGGATGGTACAGAAGAAGGCAGGGTTTTGCTCTGTTGTGCTCAGGTTCTCTGTGACTTGGAGCTGACGTAAAGGCACCTACAAACAACACCACCCTCTCGATGTAATACTGCGACTTTCTGAATTATCTTCAGCTCCTCACTCCCATAGCTTTGGGGCTCAACTATCTTCAGCCAAAAATTACTTGCATGGGATGTACATTATATGGCTGGATAATTTCCACCTCCTGTTGGCTCATCTTTCTTTGTAATGGGCATCAATATGAGTCTCTTCCACTTAGTTGACCATTTAGTTGACACTGACCAGTGAGTGGTTCCTGTGTTCTGCAGCTTATTGAAACCTTTCATTGGTATTCTATCAATTCCTGAAGCATTTTTTTTCTTTGATGTCTCAGGGCAGCTTGGGTTTTTTCCTTAACACCATTAGCTTTTGAAGTGGTTAAATATCAACCAATTCTCTCTCTCTTTTTTTGTACTGCAACTATGTGTATTACCAGCATCTTAAAAAAATGTTAACAGTTTTTTTTAACTCGTAATTCACAGATCATACAATTAAATAGTTTAAACCTATCAAAAAGAATTGTGCAGTCATCACTACAGTCAATTTTGGAACACTTTCTTCTTTTATGTACTTGTTATTATTAGCTCCTCATTTCCCCACAACTTCTCCTGCCATAACTCTATGAAAATATTAATTCTGTTATCGTCGCTATAGTTCCCTGTCCTGGATTTCATTTAAAGAAAAACATACAAGAGCAAAAGGTAATGAAAAACAACACAAGAACCATAAACAAAACCCAAACAATAAGAAAATGTGATATTCTGAAACCTCAGTTAAAAGATAATAGAAAATAACAAAAACTAGAAAAAAATTAAAATGGGTCAATGTGGAGAACAAATGATAAAGTATTCATTTTAACCTAATTATATCTGTATTTAGTCCACTTTCCAGTGCGCTCTGCCTGATAGCAAGGTTATTCACATCCCTGGTCAATTGTCAGAGGGGACTCACTGGAGGCTTATTCCAAGTAGGAACACTTCAAATGGATTTGGGGCTTCCACTGTCACCCATAGCCTTCTGAAAACTAGATGTCTAGCCACTCATTCCCTTGTCATTGGGTTGGCCAACACCTCCTCCCTTCACCTACCTCCCACACTCCCATGTCCCTCCGGGACCATTGGTCCCGTTATTTTCTTCTCACATTGTTTGTCCAGCCTATCTTATTTAGGTGGACCTGCAGATATATTAACATGCGCATAAAACCAGGGATGGCTTTGACAGCACCAAAGTGGCACATAAGAATACGGCAATGACGGCAGCACCACCGACAAGCTAACAAACAAAAAATGCCACGGACATACAAAATTTAATAGAAGAGAAAAAAAGAAAAACAAAACAAAAAGACAGCAAAAAAAAAAAAAAGCCTGTTAGTAGTTCAAGGCCTGTTTGTTGACCTTTAGGAGTGCTTTCCAGATGAGTCTGATGGGGTGCCATGTCCTGGCCACAAAGTGGGGAGTGAACAAGGACAAGGTAACTGAGAGGAATTACTGAAACCAGAATAGTGGGACAGGAGGAAAGCATAAAGGAATAGAGGAAAGGAGTAGGAGGCAAAGGCATACATAGAAGCCTAAATATCAACATGTACATATGCAAATATATTTATGATTATGGGGGAAATAGACCTATGTGCATATATTTATAGGTTTAGTAGTAGAGTACAAGTGGACATTGGGTCTCCTCACATGAATTCCCTTAATACAATAGCACCTTGCTCAGCTAAATGGTCATTTCATGATACCCACCTTCCCGACATGATCACTGAAGATCAGATGTGTGTATAAGCAAACGTGGTGAAGAAAGTTGATGGTGCCTGGCTATCGAGAGATATAGCCTCTGGGGTCTTAAAGGCTTGAAGGCAAACAAGCGACCATCTATCTCAGAAGCAACAAAGCCCACAGAGAAGAAGTGCACAAGCCTGTGTGAACACTAGGTGTTGAAGGGATCAGGTAGCAGACACCAAAGAACAAAAACCATCATTGTGTGACCACCTTCCCCACATAAATGCTGAAAATGAAAGTGGACATAAACAAATGTGGTGAAGAAGGCTGATGGTGCCCAGCTATCGAGAGATAAAGCCTCTAGGGTCTTAAGTCTTGAAAGTAAACAAGTGGTCATCTATCCCAGAAGCAACAAAGCCTACATGGAAGCAGCACACCAACATGTGTGATCATGAAGGGCCGATGGGACCAGGTTTCAAGCACCAAAGGCAGGGGGAAAAAAATCATATCATCGTGAATGAGGGGAGCGCGTGATGGGGAACCAATTCCCATCTGTAGACAACTAGACACCCCTTGCAGATGAGTAGTGGGGAGGAGATGAGTCACTCAGGGTTCAGTCGAGCAATAATGAAACATACAACCTTTCTCTAGTTCTTAAACGCTTCCTCCCCCCAACTATCATGATCCCTATTCTACCTTGCAAACCTGGTTAGACCAGAGGATGCACAGCGGTACAAATGGGAACTGGAAACACAGGGTATCCAGGACAGATGAACCCCTTAGGACCAGCGGTGAGAGTGGCGATACCGGGAGGGAAGGGGGGTAGAAAGGGAAAACTGATCACAAGTATCTACATATAACCTCCTCTCTGGCGAATGGGCAACAGAAAAGTGGGTGAAGGGAGATGCCGGGCAGTGTAAGATAAGAAAAATAATAGTTTATAAATTATTAAGGGTTCATGAGGGAGGGGGGATTGGGGAAGGAGGGGCGGGGAAGGAAAATGAGGAGCTGATTCCAGGAACCCAAGCAGAAAGCAAATTTTTCGAATGATGAGGGCAACGAATATATAAGTGTGCTTTACACAATTGATGTATGTATGGATTGTGATAAGAGTTGGATGACCCCCAATAAAATATTTTTTTTTAAACTAGATGTTTAGAAGTGAAGTTCCTTGCCCTCATAGGTGAGGGACTGATAAACTCAAGATCGGCAGAAACACCCCAGGCTTGAAGTTGCAGAAGTAGATGAATCCAAGGTTGGTAGGTCAGGCTTATAAATGGAAAGGAGAATGAATGTGAGGTTGACTTATGAAGTGGCAGGTCAGGTGGTAGATTACTGATGGCTACCAGGATTGACAAGCATTCTGCGAAGCCATTGGCTCAAATCCAAATAACTGGGCATCGATGGATGAATCAGATGCGGGAGCCAAATCCAGCAAAGAAACAAGCAGACTTTTCTATAGCGTCCTCTTCTAGAAAATAGGAGGAGGTGGGCAATCCCAAGGACACTTCCTTTCAATTACATCAGGGTTGTGTCTTTCCTAAAGGATTTGCATTCCACTCTAATCTTCTTACAACTGACTAGCTGCTCATAACATACCCCATTATGGTGTTAATTACATTGTGTTAGGTCACACCATGAGGGATTACTGGGCCTTAGCTGCCAAATCATTGAGAATCCTGGACCAGACAGGTTGACACAAAACCTAACTATCCCACATGGGATCTCCAGTTTTATTTCTATCACCAAGGTCATAGCTTCCCTCCACTCATCTTTTGTCTTTGTTTCCAATTTTCACATGCTAATAAAAAATAATTATCAATATATCTTAACTGCATGTTTTGGCAAATCCAGACCAGAGAAATCAGAAGAGTTATTCAATTTCTTCCTCGTTGGCTGAGATACAGTCAGTTAATATTTCCCTTCTAGCGACAATCTCCGATGTGATGTATTATAAATTCTAGCCTCTAGGCCTGTGGTACTAATCCCATTTTGGAGGGTGTTCTCTGTTAAAGAATTCAAGTAGGATGTACTGAGTTTCCACCATAATAGAAGGTGTGAACAAAGTGACTACCCTCTGTTTCCTTGGGGAGTGGGCTGGTGAAAGACAATAACCATACTCCATCAAAGGCATTCCTCCACACACAGGAGCCATGCAGAAAGACAGAGAAATCCCAGGACCATGTGAAGAACAGTTGGTAGTGGAGCACTGGTCTGAAGTGCAGGAGGCCAGGGCCAGAGGCAATAGAAGCAAGAAGACAGAACAGAGGTGCCTTCAGACACTATGAGTCTGTGAGGCGGAGGAGGGTGTGAGCTTCCTGGCCCCTGCAAACTGAAGTCAAGGGATTGTGCCCCAGAAGCTGAGGAACAGTGAGAGATGTGACTGCTGCCTGAGGCGAGCCCCTGCTGTGACCCACGACTGTATCCTTAATGTTTTTGAATTCTGGCTTGAGGTAACCAGTTAATATTCTTAATAATAATTAAAAAAAAAAATCTCACTGCCATCGAGACAATGTTGACTGTAATCATTACATAATTTTGTGTCAGCTTGAAAGTATAAAAGTGTAGGTGTGGAGTCCTGCCTGTCAATCAGGTCCCAGCATGGTATTACCTCTGTGGGTGTGGCCTTCTTATCCTGAACCTTCCCCTCTCTCTTGCCTTCACCTTCCTGTTGAGGAGCCATGCTGAGACCTGGCAGAGCCTTGTGATACTTCCACCACCATTGGATCCACAAGACTTTTCACCCACTGGCCTGGGATCTTCCTGCATCCTGCATCATTGTATGTGGCTGGGTGAGTCTGAAGAAGGTCTTGTGGAATAGTTTCAGACTTATGGACTTGAGTTGGAATGGTGATGAGATGTGTTCCTAATATATAATTACTTCTTGATATAAAGTTCTTTCTTCCACATAGGTAAGTGTCACTGGATTAGTTTCTCTGGCCAACCTGGCCTAATGCACTGGCAACCGTATGGGACAGGACGGGGTAGAACTGCCCCTGTGGCTATATGAGACTGTAATGTTTATAGGAGTAGAATGTCCCATCTTCTTCCCAAGCAGTACCTGGTAATTTCCAATTCCTGGCTTCTAAGAGTACAGCTCAACATGTAATCCCTTTACTCATGAATATTTTGCATGGGTTCTGTGTGGCCATTGCAATGAATTACCAAGCCTAGCACAGAAGTAGAGTACTGTGGGAGGAATGGTTGGTGTTTGAATAGGTAAAGAAGGATGGAGGTGGATGGAGGTCAAAGTCAAGGTAAAGAAGGATGGAGGTGGAGGGATGTCCGACCCCTGCCTCTTAGAAATATGGAAGCCAGAGGAGGTATGATCTGCCCCCCCCCCCACACACACACTATTTTCACATTGACATTAGTGGTTGGTGTATATATTTATATAATAGTTGTCTTGATAGTATTCTAACATAGCACTGTACTTCAAGAGAGATCTTGAAACCTTCTTTTTAATGACTGTGATGCCATTCCTTTTTGATTTGTCTTTTCTAGCATGGAAGTCCACATAGTTTAAATAGTTTAAATACTAGTCCATTTGAGCTGTCTCCAAACACCAAGCCAAGCTCACTGCTATCGAGATAGTGCCAACTCATAGCAAGCCTCCTATGGGTTTCCGAGAATGTAAGTATTTACTGGATTAGAAAGCCCTGTCTTTCTCCCACGGAGTGGCTGGTGGCTCTGAACTGCCAACTGTGGGTATCACAACCTAATTTCATACCCATTACATGACCAGGGATCCTTTTAACTCACTAACGCCTATGATATTGACCTTGATGCGCTCTGTTTCATTTTTGACAACTTCCACTTTTCCTGGATCCATGCTTCACACATTCCATGTTCCGATGATTAATGGATGTTCGCAGCTACTCTCATCTTGAGTGGTACTTCAAGCAGTAGGTGAAGGTCCCACAACCTTTATTCCTTCCACGTCATTAAGGTGGACTCTGCTTTGAGGAGACAGCTCTTTCATTTTCAGATTTTCAGTGCCTTCCTACCTGAGGGGCTTATGTCCGACACAGTATCAGACAATAGCTCATTGCTGTTCTTGAAGTTTTCAGTGGCTAATCCCTCCGAAACGGATCACCTTGTTCTTCTTCTGTAAACTAAGCTGAAACCTGATCGCCACAAGTTAGTGACCCGGCTGGTATTTGAAATGCCTGTGATTTAGCTTCCAGCATCACAGCAACAGGCAAGCCACCACAGGATGACAAACTTGACTGACAAGTGGTATTAGGGCCTTTAAGGAAAGCAACAAGTTACTTAGAAGTACAATTCCAGAGATAGGTGTTGTTTTTCCTATTGTTGTAAAGTGCCATGATTCTTTCCAACCAATAATTACTCTATGCCCAGCAGAACAACACCCTACATAGACCTATGCCATGTTTATGACTGCTCCTGTACCCATAGTTGAAGCCACGGTGTCACTCCATCTCATTGAGGGCTCCTCTTTGTCACTGCCCCTCCAGGGGGCATGATGTCCTTCTCCAGGGACTAATCTCTCCAGACAACGTCTCCAAAGTATGTAAGACACAGTTTGCCAGCCTTGCCTCTTAGGAGAAGATTGGCCATGCTTCTTCCAAAACAGATCAATGTGTCCTTGTGAAAGTCCATGGTACTTTCAATCTTCTCCAGCGCTACAATCCCAATGCATCCATTCTTATTGGGCTTCCTTTTTCAATGTCCAACTTTCACATGCCTGTGTGGTTGTTAGAGGCCACTGATTCTGTTCTGCCCCATAAGCCCCATCCAGCCAGCAGCTCTCACCCAAGACAGCTCTCAGCTCCTTTTCAGTTGTGCCTGCAGGTAGGACCTCCCCTCCGGCCTGTCACTGTTCTCCACCAACCTGACCTTTCCTCCAGATCTGGACAGGCTCAAGCAAGTGCTAAAGCTCTTTAACTTCACTAAGTTCCTACAGGTACCCCATTCCACTAGCAAGCCTTCAACCCCCAAGTGCATCAGCACTAACCCAAAGTCCATCCGTGGGCCAGCAAGTGCACCATAGCCATTTTGCTCCATTGCACTGTCTTGCAGTTTCACGCTCTCTCCCATGTTGCCTCTTATGCTGTTTATTAGCTCTCTCTCTGTCTCCCCTGTCTGGAAGGTTCTCAGTGCAGAGTTCATAGTCCACATCCTGCTCTTGACCTTGATGATAGTAAGGCCCTCCTCAATCAACTTTTTGAAAATATTGCACTAACTGCTTCATTTTTCCCCATTAGCATCCAAACCTTCAGCTCACATTTCATGCTCAGAGACAGGTATATGCATGACAAATGGATCTTACCTGATCCTAATCAAACCAAACAGAGTCAATTATAACTCATATAACTGTGTTTTATGTGATTTTCTTGGATGGGATCTTTATGAAAGCAGGTTGCCAGGCCTTTCTACCACGGCACCACTTCGTGGGTTCAATCTTCCTGTTAGTAGTACATACAGTGCAGACCATTTTTGCCACCCAGAGACAGTCCTGAGAACAGCCAGGTGTTCTTCCTGTACAGGATTTCTCACAGGGAGGATGGGAACCATATTTCTGCTTGTGGAGAATTATGTCAGAGACTTGACAACAAGAGGTAGTGACCATTTGTTTCTCGTTGGACCTCCAGTCTCCTGTCGAACTAGTTAGGCTAAATTTATGAACAATATCTGGATATCACGGTAGGCAAAAAGAAAAAAAAAAGATTTGAAGTTAGTCCAATTCACTTTTAAGGGTGGTTTGGCTTGACCATTTCATGACCCAAGTAAAACGTGCAGCTCCTGGGAATAAAAGAATGAGAAAGCTTGGCAAGGATTTGCCCCCAACATTTTTATTGGCAAATAATTCACGTATCATACAATCCAATAGTTCAGTCACATCAAGAGGAGTTGTGCAATTATCACCACAATCCATTTAGAATATTTTCTTCATTCTTGTCCTCATTATTAGCTCCCTATTTCTCCCCAATCTCCCTTGCCACACTCCCAAGGAGCCATTAATCCAGTTACTGTCTCTATAGATTTACCTAGTCTGGATTTCATATAAAGACAAACATGAAAAGACAAACATCCAAACAAATCTAACAACAATAACAAAGTAAAACATAAAAATCTCAATCAAAAAGAAAGCAGAAAACATTAGAAACTAAAACAAATTTAAATGGATCACAAGGGAAATCAAATGATAGGGTGTTAAATTTTAACCTAACTGTATCTGCAAAAATCTACATGCCCAAGCATTCTGCATGACAGCCAAGCTAAACACATCTTTGGTCCATGGCAGAAGGGATTCACCAGGGGCTGAATCCACATGTACTTCTCCCTCACGTTTTTTCCCCCTCAGCTGAACATTAACAAGGATTTTTATTAAGGTCTACAGGCATGTGCTTCCAGCTTTAAGGCTGGATGGGAATCACAACGTGAAATGAAGGGTTGGTGTCGATATGCTACAGACAATGGCATCCACACCAGCATTCTCAGTAAGCTTTGAATCTTGATGGTTAAATGCTCTCTTGCCTTGTTGCCTGACAATTGTTGTGTTCACAATAAGACAAGAAAAGATTGTTTTTGTTTTACAGTTGTTATAATAAAAATAGATCTACAAAGGGGATTCAAAAAGCTGGTTGAAAAAATTTCATTATCTTTTCATTCCATTTTTTCATGAGCCTTTTGAAACTCCTTCATGATTCACGATGTCTGCCAACTCGGCTTTACCATTTCTCAGCAGTACAATCAGGGTTACAAATGGCATTTGTCATATTGTGCAACTGCACACAATCATGGCTCCAATTACCATCCACATGAAAAAGTGCTCAGTGCTTCTTAAATGATGCTTGCTGTTGCCTTTTTACAGAGAACATTTGTGAAATGTCAGGATCAAGACTATAGAACGGGGAAGAGATTTTTCTGAATATTGTCAGATTCAGCCCACAAAGGAGCCTTCGGGTGGCGCAAGTGGTAAATGTGTTCACCTGTTAACCGAAGGGCTCGAGTTCAAGTTCATTCAGAGGTGGAGGGAAGAAAGTCCTGGCGATCTACTTTTGAAAATTCAGCCTCTGACATATGCAGAGTCATTGTGGGTGGCAATCAATCCAATGGCAACACCCTCAGGAAGGCAGAAGACAACTCTCAGTCTTAGAATTAAAACCCTTACCAGCTGGGTAAACTTTACAAAAACCATGATACCATTTAAAAAAATGAATCTTTAAAGTAGGAATCTAGGTGTCATTTGATAAATAGTGAATGAGAAAATGTTACATGACATAACTATATGGACTGATGAAGCTACAGTGGTGAACATGAGAGGGAGACAGATTGTTTTCCTTACTGTGGTGGTGAGAAATATTAAATAAATAATGAGCATTTCACATAGTTGGCATTACAACTATGTGAACAGAACAGAGTGGCATCTCGTGAGAACCGGCATTTATGTATCTGCCAGCACTCATTCACTGACACTGCATCACCTCTGACTCACAGTGACCCTACATAGCAGAGTAGAACTGCCCCTTTGGGTTTCCTAGGCTTTACATTTTTACAGAAGTGGAAGGCCTCATGTTTCTCCCAGTATTTCCCATAGTCTATTTCTAATACTAGCACTTTGGTAGGCTGACTAAATGGCCGGCAACGTGTTCCCTCAACGCTTGCCTGTCAGTTTGTCATGCTGTGATAGCAATGTGCTGTTCTAATGCTGGAGGCTATGCCAATGGTATCTCAAATGTCAGCCTGGTCATGTATGGCAGACAGCTTTTAGCATCCCTAACAGATTAGGGGGGGAAGGCCTACTGGAGATCTCCTTCTACAAAATACCCAAATGAAAGACACTAAGGATCACAACTGAACATTGTCTGATACATTGCTGGAAGGTTGGATGTACTCTAAACAATCATCATGATGACGTATACTGGCAACATCTGCTCTACTGTCCGTGGAGTTACCACGAGTCAGGGTTGACTCAATGACAAGTAGCAGCAACAACACATGACGTTTAAAGCCATGAGACTGAATGAGATCACCTGGGAGAAGATGTACATAAAAGAGAGGTCCAACCATTATAGGTTCATCAAAGGAGGCAGAAGGCTGAGATAAAAGAGGGAGGAGAACTAGGAGAGGTGGTTGCTTTAAAGGATAAGTGTTTTTAGAGGGTAGTAGTTAAAGGGATTTTTAAAAAACCCAAACTGCTAAAGTATTGGATTCTATGCTCTAGGAGTTGACTTTTTTAGCAGGAAGGAGCCAGTCCTAGGAGCCATGTCCTTCAAAAAGCTCTACAAGAGTTGACCTTTGATTGGAAATGGGACTCCACCCATTAATAGAAATTGTTCTTTATTCTCTACGACAAGTGTTAGTTAACAGTGACATATGGCCACCAACGTACTTGTGCATATGTCTGTCCACTATGATCTGGTTCGGGTATTATTTTCTGTACTCATATCTTTTATGCATTGTTCCATCAGCACTGATCTCACTGTCCTGTGATCGTTGGTTTAGGCAATTCCCTGCCCAGGAGTCTCGAGGGCAGAGATCCTACTGCTGAAAGCATAGATTCCGCACTCAACCTGTAGTGTCACGAAGAATATTTGCATTGAGTGGATGCGTTCAATGAATTCACAAGAAGCCAGAATTCCAAAAACTCAAAAGGGAAAAGAAACATTTAACTTAAAGAACACAAGTCCCGGAATGATTTGCAAAAAGAACGTTGAATTTTTGTGGTTACTTTTACGGGAAGGGTGGGATAAAAATTAACATGTCATTCGATTTATAGAACTTGTAGGTTAGCTGCAAGCCAACTTATCCCAGGAAAGGAAGAATCCTTGGTCACTTCTGAGTATCAAAATGTATGCAGGTTTCTCTTCAGAATGTACCCTACATTCAAGAGACTCCTCTTTTCCACACCAGATAACTTCTTGGTTGCAGTTAACTCTCAGCAGAGGGGGCAACTAGCACAACACCATCACCCCGAACAAAGAACATAGGAATATTCAATTGTGTTGATTTATATATGTCTTCATTGATTTCTATAGTAGGCACAGTTTCTTCCATATCTCCCAATATCACATTGAAATGCTGATCATAAGCATGCGACCTTCCTCGTGGCTCTCAGTCATATTGCATTTTCACATAGGTGCATTCATCCAGGCTGAGGCGAATGAGATCCACAGGCTCTTCTACTGTGTTGGTAATTTGTTGCTGGTCCCCAGTTGACACATCTATTGAAACAGGAACCCTAGTAGCGTAGTGGTTACAAGTTGGGCTGCAAATCTCATGGTTGGCAGTTCAAAATTACCAGCAGCTCTGAGGGAGAACGATGGGCCTTTCTACTCCCATAAAGTTACAATGTTGGAACCCCACAGCGGGTTGCTATGAGTCAATGGCAGCGAATGAGGTTATTGAAATAAGAGGAGCCCTGGTAGCTCAGTGGTTATGCATTGTGCTGCTAACTGCAAGGCCAGCAGTTTGTAAACCACTGGGCAGCTCCGAGGAAGAAAGATTAGGCTTTCTACTCCTGGAAAGAGTTACAGTCTTGGAAAGCCAGAGGGGTCAGTTCTAACCCTGTCCGATCATGAGTCACAATTGAGTCAATGGCAGTGAGTTTGGTTTTTGATTGAAACAAGAGAGAAGGTAGATGCGATGGATCCATGGTTTGCACACATGATGATGTGCTTCCCTTCGCTCCGTAACAGGTGAGACAAAGTCAGTTAGCAAGAGCCAGGACAGCTGATTCAAAAGCACGGTAAGGGTTCCCTTAGGACATCGACACAACATGACCACTAGTTGTCCAAAGCAGACACCCGTAGATGCTAAGCAGACAGGTCACCAGAAAGAGCGATAAGTGGATGGAAGCTGACAAGGCACTACATGGAGTTGGAAAGCAGGCCGGTATGTGAGAAAGTGCTGGCCAGGAATCAAGCAGATTCCATGATTTCAGTCAACAGTAATTTCTGTTATTTTTTAAAAACCTTATTTGAAAGTACCCCTTCTATATTAGGGATATTGATGTTAGATGACTGTTATATGACATTTTATTATGATACATCTGTATGATATAATGAAACATTTACCATTTCAACATTTTTCATATGTATGATTCAGTAATTACTATCACCACTTTTGCCTGATTTCTCCATTATACTGAGTCTAGTGTTTGCTTATTAATTTTGTTATGATGTTTTTAATTTTCCTTTTTCATGTCACCGGGTTTCATGTTTCTTGGTGCTTATTTCCATTATTCTTGTGCACAGGATGCTCTGCTTTAAGAATAGCATGGGGACTTCCTTTTCTTCTGTTAACCCACCACTATTTTTAAAACTTCTCTAATTTCCAATCTTTTAATCTATTATTATGTTCATCGTGGTCCTAATCCATTTCTTCATTTACTGAAAACTGAGCATTGATTCTTGAAGAAAATGGATCAAGTCGCAGGATAAAGTCAAATCAAGTGTTTTATACTTGGTATTTTCCAGAAATTTGACAATGCAATTTTTCTTATATGGTACCTTCAGTTTTTAAGCTAAGAGTCAAATAAATTAAGAGTTGGGTAGTGGGTGGTGGAATAAGTAGAAAGAAAGGAGGGCAAATCGGTGGAGATCCATCTGCTCTCTCTATCAGAATGGGAGTATAATGCCGGAACCGCAGAGGGAAAAGCCTATAGAGAAATTTAGGGATTGTTGTAATTATATAATCTGTTGTCAATTTGAGAGGATTATGGATGAAGGGGTGGAGTCTAGCCTGTCAATCATTTTATAACCAATGAGACCTCTGTGTGGCAATGGCTTTCTCCTGAGGATTCTGGGAACTCCTGTATTAGTTCCTCCTTCGAGGAAGGAGACACCCTCTCTCTCCCTTGGGAGACTCTACTGACAAGGCTGACTCCCTGTGCGACACCCCTATGGCAAAGCCACATGGACCTACCCTGATACAATGATGCAACCAGAGCCCTGAAGCCAGAGAAGCCCCGTGGAGACCCCTGCCAGTGCTGAGATGCTTACAGCGCCAGTGGATCCACAGGACTTCCCACCCTCTGGCCTGTGATTTTCCTGCATTCAGCATCATTGCATGTGTTGTGTGAGTTTGAAGAGGACTTTATAGATTGGAATCAGACATATGGGCTAATTTTGGACTTATGGATTTGATCTGGACTGGGCTGGGATGTTTTCTCAAAATTCAATTGCTCTTGAATGTACAGTTCTTTCCTATACACTTATGAGTCTCCCTGGATTTGTTTCTCTGGTCTACCAAGATTAACACAGTGATCAAAGAGAAAATCTGTTCTCATCGGTCAGGCAGAGGTCAATCTTTTCAGGACCGTATCCCAGGGTGTCATTCCCTGCTTGGGAAGAGCAAGTCTGACCTTGAGTGAATTTAAGTTTGGTGCTAAGGAGGAACAGGAACGTAGACCTGTGAAACATGTTGTTTCTGCATGTGCATCCCTACAAGTCAGCGAATATCAAGAAATTCTTCACTTCCAGAATTCATGAACCAAATATCACTGGTCGCCTACTTTGTACCAGGCATTGTTTTAGAAATGAGACTACTGCTCATGCAGATGACTTTGGCTGAATTAGACAGAGTTCATTTAAAAGGAAGTTTGACTGCTCCATAGTTTGCAGACTGGGGAGTCGACAATTCACACATGTCATTGCTTCATTCGACCTCACAAGATATGCTGATACTAAATGGTCGATCATTAGATTTATGCTATGCCCAGCCATTTCTCTGTTCATATTTTCAGCATAATTAATTTTCAACAAATTGTTGTCGACCTCTGAGTTTACACAATGATATGGAGATCATGGCTGGCAATTCTTCTAGAATGTCACTGGAATTGTTTTGGTTGTTTGTTTGTTTGTTTGTTTGCTCTATGTTTCTCTTTGCTCTACTTTCCATCCTCTTTCTTCTTCTTTTCCTTCCACTCCATCTCTGTCTTTCTCTTTCTCTCTCGCATACACTCACAGAGCACACATTTGAGATGCTTTCAAAGTTTGAGCTGCTGTTTACCACACTATAAATAAAGTTCAAGAACTTTTGCTCTTTCTTCTTTTTCTTCTTCATCTTCTTTTTTTTTTGGTTGTTTCAGATTTAACGGCTCCAGAGAGTATTCATGGTCTACTGTCACGTACAATCTTATTTCTTTTGTGGAGTAATTTAAATGGAGCCATGACTCAACCCTTACTGAAACACCACATTGTGAGGCTGACAGATTTGGAAAGCACTGCAACTCCTACCCAAAGCTGTCTTTCTGGTCTCTTGTTCTATTATCCCTTCCGTCAGTTGCTGTCCGTGCTTGGAGACTCTTTTCTCTACTTAATTTCGTTGCATGACTAGATGTAATGGGATGTCTCTGTGAGTTGCAGATCAGGGATGAAAACCAGTTCTCTATCGTCAGAGGAAATTAGTTCAAAAGTAAAGAGACTCTTAAATCAGAAACTCTGCTCATGGGTCACTGGGGTGGGGTGTCGGGACAATGGGCGTTCTAGGCAGTAACATGAAGTTTAACTACCCGATGATCATTGCTCATGTACAGTTTATATAGTGATACATTTTAAGTGGTTCTAATTAAGTACACACTGAATGAGGAATGACATACATTTCTCCTTGATTAAATCCATGGCGTCTGTAGTTTCACCACTTCCTTAGACTTCCATCCCATTGCTCACACACGGCTCTTCCCCCAACCTCCCCAGCACACTATTTTTTAAGAGGGAAGGGACTGAGTTCTCAAGAGGTTTAGTCCAATTTCACAAGAGTCAGGATGCGGTTGGAGTGCTTCTGGTATAGCCAGGGAACCCTTTCTAGGGCAATCCTCCAGGGGACATCCTACCCCAGAGGCCTGGGGCTACAGGACTTTTTCTTCCAATTGGGGATTTATGTTTCTTAAAACCCACTCATGACAATGCCATGTGTGCAGAGTAGAACTGCTTCGTGGAACTTTCAGGGCCATGATCTTCAATGGGAAGCTCCCAGGTCTTTCTTCAGAAATACTCCTGAATGGGATTGAACTACTGACCTTTCAATTAGTACTTGAGTATTACACTCCATCGAGAGACTCCATTTGTGGAAATAATGCCAACCAATTACTCGCAGAGCTAGGGGGGTTCTGAATGGTCCTAGATTAGGAAAGATGTGGGTCTGCGTGGCATATGAAGAAGTGGGCATCAGGATGGGAGGAAGGCTCCTGACAGAACTGTGCTTAGGGAAAGAGAAGAGGACGTGAAGTCCTTACTACAGCCTTCTGTATGAATTACAGAGGAGTGAAAAGAGATCAACTGCCTGACAGCTGGACCGAGAAGCAACGCCATAATAAAGAGGGGGAACAGTGAAGTTCTCAAGGATTTCACTTTGCTTGGTTATGCAATCAATGCCATAGAAGTCCCAGCCAAGGTATCAAAGTGCATATTGCGTTGGGCAAATGTGTAGCACAAGATTTTTTTTTAATGTTAAAAAGCAAAGACATCACGTTGAAAGCTAAGGTGTGCCTGACTCCAGCCGTGGTATATTTAGCCACCTTGCATGCATGTGGAAGCTGGACCATAAATAAGGAAGAGCAGAGAGTCAATGACTTTGAATGATGATGCTGGCAAAGCATTTTGAATGGGCCCTGGATGGTTAGAAGAATAAACAAACCGGTCTTTTGAGAAGTACCAGCCAGCATGCTTCTTGGAAGTGAGAATGGGGAGACTGAAAACTCTATTTTGGACATGTTATAAGAGGGACTAGTCCCTGGAGAAATACATCATGCTTGGTAAGGTAGAGGGTGGGGGGGGGGAGAAGACCTTCAATGAGATGGGATGGCACATTGGCTGCCAGAGTGAGCACAGCATAACAACAATTGTGAGGATGGTACAGGACCAGGCACACTTTCCTTCCGTTGTATACAGGGCTCACTATGGTTGCCCAACTGACTTGACACCACTTAACAGAACAACTACTTGTGCCTTATGAGGTGTTTTTCCCTCTCCACCTCTCTTCTCCTCTCATGTTTTGGGTAGGCCTACATCTCCTCCTTAAGGATGTTAGTCCGGGCAGACTAGAGAAACAAATCCAGAGATACTCATCTATGTATAGAAAAGAGGTTGACATGGAAGAGCAATTGCCTATTAAGAAAATATCCCAGCCCAGTCCAGATCAAGTCCGTAAGTCCAATATTAGCCCAAATGTCTGATACTAGTCTCTGAATTCCTCTTAATACTCATGCAGCACAACGATGCCAAATGCAGGGAGATCACAGGCCAATGGGTGAAAAGTCTTGTGGATCCAGTGGTGGGGGTAACATCTCAGCATTGACACAAGTCTCCACATGTCTCTTCCAGCTCCAGGACTCTGGCTGCTATCAGCGTGGCTCCATGTGGTTTGTTACCAGGAATGTGGAGCAGAGAGAAAGAGTGAGTGTCCCACCTCTTCAGATGGCAGAAATAGGAGCGACAGAATTTCCCAGCATCCTCATGAGAAGGCCACACCAACAAGGAGGGATACATCAGGCTGTGACCTGATTGACAGGCTAGACTCCACCCCTTAATTCCTTTATCAAGTTGACATACAATTGTGTACCTGCTGCCACAATGTTCTTCTAATGATAACCCGCTGCTTTGGAGTGGCTCGTGGCTCCTGGCAAGTGAGTCCATGTGTGTCAGAGGAGAACTGTACTCCGTAGCATTTTCAGCAGAGGAGGTTTCTTTTGTTTGTTTCTTTTTGAGAAGAGAGCCAGAACTTTCCCCCAAGATATCTCTGTGCACACTCAAATTGCCAACTTTCCCATTAACAGTTGAGCACAGTAGTCATTTATACCACCTGGGGGTCCCACACCCCCAAAACATTGAGTCTCTGGCCTGCTCCTTTGATGACAATATGCCTTGTCACTTTCTTGCCATTCTTCTCGTTCTTATGCTTTGGTGGAGGAGCCCTGCAACCTTTGAATTTGCTTGAAATATGATCTCGTTACTATAATACCGTGCTCTTCTCCTCATGAAAACCATTATGTCTCGCTGGGGTGGAGTTGTGACATTCCATGTACTTTATGTCGCTTTGTTCAGCCCTCATTCTGTCTGGGAAGCATCCTTGTCTGCACTGGAGCCTGAAAACAGTCAGAGAAAGCTCCAACCTTCAGCCTCTGGAGACCAGACCCTGGCCCCCATGGCTGATGACTGGACTCATGAAATTCCTAATTCTTTCCGGGGACAGCCTGATTGATGTTAGGTGTTCCTAGCACCTGGTCCCACAGATCTGAGGCGATTGCCCCAGCCCTCCCTGTCTGAGTCCAATGGAGCAGTTTGGCCTCAGGACCATGGCGGCCACACCCCAACACTCAGATCTCTGTGGTCTTTCGATGGCTCAGTTGACTGACCCATCTCGTCAGCTGGAAGGGCCATTAGTTTCATCTTGTGTGTGGAGGCCAGTCCTGTAGTCAAGAGCAGATTCTCACACCACAGTGTTTTCCTGCTTCCCTTTCAAACACTGCTCAATGCCAGACAGACAGACAACCTCTTTGAGGAACTTGGTTTCTTCGCTGAGTGTGGGATCGAAAGCTTCTGCTTCTTCTTGCCTGCTGTGTGCGCAACACATAACTATTATTGTTATTTTGCTCAATTTCTTTTCAGCCTACTTTGTAGAGCCATCGTGATAGGAACAATTAACTTTCTCTCAGAGGGTAAAGCCTTGTCCCAGTTCCTAAAACAAGAGGGTATGATTCATACTTTCTGGCACATATGTGTTCTTATGAAGACATACAATAATACTCACACACAACAATATACCATTGCAGATATTAACCATACACCCAAGCACTCACATGTACACGTATAGATTCTCAAGTGTGTGATGCTGATGAGCTGTTGAATCGATTCCAACAATGGTGAGCCCATGGGATGGAGTAAAACTGCCTTACGGGGTTTCCTAGGCTGTATTCTCAATGTGATCAGATCGCTGCAATATCTTTTCTCCGGCTGAGCTGCTGATGGGTTTGAACCGGCAACCTTCCAGTTAGCAACTAAACTCCAAGTGTTTCCACCATATTTCATTTTCTAAAACGGAACTTACAGTTTCGAATTCTGCCTTCTCTGATATCCCAAGATTCCCCACTAAGATAGATTTGTTTCTAGCCTGTCTGATTCTCAGCTTCTTACTCTACCAATACCTTGACGCTCTTCACTTCCTGTGCTATTTCAGCCCACACTGGTTCGCTTGAGAACTGCATTCTGAGCTCCTCAGCTTCTCACTACGAAGTCCTGTTTCCGTTACTCTGGCATCACCATCTTGTAATACTTTGTATATCCCTGTTCGGTAGCACCGCGTTCCTTAGAGATGATCATGACAACGTGGCCTCATACTTTGGGCATGCCAGCAGGAGGGACAAGTCCCTGGAGAAAGATAACATGCTTGGTATAGTACAAGGCCAGCGACAAAGAGGAAGACCCTCAACTGGATGAGTGTCATGGTGGCTGTAAAAATGGGTTCAAATCCAGCTACAGGATGGTAGAGTTTTTCATGCTCTTGTACCTAGTGCCACACCACCACCACTTTCTTTTAAGATGGTAGTTCTTTGTACAAACAATGTCCCCACATTTTCCTGTGAGCTCTGTAAAAGGGGGGGGGTTGTTCTTAGTCACTCCTGTGGTCACAGCACTTAGCAGTAAAATTAAAATGAAAATAGTCGCTGTTGAATCAGTTCCACCTCATGGTGACCCCAAGTGTGCAGCATAGAACTGTGCTCCGTGGCGTTTTCAGTCCTGTGACTGGTTTGGAAAAAGATCAACAGGACTTTCCTGGAAGGCACCTCTAATGGGATTCCAATCACCAATCTTTGAGGGCTCAACCAGAGCCCCGGAAAAATTTCCACTAATTGACTGACTGATGAATCATTGATCTCCATTGGCTCTGTACTTGGGCCATGCATAAATAACCCTACGGCGCGAAGTGAAACTTATATGTGGTGACGTTATCTGGAACCCCACCCCCCACCCAAGGGTTCCTGGGATACAATTCTATCAGGAGGATCAATTGAATTTTCCTTTTTTTTTTTTTTTTCATTTTGTGCTTTCCAATACTGTTGTTTGACTGGGCTCCCCTATTTCAGGATAGCTTGAAATTTGATTAATTCGTGGATCTCAACTCTGAATTAAAAGGTTCCCACGAAGTTCCCAGTGATTCTGTATCTGTAGCTTTCACTCCTTCAGCGGCTGGTTGGGGAGATGTTTTCTCCATCAGTTACGCCCTAAGTGTCATCAGCCAGAGCTGCGTGCTGTTCTGTTGAGGTGACTGTTTTGCAAAGCGAGGATCAAGGCCATTTAATCATTTGTACATAAACCATGTCCTCTCCTGTCATTTGAGTGCAGGGCTCAATAAAGATATCTTAGTCTTCTTAATAAGTTACAGAAAATCTAAGCACATGTTTCTCTGCCTCCAGCTTGGCGCCAAAGGTTGCTCATACACTGGACAGGCTGATGCCTGCTTGCTTGGCTGTAGCGGTTTGGGCTGAGATTGACAGAGGCTCCCCTAGCACTCTGCTCCCCACGTGCATTTCCTTTCCAGTCATCACCCTGATTAGCTTGTCTGTCCCTTTGTGTCATCTGCTCCCAGGGGTCTCTGCATTGAACTCTGGGCTCGGGATTTACCCAGGCGCAAAAAAAGAAGAAGACGAAAAAGGAGCAGGTTTGGCAGCACTGTTCATGAAGAGGAGGCTTTCTAAATAAACTTCCAGTGAAATAGCTGAAAGCAATCGTGAATGCCCCTTTAGAGGCCTCATCAGTGTTTTGAATACAAGGGGATCCCCCACCTTCCAGGTGGTGTGTTTCTTTCACCACAGTGTTAAAACTCAAGACCTCTAGTTGGAAACACCCTACTGAGGTTTTATCAGTCATTTTATCTCCGTGAATATGATTTTAAAAAGCAATGCTTAAAAGGGCTATTTGATTGTGAATTAGGTGGGGGGGTTACATATCCAATGATCATTTTTACCTTCACCAATTTAAACAACTAATCAAACCTCCTAATAGTCTGCCCTGCCTTCCCATCTATTTGGGTCCCCTTCTTTCTCTTGTGAGACATTTTCTTCCCCTTCCGCCCAGGTAACACCTGTCTACCTCCTAACCTTTTGCTTCCTCTTCCCATCACGGGTGACCATCAAAGTCTCTCTTTTGACATGAAAATTTATATCTTCATTTTGTTTTTCTACGGCAGTGGTCTCATACAGTGTTTGTCATTTTGTGACTGACTAACTTCACGCAGACACTGTTGTCAATTGTTTAGCCTACTAACTGAGCCTAGCAGGCTTGGTGGGTTAGTGGGTTACAAGTTCGGCTGCTGTCAGCAGTTCAACACCAGTAGCCTTTCTGTGGGAGAAAGGGGAGGCTCTCTACTCCTGTGTAGACTTACAATCTCAAAAACCTACGGCAGCAGTTCTACTCTGTCCTTTACGTCCCTACAACGGGCTCATACAGAATCACAATTGTGAGGATGGCGCAGGACCAGGCAGGGGGTTCCGTTGTGTGCAGCATTTTTATGAATCAGAACCGACTCAATGGAACCTCAAATCAATGAGATGAGAAAGAATTGACCCAATGGCGGCGATCGTTTTGGATTCTCAAGCCTATTCGTTCTCTTTCCCTCCTTTTCCCTCATGCCCCTTGTAACTAAAAAAGAAAAGGAATTTTCAGAAATGTTTTCTGTACTTCAGTCTTGAATTTATATTGTCCTATCTCCTCCTGTTAATCCAACGTTGAGTTTTCACAGTCCACAGAACTCCATGGGAAGGTCAGGATAGCTGGAGAAGACACTTCTCTCTCTCAATATACCAATGACTGCCTTTCCTTTGGACGGAGCCTAGGACAAAGCTCAGAATTGTCCATGATTTGAAAACATGGTCCCATGAATGTGCTGGGAAACAGGACAGAGATTGCAAAGTTTCCCTGCAAAAGGCCACTTAAGAAACATTTTACACATTACGGACCACATGCATTCTCTGCAACATATTCTTTTTCTCCTCAGCTATTCCACCCCCTTTGAAATTCCATGCCCACATGGAAGCAAACCAAGAAGGAAAGAGAGAGAGTGAGGGTAGATCCCATATCGGCACACCGAGCCCCGCGGACAACATCCCTGCAGGGAGCTGCTAAGGCACAGAGAGGACCGTAGGGCCAACAACAGCTCAAGACCTGATGTCCCCTCGCTGGAGCATACCATGACAGAGGACAGTACTGGGGACACACGGTGGGGAGTACGTCCAGTCTGAATCCCCCCACAGCAGGGCGAATCAAGAAGGAAACATAACAGGTCAACAATGGCAGCAAAGCATAGCCACAAGGTCCCTGAAGAGCCCCCCCAAAGTAGACTTCAGGCTAGGAGGGACAGTTCCGGGAATCCCCCCCAGGACCAGTTAGGAGATTCTCACAAAGGTCAGCAGACAGGTCTGGAATTATCTGGGTATTTTTTCCTAGTTATTATCTTTTTTTCCCCTTTTTTATTCAATCTTTTGTTTTCTTTTCATTTTGTCTCTGTTCTGGTTGGTTTTGCCTAGCTGTATCAGATAGGCACAGGAAGCAAGCCCAAAGAGAAAGCAACGGGACAGAAGGTTCCAGAGGGGCTTAGGGAGCGAAGGAGGTGGGGGAAGGGAGCTGTGAACAAACAATGCCATAGAGAGGAGAACAACTAGGGAACTAAAATCAATCATGAGAAGGACATAGAGATCCTGGGGGTGTTGGAGCAACCACAACCTAGCTGAGAGGAATTACTAAGAGGCAGAAGATGGGATAGCATGATGGTGGGGCAGGAGGAAGGTAAAAGGAGACAGGAAAGATCTAGGAAGCAAAAATGTGGATAGGTGTATAAATATCGTTGTGTGCACATGTAAATACGTTAATTCATAAAAATAAAGGTATACACTGAGGTGGTGGATGAACATTGGGCCTCTACTGAAGGCCTGCCTTCTAACAACTTGGCATTATGTGATGCTCATCCTCCCAACATGATCACTTAAGACAAAATGTGTGCATAAGCAAATGTGGTGAAGAAAGCAGATGGTGCCGGCTATAAAAAAGATATAGCATTTGGGGTCTTAAAGGCTTGAAGTTAAACAAGCAGCCATCTAGCAGAGAAGCAACAAGCCCACATGGAAGAAGCACACCAGCCTGTTTGAACATGAGGTGTTGACAGGATCAGTTAACAGGCATCAGAAGACCTCAAACAAGCAAACAAAACATATTGTTAAGAATGAGGTGGGTCAGAACAGAAACCCAAAGCCCATCTATAGACAATGAGACATCCCCTCACAGAAGGGGCAGAGGAAGGGACAAGTCAACCAGGACACAGACCAATGAAACAGACCATATTCCTCTGGTTTCTTGAGGCTTCCTCACCCCCCACTATCATCACCCCAGTCCTGCCTTTCTCTGCAGGCTAAACTGGAGCCTGTGCACAGGTATAGGTAAGAACTCACAGCACACGGGAATCCAGGAACAGAAATGGGAATAGTGATCTCAGGAGGGTAGGAGGAAGGTGTGGAGAGGAGGGGAAGAAGGGGAAGCTGATTGCAATGATTGACACATAACCACCCCCAAGGGGCCGAATAACAGAAACCATGAGGGAAGGGAGACATTGGTTGGTGTAAGATATGAAAATAATAATTTATCAAGGGGTCACAGGGGAGGGGGAGGAAGAAAGAGAGGAGCTGGTACCAAGGGCTCAACAGAAAGTAAATGTTTAGAAAATAATGATGGCAAAATACGTACAAATAGCTGGATACAATTGATGTATGGATTTTTAAATCATTTTATCAGAGGCTCATACAATTCTTATCACAATCCATACATACATCAATTGTGTAAAGCACATCTGTACATTGATTTCCCTCATCATTCTCAAAACATTTGCTCTCCACTTAAGCCCCTGGCATCAACTCCTCATTTTCCCCTCCCTCATAAACCCTTGAAAAATTTTAAGTTATTATTTTGTCATATCTTGCCCTGTCTGACATCTCCCTTCACCCACTTCTCTGATGTCCATCCCCCAGGGAGGAGGTCACATGTAGATCCTTGTAATCGGTTCCCTCTTTCCAACTCACTCTCCCTCTACCCTCCCAGTATCGCCACTCAAACCACTGGTCCTGAAGGAATCATTCACCCTGGATTCCCTCTGTTTCCGGTACATCCTCTCATCTAGCCAGACTTGCAAGGTAGAATTCGGATCATGATAGTGGGGTGGGGGGTGGCATTTAGGAACTAGAGGAAAGTTGTATATTTCATTGGTGCTACATTGCACCTTGACTGTCTCATCTCCCCGCCTAGATCCCTCTGCAAGGGGATCTCCAGTGACCAGCAAATGGGCTTTGGGTCTCCACTCTGCACCCTGCCCCTCATTCACTATAGTAAGATTTTTTTGTTGTTCTGATGATGCCTTATACCTGATCCCTTCAACACCTCGTGATCACACAGGCTGGTGTGCTTCTTCCATGTGGGCTTTGTTGTTCTGAGCTAGATATTCACTTGTTTACTTTCAAGCCTTTAAGATCCCAGATGCTATACCTTTTCATAGCCAGGCACCATCAGCTTTCTTCGCCACATTTGCTTACGCACCCGATTGTCCTCAGGGATTGTATCATGGGGTGTGCACCCAATGATATGATTTTTTTGTTCTTTGATGCCTGATAACTGATCCCTTCGGCACCGTGTGATCACACAGGCTGGTGTGTTCTTCCATGTGGGCTTTGCTTCTGAGCTAGATAGCCACTTATTTACCCTCAGGCTTCGAAGACCCCAGACACTACATCTTTTGATAGCTGGGCAACATCAGCTTTCTTCACCACATTTGCTTACTCACTCGCTTTGTCTTCAGCGGTTTTGTAGGGATGGTGAGCATCATAGAATGCCAATTTAATAAAGAAAGTATTCTTGCTTTGAGGGAGTACTTGAGTGGCTTGCTTCTCCATTCCCTTACTGATCCATGGCCCTGTGGGGGACAGCACCGTAGAGACACAGTGTGGGAATTGTGCCCGACCTGATCCCACCACAATGAGGCAAAGCACTGGGGGAGTGCAGCGGATATATGGATTCTTATAAGGGCTTTAAGAGCCCCCAGTAAAATAATCTTTTAATTGCAAAAATAAAATAAAGAAAATGCGAAATCCCCTCTTACCTCATGAGGCCACATAAATAGAGGCTCTGACCTGGGCTTGGACCACAGGCCAGACTTGGCTAATGTTTGGGTTACTTGTCCCTTTGCAGAGCATGTGACTGTCTATTGTGAGGGAGGAGACTAGACGGCACCACACTCACCTGCTTGAGCTCACTAACTGCCGCTTGGGAGACAAGATCTGGTAACTTCCTGCTGTCTAGCCAACTCTAGAGGCAATTCTAATCTGTCGTACTATGGGTCAGAATCAGCACAATGGCCCACCACAGCAACATATTGGAAGTATGCATGTACTTTGTGTTCATAGGAATGAAAATAGAAAGGCTGAAAAGCACTTTTTAAGAAATATGTGAAACATCTTCAGGTGTTTGGTGCTCACTTTAGATTCTCCATTTGACATGTTTCTTGTTTGTTTAATGTCCTAGAACTGGACACTTGGAACTCCTTTCTCAATAAAACAGGGTATAATTTACAAAAACCCCAAATTACAAAATTAATAAGCTTCGCGATAGACTTTGATATTCAGCGATGTATCTACATAAACCCAGGATTTTGTAACGCTGCAACTCATCAAAAGGAATCATGCGAGTTATACCATTGTCTCCCAAACATTCTCTTTGCAATGATCTAACTAGTACATATACACGTCTATACTCGCCCATCTATAGACTCACTACGGTGTATATGCACAAAGAGAGGTGTTTCTCTCTCTTCATAGATCTAAAGGTCTTTCAAAAAGCATTGCTCCTGGGGCTGCAGTTCACACATGCACAAGACGCGAGTAAAGATCTCTCTGGATGAGAGGACACTGGATTGCTGCAGACAAGAGCTATCAGTAATAGACTTGCTTTAGTCTTGTTAGGGAACCTGCAGGGGCAATGAATTCTTTAATATGGTTCATCTAGCCAAAATCTCTAACTCCCACCAAACAATGTTTCCCTGAACATGTCCGGTAAGAAGAAGGGGGGGGGGGTAAATACTGATAAGATGTGTGAACATGAGGTGTCAAAGGGATCAGGTATAAGGCATCATCAAAAAAAAAATCTTACCATAGTGAATGAAGATGGAAGTGCAGGGTGGAGACCCAAAGCCCATTTGTCAGCCACTGGAGATCCCGTCACAGAGGGATATAGGGGAGGAGATGAGTCAGTTGGGGTGCGATGTTGCACTGATGAAGAATACAGCTTTCCCCCAGTTCCTAAATGCTTCCTCGCCCCCCGGCCCCGAATTCTTGCAAGTCTGGATAGAGCAGAGGTTGTACACTGGTGCATATAGGAGCTGGAGGCACAGGGAATCCAGGGTGGATTATACCTTCAGGACCAGGGGTGTGAGGGGCGATACTGGGAGAGTGGAGGGTGAGTGGGTTGGAAAGGGGGAAGCGATTACAAGGTGACTTACATGTGACCTCCTCTCTGGGGGATGGGCAACAGAAAAGGGAGACGCCAGATAGGGCAAGATATGACAAAACAATAATTTATAAATTATCAAGGGCTCATGAGGGAGGGGGGAGTAGGGAGAGAGGGGATAAAAGAGGACCTGATGCAAAGGGCTTAAGTGGAGAGCAAATGCTTTGAAAATGATTTGGGCAAAGAATGTACAGATGAGCTTTATACAATTGATGTATGTATATGTATGGATTGTGATAAGAGTTGTATGAGCCCCTAATAAAATGTTAAAAAAAAAAGATTCTCTGTGAGTAATTGTAAATGGGATTCCCTGGAGTGCCATCCTGATGTGTCTGAAATGAACCTTCTGAGAAGCGGGAGGAGTGATCTCATCAACAGCAAGAGACAGGAATGGATCCCATCTTCTAGCTCCAAGATCCCTGTGCAGTAAACCTGTGCAGTTCCAGAAAAGGCAGATAGAACATCGGAGGAGCAGCGACAGAACAAGGACCCAGAGCATGGAACAGAGCAAAGTAAAAACCCGTGGAGCGAGTAAAGCTGAGGGTTTTTGTGCTGGTGGCTGGCTTGGAGAGTAGGGTGCCTTTGGGCACTTAATTGGGGAAACAGGCCTTGCTGACTTGTGGAAGTGGAGCTGAGTGCCTTTGGACTCAGGCTTACTTAAGTGGGGGTGCTTCTGGGTACTTAATTCAGGGAGCTGGGTTTACTAACTCACAGAACTAGAATGTATAGCAGAGTGGTCTGTCTGCCCCTTTGAGCATTTGTTAGCAAACCTGAAAGAATCTTGTAACATGTCCTGATAGACAACTCAAATCTGAGCATTTCTTGTCAGCATTACAACTTGTTAGCTTCCTTACCGAATCATCTTATTATGAATTTGGTGAGTTCTGTGTAGCCATTGCAATGGATGCTAGAACCTAGAGGTGAAATAGAGATTATTAATTAAGACAACATACAGCCTTCATTAAAAGGGGGTCCAATCAAAACAGTGACTTCCTAGGGGCTTTGTAGGGCAATTAAATATAAGGCTGAGAGGTCAGATCAGAAGGCGGTGGAGACTGTTTCTGGGGACCCCAAAGGGGTAATCTTGCTAGAATTGCTCAAAGGAGACAAAATGATCACAGGGGCTTTTCGGGAAAATTGGAAATGACATTGATGAGAAAATGGTCAGGAAAATTCCAGCAAGTAATTTCATCTTATCACAACATACCTGCTCATTTGTTGTGGGTAGCACGGGCTATCCTACACGCATTTTGTTGGGAAAACTTATCACATCCACTCTTCAGCCCTGATCTTGCAGGACTGCCTGCATTGCCTGAAGGAAGACTCAGCTGTCTCCCTTGACCTTGGACCTGGCAGCCTTCGTAAGTTGAAGGACTTCCAGCATATGACTGTTCCACAGAAGTGAATGGAACTGAACCCTCTGCACTACTATGAGGACTAATTAGCTACTCTATTACTTCATGCTGTATCTATCAATCTATGTACGAGTTAAGTGTCCGGGTTTTGTTTCTCTAGAGAACTCTGTGTAACAGATACCTATACTTACATTCTGTACTGACTTTCTGAAACAATCACCAGATTTTTGTAAACATAATTTTTACCTAGTAGGCAACACCCTAAGGAGCACTAATGGGGCAGTGGTAAACTTGCTGCTGCTAACTAAAAAAAAATTTTGCAGCTTGAATTCATGCAGCAGCTCATAGGAGAAATACTTGAACATGTGTTCCCATAAAGATTGTTGTTGTTGCTGTAAGATGCCATCAAGTCTGTGGCGACTCGACTCACAGTGACCTTAGATACATCAGAACAGAGCACTGCCTGGACCTTCACCATCCCCACAATGAGTGGGGATGCTTTAGCCATTGCTGCTGTCAATCCATCTCATTGAGTGTCTTCCTCTATTTCTTTGACCTTCTACTTTACCAAGCATGATGTCCTATATAGATTATAGTCTAGCAAGCCTGTCACCTGTGTTCCTATGAATCAATATGCAATTAATAACTCCCCCAAACAACAGGTAACATTCTATTTTACCAAAATACCATTATGTATTAAGGTATATTCTACCAGGTGTTTTATTGGCTTTTTTCAGTACAATATGTCATACCACAATGAATATTCTCTTAATTGCAGTATTTCTCACTCTTTTTTCCCCCTCTTCATACCATTTTATTGTGAATGAAGTGAAAGTTTATGGACGTGATCATTGGTTTTACATTAAACATTAAAAAAACATTTTATGGAGGTCTCTTACAGCTATTGTAACAATCCATACATCAATTGCATCAAGCATATTGTACATATGTTGCCATCATTATTTTCTGTTGAGTTCTTGATGTCAGCTCCTCTTCCCCCACCCCCAATGGCCACTTGACAAATTGTAAATTAATATTACTTTCATATCTTACACTGACCTCTATCTCCCTTCCCCCACAGTTTCTGTTGCTCATCCCCCTGGGGTGTGGGTGTGGTTATGTGTCGAGCATCATGATCGGTTCCCCCTTCCTCCAATTGCAGTCTTTCTGCATCCTCTTTAAACACTGGCTGTTTGGGTCTCTTGAAAGAGGGTCAGACATGTCACACACAAAAGCAGAGAAAAACACAGAACAAGCACTTTAGAGTGCCTGGGAAGGTTTTATGGGGAAGGCAAGACTGTAAAAAAGTCTGCCTGTTTCTTCCAGGGAAGGAAACAAGCTTCAATAATTTCCCATTTTGTGCTTTCGTCCACAAGACATGCCACCCGCTTCATGGAATTTCTCCCCCATTTTATCTCTTCCATCTCCCAATTCTTTCTCCGCTTGACTTAACCTCCCACTCCTCCAGGAGTCCCTTAGGCCTCCACTATGCACAAGGTGTGCTGAGAAGCCAGAACATGAAAACCAAGTGCTACTTTTCAAAACAGAAAAAGAGCTTTAAAGGAAGGTTTTCTGATAGCATTCTACCTGGAAGGCCGTGGATCTCAGGTTACTATGAAGCAAAGATGGTCTGAAATGGAAAAATGCAACTTACTACGCGGTTCGCCCTGACACTGTTCAAACTCGCTGATATAATTTTGCCGAAACTGATAACAGAAATGTCCTGGTCCTAAAAGTTATTTGAAAGCAAAAGAGTCCTGCTCACCAGGTGTGGTTTTCTTTACTCCTGAGTTAGACAAGGCACCTATTGAGATGCATGCCACTAACTTTGTGACAACCGCCACAGATTTGCATGAAGAAGGTAAAATTTCCCATCATGCCTAGTGCTTAACATAGGAGCTCAAAAGGGAAGGGAAGTCCGGGTTGTTCATCCGTTACAAGGAGGGCCATGAAATAGGAGCTTACTGCCTGACAGGCAAGACAGAGGAGGAGGTCTGAATTTGAAATATGTGTAGTAGTTTCTTTAGTTAGCAACGTCATGCACTGTTGGCAAATAGCATAAAAGAGAAGGTTGCCTTTTCGCTGCCAGATAATATCCAGGAGTGTCACGCACACAGAGCCTGCCTGGCACTATCAGATAGGTTCGTTGAGACGGCATCTTCAGAGCTAATCCCACTTTCTGTCAGCAGAATCACCTTCAACCACGCACTTGCAGGGTCCTGTGGGAAACTGGAGGCGATGAAGGTCATTCTTGAAGACTGCTATAGTCTTCCATCCCCGGACTTCACTCCATTTTAAACTTCATGAAGCCCAACTGAGGAGGCGTCAAAAGGCTCATGGAAAAAAGTCGATTCTCTTGTCATTCTATTTCTCAACTAACGTTGCGATGCCCCCTTCTATATCAACCCCCCCTATTATTGTAGATGAGGAAATTTGGGCTCAAAGGGAGTCTGTGACTGATCCAGAATCTTAACCCTATATCACCACCCATTTGTAAGTTTGGTGCTCCGTGGTTGCTATGATGCTGGAAGCGAAGCCATGGGGATTTCAAGTAACCGCAGGGTCACCCATGGTAGACAGCTTTTAGCAGAGCTTCTGGACTCTAAGACAGGCTAGGAAGGAAAATCTTATTTGCTTAAAAAAAAAAAAAAGCAAACAACAACTAGGCAATGAAAGCTTTTTGAATCACAATAGGATGGTGTCTAACTTACGGATTTTGCACAAATAGTCAGGAGGGCTCAATTCCTAGTGGAAGACATCCTGTTTGGTGAAGTAGAGGACCAACAGGGAGATGGGAGAGCCATGAGGAGATGGACTGGCACAAAAGCTGCAATGCAGGGCTAGAACATGCTGGCAGTCAGGAAGATGATGCAGCACCTGGCCACGTTTTGCTCATGCATCTGAGTCAGCTGAAAGGCACCTAGCTATCTAAACCTGGTAAGTGAGAAAACTAGACTCTAGGTCTCACGTTCCTTTCAATAAAACCCATTGCGTGGCAGAATTTGAAGGGACTGAAAAGGTCCACTTTGTAAACAATTCTTCTTCCTGTTTATTTCATGAGACTCTGTCATCCTACCATTATGTCTATTTTTCTGGTTTAATCGTATTTAATGGTAATCCATAGAATGCAGAAATTATCAGACAATATAATTAGTGTCACATACAAGTAAAATTTTGCTATCATTCAGCAATGATCGTAGCAGTACATTGGCATGGGGCTACCAGAAATCCAAGCTGGATTCAGTAGAGGATGTGGAACACTGGATATCATTGCTGAGTGTAGGTAGATCGTGTCTGAACGCACAGAATTCCCCCAATTTTTTACTTGTGCTTTATTTATTATGCTAAGAAATTCTAACGTGTGGATCATAAACAACTATGGATAATCTTGAGAAGAATGGGAATTCTGGAACATTGAATTGTGCTCATGTTGAACTTGTACATGGACCCAGAGGCAGTGGTGCAAATAGAACGAGGAGCTACTACATGGTGTAAACCCAGAACGAGGAGCTACTGCATGTTGTAAAACCAGAACAAGTATGGGGCAGGATTACATCTTCACATCATACTTAATCTCTATGCTGATCAAATAATCAGAGAAGCTGGATGATATGAAGAAGAATGTGATATCAGGACTGAAGGAAGGCTAATTAATGACCTGAGATGTGCTGAAAGTAAGGAGGACTTGAGGCACTTGCTGATGATAATCAAGTATTATAGCCTTTAATATTAATTACAACTCAAAGGAAAGACCATGAAAACCCTCACAGTTAAATTAATAATAGATGACATCACGATAAACGGAGAAGATTGAAGTTGTCAAGGGTTTTGTCTTGCTTGGATCCACAACCAATGCTTTTGACAAATTGCAGTGTGTAATCTGCTGCCCAAGACCTCATTGTAGTATGGAAGAGCAAGGATGTCACTTTGAAGACTAAAGTGTGCCTGACCCAAGCCATGGCATTTTCAGTTGCCTCAGAGGCATATGAAAGTTGGGCATTGAGTAAGGAGGACCAGAGACCAATCCATGCATTTGAATTGTGGTGTTGTTGAAGCACATTGAGAGTACCATGGACTGCCAAAAGAACACATGAATCTGTTTTTGACAAATGCTCTTTGGAAGCAAGGATGGCAAAACTTAGTCTCATGTGGGTTGGACAAGTTATCAGGAGTGATCAGTTCCTGGAAAAGGACATCACGTTTCATAAAGTGGAAAGGCAGGAAGAAGAGGAAGACCTACAGGAGATGAAGGACTGCAACAATGGACTCAAACACAACAATACTTGTAAGAAGGAGGTAGGAAAGGGCAGTGTTTCTTTCTGTTGTACCCAAGGGCGGCTTTGAGCCAGAACTGACTTGATGGTAAATGACAACACAAATGATCAGCAAAACGTCAAGAATTTGTGGAATGCCCCAAATGGTACCTCTTGTGTGGCATCTCAAACCTTTATAAGATCTTTGCACCATAGAGGTGTGTTTGATCACTCAGTTGAATCCGAGCAGTTAAATAACTTTCTTGAAGTTCCACCGTTAGAGATGGTACCACTGGCACCTATCTCAAAGCAAAGACAAAGAAATACAAAAAGCACTGCCATTGAGTAAATCCTGACTCCTAGTGACTTTATATTGGATTTGGGAGGCTGGAAATCTTTCCAGAGCAGATAGTCTTATCTTTCTCCCATGAAACGGCTAGTGGATTTGAACTGCCAACCTTGTGGCAAGCTTACTCAGAAGTGCTGACAGGGCTCCCTATCTCTAGGAATAACTGTTAAAATTTAAATTCCTTTTAAGAATAGCACCTCAACACTTTGTGTTGAAATTTTTAGCTGTCTAAAAATGCAAGGCTCAGTGGCAATAACGTTTTGAAGTAGATGGAAAGAGAAATTCAGAAGCTCTATAGAGGGCAACAGATCTAAATCAGCTGTCAAATGGCATGACTTTGGGGAGGGTGTGTGTGTATTTGGGGGAGAGAGTTGGTGGCATTGATGACGGACTAAAGGATAGTGGGCTCCCAAGAAAGTTATATAGTCTCTTCCTGCATCCTCTTCTCCTCCTCTGTAGAAAGAAAAACGCCTATCTTTCAGGGATGCTGTGAAGTAGGGCAACGAAAAGAAAGTTGTAAGAGAGTTCAGCATAAAACTACAGCTACCACAAAATGTTGCCCACAGCGAGCTCTCCGCACACAATCTACAAGTGTCCCTCTAAGAGGTCCCAGGGAAAGGGTCCACTGCTGAATGGAAACTGGGGGTACATCTCCAAGCAAGAGCTCAGGATGAGAAAGCCCTGTCAATCAGCTTCCATGTACTCTGGCCATGAACAGCAACAACAACAACACAACCAAATCTTTTCTAGGAAAACAAAATTTAAAACCTTTCCCTGAGTCCATCCCCCACAGTTGGGGTTCCATTTCTTGGTTCCTCTAGTAGGAAGTGCCCCCTCAAGTCCTTTTATACTTTCACTATCTCCAGTTACTCCCCTCCATTCTCTCTTGGCTTTTCATCGTGATGGTGGTGAAGGTCGACAGGCAGATCTGTTTTACATTCAGCAATTTTTGTGTGTGGCGCTACTTTGTTTCTGTTTCAAGACAGTTTTCTTGGCATTTTACCCACCGATCATGCAATTCTGTAGTTCAGTCATATCAAGAACAGTTATATATGCATTACCAATCAATTTTAGGATATTTTTTCTCTTGTACTAATCATTGGTGTCATTATTTTTTAAATTGTGGCAAAAAATATACACGACATTCCCCATCTCAACAATGTCTACATGTAGAATTCAGTGGCCTTGATTATAAGCTTCATGTTGTGGAAACACTACTGATAGCGTTTGCCACAAATTATTCAACAATTTATACACCTTTTGTTGAATTCCATTGATTGCCATCCCCCACACTATAATATCATCCACCCCTGTATTTCCTGTCTCTGTCCCTCCATCAATTCCAAGGGGGAAGTGTAAGTTTTTCAAAGAAAATTTAACCTTATCTACAATAACAAAATATACTTTACTGTCTGGAAACAGAAATCAAAAGGAGTTCCTTCATTCAAAATTCCTCATGCCTAAAAAGAACTTACGCCTTTTGTTTGGTTTTGTTTTAAACCGTGTAAGCACAAGCGATGTTTACACGGAAAGAGAGTCAACACTTGCTTTCAAAATTTGTTTATAAAATTTAAAAGTAATCTGAGAGGCAGACTCCTACCAATAATGCCTCGTTCCTCAAAGTGTGTTGTGT
Organism: Tenrec ecaudatus; assembly: GCF_050624435.1. Lineage (NCBI taxonomy): Eukaryota > Metazoa > Chordata > Mammalia > Afrosoricida > Tenrecidae > Tenrec > Tenrec ecaudatus. The sequence continues at coordinate 303,801,687 of NC_134530.1, read as the reverse complement.
GGAGCCTCTAACTTAGAAGATGTTTACTGATATCAGTGTCCTTGGGTCAAGTAAAATAATAAAGTCATGCAGTGGCATGATAGCCCTGTCTCACACCAGGAGCCAAAGGTGGACAAAGGAGTCTCTCTCATGAAGCCAAATGTGCACATCTATTTCCCGGTCTATCCCAATAGCTTGAAATTAGCTGTGTTGGGAATCTTCACAGTATAAAAATAGGCAATTGGCAACCAGTTGATGCTATAGATCAGATTTTGTTATCCCCAATTAACTTTAAATAAGATAATCTCATACCAAATCTCTATTTGAATCTCAAAGTCTTACAGATAGGTCCTCCTAGAGAGGAGTTGTATTAGGGTTCGCTGGAGAAACAAAACCAGGACATTTATTATTATATATAGTTAGATAGATAGATAGATAGATAGATAGATAGATAGATAGATAGATAGATAGATAGAGCATGAAGGAATATAACAGTTAATTAGTCCACACAACAGTACAGAGGGCTCAGACAAATTTTTATTTAGCCTTATCATTCTTTACACATTCGTTACACAATGTGCACAACTACAACATATGTTCTCTGATTTTTTAAAATTGGTTTCATTTTATCATGTAACACATGTTAATAGCCTATAAAATACAATTTGTGAAATGCTATGACAATGGACATTTCATGGGAATTTGGGGCCTGAAAACGTAGTTGGGCAAAATATTTAAATCTCCTTGAACATGAGCTCCTTCCTGTGAAGTGGGGGAAAGATTTAACTTGCAAACTTTCAGAGAGGCTTAAAATGATAAGAAGAATAGGGTAGTACCTGACACATATTAGGCACTTAATACATAGTCATTTTTCTCTTTTTCTTTCTCGTTCTCAAATCCCCAATATGGTTTTTGGAAAATCCAAAATGAGACTAAAGACCTTCCTATTGTCTGAATGGGGACTATCATCCAGAATATTATTCTTCATCATTTATTGAGTCATCATTGTTCAATGCTGTCTTGTAGGCTCCAACTCTTGACAGCACCGTGAATATTGTTGTTAGGTGCTACTGAGTCAGTTCCAATCCATAGTGACCCTATGCCCACTGACCAGTCCTGTACCGTCCTCACAAATGTTCTTCTGTCTAAGCCCATTGGTGCATACTGGTCGATCCAGTTTATTGAGGCCTTTCCTCTTTTTTTTTTTCCCACTGCCCTTCCATCTTACCTAGCATGATGTTTTTCTCCAGGAACTTGTCTCTCCTGATAAAATGTCCAAAGGCTATAAGATGAAGGCGTGTCATCCTTGCCTCTAAGGAGTGCTCTGGCCATACTTCTTCCAAGACAGATTGGTTTGTCTTTTTAGCAGTCCATGGGACTTTCAATATTCTTCAGCACCAGCACAATTCAAATGCATCGGTTCTTCTCCGGTTGTTCTTATTCAATGTCCAACTTTCACATGCATATGATGCAATGGAGAATAGGCGTACTTACTTAGCCTTCAAAGTAACATCCTTGCTTTTCAATACTCTAAAGATGTCTTGTACAACAGATTGACCTAAAGCAATTCATCTTTTGACCTCTTGATTGCTGCTTCCATGAGCATCGATTGGATTGTCGATTCAAGTAAGAAATTTCCTTGCCAACTTCAACTTTTTCTCCATTTACCATGATATTACCGACTGGTTCATTTATGAGGATTTTGGTCTTCTTTACATTGAGTTATAATCCATGCTGAAGGCTACAATCCTTGATCTTCAACAGCAAGTACCTGAAGTCCTCCTCACGTTCAGAAAGCAAAGCTGTGTCATCTGCATATCACACGTGGTTAATAAGCCTTCCTCCAACCCTGATTCCAATTCTTCTTTATATTATCCAGTCTCTGATTATTTGCTCAGCATACAGGTTGAATAAGAATGGTGAGAGGCTATAATCCCGACCCATGCCTGTCCTGATTTTACACCATGCAATATTTCCTTGTTCTAACTGTCCCTTGATCCATGTACAAGTTCCTCATGTGCACAATGAAATGTTCTGAAATTTCCTTTCTTCTCAAGGTTATCTATAGTCGGTTTGAGCCAAGATCCAGTTGACATCATCAAAGATAGCCCTTGATCCACATCCTCTTTTGAATCAAGCCTGAGCCTCTGGCAGCTCTCTCTCAATGCACTGTTACTATTGTCAAATGGCCTTCAGCACAATTTTACTTTCATGTCATATCAGTGATATTTGTCTGTGGTTTGAGCATCTCTTGGGTCACTTTTTTTGGAGAGGGTACAAATATGTATCTTTTCCAGTCAGTTGGCCAAGTCACTGTCTTCCAAATTTCCTGGGATATGTGAGTATGTGCTTCCAGTGCTTTATAAGTTTGTGGAAATACTTTAATTGGTATTCCTAGAACCTTGATTTTAGCTAATATTTTCAGATTTGTACTTGTTCCTTCAGCACCATAGGTTCTTGCTCCTAACCTACTTCCTGAAATGGTGGAATATTGACTAGTTCCTTTTGGTACCATGACTCTGTGTATTCTTTCCATCTTCTTTGAATGCTTCTTGCATTATTCAATGTCTTGCCTTTAGACTCAGCATTGCAACACGAGGCTTGCGTCCTTTTTTTAATTCTTTCAATTTCAGATATACTGAGCTTGTTCTTCCTTTTTGTTTTTCTAACTCCAGGTATAATACAACATAATGTTGCCCAGGCTGGCACAATTCAAAGAAATTAATTTCCAGGGTATTTAAGCCCATCACTGCATCCATAAGACCATATAATGTAATATACAAACTCATGATGAAAACTAAGATTTCTTTTTAATTTAATAATTAACTTTATTGGGGGATCTTACAACTCTTATAACAATCCATACATCAATTGTATCAAGCACATTGGTGCATGTATTGTCATCATTTCCAGAACATTTTCTTTCTACTTGAGTCCTTGGTATTAGCTCCTTTTCCTCCCTGCCTCCCTCTCCCACCCTCCCTCCCTCGTAAACCCTTTATAATTGATCAATTATTTTTATTTTCATATTTTACAGCATCCACTGTCTCCCTTCATCCACATTTCTGTTGTTCATCCCCCTGTGCAGGGCGTGGGCTGGGTGGGTGTATGTCCATCATTGCAATCAGTTCTCCCTTTCTCCCGCATCTCCCCACACCTTCATCCTACTTCATGGCATTGCTACTCTCATTATTGTTCCTGAAGGGTTTATCTGTCCTGGATTCTGAGTGTGGAGAGCTCTTATCTGAACCAGTCAGTGTACATGCTCTGATCTAGCTGGATTTGTAAAGTAGAACTGGGGTCATGATAGTGGAGGGAGGACTCACTAAAGAACTAGAGGAATGTGTGTGTTTCATCAGTGCTATACTGCATCCTGGTTGGCTTGTCCCTTCCTGTGACCCTTCTGTGAGGAGATGCTAAGACATTTCTTGTACCAAATATTTTATTTGTATTAATACCTTATAAGATGTTTATTCTAAGCTTAGTTTTAAATTTTGATTGACCATAGAACACTTTTTTTCTGGGTCATAGAACATTTTTTACAGTGATTTAAAAATAATAAATCTTGCTGAAAAATGTTCAGATTTTTACAATCTTTATGTATGTGTGTTAACACAAGTTCTCTAATTTTCCCATCATTTTTCCCTAATAGGTTTTCCTACTATCCATGCAGACATCTTTGAATTTCACCTCTTTGAAATAATTTAGTCAGTTCCAAAATTATAAGTGAGAGCTTTGAACCCAAAAGCTTCAATTTTATATGAATTGTTTGTAAGTATGGTGGGCCCATATTCCTAGAAAGTGGAGTGAGTGCTTTTTAGGTATTGAGTGTGCATATCATATATTTTAAAAGTCATTTCCATGAAGTCTACTCTGAGTCCTGGGAACCCCATGTGTTGTTCTGCATGATTTTCTTGGCTGTGATTGTTATGGAAGCAGATAGCCAGGACTTTCTTTTGTGGCACTGCTAGGGGGATTCACACTGCCTATTTTCACATCAGTAGCTGCATGGAAATCATTTGTGCCACCTAGGAGTTGTCGATCACATTCACTCTAAAATCTTTGATAAAATATCTTCTTGGTCTCTCTCATTTATGATAAAGATCAAATCCCTACTTGTAGAACTGTCTAGAAAGTTTCATTCCCCAAACTCCAATTTCAACTGAAGAAGTTGTGCTTTGCCAATTTTAACTTGTTTTGCCCTAAATTGTATTAAACAAACCCATCCCATCTTTCATCAAACTAATAAAGATATTCCAAATGATGATTCAAAATTACCAGGAAGAACTCTTTTCATGTGCTAATTGAAGACATGGTAGTTCATGCAAGGGAGAAAAAGAAGGGGGGAAAATCCTGTCTTCTGAAATGGTATTTCCCATGGGTCTTAGTCAGGAGGCATCTTGTCTGGACCAGACCATGTGATTTTTCATCATGCCCACTCTCAAGACCCTGGGGAGGCTGAGTGAGTAGGGAAGTCATACATGTGGCTAGACATGAAAGAAGCCCTGGGCATTATTAACAGAGTGAGCGCAGACAGTGAGGCTGGCATTCTGACACGTGGCTGTCGTAGGCACCAACAAGCTAAGGACAACTTCTACTCTGGCTTCCACATGAAACCTGAAATAATCAACTTCAGAAACACAAACGGTCAGCTCTAGGCACTTTGTCAATTGCCTTGGTTTTACTTTCTTGTAAAATTATCTCTAGGCGTGGGCTAGCTTCCGGATCTGCCCAATAGGTGGACTCACTTTGGTGAAGAGGAAACAGCACATTTGCAGGTGGTCATTGGTAAGACGTCTTCCTGCTGGTTTTTCACACTTTACCAGATAGCCGAGTGATCAAAGATGTAAAAATCCACAAAAGGAAAATTAAAGCGAAAGGAGTCTAAGATTTTTCTTTTTAAAGGGAAAAGAGCTGCCCTGTCATTCTCCTGGAACTGGAGCGTGTTGGGCAGGGTGAACAAAATGATGTGCTGCTCCGTGTTACAGTTATGCTGCCACGATGGCTAGGATCACAGAGGCGGAACAGGAAGGCACTCTTAATGGATGTGTCGACCATTTGCTTAGCGTGTACAGCCAACATTCTTTATCCGAAAAAGTGTCATGCATGACATTATGTGGAACTACGAAGACAAGTTTGTCTTTCTTTGCTGCTTCCACCCATCGAAGGGATGTGTTCATTAATCCTGTTAGAGCGTTGATGAAAAGGCATGTTGCAGTTACTCCAGTGAAAGAGACGTTTGCCAAGTTTGTGGGGCAACTGACACTGTTTGTGATTGACATGAAGATTCGAACACAATCAGAGCAGCCCAGGGTCTTTTGCCTACTCTCTGAGATTTCCCATTTCTGTGCGACAAGTTCTTCTGGTGTGATGTATTTCAGGAGTTAAATTTACATAGTGGTACACACATACTCTCAACAAGGCCAAGCCAGCGCCATGGAGACTTTTTATGCAAGTGGAGCTTAGTGGAATTGGCTCTTTTAAAATCAGATGACAAAAAAATAAATAAAATAAATAAAATAAAATCAGATGACATTTGAAGGAAGAGCCAGACTCAGGAAGAGAATGTCGGGCATGAGGAGCAGGTAAGTGATGCTGGATTCACTCTGCAGGAAAACAGGAAGAGGGCTATTCGTAGTGCACTAGTTGTCTTCCTTCTGTGTTGCAGGTCTGATCAAGCCCCATCAAGGAGGCCACACCACGTTTGACTGTTCAAGCAGAGTCTCATCTGCCCTTGAAGAAAAGTCAAGGTTATCCAGAGATTGGTCTGGAAGAAGCCAAAGATTGGGCAACATTGGAGATTTTGACATCCAAAGTTGAATGGGACTTCATAGAATCTCTTCCAAAGCTTTCATTAAGCCCAAATTTATTCCTGACAATCTGTGTCTGTGGCTTCATTGGAAGGAATTTCTTTTGGAATGAAAACTTACAACAAACTCTTTGTGGTCTACCGTGAGACAGACAAGGCTTTCTGATCTTATAATAGCATCTATTGAAAGTCAGTGGAACCTTGATGGAATAGTGGGTTGCCTATTGGACTGAAAGTCACAGGTCAGCAGTTGAAAACCACCAGATTCCCCAAAGGAGAAAGATGAGACCACAAATAGTTACAGTTTCAGCAACTCATTGGGGGCAGGTCTAGTATCTGCTATTGAAGCAAGTTCAAGATATCTATTCCAAAATTGGGTTTCCCTGAGTGTGGCAGTTGCCTAATTTCATGTCAACTTGATAAATAAGTGCAGGGCTGGAATCTAGCCTGTCAATCAAGTCACAGCCTGATGATGCCTCCTGGTGGACATGGCCTTCTCGTGAGGATTCTGGGAACTTCCTCTTTCTGCCTTCTTCCTGTTGACAAGCCATGCAGAGACTAGCTGAACCCTGGGAGGTCTTCTCTCTCTCTCTCTCTCTCTCTCTCTCTCTCTCTCTCTCTCTCTCTCTCTCTCTCTCTCTCTGCTTCACCTTCTTGCTGTTGACTCACTAAGCTGCTGGGGCCACACTCAGACCTGCAAGAGCTCTGGAGATGCTTCCACCACTACTGATCCACAAGGCTTTGCACCCACCGGCCTGTGATCTCCCTGCATTTTGCAGCATTGCATGTGCTGCATGAGTCTGAAGAGGGATTTATGGACTGGTATCAGACTCACGGGTTAATATAGGCCTTACGGACTTGATCTGGACTGCGCTGGGATGTTTTCTTAATATATAATTACTTTTTGATGAAAAACTCTTTCTTGGATGTATATGACCTTCTGGATTTGTTTCTCCAGTCAAACCCAGAATTGACCCAAGGCAGTGAGTATTCCAGATGAGTTGGTGAAAGGCATTGATTTCAAAGAGGTGTTCACAAGTTCATGTCTTTGAAGTCCAGGAAGAAAAGTTCTGCTTAGTTGAGGTGTTCGCTAAGTACTAAAATGCTTATTTATTTGTTCCGGTTTATGGTACTATCTCTTTTATCAATGTATGTCCATTTAAATTTGTCTACAGCTGCTACATTATTTGGGTCATTCATGATTATGCAAAACGAATCCTTAATTGTAACACAATGAACATAAACCGAGTTCTTAAATATTTGTATACTAAATTTTAGTGTTTTCTTAGAGAATTTTCACTTTAACCACCCAAAATGTGTAACTACAGGTACATTGGAACTGTGCAGGTGATATTGTAACTTAAGTGTGTAATTTTAATTTTGCCAAGTGATTGATTCCTTACCCATGTCATAACAGGAAGCCTTGGTGACATAGCAGTTACACACTGGGTTGCTAGCCTAAAGGTCAGCAGTTCAAAACTGCTGACACAACAGTTCAAAGCCATCCCCGGAGAAAGGTGAGACTTCTTACTCCCATAGAGAGCTACAGTCCCAGAAACCAAGGGGGCAGTTCTCTTGTGCTCTGTAGGGTCACTATGAGTTGGGACAGACTTGATGACAGTCAATTTGATTACCATTACAGGAGCTCCGGTGCCATAGTGTTGGGCTGCCAACCAAATGGTTACCAGTTTGAGTCCACCGGCAGTTCTGTCAGAGAACGAGGAGGGTTCCAGATACCGTCAAGATTTCTAGCGTCAGAAACTCTATCCTATAGGGTCGCTATGATACAGAATTGACTTCATGTCAGTGAGGGCCTGTCATTACCTTTATCATATATGAGAACAACGGCTTACAAGTAGCATTAGCACCCCCCCCCAAAAAAAAACCCCAAACCATTGCTGAGGATTTAGTACAGTTGGTTTGTTATGAGAGGAGGTCCAAGGTGGGGAGTGTGACACTGTGAGTTAATGCACAGGGTGACACCATCCCTAACGATGCCACTGTTCTTAGAAATCCCCTATCTTTCTATAGACTTGCTACACGATAACCCAAAGGTGGAAGCCGTCCACACATCTATCCACAGATGAATGAATAAACAACGTGTGGTATAACCATGCAATGGAGTATTACTCAGCCATCAAGAGAACATTCCATGACATGGATGGACCTTGAAAGCATAATGCTGGGCAGATACATGTGGGGAAATATTGCATGACTTCACTGATAGGAAATCAGCAAATGTATAAAAAGTGAAGCTTAGTAGTGCTTACCAGGAGGGGGACAGGACAGAAGCTTTTGCTTGGAGGATGTTGAGTGTATGTGGTGGCCTCGTTAGGGAAACGAGGAGTAAAGTTTGGACAACACGGAGAGTGGAATCGGTGCCGGTGAGTCTTGCTTGTGGTAACTACTGTTGAATCAGTGAATGTTTTGTTGTGCATATTTGCACCATGATGAGAATAAATTTAAAACAAACTAAGCTGTATCAGTCTCTTTGAAATCAACATCATCCAATAACATTCTCTGCATGCCTATTGGAAAGCTCAGCTGTACTCTTAAATCCATATTTTTCACAGTCAGATGAGGATTCAAAAGGTGCTCTGTGTTCATTCCAAAATTCTTCTCTTTATGTCATTTATCCAACAGAACTGTCATCGTTTCCTATGCTGCATAAATTATACCACCAATAGCCTGTCAAACAGCATGTTTTCACCTGGCTGAGCTCCTGAGCATGGGCCGCTGAGGGCTCCATATAAACATGGATTTCTCTTTGTCTTTGCCCTGACTCCAAGCTTAGGGACTCTTATTTAACATGTCTGATTTTCACTTCTCCTACTTCCACATAATTCAGAGCAGAATGCCTTCACCTTTTCCCTCAGATTTTTATTTTTCAGGATGGCAAGCAAAACCTGAACATTCAAAAGAGGGCCGCGTCTTCAGTCTGTAAGCTGTGTCTTTTTAATAACCCCATTAGGACTTGAAGCAAAGCAAACACACTAGAAGGAGCAGTTTGCTGTTTCCTTGGCGACCACCTGACTTTGAACTACGAGCCTCACCCAAACCAAAGAACACCCAAACCCATGGCCATGAAGTCAAGTCTAACTCGTAGCAGCACAGAAGTCCTTAAATAGCTAAAACAGATGCAACCTCCAGCAGCTGCCTCTTTTGGCCCATGGTTACCATTGAGCACCCAGTTGAATGCACCTTTGCATGAAAGCAAGACACCAGTGCCTGCCTGCTCCCACATGAAGAGACAGGTGCCTCTTAATCCGAGTGCTTTGGCTGACACAACCACGGATGACTCAGCCGAGTTGGATTTAGTGACAAATACTTGTTAGAATTATACAAAGACCAATATCAGGGCTTTCATTTTCCTGACTAAGACATTTTATATGCCATATTGATTCATGCAAGTTTATGTTACTCTACAGAGATTGTGGAACTTCCTGCAGACATTGTTGCTCATTAAGTGTTTCTAAAAGTGTTTCTGGGTGTCTAAAATATTAGTGCTTGCTTCTACCTTCAATTCCTGATTTTTTTCCCCCAAAGGCAGGAAAGACAATGAATAATCAGTAGGACCATCAGTGGCACAAATAGTTTTCAATTAACGACTAAGTTAAAGAATGGTGGTTTGGGCCCACCCAATGGTGCTATGGAAGAAAGACCTGGTGATCGGTTACTTGATAGTTTACAGCCAAGGAAACCCAATGAGGCACCTGTCACATCTGTGGTCACCATAACAATGAACTCAACAGCCATGTTTGCTTGTGTTTTTTTGTAATTGTGTTTGCTCTGTTTGATTATCCAGTGAACTGGCATTTCTTACTGCTCAACTGGTTCTCAATTCAGCCCCGGAGAGATCGTTATAAAAAATGCCTAGAGCAAATTCTCTGGTTTCAGGGAGGCTCTGCTCAAATTGGAATCCCTAGATGGTACAAGGGGTTAAGTGCTTGGCGAACGGCAAAGTTGACCGACTGTGTCACCTAGAGATGTCGCCAGAAGAAGAGCCTGGTCCTCTATATCGGAAAGGTTACAGTGTCTCAAACCCTACAGAGCACAGTTCTTTTCTGACAGGCATGTGTCACCAGGACTCAGAGTTCACCAGCAGGTGATGGACGTGTTTGCTTTCCCAAATTATTAGTAATGGGATGACGAACTGGGCTAATGCCTGTGTGCATTAAACGGCATGGAAGGGGCCTTTGAGGGGGTGGATTGCAAATACAACTTGGAGTCAGAGGAGGGAAAGATTGGACAAAGAGAGCACATGCCTCTCTCCCAGGATGGCCCTTTCATCTAGGAAAGCGTTTCCTCATAAGTGGAACCGAGTACGAGCACATATGGAAAACAACCACCAGCATGGTTCTCAGCAGAGAAAGACTGATCACAGTCACCTGAGAATGAGAATGAGACAGGGATTCCCTCCATCATCACTGCTCTCCATTATTGGATCAGACGTCCTCCTAGAGCCCTGAGACAGGACAGTGGGGGGTGGGGGGTGGGGGAGTGAGGGAGACGATGTCAAGGAGCCCAGATAGAAAAAGAGTGCTTGGAACCTGATTGGGATAGCCATTGTACAATTCTATTGGATTCAACTGGACTATGGAATGATATTGTCTATGTAATTAAATCCCAACTAATAAAAAAGAAGAAAAAAAATAAATTTTAAAAAGGTCACAATAGAGAAATGGAGTGTATTCAGATTGAAAGGTGGAGGTAAAAACTATCCTTATTCACAGATGACATGATCCTCTATGCAGAAATTGCCAAAGACTCCACAAAAAAGTTATTAAATAAAGGAGTCAGCAATTTTTTAGGGTATAAGATCAATACATAACAGTCAGTAGGGTTCTGTCTATAGTAATAAGAATTCTGAAAAGAAAATCAAGAAAACAATACTAGGTACAACAACACCTCAAAATGATAAAATACATTCTGATAAAAACTTAATCAAGAACTTAAAAATTTAAATATAAATATAATTTATATTATAAGGGAGATTATAAAATAGTATCACAAGAGACTAAAAGAGATTTATAAACCAAACCAAAGTCACTGTAACTGTGTTGATTCTGACTCATAGCAACCATGTAGATAAACATGCCAGGGTGCTACTTTTTCTCTGCGTTTCTTTATGAGGATAAAAAGCCTCATCTTTGTCTTAACAAGCCACTGGTGGCTTCAAAATACCAACCTTGAAGTTAACAGCCCAATGTGTAATCCACTATGCCATCAGGGATTCTTCAGAAGAGGTCTATATAAATGGAAAAACATTTCCCGCTCATAGGTCAACAGAAAACACGTTGACAATGTCGTTACTACCTAAATGTAATCTAACTAACTATATAATACAACCCCCATTTATATCCCAACAACAGTCTTTATTAATATGGGAAAACTCATCTCTTTTTCTTTATTTTTTTTAACATTTTATTAGGGACTCATACAACTCTTACCACAATCCATACATACATATCCATCAATTATATAAAGCACATCTGTACATTCTTTGCCCTTATCATTTTCAAAGCATTTGCTCTCCACTTAAGCCCTTGGCATCAGGTCCTCTTTTTTTCCCCCTCCCTGCCCGCTCCCCCCTCCCTCATGAGCCCTTGATAATTTATAAATTATTATTTTGTCATATCTTGCCCTATCCGGCGTCTCCCTTCTCTATTTTTCTATGGATGTTAGTCGAGCATTGAATTAGGAAGACTGAAGTAGGATCCATGCATTTGAATTATGGTGCTGGCACAGAATAGGAAAAGTCCCACGGATTGCCAAAAGAACAAACACATCTGTCTGGAACAATTACACACCGAATGGTCCATAGATGCAAAGATGGTGAGACTTAGTCCCACATACTTTGGACATGTTATCAGGAGAGACCACTCCCTACAAATGGACAGTTTGCTTGGCCAAGCAGAGAGGAAGCAGAGAGAATGGATCCAACAAGGAGTTCAAATATAGGAACAATTGTGGGGATGGCACAGGATTGGGTCCTGCTTGATCTTGTTTATCAGCTTTATCCGTTTATCACTTTTATCTCTGAGTTGAAACTGACTTGACATCACACGAAACAACAACATCTTTATATGAAAACGAAGGACAGTAAGAACAATGAAAGAAATATTCAAGAAAGACAAAGTAGGAGGCTTCCCATGTCCCAGTCTCAAAACTTACTACGGTGGGCATCCAAACTGTGTGGGCAGCAATACACTGAAATAGAGCAAGGGAATAGAATTGAGAAACCAGAAGCAAACCCATTCATCTACAGGCAGCTGAACTTTGATGAGTGGCCAAAATCCATTCAATGGGGGAAGAAATGGTCTCTTTATCAAAATGGACCTGGCAAGCTAGATATTCATTTGCAGAAAAATCAATCAGGGTCTGTACCTCACACCATGAACAAAAGTTAACTCAATATGGATCAAAGATCCAAATGTTAAAGCAAAAACTATAAAGTTTCTAGAAGATAGCAGAGGATCAAGGCCAAGTGACCTAATATTTGGCACAAGTAGACAATAAAACAGAATTTACAGTTACAACAGAATTACAACAGAAGATAAATTAGATAACTCCCACCAAATCCAAACTCTGCCATTCAGTCAATGCTGACTCATAGCCACCTAAGGGACAGAATGGAACTGCCTCTGTGGGTTTCTAACACTGTAGCTCTGTAAGGGAGTAGAAAGCTTCTTTCTCCCGTGGAGTGGTTTCACACTGCTGGCCTTCTGGTTAGCAGGTTAAGATTGAACAACTATGCCACCAGGGCTCCCGAAGTTCAATAACTGGGGCTGTTGAAATATTAAACATTTTACATTCATCCAAAGACCAGGGTGCAGTATAGCACTGGTGAACCACAAAAATATCCTCTAGTTCTTTAATATTATCTTTCCTTATTATTATGTTTTCTATTTGTTTTACCTCATTAATCATGCTAGATTTGTGTATGTTCATTGGTATATTTAAGAATGTTCAGTACATGAAAGCCAAGAGAGATAACCCTTTAGAAACAGTAGCAGGAGTAACAGTTCTCTGAGGGTACAGGAAGAAAGGAGGGAGGGCAGGAGGGGGAGTGGGGAGCTGATAACATTGATGACTGTGTAACCCCACTCAATGGGATTGAACAACAGAATTGTATGTGAATGGATCTATTGGATGTGAAAGATATGGAAGAAAGAAAGAAAGATAAGGGTCCCTGGCGGGGAGGGAAATCCGGGAGCTGACATCTAGGATTTCAAGAAAAAAGAAAATGTTTTGAAACTGATTGTGGTAGCAATTGTACAATACTGCTTTTTATGATTGAAATATGGAATGTTATGATATCTGTAAGAGCTCCCAATAAAAGTGTTTAAAAAAGACTAGTGAAAGAGTAATACGAGAACCAATGAACTAAGGGGGGCGGAGATCATCTTTGGCAAATACATATTAGATAAGAATCTAAAACAAACAGTTCAATAATATTAAAAATAAATGGGCAAAGGACATGAAATGGATACTTCGCCAAAGAAGACATTGAATCAGTCACCAACAACATGAAAAGATGCTCAGTCATTAACCACTCTCATAGCTACCCATTCTGACTCACAGTGACTCTGCAAAGACAGAGTAGAACTGCTCCATAGTCTTTCTGAGACTGAAAATCTCTTGGGAAGCAGGCAGCCTCATCTTTCTCCCAAGAATCAGCTGGTAGGTTTGAACCACTGACTTTGTGGTTAGCATACCAATGTTTAACCTATTGCACCACCATTAGCCATTAGAGCAGGGGTCCTCAAACTATGGCCCATGGGCCACATGCGGCCCACTGAGGACTGCCAGGTGTTTTTGCCACCGCTGCCTGTCCTGCTTGGCAGTCGGCTCATCCAGTGTGCATAGGAATTTGTTCATAGTTTTTTAAAACTATAATCCGACCATCCAAAGGGTCTGAGGGACAGTGAACTGGCTCCCTGCTAAAAAGTTTGAGGACCCCTGCATTGGAGAGATGAAAATCAAAACTATAAGAAGATACTATTTCACTTCACAAATTAGCATTGATTAAAAATATACAAACAAATGAACAGAAAACAAAAAAAAATTCTGGCTAGGTTGTGGGCAGGGAGGATAGGAGTGGGGTGAAACTCATAAGTATTCCTTGTGAGAATCCTTCACAGTAAAGTCAGTATGGAAAAAATAGTGTGGTGTTTTCTCAAAACGCTAGAAAAAGAACTACCTTATAAGGCAGTAATATTCTGGAGAAATAAGAGCTGTAACACTAATGGACACAGGTATACTCATATTCCTTGCAGCATTATTGACAGTAGCTAAAAAGATAAACTATCTAGAGCTCATCAAAGGATGAAGAAATAAAGGGTGCTCCCAGCATGCCATGGGACATATATACACAATTGTAAAGAATAGTGAGGAGTCTGTGCATCGTGGATGAATCTGGAAGATACTATGCCGAGTGAGATACATCAACTACAAAGAGACAACTGTCATATGGTCCCACTATGATAAAAAAATTAATAACAGCTATACACATGAGAAGCCAAGAACATTGGTGGTTACCAGGGATGAAAGAGAGAAAGAGGGGAAATCACTTTCAGGGCAATAGACACTTACTATTTTGCATGATGGGGAAGGAAAGAACAAATATGAGCTAAATTAGCACAACTTGAGCTAGATAAATAAAAACTCTAAAAGGTATATGAGAAAACTGAACAACGTCAGTAAATGCTATAACACACATAATTTTGCCACAAGAGTAAAAACAACCAAAAATATATGTGTGGTTATAGAGGTATGGACGTGGGTGTGGCTATGTAGGTATCATATAAGGATGCATAGATGTAAATGCACAAGTAAATGTATTTGGATTTACAAGGGGGTACCCCCCCCCCAAAAAAAAAAAACCAAACTGAAAGAGCACCGCTGGGTGGAGCTTTCCTAGTATGCATTTTCCTGCTAGGTGATAATGGAGCAACTCGCTCTGAGTTAGTGCATTCAGTGGTGTCACTTGGGAAGGTCCTCTCTGGTCACAGTGAAATTTTCTTAAAAGCGGTTTTTTGTTGTTGTTGTTGTTGATGTCTGATTTAAGAGAAGAACAGTGTGTGGCTGTGAATTTTTGTTTCCTGCTCGGGAAAAATGTCACAGAAACTGGTGTGATTTTGAGCACAGCTTACAAGGACAAAACCATGGGGAAAACTCAAGTGCACAAGTGGTTTACTCATTTCAAAAATGGTGAAATGTCAATCGATGACAAACCTCACTCTGGGAGTCCTTTAACTTCCCAAACTGAGGAAAATGCGACAAAATGCGTGCACTTGTGCTTGGAGACTGGCAACAAGTCACTGAAGAGGTGAGGAAGTGATCTGGACTACCTTGGAGCTCAGTTCAGCAAATTTAAATGCAAGGTTTGGGATTGAGAGATGTTGCTTCGAAATTTGTGCCTCCAGTTCTGTGTGACCACGAAAAAGATCTTAGTTGATAACAAGCCTTGCTTTGAAAGAACAGCTCCAAAGACAACATTGTTATCTGCACCCCAAAATCTCATCAAGTGAAATCAAAGATGAAGATGATGCTCTTTTAAAATTTTTTCTTTAAATAGGAGAATAGTGCATTTTGGAGTTTGTTCCACCAGGTCAGACTGCTAATCAAACTTTCTATTTTGAGGGCCTGAAAAGATTACATAACAGTGGGCAACAAAAAAGGCCTGATTTGTGGCAGATGGACTGGTTTTGCCACCATGACATGCACTTGCTCAGCAGCCATCTCAGTGTGTCAGTTTGGGGTAGGAAACAGCATGCCTCTCTTTCCCCGGCACCTTCTCACCGGGCCTCGGTCTGTTTGACTTCTTTTTGTTTCTACAAAAGCAGGGGGACATGAAAAAGACAGCAATTGGACCACATAGAAGAGGTGAAGGGAAACACGAGGAGGTGCTGTCAGCCATCCAAACAGATGAGTCTGAAAAGTGTTTTCAGGAATGGAATCCCAGATTTGGCAAATATATTAAGTGTGAAGGAGAGTACTTTGAAGGTGATAGGGTTGTTTTGTAAAAGCAATTAAATACATAGCTTAACATCACAAAACAAATCCATTTTCGGGTGGGGGTGGTTACCTCCTCATATTTGTCCTGTGGGACCATAGACCCCGTGGGTGAGAGCTGAGCACTTCAGCAGAGTTCCATGACATTCTGGAAGAATGTCATCTAACCCCTAGGCTAAGACAAAAGAAACCAAAGAAAACCTGTCATCCAGGTTAGGTAGCATGGTTGTTCTTAATCACCATCCAGTTGAGGCGGATGGACGGTGACCCGGGTGATTTATAGAAGAGCTGTGTTCATCAGCTTGTTCAAGGTTGGGACTTTGGGGAAGTGTATTTCCATGCTTGTTTTCTGAGGCACCTCTGCGTGTGTTCAAATCACCCACCTCCCTGTTCATCATCAGCCACCGAACCATTTGGGCTGCCCCAGGACTCCAACATTCTCAAGAACTGAAAACACCTCGCTGCCATCAATCCCACTCCACCACATAGTGACTCTTTGTCAAAAAACACGAACTATTGTCCCCGTAGGTCTCCACGTCTGTGACTACTTAGCAGCTTGGAAGGAGCCGGCCTCTTTTCGCCTCCCACAGAGGGGCTCGTGGGTCAAAGAGAAGACTTTCAGAACTCGGTGGAGCCTGTGTCCGCAGGGCTCCTTTCTGTCGCGTGAAGCTTGGTTCCACAGCAAACACCACCCTTAGGTGAGCTCTCCCAGGGAGTTGGCTCTCTGCCCAGCACCACCCGTCTCCCGTGGGCCAAGGGAAGCAAAGGTTTACAGCGATGACCGTGTGCACAAGGCCAGTAATACACTTGCTTGTGAGTGAGACAAAGTCAACGCAAGCCACTCTTAATTATTCACGGCTGTGCCATGAGAGCGGCGTCTTCTAATCAAGTGATCCCCAGCTGAAGAAAGATTTCACCGGCTTTAAATCAACGTCATTTTCCCCTTCAAACTCGACGTCATTTTCCCCTTCAATCAATCGACACTTTCTCTAAATCCTATTTATGTTAATACGGTGATTCAACACACACACAACTACCTGCCCGAAGATGGGCAGTCAGGCCTCTGCTCCATATTGTAACTTCCGCAAGCTGGAAATGGTCTAGAATGGCCTTTTTCTGCTGCATCGTATACTTTTAAAGAAAGCATGGTAAGAAGATTGGCGTCAACCCGCAAGACACAATTGTTTGGGCTTATATCACACTTGTTTCTCTCTATCGCACCTTCAGAAATGATTGTTCTTTAGGGACATTTCTTTTTCTATTTTTTAAACGTTTTATTAGGGGCTCATACAACTCATCACAATCCATACATACATCGATTGTGTAAAGCACATCTGTACATTCATTGCCCTTATCATTTTCAAAGCATTTGCTCTCCACTTAAGCCCTTGGCATCAGGTCCTCTTTTTTTCCCCTCCCTCCTAGATCCCCCCTCTCTCATGAGCCCTTGATAATTTATAAATTATTATTTTGTCATATCTTGCCTTGTCCGACATCTCCCTTCACCCCTTTTTCTGTTGTCCATCCCCCGGGGAGGAGGTCACATGTAGATCCTTGTAATCGGTTCTTTAGGGACATTTCATTCCTGAGCTTTTAAAAAGAAAACTCAGTAGAAATCTCAGAGTATTTATTCTTTTCTAGAATATGATTCAAAATAAAATTACAGACCTTATCTAGAAACAAGATCTCACTAGAAGCATTTGATTTTATTTTTATTGTGGTGAGTGTGTGGTGACGGTACGTCAAAAAACACTGCTACAGAATTAGAGGAACTTTAATTAAATTTTTTAAAAAATCAAAATCTGAAGTTACTGTTTTGGGAGCTCGCCTCTGTCAAGGTTTCTATTTACTTCTGAAGTCTGTTTCCTCCCTAAAAATTCTGTGCCCTTTGGTGTGCATCACATCAAAATGGCAGTTTGGGCATCCTCAAAGATCCCAAATTGGGGCCCTTGGAAAAGCTCGTTGAATTTTGGCAACATAAAGAAGTCGGGAGAGGGCAATATCAGGGCTTAGAAGGTGAATGGGGTAAGGTTTCTTAGCACAATTCTTGTAGGAAAGCCCTTCGCCTTTGAAGGATCATTGTCATGATTGGAGTGGTCAGGGGTGGGGGTGCTCAGTCTCACTTCCCTGCCTTTTTTTTCTCACCAATGCAGTTTTCCAATTTTTAAAACTTCTTCAACCCTTATGATCACCCTGTGTTTGAGAAAATCCATAAAGATGACCCCTTTGGAATTCTAAAACCAGTCACCAGGACCTTCTGGATTGGCCTCACTGCTTTGAATGTTAACTGACCCAGCAAGTTCTCTTGTAAGCCACTGTTTTGATTGGCACTTTGTTTCCTTAAGGCAGCATAATAAGACCACGGCAGTATATTATGGAGAGAATTTATCTGCCGAATCCATGGATCACAGAGACATGTTTAAACACATCTTGTTTGGTTTAACCTTTTGCACATTTAAACTGGAACCCTAGTAGCAGGGTTGGGTTTTTTTTTTTTTTTGGTTTGTTTGTTTTTTACTTAACCCTTGTGTGTATAACAAGAAATTACCATTTCAACATTTGACATGTACAATTTATTGACTTAATCCCCTTCACCATGTGGCACAGACATATATCCATTTCCATTTCCTTCCGCACCTGTAACGTTCCTCTTGACTCTGACTCAAACGGGTCTGCAGGACAGGGTAGACCTGCTCCCATGGGTTTCCAAGACTGTAACGCTTCACGGAAGCAGAACAAGAGATAAAGGCCTTTCTGACTCACACGAACACCAGCAGGCAACAGATCAGCATCTCCAGTGTTGACTCTACAAGGTCCAGGATCCACTGGACAACATAAAGAGGGCCAAATGACTGTGATTGGTTTCACAATCAAAGAAAGAACCTTGGGTTTAGGGGAACCGGATTTCTCGCTTGCTTCCTCCCTTTTTTCACCAGAACGAGTTATTTGATTTGTTTGTTATTCAAAAAGACTTCATTTGTATTAGTTTAGCTTTCAGACTCTATGCTTGGGCCTTCAACACTTTCACAATAATTTTCTGCTCCTCAATAAGGAAAGCACGCTTGATCCTGCCCTCAACACACTTAGCACACATGGGACCCCCACAGACCCTGCTGATATGTGTTTGTGTTTGGGGACAGCCTCAAGAGAACGTGGGCTTGCAGAACAGACCCCTTGAAATCAGCCTGGGCACAGGCCACATTCAGATGTGGCTTGGTTTTTTTTGTACAAAGGTAAACAATTCTATGACCAGGGGTCCAGGACAGCCCAGGTGTGTTCGAGATTGTACTGTAAGACCGCCCACGCCAGTAGGGCAGACGCTGAACCCTTTTGAAGATCTCCACACAGCATCCCAGAAGAGGCCGGGCTTTTTAGTGAGCAGTAAACATGTCCATTCTTGGCTCTGGAGGGAGATAGCATCTTTATCTTCAAAGGCTCTTAGGTCTACAACTATCCACGAGAAGATGGTCCAGAGCGAGGGCAGCCAATGCCTCTGCTCACAGAATGTCTACAACATGATAGAGCCATTGAGAACTGTCTCACAACCACACCCATTCTAAAAGCCTTGGTGGTTATGCGTTGGGCTGCTAGCCACAAGGTCAGTAGTTCAAAACCACCAGCCTTTCCAAGGGAGAAAGATGAGATTTCCTTCGCCCGTAAAGAGTTGCAGTTTTGGATACCAGGTATAATTTTATTTGTCTACCTATCTGCCTGTTTAGCTATCTTTTTAACTGCCCACAGAGGCAGTTCTCCCGTGTCCTATAAAGTAGCCATGAGTCTGCATCCGTTCAATTGCAGTGAGTTTGGTTGGCTTTGGAATACCCATTCTTCTAAAAATTATTCATACAATGTCAAATTATACAAAGTACATAAAATTGATCCCCCTAAGTAATATGATCATATGGATTTCATTTTAAAATATACAATCTTAATTCATATGCTGTTAGAATTTAAGTCCCATTTAGTATTATTATACAAAAAGCATAATGAAATTAATTATAATAAAAGAAATGTCATTCTTTCCTGAAATGGCAAGTTTCTATTTGAACTGGGGTTTTTAATAAAGCGAGGAATCAATTAGAAACCCAGGTGGAGAAGGTCTTTGCAAAGCACATTCAATTAAAACAGAACTTGAAAGGGACACAGGCAGACTATCTCTTTATATTACTGCTTTGAGTGGGGAGGCACTAGTCTGTATGAATAACCAAGAAGCAGCTTGCTGGCTCCATTACTGGGAAAGAAGTGCTTGTGCTAGGCACTGGGCACTGGGCACTGGGCAGCTGGGGGACAAGGCTGAATGGGAGGAGGCTGTCTAAAGTCCATACGTTGTGGAAGCAATTGTTTCCAATGACGGATAAATATTCATCGGTCTTTCTCATAATTTCCATTTTTAATAATTTTTCAAATAATTTACCTTTTATATAATTTCCCTTTCCTCAGAAATACTTGACAGCTGAAAGGCCTGTTTTTAATTTTCTCTTTTGTTTTTCTTCCTCAGGACACTTTCCCTACCACGAGCCAGGAAAGATAATAATCCTAAAAATCCTAGATGAACAAAGTTTATTCAGATACCTAATGTTTCAGTGCATAATGCTTCCAGTCTTCCAAAATTTGATATAACTTCATAGACGGCCCCATTGGATTTACTCTCTCCCTTTTACTTACTGGAATAAGAAGGCATGCTTTTGTCATTTTCATAGGCTTGGAAAATAATATAACTTTATGATCCACGGGGATATTAATATTGACTTGTGTACATAGTCTTAGTTTATACATAGCACAAATGTTCTAGAAAGCTCTTCCTTACAACTTTATCCTGTGCAAGTGGCCTAAGGAAAACAAATCGGTAAAAAGATGGGTAAACAAATAGGTAGGTAGGCAGATAAAATTACACCTTGTAGCCAAGTACCTAAGAGTTTATAAATTTGATTTTCCCCTTAGAGAGGATCAAAGTATTGATCCTGGAGCCAACCTGCTCCATTCAGATTCTCTGCTTTGCTCCTAACTAGCAGCGTGTTCATTATTGTGAGCTGTCTTCTAGTTGGCCCCCACCTCACGGCACCGCAGGAACCAGTGAACACAATGTTGTCTTATCCATTACCACTGGGGATAGGACCATTGTAATTCATAGGGTTTTCATTGGCTAATTTTCAATAGGTTGCCAGGCCTTTCTGCCTAGTCTGCCTTAATGTGAAAGCTCTCCTGAAGCCTCTTTCAGCCTCCTAGCAATATGCAAGTCTCTACTGACAGGTAAGAAGTGACTGCCCATAGGATGCATTGCCCAAATTGAATCCCGGTCTGTGGCACGGAAGATGAGAATTATGTCCCTGAGCCTCCACTGTCTTGCCCGCTCTCTCCAGCAGTATTATCATGGCCATTGACTTTGCCTCCCTGTGCTTCGGCCCCCTGTGCCACACAACTATCAAGTGGGGATGATGGTGGCTTGTACCTTAGCAGGCTTTATGAAGACTCTATGAGTTAATAAGTGTTAATGTGTGTGTTTGGGACAACGCCTGACACATAGGAAGCACTTTATAACGAGTGAAGCACTTTATAAGCAGTTGATGCTTATCATTATTCAAATGACATTATGTTTTCTTTTTCTGTTCTGGATCAGAGTAGTTTAGACCTTGACAAACCAAACCAAACCAAACCATGTATTCAAGAACAGGGATTCTGTGAGCACAGTGTCAATCACAGCATAAGCATTCAAGAGTACTTTTGAAAAATGAATGGCTATATTAAATTATTACATAAGTGAATACGCACGTGAATGCTTCCATTCTTATCTCTTTAGTCTTATTTCACCACAAACTCAGTAGTTCAATTAAAAACTAAGCAAGCGGCAGCTAGCTAATAATCTTGATGCTAAACCAGTGCCTGCGGGAATTAATTTTACCTCAGCTTTTCTTCAGATAAGGAGCCCTGGTGGCACTATGGGAAAAGCATTGCTCTGTTAATGGTAAGGTCAGGGGTTCAAATCCACCAGCTGCTCCACAGGAGAAAGGTGAGGCTGTCTGCTCCCAGAAAAACGTACAGTCTTGGGAAACTGTTCCGCAGTCCTGTGTTGTTGCCATGAGTACAGACGGACGCAATGGAAGTGGGTGTGGTTTTGTTAGACCTGACCTCCTCCCTCACACTGACAAGCTAATTTAGTTTTTGTTCACTAGCTTTGCCATCCAACCCTTTTTCTCTCACTGTTCTACAGGTCTCTGAGTAGAAAAAGATACATCTATGCTCCAAATTATAATACTATATAAAATACACCCAGTCAAGATCATATGGGATAACAAGTAGAAATATATGCAATGAAGTGCTCCAGGGCCTGATATGTAACTCTCAGAGAGTCAGGATCTGTCATCTGAGCCTTGATCCACAGATTTTATCCTCCGTCACCTTCGGGTGAAGTCTATTTGTAGTGTCACTTGGTTAGAAAACTCTTGACTGAAAAGCCTGTCTCTGGGGTGTGTTTTATTTTTAATTCCACCTAATTGCTCAGGATTTCTTATTTCAATGCCCGATTAAGTGTAGACTGAGGTAACCAGACAGACATTTCTGACATGTCTCAGCAACTCCCTGATGCCCCACCAGCAAGCAGCTTAGGAATGAAGAAAGCCTGAGTAGAACTCAGCTCATTAGGGGTGGACTCAGCCCTGGAAATTGCCCTGGCAGGATCTCCGAGGCATCACGAGCTGTATGAAATCGAAGATGGGTGAAGTCTCAGCAGACAGTTCAGATGCCAGGGTGCTTTCCAAAACGGTCACAGCACGGCCGAAGGTCGCATTTCTCCAGGAAGTTAGCTCCTGACATTGAACTGAATTGAGAAGAGGGGCCTCAACATAAGGGACCTTTGAAAAGTTTGTGAGAAAGGTAGAATTACAAGATAATGAATCATTGTCCATGAACTTCTTTTGAAGCCTTCGTATAGGTAGTCTACATTTCTTTTAATAGTTCAACAGAAATTCACCCCAAAGGAAAGAAAACTGAGCGGATGCAGAGTCACAAGGCATGTAGATGCAGAAAAGCAGTGAATGGACTTTTCCTGATTAAAATATCGTGAAGTCCAGAAGGAGGCTAGAATATTTTGATAAAAATAGTCAACATTTTCACACTTAAGATTCTATCCTTCCATTCTGCCCAATTATGGTCTGGTTTCCTAAAAAAAACAAAAACCTAAGCTCACAGCCATCTAGTCAATTCCAATTTATAGACACCCTCTAGGGACTCCCAGTGGCCTAGTGGCTATGCATTGGGCTGCTAACCACAAGATTAGCAATTCAAAACCACCAGAAGTTCCACTTTCTACTTCCTTACTGAATTACAGCCTTGGAAACCCTGAGGGGCACTGCTAGTCTGTCCTATTGGGTTGCTATGAGTGGTCTGGTTTACTCACCCCTAAAATGAGCTGTGAGGTCCCCAAACCAAGGGAAACAGAGAGCAAAGGAACCCTGGTGACTATGCATTGGGCTGTGATCCTCAGGGCCAGCAGTTCAAAGCCACCACCATGGGAGAAAGTAGGAACTTTCTACTTAACTCAGCAGTCACAGTCTCAGAAACTCACAGGGGTGGTTATGAGTCAGCATTGACTCAATGTCAGTGCATTTGGTGTGGTTTAAAGAAGCTTACCCCTGTTTGCAGAGAGAGTTTGTAGCTCGTGACAAAAAGAACTAGCAGACACAGAAATACTAACTACTCAAAAAAAAAAAAAGTAATGAATCTGAAGTTCCCAGCAAAAGCAAAACACTCCAGACTGAGTCAGTTATGGACGTCTTTGAGAAGGAAGGAATAGTGACGTACTCACTGAGAGTCCAGTAGAAACCAAATGTATAAACAAGAGGCAGGCACTTAAGTGTTCTGGATAAAAACAAAGGAAAGGGGATCTACTTCCTATTGCAAACTCTGAACATACTCAGCTGCTAACCAAAAGGTTATTGGTTTGAGTCCACCTAAAGGTATCCCCTTTAAAAAAAAAGCCCTGTAAATTTAATTCCAAGTGATAATTCATTGAAAACCATATGGAACACATTTCTACTCTGACACACCTAGAGTCCACTTGATGGCAACTGGTTTGTTCCAAGAACAGAAAGATGCCGTGTGCATTTGAGGAGCTGTTTTCTGATGTGAAGCCCAAGTGCCAGTGTTGTATATTAATCCTTCTTGTGATGCTGCTACAGCAGATGTTCATTCCAGAAACTCAGGAAGATCCTTGTAGGCTATAGCAAAGATGGGTCCACATATGGATCATACCTCCGGTGAATCCCTTCTGAGCTTGGTTAAGGGATGTGAATAGCCTGTAATCAGAAGGAGAGCATTGTAAAGTTGATTACGGCAGATCTGGTTAGGTTAACATGCCATGGCTTATCATTTGATCTCCCTTTTGACTAATCTTAACGTTGTGCCAGCTTTTAAAAAAAAATAAGTAGAAGGGAAATACAGGTGGTTGAATCGCCTCAGACTATGAACCAGGGATGTGAGTGGGCTTGCTATCAGGGGGAATACATTGGAAAGTGGATAACTGCAGATGCAGTTAGGCAAAAATTTAATACTTAATTATTTGCTATCCCTTTTGGTGCATTTTAAATTTGTTCTAGTTTTTAATATCTTCTGTTCCTTTCAATTGAGGTGTTTATCTGTTTTAATTAGTTGTTGTTGTTGTTGTTAGGACTTTTAGTTTGTTTGTTTGTGTTCTGAAATGTTTTCCTGTAAATGAAATCCAGGCTAGGTAAATCTATAACAACAGTAGTTGAATTAATGGTTCATTGGAAGTATGGCAGGGAGGTTGGGGGCAAATGAGGAGCTATAAACAATGAGTATAAGAAGGAGGAAAATATCTAAAATTGATTGTGGTGGTGATTGTACAACTCTTCTTAAAATGATTAAACTATTTAATTATATGATTTGTGAATTCTATTCCAAAAAACTTGTTTGTAAAATCCGGTATTCTGTGATGACCACCTTCCTGACACAATTGCGGAAGACAAAATGGGTATATAAGCAAGCATGGTAAAGAAAGGTGATGGTGCCAGACTATCAAAAGAGATAGTGTCTGGGGTCTTAAAGGCTTGAAGATAAACAAGAAGCCATCTAGCTGAGAAGCAACAAAGCCCACATGGAAGAAGCACACCAGCCTGTGTGATCACGAGACATCAATGGGATCAGGAATCGGGCATCTGAGACTCAGAACAAAAAATCATTCCCAATGTGAATGGGGGTGGGGTGGGCATGGAGTGGAGACCCAATGCCCATCTGTAGACAATTGAGCATCCCCTCACAGAAGGGTCACAGGGAAGAGACAAGCCAGTCAGGGCACAGTATAGCACCAATGAAACACAACTTTCCTCTAGTATTTGGTGCTTCCTTCCCCCCACTGTCATGCCCTCAATTCTTCCTTACAAATCAGATTAGACCAGAGCGTGCACACTGCTACAGATAAGAGCCTGCAACACAGGGAATCCAGGATAAATAACCTCGTTCAGGGTCAACAATGAGAGTAGAGAAACCAGGAGGATTAGGGGAGCGTGGGGAGAAAAAGGGGGAATAAATCACAAGGATCAATCTATAACCCCCTCCCAGGGGGATGAACAATGGAAAAGTGGTGAGTGGCAACAGAGGACGATGTAAGATATGAAAATAATAATCTATAACTTATCAGGGTTTGTGAAGGAGGGTAGGCAGAGAGGGCAGGGGAAGAAATGGGGAGCTGATATCAGGGACTAAAGTGGGAAAAGAATGCTTTGAAAATGATGATGGCATCAGAAGAAAAGGTCATGTCATTGTGAATGAGGGGGAGTGCGGAGTGGGGACCCAAAGCCCAGCTGGAGGCAATTGGACATCCCCTTACAGAAGGGCCTCAGGGAGGAGATGAGCCAGTCAGGGTGCAGTGTAGCAACGCTGAAACATACAACTTTCCTCTAGTTCATAAAATGCCCCCCCACTATCATGTTCCCAATTCTACCTTACAAATCTGACTAGACCAGAGGATGGTACAGAGAGGAACTGGAAACACAGGGAATCCAGGGCAGATGATCCCTCAGGACCAGTGCTGAGAGTGGTGATATGGAGAGGGTTGAGGGAGGGTGGGGTGGAAAAGAGGAACAGATTACAAGGATCTACATGTGACCTCCTCCCTGGGGCATGGATAACAGAAAAGTGGGCGAAGGGAAACATCGGATAGTGTAAGATATGACAAAATATTAATTTATAAATGATCAAGGGTTCATGAGGGAGGGTGGAGCAGGGAGGAAGGGGAAAAATGAGGAGCTGATGCCAATGATGATGACAATGAATGCACAAATGTGCTTTACACAATTGATGTATGTATGGATTATGATAAGAGTTGTATGAGCCCCAATAAAATGATTATAAAAGAAAGAAAATGATGATGGCAGCATATGTGCAAATGTGCTTGACACACTAAATGAATGTAAGAGGCCCCAATAAAAGTATTTTATTTAAAAAAAAGATGGGAATCGTTTGTGTGTATTGTGTTGTGTGTGTGTGTGTGTGTGTGTGTGTTTGGGGGGGTTACTACTAAAGAGATCATTCTCGAAAGCATGATGGATCAGGCATGGCTTTAAAGAGACAAGGTGATCTGACTTGTTGTTGGAGGCAGAAGGAAGTTGTCTAACCATTTAACTAAATTAAAGCTATTATAAAACCTATGGCAGCAGGTGGATTTTTTTTATCCAATGGACACTTCTCTCTATTCTTCCTAATTTAGATCATGGAACTTCTCTATTACAAAGAGTTATTCTAAAAGTACGCTCTACTTGGCGTTGCTCTGTCTAGGAAGAACATAGACAGTTTTTTTCTAAAAAAACTTCTAAAGCTTTAAAATATCAATCACATTCTAAAAATAGGCACTCTCATTCTTATGTTTTAAAATCTTCATCAATATGTAAATTCAAAAAACGGCCGTTTGGCATTACCTTTTAGACATGTACACTGTACATTTGAAAGTAAGGACTATATTATAAAATGTTACAATTTAATTTTTCAGTTGAGACCTACTTTTACAGTACTCAAAAGATTGGACTTGACTTGTTGATCTGTAAAGTCACTATTCTGTGAGTTGAATTGACAAATATTTATTGAACTGCCATACAGATCATTTTAAGGGAAAAAAAGAAATACAATCAACCAGTGTTATGTCTTGAAATATTCCCACAAGATTATGTCCTTCTATGATAAATTAATCAGCACCCAAAATTTCTAAAACTTCCTGCCTACCTACTAAGCAAAACACTAATGAGCAAGGAAACCATTACCTGTTTTATGAAACATCATTGGTCTTCCAAACCCAAATAGCTCTACTAAGTCAATCCTGACCTTAACTTGAGTAAAATTGTTCATTCACCTCCTTTGCATGCACATAGGTTCCCACTACCCATGATGCACTGAGGAGAGTAGAAGCCCAAGAAGATTTTGCTGATGGAATGAATTTGACTGAATTGGTATTTGAGTTCTTGATCTCAGACTATGGAAGCAAGTGAAAAGCTACTTAAGAAAGTTAAAATAGTAATAGTAATAATAAGAATGATGATGACAAAATTAAAAATAACATGTTCAAAGAGCAATAAATTGATTTGGGAGTACTCATATATTCACTCAACCTTGCCATATCCAGGCAGGATTTTTGAAAATTCTTCTCTCAAAGAATGAGATTCTACTAGCTGTCAATATATACGGTGGAAAGAGAACCAGATTAGAGACAAAAGGCTTGGTGAAAACTCTGAACACTGTCACTTTTTAATCTAAGACCCCAGGAGAGGTACACAAACACCTGAAAAAACAATTCCTATCTTCATGAAGTGGGTTTCCCCTGGGGAGATGTGTAGGCGAATGTCTTTCTATGTTGTGGTTGATTCTGACTCACGGAGGCTCCATGTGTGCAAAGCAGAATGGCTCCAAATGGTTTCCAAGCCTGTGACCTTCAGGACGTAGATCACCAGCCTCTTCTGACACGTCTCTGGACAGGGTCAAACCATGACTCTATTAGCTAGCTCAGTGTTTAACCTTTAGTCTTCCCCAGGGACTTCTATGGTCTAAGTGCTGCATAAATAGCAGGTGTTATCACTATGATTGGTTTTATTGTTATTCTTATTAGATCATTATCTTGCAAGAACCATGAGACTAATGTGGCAAAGATTTGACATGTTTATTTTTAGATATTTCCTGCACTGAAGTGGAATGTTCTAAACTCAAAATTTGTCTTAACTACACCAAAACCTTACGTGTGGTCTATTCCCCACTCTAGCTTCATGCCTCATTTATTGACTTTCATTTTTATTGCCTTGCTTAACATTTTCATTATTTTATTTTTACTATAAAATATACATTTATGAGTCTGTCAAGGACCCTATTTATTTGTATGAATATATGTGGAAACATATATTACAACATTTCTCAACTCAATGTCTCTTGGGAGTACAGTTCAGTAACCCCATTGACACTGAACATGTTGAGGGGTCATTGGCAAAGTTTCCATCACCATATACAGAAACACAACGCTTCCTAAACTACACCCCCCTCCTTTTCCCTTCCCTCCAGCTTCTCATAACTACTATTCAACTTCTGCTTATGTCCACGTGCCTTTTCCAGGTATTTAATATAAGTGAAATTTTAAGAAAGGAGCAGGTTTACCTCTCTGAAAGTGTTTCACACACTCTCAAAATGCTTTAAAGAACAACAACCAATGGGTATGAAAGTCTTGTTGGGAAGGCAGAATCTTGGGTATGAAACTAGTGGCCGTCTAGTTAGGACTGAAGTTAAAGCTGATTTCAACAAAGTGAATAATGTCCATCACAATGACAGACTGGGGAGAAACCATGTTCAGGTTTCTAATATGCTTTATAGTCGAGAACTGAAATCAGAAAGCTCCTTTGGATTAAGGAGTCATCCTAGACTCATGGGCTCGTTTAACCTAAAGCAGTCATTTGACTGCTCCATGTGATCGTCAAACCATATGTCATCCATGGGCAGTGGGTCTCCGGCCAGATAATCAGTCTGCAGGCTGATGTTTTGGGCATAAATGCACATTCTTGGTAAAAGTTCTGGTGTCTGTCAGAATCCTATCTCTGCTCCGGTTACTGCATTGATTGAGCTGCCGTTCTAGCTAAATCTATGTTCACAGAAGTGCAGACGTCATGGAGACAAGTTGTGGGTACGCTTCTGGTTCTCTTGATGACTTTATGACCTTAGAACAAGTCAATGAAGCACTTCATGCCTTTGAGACCTGTTTCCATTGCTTTCCTTTAATAGGTCTGTCAGAATTGGAAAGCTCTGGAAGGGCTTCTAGATCTAGATTTAAAATAATAATTATAATTAATAATAGTAATTAACTTTTATCATAGGTGAGTCATCGATAGAGCTGACATTCAAGGGTAATTTATTCTCAACACTACCCCTTAACATTTCCTTATGAAGTCTGTCACCCATCTGAAAAGACAAGGCACACTTTCATGAAAATATTCTTAGCTGTTAAGGAGACCAAAGAGAAGCTTTTCTGTTTTATATTCAATGTTTTCCGATGACTGGGTATTGGTCAAGTCATTTTTTCTTTACACCACAAAGGGGGGCGGGGAAGCCACTGTTTTCTAGACGGATATCTGTAATTGTGCCAATCCTGATATTTTTGTTTTGAAATTCCTTCAATGTTCTACAGGGAGACTTATCGCTATGAAATGTTTCCTTCTTGCTCTGTCCAATGACAGCTGGATGGGAAGTTCAAACATTGGTGTAGCTTCTTTGAAGACATCGCCCTGTGTCGGTAAAAGTGATTTCAGAAGCCGTAACTTGGAGTGTTTTCATTTCCTCCTGATAAAGCTTCGGGGCTGTGTTCATGAACAAGACATGTTAACTGTCAATAATCCTCTTTGCAGCAAATAGAGCCCAAATTAACGAGTTAAGCACAACAAGCTGTTCTCCTGGGCTTCTCCCCACTGTGACTTATTGCCCAATTATTTCACATTCTTTTCGTGTCAAATAAACGCATGGTGCCTGTGGAGATATTTCAGTCATTATTTGTTTTCCAAATTTTAATAATAAGAAGGGGTTGATCTTTCCCCCTTTAGCACAGGAAACAAGAAGTTAGTGGGACTAACAGGGACACCTGGCCAGTGTTCGTAACTGTGAGCGTGTTCCCTGAAGCAAGCAGATGCTCCGTGCACTCAGGTGGCTCTGCCCAAGCTGGCCAGGAAAGCCAGAGGCCCAAATCCTTTTTAAGCCAATCCCAAGTTAACTTTCCACTTCCTTGCAGGGTTTCATGTGCTCTGGCAAGATTGAGAACCATAAATAATGACCTCGGGTTTTCTCCTCCTTACCTTCCACGACATTGCCCAAGCCCAACAGGGGACGTGGTGATCTCGCCACTCGAAGAAGGAGCACCAGGACCCTGAGACCAAGCTAGCTGATGCACATGCCGTGGTAAATTGGCTTCATGAAACGGAGCCAAATCCCATCAGTGCCCATTTCTTGTACAGTCAAAAGCATCCAAAAGAGGTGCTCTTACCCAGCAGTGTCCGACCTAGGAGGAAAAAATACAACAAGACAGGATGAAGTCAGAGGCAACTACATTTCCTAAGGGGCCACTCTACTGAAAGAAACAAAGTGCTTTAAGATTCTCCATCCCTACCCTCACCCCCATCCCCAGTTTTCTTCTCACGGCAGAAAGCCTTTGGCTTGGTTCCCATGATGTGAGCAGGGAAGGCAGGAGCAGCAACACTGCAGGAGTGAGCATCGACTCTGCCGATGTACATACGTGAGGGCAGACAGTCCTAACCAGGTGTACTGGTCTGACAGAGATGAGTGGAACCCTGCAAGAGCATGGCTGTTAGTCACCCTTCAGGCCTGGCAATGAACTCACCCCCGTGCTAGAATACTCAGCCATGGGAGACCGAAAGGACAGCACTTTCCCCAGGACAAAGCTCAGAGGGTTGGTTACAAAAGAAGAAGGGCCAGAAATGGGAACCGCAAGACAGGTGCTGGTCCATTGAGAGGATTGTAATGGATGAGTTGCAGTCAAATGTGTATTGATTGTTGGATATAAACCGGACGATCTGTAAACCTTCATCTGAGTCATGATTAACAAGATTTAAAAAGCAAGGTATCTCGAGTTCTTACAGGTTTTTCAAATGCTCTGCCCAAACCAGCCAAGAAATGCATGCAAACACCTCTAAGAACCTTAGTATCCACCCTCACTAGTGTCTTCTCATTTTCTGCTATCTGCCTTAACTTGAATGATAGTTTTAGAGATCACGGATGTTGGGGAGAGGAATAATTACAGATTCTAATATATGTTTTAAAGTAAAAATGCAACCCAGAGAGAATTCTGATGAGATAACCACAAAGGCCAGGTTGCCACGTGGCCCCTCTCTGGGTGGTGGATTGAAGGGGAGATGATACAGCCCTCTCACTATCCCTCTCTTTTTTAGAGTTTTCAGCAAAAAAGCAACCTGCTGCTTACATTCCAACTTCATGAAAATTAGTATGGATGAAAGAAGAGCCATACAAGGGAAAAGAGAAAAAATATACTACAGATAGAATTGAAATTGAAGCCCATGAGATAAACATACTTGATACTGAAGTCAGATTGTCAATAGGAAGGCGTGGGCTTTCAAGACCAAGTGTCAGGTTTCAGTACTGGTCCTGTTTATTTGGGATGCAATCCAGGTGAAAGGTCGTTCTAGGAGATCTAACAGAAAACCTGCCGGAGTCCAAATCAATCGAGATCTATTGTTATTATTACTTCTAATTCATTTATTTTGTATGAATAGTCATTAGGCATTATTAGCAACAGGTGTGAGAATACTTTGTCATTCTGCTTTCTTAAAGACTTACAGCCTTGGGAACCCTATGGGGACATTCTACTCGGTCTTATCGGGTCAACAAGAGGCTATGAATCAGAACCAACTTGTGGGCCATGGGTCTGTATTGGCAGCAGAGTAAATGAGGATATTTTGAAGGTTCTATTTTCATACTTAAAATTTTTGGACAATACCTCTTCTACTAGTAATATAAAATATTACATGCAAGTGTATTATTTACACATAAATTGGTGGGTGGAACAATGGGTTAAATGCTGGCCAAGGAATGAGAGGTCCGAAGTGTGAACCCACCAGTCTGTCAGTCGTCTTCCATAAAGATTTATACCTTTGGAAACCCTATGACCTATGGTGGCAGTTAGTTTTATATACATTATATGTAAGATATTTCTTTCAATATATTTTACAGTCCTATTTCCCCTAATATATTTTTCTTCTTCTCTAACTCCTTCATCTCCACATCATCATATTGTTGGTAAGTCTCTAAATAGTTGTTGATACGAGCTGAAGTTTCCATGTATGAATTGGAAGAAAGATAGGTTTATTCCCCTGGAGGCATATTCACATATTTTTATTATAAAATTTTTGCTTTGCTTATGCATTTTTGTTTGTGTTTCACATTTCAGGACTGTAGGTTTATGCCTGCCCAAGTGAAACTCACCGTGTTACTAAGATAGCCTGATGCCCTTTATAACAACAAAACAACAACAACCAGAGATCAGTCAACAAACTTCTACCCACTGCTACTCTGAGTAACAATTGCTCCTTCTCCCTCTAAATTAGCCGTTCCCTCTTTCACAAAACAGAGGCGGACAGCAAGTCAAAAATATCCTACCATTGTGGCTCACCTTTTCCTTCAGGACATTTTTATTGTTTTGTATCTTGGAGAGCGTATTTGGAAATCCTTGATGTGGGAATAAATTTCATTGTGGTTAAAGTTTGTTCCTTCTGGGGCTGAAATAGCCAATAGGGATGTACCAGTGCATTTTGACTCAGGAAACAACAAGATGTTTTCCAACGCTCATGCAACTAAGTCATCTGCTCCCTGGAGCCATCCCTCCTCCCTGTCTACTGAGAACCGAACGGTTCCAGCTTTCAACTCTGTTAGAGCAGGCCTGCGCTCACATGATGGCTCTCTGGTCTTCCGAGGTTGCTCTCCAGTGAGCTGGCCCAGCACATTCCAGCTCAGGATTTGGCACTTAGCAAGGAGAGAATAGCTTGTTGGTCAGTTTTCAGTGAAATATAAATAATTCCAGAGGAGAAAAATAATAGTCTTTGTTCTGAGTTTTGCACACACCCAAATTTCTAGCATGTCCTGAGAGATACTGACCTAACAGGCCTCTCCTCCTGGCTACATCAGACCCTGATAGAGAATGCAGGGCTCCCTGGAGAAAGATTTCATTTTCTCGTCCCTGTTCCCAATCTTTCTCCTGATGGAACACTGAGAGGGGATGCATGCTACTGTCATAAGCAAGAAGACATCCATTGTTCAGGTTCACCTATCTCCCAGATAGATCATGGTACTGCTAGAGATTTCTCGGAGAGACCCTCTGACCAAATATGCTCAAGATCCAATTGAAGATCCGATTGAAGATCCAATTGAAATGATTACTCCTGGGACAGAAATCTAATTAAGCCAGGAGAGAGAATTTTTGGACGTCTGGGCATAATTGACTTAAGAGTTTGATGACTCTCCCCACTCCCCTCTTACATTCACAGACACATCCTTGGTAAACCTGAGCGTTGCATCTTGTCCCTTGAGCACATATCTCAGAGGAAGAGATAACCTGCCTACTAATAGCTCTGACAGGGGTCAAGACAGCGCTGAATAGCCTGGGTTGGATTGCAAGCTCTTCCCTAAATAAATCTGTATACACAACAAGATGTATAATCAACAATGAGTAAACTGCCCATACTTGAGCTAGTTGGGGACTAGGAGAAGAAGAAGACTTGGGAATCCCCCAAATTCCTTAGACCCAAACCTCCTAACTCCAAACTCCTTGCCATGGAGTTGATCCTGACTCATGGTGATGCTACAGGACAGGGGAGAACTGCCCCTGTATGTTTCAGACACTGGGATTCTTGGAGGAATTAGAAAGCCTCATCTTTCTCCCGTGGAGCAACTGATAATTTCTAACTTCTGATTTTGTGGTTAGCAGTTCAGAGCATAATCCACCAATGGGCTTCCTCTTGGACTGAAAGTGACTATTAGAAATTTCAAATAAGATATTTTCTAATAAGATATTACATAGAAAGCATATGCCTACTGCAATTGTGGGAAGATTTTTTTAAATCATTAAATTGGGGGTTCAGACAGCTCTTATCACAATCCGTCCATCCATCCATTGTGTCAAGCACTTTTGTACATTTGTTGCCATCATCATTTTCAAAACATTTTCTTTCTACTTGAGCCCTTGGTACCAGCTCCTCTTTTTTCCTTTCCTCTACCACCCTCCCTCCCTCATGAACCCTTGATAGTATAATTATTATTTTTCATGTCACACAGTGACCAATGTCTCCCTTCACCCACTTTTATGTTGCCTGTCCTTCTGGGAGGGGATTATATGTAGATCATTGGGATAGGTTTCCCCTCTCTCTTCCCACATTCCCCTTACCCTCCTGGTATCACTACTCTCATTATTGGTCCTGAGGGATTTATCTGTCCCGGATTCCCTGTGTTTCCAGCTCTTATCTGTACCAGTGTACATGCTCTGGTCTAGGCAGATTTGTAAGTTAGAATTGGGGTCATGACAGTGGAGAGGGGTAGGAACCATTAAAGAACTAGAGGAAAGTTGTATATTTCATAAGTGCTATGCCACACTCTGACTGGCTCGTCTCTGCCTTGTGACTCTTCTGTAAGGAGGTATCCAATTGTCTACATATGGGCTTTTGGTCTCCACTCCTCACTTCCCCTAATTCACATAGATATGATTTTTTGTTCTGGGTCTTTGATACCTGATACCTGATTCCATCGACACCTCATAATCACACAAGTTGGTGTGTTTCTTCCATGTGGACTTTGTTGCTTCTAAGTTACATGGTCGCTTAATTATCTTCAAGCCTTTAAGAGTCCAGAAGCTATATCTTTTGATAGCTGGGCACCATCAGCTTTCTTCACCACACTTGCTTATGCACTCATTTTGTCTTCAGTGATCATGTCGGGAAACTGAGCATCATGGAATGCCAGGTTATTAGAACAAAGTGTTCTTGCATTGATAGAGTATTTGTGTAAGGTAGCAATGCCCATCTGCTACCTTAATACTTACCACACAAATATATGTACATATATCTATTTCTATAGCATTATATGTAAATATATTTGCATATGTACATGCCTGTCTTTAGGCCTCTAAAAATGTCCAGTTGTCTACTTCTTTCCTCTATTTCATTTAATTTCCCCTTGTCCCACTCTCATGTTCGGCCTTCATTCAGGTTTCAGTAATTCCTTTTGGTTACATTATCCTTGATCAAGCACTACCAGCCATCCTACACCCTTCTCACCATTGATTTTTAGATAACTTGTTGTTCCCTTGTCCCTGGGTTTGTTAACACCCATTTCCTTTCTCCATCCTCACCATCTACCACGCCCCCCAAAAACAATCTGTCCCATTGTTTTCTCCTCTAGATTGTTTATCCCACCTATCTTATCTACATAGACATGCTGAGAAAATAATAAGAACAAAAACAAGACAGAGCAAAACCAAACAACAGAAGAAAACAAAACAACAATAACAAAACCAACGACAAAAAAAAAAAAGCCTACAAATAGTTCCAGGTCTGTTTATTGACCTTTAGGAGTGTTTTCCAGTCCAGTCTGATCGGATGCCATGCCTATTTTTGACATTCCCAAGGACTTCGTTGCTTTGTTCCCTTGCTGCTTGGTTGCATGCCCTTAGCGATTTGCCCCGGAGTGGTAGGATCTGATTGGTTACAATTCCTGCACTGTGCCTCAGTGTTATCCCTTGTAACACTATGGGTCAGTAAGGGATGTCATGTCTCGAGGTGGGGTTGGTCCTATGGTCCTCTCTGTGCACTGGCTGCTCTGAACAGGGTGTGGGAAGCTATTGATGGGCATTCACTGAAGAAGGCCATGGGCATCCCAATGTTGGACAAATAAAGGTCCCTTAAACCATATATCTGATGTGAAATGCAAAGTGGAGCTGGCTTTGATTTTTGAGTGCATTCAATTCCAAGCAACTGCACTGTGGTTTAATCCTTGATCTGTTCTTGAATAGGATTGTGAATTTGCTTATGTTTGAGTTTAAGGTCTCTATTGTTTACACCCCTAGCTATTTTCCCTTTCTACCCATAAAATAAGGGGATATTAACTGGTTTACTATCAATGAAGGTGTGCTTCAGGGTTGTATCTTTTCAACATACTTACTCAATATGCAGGAAAAAAGGGGAAGCTTTCTATTTCTGTGAAGTGTTATAATCTTGGGAAAACAGGGGAAATTCTACTCTGTCCTACAGGAGTGCCATGAATAGGAATCCATTCAGTGGCAGTATTGTCAGTATGCCTGGGCAGATAATAGAAGGAGCTGGGGTATTTGAAAAATAATGAAACATCAAGTTTGGAGGAACGTTTATTAACCTTTAATCTACAGAGGACACAGTCTTGCTTGCTAAAAGTGTAATGGACTCACAGAACTTACTGATGAAGCTCAAAGAGTGTACCATGCCATGGATTGCCAACTCCACAGAAAGAAAACAGAAATCCTTATACCTGAACTAATCACGATGGACCAAGAGATGACCGAAGCTGTCCATCATTTCATCTTGCCTGGATCCATAGTCAATGCTCATGGACGCAGCAATCAAGAAATCAAATGGCATATTACATTGGGAAAATCTGCTGCAAAAGAAAGACCTCCTTAACGGGTTGAAGAGCAAAAATGCCAGGTGAAGGACTAGGGTGCTCTTCCCACAAGCCCAAGGATCTTCAATCACCTCTTCAGTGTGTGAAACTTGTACATCGAATGAGGAATACTGCAAAGGAATTGCCGTCTTTGAATAATGGAGTTGGAGACAGTTATTAAAAGTACCATGGAGTGTCAGAGGAAGAAACAAATCTGTCTGGAGGGACAGCCAGAATGCTCCTTAGAAGTGAGGATGGCAAGATTTCATCTCACATGCTTTAGGCATGTTATCAGGGAGACCAGCCCATGGCAAAGGGCATCATGTTTGGTAAAGTCGAAGGTCAGCAGAAAAGAGGAAGACCGTCTCTGGGATGGATTGACAGGGGCTGCAACAATGGGCGCAAACAGAAGAACAATTGTGAGTCTGGCCCAGGCCCAGTCAGTGGTTCATTCTGTTCTACATAGGGTTGCTTTGACTGAAACCAACTTGATTTTTCCTTCACAACCCTCTGTTCACCCACACCCTGTCCTCCAAGCCTGGTCATTCTGATGTCTGGCCTTTTATAAATGTTCTACCTCACATCGCCTCCCACAATGGCCCTGTCAATTCTTTCATTCTAAATACCTACAGAGAAATGGGTAACATAAATTAAATGTGTACTATTTGTTACAGGACACAAAAATGCCATTTGTATGTTTAAAAATCATTCCTTAACTTTGTGGTTGCTAGACTTCTGAGTTTTATAGACAGATTAAAGAGAAAATAAAATTAGGAA
The DNA here is from genome assembly GCF_050624435.1 of Tenrec ecaudatus. NCBI lineage: Eukaryota > Metazoa > Chordata > Mammalia > Afrosoricida > Tenrecidae > Tenrec > Tenrec ecaudatus. Next base: position 303,764,426 of record NC_134530.1, on the reverse strand, counting down.
CTGGTTAAGGGTTCTTAAGAAGTCCTGGTGGTGCAATGGTGTGTTAGTCTGGGTACTTTAGAGAAACAAATCCACAGAAACTCATATGTACAAGAGAGAGTTTTATGTAAAGGGTAAGTGCACATCAAGAAAACATCACAACCCAGTGCTGCCCAAGCCCACAAGTCCAACATTAACTCATTAACCCATTTGTTCAACACCAATTCACAAAGTCCTCCTCCGTCTCACAAAACAGACACAATGATGCCAACTGCAGGAGGAAAGCTGAGTCAGTGAATGTGTAAGCATCTCAGTGATAGCAGGGATCTCCACACCGGTGTTCCAGCACTCAGGGTTGCATTTGGGTAGGTCCATGTGGCTTCTCCTCAGGGATCTCTTACAGGAAGTGAGCCTTGTCAGCTAAAGCAGGAAACTGGCTAGGCAGCTGCACCCTGGTCCAACCACCAGAAAGCAAGAGACCAGAGAACTAGAAAGGCAAGGCTCACTGAGCCATGTATCCCTCCGCCTTTCAATTAACCTCACCTGTGTGTATCGGCCAGGTTGGCACAATAAACTACCTCAGCAGGGGTACCCACACGGCTGCTCTAGGACCCAGAGCTGCATCAGGGTAGGTCCATGTGTGGCCTCTTCTCGGGGATGTCTTGCAGACTCTTGCAGGAAATGAGACTTGCCAGTTGAAGCAGGGAACTGGCTAAGGCAGCTGCACCATGGTCTGATCACTAGAAAGCAAGAGACCCGAGAACTCGAAAGGTGAGGCTCACTGAGCCATTTATCCCTCTGCCCTTCAATTAGCCCCACATGTGTGTATCAGCCAGGTTGCCACAGGAAGATAACTACCTCAAATGGTTAAAGTACTCAGCTGCTAACCAGATGGCTGGCAGTTTAAACTCACCAGCTCTTTGGCATGAGATAAATACGGTAATTTTCTTCCATAAAGATATACAGCCTTGGAAATAGGATGAGGCAGTTGTATTCTATCCTACAGCGTAGCTCTGAGTCTGAATCGAGTTTGGCTTGGTTAGGTTCTTGGGTCCATAAGCCAGGTACATAGTTGAAGTGCTTGGCTTTTACCTGAAAAGCTAGCAATTTGAGTCCATCCAGAAGTGTCTTAAAAAATGGTTCTGGTGATCTCCTGACAAAGTATCCAATAAAAATCCTGTCTAGCACAGTTTTATTATGACCAATATGAATTTCCCTAACCAAGTCAGCAGCTAATAGTGTTTGATTTTAGGATTCTTAACCATCTTCTTTTACCAAGTCAAGAAGCTATGAAATAGATTTAAATCACTACAAATTTATAATGTCAAGACTATTTTATGGCCAACAAACTTCAAAAGGAACCTTATATCTTATTAACGGAAAATCCATTACATTTAAAAAAGAGATCTATTTTTTGAAAACTCATAGAATTTTCTGGATTTTCTAGAAATAGTTCAATGATTCACTCTAAAGAAGGCTTGCTGAAGACTCATGTTGGAACCTCATCCTTGCCCCCTGAGAGGTTAATAGAGGAAGCTTCAAAGCATGGTTCATCAGAAGGTGATTCTTATGCTGAGGTGCCCATGGAGATAAGCAAGTCCTCTGACTATAAAGACCTCACCTTGGTTGCAGGCCATGGATTCTGGTTGAGTTTACACACACCAGAATCATCCCCAACAGGGACTTTTCATCGCTTTGCACAACCTACTGCTTTCATCGGAGGGGAAGCTGAGCCTCAAGAGGTGAAAATACTGGCCAAGGCCACAGTCAGCAGGTGAACCTCACTGACAAGTGAGAACTTTTGTGCATTAAGACTCAGGTGGCATTCGTACAGGAAGCAGTGAAAGGGGTTCGAACTTGCAGAGGGAACCGGCAGTGTATCCAGGGAAATAGTGCCCATGGCAATTAATTTTAAAATTGATTAATGGTGTCTCACAGTTGGTGATGAATATGGTGAGGGCCGAGAGAACACGTTCGCTGGCACCCCCAGCTCTGACTCAAGCAGCACTCAGAGATCTGTCGCCCTTGCTGGACCTTCCAGTCCCCACTATACCTCCAGAAGACCCAGAGGACAGATGTGAGTAGAGACCCATGAGACTGGAAAGGACCACGGACATCCAGAGGGAGTACTTCAGTCAGAGAGCTAGGTCCCGGACCGGACCTTCAGCCTAGCCAGCAGAAGGTTTGTGTGTGAATGGCGTGGCCATTAACCCCGCGCCCGTGTCTTGGACTGCCAGTGTCCAGAAAGGCCCCTGGGTGTCTAGGCAAGACTCTCCTCTCAGAACCACTGGATGACCACCAAGTGGTAAAGGCAAGGTGTGGACAGCATGTGGGCTTCTCTGGAGGTGCAAACAGTGGACCTGTTCAGCCAACAGCAGAAACGTAGCACCTCAGCAGATAAGCCTGGTGATGAGCTTTTAACAGCAGCCATTACAAACCCTACACATCAGAGCTCTGTTCAGATGCACATGGGATCACCATGAATCAGAATGGTCTCCAGGACAGCTGCCTCTCCAGAGCTGCTGGGAAGGTGGGCTAAGGTTAGCTGGAGCAGCAGCAAGACCAACTCGATGGCCTCTGAGGATCTGGCGGGCAGGAGGATGCCAGTGAATTCTGATCTAGGGATACTTTACATGGCCAATGTGGGATCTTCTGGGAAGAAACGGGGAGGACTTTATCCAGTACGATGGTCATTCATGTTAATATGTTCATGCCACCGGAATTCTGTCACTCAAAAAAAGAAGCACAACCCACTTGGCTGGAAAGTTGGGATCACATTTCAATGAAAGGACATTTTGGTGAGAATGAGAGAGTATAAGAAGTGAAAAATTAAAAAGAAGAAATTCGGCATGGCGGTAGAATGCTCCGGCCACTGCTGGGCATGGGGCTTCTGGTCAGAGGGTTGGAAAGTACACTGGTTTATGCACAGGGAGTAGTAAGGGAAGAAAACGGGGCAGCAGAACACTGCATGGAGAACCTAATCCCAAGCATGACCAACTTCACCGCTGAGTGAGACTAAGAGAGACCAAGCCTGACTACCTGATGGTTACCTGGGATGGGGAGAGAAGGGATCTTGTGAAGGGCATTGGAAATGTGACGGTGACGGAAATTTTGGGGAGCTAATAGTGGTGATGGATATAGTCAATGTCATTGGGCTGCACATGAAAGGAGTTTAGATGGAAACAATAATTTATATATACAATGAAATCTCAACCCGGCTGCCTTCTTTATCCAGGTCTCACAAACTTTCTGCCTTTGGGAGGTAAAGTCTTCTATGGCTCCTCTTGTTTCTCTGACAGGTTTCCACCTCACACAAGTTCTGGCTTTTATAGGTCTTAGTGTATCTCTTTGTCACGATTTTTTAAACGATCATTTAAAAACTTGCCCCAAGCAGATTGTGTTGGGGGAAGCTAAGAGATGTGAGGTCTATAAATCTGGGGTCCTGCCAAGACTGTTAAGAAGCATAAGGGACATGGGACATGCTTGGCTGAAAACCAACAGAGGTGGCTGAAGAACCATATCATCGTTCTCAGGATGTAAGAGTTTAAAAGATAAACCTCTGATTGAATTCTGATGAAAACATAAGATGATCCAGCAGTCATAAGCCTCCCCCAAGAATTAAAACAGGGGGCGGTGGGGGGGTAGCTAAAATTCCTCAGTGCTTTAAGATGATAGAAATTCACATTGCAATACAATTCAGTTATTTCATTTATAACCTTGGGGGAATTGGGCTCAGAAATGGAGACAATGCCCACCTAGTCTTTGTAGAACACAGAGGTCCCCTGGCTAGGAGAAATCTTTGATCAAAGTATCTGTACTTGAAACTAATACAACATCTTTGTGACATTAAAAATTAAATGTTCATATCTCTTACAGCAAAAACAATACCCTGAGCACAGGCATTACTGGAAGTCCATGAGATGAACCCTCTCTTTTGGGGTCAGTGTTTACTACAGCCCTGATTGTTTCAGAAAGAAATCTTTATGAAAGGAAATCAAGCACGTTTCTCCAACTTTATGAGTCCTGCAATAACAGGAAGCAAAACTCCTATTTCTGTAGTTTGCCAGATAAGAACTGAACAGTAGATTATTTTGAAGGCATGTGGCACATACTGTTAAAGACATATAAATTACTGTCTGCTGCAAGGTCTTGGCTGGATGATTTTCATTGTAGCTTCTATTTCTGGTGGGGCAGACTCCCATACATTTGTCATTTCTCCAGAAAATGTATAAAGTGACAAGTTGGCCGAGGAGACACTGTGGCTAACAACGTGATTGTTGGGAGGAGCTACACTACCCCAAGGGCATTCTAGAATGTGACTTTGAAGCAGACAGTTTCTAGTGGATGCCTAACATTATGGCAGGTCAGACGCTCTTAGCACTAGGAAGAACAATGGCAAGGTTCTCAAGCAGCCACTGACCTTTACAAAGGCAAGGTTGTAGTGTTCTATGCCAAGAAGTGACCAAGATATATCAGAGCAAGCTAAGGAGTCCCTTGATGGTCCTGGGCTACTAACTAAAGGTTGAAGGTTCAGATCTAACTAGAGGTACCTCAAAAGAGAGAACTTGTGATCTTCTGAAAACTCTCTGTGAAGCCCAGCTCTACTCAGACACTCAATGTCATGAGTTGAAATGGACTCGGTGGTGGCAACCGTGTTAGGCCAGGTTGACCAGAGAAACAAATCCAGAGATACTTGTATATGTGTGTGTGTGTGAGAGAGAGAGAGCTTTATATCAAGAAGTAATTACACACCAGGAAAACATTCCAGCCCAGTCCAGATGAAGTCCATAAGTCCTATACTAGTCCATAAGTCCCAAAATCCCTCTTCAGACTCACACAGCTACATGCAATGAGGCAGAATACAGGAAGATCGCCGGCCCATGGGTGTAAAGTCTTGCGGCTCTAATGGCGGTGAACGCATCTCCAAGGCTCCCGCAGGTCTCAGAGTGGCTCTCCAACAGGAAATCAAGGCAGAGAGAAAGAGGGAGGTAGGACCCTCCTTATGAGAAGGTCACGCCCACAAGGAGGCACCATCAGGCTGTGACCTGATTGACAGGGTAGGCTCCACCCCTGCACTTCAAGCTGACTCATCATTAGGTAACCACCTGGCAACTAGCAGTAGCAGCTAGCCAGGTGAGCAGGCTAGCCAGGTGAGCGAACTGCTCTGGCTGGACTTCCCTATTCATGATTTCTCTTCTCTGGGAACTCAAGAAGGAAGGAGAGAACTCAGTGAGTGGATGGATGGAACATTTTGACTTGGAGAAAAAATGCTATTAGTGAATGCGCTTCATCAGGGACAGGTGAGTAGAGGTTGAAATAAAATCAGTCGGTAGAGTTGCCAGTGAATCTGGAGACTTTTCATACATACTTACAGTCTTACCTCAACCATGTTTTCCATGGAAATTTTCACCCTATGGTCTTAAATGAGATCTTCAAATATGTGAAGGGATACCTTACCATGAGTTAAGCAGTGCACTCTTAATTGCAAAAGCAATGAATCAAACTGCAAAGTCAAATAAAATCTGCTCCTAGAAAGATTTACAGTCTCAGTAACCCAATAGAAGGTTGATAGGAGTCTGAATTGACTTGATGGCCGTGGCTTATATGACCAAGTTAAGACTAGGATTTATTGATTTGTTGTCAGGTGCCATACAGCAAGTTCCAACTTAGAGTGACACCCCTCCCCCACTCAAACACACACCCAACACAATACTGCCAGTGACTTCACTGGCCACTGCAACGTTTGCAAAAGTGTTGCTGTGTTTGAGTCCATGGTGGAAGCCACTGTCTCAATCCATCTCATGAAGGACTTTTTACCAGTCGTGGTGCAATAGCATACATTTTCTAACTATGTATGTTTCATTTTGATACAGGAGCCCTGATGGTGCTGTGCGTCAGATGTCGTGTTCCTAACCTCAAGGTCAGTGGTTCAAAACCACCTGCTGTTCCTCAGGAGAAAGATGAGGCAGTCTGCTCCTGTAAGGATTTACAGTCTCAGACACCCCGTATGTAGGGTCCCTGTCCTCACAGGGAATGGGCTCGGTGGCAGTCAGGTTCACTGTAAAGTTTATCCTGTTAGGCGTCTTTTCACAAGAGGAGAGGGAGGTCATAAAGACAGTGAGACCTTCAAGTGACAATTCCCTCAAAACTCACTTTAAAGTATGTACATTGAAGCCTTGTGTTAGTTGTGGTGTGGAAGTTCTTTCAGGATCAGCATCCAGCTTTGTAATCATGACAACTTATCACTGGCTTCCTTGTTTGCTAAGGCATTGCTGATGTCATCCACTGTTGACAAGAATCTTTAATATGTGACAATGTCAACAATTGTGCAATGTTACTGAGAGCATCCAAATGGCAGAGAGGGAGACAAGTACCTTGGTTCAAATCTTATTGCTATTATGCACCAAAATGAATGCAAAATAAGAAACCATAATCAATTCTCCAAATTCAGACACTGCTTGGAGTTTGCGGAATTTCGCTATAAATTCTAATCGCTGCCTACTCAAAACAGCTGCTCATGAGATGACTTGGGTTTAGGACAAGCCATTATTGTCAGAGCGAAACTGAGCTCCATGGGGTTGTCAGTGATTGTTTTCTTCAGAAAGAGATCACCAAGGGTATTTTCCAAAGCACCTCTGGGTGGACTTGAACTTCCATCCATTTGTCCAGCAGTGGAGGACATTAATACTGTGTACCACCTAGAAATTCTCACCTACTCCACAATAGGTTTATCTACAATGTTTCAAGCTGAATTTCCCCCCTAGACTTTATAAGAAGGCCCCTTTCATCTTAAAACATGATGTAAAGATCATTTCTTTTTTTAATCATTTTATTGGGGGCTCATACAACTCTTATCACAATCCATACATCCATCCATTGTGTCAAGTACATTTGTACATTCATTGCTCTCATCATTCCCAAAACATTTGCTCTCCACTTAAGCCCTTGGTATCAGCTCCTCATTTTCCCCTCCTTCCTCACTCCCTCTCCCTCATGAACCTTTGATAATTTCTAAATTATTATTTTGTCATATCTTATACTGTCCCATGCCTTCCTCCCTTCACCCACTTTTCTGTGGTCCATCCCCCAGGGAGGAGGTTATATGTAGATCCTTATAATTTATTTCCCCTTTCTACCCCACCTTCCCATTTCTCACAGAGAAAGCACCCTGCTCCATGTGAGGCTGTCCGACAGTACCAGAACAGACCAAACAAGCTCTGCCCTCAAGTCAATTAATTCTGACTCATAGTGATCCTCTAAAGCAGCAGTTCTCCACCTGTGGGTTGCAGCCCCTTTCAGGGTCAAATGTCCTTTCACAGGAGTCACCCGATTCCTAACAGTAGCAAAAGTACAGTTATGAAGTAGCAAGAAAAATAATTTTATGGTTGGGGTGTCACCACAACATGAGGAACTACAGTATTAAAGGGTCGCAGCATGAGGAAGGTTGAGAACCACTGCTCCAGAACAAGGTACAACTACTCTACTCCTAGGGGATTCGGAGATTATCATTTTATGGGGGTCAAAAACCTCATTTTCCTCCCACAGGAGCAATGTCTGGTGGCTTCCAATGGCCTGCTCTGGGGGTAACTGCCAAATACATAAATACTATGCAACCAGGGCTCCTGTTCCACAATAGGCACATCAACATTTTTGTAGGGTTGATTACTGTAATTTTGTGCAAAAACATACTTGTACATAAATTGTTTATCTTGCTACTTAATATTTTAAGACTTGTGGCATTGAAATGACCAAGTCAAGGGTATCCTTCTAATACATATATTTAAAACTCTGGATGCGTAGTGCCAAGTTGCTTACGAGGAAGGTTGTACCGATTTGTGCTCCCAAGAGAAGTTTCTGAGCGTGGGTGTGCCAGAGAGAGTGCTTAGGTTTCTTTACTTCAGTCATGAGAATGTGTGCTAGTGGCAAACAAAGCATTGTTGTTGCTCTTCGGTGTCATCTAGTTGGTTTCGACTCACAGTGACACCAAGTACAACCGAATGAAACACTGCCCAACCTGTGCCATCCTCCCAATTGTTGCCATGTTTGTGCCCCTTGTTGCAGTCACGGCGTCAGCCCATCTCATTGAAGGTCCTCCAAGTGTTCTGTGCCCCCCGACTTTACTAAGCAGGACATCCTTTCCCAGAGGCTGGCGAGGCTGTCTGTTCTGTTAATGATTTACAGCCTTGGAAGTTTGAGATAGGACCATGATGAGACGGAATTGACTTGACGACAAAGGACTTTCTCTATCCTTCTTAAAAAACATGTCCAAGGTTAGACAAAGTATTGCCGTGTTCACCTCTAAAGACCTTTTAAGAAATATTTTTGCTTAATGTCAACTGATGGAGGGAAAGTGTGCTTAAGATACAAGGAAGTGCTGGGCAATTTAAAATATATTCAACAAGTGTAGCCTGGGGAAGCATTGCAGGTGCAATTTTTTAAAAGCCCTCTTCTTTAATCATTACAATAATCCCTTGCATTTGCCTCCTGCATCACAATTTGCAAAATACTTTCTTAAATTATCTCTTATTAATCACCATGAGCCTTAGGAGACTCTTTGAAAATAACTCAAGCCCTACCAGAAAACTCAAAATGCAATCACATTAAAAATATATATTACTGTCTGGCAAAATTGTCTGACATTTAAAATGTACTTTCCTGGTTCATTTTAAAATGTATTCCCGTAAAAGATGGCTCTTCTGAGCAGAGAATAAATTCATCGCATGACTCTTTTTTGTGTTTCCAATAAGTGTAGAAAGGTAGGTTCTTCAGTCCATGCATCGGCTTGAAATCAAAGACTGGAACAAAATGAGGAAGCCTTATTTCATGGCCAGCTGAATACATAGTACATACTGAACACACCAGTTATGTTCCTACTTTCCACTCACTGCCTTAGATAATAGCATGGCTCGCTCCCTGTCTCTTACTAGGACTTTGCCCAAACGGCATTATCTCTGTTGGGACACCCCACAAGACCTTACTTAAAATTGCAAGTCGCCCTTCCGACGAAGACACGCTGCACCCTTTCCCTGTTTCATTTTTCTATTGGTGCTAGCTTCCATGGAGTTGGCGCTGACTCGTGGAACCCCCGTGGGCAACAGTGCCACACATGTCTTCATGATCTCATGATGATGCCCGGCTCATCGTTAGAGCTACTGGGACAGTCCATCTTACCAAGGGGCTTCCTCCCTCTTTCCGATCCTCTCTCCACCGCATCCAACACCAGGCCCTCCTCCAGTAAGTCATCCTCTTCTGATACTGGGTCCAAAGCAAGTGAGGGGGCCAATGTTCTGTTGTTCACATGGTTTTCGTTGGCTAATTTTCAGAAGTTGGTCACCAGGCCTTTGTTTCTCCTCTATCTCAATCTGGACTCTCCTCTGAAACCAGTTCAGCATGAAAGGGCTTGCTGGTATTGGAAACACTGGTGGCTGAGATTCCAGCATCCCAGCAACATGTGAGCCAACACACTGCAGCAACCTAACTGATAGGCAGTGGTGTCTTTCCCACCCCCCCCCCCAGAATTTATTACCATGAATTTGTTTGTTCTTTGCTTTTTAGTTGTTTTCACCTTTGTCTTCACATTGGACTGTAAATGGGGATTTTGTCTTCTGCATTTACTGATACCCCTACAGTAAGTGAATACAGCAGACACATATAGTAAGTAACATGCTTATGCATATCATTTGCTGAAAGACAAACTAATTGAATAAACTTGGGGCTGTAGTTAGCTAACAGTGTTTCTATGTAAGGCAGAGAGGAAGATATACCCTTGAGACTGCCTTTGACTTTGAAGCTCACTGCTACTAGCTTTCATTCTATAGGGAATAGAAAAGGCTGAGAAACCTGCATTGACTAAGGCATGGTTCAGCCAAATTCAGCGCATATATATCCAAGGTCACCGCTTTCTTGTTACATGACCCTGGGCACTTGACCAACTTTTGTAAGATTCCATTTCTTCACCTTTAGATAAATGTGAGAGTATCAACTCTGCAGGGTTGCTGTGAAGATCATTACAATGGTGCATTCAACGCATCGAATAAATATTAGCCTCTTGTATCAAAGAGGAAGGCTGGGGCTGTGAGTTAAAGCATTGGGCTGTGAATCAACACGAGGAGGCTCAAACCCCCGGCCACACTATGAGAGCAAGATGAGACTGTCTACTCCTGTGAAGATCTGCAGTCTCAGAAGCTCAGGTGCCGTTCTATCCTGTAGCATCGCTGTGTCCGGAATCAACTTGATGGCAGTGGGTTTGGGTGTTTAGGTTTTATTATTTGAAAGACCCTGTGCTAACGACTTAACATAGTTTTAATATATAAAGTTCCTGGTTTATGCTCAACTACAAACCTAAATGTTGATGACCTGAGCCCACTCAGTGGTGGTCCATGCCAACGAAGGAATACTACTAATAAGGAAGGCCGAAGAAGAGCCCATGCATCTGAATTGTGGTGCTGGCGAAGAATACTGAAAGCAGAATGGACTCCCCAAAGAGCAAACACATAGCTCCTGGAAGAAGCACAGCCGGAATGCTCCGGAAGCATGGCTGGTGAGATTTGTCTCAGGCACTTAGGATGTGTTAACAGGAGAAACCAGTCCCTGGGAAAGGACCTCATGCTTGGCAAAGTAGTGAGGCAGCCCCCCAAAAGGAAGACCTTATACCCGCTGGATTGACACAGTGACTGCAATGATGGGCTGGAACACATCAGTTATGGAGATGGTGCGGGCCCGGGCAGTGTTTCATTGTGTTATGTGTAGGGAAGCGAGGAGCTGGAACTGGCTGGACAGCACCTACCAGCAACAGCAACAACAACAACAACACCTGTGGATCTAATGCAACTAAATACAATCTAATGTAACCTAATGATCTGGCCTTGAATGTAGCATGATCACTTTCTACAATGAAGCTATGTGTGATATATCTCAGGTAAGAAAGCAATCACGTCTCGCTATAGAAAAGCACACACACAAAGGAAGATGGGAGTCATGTGAAGACCATCCATAATCCAAAGAACAAGGAAAGCTTGTGGATACTGGCACAACCTACACTCTGACTTTGACTTCTAGCATCCAGAGCTCTGAGACGATGGACTGTCTGTTCTTTAAAACTGCTACTTGGGGCATTCCCGTTACACCAGAACTGAAACACCAAGACGGCAGGAGAATAGGAGCAGGCCTATTCTACAGAGCAGTGTCTTCCAAGTGGGCTGTACCCTTTGGAACATCCATGAGTGGGGGCTGCAAAAGCAGATAGCAATGCTTTATCCAGAATTAGGGACAAACATTTTTTTAAACGTTTTATTAGGGGCTCATACAACTGTTATCAAAATCCATACCTATACATACATCAATTGTATAAAGCACATCCGTACATTAATTGCAAAGATTTTTAAAGGTGAGTCATACCATACCATACCATACCAAAAAAAGCCATTGTTGTCAAGTCAATTCAGACTCATGCTAACGCAAAATGCGGAGCAGAACTTTTCCCAGAGGGTTTCCAAGGCTAAAATCACTGATGGAACAGACTGCTAGTTGTCTTTCTCCCTCTGACTGGCTGACTGGTGGTTAGAACCACCAATCTGCATTTAGCAGCTGAGCACTTTAATTACCTTACAGCAACAACAAAGAAACCCAACCTACTGCCATTGAGTCTATTCCAACTCTATTGACCCGCGACAGTGTCCCTAAGACTCTACATATTTAGGGAGCAGACCGTCTGCCTCATCTCTCTCCTGCTGAGCAGCTGGTCGTGCTAAACAGGCCACCTTTCCGTTGACATCCCAATGCCTAACCCACAGCGCCACCAGAGCTTCTAAAACAAGGATCAAACTGAATCCCTGAATTAGAATACACCTTTATACAAAGTCAGAAGCTGACACTACGTTCTTTTTTGTCAACCTATAAATGTTCACAACATTGAAGAAGAAACTAAAAAAGCCACCGAACTTCCAAAGGAGAATGGACAGGAAGTTCCTGGGCTTTGCAGATATGCTTATTTGGTTTCTGAACATGCCTAACGGTGCGTCCCTTTTAACCCTTGTCTCAGTCTGCCCAATGGCGCCATGGGACTCTGCTACTCTCCTGGAAATGTGCACTTGATTTTTAGTGAAGGGGTGGGGGCGGTTCATAGTAGGTAGTGAAGTGGTGTTGGAATTAATGAACTCTTTATTTTAAGTCCCCAGTAAGGGACTAAAACAGGGATGGGCTTCAGGGACAGCACAACCCAAATGAGATGACACGGCAGAGGCATGATCGTTCCACACGCATTTGGTGTTAACACAAATCGACTCAGTCTGGTTAAATTGGTAGCAGCTTCGCTAGCTTTCATCTTGCATACTAGGTGAGATAAACAAGACGGGGAGGGGCGTCTTGATGATTGGACCACATCTCCATCTAGATCAGCATGGTTTTCAGTACTTGTCCTCTTCATGCCCCACCGTGACTGCACTGAAATAGGAATGGAGCGAAACACTCCCCAATTCCCCTTCCGGAACCTTGATAAGCAATCCTAGATACCTGGTCCAGGCCCTGACAGGTCCATGTGGACTTCTCCTGAAACATGCAGTGTTTACTCTCTCATTTGCTTGTGGTGGTTAAGAGAGTGGGCATGTCAAACCTAAGCAGGCCTCCCTGAGCATCGCTCTGTGGAGTGACATGGTGGCAAAGGGATCCCAAGGTATTTTCAGTGGCACCTTGATTACTAAAAAAAAAACAACAACAACCCAAAACCCATGAAATTGTGCTCTAGGGTCATCTTTTGCTGAATCCCATAAGTGACACAGGAGCCGAGTACTGGGAGAGTGACCCATTGCTGTCTATGAGAGCAGATGCTCCTCCTCCTCCTCCGATCAACAGTCCTGGAGTATTGTGCGGAGATCAGCCTTCTTTATGGTCTCACCATATTTCCAGGGAGCATGATGTGCACCTTTCCATTAGGTCCCCTTTTGGGATCTTAGTTTTGCCAAAATTGCATCTGAGGCAGGCCTTGTAATGTAAACCTTCTAGAAAGGGCTGTGCATGCCAAGAGTCGATGGGTAGTGAAGTTTGTATGTATTTTGGACAAGGCTTACCTATTTATTTTGAAATTGAAGTGTCTCCAGGCAACCGTGCTCTACAAAACAGCCTAGAAAAGCCCTTTGGCGATGGTTGAGCATAATTTTTCTGTATATATGAGTAAGCTTATGGAGATAATAGGCATAAAAAGCCATTTTGAACCTATGTCCCTCTTGTGTTTGAACTAACATTAGACAGAAGGAATGAGAATCCTACTGAATGAAATAAGTTGTTTTATGCAACATCTCCGGAGGACCAAATTTTGCATTCCATTTTTGCATACTTCACTTTGCATGTAAAGTATTTAGACATGGTATGAATTGGAAAAAGCAATGTTAAAGTTTGTCTCGAGGAGATACATGTATTTCTAAATCCACATTTTCCAGGTAATTTACCTTCTGGGGAAAATGGCTTCCAAGCTAAACATTCCCTGCTCGTTCCATTTCCTCTTTGGTCAATGAAAATGCCTATTTAAGGATAGCTATCAGATTCCATAAGGAGCGCTTGTGGCATAATTGGGTTGCTAACCCCAAGATCAGCAGTTCAAACCCACCAGCAACTCTGAGGAATAAAGAGGAAATGTTCTGCTCCCATAAAGATGATACTATCAGTAGCTCTTTATAAGTTTGTTGTATGAAAATCACTGGTACAAATCCCATACTGGTACAAAAGTTGTCAAGAGAAGTCCTAAAGCATGAAAGCCAGGAGGATTCCTTGTTAATCTATTTATCTTTGTGCGCTTGTTGATTCTAGAACTTGGGTTGGCAGAGACATGGGGCTTAGGCAAGATTGTTGCTCTCCTATTGGCTACCTGCTAGAAGGTGTGTCTTCTGAGTGAACTCAACCAGCACTCATAAACTACAATGAGCTCAGTCCACTTTGCCTTGCCGGGGTAAGCGGAGTTATGATGCTAGGAGATTGAAGATTACTCCTGACGTACTGCTTATGTCAGATTTGCTATCACCTACTATGTCAGGCAGGACCTAGTTTTTTGGGTTCACATCTGGGTTATCAGTGCCTCATTAAATCCGTTGAAATATATGTATGTATTTATATATTCATATACATATGAAATACATTTTTGGTATTATGCTCTGACCATGAACATTTTGGAAGTCTTTGTTGGCACGGGGATTATCCTTGACTTGAACGTGTGTCTTGGCAACATCCTCTGTGTGGTGCTGTTGTTGTTAGTTGCCAGTTGCCGGGCCAATAGGCTCTGCCTCCTGGTGCAGCAGGCTCTGACTTTCCATATGACGGAATGACCTTTGGCCCTGTGCGGTCCCATCTTCATGGTTATGGTTGGGATGTTTGAGTCCATTGTCGCAGCCGTTAGGTCAATCCATCTCATTGAAGACTTTCTCTGTGTCCACGAGTAGTTCACTTTACCAAACGTGGTGCCCTACTCCAAACATGTGCTCCTACTGACGATGTGTGCAAAGTACACGAGTCTACGTCTTGGGCATCATTCGCTAATTTTCAGAACTAGCCTTTCTTTCAACTGTCTTTTGGTCTGGCAATGCTGCTGAAGCTTGGGTTTTACTCTGGGTCAACCGACTGCTCTTTGAAATGTCAGTGGCATAGCTTCCAGCTTCCTAGCAACATCTTCGCCACCACAGGACAGCAAATTGACAGACGGGTGATGGCTGTGTGGTACAGCAACCTGAAAACAATCACCTGGGTCAGTGTAACTGACGTGTTACGTCTTAGCAAGTCTCCGAGGGAAGACTCTATGGCTGTAACCATAGCTAAACTCAAGTCCAACCCCACTGCCATGGAGTCAGTTCTGACTGAGAGTGACCCCTCAGATTTGTAGTGGAGCAGCTAGTCCCGTCTTTTTCCCCAGGGCTCGACTGTAGGGTTTGAACTGCCAACCTTGCAGTCAGCAGTCCAGTGCCTAACCCATATGACCACCCGGATCAGATTCTCACTACTGAGAGCTTGATAACACTTAAGTTCGGGGGTCATTCTGCTGGTCTTCTTCTTGAGAACTATTCTTAGACATCACCATATGGGAGAGCCTGTTTTAAATCCTTACTACTCGTTTTGTCCCAGGGCTGTTTGGACGGTGTGAGACGAGGCACTGTAGAACTGTAGGTGTGTGTTGGGGAAAGGGAGATGCTAATACAATAGAAGGGACACGTAGTTTAAAGAATGGGAACTTGGGTCACGCAGTGATAGATTCTACATCCTTGTACACAGTATCTACAACACTGCTGTCCTATCAGTGTTTTCAAAGAAGGAAGACTTCCATGGAAGGGAATGTTTACCTAAAGATAGCCAAATTCTGGAAGATAAATAAAATAACAAATCTCTACATTAACTTGGATTTGTCTAGACTTTATCATTCACCACTTCTCCAAACAAAGTTTAACGGGGGTGTTGTGACTTAATTTCTGTATCCTAAGGTTCTTATCAACGAGACTGCCACTTCCTAACAACTTGTGGGATTTATCTGTGTTACATGAGTTTACTGAGGGACGTTATGGATATTAGAACATCTGTCTGAGCAGGATGAAGGAATAGTAGAAAATATTTATTCAATTTGAGGACTGGAAGATGGCCTTTTGCTCAGAAGACTTGATTACACACAGTAGCATCAAACAAAATTTAATTCTACTTTAAACACAAACAGTTTGCAACATAGTACGTGACTTAGTTAACCATTGCTGCCAAGAAACCCGTGACTTCTACAGCTTAGGATGAGGCGACAGCAAGAAATCATTAAATAAATCATTCACAAAGTAGCTAGTGCGGTCTGACTTCACTTCTACGGGATACTCAGGGTAGGCAGGCACACAAAGACCACAGAGGCTACCAAGAAGAGGAGAGAAGATGAGGAAAGAGGGAGACTACTGAAGAGACACCGAGGTTCTAGAGCTGGGTGCCCTTCAGTCAGC
Organism: Tenrec ecaudatus; assembly: GCF_050624435.1. Classification (NCBI taxonomy): domain Eukaryota; kingdom Metazoa; phylum Chordata; class Mammalia; order Afrosoricida; family Tenrecidae; genus Tenrec; species Tenrec ecaudatus. Next base: position 303,748,500 of record NC_134530.1, on the reverse strand, counting down.
TTTAACTCATAGTGATACAGGATAAAACACTGTCTGGCCTTGCACCATCCCCATAATCACTGCTTTGTAAGAGTTCATATCGCAGCCACTAGTCATCTCCTTGAGGATGTACTTTCTTCTGTTGTTGTTTATGCCTCTCTGCTTTGCCAAGCAGAATATCCTTCCTCAGGGGCTGGACCCTCTTGAGAACATGCCCAAAGTACGGAAGGAAAAATCTCGACCTCCTCACTTCCAAGGAACATTCTGCTGTATTTTATACAAGACAGATTTGTTGTTATTGTTTTTCCTTCTGGACACCCGTGGTATCCGGGTATTTATCAGTCCCATAGTTCAAAGGCATCAATTCTTCTTCAGTGCCTTATTCGTTGTCTAGCGTGCACATAAGTGTAAGACAATTGAGAATGTCATGGTCTAGAGCACGTTGGTGCTCAAGGTAAAATCTTTGCTTTTGGACACTTTACCGAAGTATGTAGTAGCAGATTTTTCTAGTCCAATATATCATTTCATTTCTTGACTGCTGCTTCTGATTGATTGTGTAAAATAAAATTCTTGACAACTTGAATCATGTCTTTGTGTATTGTGATCTTATTACTTGATCAAGATGTGAGTGTTTTTGGTTTATTGCTGTTAGACATAACCCATTCTGGAGGTTGTAGTGTTTTCCCTTCATCAATACGTCCGTCAAGTCCTTCCCCTTCTGTAAAGCAAGGTGTGCCGTCCATCGCCATACTGCAGGGTGTTAGTGAGTTGGCCACCAAGCTTCATAAATCTAGAGTCTTAGATCATTTGTTTAGAGTACAGAAGGAACAAATATGGTGAAAGGATACACCCCTGACACACACCTGTTCTGATTTTAAGCCATGCAATTTCCCCCTTTTCTGTTTGGGCATCTGCCTTTTGATCCATGTTCAGTCTCTGAATGGTCACCATGACATGTTCTGCAGACCCAGTTCTTTGCAATGATATCCGCCCTTTGGTATGTTCCACATAAATGAATGCCTTTGCATAGTCAACAAAACACAGGTTAATAGTTTTCTGCTCTTCTCTGCTTTCAGCCAAGCACCATCTGACATCAGTAATGATACCCCTTGTTCCACATCCTTTTCTGAATCCAGGGTGAATTACTGGCAATTATCTTTCCATGGAAGTCTGAAACCGCTTTTAAGTTATCTTCAGCACAATTTTACTTGCATGGGATGTAAATGATGAACAGTTTCTGTCAGAGAAATGGGACACTTTTAAAACATAAAAAGGGTGGAGATTGCACAATGTGATGGATGTTATCAATGTCTGAATTGTACATGTGACGAGCATTAAAATGACTTGATTTATATGCGATAAATGAAATACTACTTGATATTTAAAGAATTTTTCATGCACTTAACATTTCTTGAGTACCTTTTAAAAACATCATATTTATGACACAGGGGATCATAAAATTTATGCCAATATTACCTAGAAACCTGGTTCCAGAACCAATTCTTTTTTTTTTTTTAAGCAAACAGGCTTTATTTAGGGAAAAGAACCCGCCTGGGCAGAGTCCCACAGTCCGCAGCATGTGGGCTAGGGGAGTTGCCCCAGAACCAATACTTCCTGTAAAAGATACACCTCCAACCTCCCTAGATATTCCTGCAACTTAATTATGTCTTTGGGCAAGAAGAGTGAAACTCAAATCATTAGAAATTATAACTGCATTACTGAAGGAATACCCAGGAATCCAGCTACTTGTCTTTGCTAAGTTGTGCCGATGACATTGATTTATGGAATTGAAGGTCTAGGTGGTTTTAGTCATTTTACATGTTACTGCAGGGTGGGGTGAAAGAATTAGGCAAGCAAGAAAGGACACCTCACTAAAGAATGTCCCACACCCAGTCTTCATTCAGAGCCGTGGGAGAATTCTACAGCATTGTTTTAAGACTTTCAGACAGTGTCTTAAATATGCTGATCCATTTTCTGAAGGAGTTGTGTGATATGAGCTACTTAAATTGATTGAGTTAGGTCCATTCCAAAATTGTTTTGAGCCTATAAAATAAGGGCTTACTTGACATAAAAACAAGGTAACTGCTCCTCTACAAGCTTTTATTTGTAGATGTTTAAGGAAAAATACAAAATGGAATTTAAAAAATTTGTATCCAACTTTGTTGAATACAAGTTGATCATCGGAAATATAAAACTCCACCTCGTTTATGATTGAAACATTATTGTAAAATGGAATTTGAAGTTTGAAAAAAGTTCTTCTGGTGACTAAAAGGCTCAAATGACTGTTACTATGATAATTTTGGTAGAAATTGCATTGCTAACAAATTTTCTGGAATGCTAAAAAATCTAGTGTAGTATCTCATTTTCAATGTGACAAGTCTAAGATTGAATAAAAGCTCCTCTATTCAATGTGAGGGTCGTGTTTGAGGATCATACTTAAATTCTCTGAACTTTACTCCTACAGGAGGTCAGTGAATATGATCATCCTTGTGGAAATGAAATTGGATAAACGATATAAATTATTCAGTGCCTAGATTGTAACTATTGTTGTTAGTTGCTGCTGAGCCTGTTCTGACACAGAGAACCCCTGTGAACAACAAAACAAGCTACTCCAGCACAGCGCCAGTTCACAGCCATTGAGTGGTATGCTCGCTCAAGCCCGTGATGCGGCTACTGGGTATTTGGCCTGATTTTTAGCTTAGAGAACTTACCTTGAACATTATTTGAAATAATATTGTGGTTTCTACTGACTGGTTTCCAAGTGTGTTGCCACGCCTTTCTTCCTCATCTCTCATAATGAAAAGCTCCTTGGAAATTTGTCTGCTATGAGTGATCCTGCAGGCATTTGAAAGACCAGGACCTGTGTTTGAGCATCACAATAGACAAGTCAATGTACTAAAACCACCCGATAACCTGGAAGAGCATAGTAGATGGTCATTATTAGTTTCCCCTATAATATGTCCACTCCCAACTAGATTCCAGGCTTCTTTAGTATTATGCTAATCGACTTTATCCATTATTCATAAATGTAACTAACAAGGGATGAGATGAAGATTACTCAAGAGGGAATACAAATACATTGCTTGCAACTATAACGGGGTTATTAAATTCATTATGATTTATTATTAATTTTCCGATCCTGGAGTATCTAATCAACACCTCATGAAATGATAGCACATATGTGAATTCTGCAATCCGGGATATTTTACAAAAGGATGACCTATAGGGGGAAGAAAGAGAACTTAGGTGTAGATCAGAGGGCTTCTTCATCTCAAAATCTGTGCGACTTTATTCTTCGCCCTTTGCATAGCTCCTAAGCTCTTTATACCCCAATTTACTTATTGTGTGTGGTAGCATCAGTCTTGTAGTTAGACCTTCATAACCTGGAATCATGCCACAAGCTCAAACGTAACGTTTGCTCCTCCCGCTCTTTCTTCCTCTCCCGCGCATACACACTCCTAATATCACTTCTCTTTTTCTTGTATTTGTTCACACAATTCTGCTCAAATTCTATTTATGACTCCTGACGCAGAGCAAGTGTTTTCCCCTTTTGAAGTTCTTCAGAAAGTCTCTTATTCAGTAAATGGAGGGCACTGTGTTATGGGCATATTTCTTCAAGAAATGTGCAGGGCAAGGTGCTATGGAGACATAGAAGATATTCCTTCAGTGGGTTTGTCATCTCACAGGAAGAGGCTGGATTACAGACAAGTAAATGGAGTGCAATGTCACGGATGCTAGAGGAAGGAGTTTGTGAAGTCAGAGTGGTTACAGATGGTCGTTTCCACTTGGTCGAGGTAGTGAGGTCCTGGAAACAATGGAGATCATGACTTCCATGAATCCAATTGTGCCCCCACCTACCCCGCCTCCACAAAGACGTGTTGGAATCCAAACCTGTACACCTGTGGGCATGGCTGTGTTTGGAAATAGAGTTTTCTTTGTAATGTTAATTAGATCATACTTGAGCGTGGTGGGTTATCCATCTAACATTTCTGGAGTTGTAGAAAGAGAATACTGAACACAAAGACAGGCATGAATAAGGGAAAACAGATGTCATTCAAGGACTGTCTACAAAACAGGGAGCCTTAAGCTATCTGCAAGAAAGTAGTCTACACAGCTGAGACCCTAGGTTTTAAATTAAGCCTTCAGAGTTGTGATAAAAAAGTAAATTTCTGTTCTTTAAAAAAATATTTTATTAGAGGCTCATACAACTCTTATCACAATCCATACATGCATCAATCGTGTAAAGCACGTTTGTACCTTCTTTGCCCTCATCATTCCCAAAACATTTGCTCTTCACAAAGCCCCTGGCATCAGTTCCTCATTTTTTTCAGTCTCCCTCACGGCTTCCCCCTCCCTCATGAAACCTTGATAATTTATAAATTATTATTTATTCATATCTTGCCCTTTCCAATGTCTCCCTTCACCCACTTTTCTGTTGGCTTTCCCCAAGGGAGGAGGACACATGTAGATCCTTATAATCGGTTCCCCCTTTCCGACCCACTAGTCCTGAAGGGATCATACGGCCTGGATTCCCTGTGTTTCAAGTTAATATCTGTCCCAGTGTACATCCTCTGGTCTAACTAGATTTGTAAGGTAAAATTGGGATCATGATAGTAGGGGACCTGGAAGCATTTAGGAACTAGAGGAAAGTTGTATGTTTCATCCTTGCTACATCGCTCCCTGACTGGCTCATTTCCTCCCCGAGACCCTTCTGTAAATGGATGTCTCATGGCCTACAAATGGGCTTTGGGTCTCTACTCCACACTGCCCCCCTCATTCACTATGGTATAATTTTTTGTTCTGATGAGGCCTGATACCTGATCCCTTCGGTGCCTCGTGATTGCACAGGCTGGTGTGCTTTTTCCATGTGGGTTTTGTTGCTTCTGAGCTAGATGGCTGCTTGTTTATCTTCAAGCCTTTAAGACCCAAGACACTATACCTTTTGATAGTCGGGCACCATCAGCTTTCTTCATCTCATTTGCTTATGCACCAATTTGTCTTCAGCGATCGTATCATGGAGGTGAGCACACAATGATATAGTTTTTTGTTCTTTGATGCATCATAACTGATCACTTTGACACCTCATGATCACACAGGCAGGTGTGCTTCTTCCATATGGGCTTTGTTGCTTCTAAGCTAGATGGCCACTTGTTTATCTTCAAGCCCTTACGACCCCAGACACTATATCTTTTGATAGCCGGGCACCATCAGCTTTCTTCACCATATTTGCTTATTCACCCTCTTTGTCTTCAGTGGTTGTGTCGGAAAGGTGAGCATCATAGAATGCCAATTTAATAGAAGAAAATATTCTTGCATTGAGGGAGTACTTGAATGGAGGCCCAATGTCCTTTTGCTACCTTAATACTAACCCTATAAATATATGCACATAGATCTATTTCCCCATTCTCATACATAAATATATTTGCATATGTACATGTCTTTATCTAGACCTCTATAAATGACCTTTGCCTCCCAGCTCTTTCCTCTATTTCCTTTGACTTTCCTCCTGTCCCACTATCATGTTCAGTCTTCATTTGGGTTTCAGTAATTCCTCTTGGTTACATTACCCTTGATCATACCCTACCAAGCCTCCTATACCCTCCTCACTATCAATTTGGATCACTTGTTGTTCCCTTGTCCCTAGGTTTGTTAACACCACTACCTTTCCCCCACCCACCCCCTCTCCCATGTGCCAGAACTGTTGGTCCCGTTGTTTTCTCTTCCGGATTTTTTCATCCAGTCTATCTTATTTAGACAGAACTGCGGAGATAATAACATGCACAAAAACAAGACCAAGCAAAACCCAGCAACAATATACAACAAAACCACCACCACAACAAACCAATGACAAAAACACACAACACAACAAGAAATAAAAGCTTGTAGTTAGTTCAAGGACTATTTGTTGGCCTTTCGGAGTGCTTTTCGGTTGAGTCTGATGGGGTGCCACGCCCTGGCCCCAAAGTCTATTTTTGGTATTCCCTGGGGACTTTGTTGCTCTGTTCCCCTTGCTGTTCTGTTGCCTGCCCTTAGTGTTTTGCCTCAGTGTAGAAGAATCAGATCAGGTGAAATTCCCACACTGTGTCTCTGGTGTTGTCCCCTGAAGGGCTATGGGTCAGTGAAGGACACCGTGTCTCACAGTGGGGCCAGTCATGTGGTCCTCTCTGTGGACTGGCTGCTGTAATCGGGAACATCGTCCTCACGGCCTGTTGAGAATTTCTGTCCTTTAAGAGCACTCACTGGTGACATTTCTGTGACAGCAGCTTTCAATGTGTTAGGCAGTGGCCACAGCAGATTCTGCATATGACTAGGTGTTCATCAAATAGAATGGATGTAAATGGTGATAGCTAGGAAGTTCAGAGAGAGTCTCATGTGAAGTCAAGCTTCAACACCCTGTGTTAAAGCTACAGGACTGAAACAGAGGGCTCAAGCAAGAGTTAAGTTGGGAAAGGTAAGCAATGGCAAATCCTGATTATTTTCTGTTCATTCTAGAGAAGAGGCAATATCCTGGCAGGGACCAAAAGGCCTTGGGGATAAATTGAAAAAAAATGCACATTTTACATAAAATATCTGGAAGAACTTTAAGCTGTCCCCATGAGATCCATTCCTAAATATGTCTTTAATTCCAATTTGTAGGTCAATCAGAACAGGAACATACAGCCCTGAGTGTCACTCCAATGCTTGCCTGAATATGGAGTATGTCTTTTACGTGTCTATGCATATAGATCAACTTGAAAAAAAAAACACAAAAACATATCATGGTTCTCAGGAGAAACTGCGCTGCTGTCAAGTCCTTCAACTAGAAGACACTCAAAATGCAAATGGAGAACTGCAGGCTTCTCTAAGAACAGTGGAGCTCAATGGTGTGGATCCAGGAAAGCTTGTGTGGCTTTGTTACTGTGGAAAAAAAAAAAAAGGAAAAGAAACAGCTGCAAGAATCAGCGAAGTCTCAGAATGTGCAATGTACAAAGTATTAATCTAGAAATTTTTCCAGTTTTCAAAATGAAATGGAATGCTTGAAGGTAGATGCCCTAGGTACTGCAGACCTGCTCTCCCCTCACAACAAGTGTTCTGTCTGAGCCCGTTGAGGTAGTGACTGTGTTAATCCATCCCATGGAGGGTCGTCCTCTTTTTTGGTGACTCTCTGTTGACCAAGCCTGGTGTCCCTTTCCAAAGACTGGTTGTTCCTGATGCCATGGCCAAAATACAGGAGATGATGTCTTGCCATCCTTGCATCCAAGGGACAAGAATTCAGTCAGAACCTGAATACTTACCCTGCTCGTCAGGGTACTTTAGAGAAACAAATCCACAGAAACTCATGTATAAGAGAGAATTTTATGTAAACGTTAAGCACACATCAAGAAAACATCCCAACCCAGTGTTGCACAAGCCCACAAGTCCAACGTTAGCCCATATGTCCGACACCAATCCACAAAGTCCCCCTCCATCTCACAAAACAGACACAATGACACTGACTGCAGGAGGAAAGCCGAGTCAGTGAATGTGTAAGCATCTCAGCACTGGCAGGGGCCTCCACACGGCTGCTCCAGCACCCAGGGCTGCATCGGGGTAAGTCCATGTGGCTTCTCCTCTCAGGGATGTCTTGCAGGAAGCAACCTTGTCAGCTAAAGCAGGGAACTGGCTAAGACAGTTGCACCTGGTCCGACCATCACAAAGCAAGAGACCCGAGAACTAAAACTGTGAGGCTCACTGAGCCATTTTCCCCTCTGCCCTTCAATTAACCCCACATGTGTTTATTGGTCAGGTTGGCACAAAAATGATCATTGTAATCCAATCCTTTGGCTTCCAAATATCAGGAAAGAGTCACACAAGCAAAGGCTTACGTTTGAAATTCTCTGTGTTGCTACAATCACGAGATGACTTATGCCTTCCGTGTCTTCTGCCCTGGTGCCTTTTTCCCCCGCTCCCAAAATGTAGGTCATTTCAGCCTTTTTTTTTATGCTCCGGAACAAGTCAGTCTTTCCTATATTACTTGTTCTGGCAAGGAAGCTCTCTCATCAATAATGTTTTCAGTATTTCAGGAAAATCACTTACAATGCTCCCATCCCCACTCTGCCTCACCTCGCCCCTTGATATCATGCAGATTTGCCAGGCATATTGTGCCCCCTTAAAATATATATTATGATGCTGATATTGATGCTATATTCAAATTATCAATAATCATTCCATTTCAATAATTAAGCCACTGTGTTGCTTAATAATGATGGTAGCTTTCATTAGTACAGAGCTTGTATATGCTTCAGGATCCTCACTCTATCTTTTAATTGTCCCCATTGTTGACTGACTACAGCCTAAAGCTTCCCTAGTGATTGACGATGTCACACCTATTCCCATTGCTTTGCAATTTCCACTCTATTGTCTACAGTGATCATTTCCCTTTTCTTTGATGCATTACCAGCATTTGCGTAGGATTTCTGTTTTGGCGTAGGATTTCTGCAAGGGTAAATTAGAAGAAAACTTAAATACAATGAACCTTCAAAAATGTGTGGGAAAATGGCTTCACCTTTTCCTTCCATTTTTCACTTGAGTTTTTTTGAAGCCCATTACGATAAAGTGACACCGTCAACACAGTATTTATGGCAATGGGATCCAACTTACAAGGAGAACTTTGTGTTCTCTTTCCTCTGCCAGACAAACCACTGAGGCCACACTACATTTCATGAGGGTGATAAAACGTAACGATTATTAGTTACTCCCAGGGATGGGAGGGAAGGGGAAAGCAGAACCTGTGCATAGGAGGCATTGGGTTTGTGTCAATGGGCGTGGAAGGATTAGGAAATGGATAGGGCGAGGGTTGTACAATTTGGCAATATAGTTAAAGTCCCCGAATTGTCTATGCAGACATTGTTAAGATGGTGTATGTTTGGTTATGTATGATCACATCATAGTAAAAATGCGACTAAAATGAAAACTTCAAAATGAAAGAGTGTTTACTAGTACATAACCAGTAAGATGGAGGTCATCAGCCGAGAACAAGGTACACAAATAGAAGAAGCTTTTAAAGGATAGTTGAAGACTAAATAAATACACGATAGGGCTCGAGCGAGTGCATCCTGAGAGTCTTTGTCTGTAGATTATTTGTCCTCTGTAACCTAATTTATTTTGATCATGTTCATATAAAAATGCCTGGCTACTATCAAACAATACTTTGATTTTGACTTTGTGGAATGGATGAGATTACTTGGCCCTGATACAAAACCCTCCATATTTCTAATTGTGTGTTTTTAGAATCTTATCAAACTCAGAGGAATTTGTACTCAGAAGTAGCCACTCTTCAGCTTGCAAAACCTACTTTTTAATCAGCTATCTTATCTACAAGCACAAATTGGCCTTCAATTTGTTTATCATCTTCACTGATAAACAATTACATGTGGGTGTATAAAAAGATTCGTGCTGCCTGTGTGTCGTAACAATTTGAAGATGATTGAAATGTTAAGGGAACAGATTACCTACAAAATTTCCCATATTTTTTGTTTTACACTTCATGTACTTGAATAAGCATGTTGTCCAAGACAGCATATGTGCTGCTTGCATGTTCCTGTAAACAACAAAGGCTATTTTCCATGTGCTAGGAACCCTGACCGTTTAGTTGGTTGCAAGTTGAGCTGCTAACTACAAGGTCAGCAGTTCGAAACCGCCAGCTGCTACACAAGAGAAAGATGAGATGTACTTGTGAAGATTGGCAGCCTAGGAAACCCCAAGGAGCAGCTCCACTCTGTCCTATAGGGTCAGTATAAGTCAGAATTGACTCGATGGCACTGAGTTTGGTTGAGTGAGAGTGCTCTGGGGGCATCTTATGTGTTCAGGCTTTGATCAGGACATGATATTCATGTTGTTGTTGTTGTTGTTGTTAGGCCCCAACCTGTAGCGACCCTGTGCAAAACAGAATGAAACACTGCCCATTCCCACATCATCCTCACAATTGTCCCTATGACTGCCCCCATTGTTGCATGGTGTCAATCCATCTGGTTAGGGGCTTTCCCCGTTTTCGATCCCCCTTTCTACTTTATCGAGCATCTTATCCTTCCCCAGGGATTGGTCTGTCTTGTCAATATCTTCAAAGTATGTAAGGCAAAGTCTTGCCATCCTTGCCTCTAAGGAGCACTCTGGTCAGACTTCTTCCAAGAGAGGTTGATTTGACCTTTCAGCAGCCCATGCACTTTCAATATTTGTTGCCAGCCCCATAGTTCAAATGAAACTTCAGTCTTTCTTATGCGGTGTCCAACTCTTACATGCATATGTTGTTGTTATTGTTGTTGTTAGGTGCCATTGAGTCAGTTCCAAACCATAACCACCTTATGCATAATAGAATGAAACACTGCCTGGTCCTGCTTCAATTGCATATGAGGCTATTAGAATACTCTTCAGAGGTTCTGTGCAGCAAAGTTGCCTAATGCATCATTTGCTCTCTTGACTGATGGTTCCATTGGCATTGGTTGTGGATCCAAGCAGGATGAAATCCTTGACAACTTCAACAGTTTGTCATTTATTATAATGCTATCTAGTGGTCCAGTTGAGAGGAATTTTCTCTTCTTTAAATTGGATCATAAGCCATACAGAAGGCTGAAATCCAAGATCTTCATCAGCAAGTGTTTCAAGTCCCCTTTGTTTTCAGCAAGCAGGGTTGTGTCATCTGCATATCGAAGGTCGTTCTCAAAAATCTGTAGCTTCCTGGGGTACTTCTCCACCTTCCTGGCTTCAGTACCCATTCTCACTGACTTAACATTGGGTAAAAACCAAGACTGGCTATCTCCAGCCAAAAATGAGGAAAGAAAGAGCAAAGAGAAATAACCCCTAGACTATAAACAAGGGGGTAACCCCCCAAATGGATTTTTTTTTCAAAGCTATCTATTTCATTTTTTTAAAACAAAATAACCTTATCACCTTCAAAGTACACTCCATTGCACTTAACCCATTTGTCAAATCTGCAATTCCATTCTTGGAAACATTTTTCAAACCCACCTGTTTGGATGGCTGACAGCACGTCCCTTATTTTTTTCCTTCACCTCTTCTACATTGTCAAATTTCTGTCCTTTCATGTCCCTCTGCATTCGTGGAAACAAAAAGAAGTCACGTGGAGGGAGGCCAGGTGAGTAACGTATGAGGGGCAAGAGAGACATGCTGCTTTTTGTCCAAAACTGGCACACTGAGATGCCTGCGTGAACAGGCGCATTGTCTTGGTGGCAAAACCAGTTCCCCGTCTGCCACGAATAAGGCCTTTTCTTGTTGCACACTGATATACAATCTTTTCAGTACCTCTAAATAGAAAAACTTGATTAGCCGTCTAACCTGGTGGAGTGAACTTCAACGGCACTACAAGTGAACATGTTCATCCGTTTGGGAAGTTGATGGACATCCAGAATGAGTTTGTCATCAATTGGCATTTCATCTTTTTTGAAATGAGAAAACCACGGATACCCTGAGTTTTCCCCATAGCGAGGTCCTTGTAAGCTCTGTTCAACATCACAGCAATTTCTGCAGCATTTTCCCTGAGCAGGAAACAAATTTCATAGCCGCATGCTGTTCTCCAAAATCAGCCATCACAATAAAAGCGAAAACCGCCATTAAGAAAATAATTCACTGTGACCAGAGAGAACCTTCCCAGGTGATGCCACTGGGTGCACTGACTCAGAGCGAGTTGGTTGATGCATTTCAAGCAGGGAAAATGCACACTATGAAAGCTCTGCCCAGCAAAGCTTTTCTCCATTTTTGGGGGGATACCCCCTCATACAATTCCCTATACCAGCTCTATGAAGCTCCTGCCAGCTCGGTGGGACTGCTCCAGCTTTACAGCTTTCACTCCCATGTATACTTCGGTCACAAACAGTACTTTCTTATTGTGCTATTTTTCATGAAGCTCTCAAAATCGTCAGCCAGCCAATTCCACCGCTTCTTAGTTTCTAGTGTGGTTATTGATATATTCTATCATCCTGATGTTTTCTGCTCTTCTAGGTGTTTGGAAGCTAATGCTAGTCATACTCATTCCACTGTCTTGATCGTTACCACTATTCCTTCGTGATCTCAATGTGACCACTTTTCTCCCCCAGCTGCCTCAGTGATTCTCCAAGTCCTTCCTCACTCACTGTCATTGAGAAGATTCCAATTTGTTTGGATCCTGTGGGACGGAAAGTGAGCAGAAAGCTCCTTCTTCCTCCCGCACAGCAGCTGGTGGTTTCAGAATGCTGACCTTGAGGTTAACCTTGCTCCCTAACACAAGCTCTTGGTGACCAGAGTTACTTGTTCAATTTCTTTCTGACCAATGTTTCCTCACATAGCAGCTTTCATTTTCCAGTTGTTCTGAGCTGCCTGGGTTTATGCCCATAAGAGGGGACTTTAAGATGTTTGTGGAAAAATAGAATCAAAAGACATTGGAATTTTCCATGAACTTTAAAGGCCCTCTCATCTTCTTTCACCAGTCTTGCATTCACTATTCAGTTGTTCAGTGCCCCCAGTTTGGTTCTGATTCATAGACACTGTATGGGCCACAGCACATGGCTCAGTCTTTTGTCCCCTCACAGTCCTTGCTCTGTTTGTGGCAGCCATTGTATCAATCCATCTCCTGCTTTTTTTGCTCGCCCTCTGCTTTAACAGGCATGCTGTCCCTTGCTAGAGACTCGTCTCTCCAGATAACAGACCCAAAGTACATGAGATGAAGTCTTGCCATCCTCAACTTCTAAGGAGCACCAGGCTGTGTTTCTTCCAAGACAGATCCGTTTTTCTTCTGAAATCCAGGATATAGTCCATAATCTTTACCAACACCATAATTCAAAAGTATCAGCTCTTCTTCAGTCTTCCTTTTTCGTTGACCATTTTTTTCACATGCATATAAGATGATTGACAATGCCATGACTTGAGTCAGGTGCACCATACTCCACAAAATGACCACTGTCCCTCCTCATTGGTATGTCAATCTCATCAGTTAGTTATTCTTTATCCAGAAAGCACCTCTTCCAGGAAGCACTCCTTGACCTCCAAACTGAGTTAAGTTCCCCTCATATATACTTCTTCACTGTATATAATTTTTAAAAGTTTTCAAGTAGAATGACTAATGACAACATGTGTGTCAGCACAGCACTCTGTTCCAGAGGGATTACAATAACTTATTTTGGGGAAATAGGTTGTCAGGGGATTGAGACAACCCGGGTGGGCTCAAACTTCAAACCTTTCACTAGAGGCCAAACATGTTAGCGTTTGTACTACCCATGGACTCAGCTTACATTTGAACATCACTTTTGTTTTTGTGGTTACACTTTTCACGCTGTTTGGCAATTTTTATTTGACTTGCCCAATTTTTATTTGACTTGTTCAATTTTTATTTGACTGTAAGTTACGTGAAGGTGAGAAATGATAAGTTATTCATGATTGTAAGCTGCCTGATATAAGAAATTGATTCTTACATCTATATTCTACTGGATCTAACACAATGCCTTATATATAACTGTTTGTAAATGTAAGGGCTTTGGAGTAAGTTAAACTTATATTCAAACTTGAATATGTAATTTATTAGTTCTTTGCAGGGCTGGTGTGGAACTGACTTCATAATTTGTAGGACACCGGGCAAAATAAAAATGTAAAAACTCTGACAGGGGCAGAAAAGTCAATTTCCCCTTTCCACAGGCCCACTGCTCCAACCACATCGGATAGGCATTCTCCAAGGTAGCTGTCATCTCAATGCGAGGTCAGGCTTGGTACCCGGATTGAAGGCAGGCAAGTGGCTTTCCTTGTCACTTGTCAAATGTGCCATGGCACCGCCAGCCCGGGGTGAGGCATGCTGCTGCAGGGCCAACATGAAGGCGCTACAGTGCACCTGCTCAACCTCACTCGCCACTGTCTATGCCCAGGAATATCAGGAGACAATGCAGTCGATGGTGGGATTCAGGTCTCCCCCATCAATGGACAAAGCCCCCGCCCTGGAACAATGTGGCAAGAGTCACAGGGCTGGAAGGGGTGTGGAGGACCTGTAGGGGTTGGGCTAGGTACCGAGAGCAGGACAGCATGTGAGCTGAGGTTTCAGATCTCTGGTGCATGTGCCATCGTCCCATCCTAATTCATCTTCAGAATAAAATTCAATGTCGAAATTATTGTAAAATCTCAAAATGAAAGCACAAAACCTTCAACCCTCTTATCCCAGAGTCGGTCCTCATGAGCATTTCTTACATGCCTTGGCTCTGTGACCTAAGGTTTTCTGTGGGTCTAGTTACCATTGAGTTGTTTCTGGTTCCGGGAGATCCTATGTGCACAATAGAACTAAACGCTCCATAGGGTTCCCAAGGATGCGACCTATCAAAAGCAGATTACTGGGGCACATTTTAAAGTTGCTTCTCTGTGAGCCTGTAAGCCCAGCATTTAAGCATTAGCACCATCCAGGAAAGGGACTAAAATGACTTCTCTGAGCCTCAGTTTCTTTTTATACAAATAGGAATGATAGACTCTAGCTGCGATGGTTAGGTTTTGTGTCTAGTTGCCTGGGCCAAAAAGTTTGGTAGGAAGGCCGCCCCCATAAAGTAAACACAAGCAATTGTGGGAAGAATCGTGTGGAGTGCAATCCCTTTGTCAGCTGACAGCCAGATGATGTTTCTGTATGGGTTTGGCCTACATCAAAGGAGAGACGCTATGGAGGACTCCTTCTCCTTGATTCCTTCTGGCCTGGAGCACACATATGCCTTTTGGGGACTTGGGCCAGTGGCCTGCCATGTTGCCTTGATGGCAGTAAGATGTTTTTTTTGTTTCTGTTTTGTTTTGTTTTTAATGGATAAACAGCAGGGTTGTTTCCAATCTATGCTATTACAAGTAAAGCTTCTATACACATTTTTGTGGACATATGTTTTAGTTTCTTTTGGGCAAATATTAGAAGTTGTGTGTGTGTGTGTGTGTGTGTGTGTTTTGTAGGCTAGGTGCTCCTCCGACAGCATCCTCTGTTCTTCAGCTGTGTTTCCTACATCATTGCAATAATCACAAAGAAATCACAGGCAATGCTCCTGATCATGAAATGTACTAGACAAGTTAACAAGTTATAAAAATTCAGGTGAGAAATGCTCAGGGTACAACTGTTCAGGCAAAACAGTTTCTTCTTTACCCGGCCTGTAGGCTCTCTCCGACTCTCTAACTTTTGATCTGGCTTCTGCTCTGCTCAGGTGTTATCACAAAACACTCCTAGGGCTGCTCGCAAATTACCCAAGGACATTCCACTCCACCAGAAACCTCAATTTGAAGGTACTCAGCTCCAGCTTCACAGGCCATCAAACCCAGCTCTCCCAATTAAGTGCTCCAAGACACCCCACTCCACAAGCCACCTTTCCGGCCCCAACGCACTCAGCTTTTCTTGCTCTCTGGACTGAGTGGGCTGCCTAAATAGACTGCCCCCACTTTCCTTCCTCTATCTCATGCTCTGGCTCCTGATGTTGCTGTTGCTCCTCCGAAGCGCCTCTGATGTTAAAACTGTCTCTGGGATCCAGGAGGTGCGATATGCAGAGATCTCAGGGTTCAAATGATACATTCCACTCCTGGCTCTTCTCTCTCTTGCTCATAGCAAAATCCCCTCTCCTCCTTCCTGGCAGACCTAATTTTAACCTCAGCATGAAGACAGTCACAATTGACCTTGCCAAGAATCACTCGCAGGTTTAGGGAGTCAAGATAGCATTCAGGGTAGAATCATCTGCCCAGTGGCTCTGTTGCCAGACCAGAAATGTAGAGGTAAGGAGGCCAATACTAGGGGGCTGGGTGCTAAAAATAGATTCAGTGTACTAGGGTCTGGTTCAGACCACTCCCTATGATTCTCATCCATGAAGCAACTCGAGAACTCACGGAAACTCTCTAAGCTCACTCTGTCTGTCTATGAGCGCCGCGTAACCCTTGCCAGGTCCAACAGGACTGCATCCACCGTCCCTTCCTGTCCTCCAAAACAAGACTTGTAGTGAGCAGTAATTACCCCAGGCTGCTGCTTAAAAGTGGTCATAATCCAAGCTCACAGAAAGCCTCTGAGAACTAGCCATGAGCCCTCACACGGGAGTTCCCCCCTGCCCTTGCAGTCCAGGAACAGAGTGACTACATCGACCACTCCCAACCTCCCTCTCCCG
Source organism: Tenrec ecaudatus (assembly GCF_050624435.1). Lineage (NCBI taxonomy): Eukaryota > Metazoa > Chordata > Mammalia > Afrosoricida > Tenrecidae > Tenrec > Tenrec ecaudatus. The sequence goes on along the minus strand of NC_134530.1, from coordinate 303,732,424 downwards.
GCTCCATGCCTGCAATATGAGTAGCAATATATAATTAGATAATAATTTGCAGCAATTGAAGAGCCACTGGGATATTTACCTGACAGAACACAGTTCCCCAGAGCACAACTGGCAGGCTGTGCAGGATAGGGATAGGAGTGATACAGGAATGTAGCTGCATTGGGGTGCGGGGAGGGATCCAGTTCCAGTCAGCCCCAAACCTACTTCACTACTCTAGTCTCCTTCCCTGGGGGAAAGCACAGCACAGCCCTGATATCAGGGCATCCCACAACAACACAAGGCAGAGGAAGGACATTAACAGTATCCAGCTGGGAGAGGAGGTGAAACTGTCGCTATTTGTGGATGGCATGAGTCTACACATTGAAAATATCCAAAGCTCCACAGTAGGAGTACTGGCAGCAATAGAGGAATACAAAAGAGTGTCAGGATACAAAATCAATAAACAGAAGTCTATTGGTTTGCTATATACATCAGACAAGACCATGGATGAGGAGATAAAGACGACAGTACCCTTTACAATAGCCAAGAATAAATTGAACTATCTAGGGATATATTTAACAAAAAATAACCCAGAAGATTTATAAAAGGAAAACTACAGGACCCTACCTACTACAGGAAACCAAAAGAGACCTCCACAAATGGAAGAATATCCCATGCTCATGGATTGGAAGATTCAATATAGTAAAGATGCCAATCTCACCCAAGGCACTCTATAAGTTTAACACTATCCTAATTCTAATACCATCAACCTTCTTCAAATAATTGGAAAAATTGACCACCAATTTCATATGTATTGGGAAGAAGCCCAGAATTAATAGAGAAACCCCTTAAGACAGCAGTTCTCCACCTGTGGTTGTGACCCCTTTAGGGGTTGAATGACAGCTTCATGTGGGTTGCCCAATTCATAGCAGTAGAAAAATTATAGTTATGAAGCAGCAATGAAAATAATTTTATGGTTGGGAGGTCACCACAACATGAGGAACTTAACTAAAGGGTCACCGCATGAGGAAGGTTGAGAACCACTGCCTTAAGAAGAAGGACAAAGTTGGAGGGCTCGCCTTACCTGACTTTAACACCTACTACACAGCCACAGTGGTCAAAACAGTGTGGTACTAGAATAATGACAGACCAATGGAAAAGAAAAGAAACCTCAAAAATAAAACCATCATCATATCGACAACTGAACTTTGACTAGGGCCCCAAAAGAATCAAGTGGGATGTGAATGCCCTCTTTCACAAGTGGTGCTGGAAACAATGGATATCCACCTGTAGAAAAATGAAACAACATCCTTTGCTCACCCCATGAATAAGAACAAACTCAAGGTAGATCACAGACCTGGAAGTAAAACTCCAAACTATCAGGACCATCATTGAAGGAATCAGGAAAAACCTAAGAACCTCAGCTCACCGAATAATATATAGGCTAACTGCAATAGGGAAGGGTACACACACAGGTGAACCTAAAATTGACAAGTGGAATATACTAAGGATAAAATACCTGTGTGCGCTCGCTGAGAGAGTAGCAAGAGAGCCCATTGACTGGGAGAGGATTTTCAGCAATGACACGGCAGAGGATTTATTATTAAAATCTATAATACCTTCCTAGCCTACAAAAATTAAAAAACAGTTAACCCCCGAGGAAGTGGGCAAAAGACCTGAACAGAAGTTTCACTAGGGAGGAGACCTGAATAGCCATTAAACATATGATAAACTGCTCCTCATAATTAGCCATAAGAGGAATACAAATTAAAACAACCATGAGATACCACCTAACACCCTTGAGGATAGCCCAAGTCAGAAAATCATAGAACAACAAATGTTGGAGGGGATGTGGCAAGATAGGAACTGTCCTCCATTGCTGGTGGTCATGTAGATATGTACAACCTCTGTGGAAAGCATTCTGGCAATATTTAAAGCAAATGGAAATGAGCTACCTTATGACCCAGCTATCCCTCTACTGGACATGTACCTAGAAGAGGTAAGAAATAGACCACAACCAATCATCTGCACCCCAATGTTTATTGCAGCACAATTCACAATTGCAAATAATTGGAAACAAACTTAATTTCCATAGAGAGATGAGCAAATTAGAAAACCCTGGAACATACACACAAGGGAGTACAACGCATCACTAAAAAGCACTGGTGATCCCATGAAGCACATAGTCCCATGGGAGGAAATTATGCTATGTGAAGTTAGCCAATCACAAAAGGAAAAGTACAACATGCATCCAATGAGGTAAGTATAATCAGCACAGTAGGTATAGAAGAAAAACCACTTATCCCACACTGTATGAGTTGAGGTACAGGCAGTCGGATGGGGGACAGGTTAAACCCAAGGATATGCTTGTCATTCCAACATAAAGAAGGGGAAATGGGGGAGGGGGAGGAGAAAAAGGGAAAACAAGTGGGGGGAGATGACACTGGGGGAGCAGGGCACTAATCTCCCCAGGGGAGAGTGTATTGGTTACGTCTCACCATGGAGCACCAAACCTTGAGGACAATGTAATCAGCTAGATCAACACATAAACAGAGGGGGCTACAGGGCCAGCCCCAATCAGAGACAAACTGACTTTGTCCCTAGAAGTATGAGCTATAGAGGACAACACTCAAACTATAGGTCGGGGTGAGGGGATGGCCTGACAGGCCCACACGGAAGCAAACCAAGAAGGAAAAAGAAAGGGAGCTTGTAGACCCCATATTGGTGCACCAAGCCCTAAGGACACCATCGTTGCATGGAACTGCTAAGGCGCAGAGAAGACTGTAGGGCCGACAACAGCTGAAAACATGGTGACTCCTCGCTGGAGCATACCACCGACAGAGGACAATACTGGGGACACACAGCAGCGGGGAATGAACCCAGTCTGAACCCCCCACAGCAGGGTGAACCAAGAGGAGAACATAACAGATCAGTAAAGGGAGCCAAGACAAGCCACAAAGCCACTGAGGAGCCCCCAAGATAGACTTCCGGCTAGGAGGGGCAATTCCCAGAACCCCCCAGGACCAGTGGGGAGACAGTCATATCTATGCTTTGGGGGGATTTTTTTGCTAATTATTATTTGTATGTATATATTTACTCTATTTCTCTCTTCCACTCTTTTTACTCTTTTTTTGTTTTCTTTTTGTATTGTCTACATTATTGTTGGTTTGCCTACCTAGATAAGATAGGCACCGGGAGCAAGCCCCAGGAGAAAGCAATGGACTGGATGTTCTGAGGGACTTAGCTGGGGGAGGAGGCCAGAAAGGGAGCAGTGAGCAAACAAAGCCATACACAGAGGAATAACTAGAGAATTAAAATTAACAACTAGGAGGACTTAGAGATCCTGAGGGTGTTAGAGCAACAGCAATGTAGCAGAGAGGAATTACTAAGAGGCCGAAGGGCAAGCATGATGGTGGGAGAGGAAAAAGGTAAAAGGAAGCAGAGCAAAGAGCTAGGAAGCAAAGCTATGGATAGAAGTAGAAACCTAGGTGTGCACTTATGTAAATATATTAATTCACAAAAATAGAGGTATTGGCTTATGTACATATTTATATGGCAATACATTGAGGTAATGGATAGGCTTTGGGCCCCTGCTCAAGCCCTCCCTCAACACAAGAACACTCTGTCTTAACAGTCTGCCATTCTGTGATGTTCACCCTCCCGGCATGATTGCTGAAAACAAAATTGGTGCGTAAGCAAATGTGGTGAAGAAAGCAGATGGTGCCCAGCTAATAAAAGATATAGCAGTTGGGTTCTTAAAAGCTTGAAGTTAAACTAGCAGAGAAGCAACAACCCCACAAGGAAGAAGCACATCAGCTTGTGCAATGTCCACAGGACCAGGAAACAGGCATCAGAAGATCCAAAACAAACAAACAAGCAAAAACATGTTGTTGACAATGAGGGGGAGGTCAGAAAAGAGACCAAAAACCCATCTGTAGACAATAGTACATCCCCTCACAGAAGGGTCGCAGGGAAGGGATGAGTCAAGCAGGAAGAAGTATAGCACCGATGAAACACACAATATTCCTCTGGTTCTTCGAGGCTTCCTCATCCCCCACTATCATGACCCCAGAGCAGTCTTTTGCTTTGGGCTAGGCCAGAGCATGTACACAGGTACAGATAATAGCTCGGGACACATGGGATCCAGGTCAGATAAACCCCTCAGGAACAGAAATGGGAGTAACAATACCAGGAGGGTAAGAGAAGCTGGCGAGAGGAGCAGGGAGGGGAACCATGGGGGAAGGGAGACAGTGGTCAATATAAGATATAAAAATAGTAATAATTTATAATTTATCAAGGGGTCACAAGGGGGAGCTAAAAGAGAAGCTGATACAGAGGGCTCAAATAGAATGTAAATGTTTAGAAAATAATGATGGCAACATATGTACAAATATGCTCGATGCAATTGATGTATGGGTTCTTACAAGAGCTGTAAGAGCCTCCAATAAAATGATCTTTTTTGCAAAGGGCTAGAGTGGAGAGCAAATGCTTTGAAAATGATGAGGGCAAAGAATGTTCAGATGTGCTTTACACAATTGATGTATGTATGGATTGTGATAAGAGTTGTATGAGTCCCTAATAAAATGTTGATTTTTTTTAAAAAAAGATCTTTTTAAAAAAATACTCACAGCTGAATTACATAATGCAATCCATATCACCTGCCATCTTTTCACTCAGACCCATCAGAAAAATGAAGGTCATTTGGTGGGAGTGCTAAAGGCCATGGCTAGAAGAGCCATACAAGTAGCCCACCGTAGTGTAGTGGGTTTATATCTAGTTTCATAAGAACATTCTAACTCGATGTGTTAATCTGGGTGACTAGCGAAACAAATCCAGTGACAATCATATTTGTACAAGAAGGAGTTTTATATAAAAGAGAAACTGTTAAGAAAATATCCCAGCCCAGTCCAGATCAAGTCCATAAATCTGTGATTAATCCCTATGTCCGATACCAATCTATTAATACCTTTTCAGACTCATGCAACCCATGCAATGACGCCGAATGCAGGAAGATCACAGGGAAGTGGGTGTAAAGTCTTACAGATCCAGTGGTGGTGGAAACATCTCAACGCTGGCATGGATCTCCACGTGGCTCCTCCAGCTCCAGGGCTCTGGCTCAATCAGAATCGCTCCATGTGGCTTGTCAGCAGGAAGACAAAGAAGAGAGAGTGTGTGTTCTGCCTCCAGAGAGGAAGACAGGAGTTCCCAGAATCCACAGGAGAAAGCCATGCCCACACAGAGGCATGGATTGGCTATGACCTGATTGACAGGCTAGACTCCACCCCTAGAGCCTGTTTAACAAGTGGACATGAAATTATGTAACCATCACACGGCGTCTTCTCAAAGTGGTTGCACAACTGTACTCTCTCACCAACAATGTTTCAGAGCTTTGGTTGTTTTTCATTGGCACCAGCATTTAGTATTGTCTGTCTATTTAACCCAATTCCAAGCTATTCTGGTCCATATTGGCATCTCCTTGTGGTTTACCTGGCATTCTATAGTAACCAATGAGGTTGAGCCCTGTTCCATCAGACTTCTTACCTTTTCTCTCTTTTTGTGTCCACACCTTTCTCTTGAGTTGGGTTGTTTTTACATTCATATTGAGTATAGAGATTTTTATATGTCGAGGGGACTGGTCGATTAGGTAACAGTGTGGCGAGCATTTTCTCTCAGTTCAGTCTGTCTTTTCATATTCTTTAGAGTGTCTTTTGAAGGAAAAGATGCTTTAATTTTGGTGAAGTCAGATTTAAAATTGGGGGGAGGTATGGTTCAAGTTTTCATCCAAAATCATTTATTTTTCATCTCTTAATGAATTGACATCTAGTGATAACAGCAGGCTAAGTGGATTGCACACCCCCCCCCCTTCATATCTCATCACCTCTTGACATTACTCTTCCCTAAATGCCACTCGAAGGAACTCTGGAAGATAGCTTCCAAAGAATTGTACTCGACGGGAACCTATTTTTTAAAATTCCCTTGTGCATGAAGTCAGCATCTGGCAGTTATGATGTCTGAGGAACAGGGCAGCTACCTTTATTTCCTGTTTTTCCTATACTCACAGGCACACACTCCTTTTCTGTGCTTAAGACATTCTGCACAGTAAACTCCAGGCTGGAATTTAATCCCTTCTTAAATAGGGATGCAGAGTGACTATGGGGAAATGGGAACATGTGGGATGATTAGAATGAAGTCCTGGAGCCATTTTTAAATGCACCCCATTTGGCAGTATTCGTCTGAAAATTTTACAGGGTCTGACAGAGGCAGTTAAAGTTATCGTCTTCGCTGAAAAGACACAGACTCAGAGAGAAGGCACCTTGCCTAAAGCCACGGTGGGGAGCTTGGAACAGAAGCCAGGTTCCCTATCAGGAGGCCCCAGTTGCCTCTGAAACTACATGATCAGAACAGGCCGCACACAAAAGAGAAACCCACCGCGGAGAGGAAATGTTTTCCCACAAAAGCAATTTCCTCCAATTTGTATTTCAACAACAAATTTGTTTCCAGCCTCAGATGCCACTATTCAGCCACGACCTGTTGGCTTTCAACTATAATAGAGTTTCTCTCATTCTTCAATGATTTACTGGTAAATATTTATCAATAGCGCTTGGCCCTTAGCCCCCATTCTCTGACAGAAAGTGGCGACACCCCTCCCTCATCCCAAGGTCCCACGAATATTTCCCAAGCCCTAATTACTATAAAGGTTCCCATGTTTCTCATGTGGTCTATGAAGTGCTATAAGCATTTACAACGGAACTGTTTAAATAAATAAAGTGCTGTAGATTTTTGCAGGTCAGAGAATTTCATTGAGTTAGTATAGATCCAGAAGAGTTGCCTTATCTCAATAAATTCAAGCAACCGGTTAGTTTTAGAATATTATTCAGCTCGTTCTGTTAAGGTGTTGCAATTGTCCCATTCTTACAATTGCACATGTGTTCATTCTTTATTTGAAACCTGGTTTATTCGTGGTAAAAGAAAATCCTTGATGAAAATTTTAATTATGACACCACTGACAACGACACCTGTGTAAGGTAGTGATGCCACAACTGTTGTGTGCATCTGAAAGTTTCCTCCAGGTCTTGTGTGGGGAACCACAAATTCCATGTCTCCCCACTTCTCAGATGTTTCTGATACTGCTCATCCAGAGAGCTAAGTACTGATCTGATTCTTCTTGGGAAAAATCAAGGATCTTTCTTCTCAGTTTTGATTTCCAGGGAGCGGTCACCTTTTACCTATATTTTTAACTGTACACAAAGAAATAATGAAGCCTTATATTTGTAGAAAGTAAGGGTTATCCCAAGCTGAGTTAGAGAGTTAAGTGAACCTCACACAAAAAATAAATAATTACCTTCAGGAGTACCAGCTTAATGCCTACCCAGGTCTCAAGGACCCCCAGCTACATGAGATCTCTTCTACTTCAGGAAGACCTAGTGAGTCCATGTCAATCTGGTATTTTGCTTCCTCTACCTCACTACCTACCCTACAATTACTAATAAGTTGTTTTTTCACATCCACACTCCCCTATGTCAGAAGCCTTGGGCTGGCTGCTAATGAGAGGGTTGGAGATTCTGATGTACCTAGAGGTACCTTAGAAGTTAGTCCTGGTGATATGCTTCTGTAAGGTGATAGCCATGAAAAACCACATAGGTCATATTTCTCCTCAGATACACATGGGGTCAGTATGAATCAGCATCCGTTCAGGGGCAGTACATTTATCCGTTCTTCAAAATACAGCTCAACCATCATCCTCACTCCCACCACCCCACATGTGTTTCAACTCATTTCATGGCAATCTCCTCAATGTACCATCCATATCCCACCTCCTCCTGTTCTTCCTTGTTTCCTTGCCCTCCAAACTTTGTCCTTGGGTTAATGCTGCCCTTGTGATCTCCAATGGTTGATGATGCTTAAAAAAGGGGTGCTCTCAGTTCCAGAGCCAAGATGTCACTAAAGGCCACAGTCCTGGGGGACCTACCTATCACTAGGTGAGCAGTAAGCCTGGTTTCTTTAATGCTTTTGATTTTTCTTCAACATTTTTTGTTCTATTCTATCCAGGGTCTTCTAATGTTGGGCTGGGCATCATCGAGTCCTCCTGACCTCAGGGTTGTGGAGACTGATGTTTGCATGGTAAATGTAATCATTGGACTACTTGTCTCCATATGCCTTTTGATTTAGATCTCTCTTCTTTCCTCTGGCAGGGAGAGAACAATAGTTGTACTTTAGATGGGTGCTGACAAGTTTTTATGTCTCTATGCCCCAAAGTAGGATGCAGAAAATATTGTGTTGTGAACTGCTATAACAATTGTTTTGGTGGCCCCAAGACTTTGATCTGAATTAAGCCCTTTGTGCTTCGAGAGATTTTTCCTTACACATAGCACATGGTGCAGTGTTCTGTGTTTTCAGAGTATGTCTTTGTCTTCTCTCTGTGTGACTAGACATTCTTCTAAACTGCTTTCAGTGATAGCTAGTTAGTTATGCCTAATAGTGGCCAACTATATGACGGAAGAAAGTAACTGCCCCGTCCTTAACCATCCTCACAATTGTTGTTGTATTGAAACCCATTGCTGCAGCTACTGTGTCATCTTGGTTGACCTCGAATCAAGTTGAGACCTGATTAAACTCTGTCTACATGTTGCTATGGAGGCCTAGTTGGCTCAATAAACCTAACTCTCACAACATCCTTCTCCAGGGACTGGTTCCTCATCACAACATGTCCAAGACATCAGATAAAGTCTTGCCATCCTTGCATCTAAGGCCCATTCTTGTCATACTTCTTCCAAGGCATATTTGCTTGTATTTCTGGCAGGTAGGGGTATTTTCTACATGCTTTGCCTACACTATAATTAAAATTCATCAATTCTTCTTCCAGCTTCCTTATTCATGGTCCAGTTTTCATGCACATGGGCGACAATTGAAAACATCATGGCTTGGGACAGGTGCACCTTAGTTCACTTCTCGACCTGAAATACCAGTAAAGGCTGGAGTCTAATTAATATCTGTGCTCGTTAAGACTTTAAAGGGGTCTTTAAAGAAGCATCAGATTTCCCGAAATGCAATGCATCCTTAGATCTCTTGACGACTACGTCCAAAATCTTAATGGTAGATTTAAGTAAAATCGAATCCTTGACAACTTCAATCTTGTATTCCTTGATCATGAGGTTGCCTAGTGTTACAGTTGGGAGGATTTCTGTCTTCTTTGCATTGAAATTTCATCGATACTGAAGGCGGTAGTCTTTGATCGGCATCAGTAAGCACTTCAAGTCTTTTTGCCTTTCAGCTAGCAATGTTGTGTCATCCGCTACAGTGCAGTAAAATTATCCACAGTCTTTGGAACTCCCGCACCGGCTGGGTGAGAGCAGGTAAATGAGGTGTATGAGCCTAATATGAGGGGCTTCATCCATTTTTCTATTCTTGAAAGGAGAGACTGAGAACTCCAGGACTAGCAAGAAGGAAGAGCCAGGAGTGAAGAGTCCTGTACAGAGAGGTGGCAGGAAAGCCCTGCTCAGACCATGAGGCAGCCAGGTAAAGGCCAAGGGACCACATGGCTAGGAGGCCAACCACCTGAGAGGGGCACGCCTACCAGCCTGACTGAAAGTAGGTGCTGTGGACAAAAGAGCTATCTATATCTTTAACATCTTCTGACCCATTTGCTTTCATAATAAACTCTGCAACTTTGAGTACTGCTGTGAATTCTGTGTGGCCAATGTAAGGAATGGTCAAAAAGTCGAGTGCCAAGGGGGAATGGGGGGATCAAAATAGGGTAAAGGACATTGGGAAATGAAGACGTGTAATGCCTGCTTCATAGGAATTGGCCTTGGGCTGGTAACAAGTGAGTTTCCCCTCCGCCCCCTTCCCCAGTGAAGCCAGAGGAGGTTGCTCCATTTCTTCATCTGGATCTCTCAGGACATCTTATCCACGAGCCTTCCTCCAATTCTGACGTCATACTCTCCTTCACATAATCCAGCTTCTCAGCTTATTTGCTAAGCATACATGGTTTTAAACCATGCAGCATCTCCCTGTCCTATTCAAACACCTGCCTTTAGGTTTATGCACAGTTTGGCATACGCATAATGAAGTGGTTGAGAATACCTAGTCTAGGTTATACACGGTTTGTTACAACTCACATAGTAGAACGCCTTCGTATCATCAATAAAACACAAGTAAACGTGTTTCTGAAATTCTCCGCTTTCAGTCAAGATCCCTCTGACATCAGCAATGATATCCCTTTTTCAACATTCTCTTCTGAATCCAGCTTGCATGTCTGGCAGCTCCATGTATTGCTGCAGCCAATTTTTCACTTGCATGTGCTTTTGATGATATTGTTAGGTGATTTCTGAATTCTGCTGGGTCACTTCTTTTTAGAATGGATACAAGTATGCAGAGGGACTTCTTCCAGTCAGCTGGGCAGGTAGAGTTCTAAATTCCTTGGCACGGACTAGTGAAATACTTCCAGCACGCGTCCAACTTTTGAACCATTTCAGTGGGTATTTCGTCAATTCTGAGAATCTTGTAATTTTCTGGTGCCTTCCGGGCAGTTTGGAATTCTTCAGTACCATTGGTTGTTGAAAATATATTAACTTTGAAATGACTGAACGTAGGCCACTTATTTTGGTTCAGTGACTATGAGTTCCTTCCATGTTCCTTGAAAGTTGCCTTCATCATTCAATATATCTTCCATTGTACCCTTTAATACTGTAACTCACAGTTTGCGTTTTTCTTCCATTTTTTCAGTTGGAGAAATACTGAGTGTGCCTTTTATTTACTTATTTTGGGGGACTTTTCTAACTCAGGTCTGTGTGCACATTTAATTAAAATCTTTTACTTCGTCTTCGGGAGGTGCCCTTTGAAATTTTCTGTCCAATTTTTTGCTTCATCGTTTCTTCCATTCACTCGAGCGACTTTACGTTCAAGGGCAAGTTTCACAGTCTCCTCTGGCATTCAACTTGGTCTTTTTGCTCTTTTGTTTTGAATGACCTTTAGCTTGCTTCTTGTGTGAGGTTCTTGATGTCACCCTACATCCTGTCGGATCTTCAGTCATTAGTGTTCCATGCATCCAATGTTATTCTTGAGAGTCACTCAAATTCGGGAGCAAAGTCTTATTTATGTCTACCACCCTACAACATAGATTCAAGAAGCAAGACAAGTTGAACGGAAAGAAGGAGAGAAGAGGAAGTTCTGCTCCCTAGAGACACAGGCACCTGGATTGTGGAAGTGGGTGTTGCCGAGGATTGGACGGTGAGGGAAAGCAGTGAGGCTGTTTCCCCTTGTGCCAACCCAAAGGGCTGACCCTCACCGCACTAGCAATGCACTCAGCCACAGGGGGGCCCAGGGCAATGAGAAGCCCAGCAATGGAGGAGGAACGCAGAGTGCATCACGTGGCTCTTTTGGTTCTCTTGATTTTTTTTTTGGCAAAGATAGTGTGTCATGACAATGGCAGGGGCTTTCTGTTAGGGGTATTTTCTTAGAGACTGGAGGACTCTGAGATTCACGAACAACTTGGGAGACCATAAAAGCAAATGTGGAATAATCACTGCTAACTCTAAGCCTGCCATTGTCCTAGGGTGAGGTGTACAATGGCATTTAAAACTGAGACTGTTAACTTGATTTCATTCTGGATGACATGAAAATGGTGTTGGCAGTCAGGCGTCATCGAGTTAGTCCTGACCCCTAGTGACCTTTTGCACAACGGAGAAAAACACTCACAAATCGTGCACAATCCCCACAATTATTCCTCTGCCTGAGCCCATTCTCGCAGATTCAGTGTGAGCCCATCTCCTTAACGAGTGTCAGTCTTCCTTGCCTTTGCTAACCCTCTACTTTCCCAAACATGATCGCCTTCTCCAGGGTCTGGTCTCTTGTGCTACCATGAATACAGAATAATGCTCTCATTTTCATATGTGAATAGTAGTATTCTTTCTCATAATATAAGGAAAAGAGAAATCAACCCCAGACTTTTGTCTATTATAAAAATCATCCTCAGGAGCATATAAATGCTCTTTTTAAAAAAAAATGACCATTTTATTGGGGGCTCTTAAAACCCTTGTAACAATCCATATATCAATTGTATCAAGCATATTTGTATATATAATATGATGCTGCTCTCATCATTTTCTAAACATCTTTCTTTCTTTTATTTTTAAGCATTTTATTAGGGCCTCGCCTCATGCATCTCTTATCACAATCCATACATACATCAATTGTATAAAGCACATGTGTACATTCTTTGTCATCATTTTCAAAGCATTTGCTCTCCACTTAAGCCCTTGGCATCAGCTCCTCATTTTCCCCCTCCCTCCCCACTCCTCGCTCCCTCATGAGCCCTTGATAATTTATAAATGCTCTTTATCTTTTACCATTTTCAAAAATTGTTTGAAATAGTCCCTTCATTTTATCATAGTATAGGCTATAAACATCTAGAAACTCCATTGCCGCTCTCCAGGTCTGATATCATTTTCCTTTTCACTTAGCATATTTTCTTTCTTGCTTTCCTTTTTGTGCTGTATAACCAGAGTACATTTCTGCTCCCCTCAATAAAATAAAAACAATATTTAATGTGGATTTCAGGAAGATTTATAAGAAAATAAATTCTATGGATTGGGTGTATTTTTTAAATGGACTTACTACAAACTGAAGGGGGGATGTGTTAGAAATCCACATATAACAATAACCTTAGAGAACCTGGTCTATATAAATTCAACCTTGGCAGTTAGCTATTGGGAACCTTTGAAGTAGTATATCTTGAAAATATTCTAGCTTGTTTGGAGGGGCAAGGGTGGTGAAGATTAAAATAAAATTACTTTTTAAAATTTCAGTTAAAGGTGTTTCTAAAGTCTGGTGTCAAGGTAACTCTGGAACTGAATTTTAAAGATTCTTTCTCAGAACCCTATTTTTACAGCAAACTTAGATTTTATAATGTGTCAAGCTAGTTAATTACAAGTTAGCTAATTACACATTTTATAGCACTTTTCATTTGCAAAGTTGATTTTCATATATTACATAATTTTATATTCACAATTATCCTAGCAAAATTAAGAACAGGTGTTTTGGTACAAACAAGATAACTGAAATTTCATGAACGTAACACTTGGCTTGTTTCTTCATCCTTGTCTCACATAGTCATCATTTCGGCAGATCGGTCTGTGCTTTTAGTAACCAAATTGAAATGGAAAGTTATATCCAGACCAAAAACATTAAGAATGAATCCTTTGGTAACTCTCAGTCCAAGATTATTGTGAAGATTTCTTTAAATTAATTATTTATTTCCTTTTCTGTCTCTTCTGTGTTCTCTCTTATTCTTTAGTTACTCTTTGTAACTTCTGTTTTCATTCAAAATAATTTCTGTATAGCAAACTTGGGTGCAAAATAGTCTAATTTTTCATGGATTATAGTCAAGATAAAAATATATTAAGCATAATTTTAAAACAATCGACCATCACAAGCATGCTCCTCCGAAAACAAACTGTAGACTTTTATACCATTGTGTTTTCCTCTTAGGTTTTGAAAACCAACAGGTGAATATATTTTTCTGTTTGTTTTCATGTGACTGCATTTCTCCACCCTTGCCCTCAAGTGAAACTCAAGTGGGACATTAGTCAAATTTGCTTCACGGATGTTGAACATGTTCTGAGTGGCACAAACACTGACGGTCAAATCCATTCAGAGGTGCCTGACACAACTTCCAGAACTGGGTCACAGAACACCTTATGTAGCAGAGGACCGTTCTGGTGCACACATATTTGCTGTGAATCAGACACAACTCAATGGCATTCCGGAAGGTTTGGAAGAGTCGTTTCTGAAAGTTTCACTGGGCAATGCATTTTCTTTCTTGGCTGCCACCTAGCTTGGCATTGGAATTCCAAGGACACCGTTGATATCTATGGGAACCCCTTTGAAAATGCTTCTGATCCTCACTTGATTTCAGATTTACTAAGTCTCCACAGGGAAAGTCAACCTGTCTTCTGAGATCTGGGACTTTCTGAGATCACAATTGTTTAGCTTTGGGTTTGGGCCCAGACTACACAAAAATGGAGTTGGAATCATTCTGAGTCCAATCTTGTATAGCTGTCTAAGTTGATGTCTTTCTGTTCTACTTTAGGGAGCATTATCCTTCTTATACGTTTAACCATTTAGTTTTCAAGGTTATATTTACACACGATAAATCCATATTCTTTTTCACAACTAAGTATTTGCAATTGAGGATGCCATATCTTGAAAGTACCACTCTTACTATTTTTCCCTATCCTGACATATTTTTGTGTCCTGGCCTATGTATTTCATATGGAAAGGAAATGCAATCTTAGCTTATGACCTCTTACTTTTTAAGGTGAACAAAAACCAAGCACACTGTCATTGAATCAATTCTGACTCATAGTGACATATAGGCTATAAATCTTTATGGAACCAAATAGTCTCATCTTTCTCCCATGGAACTGTTGATGGGTTTGAACCACTTACTTTTTAGTTTGCTGTCCCAACAATGACCTGATAGCTCCTTTTCTTCCTTTCTAGGTGTGTCAAATTGCAAAGCATCCCCTATGATATAAATAGTAGAATGGTACTGTCAGAGTGAGTCAGATGCTGTGCTGCTAACCAAAGGCAGTCCTGCTCCTGTAAAGATTTAGTCTCTGAAACCCGCAGGGGTAGTGCCACTCTGTCCACTGAGTTGGAGTCCGCTCAATGGTAGTGAAGTGTGTTTTATATTGGGTCATGAAGCAAGACTCTCTGCGGTGTATTAAAATCATGCAAACATGTTCTCATGTATTAAGTCCTTGCCTATTTGTGGTAGATTCACTCAAGTGAGCTTCTGTAAATATTCAAAGGCATTCTGCACCATCGTCCCTTGCAGAAATGCTAGACTCTCAGGACACTCCCAGCCCTAGAGCTGGATGGCATGTGTTCTTTCCTTACCCCAGTAGAACTGAACTGCATTACCACTTTTCCTAGAGAAGGCTGTTAGTCTTTGAAAGGACAACCCGCTAAGCTAGGAACGGCAGCAGGGTGTGAGAGAAGTGATGAATGATGGAAGAGGCTACAATACAGAAGCAAAACATAATTGTCATCATCTCTGATTTAAAAAAAACCTAAGATGTCAACATATACCGCAAAGAAGGAAATGATTTTTTTACCTGAGTTGGATCAAATGGAAGTGGTACCTTCATCTTGAGAGATTCATATTTTCCTTTCTTAAAAGATATAACCAGTGTTAAATGTATCTGTAATACCTAATGCCAGGAAGGGAAAAAAAACAAAAACAAGAACACAGCACTCCACTTACAAACCAAGTGTCATTGAGTCGAGATTAATTCATGGAAGCCCCACATGTGTCAGAGGAGACCAGTGTCCCATAGGGGTTTCAGAGTTTGGTTTATTGGTAATTAGATTACCAGACCTTTATCCAAATTTCTTGTGGGTGAACTTGAACTACCAATCTTTTGGTGCACACCTTACTGAGCATGTTAACGGTGCCAGCTAAGGGACTCCAGTCCACTTACACATTTTCTTATTAATAATACTGAGAACATTTCCCATGTTTTCTAAAACAGGTGAGCTCAACAATATAAACAAAAATGATCATTTTGCAGCTTCCAATTCTACCCCTATTGCTTTTTCCACAGTGAAGTTTATACCCAGTGGCCAACTCTTCAGTGGCCGCCCCTGGGCGTTCCAAGGGCTTTGTAACTGTGCTTCAACCTGCTGGCCCACTTCTGTCTACAGCTCTCCTGAAAGGCCCGAGATATTCCTCGCGGAAGTTACCCCCGTGGGGGAAAAGCACAAAACAAATCAAAGTTCTTTGCCCATCAAGTAGATTCCAATTCATAATGATCCTAGAAGACAACATAGAACCCCTCCCTAGATGGGGACTAACCAAACTAATCCTAAGGCGATTGAATCAACGACAAGTCCTCACAACCCTACAAAGTATTTCTAAGGCTATAAATTCTTCTGGGAGCAGATAGCTTCATTTTTCTCCCAAGGAGCAGCTGGTGGGTTTGCACTGCTGGCTATGCGGTTCAATGATTGACTGAGAAGAACCTCAGCAAGGTTCCTTGTAGATAGAGAATGTTGTTGTTAGGTGGCATCGAGTCAGCTCTGACCCTTAGCGACCCCAGGCACAACCGAAGCAAACACGGCAGGGTCCTGTGCCATCCTCGCCTTTGATCAGATGCCTGAGCCCATGGATGCAGCCACTGAGTCAATCTGTCTCATGAGGGCCTCCCCTCCTTCATTTTCTTTTCCTCATGTGCATCTATTGCCAAACAGATCCGTCAGCTGAGTCTAGACAGAACACCATGTTTGGTTACCTATTTAGGATCCATTAGGGGGAAGAGGAAAAGTAAAGTAAGGGAGGGTAGATCAATAAGTACATCGTGCACTGACAATAATGAGTTCTCTATAGTCAAAGCCTTCCTACTAAGGTTTCGTCAGAGACCACCAGCAACCCTCTAGGAAGAGCAGTGCTGATTCTTTTGTATTTATCCCCGACTGCCAGCCATGCCATTTTCTATGTGAGCACTGTAACATTCTGTGTCACAGGTAAATTCAACATGGGCCACTTGCAAGTAGAATGGTACTCAGGTGACTTAAATTTGAAGTTGCTGACCACTTGTCAGATTGTACTGGAAAGGTTTTCCAAAAATTACTTATATTCTTACTGCCTCTTCATCATCAGTGGGTTTTGTCTGATTCAAACTAGTTTCCTGGGTGGTTTCTAGAACAATGGCTGCAAGGCTAGGTTTGGACTGTTTGCTGTTTGAGAACATCCCAATGACATAGTATAGTCCTAACATAAATCCCCATGTATCCATGGATTTAACAACCCAGCCAGCAGGCTCGTCTTTCTCTTGTAGAGAGTGCCTATCGAGGAACTACCTTTATTCAATTTGCTGATCAATATTATTATGTTATTCAGACTAACGATGATGCTTTAGCCAACAAGCTGGAATTTTTTTCCTTTTTTTAAAACGTTTTATTAGGGGCTTATACTATTCTTATCACAATCCATACATGCATCAATTGTGTAAAGCACATCTGTACATTCTTTGCCCTCATCATTTTCAAAGCATTTGCTCTACACTTACAAGCTGGAGTTTTTATCCAAGAAAATTCTGAGCCTTGGTATCATGCAAAGCCTTGGTATCATAGTAAAGCATCAGTAGTTATTTAAGAAGCCAAGGATGTGGTGAGGCTGATAACAAACTACCTATAGTTTATTTAGTAAACAATCCTGAGGGTTAACTTTCTATAAGGCTTTGAGACATTTTGCTACACTCTAATTTTTTTCTGTGTATATTATATAAATGTTTCCAAATTGTTTGCTGCTCCTGCAGGGATTTACAGCCTCATAAATTGAAAGGCAGAGTTCTACTTTGTCCTCTAGGGTTGTTATGATTTAGAAGCAACTCAGTGGCAGTGGTTTATTCTTGCATGTTATTTCTAAACTATTCTTGAAGAAGTTCTTGTTTTCACTAATTATCCCCATTAAGTAGCCACTACATCTCTAAAGAGTTTTCCGGATTTTTGAAAGCTTTCTTTTGCTTATGGCTTTCTTTCTTTATTTACATAAAATCCATTTCTTTCATGAGGGCTGGAGGGATTGTTTTTCTCTCTCTGTATAGGTTCATTGAGGTCTAGCTACTTAAAAGTATCTTTATAACCAAAGATTTCTGGAGGCTGATTTTCTCTGACTTGTTACCTCTCATTCTGACTGCTGGGGTTGTTTGTAGAGTCATTTAGTAACTCCGACAGGATTTGTTTAAAGCAAGACAATGTGCTTGTATGGTGGAGTGTACAATATAAAGCCCAAACCTACAAGTTTGACATGTCAGGCTTGACAGAAGCATTCCTTTTGCAGTAAAATAAACAGTTTTCTCTCCTCCTAGATAAGATGGGGTAATTTTTTTTATTAATCCATATGGTTTTTCTTCTTGCAGAGGAAACCACTAAAGACAACAGTTTTCCAAATCTCTTCCTCCAAGTTTTCATTATCAATAAATGCCTGTGATATCAGCTGAGATTTTTTAGCCCACACATCCGGCTTATATCTTAATTACCATAACTTCTTGTCACAAGCAGCCGGTGAAGTGATGTATGGAAAAACTAGATTTTTCTCTCCTCCCCCACATTCCACCCCTGCAACTCCAGCCCCCTTCGCTCCCTTCCCAACCTCACAGAGCCCGGAAGTCTCACAGCATTCCTGGAAAGTTACATAAGACACCAGAAGCAGATAACATTGTATGTTTTGATTTTAAAATGCAGTGTTTATGCCTGTAGGGAGAGAAGAATGAAAGAATTTCCCTTTCAGGAATCATATCTGGAAGGGCTGACACGGGCTTCCCTTGGAGTAAGAATGACGGCTGAGCAGCTTGGGTGTTCTTTAACGGGCAAAGCCAGAGCAGCTGTTGGGGCTGATTCATGGCCACCCCATAGGTGTCAGTAAATCGGTGCTCCCTGGGGTTCCCAATGGCTGTCTTTTCAGAAGTAGATTATCCTGTCTTCCCCCCAACCCCTCACCCCCGCCCCCTGAGCCTCTTGTGTGGATTCAAACATATCATCTTTAGGTTAGCAAGAGAGTATCCCAACCATTTGTACCATTAGACACTCTGGGTTTTCTTTACTAGTTGATAAATAGCAAGGGTTTGGGGTTATTATTCCTTTTGAATAAATATCAGCACTGAAGTGTCCATGTTAAAGCAAGCTAGGCTAGTTTTCTAAGGAAACAGTAAAGCTGTAAGGTTTTGCTGGGGCAGAGGCACTTGGAGTGACATTTTAGATTAGTATCTTGGCCTGAAATCTACAGTCTTCTTGATTATACGGAAGGAAATGGATGGGGGACCTGAGTCTTGTTCTGGTGGGAAAGTAAGCAAGGGCCATACATTGTTGGCATCTGATCCCTTGTAAGATGCATAACTTGTAGTGACAGGGAGTAAGATCTGTCCACTAGGTTAATCCATCACCAGGATCCCTCCAGCTGTCAGAGTGCAGATTTCTCTGAGAACAGAACTGATGATCCTGTAATTCAGAAGAGGAGAACCTTTTCATAGAAGATGGTAGCTCCCCTGGAAGAGGTGTTAATATATTTCCCCAAGTCAGCATACCATGTAGAATTCTCCTTCCAAGGCCTCCTGACCTTGTCCTTCCCTGTGGTGAGGTCAGCAGCAGCAGACACACACCCCACGGTGGAGTTCAACACACTGCAACTGTGTCCAAGACAACACGGACTAAAGGTCATGCGAGTGCTACCCAATTTCCAGGAAGCTTCTGGGCTGCTCTGTTCTTTGCGGTCTGGCACCCAGAGTGGGAAGCAGAACCAGAGCACAGACTTTGAATTCTTTTCTCCAGTGGGTCAGGTTTGTGAACAGGATTGGCCCCCACCTAGAAAGTAAATATTTTCTAAAGACTCAGAGAGTGTAGACATGACCTCTACCCAGTGGACTTACCACCCAACTAGATAAGTAATAACATAAAGGAAGATCAGTAATCAGTTCCACTCATCTCCTTAAAAGGGGAAGCGATTAAGAAAATGTAGAAATTAAGGAGTAATGAATAGTGTAATAAGTTGAGGAAGAAGTTTCAGCACCCTGCTCCTATTTTTACCTGTGATTTTTAAAATTATCATATTGTTGCCCTTTTAGAAATGGAGTGGTGCTATTGGAAGAACTGAGGGAGTACTTATACAAGTGAAAGTGTCTGCCAAGGAGCTCTCTTGGTTTTATTTATCTCTACCAGCGATTACTATTCGTTTTGTTTATTTATTTTAAAATTTTTATTGTGAATTAGGTGAAGGTTTACAGAGTAAATCAGTTCTCCATCCAACAATTCATACACATGTTCTATGTCATTGACCAGAATTTCTACAATGTGATATCACCAATCCCAGTTTTTCTCTGCATTCTCTGTTTCCATTCCTCCTTTCTTAACCTGGCTGAATATGCCTTACGATACATGCCGCCTTTCTTTATCTGAAATGTTGACGATCTTAAGGTGTGCGCACTTCCCTAGTGGGATTGTTCCCCATACCGATCGATATATATTGTTTGGCTAAAGCTGAACCATGGAGGTGAGTTCATTATTTCCAGATAGGAAACTTGAGTAAAGACCATAGTCTTGGGGGTTTCACCAGTCTTTATATAATTGGTAAGCCTTCTTTCTTTTTATGATTTTGAATTTTTCCACATTTCCTTCCGCTCTATCTAGTACCTTCTAATGTGATCCGTTTCAGAGCATTTGGCAGTGGTAGGTAGGCACCATTTAATTCTATGGGTCTTAGAGTCCTGGAGACTGGTGTATACGTAGTCATTAGACCTCGGGCTAATGTTTTGATTTATGAATTATATTGTTTTCCTGATTTCCTTTTCAGAGTTCTCTTTGATAGTGTGAAGAAATCCAGCAGGTGTTTGTACTTTGATCTTGTAGCTTGCCATATTTTTTTTAATCTTTCAATTAGTTACAATGATTGTCTCACTTGGTCTTTGGTATTTTCTATGTGTAAGATCATATCATCTGTAAATAGACAGTATTTTTTCTTTGTCAACTTGGATGCCTATAATTTTCCTTTCCTGTTTTATATCTCTGGTTAAGAATTCCAGCACAATATTGAATAGGAGTGGTGATAAAGAACATCTTTGTCTGGGTCCTGGTCACAAGAGCAATACATTCAATTTCTCTCCTTTTAAAGCAATGTTGGCCATTGAGATATATATATGCCTTTTATTATGTTGAGGGGTTTCTCTGTTATTCCTTTTTTTGTTGAGCTTTTAAAATCAGGAATGGGTGTTGGATTTTGTCAAATACCTTGTCTGCATCCAACAATGATTATTTAGTTCTTCTTTCTCTTATGTATATGGTGGATTTCATTGATTTTAATTTGAATGTTGAACCATCTTGGCTTACTTGGTATGAATCCCACTTGCTCATGATACACAGACACACACACACACACACACACACACACACACACGAGACGGTACCCAGAAAAACCCCACCTGGAATTGTGCGAAAAACCCCACCTGGAATTGTGCGGGATGGAGCAAGGCTTTCCATTGTATGCATTTTTCACTCTAGGAGAACATCAAGCACCTCGGTCTGGGCTAGTGCACCAGTGGCGTCACCCGAGAAGGTTCTCTCTGGTCACAGTGAATTTTTTTCATAAAAGCAGTTTCCCTCAAACCTTATTTTTGTGTGTGTGATGGTCAATTTAAGAGAACAGCGTGTGCCTGTGAAATTTTGTTTCCTGCTCAGGAAAAATGCTGCAGGGACTGTTGTGATGTTGAACGCAGCTCACAAGGACAGCGCTATGGGAAAAACTCAAGTGTATGAGTGGTTTTCTCATTTCAAAAAAAAAGGTGAAATGTTGGTTGATGACAAACTTCATTCTGGATGTCTGTCAACTTCCCCAAATGACAAAACTGTCAACGAGTAGTGCATTTGGAGTTCATTTCACCAGGCCAAACAGTTGACCAAGCTTTCTATTTAGTGGTTCTGAAAAAAAATGCATAACAGCGTGCAACATAAAAGGCCTGATTTGTGACAGATGGAGGACTGTTTTTGCTACCATGACAATGCCATCTCAGTGTGCCAGTTTGGGGATATATATATATATATATATATATATATATATATCCCCAAACTGGCACACTGAGATGGCATTATATATATATATATATCAACATGCCTCTCTTGCCCCACACACCTTATTCACCTGACCTCACTCTGTGAAACTTTTTTTTTGTTTCTGTGAATGCAGAGGGACATGAACAGACACTGATTTGATGATATAGAAGATGTGAAGAATAAACAAGGGAGGTGCAATCAGCTATCCAAACAGATAAGGTTGAAAACTTTTTCCAAGAATGGAATTGCAGGTGTGACAAATGTGTTACATGTAATGGAGAGTACTTTGAATGTGATAAGGTTATTTTGTTTTCTTTTTTAATTAAATACATAGCTTTAGGGGAAAATTCCTTTTGGGGGGTATCCCCTCATATTTTTAAGGTGTTGGATTCTATTGTCTAGAATATTGTTGAGAATTTTTGCCTCTATGTTTATATTAGGCTGGGTTCTTTAGAGAAGCAAAACCAGTGACAATTATATACATATATAAAGAGATATGTTTGTAGAAGAGTTAAGTTCAGTGATTTAAACCCATGGGTCAGATATGAACCTGGAGGTTTTTCCTGACTCACATGGCTGCCAGGGGCTTAGAAAGTAGAAATCAGGGAGGGCAAGAAACCGGAAGAAGTTGACTCAGCAGCAATTCAGATGTTACAGCAGGCCAGTGGTAGCTCCCCACAGAGCTGCCTAGGGTTAGGAAGCTGGGATGCTAAGAAGCCAGGAAGCTGGGGGCTACTGCAACATATGCATACTGCATACCAGCAAGGAAAGCATGTTCTTCACAGCATCTCATTTTATGGATCTCAAAGAGTCCACATCCCAAAGGCGATGTCATTAAACTGTGATCTGAATGAGTGGTTGTAATGCACCAATATCTTTTTATTGGTGCAGCCAAGTTGACATAAAACTTATCACAATATTCATGAGGGATATTGATCTAGAATATATATTCCAATCTTTTATATAGCATAAAATAGAATTTGCCAGTGAAGTTGTCTGGGTTGAACATTTTTGGTTGTTGTTGAGAGTATTTTAATGACCTAATTCATTTCTTCTTTTGTTATGAGTCTGATAAAATTTCCTATTTCAGTACCTGCTAGTTTATGTAGACAGTGGGTTTCTAGAGATTTGTGCATTTTCTCCAGGCTTTCAAATTTGTTGGACTATAGTTCTTCATAGAATTCTGTGGTTATTCTTTTTATTTTAGTGGGTTCTGCTGTGATATTGCCCGTTCCATTTCTTATTCATGTTATTTGCATCTCCTCCCTATTTTCATTGTTAGTTTTGCCAGTGGCTTGTCAATTTTACTAATCTTTCAAAGAACCATATTTCTAGTTTTAATGATTCTGTCTCTTGTATTCCTGCTTCATTTATTTCTGCTCTAAATTTTATTTCTTTCTTCAGATGATGGTGGGCTTATTTTGCTGTGCTTTTCGTAATTGTGGGAGATGTTAGTGTTAGGTGATGATTTTGGTTCTTTCTTCTTTTTGATGTGTGCATTTATGACTATAAATTGCTCTCAGTATTGCTTTCCTTTTGTCCCAAAGGTTTTGATGTTTTGTTTTAATTCTAATTGAAGGCAGGAATATTTTTAAATCTCATTATTCATTTCTTTTACTGCTCAGTAGATTTCTTTTGTCCCCAGTAGGTTTTTAAGTAGGATGCTATTCAATTATCATATATTATATATTTTTGCCTTTTGCTCTTCCATTGTTAATTTCTAGTTTTATAACATTATGATCTGAGAAGGGGCTGGGAACATCAAACATACTTTGATGTTTTCAAATTTGCTGAGTCTTGCTTTGTGGTCTAACATAATCTATTCTGGGGAATGTTCCATGTGCACTGCAAAACAACGTACATTGAGCTGTTTTGCAGTGTAGTGTTCTGTAGATGTTTAAGAGGACTTGTCTGAATGTGCTGTTTAGTTGTCTGTGTCTTCGTTCAGTTTTGTTGTACCTGTTCTGACTTTTATGGATAGTGGCATATTAAAGACATCTACTGTTATTATAGAGTTGTTACATTCTCTAATCAATCCTATTAGAGATTGATTTATGTAGAATGAGACTCTTTCATTGGGTGTGTAAATATTTATTATGGCTATTTCTTGTTTAATTGAAATTTAATTAACATATAATATAATTATTGTTCCTTATGCTGGTTTTTGCCTTAAGGTCTGTTTTTCTCAGAAATTAATATGATCACTCTTGTTTTGTTTAGTTTTGATTTTTTTGCCATCAGCTCAATCTATTTTTTCTATCTCTTGATTTTTATTCTTGTTTGTGTCTTTGTAGGTGTGTGTGTGTGTGTGTGTGTGTCTATGGTGTGTTCTTATGGATAGCATATTGATAAATTCTATTTTCTTATCCATTCTGCTACTTTCTGTCTCCTAATTGGTGCATTTAGCACATTTACATTCAGTGTAATAATTGATAGGTATGGATTTATTGCTGTCTTTTTCCCGTATTTTTTGTGGTGGTGTTTCTTTGTAGTGTTGCTGGATTCTCAGCACATAATATTCTGTGCTGAGTTCATTTTGTTTGTGGGTTTCCTTGTGATTTTCTCTGTTGCTGTTTACTTAGTGTTCCCTAAATATTTATTATTTTCCTTTTTCTCAATGATGAGAGCATTGATTTTAATTGAGATTATTTTGTAATTCACTAATGTCTTCCCAGGTTGAAAGAAGTTTGATCTTTTTGAAATCTACTTGGCTTGCTTTCCATTTGGAATTTCTGTAGCTACAGTATTGATTTTCTCTTTTACTTTGAAATTGTCTTCATTTATAAAATTGATATCTCTGGTTTCCTGTTTTCAGTGTTGTAGGTTTGTCTAACTTTGGAAACTTTTATATCAAGGTAGATTTCTTTGGGTTGTTATCATGTATGCTAATCTCAGGTTTTCTGTCTGCAGAACTCCCTTTTGTACTTCTTTCAAAGTGAGTCTGGCTTTTACAGATTTCTTTAATTTCTCTTTATCTGCAGTTCATGGTATATTGTTTCATTTGAAGAATAATTTTGCTGGGTTGATTTCTTGCCCTTTCAGAATGGCATATATGCCATTTAATTATCTTCGTGCCTGCAGAATTTCTGACATGATATCTTAACCTAAACGTATTGGTTCTCCTTTTTGGTAGTCTCCATTTTACCTGAACAGTTTTCAAGATTCTTTCCATGTCTTTGGTTTTGGAAAATTCCATTATAATATATATTAGCAATTTTCTTTTGGTATCTACCTTGTTTGAGGTATGTTTCATTCAGTGCATATTTTCTTGTTTTTCATAATATTAATGAAATCTTCCATTTTTAATGTTGTTCTCTCTGCTTCTTTTCCTGTTCTGTAATTATAATCACGTGTGAGTTATTCCTCTTCTTGGTGTCCCACATAATTCTTAGGTTTTGTTTTGTTGAGAGTCCCATCTTTCTCCCTCAAAGCAGCTGGTGGTTTTTAACTCCTGATCTTGCAATTAGCAACCCAATGAATAACCCACTATGCCACCAGGGTTCCTTGGCTTATTTCGTTTCTGTTTTTGTGTTGTTTTCTCTGATTGCTCCTCTTACAAATTTGTATTGAAAGATTTGTCTTGAAGCTCACTCATTCAGTCTTCCATTGATTCAATTCTACTTTTTGTTCTTTTAGTGCATTATCTATGTTTGTATTGCATTACTATTTTTCATTTCTATCTGTTGCTTTTGCATGGTATCTAATTTTTCAGATTTTTTCAATTTGTTCTTGTAGTGTTTTTTTATGTTTGCCAAAGTTTCTGTGGTTAATTTGATTTTTTTCCTGAAGTTTCCTTGATCTTTAATTCAATCCATTGAAAGTACCTAATTTTAATTTTTATATTCCTTATGAAAGAATTTCAACACCCTTTATTCCTTTGGAAAGTTTTCTGGTTCTGTTTTTGGTGCCTTGTTTAAGTCATTTTATCTTGTTTCTTCATTGAACTGAACTTTGTTATCTTCAAGATATTGCGTTGTTATTATAATTGAATTTAATGGACATGTTTTTGATGTGTTGTTCGCCACTCATTATCTATTTGTTGGTGTATGTGATAGAAAGTAGGAGTTTGTGTGTAGTTCTCTGTTTACTGCTCAGGTAGCACAGCTGAAGACTGGTTGTGTGGTGCTAATCATTGCCTATCATTGATCAGGTAGTACAGAGTAGGGAGTTCCCCTCGCCCAGTAATGTAGTTGCAAGAGGTATAGAAATAGTTGCTATCTCCCACCCAGTGGGACAAGCACAAAAACAAAAGAAAATAAACAATGGTAAACAGCAAACAAAATAAGCAAAATTAAAATGTGGGGGGGAAAGCAAATAACAGCAGAATAAAGAAGTGATTAACTAAAAAAGAAAATTTTAATTTTGAAAAAGAGGATAGGAAAAAAGATAGAAGCACAATAAGCAAAACTTGAGAGTGGGAAAAAGAAAAGAGAAAATGGGTATGAAAATGCTAAGAGGGAACAAAGAAGAATGATAAAGGAAATAAAATGAGAAAAACTAAAGAGAAAGGAAAACAGAGATAGGAAGGAAAGCAGAAAAACAAGAACTAGGGGAAGAGAAGATAACTAATAGATAAAGAAGAAAATTATGGGGAGAAAAGCAGGGCACAAAGAGGAAAACTGGAAGACAAGGCATATGGTAGCCAGTCAAGGAGCTCCCAGAAGAGGCTTGAAGTATGAAGGAGTGGGATGTCCTGTCCTGTACAGAGTTCATGTCAACCTAGTGGTGTCTGAAATCAGTGCACCCAATCCAGAAGTAGTTTATGCCGGCTCAGAGAGTGACTGAGGTGAAGGAACTTGTTCCCAAAAGCAACACTTTGGGGTCCACAGCTAGTAGGTGGTTATGAAAGAAGTTTTTACCCTCCTAAGAGGTGACTGGGAAAAGTGACCCATCCAACAATCCTCAATCTGCTATTTTGATGAGGTGGAAGGCACATGCCACTCAGGGTGGCTACTCATGGCAGCCAATCCGCTGTGACTCTAACCTCGGTTATGGCAGGGGCTGTGTAATGGGGATGATGCCACTACTTGGTGGGTGAGGGAGGGGCTGGCTGTGTTTCTGGTCATCAGGAAGGTTTGGGGAGCAACAATTTCTGCAGCATTATTCCTGAGCAGGAAACAAAATTTCGCAGCCACACACTATTGTCGTAAACTGGCCATCACAAAGCATGAGGTTCTGGAAAAACGCTTTTATGAAAAAATTCACCATGACCAGATAGGACCTTCCCAGGCGACACCTCTGGGTGCACTAACTCATAGAGAGTTGCTTGATGCTTGCCTAGTGGGAAAGACACAGTCTGCTCTGCCCAGCACAATTCGGGTTTTGGGAGGGAGTGCCCCCTCATACATTACAATTTCACGGAGCCCCTACCAAGAAGCAGGCATGATGCTAAGTCCTGGAGCTAGCGATATAAAATTCACATAACAAAGAATCTGCAATTACAAGGCAATCTGGAAATGCTCAGGATGAAGCAACTGAGGGAAAGCACTGTGAAATAACCGCTAAAAGATGATAAACAATCTGGAGGATAAAACAACAGGACCAATGGTTCTGGGGGGACATGGGAGGGGAAAGTGAGAGAAAGGAAGTGGTGCTAACAAACCCAGGGGCAAGGGAATAACAAGTGATGAAAAAACTTGGTGGTGAGGAGGGTGTAAGAGGCCTGGTAGGGCTTGATCAAGGGCAGTGTAACCGAAAGGAATGACTGAAACCCAAATGAAGGCTGAGCAGGTTAGTGGTACAAAAGGAAAGAGAGGAAAGAACTAGGAGGCAGAGGGCATTTATAGAGGTCTAAATACAGGCATATACATATGTAAATATATTTATATGTGATGATGGGGAAATAGATCTATGGGCATATATTTATAGGATTAGTATTAAGGAAGCAGATGGACATTGGGTCTCTTATCAAGTACTCCCTCAATGCAAGAATACTTTGTTCTATTAAACTGGCATTCCATGATGCTCACTTTCCTGACACGATCACTGCGGACAAAAGAGGTGCATAAGAAAATGTGGTGAAGAAAGTTGATGGTGCCCGGCTATCAAAGGATATAGCGTCTGGGGTCTTAAAGGCTTGAAGGTAAACAAGCGGCCATCTAGCTCAGAAGCAACAAAGCCCCCATGGAAGAAGCACACCAGCCTGTGTGATCATGAGGTGTCGACAGGATCATGTATTGGGCATCAAAAAAAAAAATCAACTATGAATGAAGGGGAGTGTGGAGTGGGGACCCAAAGCCTATTTTTAAGCAAATGGACATACCCTTACAGAAGGGTTACAGGGAGGAGACCAGCCAGTCAGAGTACAGTGTAGTAATGATGAAACATACAACTTTGATGATCATTCTCACCCCCCCCCCCCGCCCCACTATCATGATCCCAATTCTACCTTACCAATCTGGCTAGACCAGAGATGTACACTGGTACACATAGGAACTGGAAACACAGGGAATTCAGGGCCGATGTACCCCTCAGGACCAGTGGTGAGAGTGGTAATACTGGGAGGGTGGAGGGAAGATGGGTTGGAAGGTGAGAACCAATCACAAGGATCTACATATAACCCCCTCCCTGGGTGATGGACAACAGAAAAGTGGGTGAAGGGACACGTCGGACAGTATAATATATGACAAAATAATAATAAATGATAAGTTTTCAAGAGTTCATGAAGGAGGTGTGGGGAAGAAGGGGGAAAATGAGGAGCTGATATCAAGGTCTCAAGTAGAAAGCAAATATTTTGAGAATGATGATGGCAAAAAAATGTATAAATGTGCTTGACCCAATGGATGGATGTATGGATTGTGATAAGATTTGTAAGAGCCCCCAATAAAATGATTTTTTTTAAAGATGATCTTGAGTATCACTTTCTCTTGTTCTTTTATATGATAAAATGTATACCACGTAATTCAGTTTTCTCATTTATAACATGGGAACACTTAGGTATTTGCTTTGCTGATGGAGGCACATCCTTATGGAAGACAAAAGGTGACCTCTGTTTCTTCTCTTATTAGAACTGGTCCTTCTTGAAGCCTCTATTATTTTGTGGGCATAAGCTCCAGACTGATGTAGCAAGCTCTTGCGCTGCTGGGTGTGAACCCATTTCAATGGCTTAATCCTTGCGCAAGAGTAGCTCATTGAATTGCCATTCATACTAGACTGTATGTAAATAGGGAGATTCATTTGTCGAGTATTTTATGTTCAGATAGACCTAGGAAGAAATTATAGCAGTTACCATTCATTCCATCAAAATAATCCAGTAATATACTGACAAATAGCATCTTGTTCCAGCTACTTAACAGAGCAACTCATCCAAAGGATTATGTCCAAATAAAGACTTTGATTTTAACTATTTGCAAAATTATGCATCAAAAGCTCTTTGAGAGAAGTTTGCACTCATAATGAGGAACTTCCACATTAGACTTAACATCTAAGATAGAATGAAGAGTTTGGGGGAGGTAGCACCAATGGTATGTCTCTTATTTGAATGTTTTTGCAGTTCCCACTATGGGGCCTCCTATCAAAAGAATTCAAAACAAGTGGAACTTGAAAATGTCATAGACAACATTTGCAACACAATGACAAAAATTCAGGAGGCAAGCAAAATAACAACTCAGCAAATGGGAATTAAGACATCTTCCAACCATGTTGTGAAATAGACATTTACGGTTGAGGAAACTAAGGCTTTAAGAGATTCAGCTACTGAAATATAGCCACCTAAGATTAGCTTTCACTGACTTTAAAACCTGCAACCTTAATCTTATGCAATACTCTTCCACATCAGTCATTTACTTATGTCAGTTGGACTGGGTCCAACAAGGAAAGAGCTAAGGCTACCTTAGGTTCTAACGCCTTAACAATCAAGTAGCATTTAACATAAATCATCCTTTAGAGCAGGGCTTGGCAAAGTACTGTCTGACTGTCACTTTAAATGGCGTTTTATTTGTACACATTCATTTATATACTATCTATAGCTATTGTCAAGCTCTAATGGCAGATTTGGTGCATTCAAACAGTGACATTGATGAGGAAGATTGAAATGACCATGGATTACCATCTGTCTTGGAAAAGGTAAAGGCAGAATACTCCTTGAAAGGAAG
This sequence comes from Tenrec ecaudatus, assembly GCF_050624435.1. Taxonomy (NCBI): domain Eukaryota; kingdom Metazoa; phylum Chordata; class Mammalia; order Afrosoricida; family Tenrecidae; genus Tenrec; species Tenrec ecaudatus. The sequence continues at coordinate 303,702,749 of NC_134530.1, read as the reverse complement.
GATGGCTAGACTTCCTCTCATGTATTTTGGGCATGTTATCAGAAGACACTTGTGCCTGGAGGAAAACATCCTGCTTGGTAAAGCAGAGGGTCAGGAAAGACCCTCAATGAGATGGATTGCTTATAAGCTTATAAGAAAGGTCTTGAATTTTCTTAGTTTTGAATATTCAAACAAGCATACAACGATTAAAAGATCATGTTCCCTCTCTTTCTTAAGTGAATAGTTCTTATTTCTCTAATGATACATTCTCATTAGCTTATAAGCATGCTTTTATTTCTCCCAAACAGACACAAAATCTTCCAATTGCACCACCTCTTAACACCTCCTTGAAGTGAAATTTCTTCAAAGCTTTCTTCAGTTGATTTCCTCTCACTACCTTTTATATTTATCCAATCGAGCCTTCACTCTCCCCATCAGAGAGCTAACTCCTATATGACTGCATGCAGCACTCTGTCAAATGTTGGAAGCCTTATTAGGGAGATATGAACCCTGATGGTGCAGCGGTTCTGCAGTGGGCTGCTAATGACAAGGTCAGCAGTTTGAAACCACCAACCGCTCTGTGGGAGAAAGATGAAACTGGCTCCCATAAAGAATTAGTCTTGGGAAACTCCAAAGGCAGTTCTATACTGTCTTATAGGATCATTATGAGTCTGAATCAACTCAAAGGCAATGACAAATCCAAATAATCACATTTTAATGTGAAAAAAAGATCATGGGTTTTAACAAAATACCAACCTCCATTGCTTGGTAGTTATATACTATCATCCATTTTTGTGTTAATAGAAGTCATAAAGTTATAGAAACGAAGAAGTCCTTATGCTAAAATGATAGCTTTCTTACATTCTTATTCTCAGTGATTGGCAAAATGTACCACCCAACTTCACAAACATTATAGGTAACTTTTTCAGATCACTGATTTTTTTTAAGTATAGCCAGATACCTGAATTTTTTCTTCTTTACTTACTCAAAAGGTATAAAATGACTGGGAAGATAGGTTGTCCATGACTTATGTTGTATTATAGTTACAACAAACTGCACTTATGACTGTCTGATGATTTTTGTGTGTGTGGTTGCTGATGCTGAGGGTACATGTGATCATTTGTAATAAGCACTGTATACAATGAGGTACTGCATAACTTGCTGATGTTATTATTGCAGATGTTCACTCACCGACGTTCAATGTTATAATGTAGCATTCAAACAACTGTCAGGCATCAAACTATGGCTAGTCTACAGTGCAGTCAGTTTAGGTGTTGGGAGCCTTAAGGGATAGATAGTTGGACAATGCCCAACTCTACCAACATATACAACGGAACTGTCAGGAGTCCAACAGCCATTTCAACTTCACTGTAGATCGGGCCCGTAGCAGGATTGTACTCAGGGATATGTACCATAAGAAACATCGGTGACTCTTGTGAAGCCAAGTTTTTCCAATCTCTCATAGTGCAATACCTGCACTGCTTATACCCCCAATAGTGTGTCTGGTAAAAGAAGGCATACCACTAGAGGTTCTAAAGCAAACAAGAAGGCAAGGAAGGCTCTAGGCATGGTTATTAAAATGAAGATCAGTACAGTGTAAAGAACAGAAAGAAAGTCAGTTACATAGTATATGAAAAAAAAATCATTGCCTTATTCAATCATTTCTGCAAGCATAAAAGATCAAAATAAGGTTTTGAAGAGAGTTAAAGGAGTAATTGGCATAAATTTGACCATTTTACTGAAGAGATAAAGTCAATCTATGAGATGGAGAAGCTGTTGGTGATTCGGATAGATTTAATCCAAAAGAGCTTTTCTACGAGTTTACTGACTATTCAAAGGAACCCCAGGGACCTGCGTATGTTTTTTAAAAGATGAAGGAACAATAGCAGGATTGTTGTGAGTTCTTTGCTGGCACTGGGGGCTGGTGTGGTGGCTTCAATGAAGAGCTGGCGTCCCTAAGCTCAGTAGAGGAGCAGCAAGTGCTGAAAGACACAGGAGGAAGAATAGCTGTCAGAGCAGATGTTCAACATGGTGGAAACAGATGGTTTTGGAAAAGGATACCAGAACAGATCCGTCATCAACAAAGAGGCAAAGTTGATGCCTGACTTAAACACAGAATCATGCTGTTACTCTGAGAACATTTTAGTAGACTTAAATTAAAACCATTCCTTGGTTATTGTCCTGAAAACCCCCAGAATTCAAAAGCAGTGCCAACAACAGCCTGCCAATCTATTACAGAAGCACCTCCAAGATGTAGATGATGAATTGAGTTAGTTGAAGACTGGTTATTAAATTGTATCATTTCAATTACCAACTGCTCCTTGTTAATACCACAGAATATCTCCTGCCATGTACCTAATTTAAAGCAAGATGTGAAAGTATTTTTTCTACCTCCCAAGGCAACAGCTGTGATTCAGCCCATGGGTCGAGATGGAATCACCACTTTTGTGGCACACTACCTACCGACTATGTTTACTCAGACAATGAACTGCAACAGATGGAGCTAGGGTACCATGATGCAGTTTCTGGATGAAATATTATATTCTTCCGTCTACTTGGGTCATTGCATCTTCTAAAGAAGAAGGTACAGGAAAATTCATGCAAAGAATTTGGGAAAATTTGCTGAGTTAGGTGAACAGACTCCAGTAGGTTCAGGATATCATAGAAGAGATTTACAGAAACATTATTTAGATAGATCGGAGAATTGTTTCTATGACAAGAACATAGTGACTGTTACATGTCAACTTATGGTTTTGGGGGCTTTGGAAATTATGAGGTAGTCATGATGCGATCTACTATGAGCAGTCAATCTATTACAAGACATTTCCTGTGGGATATGATCTGTGTATAACATAAGAGGATGCTCTGGGCCTGCTCGCTTGTTTTTTGCTGGATCTCGGTGCTGCATCCAGCTCATCATGGGACGTTCAGTTCTTTAGACAGTCATAATGTCTGATGACCCTAGGAATCATTAGCTTTCCATCCTACCAGCCAAACTTGGAATGATTTGCCTCCCCAGCCAGCAGCCTGCAGTCTTCGTGGACCATTTTCAGGTTGTTAGCCCTGCAGTTACATTGGTCAGGAAATGCTTCCACCCCAACATTTAACCGATGTGCTTACTCTTGCCAACCTCTACAACCATGTGAGTCATTTCCTTTGTTGTTCTTGTTAAAGATGCCATCTAGTTGGTTCTGATGTGTAATGGCCCTGTGTACAACAAGGGCCTTCCCCTTTTTTTTCAATTCCCCTCCACTTTACCAAGCCTGAAATACTTCTCTAGGGCCTGGTCTCTCCTGAAAACTTGTTCGGAGTATCTGAGATGAACTCTGTCCATCCTTACCTCTGAGGAGTATTCTGGCTGTAATTTTTTCCAGGATGAATTTGTTTGTTCTTTTGGGAGTCCATGCTACTTCCAAGATTCTTTGCCAGCACCATGGTTCAAATACATTGATTTTTCTTCAGTTTTCCTTATTCAATGACCAATTTTTACATGTATATGAAGCGATTGAAGCTACCATGGTTTGAGCAGAAGTGTCTTAGTCCGTAAAGCAACATCCTTGTGTTTCTCAAAACTTAAAAGGAGTCTTTGGCAGCAGACTTACCCAATGCAATGAGACATTTGACCTATTGGCTGCTGCTTCTGTGAGCAGTGATTGTGGATCCACATAAGATAAGATTCTTGACAATTTCTGTCTTTTCTTCATTATCATGAATTTACTTATTAATCCAGTGGTGAGGATTCTTGTCTTCTTTACATTTAATTTTTTTCATACTGGAGGCAATAATCTTTAATCACCAGCAAGAAGTGATTCAGTCCTCCTTATTTTCAGCAAGTCTTGTTGGTAATTTCCTTAAGTTACATTTATAAGCTGCTGCTGTTGTTGTTGTTGTTGCTAGGTGCCATGATTCTGATGCATTGTAACGCTAAAACCCTGTTTAAAATAAGACAGTGTCTTATATTAAGTTTTGCTCCCAAAGATGTGCTAGTTCTTATTTTCAGGGGATATTTTTCCATGAAGAATACAGTACACATTTATTGTTTATTGTTTTATTAAAAGAGACCTTGCACTTCCTATCTGTTCCAGCTGCTCTGCAGCCAACAGTGAGCTGCAGAGTGGTGCTCACTGCTAAGGTCAAGTCCAGAGTTACGGTAGCTTCGGGGGGCCTTATTTTCGGGGAGGTCTTATTTTGGGGGGATACCTTATATTTCCACGAGAGGAAAAACTGTAAGTAGGTCTTATTCTTGGGGGATGTCTTACTTTCAGGGAAACATGGTGTGTATATATATAGTATATGTGTGTATATATATATATATATATATATATATATTTATTGTTAGGTGCCATTGAGTTGGCTTTGACCAATAATGACCTTTGCTCTTCTTTACATTAAGTTATAATCCATACTGAAGACAGTTACATGGCCAACTGAAGGGAAGAGATACATTTGTTCCCATTGCAAAGAAAGGTGATCAAAAAATACTCAAACTATAGAACAAGATCATATGCAAGTAACATTTTGCTTACAATCATCCAACAATGGTTGCAGTAGTACATTGTAGGGAGCTGCCAGAGTTTCAGGCTGGATGCAGCAAAGGATGTGAAACAAAAGATACCATTGCTGACGTCAGATGGATCTTGGCTGAAAGCAGAGAACATCAGAAAGATGTTTACTTGTATTCATTGACTACACAAAGACATTCAACTGTGTGGATCATAACAAACTGTGCATAACCTTGAGAACACTTCATTGTGCTCATAAGGAACTTTTACACGGAGCAAGAGGCAGTTGTGCAAAGAAAACAAGGGAATACTGTGTGTTTTATAATCAGTAAAGGTGTACATCAGTGTTGTATCCTTTCATCATACTTATTCAAGCTACATGCTGAACAAATAATCAGAGAAATTGGATTATGTGTAGAAGATTGTGGCATCAGAAATGGAGGGAGGCTCATGAACAGCCAGTGATATGCAGATGACACACCTTGCTTGCTAAAAGTGAGAACTGGAAGTACTTGCTGATGAAGTATGGATATATATGCTTGCATAAATTAATATATATACATATATAAGTATATATTTGTGTAGTATATAGTTATATCCTAAGACAATGCTCAATTTAGAGCTTGAGATTGCTGATATGAAACAGCTCTTATATAATAAAAAGGACTTAAATCAGAACTCAATGAACTTTGAGGAGGAAAGAAATGCTGCAGAAGAAAGCACTAATGAGGAATAACATATAGAAATTGTCAAAACATATATAAGTAAAAGAAGTAATTGAGGTTTTTCTCCTAAAGTAAATCAGGGGCTTCAATTGCTTGAACACATGGGTCCAAATGCTGGCCACTTTGCTAAAATCAGAGCCAGAATTGGAAATCCGTGACATGGAACCACAAAATATAGAAGAAAAATAGAAAAGACCTACAAAGATAACGTCACTAATTATCTACCTAGAAATGCTATCCTCATTCTTAAGGATAATTCAGGTTCCCCAGAACTTTATACATGTTGAATTCTTACCACAACTGACAAAATGCCTACATGGATCAACTCCTCTTCTTCGTAGGAGCAAACTTTTATGATTTGAATATTTTGTGTATCCATTTATTAAAATATATATCTAAGTTTATATGTAATGTTTCCAAGTCTCAAAGACAACTAAGATCCACTTTACATGGGGAACCCAAGACAGATGAACCCCTCAGGACCAGTGGTGAGAGTGGTGACACCGAGGGGGTGGAGGGAGGGTGGATTGGAAAGGGAGAACCGATTACAAGGATCTACATGTAACCTCCTCCTTGGGGGATGGACAACAGAAAAGTGGATAAAGGGAGATGCCGGGCAGTGTAAGATATTATAAAATAATAATTTATAAATTATCAAGGGTTCATGGGGGAGGGAGAAGCAGGGGCGGGGGGGGGAAGGAAAATGAAGACCTGATTCCAGGAGCCCAAGTGGAAAGCGAGAGTTTTGAGACTGATGGGGGCAACGAATGTATTAAGTGTGTTTTACACAATTGATATGTGTGTGGATTGTGATGAGAGTTGTATGAGCCCCAATAAAATGATTAAAACATATATATTGATAATAAAATTCTCACTCAATTCACTGGCATGGGGTTGATAATGAAAACTTAAAAATTTTTAAAAAGAGGCATTCAACCTCTATCATAGCCTATTTACTCCATTGTACGTACCTAAAATATAACCCCATCATAATTTGGGTACTACCTTTATCAGGGATGGGTCAAGTGACAGACAGTCATATCAGCATCTCAGAAGAAAGTCAAGTATTAGGATGACACATGTAATTTCCTCTAGTCAGATAATACATGGCATGTGACCTTGGTAAGCATTTACCCCTGCTTCCCATCTAGCTAAAGCATGTGGTTGTTTGATGCCATTCAGTGACCCTAGTTTCAGCAGAAGGAAACAGTACCAGGGCCTGGGTCATGCACACACCTGTTATATTTGACTCCATTGTCGCAGCCACTGGATCAAGCCACCTCCTAGAGGGTCTTTCTCTTTCTCACCAATTCTCTGCTTGGTCAAGCATAATGTCCTTGGCCGAGCATTGGTCTCTCCTGATAATATATCCAAAGCAGTGAGACAAACTCTTCCCAATATTGCTGGTAAGGACTATTTTGGCTGAATTCCCTCCAAGCCACATTTGTTTATTCTTCTAGTAGTCCGTGGAAATGTGTGTATTCTTTGCCAACATCATAATTCAAACATATCAGTTCTTCAACAATCTTCCTTATTCATTGTCCAACTTTCACATGTATATGAGATCATTGAAAATACCATGACTTGGGTCAGGTGTGCCTCAGTCCTCAAAGTCTTAAAGAGAAAAGACATCTTGTGTGAAAAATTTGCCTGGTGTATTTTTTCCCCAGTAGTTTTGCTGGCATCTAATTCAAATATCCTACAATTTAATACTTCAATCACACCCAAAAGAGTTGTACAATCATCACCGCAATCCACTTTAGAACCCTTTCCTTCAACCTTGTCCTCGTTCTCACCAGCTCCACATTTCCCTCCAATCTCCCCTGCCATATCCCAAGCCCTCATAATTCAATTATTGACTCTATCGATGTATCTATCCTAGATTTCATATTCAGAAAATATTAAGAAATTAAAATTTATTAATATTAAATATTAATAAAAACAATATAGAAATCTAACAGATAAAAACCTCAATAGAAAAGAAAGCAGAAAATATCAAAAACAAGAACAAATTAAATTGGATCCTAAAAGGAGATAGAATAATCGAAGATGAAATGTTAACCTATCTGCATCTGCAACAATCCACTTTCCAAGGCATTCTGCATGTTAGCAAGGCTGTCTACATCCCTGGTCCATGGTCAGAGGGGTACACAATAAAATTATTGTAGATATTCAATAACAATGTTGGAATTAAATCGAATGGAATAGAATTTAATTTGGAGGGAGGGAAGGACGTGTGTCAAGATAAATTTTTAACTGGCTTGCATTTGGGTTTTTTTCATCATTATTGTCTTTGCTAGATCCAAAACTACATGGTGTCCATAAAAATTAAGACTACAGAGCCCCATGATTGTTCAGAGCGGTTCTTAAGGAAGCAGAAAGAGATCTTCTGCTGCATCCGCACGTTTTATGAGGAGACTGGCACGTACCAGGCAGGGACGGTAAACACTGTGTGAAAAGGAATTTTGGGTTGTGATGCACAGGGCTTCCGCTGGGCGGGTGACTTGTCACCAAGACAAATGACATTCCAGTTATTCAGATGGCCAAAGTCTAAGATTATTAAGTGATTTCTATCTTGTTCTTTCTTTATAGACTGTAATAAACAGGCATCATTTCACGGTTTAATATTTAAACAAATGTTTTTAGGCCGAGACAATAAGCCACTATGTAGGCTGGATAGAATTGTTTACTATTCTCCAGTGTGGCTAACTGCCGTTCCTGCTTATTCCTGGCAGCGGTCGGCATTGAAACGTCCCTTTTGGTGACACGTGTGACTGGGGCTTCTTTACATTGCACCTGGTGTGTGTGGTCTGCCCCACAAAGGAAACACCTCCATTGTTCTGGCTTTTTGCTGAACGCAGCAATGTGGCCAGGAGAGCTTGTATTGGCTAAACAGACTACCGGTAGTTCTCTTCCATTTGCTTCTTCTTGTCATTGACCCTCATCGATTCATTGTCAGTGGCCTTTAACATAGACCTTCTTAATGATCCATCATCAAAGGCAGCTGGGCGGTGGGTTTGATATTCAAAGTTCAGCATTCCTCTGGGGAGATGGGCTTCAGGCAACTATAAAGGAGAGCTTAGTTGGTGAGGCCAAGCTTTGACATGAGGCAAGATGTCCCTCAAAATGTACTCTGTCCTAAGATTTTGTTATTGCTAGTTGCCACTCCCCAAAGGAGCAGAGTGATTCCACAGAGTTGTCAAGGCCGTTTTATAAGCAACTCACCAGACCTGTTTTCTGAGGCCTCTCAGCGAGTTTAAACAGTCAACGGTTCAGCTGGCTCTTGAGCTGAACCAATTGCACCTGCCAGGGACACTTGACCACTGTTTTTATTGATCTATTAAAAAGATCCCTGGTGGTGTAATGGTTACGGGCGGGGGGGGGTGTCGTAGTTGGAATGAGATATGGTCATCAGTTCAAAACAACCAGCAGCTCCAAGGGAGAAAGACTGCGCTTTCTATGCCCATAAACAGTTACAGCCTCAGAAAACCACAAGGGGTCGCTATGAGTCAGCCTCGACTCGATGGCCGTGAGTGTTTCTTGAAACAGTAAGTATAAATTTTATTTTTCTCATGAACTTGAGTGTTCTGATGTTTGGATCATCATGTAGCAAGAAGATTTACTTTGTACAGTTCCTGTGGTCTGTTATACATCTCAAAAAACCATGATAAAGAACTTCACGAATTATCTTTGAGACCACCAGTAAGGAGTTATCATCCAATAGGTGGGCGGAGTTTGAGTGGGACAGCCCCAAACCACCACCCCTCTGCTGGCAGATTTTTTGGCACCCAGTCCTGCAAAAGTTGAGACAATAATTCTGCTTGTACCCACCGTGTTTCCACTTACTTCTCCTCTGGAAGAAAGGGGGTCCGAGATTGGATACAGCAAGTGCAAGAATATAAGCCACCTTAAGTTTATCAGCAGCAAAGAAGGGATTGATGTGAACTGACCAAAAAAAATACCTTCACGATTCTTATTGTTCTTCTAGTTTACTTGTCCTCTTTGATAATAATTTATATATTTCATATGAAAACGTACAAAATCCTATATTTATACACACTAGAATAAATTCTAAAGCTTCCGCAATATGTTTTCTAATAGGAACAAGATGATTTTCTCTAGCCCACGACCCAGCTAATTAATTCCCTTCCGTAGAAAGGACATGAATTGGTGAAGATACATCCTCATCCCCCCACTCATCTCTCTCAGATCTGCAGTTTCCATCTGGCTGCCTGAGGCCTGCAAACCGTGCAAATTTTCCTGGCTAAAGAGGGAGGTGTTTCCTAAATTTGTCTCAGAGAAGGCTTACTGGGGACATTTCCTAAAGATACACATGCTGCATGTTTGCTTCTGCAGCATGTGAACTAAACTTGAAATGATACAAAGATTAGCATGACCCCAGCCCAAGGCTGACATACAAGTTGGTGTTCTTCTATCTTTTAAAAGACTGATAATTTTCAAAAGCCCCACCTTCTTTCCACTCTCTTCCCATTGATTCATTAGCGATGGGTCTTTATATTAGGAAATTGCCTGAGACACAGCTCTGGCATATGAAACCCCAGATGTGTGGTTAACTGAAGATGGAAGAAGAGACCAGCTTCATGGTTGCATGTATTCACCAGGAGTGAAGCCTACAAATCGAGAGAAAAGCTGAGACTCAAGAAGGGAGAATACCTGATAGAAGAAAAATCTAAAGCTATCCAGGGAGAGAGTATAATGTCAGGAATGAGTAGTAATAAGACACATAAAGGATGAGACTGTGAAAGAGGGGGAGGGGGAAGAGAAGAGAGTATTTCTTTTAGGGCTGTTGTAACACAAACAAATGAACAAATTGGCGGCTGCTAAGAAGAGACCTTTATTGTCTCACGATTCTGAAAGCCTGAAGAAGCACAGATGGGGACATCAGCCACGGTGCCTCGCTCTGAGGCTCTGAGAGAACCAAATCTTGTGGCTGGTGCTGGGCTGCTCCCTGGCTTCCAGCTGCAAGACATCAGACAAAGTCCTCTGACTCGGTAACTTTGGGTGTCTTTTTCTCTTTTATGAGGCATCTAGGATTCGGACGAATTCTGCTCTGTCACAACCTCTTATTAACATACTTGATCAAATCTTCAAAACCCCTATTTCCAAACAAGGATTTCAAGATATCAGTGCAAGGATACGGTGGAATCCAGAGTACAGTGGGACTGGAATGGGGATGAGAAGGTGCAGGAGACTGGATCCACACCCCCTGCTCTCATTGTGTTTGCAGTTAAATAACATCCAGAAGCTAATCAGCAATACTTGAGGATCTCTTTATATATCTCTTTATATACGTACTTATTATGAAGTGGAAACCATTAAAGAAAATAAATAGATAAATTTCGTAGGTGTTGATTATAATAAACCAACCTACCCCCATACAGCAAATTCCAACTCACAGAAATCCTAGAGAGGATTTCCAAGTCTGTGAATCTCTATGGAAGCAGACAGCCACCTCTTTCTCCCATGGAGCAACTGGTGCACTTGAACCTATGACCCTGCAGTCAACAGCCCAATGTCTAATAGCTCCCATTTATTGAGTATCCAGTTATAGCCCCTAAACTCTAGCTATATTTTATTATTGCTTTATTAATCTCACAACTCCCTGAAACAGATTTTATCACTTCAATTTTATTGATAAGGAAATAGAAGTTGCAGCAAGTGGCTTATCTATAGTTACATTTATCTAGGAGGTAACAGCTGGGATTTTAGTCCATATGACTGTCTAGTTTAGTGCATATTAGTGCAACGGTAAACCATGGATTGAGAGAAGAAATTGGGTTCATTTTTTTTTCCAGGTTGCTTTCAGACTCTTTGTCTGTGTTTAGATTACTGTTTAATTTGACTTTGTACCTGGACTTTCACATTTTCTGATCCAAGGGCAACTTGTCTGTTCACTGGTGTTTAACCTCCACCACCACCCCAAGCCACCCCCCCATCCCCCAGTACAGCACAAGGGGCTCTCCTGGTGCAGTCATGGTTACCGTGTTTGATTGCTAATAAAATGGCTATGCTTTGAATCCACTTGGTATTTGCTCGATAGAAAGATGTGTCCATCTGCTTTTTAATGGCAGTGCTACCCCACTCAACAGGGTTGTCAAGACTGGGAATTGCCTCCCAGGGTACAGGTTTGGGCTAATATAGTACTGCTTGAAATAGATAGTGGGCCTTCTCTGTGCATCTTGATTTGGTGTGAAAATGAGAGAAACATTTCAGAACGTTTTCCTTTGCTCTCACAATGGCAACAGGCATTTACAGGCTAAGGAGCCCCGCTTATGAAATCCAAAACACCATCTGCTTAACTGGGAATCAGCTGATATGTCACCCCTCTTTCAACTCTATCCCACACTTGTCAGTCTGCTAAGCTCGGGCGAAGGAGGCAGCGAGCAAGCGGGTTTCACTGGCAGCACAGCATTCTGTTCCAACTGGCAAAAGGCAACACGAGCTTGCCTACAAGTAACTGCTCTCTAATGAGTTGCTGTTTTGATTAAATATTATGTGGAGCTGATTCACCCTCTTGGATCATAAGAGATACAAACATTCTGCAATGTGCGTTTCCCATGCAGAAGTTATGTGCATGCGATGTACCAAGTCCCAAGTGTGTCTCAGCGACTCATTGAGATTAGTAAAGAGTTGAAGAGCTTTACCCAAAGCTTTGAACAAATTAAAAATAAGCACATCGTGAACAGGTCCTTCCATCCAAAGGACTGTGCTCCCTTGTGTCAAGGCGTATCCTCCTCATGAGGGAGCTGGGGATATGAAAAAAGGACATGAAGTTAATTTTTAAAAAACAGATGTCCAGAGCCTTAGGGAGCAGCGATGCAATTCCTGGGGAAGGAGCTATAAAGTGCAAATGAGTGCAGAAAGGAAATGTGATAAGCAGGGAGTTATAGCTATTGAGAAAGTTCTGGGTACAAGGAGATTTCATATTTTCAGCAACAATTCAGAGATAGCACCAAGAACATATTTGTGTTCATTTTGTTAACGGATGACCCCAGCCTCACCCAGAGAAAATTGAAATTCAAAATGACTTTGTTCCATGTGGGGAATAAATTAGTGATGCTATTAAGGTTGTGTACTAGGACTTCGACACAGAGAGAAAATAACAGAGGAGAATCTTCTGGGATTTACAGTGAACGGCACGCTGTCTCTAAACCACCAATGCCCAGGCCCGGTACTGTTTGCAAAGAAACATGAAGGATGTACAATATTCCCCGGGAGATATATATATATGGTGGGTCCCTTGTCTTTATCAATGAGACAAATGGCAAAGGAAAAAATAGGAAGCGATTGTGAAATGGGAGACAAATGAACCATGGAGAGGAGATTCGCAAAGGGGAGGTCTGTTGCACACTAGAAATGTTTCGTTTTAGGAAATTAGAGCATCATCATTCCTGCATGTCTTTGAACACCAGGGCAGTTCCAGTCCCACTATAGCAGCTCTGGCGGCATTGTGAAGACAAACACAAATGCGGTCCATGTTGAGTTCATTCTATAAGATCCCTTAACCTGATGTGTCTATGGACCCCAGGAGAGGAAAGTGTGTGGCCCTGCTGCAAAGTTCCCTGGGTTCTTTGCTCTCCTCCTGGGCCCAGAAAACTCAGGAGAACACATACTTCAGTTGTGCTGGATTTTCATCTTTTTATGTCACATGGCTGGAAACCAGCCCCTGTTTCTTCACTACACTAGTTCCTTTTCTCTTATCCAGATCTGACTCTGACCTTGCCCATTTATCCTATCGATTTAGGTGACCCAAATACCAGACTAAGACAAAGAAGCAAAGAAAAGGAGAGATATAGTCAGAGGTGGAAGAAGATGTCAAGGGTGATCGGAGGCTTGATCCTTCATTTAATCTCCACTTGCACATTAGCTTAACTAACACTCGAGCTCAGTTAAATTCGATCCTGGCTAGCTCTCTATTCCAATCCCCTCACAACCCCCAAATTCTCACAATACTGCACCTGCCAGTGGTTCTGTCTTAAGAGATACTCCTTCATGGATTATACCAGAATAAAGTAAAAATATATATTATTATGAAATCATAGAAACCTTCATCAAAAGAATGTATCAAAATATGAAGTTAGACTTTCTCGCCATATCTAGGTGTATATCTACTTCTGAAGTCAGGGTTTCCTCTTCATCTCTCTTACTGTGAGTTCTTCGATTGACACTGTATAAAAACAGGCATCTTAGCATCCCTGAGGGACCCAGATTGTGTTGCTTTGTGAGGTTCTTTGAGTATGGGGAACAAAAAGAAGCCCGAAGGGACAGGATAAGCACTGGAAGACAGAGGAGGAGAGGTTTCCTGATGAAATTCTCATAGCCCAGTCCTTACTGTCCTTGAAGAGTGAGTAGGTGCTCTGTGGTGATGGAGGGTGGGGGGAGGCTCGAAGCCGTAATGCAGTCTTCCTGGACTTTTTCTCACTAATGCATTTTCAATTTTCTTAGAATTTTTTCATGATGAAGTCTTACCAGGATCCTGTGTCCTTTGGGAAATCTATCAAGATGATCGCTTTAGAGTTAATAGATAGATAGATAGATAGATAGATGATAGATAGATAGATAGATAGATAGATAGATAGATAGATAGATAGATAGATAGATAGATAGATAAGCATTCACCATAACCTCCTGACCCAACCTCTTTGCCTTGAACTTCATTGGTGCATCAGATCCCCTTGGACACCACTGTTTTGATTGGATGTTTTATTTGAAAGCGCCCTAGCAAGACTAAGGCAAATATATTCCTGCAAAACCTGGTCTTCAATCACCTACTGATCACAGAGACACAAGTAAACACTCTTCGACTTACTCCCATCAGACCAAAGAGGTTTCCAACTAGAAGAGATTGTACAGATAGCTCATTGGTGAGTTCTAGTCTAACAACTTTATGTCACAAATAAGCAAAATGAGGGCAAAAATACGGTGCAGTGCCGTTGTGTCCATTCCCACCTATAGTGACCCTATAGGAGTGGGTAGACCTACTTCGTTGGGTTTCTAAGTCTATGAAACTGAACAGAAGTGGCTGGGAGTATCAAATTACTGATCTTGCGATTAGCAGCCAGACACTCCTATCCCAACAGGACTGTTGATAAATGCATAAAGCAGAGTGCTACAGAAAAAAATACTTAGAGCAAAATGAGACTGTCCTGGGTGTCAGAGAATAGGTCTACAGTGACAAACACAAACTCCATGAGGGCAAGAAATATGTCGTTGTCCCCCCTTGGTATATACCCACAACTTGTCAAATTGGCACACAAACAACACTCAATATATATCTGTTGAGTGAATAAATGATCCATGAATCCTGATGCTCCTTCGAGCGCCCTTTCCATTCCAGCACTCAATTAAGCTTTCCAGAGAAACAGAAGACAAATTTAGCTCACTTTACCCCACCTCAAGCCCTGAAATGACCTCATATTTTATCTTGGAATGTTCCAGTGTGTTTCCAAAAATTCCTAGCATGTAGTAATGCGGTTTGACTTAACTCTGTTTTCACAAAGCCTTTGACTAAATGAATCCTTCACAAAAGTTCCATTGTTATCACCAAATTCAAAAACGCATTTCCTGATATTCCATCTAAGGAGCCTGGGTGCTACACTGGTTAGTGCTCACAGAAGATAAGTACTCACCATGGAGCTGCTCATGAGTAGAATGATGAGTCATTCACCATGAAGATGACAGCCCTGGGAACTCTATGGGGCGATTCTACTCTGTGCTACATAGTTGCTATGAATTGGAATCAACCGGACAGACAGCATAGTGTATATCCCATATTGATTCTAGTTTCCCCCTGAGTCAAAATCAACTCCATGCATGGAGGGCTTTTTTTCCCTTGAAAATAAAATTCCCTATTTTCCTCAAATTAGCAAAGTCTTTCATCTTGATTTGCAGTAAATGTGACTTTAGATTCCATAAGTGAAATACAGGTAGATCTCACAATGCACAATTCCTGATATAAGAAAATCTGGTTTCAAAACAAATGCATGATGTGTGAAGCCATATATTTGTAGTCTTCAGGGATTTACTACAACATTCCCTAAAAGATTGGCGTAGGGGCTAAATGTGGATCAGGTAACATGCATCTTTATAGGAACACATCTATATGCAAGTGAAGCGATAAGTCTGGTACAACCAGGGAACAGGCCAGGCAGCCAATTGCTGGGGCGTGTTTTAGAAATGACTCACGGGGTCAAGAGGCAGACTTTCCAAAATCTTCTAAAATATGTGGACTCTTCTAGGTTCTGGAAGCCTAGGAAAATCTAAAAACCCACACCCACGCCCAGCTTCTTGCTTATTTCATAACTGGTTAAATCTAGAGATGGTGGGTGAATTGGACGGCAAAAAAGAAATTTTTAACCCCTATTGGAATGCTAAATATCTTGATTGCAGCTACTCTTGACCAAGAAAAACAAAAACAAAACCAGCTAACACTTTGCTACAAGATTATTCTGTTTTTACATTTTCAAAGAACCAAAGACAAAAATCGTAGGGGAATATATATCAATTATAGTGTGACAATAAAAATAACAGAGAATAAGGATGAATGTGAAAGCAAGAAAAATGCCCTTATTGTTAGGTGCCTTTGAGTCAATTCCTGCTCATAGACAACATCTGTAGAACATACTGCCCAGAGCAGCACCATTCTCACAATTGTTGGTACGTTTGAACCCCATATGACATCACCATGTCAACTGATTCCCTTGAAAGTCTATTTTTCACTGATCTTCTGCTCTACCAAGAAAGATGTATTTCCTGGTGACTGGTTCCTCCCGATACTACATATATAGTACATGAAACTGAGACTCAACATCTTCACCATTCTGACTGTATTTCCTCCAGGACAGGTTTGTTTGTTCTTCTGCCAGTGATCAGAATTGCAATATTCTTCGCCAGGACCCTAATTCAAATGCACCAAGTCTCCTAGACATCCCTTATTCATTGTGCCGCTCACACATACATATGGGACCATTGAACATCAGCTGTTCCTTACTTCTCAAAGTGACGTTCCTGCTCTTATATTTTAAAGAGATTTTCCCAGTGGAATACATCACTGAATTTCTTTACTGCTGTTTCCATAACCATTGGTGAAGGATTTTTATATGACTCACCTTTCTATTAGTTATTCAGAAAAAGAAAACTGATCAGTCACCAAATGAATTTTCTCCACGAATTTTTCGCAGTCCTTTATAATGTGTACCAGAAGGAGGCTTGTCACTATATTGTCATGTGCTTTTGAGGTGGTGTTGATTCATAATAACCCCAAGTGCTGCAGAAGGAAACACTGCCCGGTCTTGCATGATCCTTACAATTGTTCTTATGTTTGAGTCCATGGTTGCAACCACCATGTCAATCCATCTTGTTGAAGGCTTTGATCATTTTTGCTGCCCCTCTACTTTACCAAGCATGATATCCTTCTCCAGTGACTGGTCTATCCTGACAACATGACCAAAGGGTGTGAGATAAAGCCTCTCAGGAGCATTCTGGATAGAGCTTTTTCTTTCTATTTTTTTTTTCTGTACCATGGAAATTTTTCTTCAATCATTTATTGGGGTCTCGTACAACTCTTATCACAATCTATGTATACATCCATGTATCAAGCACATTTGTACATTTGTTGCCATCATCATTCTCAAAACATTTGCTTTCTACTTGAGCCCTTGGTATAAGCTCCTCATTTTAAAAAAATCATTTTATTAGGGGCTCATGCAACTCCTATCACAATCTATACATACATCCATTGTGTAAAGCACATTTGTATATTCACTGCCCTCATCATTCTCAAAACATTTACTCTCCACTTAAGCCCCTGGCAGCAAGTCCTCTTTTTTCCCCATCATCCCATCCCCCCTCCCTCATGAACCCTTGATAATTTATAAATTATTATTTTGTCATATGTTGCTCTGTCCCACGTGTCCCTTCCCCCACATTTCTGTTGTATGTCACCCAGGGAGGAGGTCACCTGTAGATCCTTATAATTGGTTCTCCCTTTCCAACCCACCCTCCTTCTACCCTCCCAGTATCACCACTCACACCACTGGATCTGAGAGGATCATCTGCCCTGGCTTCCCTGTGTTTCCAGTTACCATCTGTACCAGTGTGCATCCTCTGGTCTAGCCAGGATTGCAAGGTAGGATTCAGATCATGACAGTGGAAGGGGCAGGGGGGAAGCATTTAGGAACTAAAGGAAAGTTGTATTTTTCATCGTTGCTACATCGCACCCTGACTGTCTCGTCTCCTCCCCAAGACCCTTCTATAAGGGGATGTCCAGTGGCCTACAAATGGGCTTTGGGTCTCCACTCCACACTCCTTCGCTCATTCACTATGGTAAGATTTTTGTTCTGATGATGCCTGATACCTGATCCCTTGACACCTTGTGATCGCACAGGCTGGTGTGCTTCTTCCCTGTGGGCTTTGTTGCTTCTGAGCTAGATGGTTGCTTGTTTACCTTCAAGCTTTTAAGACCCTAGACGCTATATCTTTTGAAAGCTGGGCATAATCAGCTTTCTTCGCCACATTTGCTTATGCACCCATCGGCCTTCAGCGGTCATATCAGAGAGGTGAGCACAAAATGATATGATTTTTTTGGTTATTTGATGCCTGGTAACTGATCCCTTCAGCATCTCGTGGTCACATAGGCTGGTGTGCTTCTTCCATGTGGGCTTTATTGCTTCTGAGCCAGATGGCTGTTTGTTTACCTTCAAGCCTTTAAGACCCAGATGCTATCTCTTTTGCTAGCCGGGCACCATCAGCTTTCTTCACCACATTTAGTTGTTCACCCACTTTGTCTTCAGTGGTTGTGTCGGAAAGGTGAGCATCATAGAATGCCAATTTAATAGAAGAAAGTATTCTTGTATTAAGGGAGTACTTGAGTGGAGGCCCAATGTCCCTCTGCTACCTTAATGCTAATCTTATAAATATATACACATAGACCTACTTCTCCATCCACATGTATAAATATATTTGCATATGTACATGTCTTTATCTAGACCTCTATAAATGCCCTCTCTTTCCTCTAGTTCCTTTCACTTCCCTCCTGTCCCACTATCATGCTCGGTCCCCACCAGGGTTTCAGCAATTCCTCTTAGTTGCATTAACCTTGATCATGCCCTACCTGGCCTCCCACACCCTCCTAACCACCAGTTTGGATCGCTTGTTGTTCCCTTGTCCCTGGGTTTATTAACACCACTACCTTTCCCCCCACCTCCCCATCTCCCATGTCCCCATGGAACTATTGGTCCCGTTGTTTTCCCCTCCAATTGTTCATCCAGCCTATCTTATTTATACAGACCTGCGGAGATAATAACATGCACAAAAACAAGACAGAGCACAACCAAGCAACAATATACAACAAAACAACAACAAACCAATGACAAAAACAATACAAAACACAACAAGAAAGAAAAGCTTGTAGTTAGTTCAAGGATTGTTTCTTGGCCATTAGAAGTGTTTTCCAGTCCAGTCTATTGGGGCACCCCTGGGGACCTCACTGCTCCATTCCCTTTCTATTCTGATGCACCCCTTAATGTTTTGCCTCAGAGTGGTGGGATCTGATCGGGTGCCATTCCCTCACTGTGTCTCAGGTGTTGTCACCTGTAGGGCTATGGGTCAGTGAGGGACGTCATGTCTCATAGTGGGGCTGGACATGTGTTCCTCTCTGTCGACTGGCTGTTCTAATTGGGAACATCAACCTCCTGGCCTTGTGGGCCATGATGTGCTCCACTCTCTCCTCCTCCCCCTTCATCTGCTCCCATGTGCTCCAATCAGATATGTCCCTCTTCCTGAGCTGTAGATTCAGTGCCGTCCTTTGAAATAAATTCTTCTGAGGGGAGGGGCAGATGTTCGCTTAGTAGTTGGGGTTGTAGCCAACTCCCTCCCCCCCCAGACCTCTCCACTGTTTCCCTACTCCACGCCGGCATGTTGCATTCACATCTTGGAGCATCAGGTTGAAGTCTGGTCCCTCTTTCCCTGTGGAGACACAAACAATACCCTCCTCTTGTGTGGGTTAGTACCCTGTGCACCCACTACCCTTTTGATTTTTTTTGTTTTTTGTTTTTCCTTTCCCCACCTCCTTTTTAGTTGTCTACCATGTGTATCCCTGTATTTGGTGTGGCCTCTGCCATATTACCTGGTCCTTACCCCAGGAATATTTGCATACCATAGCTTTTTCCCTGTACCCCATTTGCCTTTTTTTTTTTTTTTTGAGCTTACCTCAGCAGCCTTTCAAGTCTTCTATATTTAAGTCAATGCTATCTTGAGGTCTGTTTTCTCTTTTTTGTTGTCTGGGTGAGGTTGTTCTATGTGGTAGTCTCTTATTTATACTTGGTAAGTGTTGTTCTTCTCCCCATACTGGGTTGGCAAGGATCTTTTGTCGGGCTATGTTTCTTCTAACGTATTTTTTTGTTTTTTCCTTATCTTGGAAGACTCTTACTTCTCCATCTATCGTGATCAAAAATTTGGCTGGGTAGAGTATTCTTGGGTTTGCGTGGTTTTCCTTCAATTTTTGAATATGTTACTCCACTCTCGTATCTTCTTCATAGTTTCTGCTGATAGGTCTGAGCATATTCTTATTTGGGAACCTTTTATGTGAGTGCTTGTTTTTCCCTAGCTGCTTTCATGATTTTCTCCTTTTCCTCAAAGTTGGATACTTTAACTATTATGTGCCTTGGTGACTTCTTGGGATTAGTCCAGCTGGTGTTCTTTCAGCCTTCTGAATGGTTGCCTGGTTTTCATTCACTAAGCTGGGAAAGTTTCCTCCAAGAATTCTCTCACTATTGTTGCAGATGACTTCTTGGTTGTGTCTTCCTCCAGTAAGCATTTCTAATGTTGTTCCGCTTCATAGCATCAGACATAGCTCTTAAGTTTTCTTCAGCTTCTCTGATGATCTTATTAAATTTTTGTTCGCATTTGTTAAAGTCGGCTTGGCTGTCCTCCAAGTCACTGATACGGTTCTCTGATTCCTCCAGTCACTTCTCGAGGTCCATGAGTCTGCTACTGGTTTTTGTTACCTCCTCCCTAAGCTCCTGTATTTTTCTTTGATTAACGGCTTTTACCTCTTCTATCATTTCATCCTTTTGCTGTATTGTTTCCCTCCAAGTAGCATTCCTAAAATTTCTTTCTTTGGCAGCTCAATGTCTGCTTTCTCTATGCATGTCATTATGTTCAGGACATCTTCTGGCATTGCCTTCTGTTTCTCCCATTTTATCGTTGAGGTCATTGGGGCTGATGGCTGTTTGCGTTGTGTTGTTTTAGATGAGCCAGGTGCCATTTTCCAGGGAGTCGAAGAGCACTGGCTCACTCTGGGAGACTTGTAAGAGTGCCTCTTCAAACTGCACATAGCTTATTTCACTATGAAATTAACATACTACGTTATCCTCCTGTGGCTTCCCTCTCTGGGGAGTGACCCAGAAAGGTTGCCTGCTTTACTGTTGTGGAGATTGGGCAGAGGTTCCTGCAGCAGCTTGAAGCGTTGTGGAGGGTTGGTCGAGCTGCCTTAGGACCCCAGGCACACAGGCAGGAATTCCCCAGTAAGAAGTTGAGCAGATTATTCCCTGGTGGGGGTCAGCCGGGATTTTCCCAGCATCCATAGCTACACAGGGTGGAGTTCACCTAACTGGATGTGGTGCAGGTGTAAATGCCCTAGGCTAAGGGGAGTGGTCTGAAGGTTAGTAGTATAGTGTGAGAGACCAAGAAAGAGGCAAACAGGAGGGGGAAAAAAAGTTAAAAAGCAAGCCTGATGAGCCTGTGGTGGGTGGGGGAGGGGGGTATAGTGAAGAGATGGAAAGAAAGCAACAATGTAGCTGAGTCCTGATCCCGCCAGTGGAGCTGCAAGGGTTTAGTCGGGATGGACCCTTTTCAAGACAAAATTTGTCTTTTTGATAGTCCATGGTACTTTCAGTTATCTTCCCCAACACTATACTTTAAACAAATCAATTCTTCTTTAGTCATCCTTCTTCAACATCACATGCATTTGAGGTAATTGAAAATACCATGACAGGCCAGGGGCACCTTAGTCTTCAAAATAAACTCTCTGCCTTTCAACAGTCTAGAGATCTTGTGCAGCAAATTTACCAAATGCAATGCATTGCTTGACCTCTTGACTGCTGCTTCCATGAGTATTGATTGTGAAATCAATTAATTAAAATTGTCAAGAAATTCCTGACAACTTTGTTTTTTTCATTTTCGTATGTTGTGAGGAATTTGGTCTTCCTTACATTGAGTTGTAATCCATACTGAAGGCTGTAATTCTTGATCTTCATCAGCAAGTGCTTCGAGTTCTCCTCACTTTCTGCAAGCAAGGTTGTGTCATCTGTATATTGCAGCTTGTTAATAAGCCTTCTTCCAATCCTGATGCTCTATTCATCTCCATATAATCCAGTTTATCTGATTAATTTCTCTGCATACAGATTGAACTCAGTAGTTATCATCCAATAGTTTCCACCAAACTTTTCTTCTGTGCCTAAGATCTCCAGCGAATTAAAACCTGTGACACTTGTTTGTGTATATGTGTGGAAAGATATTTTTATCAAGAAATGGCTCCCACAGGTGTAGAAGTGGGAAAGTCCAGTCCAACTCAACCCCATGGGGTATATATTAGCTGGAGGCTTTTTCTGATTCACGTAGCTGCAGTGGCTAATGAACAGGAGGCAGGAAGCCGAAGCATTAACATCACAGGTTGTTGGATGTTGAGATGAATGAATCTAAGGTCAGCCATATTAATCCAAGTTCTGCAGTCTACTGATGGTTCCTGGGAATATCAGGCAATACAACAAGGGGCCAATGAGCCAGATTCAGGATCCAGATCCAGCAGAAGAAGTAAGCTATATTCCAGGCAGTGTCAAATACTGAAGAATTGACCACAGCCTGAATGAAACCTCCCTTAATTGTATCAAGGCTGTGACCTGATTAAGAAGGTGGTATTTATTGTATTTTCCCCAAAACTGCTTGGCTGATTCACACAAGATCCCATCATGGAATTGATCACACTGTACTAGATCATATCATGGGAGAATTCAGGCCCAGCCATGATGACATAAAACTTTTTACAAGCCACCCCTTGTCAACTCAGTATTTGTATACATCTCCTTAAATTACACATATCATCCAAACAAAGGCAATGATCATACACCTAAGGTGAGACAGCAAACACACGTACAATTGAAAGTACGCTAAGCCTATTTACATCATTAAAAATATATATATTTGATGTATACATACAAGGAGGAAGTATTTATAACTAATTACAATCCTCATTTCTGTAGCTCGTCACATGATTATAGCTGGTATCCTTCTTCCACTGCCTACTCTGTATTTCTTTTATGATCTCTGTACCTCAACTGGTCTTGGTTCTTTTCCTGTGAGTGACCCGAACCTTCATTCTTAAAGCATCTGGGACATTAGTAGTTATGTCAAAATTTGGTTCCTGTAGTTTACCTTTTGTTTTAATCATGAGACATGGTAATATTAAGAGATGGTCTAAGGAATCTCCTGGATGCAGATACATTCTTCTTTATCTCCATTATGCAATCAATACCAATCCACTTTCTTCTTGGTAATCAGTATCAGTCACGCCATTCAATACAGTAACATTCTTCTTTGTCTGTTGATCCAGAGATATGGGGAATCCAAAATGGCCAGAGGTTATTCTTAACTTTTAGTTTTGTGGAATCAGTGTTCTGTCTTCATGTGGGAGTATTCCTTCTTTTGGAACTAAGACCTCTAGACTTGAAGAGCAAGTGTTTCAGGGAAAGAAAACAAAAGTGTGGTGAGTGGGTCATTAGGAGTAATAGTAAGTGGCTCTACTCCCATTTCCACCCTGTGGTTCCTGGACCACTGAATCCTGACTGTTATAGAAATAGCATCATATATATCTATATTCTGTACACTGGTTTAGAGCATATACAGGCTCTTAAAGAACCTTACCTCAATTCTGCAAGATGTTGATACCTACCTGGCACTGTAATTGTGTTTTCAGAACCATACTATTAATCCAGCAGCTTCAGGATGATGGGGAACATGATAATACCAGTGGATTCCATGAGCATGGGCCCCTGCCGCACTTCATTTGCTGTGAAATGAGTCTCTTGCTGTAGTGAGTACCATGATGGTGGATACGACATTCTGTAAGCTTGCAAATGGTAGTTTTGACAGAAGTATTGCATGCAAGAAGGAAAAATCTGTATCCAGAAAATTGTCCATTCTAAAAAGAACAAAAAGGCTGTCCTTTCTATGCTGCAAGTGGTCCCAATGGAATCAACATGCCACCAGGTTCCTGATTGATCTCCCCAAGGAATGGTCCCATATCTTAGATCCAGTTAGTCTCTGCTGCTAGCAGCTTGGGCACTCAGCAGTGGCAGTCACCAAGTCAGCTTTGATGAGTGGAAACCCATGTTGCTAAGCCCACATATAACCTTCATCTCTGCCATTCTGGGTGCTTTGTTCATGCACTTGTTGGGCAAAGAAGATGACTTGGAATAGAACATGACTGGTTTCCATGGAACACATCATCCTATCCACTTGGTATTTAAAATCATCCTGTGAAGAAAAGACCCCTTGGTGAATATTCACATGAAATACACATATTTTCATGTTTTTCCCACTCAGAGAGTCTATCCACATACCTCTTCCCCACACTTCCTTCTCACCAGTTTTCAAATCATGTTCCTTCCCAGTCCCTGAACATCCAGTAAAACCATTGGCCACTGCCTGCGGATCCATATACAGTTGCGCATTTGACCCTCTCTCCTTCCAAGCAAAATGAATAACCACTTGTGACACTTGAAGCTCTGCCCATGGCGAGGATTTCCCTTCACCACTGTCTTTCAGAGAGGTCCCAGAAAGGGCTGCAGTGCTGCTGATCTCTACTTTCAAGCAGTACCTCCTTATTGTGCAGAACCATGGGTGAACCAAGGACTAGTTTCTGTTCCCCAGTCAACTGATCATTAGAAACTTCCTATGAAGCTCTGGGCACAGACTGGGAGAAAGATGGTACTTTCACAAGAGTGAGAGAGCAGAGGGGCCACTTCTTCATGCAGCTCACTTATACCTTCAGGCCCTGCTCTAGCCCAATCTTGGATATACCGCTTCCATTTAATGATGGACTGCTGCTGTGTACATCCAACTTTATAATTCTGTCGTCCATACAACACTCAGCTCCTGATGGGCAGCTCAGGCTGCATGGTGATTTGATGGAGAGGATGGTAGATCTTTGCTATAAAATCCCAAGGGTCTGCACCAATAGGGGCCTAGCAAAGACACCAAACTGCATTGCTATCTCATTGACACCTCAATCACCACTGGATAAGCTAAATCGTATGGCCCAAGTGGCAGATAAGCTTGAATGGCAAATTAAACTTGTTGCAAAGCCTTATCTTGTTCTGGACCCCACACAAAACTTGCCTCCTTTTTGAGTCACTTGACAAATAGGCTGGAATGACACACCCAAATGAGGACTGTGTTGCCTCCAAAGTCCAAAGAAGTCTACCCAGTGCTATGCTTTCTAGTTGTGGAAGGGGCCAGATACAGTAACATACCCTTCACAACTGAAAAGGAGGCATAGCAGCAGGTGGACTTCTTTGGATTTTGGAATAAGAATATCTCAACAAGCCTCATACCACTGAATACCTAGGAATCTCACTGAGGTGGAAATCACCTGGGTTGTTGGGTTAATTTCCCACCATGTAGCACACAGATATTTTAGCAATAAGTCTAAAGTCATTGATACTTCTTCCCGACTGGATCCAATCAGCATGAAAGCATCAGTGTAATAGACAAGTGTTATATTTTGTGAAAGTGGAAGTCATCAAAGTCCCTTTAGATTAAATTATGGGATAGTGCTGGAGAGTTGACATAACCCTGAGGGACAGTTATGAAAGTATATTGTTGCCCTCACCAGCTGAAGGCCAACTACTGGCTAGGGTCCTTCAAAAGCAGAATTAAGAAAAAGGCATTGGTCCTATCAATAGTAGCATACAAGATGCCAAGAGAAATATAAATTTTGCTCAATCAATGAAACCACATCTGAAACAGCAGCTGAAACTGGATTCCCCACTTGATGAAATTTTGGATAACTTACTGTCATTCTCCAAGAGCCATCTTATTTTCGCAGAGGCCAAATGGGAAGGCAGTGGAAACTCATCCACCTCCCCAAGCCCAGCATCCTTCAAGTCTTTGATGGGGCACTAAATTCTACAACCCCACTAAGAATGCAGTATGGTTTTTTTGATTTACTATTTTTAGGCTGAGACAATTCAATTGGTCTCCATAATAGCTCTTATTATACATTTCAGGAATTCAGTATTGGGGTGTTGCCAGTTGCCAAGTATCTCTATTCAAATAGTATATTCTGGAACTGGGGAAATTACTACCATATAGGTTCAGGGACCCATATACCCACTGTGAGATGAACCTGAGCTAAGATTCCATTAATAACTTGACCTTCTTATGCTCCCACTCTGAGTGGTAGAATTTCAAAACCTTTTGGGTCTCCTGGAATTAGTGTCAATTCAGATCCAGTGTCCAGTAATCTTCCAAAAGTCTGATTATATCCTTTCCCCAAATGAACAGTGACTCTTGTGAAAGGCCATAGATCTCTCTGGGAAAGGCTAGGAGAAAGACTAACAGTTAAACCTTTGGTGGTATAGTGGAATCCTTCCTCAAAGGGAATGGGGGTCTCTAAAATGGCTCAAACCTGGGAATTGGTTGAGGATCATGAGTCTCCATTGTGGCAATTTGAGTGAGACTGTCATTCACCTGATCTAGACTTTTTCTGCTTGTATAAGTCAAGCAAATGTTTAATAGGTTTCCCATCTATTGCACTCCTGAGGACACCTTGTCTTAATAGCCAATAACATAGTTTAATAGGAGTCAAGTAATTCTGATGACTACTTGAACTCTGCTGATGATTAAGTGCTATCCTTTGGCACCTAAACCCACAGGGCCCAATCAACCCCATTGCAGACAAGAGCAATTCCACTGTCAAAAATTGCTGACATAAAATAACAATCACAGGAGACTTTAGAGATTCTGGGGCTCCCTTCACAAATTAGTTTCTTACTATTTGAGTAAAAGCTGCTTCCTCAGGGCATTTAATTGTGGGTCTGTGGATTCATCAGGATACATCCACTTTAACATGCCAGTTTCCCAAGCCTTAGGATATCTTTGTCTATAGGATAAAAAGGTAGTCTGTTAGCTCAGCTTGACTTACTGTAGGCCATCTTGCAATCCATGCTTCAGCAAACCAACCAAATAAACTATCTGATCCTCTTCTCACCTCTTGAGCTGAAACACTGAATGAAGACTCTATGTCTAGTGGGCCAGTATCAGTAAACTCAGACTGATCCACCCTTGTGTTCCTTACATCATTACCCTACACCTGTGGTTCTCAAGCTTCCTAATGCCACCAGCCTTCAATACACTTCCTCGTGTTGTGGTGACCCCCAACCATAAAATATTTTGTTGCTACTTCAGAACTATAATTTTGATACTATTATAAATTGGGTGACCCCTGTGAAAGGGCCGTTCAACCCCCAAAAGGTCCCAACCCACAGTTTGAGAACTGCCACCCTATACCCTTAATAATATTTCCCATACATATTCTTTGAATTTCTATCTGTACATATTAGAAAACTCCAGCTGTTTTTTGTTTTGCTTTGTTTTTTTTTTTTTAAGAATATAGCACACCTCTTCCTGGGTTACCATCTGGACTTCACTTTTAGGGACTTGCCATGAGTTAAGTCTAGTTATAAGTCTAGAAGTAATGGTGAAGGTGTTTCCTGGGAACATGCAAGGGAGTTACCTGGGGACTTGCCATATCTTGCAATGAATCTGCCTCAGACAATGTTACTGCTGCCACATCAACATTCACAATTGGACTAATCTCATCAAGTGTTGATGTAGGGAATACTGGTTTTACTGGGACTGAATCAATCTCTTCAGATAGGAGAGGGGCTGCTGGTGGCTGGACTGGATCAGTGGAATCAAGGGATTCAGTGTCCTCATCTTCCAGATTATCAGGCCATAGTTCCACACCCAAAGTTTCAGGGTGTCATTTCTTCCCTATCAGTGTCCTCTCTTTAACATTAAACACCATTATAGGTTGATAATTAAGCTGATGTAATTCGGCTCATATGATAAGACTCTGGGTTTCTTATCGTTTCTGCTATTAGAAAAGATAAGGCTTTATTTCATGGCACAAGCAGAAGCTTTGAGGTATTTTGTGTGGCATTTAAGCTGGACCTCTGAAGCTGAGTTCAACTCTTTTCTGTAACATTTTGTCTATTATGTGTAGTACCAACCAGTCAGCTTCCCCGAACTTCTCATCCAGACAAAATTATAGAAAGCTATCAAGCACATGATCACCCACAGCTTCTCATCATCACTTGATCCATCTATTGATGAGGATAATTTGAGTATTAACTTTGCCATCTCACACGATGGACTAATTGTGCTTTCTTTACTCAGAGTAAAGAAAGACTCATCCAGACTAACAGACACAGAAGCCAAGCTCCCAGTGCATTTAGGCCTAATCAGACTCAAGAACCAATTTAGGAAACTCATTTTTATGAATTTGCTTCTCTAGAACCACTCTCAGTCCTAAATGTGTTAGACTGTGTTTTCTATGGAAGCAAAACCAATGATGTTTGTGTATGTACATATAGAAAAAAATTTATATTAAGAAATGGCTCACACCATTGCAAAAGTGGCTAATTTCAGTCTAGTTCAAGTCCATGGGTCAGATGTAAGCTAGAGGAGGTTTCTCCTGATTTGTGTAGCTGCAGGGGCTGATTAACATGTAGCAAGATTTCAGGCTGGGGGAGGCAAAGCTGAATGAATCCAAGGTCTGCATCCCACTGATGGCTCCTGGGATTTATCGGCAGGATAACAAGAACAAGATGAGCCAGATGCTGGATCCAGTGAGCTAGTTTCTTCACAGTGTTAATCTATACAGAAGATTGGTGACACCCCAATGAATTATTCCTCAATTATATCCAGATTAAAGAGTTGGTACTCTACCCAAGTCTTCCTGCAACTGCTTGGTTACTCCACAAAATAGACCATTGTGGATTTAATCACTCTATGTTAGATTGTATCATGAGAGGATTCAAGTCCAGCCAAGATGACATAAAAGGGGTACTCCAAACTGAAATGGAAATTTTTGTCTCAGGTTCTGACTGATCAGGAAAAAGAGTGTCCAGTGGAAACATGCCGTGTTTTGAAAGAACATCTCTGAAGTGACCCAGACTTTTTTTTTTACAAGGTCATGGTGCTGTGATGCATCAATCAAGCCAGTGAAAGATGCCATTGTCACCTGCCCCCGAAAAGGCTGGTCAAGTGAAATCAACGATCAATACGTTGCTCATTTGTTTTTTGATGTGAGTGGGATAGTGCATTTAGAGTTCCACCAGGTCAGACTGTTAATCAAGCTAGCTATTTACAGGTTCTGAAAAGATTGAGTAAATGTGCAATAAAAAAGGCCTGATTTGTGACAGACTGGGGACTGGTTTTGCCACCATGATAGTGCACCTGCTCATGCAACCATCTCAGTGTGCCAGCTTTTGCCAAAAAGTAGCATGCCTCTCTTTCCCTACATACCTTACTCACCTGAATTCATCCCGTGTGGCTTATTTTGTTTCTGTGAATGCAGAGGGACAGGAAAGGACAACGATTTGATGACATAGAAGAGGTGAAGCGGGGAAAAAGAGAGAGGTGCTGTCAGCCATCCAAAAAACGGAGTTTGAAAAATATTTCCAAGAATGGAATCGCAGATTTGACAAATGTATTTAAGTGTAATGGAAAGGACTTAGAAAGTGATATGGTTGTTTTGTAAAAAACACACACACAAAATGTAAATACATAGTTTCGGGGGAAAAATACGTTATTTTTTTTCTGGGTACCCCCTCGTAAAGTCTAACTATCAGTGTGGAGAGGTAATGACCATACTATTTCTCATTTAATATACACCTTTTCTGTACCTATGAATGGTCTCTTCATCTGACCTTTTGCATTTATAACAATAGTAAAAACCCCACTTGAATCACCTTAAGGCTGGGTAAGGACCCATGTCCTCTGAGCGAAGGAATGCCTTCCTCCTGAGCTGTAGTTCCTGGATCTTCCCCTCCCAATCCTTCTCCCCAGTCTTGGATATAAATAAAGGTAAACTGGCAGGGACCTGAGGACATTAATCTACACACACGTTCCATCCCCCCTAGCTTCCGGAATTCCAGTGGAACCACAGCGTGGTGACTGCCACACTGTCTGAGCCGAGCTGTGGCTTTGGGCCACAAAGCTACTAGAAGGCAATGCTAGAGCGGGACCCAAATCAACCACTTGTACACTTGTGAGCATGGGAACCAGGGAGGCAGCAGTCTCAGGTAGGAGGGCAGTTCATGGAGAGCAAGAATTCTATGTGACTCGGACAAATTCAGACCCATTATCTCTGTCGGTGATTTGAAGTGGCACTAACAGACTCTCTTGCCCTTCCCAAACCCCAAGTACGGCAGTTAGGTTGCAGAGATGAGCAAACTGTAAAGGCTGCCTGCCGGGGAGGGAGCAGCCCCATGGGGACACCCCAAAATGAGTCATGCAGCCTGAAGAACATTTGTTTGCTGAAGTTTTGCTTAATTTCCTTTTTTGCATAACGACCTGGTCTTTGGCACCTATTCATGTTTATAAGTAAGGGTTAGGTGAGGACTGGCATATTGGCTACACTGTTCCTTGCTGTCACTGGTTTTTCACTGTTCAACAGAAACCTGACAGACATCGTCCTTGCTCATCAAATTTCTGCACCATCCAGCCTGTTGGAACCCAGCCATCATTTGTGAGTACTTCCAAGAAACCTTTTCTTGATGAAGACCGCCGATTAACTGTCAATAAAATTTACACCGATATTACTTACTTGTACTTACATGTTATTTTTCATCTGTTATTCATAAACCTTTTAAGACTGGAAAGCCTTATCTCTCTAAGCACACGTCAAGTTCCATGGACCATGCTTCCTCGTGTCCATAAGACATATGATATAGAGCTTGGATTTGTCTTTTGGAAATTTTATTGTGTTTTAAGTAAAAATTTACACAGCAAATTATACTCCCTTCAGCGAGTCACACACAAACTATTTTGTGACATTACTGATAGTCCCCACCTGTGTCACCATTTCAACCCCACCCACCCTGCTTCTATCCATGAAGGTTCCTGGCTCCTCCTTGATTTCTGATCATTGCTTTTGAGTAAGTGTAGAAGATGTGGGTTCATAGAGCACATTCTTCGTGGGTGTTATTGTTTATTTTATAAGTCAATTTGTTATTTGGCTGAAAGCTGACATTCAGGTTCCAGGTGAAAGGGTACCCTACTCTGATAGTCTCAGGGGTTCCACTCATCTCTATAAGTCCAGTAAACCTGGCCTTTTTGTTATAAATATGAGTTTTGTTCTACATTTTTCTCCCACTCTACCCAGGACTTCCTGTTGTGTTACTGGTCAATGCTCAATAGAGGTAGCTGGGCATTAGCTAGATCTTCTGGTCTTAGGCTAGCAGAGGCTGGGGTTCACATGATCCCTTAGTCCTATTGAGAAAACAAGGCAGAGTGCATTTTAAGGAGCTCACACTGCAACAGGGTAAAAGACACCTAAATATATACGCAAGACTCATTTGAGACTAGCTCGATAGGCAAAGTAAGTCTGCTGGGAAACAGAAAAGAGAGTGGCCTATTTTGAGGCGGGGGGTGCATAGAAGGTTATCAGTTTGGCAAGGTCAGACCTTTTTAAGACAAGACTCGTAGCATTAGGATTTGGCATTCCTTGCACCAGAGCAGGTGATAACAAGCAGAGCAAATCACTAATTTGTATTTTGCTGTGAGCAGGGGAAACATGAAGAAGAGGGGCACTGAGCTGTCCCACATACGTTTTGAGAGGAACCAGAAAGGACCATTGACCAAAAGATGCTTTTCAACTCATTGCCTGCCATGGTACCTGAAACTTCACTATTAAGATTTTATTTGTTAATTTTAACAGTTTCATTGAAATGATTCACATATCATAAGTTCAATAGTTTAAACATATTGAAAAGAGTTGTAAAAACATCATTACACACTATTTTAGAGTACTTTCTTCTTTCTTGTACATATTATTAGCCCCTCATTTCTCCCTAACCTCCCTGCCATAATCCAAGAAACTATCCCAGTACTGTCTCTATAAATTTACCTATCCTGGATTTCATTTACAGAAAAATATACATAAATATAAACCAAAGAAACAAAAACAATAGCTATCACAAAATAAAACAGAAAATTTTCATTTGAAAAGAAAATATTAAAAACTAGAACAAATTTAAAATGGGTCAAGAGGGAGAACAAATGATAAGGTGTTAAAATTTAACCTAACTATAATTGAATTGGTCCATCTTATGCATTCTGTTTGATAGCAAGACTATTCACATTCCTGGTCAATGGCCAGAGTGGTTTCAGCAGACGTTTAATCCTAATGGGGTGCTGCAAATCGATTTTGAATTTTCAGTGACATTCCCAGGCTCCTGCAAATTGGATGCTCAGAGTTTAAGCTCTAGTATCATTCCTCTTTCAGTCTTTGATTGTATAATTTACAATCCTTGGATCACAGAGGTTGGCATGCTTCTGTGTCATCTTAACTGTGGTCTCACTTAGATGGCTACTTGTTTTAAGGCAATCTTTCAGACTCCAGACACAGATACCATCTATTTTCTTTAACACACTTAGTGGTAGCACCCAGTGATTGCTTCGTGAAGAGAAGCTTACCATTAGTATTGACACATTCCTGTAGGGAGAAAGATGAGGCTTTCTACTCCCATAAAGAGTTACGCAGACACTTGGAGAGGCAGTTCTACTCTGACTCATAGGGCCCCTAAGAGTTAGAATTGACTTGATGGGGGTGTGGGCTTTTTGTTTTGTTTTTCAATAGATGTTGGTAAGTGCTGGATTACTAGCCACAAGATCATCAGTTCAAACCCATCAGGGGTTCCTCAGGATAAAGATGAGGCCATCTGCTCTGGGGAAGATTCACAAAACCTTCGAAACCCTCCATAGGTCCACAAAGTTGGAATTGACTCGGTGGCAATGGGGTTGTGATTTTTCAACAGATGAGGGAGAAAGCTTGTTGATATAGTTCCAAAAATCCGATATTGAAAACCGTAAGGGAACACAACAATCCAATCCTCAATCAATCGAGCATGGGTGAATTGCAGAACTAAGCAGGTGTGTGTGTGTGTGTGTGTGTGATGTTTTCATGAGACAGAGATTGACTTGATGGTAGCTAACAACAATACATCTTCAAGGGTCTCTGGAGTTCAAAATATTACAAAGAAAACAGCATTTCTTCTAGGACTGGACTTTTCAACCTTGGTGGCTTTTGGGGATCAATAATTATTTGTTGACTTGTATATTATATGATATTTATAAGCATCCGAGGCTCCTACCAGTAACATTTATGCCCCTAGACATGACAATCAAAAATATCTCTGGGTAATGTAAAATGACCTTTTAGGGGCGGCAAAATCATGACTCCTCACGAGAGCCGCTGTCCTAGGATGTGGTACAGCTGAAGCTGGTGGTAGCTGAAGTACTTCTCCTGTGATCAGAGAACAGAACTCCTCTCTGTGGAGCAGGTACCCACGTCTACCCACTGTGCAATCAAGGGGGGTGTGTTGGAGCAATGAGCAAGCAGGTTGAGATGCCCAGGTAGCCATGCCAGCTTTACAGAATTGGCTGTCAATGAATGACAGGTGTTATGGACAGATGGCCCTCACTTCAAGCTGAAATTGAAGAATGAAATCATCTGAGCACAGGAGAGGCCTTGTGAATGAGAACATGCTAAAGCAAACCCTACAATTTTACATGAGCATTGAAAAGAGATGCTAAACTGAATCTTTCCATTTAAATATCTCATACAGCATAAAGGGATTTGGTGATTTATTGATCAACTAAACATCTGTGTTAGTCTGGGTATATTAGAGAAAAAAATCCACAGAAATTCATGTATAAGAGAGAGTTTTATATAAAGGGTAAGTTCACATCAAGGAAATATCCCAACCCAGTGCTGTCCAAGCCCACAAGTCCAACATTAGCCCATATGTCCAACACCAATCCAAAAAGTCCTCCTCCATTTCACAAAACACATGCAATGACACTGACTGCAGGAGGAAAGCCGAATCAGTGAGCGTGTAAGCATGTAAGAGCTGGCAGGGATCTCCACATGGCTGCTCCAGCACCCAGGGCTGCATCAGGTTAGGTCCATGTGGCTTCTCCTCAGGGATGTCTTGCAGGAAGTGAGCCTTGCTAGCTGAAGCAGAGAGCTGGCTAAGGCTGCTTCACCCTGGTCTGACCATCAGAAAGCAAGGAGACCCAAGAACTAAATTAGAAAGGGGAGGCTCATCAAGTCATTTATCCCTCCACCCTTCAATTACCCCACATGTGTTTATCAGCCAGGTTGGCACAATAAACTTTAACTACCTCAGCATCTATAAAGTCTATAATTATTATGGATATATTAAGAATAAGGGGTAAGGAATCAGGAAGGACCTTGTTTAGCCCTTCATTTTTTGTTCCCCCTACTATCCCTCCACTCTCCGGGTTTCCACCCATGTCCCTGGCCTCCTTGTGGACATCAGTCTTGTCTATTGGCACTTAAATTCCATTTCTTCTTTGTTTTTCCTTGTCACAATGGTGATATTGAATGTTTATCTTCGTTAAGATTGGCTGAGTTTGCTAAGCATTAATTTGTCTAGTTTTGTCCATGTCTTGAAATGCTTATGAGAGTTATTGTTTTTTTTAATTGATGAGTCAAATTCCATAGCATGAATACTGTACCAGACATTCTTCTATAACTTGGGGTTTGGGGCTGTTCCCATGTTTTTACTAATCCAGAAATTGTTGTAATCAATATAGGTGTACATGTGAATACCCAATTTTTAGAAGGCTAGGGCGCACAATGGGAGCCCCAAGTCCATCTGCAGAGCATCTGGTCAGATGAAGCCTCTAGAAGACATCCTCTGGCCACAGTTAAGGGGCAAGAACAACTTTGCTATCAGCCAGAGACTAGTTAAATTTGACTTTGGTGGATGGAGCTATGGTATAATATGATACCCGGTCAAATGATCACCCATTGGAATTTTTTTCTAGGTTTAAATATTTCTCACTTTTTCCATGAGAGAAATTGCCTCTGGCCTTTTCAAATGTTGCTGGTGATCTTTTCTTTCTTACTCTTTAATGTTACTTTTATCTTCATATTATTAATTTTTCGTTATGTCTCATTTTCTGTTTCTGGTAGATTTTCCATTGGATTCATAGAGACAGTAACTGATGCAATGGTTTATGTGGGATGGGAATGGGGTGCGGAAGGTGAGGGGAATTGGGGAGCAGATAATGAATGCAGGAGGGGGGAGGGAGGGAGCACTAGACCTAATTGTGATGATGTATATTGAACTCTTTTTAAAAGCAACTTAACTATGGAAGTGTAAGTTGTGTGGATTTTATATCAACAAAACTTTTTTTTTTAAGAGGAAGATTGGAGGGTGGAGGCATGTCTGGCCTCTGCCTCACAGGACTTAATCTTGTGCAGGTGTGAAATTAGATTCTCCCTCCCCCTTGTGAAGTCAGAGGACACCACCTTCGTGCTAGTTTTGCTGCAAGCCTTTCCTATCAAATGAATCATCGAAATAACTCAATCTAGAGATGACAATATGAAAACAGATTCGCTCACGATGCTATTGATTGCACTACCAAATAACTGCCTAAGGGATCCTTGATGATCTGCTGACTCATTCACCTTCCATGAAACACCTTATCCGTAAAATATCTTCAACAACAGTGCGCGTGTGTGTGTGTCTGTGTGCACGTGCGCGCTTCTCAACGCTCTGAAGAAGTCTTGTGTGGCAGATTTATCCACATGTAATGTATCATTTGCTCTCTTGACTGCTGTTTTCATGAGCATTGATTGTAGATCAAGCAAGACAAAATCCTTGACAACTTCAGTCTTGTCTCCACTTATGATGTTCTCCTATAAAAATTTTAAAAACTAGATAATACATTCACATCTTTTAAAAATCAAGATCGTTCAAAAGCAAAGCAGGAAGAAGTCTATTTTCTACCCCTGCCTCATCCTGCCCCATCCATTTCATTAACTGCTCAATATACGTAAATACCTATTTTAGTCATCCATTTGCTCTCCTTCTAGAATTTCTTTTTGAAAACATGAGAATATGCAAATACGTATACATATTTTCCCATTTGGTTGCACAAAGAATGCCTTCCCATATTTTCTGTTACACAGTTGGTTATTGTCATTCTGAGATATTTTTTAAACATTTTATTAGGGGCTCATACAACTCTTATCACAGTCCATACATATACATACATCAATTGTATAAAGCACATCTGTACATTCTTTGCCCTAATCATTTTCTTTTTTTTCCTCCTCTTTTCTTTTTTTACATTTTATTAGGGACTCATACAACTCTTATCACAATCCATACATATACATACATCAATTGTATAAAGCACATCCATACATTCCCTGCCCTAATCATTCTCAAAGCATTTGCTCGCCACTTAAGCCCTTTGCATCAGGTCCTCTTTTTTTTCCCCCACCTTCCCCGCTCCCCCCTCCCTCATGTGCCCTTGGTAATTTATACATCGTTATTTTGTCATATCTTGCCCTATCCGGAGTCTCCCTATACATGGCCATCTTGTCATTCGTTTCTAAGGTGAAATTGTATT
Organism: Tenrec ecaudatus; assembly: GCF_050624435.1. Lineage (NCBI taxonomy): Eukaryota > Metazoa > Chordata > Mammalia > Afrosoricida > Tenrecidae > Tenrec > Tenrec ecaudatus. Next base: position 303,666,784 of record NC_134530.1, on the reverse strand, counting down.
CCGTGACATGGATATGCCATGATTTATTTAAACAGTGCTATATTGGTTTACCTTGTACTGTGTCCAATCATTTTCTATTATAAGCAATGCTATGATAAATATGCTTGGATATGTATGATTTCATATGTCACGTGCTTCTACATCTGATCCTCACACCACTCCTAAGAGATAGAGAAATCATTAGTTGCGCATGTTCAAAACTTGATTCTTGAACACTCTGAAGTTGATAGTACAGCTGGTTTCTGTTTTCAGAAATCAAAACATATGGTGACGCTTCATAGATAATACAAGACAAAACTGCCATAGAAAACCAGTTTGTTTGGGTTTTTTTTGGTGATCCAAATGGGTTTTTAATAAGGAGAGAAGGTGATAGAGAAGAGAAGAGAGGAGAGGAGAAGAGAAAGAGGGGAGAGAGGGGGGAGGGGGAAAGAAAGGATTGAGAGAGACCACAGCAAAAGAGCAGAAAACCAGTTTTAAAAACAGTGTAATGACCTGAATTATTCTACTTGCTGCATTGAAGTCTCCCTATGAAGAAAGTAGTGCAAATGCTATTTGTTGTCAACACTAAGTCTGATTGTCCCTCTCAGAGTTCCTGTGGTCATTTTAGGGAATGTTTTTTCAACTCTTTGAAAGAATACATCTCTCCCTTGTCTCACAATTCTGCCAGAGCTCTCCCTCAACAACATGATTTAGCCTTGTAGCCTCAAACATACAGAAGATTAGCTTAGGAGCTCACTGCCTGCTATTCCTGCTGGGCTAACTTTCACCTCCATTGTGTTAAGTGAAGACTTGAATTTCAGGTGTGGGGGGAGATGTCTTGGTCCCAGAATTGGAGCAAGAGTCTTAAATGACCAGCACATTAACCTGGTTAAAAGTGTTTGCTAACCCTACAAATGGTCATCGACTAGGCCAGGCATATAGGGCCAGAGGAAGAACTAACTTCTGGCTGTACTACTGGATTTTTCCAACGATGAATGATTGCAGGAAGGCAGGTCACAATGTCAAGGCCTATATTACTGAGCAGGGCATACCATGAGAGGCGCAAACAAATACAAGCAGGAAGAAAGGAAAGCCTGGCCCACTCTCCTTCACACGTCCCATCTCAGAGATGTTGGTGGTTGAAAGCTGTTTTAATAATAATAGCTTAAACCGATGACAATGCTCCCCAGAACTGTCCTTGTCATTCTGCTTTATGTGTCCTTGTGTCAGGCAGCCAACGACGAGAAGGAAGGTCATTGCCATGGGACAGGATATGAGTGAAGGTTGTTCAGCAGAGTTGACTTTCCTAATCGGCACACACTTCACATCAGCTTTCAAAAGTCTTTGTGCTCTAACGGTCAAGAAGCTTCCTACTAACCAGAGATAGCCATCTATGTCACTGCATTACATGGATCCACAATAAAGAACGTGGCTTGCTTTTATCGATGAATGAAGTAACTAACAATCAGCAAACAATAACTGAATTTGATGATAAAGCCCAATTCAAATTATATAATAAATGATCCATTTTCATAATTTATTATATAATATTAATACTTTCAAGACCCAGTTTACCTGAGGTTATTATAAGCTACCGTAGGTAAGGAGCCCCTGGTTATCTAGTGGTGAAGTGTTGGCCTGAGATCCGCATGATTAGCAGTTCAAAACCACCAGCAGCTCCACATGAGAAAGGCTGGGCTTCCTACTCCTGTAAACAGTTACAGTCTTGGAAACCCATGAGGGGTTGCCATGAGTCAGCATCGACTGGATGGCAGTGATTTTGTGATTTTGGTTTTTAATCTATTGTTACTCTGTTCCTCACTAGCCACATATTTAAACCAACAAACTCTTCTGAGTCTCGGCATCCATCACATCTAGATTTAAGCAGGTTAAGGAATAGAAGGTAAATTGGACTAGACATTTGAGTCAATTTCTATTTAAATGACTTTTAAATTAATTCTCATGAAATCTATGAGCATAAACCAACCAGTTGCTGTCAAGTCAACTTCAATTCATGGTGACTCCATGTGTGTCAGAGAAGAATTATGCTTCATAAGGTTTCCAATGGCTGAGTTTTCATAGTGGATCACCAACCTTTCTTCCAAGGGGACCCTAGATGGACTTAAACTTCCAAACTCTCAGGCAGCAATGCATGAACCACACAGGGATCCCATAATATATGTATTATCAATGTTGTCATTTCCAATTTTACATGAGACATAGGAAATCAAATAACTTGAGACATAGAAATTAAATACTTAATTAAAAATCATAGCAAGTAAAGGGAGGCAAATTAGAATGTGGCATTCAATCCAAGATCAACTCTAAACTGTTATTAATATATGTTAAATGTTTCATTTAACTTCTTTTCAATCAGTGCTGGTGGCACTCTGGTTAAGCTCTTGGCTGCTACTTAAAGGTCATAGTTCAAATGGGGCACTCTGCTTCCATACAGATTGTAATCTTAGAAACTCTATGGGGGAAGTTCTACCCAATCCTATAAGGTTGTTGTGACTCAAGAAAAACAGGAAAGCTGCTTTCAGCTCTCACATTCTATTGTTATACCGTGATTAAAAACAAAAGCCCCACAATTTTTATTTGTCGTCCTATCCTGAATGACACAATCTTCATATACATGACTATACCTCATTTTCTTTCCAGTAGAAGAAAGTTTGATATAGTGATTTATTCCGACTTGAATACTAGTGTTTTTCTTAGGCTCGGTTCTTGTGATGGGTAGGTTTATTGTGCCGACCTGGCCAATAAGAACATGTTAGGCCGCAGTTTGATTGGAGGGCAGTTTGATTGGAGGGCAAAGAGATCAATGGCTCAGCAAGCCCCACCTATCTCTCTCTTGCTCTCTGGTGATCAGACCAACGTGTAGCTGCCTTAGCTAGTTCTCTGCCTCATCTTGTAAGCTACACTACCTGTGGTACACCCAACCTGTGGATCATATAGCTAGCGCTTGAAGTTCCTTTGAGAACTGCTTTGCCATGCTGCTGGTGTATACATCGCTTGAGCTTGGGACTGTCAGATCCTGTCATCTGACTGAATGTTGGTGACCTGTCCTGGTGCTTGCTGCCTCTGGCTGGACTGCCTGCATTGCTCTATGGAAGACTTAGCTGTCTGCTTGCTTGACTTTGGACTGAGCAGCCCTCGTGAATTGAAGGACTTAAAGTATATTAACTGTTTCATGGAAGTGAATGGAACTGAGCTGTATTCAAAATATGGAACTTATGAATTATAAGTCTAAGAAAATTAGAAGTCATCAAAAAATGAAGTAGAATAAAAAATATTGATGTCCTAGGGATTCGTGAACTAAAATAAACTGGTATTGGCCATTTTTAATCAGGCAATTATATGGTTTAGCATGCCGGTCTGGCCACTTTGAATCAGTCAATCACATGGTTTGCTATGCCAGGGAAGAGAATGCAAGAGAAATGGCATTGCATTCATCATCAGAAAGAACATTTGAAGAGCTATCTTGATGTGCAGTGCTGTCAGTGTTGGGATAATATCTAATTGTACCCAATGAAATCCAGTTAATACTATTATTCCAATTTATGCAGTAATCACTAAAGTTAAATCAAAACCAAACTCAGTGTGATCGATTACATCTGACTCATAGCGACCCTATAGGACAGAGTTGAGCTGCCTCTGTGGGTTTCTGAGATTGTGTCTGATCTTGTGGTTAGCAGCTCAAAGTGTGAACTGTCAGGTGTCCAGAGCTCCTTACCAATAAAAGATGGTGTCGAAGAATTCTAACAATTTCTTCATTCTGCAATTGGTCAAACATGCAATTAAGATACATTGATAATAATGGAAGATTGGAATGTGAAAGTTGGAAACAAAGAGGAAAAGGTGGCCTTGGGGATAGAAATGAAGGTGGAGATTGCATGACAGAAATTTTGCAACTTCTTTATTGCAAATAACTTTTTTCAACAACATAAATGGAAACTTCACCGGATGAACTACTGAAGAATCACATTAACTACATCTCTGGAAAGAGACAAGGGAAGAAGCTCAATATCAGCAGCCAAAAGAAAGACCAAGGCCAACTTTCAACAGACCATCAATTGCTCATATGCAAGTTCAGATTGATGTTGAGGAAAATCAAAATAATTTCAAGAGGGCCAAAATACCACCTTGAGCATATTGAGTTTTGAAGTAGGTCAAAGGATAGACTTAACTCACTGAACAATAATGACAGAAGACTTGCCAAACTGTGTGACATCAAGAACATCATATATGAAGAAAGCAAAAGGTAATTAGAAAGACAGGACAAAACGAAAAGGTCAAAGTACTTCTTAGGAGAGACTGAATTTTGCTCTTGATCACAGAGTAGCTAAAGTAAATGGAAGAAATGATAAAGTAAAATTGATGGCCAGAAAATTTGAAAGGGTAACTCAAGAAGAAATAGAAAAGTTCTGAATGTAATTCAAATACGCAAAGCCCTGAAGTTAGCAAAGCAAAAAGGAATAGCATATTCGTCATATATGAAGCTGGAAAAGAAAAAATTTCAAGCCACCACTTGCAAAATGGGACGACTGATTCTGTAAAATATTGAGTGGTACAGGAAGCATCAAAAGTAGTTGGAAAAGAATACAGAGTCACTCTACCAAAACGAACTAGTCAGTGTTCAGCCATCCCAAGAGGTAGCATATGGCCAAGAACTAATGGTCCATAATCAATGCTTATGGAAGCAGCAGTCAGGAAACCAAATGATACAAAGCAGCGGTTCTCAACCGGTGGGTCACGACCTTTTTGGGGGTTGAACGACCCTTACACAGAGGTAGCCTCAGACCATGGGAAAACACATATTTGGAATTAGGAATTAATATGTCACAATATATAATTACATATTGTTTTTGTGATTACTCACTATGCTTTAATTATGTTCAATTAGTAACAATGGAAATACATCTTGCATATCAGAAATTTACATGATGATTCATAACAGTAGCAAAATTATAATTATGAAGTAGCAACGAAAATAATTTCATGGTTGGGGGTCACCACAACATGAAGAACTGTCTTAATGGGTCACGGCATGAGGAAGCGTGAGAACCACACAACATGTTGGGAATGTCTACTGCACAAGGACGATTTAAGGTGTTGAAGGGCTAGGATATCACTCTGAGGTATTTCATATGCATGTGAAAGCTGGATACTGAATAAGGAAGGTTGAAGAAGAACCAGCACATTTAAATGATGAAGCTGGTAAAGAACATTAAGTACCATGGACTGTCAAAAGAACAAACAAATCTGTCTTGGAAGAAGTACAACCAGAAGTTTCCTTAGAAGAAAGGATGGCAAAACTTTTCATGTATCTTGGACATGGTCTCAGGAGAAACCAGTCTCAGGCAGGATAGCACGCTTGGTAAAGTAGAACTCACAGCAGAAGACAAAATAGATGGCTAGAATCTCCCACAAATAAACCATTACCTACATCAAAGGACTTCATCAAAGGATTTAAAAAAAAAAAGAACACAGAGACTAGGAAAATTTCTTTTTCAATCAGACCAAAGACTAATCTCAAAAACCTATAGAAAATTACAACACCCTCAACAAGGAAAAAATGAATAATCCAATTTTAAAATGGGCAGAAGACCTGAACAGAGGATTCAGGAAACACATGAGGCCAGCCAACAAACATGAAGAAATGCTCATGATTGCTAGCCCGTCAGAAATGCAAATCAAAATAAGGATGAGAGACCACCTCATGCCAGCATTGTTAACAAAGTTAAAAACAAAGAAAAATAAATGCTGGGGAGGGTACAGAGAGCTTGGAACCTCATACACTGCTAGCAGGGCCGTAAAACTGTAGAACTACTTTAGAAAGTAGTCTCTTCCTCAAACAACCGAGCCTAGAACTATCATGTGACCCATCAGTCCCTCTACTAAAATTAGCTCTAAAGAAATAAGGAGCCAGGATGAGCAGCTACATGCATACGTGTCCCTCGCGGTACTATTTACAATAGTCAGGAGATGGAGACAACCTAAGTGCCCACCAGTAAAAGGATGGGTAAATAAATGCTGGTACGTACACAGAATAGAGTACTACGCATCCATGAAGAAGAGTGAAGGAGCATGTGACACTTTATGATATGGATGGATTTGGAAGACATTCTGCTCAATGAAGTTGTCAATCACAAAAGGGAAAATGCTATGTGAGACCACTGTTATAATGGGGAAAAAATTTGGGGGGAGAAATTTTTGAATAGATCTTCATACCAAAAGAAACAGATATTGCTGCCTACCAGGTGTGGGAGGGGCAAAGAGAACAAGAGAAGTCGAGAAAGTTAACGTGGGTGAGGCGAGGATAACACCCAACAAGAGTGGCAGAGAAAACAATGTGGGTGAGTGGGAGGGGGCTGGGCAAGTTATTAGGATGTTTAACAAGTGGGTGAAGTTGTTGACTACAAAAACGATGCTCTGACATGTAAACCCTACCTAATTCACATTTTAAAATGTAGAAGAAAGAAACGATGAAAAAAGTTGTTGCACTGAAAATGTAAGAGTAAGAAGTCAAAAGATATTCAGACCACAGTAATATAAAATAAAAATGGCCTTATGAAAAATAATACTGAACTTGTCTTGATATGATTGAATTATTGAATTGTATGACATGTGGGTGAAGTGCTAGAACACTGCTCATAAAAGACGACAGGCAATACTGAAAATGGAGTGATAATGAAATCATAAAAACATACTTGGCTAGGAAAGTATAATAATTATATCCAAACACACTCAGGAAAACCTTCAAACGCTGGAATTTGTGGAAGGGGGAAACCTACCAGTGAAGCAAAGTCAAATATTTCCCACTCCACAAACACGGAAACATGGCGATGACACTGTCAAAGGTTAAAAACGTACGATGCATAAACCAGTCGCCGCCTTTGAGTTCTAGCTGGCACGGGTCTCACGGTGGCTATATAGACAGAGAGGGAGAGAAATGGTTACATACTTGGCTTATAAATGTACACTGGCAGTTTGAATCCACACACATAGACCTATATACTGGAACAAGTATATATACTGGAACAAGTTGTGTGTGTGTGTAACAAATTCATGTATACATTTGTGAATAGGATATGCACATGTAGGCCAAAACATGTTCAAGCCACCAGATATGATTATGTCCTCATCATGCAGGACGTATTTTCTCATTTCTTTTTCTTTATAGATCAAACAGTATGGATGCAGAAGCACCTCCTAAAGCTACAATGGACAGCCATATTTCTGGAAATCTGGAAGAGTAAAACAAAGTTATTTTGTTGCCCATATTTGTTGGGATAACTTGTGGCTTTTAATGTACTTTATGCTCTTTAAAGTTAAGACCATTTTATTTTCTATCCTTGGCAACATGACTTGGGGAAATAGAATAGCGTCAACACCCTTAAATGGTTTCTGAGCATCCATGGGATTTTTCTGAGTCCGAATTGTCTCAATGGCAACTAACAACAGTCATCAATAATCAACAGGAACTAAGGCTGAACTATTCTGACCTTATTTTCCTGTAGATTCTAGATGAATTGGAATCAACTCAATGGCTGTGAGTTTTGAATTCCAATAAATTACTTGTATTTTCTACTCTTCTCTCAAAGTTTGTATTTTTATAAACCTGTTTACAAAATGTTATTAAAATCATTTCCATATATTTATGTAGATATGATTCAATTAGATAGATTGCTATCTAATCATGATGTATGCAGATCTAGCTATAGTGGGCTACACACTGGGTTTGCTAACAAGGTCAACACTTTGAAACTACCAGCCACTCTACTGGAGAAAAATGAGGCTGCCTGCTCCTCTACAGACTTACAGCCTCACAAACCCTGTCCTGGAGGGTCATGATAAGTCAGACTTGGCTCTAGCACAGAGCTTGAGATAGAGAATATGTAAAATATTGGTTTGTTATTCCCCTTTCCTGCTACTGTAACTTCCATTTGGACCATCGGTGACAGTGGCTACTAATAATTTCAAGAATTTGATAATCTATTGATCCCTCTCCTGTCACATTACGCGGAATGCCATTTGTTAACCAAGCCTCACAACCACAAACACATTTTGGAAATCATGGGGGACAAACACATACAATAAATAAATTATGAATCATAAACCATGGTAGAAAGTACATTGATGGCACAGGTCGAGGAGGCGTCACGATGCTCATGGTACGATAACCAAAACCCAAACCCAGACTCCTTGCTATGAACTTGGACTCCTAATTGAGGGCTGCTCCATTGATCTTGCAGTGAGCTTGACCGAAGATGATGACCGGGCTTTCCTTTCCCGGCGCAGAGCCCACGAGCATATTTCAAGTGCCAACTTGAGTAATTGAGCACAGACTATTTGTGCCAGGGCCATTGCTGGTATAAGATATCAAAGTCATACTTAGTAATAGTTTGCCAAAACATGAACCCTACAAGATGCATCAGCAAGAGTATCCGTACATGTTTTAATCTGTTCTGTTTATTCACTTTTGCTTAGACTTTTATGTCCTAAATATGTCCTGACATCGTGGTGGTTCTAGTACATCTAGAATGTGTCGCCAGTGAGAATCCTCTCCATGGCATATTTATACACATTTCTGTCTAGTTGCCAAGGAGATGATTCTGACTCCTAGCGACCCTACCAGAGACAAGAACTGGTGCTGTGGATTTCCAAGGCTATACATCTTTCTCTCTCATCTTTCTTCCCTAGAACAGAGTCCAACAGTTGACCTTGCACTTAGCAACCTGAATCAAAATATCTTCAGATTGAGCTGCTGACTGGAGCCTACAGTCTTTCAACCCTCCCTAGTCTTCCATCTCTTTGGTATGTTCTGAGTGGCCAACTTCAAAAGGGATTTAGGATGCAAGCTTATATCAAAAGCACAGCACATCCCCCTTGAAGTCCTTGAGGGGACAAACAAAGTCATGAGGAATCTCCTGGAGGTAGAAAAGGAACCAGGCGACTCTTTTCCTAGGGCTCACTTCCCTCGAGAAAGACAAAAACAACCTGCTCATTGTCCCCCATTGAAATTTGAATCTAATCAAGGACTTCATATTCATAATGCTCTGACAGGAAGAGCAACCGCAGGAAGTTTTTCTAAGTGGGGAAAAATGAGAAGGAAAATAAAGCAGAGAAACTGCACAAATGTGAGATTGCTGAGGCTGACTCATCCAGCAGGCATGTGAAGAATGCCTGGCTGTTTATCAGACCTGGTGGGGTGTCAGACAGGGGGGCTGGCCTCTCCTTCACAGCAACAGAGCCTTTCTGCCCCAGTATGAAGTCACAGTTCTATGCTGGCTGCCCCATAGGGCCCTGTCACTTGGAGCAGGCATTCCCTGGGCACAGGAGTCACTTGAAGATCAAGCTGATGTGGCCCTAGGAGACTGTGGGGTTTCAGTCTGGGTTTCTTTCCACTGTTGTTTGCCTTGTTGAAGTAGCGAATTTGAAGGAGCCTTTTTCTCTTTACGCTGTAACGAGAGCATCCCTTAGCTGCCCTGGTTGAGTTTAGATTTCTGGAATAAATACGCATGGACTGGTAATTCAATTTATATACGTATAATTAGAGATGACAAAGACACAAACCGCTTGTCTTTTGCTGCCTCCCTAACCGCCCCCTCCCTCACCCTACCCCACCACCAAACTCATTAATCAGGTACTGCCTTCTTATGAAGGATCCCTGGTGATGCTTTGAGTTAAGCATCGGTCTGCTGAATGCATGGCCAGCGGTTCAAACCCACCAGCCATTCTATAGGGGAAAGATGAGGCTGTCTGCTCCTCTAAAGATTTGCCGCCACAGAAATCAGTAAGAGTTGGAATCTGCTCGATGCCAGTGGGTTTGTCCTTCTCCTGTTTCCTTTTTAATATGTGACACAATCTAACTTTCGTGTCATTTGGGTGATTTAAAATGTAAATGTCTTATTACCCAAACTAGCTATGCGCTCCTGGGGAGCAACGGTTCCTAAAGTTTCTAGTTTGAGTTTGGAATTCAAATACATTCTGAATTACAAGTAACTAAAGTCAATTTTTTTCAAGACAGATTAGCACCCCGGGCTAAAGAAACGTCAGAATGGTGCACTTCCCACAGGCTCGCCTTGTCCATCAGCAGCACAGTTGTGGGGCCATCGGTGGTCATCACGGTCCTGCTGGTCACAGCAAACAGCTGGACCCTGATGTGCAAACGCATTTCATTCCTCTCTGAGAAGGTTTTGCCTTCTCATTAGATTGTTGATACTGATCTCACATTATCTTATTTGGGTCTCATCGTATTTGAAAATGTGCCTAAAGTATAATGGCCAGGAATCAAAACAGTTCTTGAAAGCCTACAATCGTGGACTATTTTTCAGAAATTAGTAAAGGTTATAAAATCAACAAGGAGAACGAGTATCACCACCCCCCCAAATGGGAATCTCTGTGATGAGCTCATCAGAGACGCACCTTGCTCGGGAATGGTTCAGTTACACGAACACGGGCTGCACACACACTCCTGCATGCCCACTCACAGATGACAACCCACTGGGCCATGGCACACCTTCAAGGCAGTCTTACTAACTTAACTCTCTTTACCACGAGAACAGCGAGCCTCGTGAGCAGGTAACCACATTTGAATGCAGCACCCGCAACGGTGTTTCTCAAAATCTACTCCTTGGTGTGCTATTTTCTTACAAGAAATCATTAAAAATTCGGTAACACCAACAGTCCTCTGATTAAGTAGGAAAGTCTGGATGCTACAAACTGTTAAACTTGCTGGCTGTTGACTACAAGACTAGAATCTGCCCAGAGGGACCTTGACAGAAAGGCCTGGCAATCTACTTCTCAAAAGACATTCACCGAGCATCCGGGGAGCACCGCTTTACTCTGACACACATGGAGTGGCCAAGAATCAAAACCATTTGCTGGCAGCTAACTGCTAACCAATAGTCTAATGTAGCGAGTTTGAAAAGGAGTGGGTATTAATTATGTCAATCACTTGAATACCCCCTAATGCACATAGTTACAAGATTCATTTGATTCAGTTCATTATTTCCCAAAATAATATGGTCCAGACCCCACCCATATTTATTTTTAATGCTCTCTCAATATTTTAAAGGGAACTTGTGTTCCAAGGAACACAATTTGGGTACACCTCCCTAAGGAATTTGTTCTTCAATTCAGCAGGATTTTGTTTGTTTCATGTACACACACACACACACACACACACACACAAAACTTAGAAAAACTACACCTAATCTCTGTAATGAGAAGTCTACACAGCTCACTCTCAATGTGTGCATTGCAACATGATCTGTAAACTGTAAAGGCATCGTTTCAACGGCATCTTATCTTTTAATATTTTACTTTTCTTTCTCCACTCACTATTCTTACACACAGATTTTTTTCTTTCATATTTATTTCTTGTTTCTTGTCCCTTGTTACTAAGGGTAGTGTTATAGTTAGTTTATTGTGCCAACCTGGCCAATAAACACAGGTGGGGTTAATTGAAGAGCGTAGAGATAAATGGCTCAGTGAGCCTCGCCTTTCTAGTTCTCGGGTCTCTTGATTTCTGATGGTTGGACCAGGGTGAAGCTGCCTTAGCCAGTTCCCTGCTTTAGCTGGCAAGGCTCACTTCCTGCAAGACATCCCCGAGGAGAACACACATAGACCTACCCCGGTGCTGTAGCACCCGTGCGGACACCCCTGCCAGTGTTGATATACTTACATGTTCACTGATTCGGCTTTCCTTCTGCAGTCGGCATCATTGTGTGTATTTTGTGAGATGGAGGAGGACTTTGTGGATTGGTATTGAACATATGGGTTAATGTTGGACTTGTGGACTTGGGCAGCCCTGGGTTGGGATGTTTTCTTGATGCATACTTAACCTTTATATAAAACTCTCTCGTATGCATGAATTTCTGTGGATTTGTTTCTCTAAAGTGCCCAGACTAACCCATTATGGTACCTTGGGAGTGGGGTACTGGAGAAACAAATCATAAGATGGAGAGTAGATGTTTATTTGACCTCTCCCTCATGGTAGTTTCTCTTTTTTGTCTAGCCAGAGGTCAGATAAAGCCACACTGCTTACTTGGTTGTTTTCTGGGGAAAATATGAGAGTATGAAAATACAAACTTTATAAGCTCACTTGATCTCAGTCATCAAAATATGATCTTTAAATGGGTTTAGGCCACGCCTGCAAAGAAAGCTTTGAAAAGTTATGCCCCACCCAGTGCTTTGGAGTACTCAGGAACCAGTGGTCTTTGTCAGAAGCTGGGAAAAATCTGGAACCATGAAGAAAACTCCTTTCTGGGACTGAATGTGAAGGGGAGCCTGTAGGCAGCTGAGATGCTTGCTAGGTGACCACCTGGATCCACTTGTTGAGTGGAAGTGGGAGAAATGCAGCAATAAAGAGACGGGTTGAGTTTGGCCACTGACAACTGTGGACTTGGTTTACAGGGAAAAGAGGAGAAGATGAGAGCGGGTTGACTGGTCTAAGGTTCATGACCTAGCACGAGAGGGCTAGGCTTGTTGAGTATTGGTGAGAGCCCATGGTCTAAAGGCAAGGTGACCAATGGGCACCCTGTGGAGGCTGAGTGAAGTAGCCCACATTGAGTTGACCAGAACCTGACCAGCTGTAGATTTTTGAGCCTGTGAACTGGTACATATTGTTGCTGACTTTGTGGATGGCCTGTCCAGATTTGACTTTGCTTATGGATGCAGACGTCACAAGGTTTCAACTGGAATGAAGATTCTTCATGCCAAAAATATGATTGTCTCTTTAGAGCACTGGGTTGATGTAAGTGAGCAGTATATAAATTGGATACCAAAAATTGGGGGATAACGGCATGAAATAGTTGACTTACAAACTTTCATAGGTGGGGGAACATATTCACAGGATTATAGGTTTAAGGTGTAGGTGTTACTTAATTGCAATCATGAGGCTAAAGAATTATGTACAAGTGCTAAGGCAGAAAGGTTATTAATATTTCCACTACTAACCGCAGGAATGGCTTTTTGCTGAAGATCTTTGTCTTTTCAACCTGGTCATTCTTGGTCTGTGTCCTTTCTGCAAGATCAATATTCTATGATGTTTGGGGAAAGAGTAAGAAATAGGGGGGGGGATTGCATACCCTTCTTATTGTCCCTTTCTTTATCCTCCAGAATATTTCTATGATTGTTAGTAACCTTTCTTCAATTCCCCTTAGGCCATAAAGATGCTAAGTCTCCCCTATGCTAAGTCAAATGAACTCTCTTGACTCTGCTTGGTGATCCCATTACCCCTTTCAATTCTCAGCCAAAGTCTGGGGAAAAGATTATTTTTATTCTTTCTGTTTGCACCCCCAGTTCACTTTCAGAGCCCGCTACCTGGTTTATGCCTCCTTTCCCCCAGCCCATGCTGCTGATACTATTCTAAAACACCAAGGACCATGGCTGTGTTATCATCCTGCTTGAGCTTTCTCCTGTAGTGGGCCCATGTACCAGGACTGTCTTGAATCCTCTTCTCGCCCAGCTTTCGTAGCACTGTGGTTTCTTGGTTATTGCCTTTCTTGGCTACTTCATAAGTAACTGTCTTTGTTCATCCACCCTTAATTTTGGTAATTTTTCATGTGGCTCTGATAGACGCTTCTTTTCACTCTACCTGGTCTTTCTGCATTAATCAGTTCCATTGTCAAATATGTGGCCCCCATTTGGTGGCTGATCATTTGCCATTGCTTATCTCCTGTATGGCCTGTCTTCTATACCTCGCACTCCCCTCATCAGTTGTCTCCTGGACACCTCTGTCTGGATGTTCTACAGAACCTCCAACTCCACCTACTCAACGTGGACCTTCTCCCTCCTTCCCACAAACACGTACCCTGCCAGCCTTAGTCTTCCGTAAAATCAGAGGCAACATCATGGTCTTGCCTTCTCCCTTCAAGCACTCAGTCTCTTTTGTTTTTTTCTTTCCATTCCCTTCCCTTCCCTTCCCGTCCCTTCTCTTCTCTATGTTCTCTCACTGTCAACATGTATGACCAGTTGGACCCTTTTAATTCTCCCATATTACCAAACAGCATAGCCTTAAACTTGCTCCACACATGCGAATTTACTGTCCAAACAGCTGGTAAAATTACCTACCTAACACACAACTCTGGCCTTATTGCTGTTCTGCTTAATAACTATCAGCTAAAGTCTAATGGCAAGTCACTGAATATTGTAGCATTTTTTATTTAGGGGATTTGTGAACTCTTCATTTCTTCAATTACTTATCTCTAAGAGGCTGTAGTCTCTTCATAAACCTCTACAAAAACAGCTCAACAACATCGAACATATTCAAAACCAGATCTGAAAATCCAACGGTCTTCAGCTAACCCACATATCAAAGAGGATTACATGAAATTTAAAGGAATTCCATCTTCTCTCCAAATTTGTACCTTTTAAGATTTTTTTACAAAATTGTTTTTCATATAAATAGCACTTCTGTTAACATGCAATTCTGTTATTTAAAATTTTCTAAGTTTTCATTTCTAAGACTTGAAATATTGATAAAGAAGGCTCCTCTTTGGGGACTCAATAATTTTTACTATAAGATCATCCTAAGGTGAAAATTTGTGAGAACTTATCTAAAGGATAAAGTGTGATCTCATCAGAATGCATGTATTTTCTCATCTATTTAATTCATTTATTCATTGATGATTGATTGAAAACACAAACTGCATGGTAGTCTGGTACTGGTGACCTGTGTCTGAAGCAATCCTGGAATCATCTCATTGAGAAAAAGTTTCTTTTAATCAGTGTCAAGTTTAGAGCATTATTTTCCTGTCCTCCTAGTTTACTGAAACTATTTGGCTTTGTACAACTATTCTAAAGCATTGTCACCCCTGAGGAAGGTACTCTACTTCATCCAGATCTCTATTCTCAGTCCCTAGCTCAGTACCTCAAGATAATCAACAGACTCTGCACATGTCACAGGCAGGTCTATGGTTGGTTCCCAAATAGCTTTCAGTCTCTGTGGATGGATTTCTACCTATTGCTCCTAAAGTTGGATCAGATCCACATTTTCTTAACTCACAATCACAAACCAACCATGTAATGCATTATCCCACTCGTCCATCCATCCAGCCAGCCTGCCAGCCAGCCAGCTAGCCAACAAATAGTTATTAAATACCTGCTGAGTTCAGGCACTGAAATAGGTAGTGTTTATAATAAGGACACAAATTGCCAGGTTCTTTTCCAATTTGGAAGTAATTGTCTATAGGAACAACTCTGTATTGCACAAATAAATATGCAAATGCATGCCTATTTTCAAATGCTCGTACTTGTTATGAGACAAATCACAGGGTGCTAGCAGAGTTTAAATAATACAGCTCCTCCTTACCTAGTGCAGTGCATCAGAGAAGGATTCTCTCCGAAGGTGATATTTAAGCTGAAACTGAAAGAATGGAGGGAAATGGGCAGATGTAGAGTAAATGAAAGAAGAGCAGCTGTGAAAACCCTGATGTAGTAAAGGCCTTGATGTATTTGTGGAGCTCAAAGATGATCAGTATGACTGTGATGGGGGAGCCGGAGGGACAGTCTAGCCTGACAATGTTGAAGATAGGACAGCTGGGCACACTGTACATAAGCCACAATATTGTTAGGGTTTTGTTTTGTGTACAATGGGACACTTGTGAAGTAAAAGAATAAAATTTGAAATAGGAAGAGTCATTTAGAAAGGTAGTATCCCATCAAGGCTATTATAGCTAAGAGTAGAGTGCAAAGAAAGAGAAATAATACCTGCTTTAGAAAGAAAGTCAAGGTCTGTGGTGAAATGCGAATGAGAGTTTGAGGAAACGGTAGGGGTTCATAATAGATCTCAGGCTTCTACCTGACCAACTAGCCAGAAGGTGGAGTGTTTTTAGTAAGATGGGGTCCTTGATATTGAGTATTCTCAAAGTTAAGGGAATGGCACTGGAATCAAGAATGTAGTAACAGGATGTTTTGTTTGCCATGAAATGCCAAGTGGAAATAGATGCACATTGGTTTTTGACTATACAAATCTGAGCTTAGACTTATTGATTGACCAAAAATATTAACAGGACAGCCATCATCATATAGATAGTATGTAAGAAAAGTTAAATTCAAATGCTTTCTTTTGCTCATGTTCTATTCGTAAAGGCTGATATGGTCCTTACCAAGTGGCCTGTGCATTCTGGACATCACAAGAAGAAAAGAGTGGTTAGAACTGACTCCAAACATGACCCGTGGAAAGCTTTATTTTCTATTACAGGGCATTTTCAATGACTGGCTCTAATCGGTGTCATGAAAGATTGACCTGTCAGTCTTTCCTAGGTATAATTTGTAGAGATACAGAGTTATTTTATCTTGAATGCAGAGGGCAAAATTAAATTATTGTCCTATTTTGAAAGTATACAAGTGAGAAGTTATTATTTTATATTAACCCCATGATGAAAGTGTTTGTAAAATTTAGGAATTTGTTAGATTGGTGACACATTATGTCATGATATTTAGTGTGTAAGGTTGACTTGGTAGACCAAATTTTCTTGAGCAGAGAAGTTCTCAGTTTTGTTTTTAATTGAATATACTTATTTTCTCTGTGGCAAACAGCCTACCAGCCTATCAAGTCCCCATCCTTTTATTAATTATGGGTGGGTCCCATTCCACTTTTAGACATGAAGCTAAAACTGAAATGCTTTGGTAATTAATCATTCTACATCCAAGTTCATGACAGAACTCATGACTTTGGAATTTTCTGACTGTAGTAGCAATTCCATTAATTGTGAAGAGTATTCTACTTAAACTCCTGAAGGCTTATCATCTCTTCAATCAGGGCATGTGACACATAAATAAGAATAAATACCATGATTTATTAATTGAGACCTACCCCTGATCTGTTGTCACTGTTCAACAAGGGCAGAAGGCAAGCATGCTAGAAGAAACACGCTGGAGTACATGTTTTTTACATGCTCATAACTGGGTGTTACTAGAAATGGGAATCTTAAAATAATGATAAATTACAAACCTTTTCTCTACCTCTGGAAGGTTGTAGATGATCACTATTCCTGAAAAGCAAACAGGTATCTGTGTACACATGTGTATCGTGCACACATATGTGTACATAGGTGTGGTGTACACATATGTATGGTCAACGGGAAGGACCAATATCAAGCTATTGGCAGCAAGTTCCCCTGGCAAGAGGAATGAGAATGAATGAGAGTTCACTTTTATTCTATGTATGTCTATAATGTTTGGACTGTGCGCAATGTGAGTATAATCACATTTCTTGTATAATTTTAAAAGCCAGAGAATAGCAAGTAAATTAACTTTTATTTAAAATGAAGGAATAGTACTCAGCAATAAAAAGAAATGAAGTGCTGATACATACTTCAACGTAGACGAACCTAGAAAACATCAGGCTGAGTGAAATAAGTCACGTGTAATAGAAAAACGACAGTATGATCATGCTTTTATTAAATAGGCAAGTGGATACAGACAAAAGCCTCTTCGTAGTTACCAGCAACGGGAGGAAGCAGGGGAGGAGAAGTCATCACTTAGGGAGCACTGCGCTTCCGTGGATGGTGGTAGCATATTTCAGGAAAGTATTGCACAATATGGTGGTGAACATAGTATCACATAAAGATACATGCAAAAATTGTTGAATTGGCCAAAGTTTTATTTTCTAAATATGAGAAGAAATATGGGGAAAATATTTAAGCTTGCTTCGTTAATTGACTAACGCTCTGGAAAATGAATGTGCAGAGCAGGACTTCTTTTTAGGTAACTTTTTGAACTTCCAAACGTGCACTCGCAGCCATCAAGTCGATTCCAACTCATGGCGACATAGAAGACAGAGGAGAACGGTCTTGGGGGTCTTCAAGACTCTAACTTTATAGGAGGAATCTGATCAACCCAGAGTTGTCTCAGAAGAAATGACACCTCAAACTCAGCCTTATCTTGAACTTAAGTGAGGTCAAAATGTTTCCAATAGCAACCGGCTGGTTATAAACAAATAAACCTGAGATCCACCAGACCTCTGACTCTTCTTAGGCTTACACACTCCCTACTCTACTCCTGCCCGCCGTGGAATCCATCCCAGGGCTGCTCCAGCTGATGAGTCAATGCCAATGTTATGTTAGTCTCTGCTTCAGGTGCTTGCTATTTCTCTATTAAGAGGGCTGGCCACGACTCTCACTTTTTTTTTCCTCCCTTTAAGCTCAAAATGCATTTGCATTTGTTGCCCTCCGTTTTTCTTGAGAGTGGTCTTCATGATTCGTTTCTCTTTCCCTAATACACAGCTCTCAAGAGAGAAAATATCCATACGCGGCTCCTCTCGGAGAAATAGAACCTCCACTCTCTGGGAAGGGTTTCTCTAATAGACATGACCCTGGGAAGTGCAAATGTGTACAGAGCTTGACTGCTAAACCAAGATGGTTGTGGTTCAAATCCACACAGAGGTGCCTCAGAAGAAAGGCCTGGCTATCTGCATCCCCGAAGTCCGCCATTGATAACCTGATCACAGTTCTATGAGCATGGGATTGTCATAGGTCAGCAATGGCTCCCGGACAGCTGGTTTGGTGTATATCACCCTGCCCTCCAACCAGTGTAGCAAAATAGCACAAAGGAATACTTGAGAAAATTGCCCCCAAAGTTTAAGCTGTTCTTGTGACCATGACTGCAATGATAATTGCTGAACAATGTTAGCGGGATGAGATGGAAATGGGTTTCCTTCCTGGCAGAGAAATATCATTATTTCTTGATCCCCTTTGCTCACATCCTTACTTCTGTTTACTTTTACTTTCCTCCCATCTTGCTTTCTCCTCCTTCATAGTCCTCAGTTGTTTTTGACTGGAATGAGACTCATGGCAACCCATGAGTCAGAGTTGAACTCTGCTCTACAGGGTTTTCAGTGGCTGCCTTTTCAGGGGTAAATCACCAGGCCTTTCTTCTGAAGGGTCTCTGGATAGATTCCAACCTCTAATCCATCACTTAGCAGCCAAGTATGCTATCCATTCATACTATGCCATTCAATCAACTTTGTCTCATGGCAACCCCGTAGGACAGAGTGGAGACAACTGTCCCTGTGGGCTTCTGATGAGAGGCCTCGTGGCATAATGGTTATGCTTTGGGCTACGATCCTCAAGCTCCAAAGTTCAAAACCACCAGCTGCTCAGCAGGAGAAAGATGCAGATTTCTACTACAGTAAACAGTTACATTCTCAGAAACTCACGGGGGCAGTTCTACCCTATCCTATAGGATCACTAGGAGTCGGCATCACCTTAATGGCAGGAGGCTTTTAGGTTTGTTTTGGTAGATTTCCAAGACTTTATTTCTAAAGTTTCAGAGGTCTATTTGCTTCAGAACCCCAGTGATTTTTTAAAAATTTTTGGTAATAAGTCCACTGACAGTTTTCAAAGTCTGCAGACAGGCCTCCTAGTATTGATACTCTAAGGGATTGCAGGACCCCCTTCTGCAGCACTGTTGTTTAATCTGAGAAGTAGCTTCAGGGACTTGAAGGAATCCACAAGGAGCAGCCCCCTGCCCCCCGCTGAGTACAGGTTCTCGCTGCACCCCTTGCCTCCAGGCAGGTTGGAGAGCAAGACCCACACTCCTTTAGACACACATGGGGCTAGTCCTCTGGTTTTGAGACTATGGGAAAAAGTTTCAAAATCTCTTAAAATTGCTCTGCCCATCTACTCACTCAGTTTACCACTCCCCTAATGCCGCCGCCATCCCCTGCTCCCCACCACCCTCCAAAAAAGGACAGAAAAGAAAACAAAGAAGAAAGAGGATGGAAAGGGAAAGATTGTACTGTAATCTCCTTATGATCATACAATATTATGTAGTTTGAAGTGAGAGGTAGTTTGAAGAGCAGGCTATTAAGTCTAGGGGTTCTTTAAGCTGGTTTTTGTTTCTTTCTTTCTTTTAATTGCTTCTGTTAGGGGTTTGGAGCTTCTTTAGTGAAAAATCAAAGTCTAGTCATTGATATTTTCATTAAAAAATGTGTTCAGAAAGTTTTAGGTCAATCACCTGAAATGTGTTTTTGGAAGAAATGGCCCTTAGGCTTCTGGGACCCTTGTTGAGTAATCAGCCTGTAAGTTTATTTTCCTCATATAAAAGCGCCGATCCAAGGAGGTGACCGGGGATGAATTGAACTCCATGTCAGTAAATCCCGTGCTTAATACGTTTCTGGATAAATCCTGGCTTCTGACGAAAAAGAAATTGACTTTGGTCATTATGATTCACAAACTGTACAGGTACAAGATGTTGAAGGCTACTCAAGTAGAACTTAAAGTCATATATACCAAATGCCTACTTTCAAGACCTACAAGGGTCATAATCCAAACCGAGTCTATTGTCACTGAGTGGATTCCTGGTGACCCCGTGGGCGACGGAGCAGAACTGTGTTCACAGAGTGACCCGTGGTCACGTTTTCCAAAGTCGATCCCCAGGTGTTTTCCTCTGAGATGCCTCTGGGAAAACCTCCAACCCAGTAAAGCAGTCAGGGGGCTTTAGATTAACGACTGTAAATACAGATTCAATCATGAGCACCCCATCTGGATCTTCAGAACAATTCTCACTCATCGTTAAACTAAGAATGAGAGAACCACTGTCAGCTTCAGAAAGCTGACCCGGAACCATGCACGGATCTCATTTCTCACCACGGGGAAAGTTGGCCTTGTTAGGGAGTTTGAAGACCCCTCCTAGTTTTTAGGTGCATGCCCAGGCATTTTGAAGTATGCTCATCCCCCGGGCAACCCGGAGCATAATATTTTCTTGCTCTGGGTCCTGTAATGGCTTTGGGATTATGCTACACCAGCATACAGCACCCGGCATTGCTGATTTTCAATGACTCAACAGGTCCAGACTCATAGGCAAGAATTTTAGAGCCATCGCCCAGGCCTGAATCAGCTAAGGTGAACTCCAATTCACCACTTTGCAATATTTGTTTATTCTTGTTCCAAACATGGTTCAAAGGAAAAATAAAACTCAGGGGAGCTGGGCACAATTTGTCAGCTGGAAAATGGCAGTCATTTTAATGAAAGTGCAGAGGACAGGCTTGGCCACCATGGCATTACAAGGACTCCTTTCACCTCTACTTTTATTTGAAGTGACCAAGTGTGTAAGAAATGAATCACTATAGTTATTTCTTGCTCTTAAAAATGAGTCATATCCCAAGCCTTTCAAAATGGAAAGATGATATGCCAGACTTTTCATAATCTTCCATGATCCTCATTCTCAGTTATCTAACTCTGAGTGGGTTTGTGTGCGATTTTGGGTAAACCCAAACCTGTGTGTGTTCACTGAGAAGAATTATGTACCAGAACATCTGTCTCATCATAGCTTACACCTAATTGTTTGGACTTCGGTTGAGTTAGTATTAAGCCCTGGAGGGATAGTGGTTATGCTTTGGCCTGCTAACCTCAAGGTCAACCATTTACCACCACCTGCTCTGAGGGAGAAAGCTGAGGATTTCTGCAGTCTCAGAAACTCACAGGGGCAGTTCTCCCCTGCCCCTTTGGTCACTGTGGGGCAGAACCACCTAGATTCTGGCAGTGAGGTTTTGTTTCTTGTTTGTTTGGTCTACTATTCAGTTGTATTCACATTTGGGGAGCAAGAAATCCTAAAAATCTGGCTGTACTTCTTTATTTCTTTGAAGGCTCTGCATTATAGTTTGCATTGGGCTGTGAGGGCTTACCAATAACTTTTCAAATTCTAACATCCCTAGAGAATGTCATTTTACCCTTCAACTTTGTAAAGATAACTTGGCCAACCATGTAACCAATCAATCGGCATCCAGTCCATTCCGACTCAAGGCTACTCCAAGTGTGTCAGCATCAAAAGGTGCTCCATAAAGTTTTCCATGATAGACTTGTCAGAAGTAGATCAACAAGACTTCCAGGGTGCCTCTGGGTGGATCTTTTGCTTAGCAACCAGAGCTTTAACTGTTTGAACCATGCGTGCCTTCCGGACCACTGTCAGTGGCACGAAATTCCGAACATAGAAGGGAGAGAAAGCCTCTTCCGCAGCCAAAGCAAGAACCCTGCCTGCTGCCTTAGGAAATTCATACAGTCTCTGTTTCCACAGTCTAACAGTGA
This sequence comes from Tenrec ecaudatus, assembly GCF_050624435.1. Classification (NCBI taxonomy): domain Eukaryota; kingdom Metazoa; phylum Chordata; class Mammalia; order Afrosoricida; family Tenrecidae; genus Tenrec; species Tenrec ecaudatus. The sequence goes on along the minus strand of NC_134530.1, from coordinate 303,644,765 downwards.
TGATAACAAGGCCATTGTATGTGTGGTAGTTGGTGTGTGTGTGTGTGTGCGCGCGCGCGCACGCACGCCATCATGGCACCTTTAAGAAGATATGGGTGGAGTTTAGCCTGTCAATCAGGTCACATCTTGATGACCTCCTTTGGAGGTGTGAGCAAGATAAATGACTTCCAGTCCCCCCAACCCCCACTATCTCCCTAGTGGTCCTGGTGATTGGACCAGCATGCTGCCTGAGTTAGCTGCCCTGCCTCACCACGTGTTCTGTGCTACCGATGGGCTGAGCCAACTGTGGACCATAGTGGACCACATCACTGTGCCATGCTGTTTCACGTCTTGCCCTTCACCACCACACCCAGCCATGTCTACTGCCTGCAAGCAGATGCTGCAAGCTGACACTGCCCCAGACACTGCACCTCCCACCAGCCACTTCACATTGCTCCACCGTGAGGCTCCACCACGACCTGCTTCAGTGCACTATGCTACTGGCCTTGGGTACACTTCCCCACTCCATCTTCCTACTGCCTGCTTCCTTAACTGCATGTCCCACGAAAGTAAGTTGGACTGAGCTCTTTGTACTGCTGTGTGGACTAATTTGCTATTATATGCCTTTTTGCTACATAAACATCTCTCTCTCTCTCTCTCACCCACTCTCTCTCTCGGTAATATGTACATATTTATATATAAAATCATAAGTGACCTGGTTTTGCTTCTTCTAGAGAACCCTGCCTAACACAGTACGATTTTGCAAAGGGTGCCCTGCCTTTGCTTGAAAGACAAAATAAAGAAGAAGAAGAAATGCTTATTTCCAACCTCTTGGGAAGAATTACTGAGAAGCAGGGCAGTCTGATGAAAAGCGCCACCGCTGGCAAAGAGTGGAAAATGTCTGGTTTTGTGTGGGTGGAGTTGTGCATAATAGACAGTTGCATATCCTCAATACAACAGACCAAATGGTTCTTTTAAATACCATGAGGTATTTCTGCTGGTTCATATAATGTATTTCCTATTCGGGTCTGTCATGGAACGATTCATTTTTCAGGTATGAAAACCCTCATACAGCTTTTCCTGTACCAGGAAATTGATCTTCCTTCAATTGGGATTAATGGGAATTTTCACAGCCTACAAGAAGATCCACCTGTTGATAATGAATAGGCAGGAGAAAGATGGGGCTGTTGGCTCCCATAAACATTGGCAAAGCCTGGGAAATTCCACATTGGGTCTCTGTGGGTCAGGATCAAGTAGACGGCCCTGGGCTTGGCTTAGGGTTTGAAGCCTGCAATGGAGTCCTTGTGTGGTACAAACAGAGATGCTCGGCCACTAACCAAAAGGTTGTTGGTTTGGGTTCACTCAAGGCCCCTCAGAAGACAGCACTAGCTGTCCACTTACAACCAGCCACCCACAGACATCCTTGTGGAGCTCAGTTCTACTTGGACATATTTGGAAGCTCCGGGAGTCAGAATCGATTTGATGGCAACTGATTTGCTTGTTTAATTTGGGTTGATCCAGTAAGGGCATAAAGTATCAAAGTGAATATCTTGGGCAATTCTATAGGAAACATAAATCAACTGACCCGCTATTTACTAGTTACAGCGTTATGGTACCCAGAGGTACTGTTTACTCTTATTCTCCCGTGGCTTGACTTTTCATTTGAGTCTATTAATATTCAAATGTTACCTCCATTTATCTGTCTTTATCTGTAACTGTCTTTCAGGATTTCTCCCTTGGCTTGGTTTGAGTCAAGTGTGTGTTTATGTTCTCCTTTAGCAGAAAGAACTAATATAAGTCTAAATTATTTTTCCTTACTTTAGGCTATTATTCTACTGCTGATATTCTTGACAAAAGAATTGTAAATGAGTGTAAATATACGCTGTTCTAAGAAAATTATTTTTCTTCTAAGTAGTAAGGCACGTATCTACAAAGGAATATACTGATGGCGCTAGGTAAAATCATAGGATTAGAAGTGACAAGAAGTTCTTGTTGCTATTTCTGAATCAAACTATATTTAGATGACTGTAAAGGAAATTTCTATGATAAGTTTTAAAACTCTCGGACAAGAAAAATTAGACCAATTGGCTGTCTTTGGATGTATTCCACTGTTTCTTTGCATGCTGTTGTGTTCTCAAGTGCTGTTGAATCCATTCTGATGAAAAGTGATCCTATTCACAACAGAACGAAACACTGCCCGGTCCTGGACCCACCTTGCAGCTGTTGTTATGTTTGAGCGCATTATTCCATCTGTTTCATTGAGGGTCGGCCTCGTTTTCACTCACTCTCTTTTATCAGCATGATGTCTTTCTCTATAGACTGGTCCTTCCTGATAACATATTCAAAGCACTTGAGGCAAACATAGCCATGTGCTTCTAAAAGCACTTATTTTCTTTTTTTAACAATTTATAAAATTGTGAATTAGGTGGGGGTGTGCATTTCAGGTCACCAATTTTGTAGTCAACGTTTTAAGCTATTTATCATCCCTGTTAACAGCTTGCCTACCTTCCACCTTTGCTTTTTTGTCTCACTCTTATGGCCTAGTCTTCTCCTTCATCCAAGTTAACCTTTACCCTCAAGCCCATTGCTTCATCTGTCCTCCTTTCCCCTCCCCACCTCCTTTGGTAGTCATCAAAGTCTGTTTTCTTTGGTATGAAAACCTTTGTCTTGTTCTCCTGCAGTGTGTGTCCTTTTGTGATTGGCTAATTCATTCAGCCTAATGTTCTGCAAGTCTGTCCATGACAGGAGGTGCTTCGTAGTTCCCCTGCTGTTTCATGGCATATATGACCTGAGCTGCTTTATCCACTTTTCTACTGAAGGGCACTTGGTTCGTTCCCATCTAGTTGCTACTGTAAATTTAGCAGCAGTTGCTGTGAAGGACATGGGTGGGCCTATATCTGTTAGTGCTGTTGCTTCCATAGGGCATGTACCCAGAAGAGGGATAGCTGGGTCTTTTGGAATTGCTATTCCCAGTTGTTGACGGTAGCATCATGTCACCATCCAGAGTTGCTTCACCTTCTACAGTCCCATGAGCAGAGCAGGAGAGTTCCAATATCTCTGCACCCTCACCAGCATTTGTTGTTTCCTGTTTTTGTTTTAACCTTATTGTCAAGACTCATGTAAGGTTGTATCTCATCATTGTTTTGATTTGCATTTCTCAGATGGTTAAGGATTGTGAGCATTATTCAGATGCTTGTTGGCCATATGGATGTCTTCTTTGTGAACTGTTCATGTCCTTTGCCTCTTTTTCATTGAATTCGTCCTCTTTTTCTTGTCAGTTTTCTATAAATTCTATACTTCTATAACATCCCTTTGTAGTATTTCAATAACATTCCTTTGTGAGGAACATTAACTTTGGCTGTACTTCTTCCAATGCCGGTTTCTTCATTCTTCTGGAAGTCCATGATATAGTCCATATTCTCCCTAAGTCCTAGGCATGAACTCATCAGTCTTCTTTGTTTATTGTTCAGCTTCTGCATGCATATGAGACTATTGAAAAGACAATGCTTAGGCGACATGTGCCTTGATCCTCAAGATGAAATCTTTGTTTTCATTTCAGAGAAGTTTTCATTGCGTGGACATCGATTGTAGATCCAAGTAAAAAGAAATTCTAGTGTTTTCCACTTCAGTGTTTTCTCCACTGATCACGATGCTGTTTATTTGTCTATTTGTCTGGTTGTGAGGATTTGGGTTTTCTTGCTGTTACAATGAACTCCATCCTGAAGGCTGTAGTCTCTGATCTTCAGAAGTGAGTGCTTCAAGTTGTCTTCATTTTCAGTAAGCAAAGCTTGGTCATCAGTCTATCAAAGCTTGCTAATGAGACGTTCCCCAGTCCTGAAGTCATATTCTTCTTCATATCGAGTCCACTGTCTCAGATTATGAGACAATGTCACTTCACAGCCACCTGTAGGATATGGTGGAACTGCTCCGCGGGTCTCTGTGGCTACACACTTTTTAAAAACATTTTATTAGGGACTCATACAACACTTATCACAATCCATACATATACATACATCAATTGTATAAAGCACATCTGTACATTCTTTGCCATAATCATTTTCAAAGCATTTGCTCTCCACTTAAGCCCTTTGCATCAGGTCCTCTTTTTTCCCCTCCCTTCCTGCTCCCCCTCCCTCATGAGCCCTTGATAATTTATAAATTATTATTTTGTCATATCTTGCCCTGTCCGACATCTCCCTTCACCCCCTTTTCTGTTGTCCGTCCCCCAGGGAGGAGGTCACATATAGATCCTTGTAATTGGTTCCCTCTTTCCAACCCACTCATCCTCTACCCTCCCAGTATCGCCCCTCACACCCCTTGTCCTGAAAGTATCATCCGCCCTGGATTCCCTGTGCCTCTAGCTCCCATCTGCACCAGGCTACACACTTTTATGGGAGCAGAAAGCTCTTCTTTCTCCCATGGCACAGCGGTGGTTTTAAACTGCTGATTTTGCGGTTAGCAGCTCCCAAAAGTAACCCCCTAGCGACCAGGGTTTCCCTTTATAAACCAGGCAATGCTCATAGACCAAGAAGCAGTCATTTAAACACAATAAAGAGATGTTTCATTTTAAGCCCCACTGCGTTCCTTTATTTTGAAACTGCGGCATCCCTCTATTGTGTCTAAATGGCTGCTTCTTGTTCCATGTATAGGTTCCACATGAGCATTGTTAAAAGTTTGGGCATTTTTCTTTCTGTGACATTATCCATAGTTTTCTCTGCTCCCCCTACAGACAAAGTCTGTGTGCACGCCATAAGAAACAAGAAAGATTGCCATTTTTCTGGTCATCTGACATCAGCAATGATAATACGTGTTCCACATCCCTTTGTGAATCCTGCTTGTATTTCTGGCAATTCCCTATTGCTGTACTGTTGCATCCATGTTGAAATCAATTCAGCAAAATTTTATTTGTGTGCAGTGTTATGATTCAGTTTGATACTGTTTCCACATTCTGCTAGGCCACCCATCTTTGAATGGTCAAAAATAAGAAGCTCTTCCAGCTAGTTGATGCGGTAGTGCTCTGCACATTGTCTTGACGAAGAGAAGTGGATGCATTCAGTGTTGTTCTGTTGGTTGAAATGGCTCAATTAATATTCCATAAATTCTTGGAGCCATGGTTTCTTATACAGATGCCTTTGATCTTCATTGTGGTTCAGTATTGAAAGATTTGGGGGCAAAATATTGAATGATGCAGAAAGGATCAAAAGACGATTGAAAGAATATACATAGAGTCAAAGAGTCAGAAAGAACTAGTTGACATCCCACCATTTCAGGGGGCAGCATATGAGCAAGAACTACTGATGGAAGACGTTCAAGCTGCACTGGAAGCCTTAAGCAAGAACAAGGCTCCAGGAATTGATGGAACACCAACTGAAATGTTTCAACAAGCTGACGAAGCACTGGAAGCACTGATTAGTCTGTGCCAAAAAAAATTGTAAAATAGTTACTTGGCTAACATTTTTAAAAGATCTGTATTTGTACACATGCCAAAGAAAGGTGATACAACTGAGCGCTCCAATTATAAAACAATATCACTGATATCACACGCAAGTAGAATTTTGCCGAAGATCTTCCAACGACAGTTGAAGCAGTACATTGACAGGCAGCTGGAAGAGATTGAGGCCAAATTCAGAAGAAGATGTGGGATAAGGTATATCTTGACTGATGTCAGATGGATCTGGGCAGAAAGCAGTGAATACCGGAAAGATGTTTACTTCTGCTTTATTGACTATGCCAAGGCATTCTACTATGCAGATGCAATGGCGAACCTTGAGAAAGGAGTTCCAGAACACTTGATTGTCCTCATGCAGAACTTGTACATGAATCAAGAGGCAGTTGTTAGAATTGAGCAAGAGAATACTGTCTGGTTTAAAACCAGGAAGATATTCATCTAGATTCTATCCTCTCACCATACTTATTAAATCTCTCTACTGAACACATAATTAGAGAAGCTGGGTTATATCAAGAAGAATTCGGTATCAGGATTAGAGGAGAACTTATTAACAACCTGCAACGTGCAGATGACACAACCTGGCTGGCTGAAAGTGAGGAGAACTTGAAGCACTTGCTGATGAAGATCAAGGATTACAGCCTTCGATATGGATTTTAGCTCAATGAAAGGAAGTCCAAAACCCTCACAACTGGACCAATAGGTAGCATCATGATAAATGGAGAAAAGGTTGAAATTGTCAGAGATATTGTCTTACTTGGATCTAAAATCAATGCTCATGGAAGCATCAGTCAAGAGATCAAAAGGCAAATTGCATTAGGTAAATCTTCTGCACAAGACCTCTGTAGAGAACTGAAAACCAAAGGTATCCCTTTGGATGCACCTGATCCAAGCCAAGGTATTTTCACTTGCCCCGTATTCATATGATAGTTGGACATTGAGTAAGGAAGACTGAAGAAGATTGATGCTGTAGAACTGTGGTACTGAAGAAGAATATTGAAAGTACCATGGATTTCTAAGAGAACAAACTGATCTGTCTTGGAAGAAGTATTGCCAGAGTGCTCCTTAGAAGCAAGGATGGCAAGATTTTTGTCTTACGTACTACGGACATGTTGTTAGGAGAGATGAGTCCCTGGAAATGGACACCATGCCTGTTAAATAAAGTGGAAGCAAAAAAGAGGAAGGCCCTCAAGCAGATGGATTGACACAGTAGCTGCAACAATGGGTTCAGACATAGCAACGATTGTGAGGATGGCACAGGACCGTGCAGTGTTTCCTTCTGTTGTGCATAGGGTCACTATGGGTCAGCACCAACTGGATGGCACCTAACAATGACAACAACAATTGGTGTTTCAGCTCACTTTCTTTTAAGTCCTGAAGACATTGCTAACATCTTAATCAATAATTACTACCATAGGCTATTGTGATGAATTAATTGTAGTTGTTAATTAAGAAGGAAAATCTGCACACTTTTGCAATACAAATTTATTAAGTTTCAAGACTAAGCTGAACTAGGAAGAATGGTGTGGTGATCTGCGGAAAATCAGCCAATGAAAACCCAATGGACACCCCCAAGAAGAATTCATTTCAGAGGACAACACTGAAGCTGCAGCTCAAGGAGAGGAATGAGTCTGATCAGAGCACACAGGAGCAAACTAGGGGGCAGGAGAAAAGAGTGAAGCACATCTGTCCCACCTAGCCCTGAGGACAATATTTCTGCACAGAGCAGCCAATGCGCAGAGAGAACCATAGGGTCGGCCCCACCACAAGACAGGACGATCCTTACTGACCAATAGCACCATTGGCGACAACCTGGAGACACACGGCAGCAACTGTGCTCACCCTGACCCCACCACACCAAGGTGAAACTCTGGGGTAGTACAACAGAGCAGCAAGGGGAGCAGAGTAATGTAGTCCCCAGGGAACACCAAAAATAGACTGTGGGGCCAGAGAGTGGCACCCCATCAGACTCGACTGGAAAACTCTCATAAAGGACAACAAATAGACCTTGAACTATTTATAGACTTTTCTTTTTCTTGTCATTGGCTTTTGTTGTTTTTGTAGCCATTAGCTTATTTTCTATTGTTGTGTTGTTGTGCTCAGTCTTGTGTTCCTTCATATTGTTGTCCCTGCATCGATCTGGATGGGATAGGTGGGATAAACAAGCTGGAAGAGAAAGCAATGGGAAGACAGTTCTGGGGGACATGGCAAAGGGGGAGGTGGGGGACAGGAAAGTGCGTGTTAACAATCCCAGGGACAAGGGAACAAGTGACAAAAAATTGATGGCGAGGAGGGTGTAGGAGGTCTGGTAGGGCTTGATCAAGGGCAATGTAACTGAGAGGAATTACTGAAACTCAAATGAAGGCTGAGCATGAAAGTGGGGCAAGAGGAAAGTAAAAGGAAATAGAGGAAAGAAGTATAAAGCAAATAGCATTTATAGAGATCTAAATACAAGCATGTTCATATATAAATATATTTATATATGACATTGGAGAAATAGATCTATGTACATATATTCATAGGTTTAGTATTAAGGAAGCAGATGGACACTGGGCCTGTACTCAAGTACTCCCTCAACACAAGAACACTTTGTTCTAATAATCTGGCACTCTGAGATGCTCACCTTCCCAACACGATCAATGAAGACAAAGCGGTGCATAAGCAAATGTGATAAAGAACGCTGATGGTGCCCGGCTATCAAAATATATAGCATCTGGGGTCTTAAAGGTTTGAAAATGAACAAGCTACCATCTAGTTGAGAAGAAGCAAAGCCCACATAGAAGAGGCACACCAGCCTGTGGGATCATGGGGTGTCGATAGGATCAGGCATCAAAGACCTAGAGCACAAAATCATAATGTGAATGAGGTGGAGAGTGGAGGCCCAAAGCCATTCTGTAAGCAATTGGACATCCCCTTACAGAAGGATCATAGGGAGGAGACAGGGTGCAGTATAGCACCAATGAAACATATAGTTTTCTTCTGGTTCTTTAATGTCCCCCCCCCCCCCCACTATCATGATCCTAATTCTGGCTTACAAATCTGGCTAGACAAGAGCATGTACATGGGTACAGATAATAGCTGGAAACACAAGGAATACAGGACAGATAAACTCCTCGGGACCAATATTGAGAGTGTCCATACCTGGAGGGGAAGGGGAAGGTGGGGAGGAGAGAGGGAGAACTAATCACAATGATCTATCTATAACCCCCCTCCCAGGGGGATGGACAACAAACAAGGCAGTAAAGGGAGACACCAGACAGTGCAAGACATGGAATAATTTATAAATTATCAAGGGCTCATGAGGGAGGGGGGGAGAGGAAGGGAGGTGGGGGAGAAATATGAGGATTTGACACTAAGGGCTCAAGTAAAAAGAAAATGTTTTGAAAATGATGATGGCAACATATATACAAATGTGCTTGAGACAATGGGTGGATAGATGGATAGTGATAAGAGTTGTATGAGCCCCCCCCCAAAAAAAAAACAAAGAAAAGAAAACCCAATTGATCACAAAGGTCTGATCTGTCCACTTTCATTGAAATTTTATTTCCTTATTGATTCTTCTCGATGCCACCCCTTAGGGAAAACAGAAATGCCATCTATAAGTAATATAACAGGACAGGTAGAACAAACACTTGAACTTATTTCTCTCTTCCTTGAGGCTCTCAGCTTTCAAAGTGTTCGAAGCACCATTCAGACTTCCAGGTCTGTTGCCCTAAACAGTTGGGCAAAATTTTTGCCTGGTTCAGACAGATAGCAAGTTAAAATGTAAACAGAAACACCTATTTGAGCTTTCAAACCTCTAGTCAATGTTAAGAACTCAGAACGGGTGGGATGTCTCTTATGTTAGACTCTAGGGGCTAGAGTCTTCTGAGCTCTATTGTTTGCGTGCTATGAAGCCACATTGTATGCCTACTGGTTGTTTCCTCCAAAGGAGATATTTTACCTCCTTGTGGAAATGCCTGTAAATGAATTCTGTAAATACAATGTATCTGGCCACGCCTAGCTCCAAAGTCATGGTTATGCGTCTCCTTTTGGCTACAAAGGAAGTTACTCATGCTTACCATTGAGCCAGATTCGCTGTGCCATTTTTAGATGGCCGTCAATATGGTAACAATGAGCTGCTGATAAGTAGCCTGCTGCTGCTGGGAAAGTGAGTGTCCCTTACCTGCTCCCCAAGGTGCGAGAGAGAAAGCACCTCTTTAAAGACGTGATCAGAATCATCGTGATGTATGGGAGGTTTGTGTATGTAGGCTTGCTTTATTTTATTTCAACTGCTTAAGGAGGGCGAAGTGATTCAGGGGTAATAGGTTTGCCTTCCACACTGAAGATGTGGTTTCGTTTTTCTACACTGCAGCTCGTGCATAGCCCCTCCATCAGTGAAGGCGTGTGCGTTGCTGTGATGTGAACATGTTTCAGTGGAGCGCCTAGGCTCAGATGGACTAGGAAGAGAGGCCTGGTTATCCGATTCTGAAAGTCAACCACCCCCCAGCCCTCTGGATCACAGTGGTCCAATCCCCACTGACCATGAGACTGCGCTCTGTTCGCTGGTGCTTTGCTCACAGTGCCTATGAATAAGGCACAACAGCTGCTAATAAGCAACTCGGTGAAGAATTACCCTCCTTCTGTGGGAAATCATATGAACTATAGGCAATAAATATAAGAATGAAGGCAATTAGCCTAACCTTGACCAGATTAGAAGCCAGGCAATGGAGAAGGAAAGTCCAAATGTTATGGCGGTGTGGTAGAGCTAAGCTGTGCTTCCTAGTCCTGACTCACAGCCTCCTCCTCCCCCAGGTAGTAGAGAGACGGCCCTCCAGTCTGACATTGCCAAACTCTGCCCAACATGTGCCTTACATCGGTCATCAATCCAATCGCATAGTTAGGGTTAAAGAAATAACCCATAGTTCTGGCCATGCAATTTGACCTCAAATCCTGACTTCATCATTCATTCGGGAGCTGCATGGCTTTAGACAAAAGTCGTTGTGAGCCTTCCTTTATATAAAAAAAAGAAAATCATTACTGGTTTTATAAAATCGCTATAATGATACCTGAAAACCAGCGAGATTTCCTGGGAAGTGAGAATGCAGAACACGGATCAGTATTTTAAGATACCTAGAAAAACATAGTTTATTGAAAATTCTCTTTTAAATGAAAGACTGAACTCGGATATAATTTGTTGATTACTATCCTAAGATGATTTCACTCTTACTATGTACAAGCATGTGCTGTTACATGGTATAATTTTCCCCTTTTATGTAAGAGGCCCAGGTTTAATTCCCAACCAATCTAAGTGGGCTTCAAAACATTGTAAACAAATGGAATGAAAAGGTAATGAATTTTTTTCCATGGCTTCTGTGATGTGCCCTCATACACAGGCACTCTCTGTGTTGCTATGGTGCTGAGAAAAGTTCTGGAGGTGGGGTGGGGAGTGATGGGGCTTGAAAAGCATCCAATGAAAGCCCTGTGGATCCCAAAAGTCTAATCTCATTGTTTATGGGGGCACGTAACTAGAGAACAAGGTCAATGGATGCTAACAACACAGATAATGTATTAGCCTTCTGGAAGATTCCTTTTTAACCGGAAGGCATCAAACTAATCCTTAGGTACTCAAATGCAAAGATCAATCAGCTATCATGGAATTAGTTTAAAATTGAGAAATAGAAAGATTTCAAGTTCCAAAAAGACTTCAGACCTTAACAGATCTAAGTTAGGATCTATGGCAATACAAGAAAGAATCTTAAAAGTCCTTTTATTTCTCCCTTCAGGAAATCTTTCTTAACCTGTAACACTTTTGTCCACAGTTTTCCCAATATCCACCATATATAAAATCTGCCGAACATTTTAGCTTCTGATGCCAGCCCAACCAGTAGTTCAACCAGTAGTTCAGTCATATACGAGTGAGCCAGGAGACTCAAATTACATGCACTGGGACATGGCTGGGAAATTGGAGCCCTATCGTTAGAATGTTCTCAGTTGATATGTGGGAAGGTTACAGTGGCCTGTTTTCTTGTTATTTCTACCACTCAAAACCCAAGAAAATGCATACATTGTTACTGTAAGTTTGTTCTGACACCTGGTGCTGCCCATGTGTCCAGGAGTAGAATTAACTATGCCTCATGGTGGACTTGAATTTTCCGCCTTTCACTTAGCAGCTGATTACACTCTTCTGCGTGCTTTAAAAGAAAGACAAGCCAAAGCAGTGGCCTCTCAGGGGATTTGCTGAGCCAGTTAAATTCAGGGCAAAGAAGTCATGCCAACTGCTTTGAGAATGCGAACAAAGGCCACCTTGATAGATTTTTTCAAGGAACACAGGACACTCAAGACAACTAAATAAGAATGATTTGTCAGAAGTGTAATGAGCAGAAGCAGTGTAAATGATGACATGACGCACTATCTAAACCCCTGACAGCCATCTTTTAGCCCAATATCTGCTCAAAGAGACAAGAATGCTCCTTGATCTTTTACATATGATGGCACTGTGCGTACCTTCCTTCCCATCGCTGATGAAAATCGGTATATACTGTGCTCAAAGGCCTTCCTCCTACTGCCCCCTCAATTCACCCACCCCCCTCATCCCATCCCAGTCACCACCACCACCACCACTATCGCCACTTATTTCTTTTTCTGTATCCAGCAGGTTGGGTTGTGGTCACACCTTCTGCCTTGACACATTTAACAGAAAAGGTTTTCACTGTTCAAGTCAAGTTTCTCCTTTTGATCTATGCTCATCTCACCAGCGCACTCTGTCTGGTACCCACTTTCCTCCCATCCCTGTATTATGGATAGAGGGAAATCATCATGGGCGTATTTCCTATATGGAACCCACAAACGTATCTTGGGCTCCCCCCGTCATTCATAGCCTTCTGCAAACCAGATTCTCACAATTTAGCCTCTGATACTAGATCCTACTCCTTCCTTCAAGTTTGAATGATTTAATTTACAATCCTTCGGTGACTGATGTTGGCGTGCTTCTTCCATGTGGGTTTAGTTGACATCTCACTTAGATGGCTGCTTGTTTGGAAAGGAGCCTTAAAGACCCCAGGGGCTATGTTAGCTGATAGCCAAGCACCATCTAATTTATTCACCATATTTTGCTGTAGCACCCATATCTTCCGTGCTTCCTGCCTGAGGACGAGTATCTGGTAGGGCCATGATGCAAGAATGAACTGTTCTTGAATGGGAGCTAGGACTTATTGGAAACCCAAAACTCATTCCTTGGCCTATGCTTCTGTTATCTGCCTTTGGCTCCCTTTAAGACCTCCTTGTTCATATATGGTAGAGTCTTATCCATCATCCTCCTGGGGTATCACAATCTTCTGGAGTGTTCCCTTTGGTTAACCTCTTGGACTAATATGGTAAAGCCCTATGGAGAGAAGGTCCTCTAATGCACATTAGACCTGATTTGGTTTTCAACATTTTCTGTATTTTTTTGTTTGTTTGTTCATATTGGGGTTTATCTCAGATGTGTTGTCTTTGGGGATCACCCTCTTGAATTTTATTATATGCTTTTCTGTTTTCCACTATATGAAACCAAGGCTTGATGAAACTATAGGGACAGGAAGTAGAGTAAGGGTTTCTGGGAAGGTGGAGTGGGGGGAGGAAGTAAAATGAAGCCGATGGCAAGGAATCCGGGAAGGAAAAACTGTCTTGAAGCCGATCGTGGCAGCAATTGCACAATACGGCTTGATGTAATTGAACTATGGAATGATATATGTATTAACTTCCAATTTAAAAAAATCAGATAACTGACTAAAAAATGAAAATTTTTAAAAAGCCAATTGCACTCATCATGATCCTACAGGACAGAGTAGAACTACTCACAGAGTTTCTGAGGCTGTCCATCGTCATGGAAACAGCCTCGTCTATCTCTCACTGAGCAGCTGGAGTAGATTTCAACTGCTAACTTTTCGGAGCATAGTCCAGCACTTCATCTGCTGCGCCACTAGGATGCCTTCCTTGACACGGGGAGGCTGTCCAATCTGAACGTATTCGATTCAACTTGCTGACTGATCTCGTGTCACTGGCCATAGAAGTCACTGTGGCTAACAGCAACTGAGCCGGGGACGCCTCGGGGATTCATCCCTCCAGCGGCACCGATACCTTAGCAGTGCCTCTCCCACTTGCCGCATCCAGGGACACTTAAAGCCAGCAGCCAACGTAATCGTGACTCCTGGCAACCCCATGGGTTTCAGCGCAGAACTCCTTCTTGAGTGACCTTGTGGAACAGATGATGGGTGGACTCAAACTCCAGGGGGTTTTGTGAGTGACAGAGTTCTTGTGTCACCCAGGCATTCAGAGCACCAAATAAACTGAGAGTAGCAAGGCTCAACGATCCCATCACCCTCTTGGAAAGTAGCTGGGGCCAAGCAAGTATTTCAAGGAGTTATACCTATGCATTTCCTTCTTCATGTTGCTGACTGGAGAAACTGAAGGGCTGAGAAATTAGTATTTCCAACCTTGTTCAGTGGAAAGCCAGCCATCCCGTGGGAGGAGAAATGAATGATTCTGTCCAGTGTCCATCTGCCTTACTTCCTGTGGACTTGGTGTGGGAATCGGCACATAATAAATGAAAACCATTCTCAGAACATGGAATCAGGTGAGCATCTACTTTCTTTTCTTCGGGGACAAAAAAAAACCTACCAGGGTACATGTCAACCAGTATTGCTGTTGGGGTTCCCATCTATTCCAATCAAAATATGTTTCCGCATGCCACTAGGATCAATGAGTGACGGTAGACAAGTTCTCTTGGGAATATCTTAGTCTCTTTGGGGTCACCTTCAAAAACTAAAACATAAAAAGTCCAACCCAAACGGTGGCTTCCCAGGCATCAGCTGAACCAGTTAAATTCAAGGCAAAACAGTCAGCTCGGAGAGCACAGCAACTGCTTTGGCGCATGCCAAAGAGAGCCATCTCGACAGAGTTTCTCACAACACACACGACAAGCAACGGCAACTTCTGAAGAAGCCTTAAGAAAATTGAAAACTGCATGGCTAAGAAAACGGCAAGAAACTGATACGGAGGAAATTTTTCTTTTCGATCACAACCAGGCACACGCTCATTCTGAAAGGGTGGTTCAGGCTGTATTCACAGAACTTCTTTGGAAAACATCACGCCATCCGCCTGACAGCCCCGATCTTACCCCTTCAGGCTTCTATTTGTTCCCTAAACTCAACGAGCATTTAAAAGGAACACAATTTGCATCTTCCGAGGACGCCAAAGCAGCCATGTGTAAACCTTTCTGTGATTTTGTAACAAGACTTTCTGATCTACCCTGGTATCTGTGTCTGGGTGCATTGGCTTCAACCCTGCAGCTTGTCAACGTTGTTGCTGACACGTGGTAATTTGATAGGATTTGATCTGGGATTGTCTGGGGGAAAAAAATTCCTAAAACTGTTTGCCTTTATCAGAAGTCTCCCCTCGGCTATTTACAACTGCCATGGTTACAATCCTGCTAGACTGATGATATTCACATGCAGGAAACAATGCAAGGAAAACAGGATTTGCACGGCTCCGACTGCACTGCTCCAAGAATTCCAGGAAGTGATTGTACTTCATGAAACCGTCTGTGCTCCGCTAGATTGTCCATAGCCCTTAAGGTCAAGTCGTATCACACTGGGGGTGCAGTGCCCTTTGGAACAGCGCGGAGTGTTTATGGAGTGGAGTACAAGCTGTATTGTTTACCACGCCGTGCTGTTTAAAGGTGTGATTTTCCAATCGGCGGCTCAGGGTGCCCCAGAGAATCCATCAGGAGCTGTTCTGACACGGGCTTGGGACCAGTTCAAAGAGATCCTGGCAGCCTTGGCCACACCATGGTCCAGCGTGTGCAGAAAGTCACGAAGCCCCCAGTTCCTGACAGGAGTGACAAGTGAGAGTGGAGAAGATAAATTTGGGGAGCACGCTGGATTTATGTTATACAGTTCCCATGTTTCCTGCCTCCGTGGAGGGAGAAGGGGGCTGGCGTACAGTAACTGTGCTTCTCAGAGTACGGAAAGGAGGGTGAGACAACAATGGAATTTACTTCTTCATGAGAGAGCTGGGAAGCAGCCAGGCATTCCAGAGCCTCGCTCTCAACTTGTTTGATTACAGAGCATAATGGTCAGAGGCCTGGGGGGGGAGGGGGTGTCCCTGGGCTCAGGGGTGATGGAGCCTGGCGTGGACATCCAAAAGGCTTCCATGTAGAGATAGTGCTGCAGTTACCCCAGCAGACTTTGAGGGGCCAACAGTCTTTAGTGCTACCAGATCTCTTTGGAGCTGCTCCACTGGGTGTGACTGACCTGCTCCATCTCTGTAAGTGATCCTGGACCCTGGAAACCAGGTTCGGTAGGCAAAAGTTTCTAGCTGATGCTACTTGGATGCTGTAGCAATTGGACTATCTAGCCTTGCACTCTTGCAACCAACCATGTGGGCAGCTACCAAGGCCAGCAAAAATTGTAGGGAGACATCCGGGAGCCCTGTAACAAAGTCCTGACGCCTTAGGGGCAAGCAAGACTAGACTAATACCCTCACATGTGTGCACTGATTGTTTATGCCAAATTATTCCATATAAATTTAATGAATCCTATTAGCTTATAATGTAGGTCTGGTGGCACGGTATGCTAAACGGACTTTAACTAGGAGATTGGCAGTTCAAACCTACTAGCCACTCAGGGGAGAAAGAGAAGGCGATCTACTCCTCCTATACCAGGTCACCGAGAGTTGGAACTGACTCAGTGGCAGTGGGTTTGGGTTTGCTTGTTTCAATTTGTAAGTGTAGAGTGTTCAAAGTCAAACAAGTGGTTTACCTCCAACAACTAACCTAAAAGTTAGAGGTTCAAACACAGGCAGCATTGTGGAAGCGAGGACATCTCCATCTATACAGATCTCAGCCCCCAGACCCTACAGCAACCAACTACAGCAGCATGAGCTTAGAGAGCGGGCCTTACTCACACAAAGATACTTGGTCTCGAGGTCAGAGGGATTTAGGAAGCAAAAGTGAAGTTTTCCTAATTGAAGTAGGAAAATGTACGTACGAGGACAAGAACCAAGTCAATTTGAGGATGAACTATCATAGGGATGAAAACTCTGCTTGATATTAAGTCCTTTAATAATAATAATAGTAATAATACTTCAAGAAGGTTGATCATTCTCTTTCCAAAGATAAGGAAACAGGACTGTAAAGGCTAAGGGACTTGCTGGAACACAAGGTTTGAGTCTTAAAACAAATCAAACTGTTCGGCTCCAAGAGCAGTTTTCCTTAAAAGTGCAAAAGCATCAGGCGCACTCAGAGAAGACCAACGGAGAGCACCCCGATGTTTGCTTTTCCAGCTCCATCAGGGACAGAAACGCTTCCTGGGCAATGCCCGCAGGTGGCTGACACTCAATGGCAAGCCGAAAATCTGTCAGGTCAAACCCACGCAGCAGTACCAATGAAAAATAGATCTGGCAACCGGTTTGTTAAGATGGCAGTCCAGAAAGTTCTGTGAAGGACTGCAACCATGACCACTAACAATAACAACCACAATCAAGTGTTCTCTGCAGGTCTGAGGTGGCAAACCACACAGAGCGACCAGATCTCTCTGAGAACGCGTTCTTGTTTGCATTATGCACCCACGAGGTCAGCAGTTTGGAAACTGTCGGCAGCTCCAGGGAAGAAAGACGAGGCTATAAAGATGAATAAAATTTTATTATTTTGTGGTTGTTGTTTCTTTGAGATGAATTTGTCACTAAATTGTCCTCCTTTAAAAAAAATCGCTGAGACGACTGTTTAGGGTTGAGGAATGAGGAATCCTGAGGGATTGTTTTCTCTTTCTGGTGCTTAAAGAGGCGCGCTGTATACACTTAACAACTCCTCTCAAGACACGAAATCATCAATAGAATCCTATTAAGTTCTCCACATCTGTGGTTCCTTTATTATTTTCAACCTATTACTCATGCAAGCACACATTAAAAGAGGAAAGAAAATGATGGCATTACTTATTGGAGGCAGATTTGGGTTAAGATAAATCATTGCAAGAGAAATTGAGAAAAACCACATGCTCTGTCTTAATAGTAGCTACACATTCGCAAAGGATGGAAATGAAACGGTGGCGTCATCGCGTGAGTTGTTCAATCCTTAAACAGTTGTTGTTTTTGTTATGTGCTGCCCAGTGGGCTCCAACTCTCAGAGACCCCTCCTTCGCCATCCTCACAATGGTTCCGTTAGAGCCCATGGTTGCAGCCAAGATGGTCAGTCCTTTTCATTGAGAAGCTTCTACCTTTGTTCGGATCTTTCTAAATCAATGGGATGCAACAAAGACAATTTTGGAGGAAATAAAAATCCATTATAAAGATCCAAAAGCAAAGAGTTATTTTATTTCATTGGATTTTTAAAATCGTTTTATTGAAGGCTCATACAACTCATCACAATCCATACATCTATTCACTGTGTCAAGCACATTTCTACATTTGTTGCCCCATCATTCTCAAAATATTTGCTTTCTACTTGAGCCCTTGGTATCAGCTCTTCATTTTCCCCCCTTCCTCCACACTACCCGCTCCCTCATGAACCCCTGATATTTATAAATTATTATTATTTTGTCCTATCTTACATTGTCCAACGTCTCCCTTCACCCACTTTTCTGTTGTCCATCCCCCAGGGAGGAGGTTATATATAGATCCTTGTAAGAGGTTCCCCCTTTCCACCGCACCCTCCTGGTATTTCCACTCTCACCACTGGGCCTGAGGGGTTCATCTATCCTGGGTTCCCTGTGTTTCCAGTTCCTATCTGTACCAGTGAACATCATTTGTAAGGTAGAATTGGGATCATGCTAGTGGTGGGAGAGGAAGCATTTAGGAACTAGAGGAAAGTTGTATGTTTTATCATTGCTACACTGCACCCTGACTGGCTTTTCTCCTCCCCCTGACCCAAAGGGGATGCCCAGTTGCCCACAGATGGGTCTTGGGTCCCCAATCTGTAATCCCCCTCATTCACAATGATTTAATCTTTTTTCTTTGACGCCTGATACCCGATCCCGTCAACACCTGGTGATCACACAAGCTGGTGTGCTTCTTCCATGTGGGCTTTGTTGCTTCTGAGTTAGATGTCTGCTTGTTTACCTTCAAGCCTTTAAGATGCTTTTGATAACCAGGCTCCATCAGCTTTCTTCACCACATTTGCTTATATACCCACTTTGTCTTCAGCAAACGTATAGGGAAGGTGAACATCATGGAATGCCAGTTTAATAGAAAAAAGTATTCCTGTATTGAGGGAGTACTTGAGTGGAGGCCCACTGTCCATCTGCTACCTTAATACTAAACCTATAAATATATGCACAGAGATCTATTTCCCCATCCTCATATACAAATATATTTACATATGTACATGCCTTTATTTAGACTTCTATAAATGCTCTTTCCCTCCTAGTTCTTTCCTCTATTTCCAAAGAGTTATTTTAAAAGACAAAGAACAAGTAAGATTTGTTATTTTTAAAAAGGGAAGAATACTCAAATAAATATAATTCGGCACAAAAAGAGGAAGTGAATACTGTTTACGCTGATATTTCAAAAAAAACACTGAGAATATTATTTTTAAAACTTTAAGTCAAAAAAATTGCAGACATGTGAATTATTAGAAAATCATAATTTATAAAAAAGACTTGAGAGGATACATAAATCTTTTGTAGTTCTATAAATAGCAACCTAATCTCATCTATAGTTTAACATCTTCTTACAAAGGAAATATCACCCTTCAGGTTTTTAACTCATGAATTCTAGCAAATATTTTTCTACAAACTCATCCACAGGAAAGTACCAAACATTTCCCAATGTATTTTACGCAGTTTGTACAACTTTAATATAAGAATTAGCTAAGTACAGGAAAAAAAATTTTTCAAGACAGGATTATTTAAATTCACTACATCTACCAACTAAAGGTGATAAACCATATAAGTACACAAATAGTTTTTAAAAAGGTAAAATCAAATAACCATTCACAATGAAACTCTTGGTAAAGCAGAAATAGAGAAGAATGTCTTTTACATGACAAAGGAAACCTATAAAATCCTGGAACAAACGTTGAATAGGTCTTGCTATCCAGTGCTTCTAGAATAGAATTTATTTTCTCACAGTTTGCCAAGCTAGGAGTCCAAATTCAGGATAATCTTCATTGGCTTGCCACTTCTTTTCCTCCAACTCTGCATCTTTTCCTTTAAGACACACTCTACATTTACCCTGTGTGGACACATTACCACATCAAAGAACCAGTGGGTTCAAAGCCACCGGTATAGAGGTTAGGATTTCCAAGACATATTTTTGGTGGACACAATTCATAACATGTCATCCTTTGTGGGCCCCAGAATCAATGTCCTTGGAACAGGCAAAATACAGTCACCCTCTCACATCATGCCCAAAGTCAGGAAGTAATCCCAAGTTCAAAATCTCATCTTTCTGAATCATCTAAGTCAACTAGGGATGAGACTTTAGGCACACTCCATCCTGGGTCAAACTACCTCTTTATATGTTAGTTTGGGACATCTTGACTACAAGCTATTTCTAAAGGGCAGTGGCGGGAAAGGCACAAGGTAAGCATTCCCATTACCAATGGAAAGAAAGAAGGGACAAGTATGCGCCCCAAATGCAGTAGAACAAATTACACGAGCTCTCAAGGTTTGAAAGTAATCCTCTGCTCCCTCAGACCACCTGGGCAGGTGGTGGTCTGAGTACTGACCACATTCTCTGGATTTTGGGTGGAGGCCCCTCGACCTTGGACTTCAGCGTTGCCTTACACGCCTTCTATAATGACAACCTAGCCCATCTGAACATCAGCTCATCCCCTTGGTCCTGCCGAACTCTGCTTTCCTGCCTCTTGGGCATGGTGGCCCTACCCCTTCGGTCAATATTCCACCCCCTTCCCCTGGCACCACTTCATGGTAGCTCCACCTGACAAAGAGCCAAGTCTCTGAACCCTCGGGGGCTGTGGCTACTCTTTCCAGATCCAGAAGATCATGGGTCTTTGTTCTTCAGAACTGAGAAGTCCCTGCCCTCCATGCTCCTTCCAACAGGTCTGCTGATGAAGACGCTCCAGGGGCAGTTCTTTTCTACCTGTAGAATTTCTACCTGTCGAATTCTAAGAGGCAGATGGAGTTCTTTCCTTTGATTCTTTCTCTCTCCCCTTCAGTCTGAGCTAATGGGCTTCCTACTGTGGTAGGGGTTCAAATCCATCAGTCACAGGGTTTGTTACGGTAAACATTCTAGAACATACATCTTTAGTTTGCCAACAGAATTTTCCCAATCTGAGTTGTGATTTCATTTGCACCATTTAGTTTTAAATTCATTATTTTCATCTTGCACTTTACTGTCAGCTGCAAAGCGAAGCCTCGTGGCTCCATCAACACCTTCATTAGAAACTGAATCAGTCAGCTATCCAAGCTCATCACTTACAGTTCCTACCTGCCACCAAACATTAGAATATAATTCAGAAAAGAAATCGTTACTACTGCATAAAAGCATCATCTTTCCCCCATTGTTCGTCATTTTCCTTTGAAGACTTACCAGAAGCACATTCAATAGTCACATTTTTAGTAACATTCTGTTGGTTGTGGTGTATATAGTCTGTAAGACAATACAGACTTTCTCTGAAGCTCTCTTCCATTCCCTTCTGGGATCTCACCAGAATTGCCTTTGATGGTCATAATTCTGCCAACAGTCTCTGACAGGGACTCTAAGCTTTTACTACTAAGCACCTTACAACTCTTCCAGGCTCTGCCTATAACCTAATTCCTAAACTGCTTCAATCGTTCAGATATCTGTTAGAACAGCACTCTCTGCTGCCAGTATCAAATTCGGTCTTAATTATTTAATGCTGCTATAACAGAAATGAAATAATGGGTGACTTAGAAATAATAATAATTTTCTCACAGTCTAGGAGTCTGAATCTAGGGTCCTGATTCTAAGGGACGTTTTTCTTTCTCTCTGGCAGCTGTGGGGTGAGGTCTTTGTTTCTTCTCAGCTTCCACTTCTACATAATCTTTAATTGGCTGGCATCTCTCCTCCCTGGCTCTTCATCTTTTACTTGCTGTTTAATCTCTTTTATGTCTCAAAAGACATTGATTTCAGACTCACCCTACACAGCCTCATTAAGATAACAAAGACCACTCATTCTCAGTGGGTACTAGAACCACAGACATAGAAATTAGGCTTGTCAACACATATTAGTGGGGGACACAATTCAATTCAGAAGAATATGCAATAGTAAAGAGTTAAAGTAATTTATTTAAAGACAATGAACAACAACAACAACAAATCATAACACTATCACATTTGTATTCAGTATTGAAAGTCTGACCATCAAATTCATGAAGAAAGTTTCCAGATTTGCAAACAACAACAACAAACTAGGAAATGACAAAGAAAATCTCTCATTAACAGGTGGTATGATCAAAGTAAACACTCAAGTTACCAATAGAGAAGTCATTTAAATTAATGTAAAACTTTTCAACAGAATCCATTCCAGTTGTAGATATCAGAAAATCTCAACTGGAAAATATAACTGAAATAATTTTTATAATAGCAAAAATATATTTGATGCATTTAATCACATATGGGAAAATCTAACAAGAGTTATGTAGTAATATATGGAGAAATTCATTTAAGAATAATTCAATCATTGAAAATAAATATCACATCATTAGATAACAATAGTTGTTAGCATAACAGTTGTTAACTCTTCTCAAAGAGGACTAAATATAGTAGTTAAAATAACAATTTCAACTAGTTTTTTTAATGGAACATGACAAGTTTATTTTTAAATTTTATAAACAAGTAAATGGTTAATGAATAGCCAAAATGCTCCTAAAGAAGAAGAAAAAGAAGGGATTTTTTATTAGATACCAAAATCTATTGTAGAACTATGTGAATTGAATAAATAGCAATGTGATATTCTACACAGGTAATCAAAGACAATAGATTGAAGGCACAGGATGGAGGACCTAGAAACAAGTGCACAGCTACATTACCTTGATTTATGACAGAGGTGACACTTGGCATACAGGAGGAAAAGATCAACTATTCAACGCATGCTTTATATGGTGGTGTCCATTTCGAAAACTAAAATCAGATCTCTTCCTCACATTATGCACCAAAATAAAATCCAAAGGGAATGACAGCTGTAAGTGTGAAGGTCAAAATCATCTAGTCTCAAGGAGCTCATGTTGAAGGGCTTCTCTAAACAAAGCTTAAGTTATATAAACCCTAAAGAAAAAGGCTCATCTTCTTAAAAACTGAGACATTCTTTGTCAAATGACCCCATCCATTCCATGAACAGAAGGAAACGAGACCAGATAATTACCCTCTATCTAATTTATAAAATAAACACATTGGTGGGCTTGGTGTGTGTGGATTGTGATAAGAGTTGTATGAGCCCCTAATAAAATGATTAAATATAGAGAAGCAACAGTCATAAAAATCATCACTATTTCTACTTTAAGGAGCTCTGGGGTGCAGAAATTGAGGGGTCCACTACCCACCCAAATATGGGTAGTCTAACATCCACCAGTAGCTCCCAGGCCACATATTTCTGTAAAGAGTAACGCCTTGAGATCGATAGGGTCACTGTGAATAGGAATTAGCTCGATGGACACAACATCATCACTGCTTTGACTACTTTGACAAATGAAAACTCAAACTCTCAGCCCTCAAATCAATTCTGACTCATAGCTAGCCCTGTAGCGCAAAATAGAACCGCCTGTGTCAGTGGGTCTCAACCCTCCTAAGGCCGCAGCCCTTTAATACAGTTCCTCATGTAGTGGTGACCCCCCCCCCCAGCCATAAAATTATTCTCGTTGCTACTTCATCACTGTAATTTTGCTACTGTTATGAATCGGGTGACCCTTGTGAAAGGGTCGTTTGACACCACCACCCCCCAAAGGGGCCATGACCCACAGGTTGAGAACCGCTGGCCTCTGTGGATTTCTGACACTGTGACTCTTTATGGAAGTAGACACCTTCCTCTTTCTCCATTGGCATGACTGGTGATTTCAAACAGTGACCCTGCTGCTAGCCCCACACATAGAGCATCAATTGAGCAATAAATAAAAGAGGAACAACTAACAGAAAGCTATGCAAAGAGTCACCAAAGGAAAAGAAACACTATGCTTCTAAACAACACAAGGTGCTGAAATGCTTCCATTAACAAAGGAATTCAAACTAAAAATCGCAATGAAATTTCATTTGGTATTGATCAGATTTGGGGGGTGGGTAGGGAGAGACAGAAAGAACAGTAATAGTTATTAAAGAGGACATTGGATGACAGGAATACTCATCCACACATACATCTGGGAATTTCAATGCGTACCATGACTCCTATGCCATAGTGGGCTATGCATTGAGCTACTAACCAAAACGTCAGAAGTTCAAACCTACCAGCTTTTCTATATGGGAGGAAAATGAAACTTTCTGCTCCGTGGAAGATTTAAAGTCTTGGAAACACAAGAGGCCATTCTTCCTTGTCCTATACTGAGGGAGAGAGAGAATATCATATCATTGAGTTGATGCCACTTCGTGTGACCCTACGGGTTATGGTACAGTTGTCCCAGTGAGTTTCCTAGACTTTACTATTTAAAATAATAATAATAAAAAAGAAATCTTTCTCCTGCAGGGTGCCGAGTGATTTCAAACTGCCAGCCTTGCAGCTACACCATCAGAACACCTTCGTTGTCCTATAGGATCACTACATGGCAGAATTGACTTGATAGAAATGTTCACCTAGGAATCTGAACATACTTTATCATAGCTTATGATACAGTAATTTGACTTCTAGGTTTGTACACTGAGACTCTTCCAGTAGTGCACCACGAGACTGCTATTGTAGCTGCCATTGTACGGGCTCTAACTCATGACGGACTTGTGACTGCAGAGTGGAGCTACTCCATGGAATGTCACGGCAGTCACCGTTAGGAAGCAGATCACCAGGACTGTCTTCCAAGGAATGTCCAGATGGCTTGGAGCTACCACATTTTGGGTTAGTAATCAGGTGGTTAACCCGGGACTCACAAAAGGCCAGAACCTAGAAATTCACATCAATAGTATTGCCAGGAGTTCTGAAATAGGACAAATACTAATGTCCATCAAATATAACACAAGCAAAGCAGGATAGATATATTTAAATGTCTGTCCAAAGCAGGGAAATTCATTTCATATGAAAGAAAACTGCCTAACAGTCAAAAGTGCTGTTCTACAGATGTGTCAACCCAGCTTAATATCAAAAACATTATTTTAAACAAAAAAGCACAGCATGAAAAAAAACAAGTGGTATATTCAATTTACATACATCCCCCATAGAAAAATAATAAAACTATTTTATTTAGTGATATGTAGAGAAGTGTACAGACTGCTAAAACAACAACAAAAATACATTGCCATTGAGTCAATTCCAACCCATAGTGGCCATGTAGAACACAGTTGAACTACCTTATCCTGTTTTAAAGGCTATGATCTTTGTACATGATGAGAATTCCGAAGCACTTAATTGCGCCCATGTGAAACTTGTACAGACTAAGTAAGAGGAAGTTGTTTGAAGAGCATCAGGAGCTAATGCGTGGTGTGCATCAGAAATCGTGTACATCAAGGTTACATATTTTCATCATGCTTATCTTATTTGTATACTGAGCAGATTTTTAAAAATGGACTGTGAAGAAGAATATAGCAACAAGATTGAAGGAAGATCTATTAAAAACTGCAATATGCAGAGAACACAACTTTGCTTTCTGAAAGACTTGAAGTACTTACTAATGAAGATCACAGACTTTGATAGGGACTATAACTCAACAACAAAAAATAAAATGCTCACAACTGGAAGAAATCAGATAGGGTATAACTATTAGAAAGAATAGACTCTTAGAAGTTTTTCTTAGCGCTAGTAACTATCAAAATGAGTTGTCAGATAAATCCACATAGAAGAAGCACATCAGCCTGTAACCTAAGGATTATAAATAATAAAATCCAATACTGGAAGAGGGAATGGTATTAGAGTTTAAATTCTGAGTACCCAGTTTGCAGGAGGCTATAGATGACAGTAAAATTCCAAAATGTATTTACAGGGTCCCCACATGGATTAAGCGCCAGTGAATGACCTCTGATCGTAGCCTTGCTACCAGAGAGATTGCATTGGAAACATCCTAGTGCAAATGCGGTTGGATTAAAATTTAACATCTTATCATTTCTTCTCCTTTTGCCACATTTCAGATTTGTTCTTGTTTCTATTTTTAACTTTTTGTTTTCTTCTCTATTCAGGGTTTCTATCTTTTATTTTATTTCTCTGGGGTTTTTGTTTCTGGGTTTTCTCTCTCTCTCTCTCTCTCTCTCTCTCTCTCTCTCTCTCTCTCTCTCTCTCTCTCTCTCTCTCTCCCTTGTATGATTTTGTTTATATGAAACCCAGGACAGGTAAATCTATAGAGACAACACATCAATTGTTTTTTAGTGCTATGGCAGCAGATGTTGTGGGGAATGGGGAGCTAATAACAATGAATAAAAGAAAGAGAAAATTACCTAAAATTGATTTTAGTGATGATTCCATGATTCTTTTTAATATCTTCACACCATGAATTTTATGTGTGAATTATATATATAAATTGTTATAATTTTTAAATTTAAGATGTAAATTGAACTATAGATCAATAACTAACATCATAATAGAACACAAAAAAATTAACGTTGTCAAGGATTTCATTTACTTGAAGCAATCATCGATATGCATAGAAGCGGAAGTCAGGAAATGTAATGCATTGGACACATATGCTGCACAAGACCTCTTAAAGTGTTCAGTAAAGACCTCATTAAGGTGTTAACGAGCCAAGAGGTCACCTTGAGGATTACAGTGCATCAAGCCAAAGCCACACTCTTTTTAATCGCCCGTGTGCATATGGATGCTAGCCATTGAATAAGGAAGACCATAAATGAATTGGTGCCAATCGTTGACAAAGAATATGGTTCATACTATACACAACCAGAAGAATGAACACATGCGTGTTGGACAAAGCACGGCCAGAAGGCTCCTTAGAAGCAAGGCTGGTAAAACTTTGTATGAAGTGCTGAAGACCTGTTGTCAGGAGGGACCAGAATGTGAAAAAGAAAATGAGGCTTGATAAAGTAGAGGATCAATAAAAAAAAAGGGGGAAGACCCTTGATGAACTGAATTGATTGCAACCCTGGTAGCAACAATGGGTTCTGACATAGGAATGATTGTGCGGATGGCGCAGTATTTCATTGTGTTGGACATAGGTCCACCATGGGTCCGAACGGACTCAACACTACCTCGCAAAACTCTTTACTGTGCAAGTACGCTGTCATGTCTTTCTCCCTCAGAGCAGCTGTTCAAATTACTGATGTTTAGTTATCGAGCACTCAACCACTGCCCCACTTAACTCACCGCTGTTGTGTAGATTCTAACTCAAAGCAGCCCCATAAAGGACAGAAAGAGCGCCCCATAGCATTTCCAAGGTTGTAAGTATTACAAAGCACACTGCCCCATCTTTCTCCACTGGGGTAGCTGGTGGGTTAAACCACCCACCTCTTGGTTAGCAGCGGAGCATAATCACTGCACTACCAGGGCTTCCTATAAAGAAAAAAAAAAGATGACCCAAATTTCACGACAGTGATGACTTCCTGTGAGGAGCTGTAAGCTACAAGTGACCGTCTGTTCCTCAAGTCGGGTGATGGGTTTATAAAAAGCCATTTGTCAACTGGTTGACCTTAGAGATTATGCTTGACACGGTTTTCAGTAGCTGACCTTTGGGAAGGAGATTGCCAGACTTCTTTCCTGAGATGCCTCCAGGTGGGCTGGAACCATTGCCTCTTGGCTGACCAATTGCACCCCAATGGAGCAGTTATACTCTGCCGCACGCAGAGTCGTGGGGTCCCATGACTTGAGAGCAACTTGCAGGAAGAGAGGTATTTATTTGTGCTGTTATCTCTGTCATACAGGGACATTTTTAGATACTCCACGCATGCAAAAAAGGGTTAATCTATCCTGAATACAGTTGCTTGTGGCCCAAAGACTCTCAAAATTCCATGTTGTTGGCCATCGGACAATTTTGGTAGGAAATGGTTGAAAACCCCTGCCAAAAGGCTAATTGTTATGAGTGATTAATTTTAAGTTTTGATTAAAGATAAGATAATAAAAAGTCAGAGAGGTCATTGGTTGCCCAGGGCGGGCATGAAGGTAAAAGGACAGGAATTCAGCTGGCACCACTGACCCCATGCTTCGTGTTGTTCACAGCTCTGCCCTGTGAGGTCTTTCCCCACCGATGTGACACCGGTTGGAAATCCCACACCAGTCACCAGTTCCCAGCTGACCCTGTTTGTTCACGCGAACTCCCAATAATGAAGGCTCAATGTTCATTGCAAAATAAAAGGAAATCGAAAACAAAGAGAGTGCCCTGGAGGAGTAGGGCTTCTGGCTAACCTAGTCCCTTCGCTTGCGATGTTCTCCTCCTTCAAGTATTTGGAAAGGACATCATATGTTAGTGTTCCCAATGACTCCCCCTAAAAAGAACAGTTTGTTCTCACACTAAGAGGAAGGAGAGTGTTTTCTTTCCTTATTGCATGGAAACTCCATCGAATACCAAAAAGAGAGTGGTAATATCACATAAAATGATGTGGGACCCATTGCTGTTGTTGATCATTTTTGTCCAGTCCAACACATGGTGACCCTTTGTGGGCAGAGAAGAAGTGGAACTGTGTCCATCACGTAGGGGTTCCTTTGGGCTGCACACCATGCACATAAAATGATGCAGCCAAGCTTGGGATAATCAACAAAAAGTTAAAGAACACAGTGGTGTCTGACAAGGGAAATGAGAGGGACAGACTCACGAAGACTTACAAGGTGGGGAGAGGGTTTCATAAATGCTAGCAAGTTTCTATTTCTTCATCTGGCTGATGGGTATGGCCCATTTGTTTTATGCTTCTTCATATGGAAGGGCTTCAAAAAGTCCATGGAAAACTATAATTGAAATAGAATGTCATTTTTGACAAACTCTTTTCAGGGACTGCAAAAAAGTTGATGGCACACATTTCATAGTGTTTTGTGTCCATGTTGTATTCCACAAAACATTTTGATTTGCATTATTTGCCCTGAAGTTCTATCTAGTTGCCAAAATTAACCGAAACAACCCAAACAGAGATTAACAAAGCACCCCAAAAGAGCAAGTATCAAAGTCACAAAAGCATCTAGGCCAGTAGGGGGGAAATCTTTCAGATTCGCCAGTAATTTTTGGAGGCGTCAGCCTTTGCCACACGTACTGCTCAGAAGAGGCCATTTAAATGCTTTTCATTTCACCTAGATAAATTGCAGGTATTTGACGAGTGAGTGAGAAAGGAG
This sequence comes from Tenrec ecaudatus, assembly GCF_050624435.1. Taxonomy (NCBI): domain Eukaryota; kingdom Metazoa; phylum Chordata; class Mammalia; order Afrosoricida; family Tenrecidae; genus Tenrec; species Tenrec ecaudatus. The sequence goes on along the minus strand of NC_134530.1, from coordinate 303,616,011 downwards.
AGGGATAGTAGAAGAGAAACTCGTGACTTGCAACCCAGCTGATGGCCAAGAAACAGCCTATGAAGGATTCTAATGAAATATGTCGCTGAATGTGAAACAACCTGGAGTCAACTAACGACATAGCTGAGAAAGTTAGATGTGAGTAGATGCCAGTTTGCCTGGCATCACCCCAGTTCATGTCCTTTTTTCCTTAAAAATTATTATCACCAACCCCTCTCCTGCTCAAAAGTGTCTTGATTTGATAATAAATTTTACGGTCACCTTATACATAACAGAAGGACGTCATGTCCGGTTCAGTGATAGAATCCTCACCTTCCATGTGGAAGACCTGGTTAGATTCCTGGTCGACGTACCTTCTGAGCAGCCACGACTCATCTGTCAGTGGAAGTTTGAGTGTTGCTCGGATGCTGAACGGATTTCATCAGGAGCCTTCAGACTAAAGAAGATTAGGAAGATAGTTTTGATACTCTGGATCGCAGTGTTTGTACAGGACTGGGCGGAGATGTTCTCCGTTGTGCAAGGGATGAAGCTAGGGCTTCGGTGTTCAGACTCTCGTTTGCAGAGAAACTATTTCTAAAAGGATAAAACTTCAGTAACAGAATGTATTAGGGAGAGGAGGAAGAGGGCGGCGAGAGGGAGATGAAAGAAGGGGAAGAAACGGAAAACAAAGATAAGAATCATTTGTGTTTGTGTTTAAGTCTATATGGAGTAAATATAACGGAATCACTAATCATTCCTGGACCAACTTTTCTTCTGCTTTGGTTTTCAGCAAACCTTGGCTGGGTTTTCTTTCACCTCAATTCTCTTTCCATGAGAAATGAGGGCCAGGTACCCAGGAGCAGACACGACCTAAGCTGAGTTAGAGATTATCTGTTGGCGCCGGATGCCAGACATTCATACCCTACGTATCACAGAGCTGAAGGCTGCCCAGTCTTGTGCCATGAGGTATGCTTGAATCCTTTGTTGTTGCCTCTGTGTTCATTCACCTGGTTGAAGGCCTTCCTGGTTTTTGCTGATTCCTCTACTTTAGGAAGCAGTAGCCATTAGAGAAGAACTAGTTTCCAGTCGTCCATCTTGTCTGTGGAAGAAAGCGAACCTTCTATTCTGTCACATCACAACAGCGTTGGTTTAGTACCTCCTGTTATTTCCCAATGTGCATTCTTGTGGCTTTGTTCATTAATGGAATGCTGTCATTTATGAGCTTTCCTCTTTGGGGCCTTTCTGCTGACTTTATCAGTGTTCTCCAATTTGACGAACAAAAGAAAGGGAAGTATTTTTAGATGTGATGACCACATAAGGCTAACCCCAGCCATTCCAAGTGTGTTGCCACACTGCAAAAATGGTCCTGTGAGGTTACTTCACCTAGAAAGGAACTCAGCCCATAAATCATTATTTCGCAAATCTTGTCCTAAGCAGAGGACCAACCCACTGAGCTCTAGTTGCAATTCTTAATTATTTCCACTCTCTCCAAATCTCAATGTTCATGGAACCATATGATGAATAATAGGGTATGGGAGAAGAGGAATCGGCAGAGCTCCGAAACACAGTAAGAGAAAGAGGAGAAAGATCCCACAGAAACCAGTCAGATCCAGATTCCTAATCTGAGCGTGAGATACTCATCAAACCAAACTTCCTGCCATAGAAGTGTGCCCGCTCATAGGGACTTGGTAGGAGAGGGTAGAACTGCCCCTGTGGGTGTCAGAGATGCTAAATCAGAAAACCTCATCTGTCTTCCACAGAGTGACTGGTGGCCCTAATGGCAATGCTGAATGAGATGCTTACAATCAGAGATCCTTGAGATACTCTAGGAGAAGAGAGAGAAAAAATCCATCTAATTACTTATTGCTAGCATCCAGGTAAATAGCAGCAATCCAATCATCGTTTGGTTACGAAATTGATTTTACTGGCTCTGGGTCCCTTAGAACAAGCATTGATGACAGAGTGGATTGAGGGTTGGCCTACTAACTGCAAGATTGGTGGTTCAATTCTACCAGTCATCCCGCTGGAGAAAGATGAGGCCATCTGCTTCTGTGAAAATGTGCAGCCTCCGAAATGCTAAGGAGCAGTTCTATCTCTATCCTGGAGGGTTGCTATGAGTCAGATTGACTCCACGGCAGTGGGTTTGGTAGGGTTTGGGTTTGGGTATACGAAGCTCTGGGTGTCAATCTCCAAGGCACAGGAGGATCACATCACATTAACTTAAGCTTCATAGTTGCCTCATATCCAAGAAAGATCTTTGGCAGACCACACTGCACAAGATTACGCAGATTAATGCCAAATCTACTGGCTCAGTAAACATGATCAGAAAGGTCCGCATTTTCCTTGACGTGCAGACTGTCTTTTTTTTTCTAGCTAGGCAGTTCAATTCCCTTGTTTAGTCTCGGTTTCGAAAGACATGTGAGTCATCTATCCCAATGTTAGGCTTTCTTTGGACATATCATGGTCAAAGGAAGATACTAATCCAGCCTTAACCCGTATGGTCATAAGAGAGAATATCTGGGAATCCCACAAGCCTGTTCCCATCAACAAAGAGTCCAACTATTTTCATAATGATTCAGATTAAGCAAGTGGGACCCTAATGGTAGGGTGAAAGGACTGGATGGAAAGACCAGATGCATACAGCTTGGGTTTACAAGAATGACAACTGTGTGTGTGTGTGTTTCATCCTTATTAAGGTGGTGTGCCAAATTGTCTTTTCCCACTCCTTTTTCAAGAAACAGATAAGGTCAGTTCTTTTCCAGAGTGGAGTGGTGGCCGTGCCCCTGCCCCCAAGAAGTTAGTAGAGCCCATTAGCAGAAATGCCAAAGAAAAGTTACCACTTATGGGGGAGGGTTTTTTTCTCTTTGATATTCAAGTTCATTTGCTACCCTGGAGGACTTGCAGTGGTTGCTCCATTTTGAAAACAAACACACTTGGGAGGAGTCTCCTTGAAAGGGTTGTTGACATTTGGGTTAATACTGAAGCAGCATGTTGGTAAGAATGAATGCATGGTTAGCCGAGTACAAGAATGAGGCTTTCAGAAGGAGCAGACAACTGCTGGTAGGTGTGGTAGGTGGAGACTGAAGAGAGAGAGCAAACACATGGAGAAGGAAAATGAATGGGGAGAATGGGGCTGGGAGGGAGAGTGAATATTCATTTCACTGATTTACACTTTGTCTCTGTTTCAGCTCTGCCAGTCTGTGAGGAACCGGTGCGCACATGACTATGAAATGCCCGTCCCTCTGACAACCACGATCGATCCATCGCAGAGCTGATGTGTTCCAGGCTCTGTGCTCACTGTAACGAGTCATTTAAAAATGTCTTGAATACAATTTAAGAAGGCACTGGGATGGCCTCTGTTTCAAATATGTGCCATTCTGGAGGAAGTGGCATCTAAACTGAGCCTGGAAGAGTAAACAAGAGAGCTGGTCCCTAGAATATCGCAAGGTGTGGCCTTTTGCCATTTGCAATTCAGCTGGACTCTGCACGGTGCTTGCCGTCCCTTCTGTCTCCTCTGTGATCTCTCTAGTCAGCATGTCTGCAGGAGCCTTCAGCACTGGCCCACCTTGACTTTTTCTCAGAGAAACGTGTGATCACCGCTCACGAAATCCTTCAATGTCTATCACCAGCCACCCATCTTAATGCCACCAATGCTGTGTCTCGTCCTATAGAAAAATGTGTCCACACTCCTTCCTTGATCAAGCCAAGGCTCTGTTCCAATCACTAAGACCTGGGCCTTTCTAAATGGTAAATCTTACCATGTTGCTCTCCTGTTAAAATTTGAATAGCTTCTCATTGCCTTCAGGATAAACTCCATTTCCCTTTCAAAATCCCCATCGGGACACAGAAAATCACTTAAGGTCAACCCCATTCTACTTTTTGATTGTGTTTTCCACTCCTTACTCTCCAAACACACACTTGGAGAAGTGTTTCACCAAACTTCAACATACGGTGAACTGAGATATCTCCTGCCTCTGCTTCTGCTTAAATTGAGCCTCAAATTTCTTTCCTGAATTTCATCACATGGATATATAAAATACAAATAAAACCATATCCTCCCTAACCTAAAGCATTTTAAAATCTATCCCCCTAAATTCTCTACACCCATGGAACACACATCTCCCAGGTAGACTTTGTTGCATTTTCTTGTCTGCTCCTAGGGCATTTCATTCATCCCCTACTATTTACCCTTTCCAGGTTGATGTGGGGTTTGCTGACAGCTGTGTTCCTCATGGGAAACAAAGACCATAACCCAAAAAGGCATCGAGCAACGATGGATCTGGAACTAAAATGATGTAGGGCACAGCAGCCTGTGAGCTGTCGCCTACATCATGCTGCATGTTGGTGTCATTGTGTTGAAGGCAAAGAAGTAGATCTGATAACCCAGGAGAACATCTGTCTGCTAAGACTCTCCGAACTGGCACAGAATGCACTAAGCTGATGCTTTTGCTTTCTAAAGGCCACCTCGGAAACAGCACGAGGAAAACAGCATTTCTCTTATCACATCATAGGAGTTATGATTGTAAGTGATATCTTCATAGTGTTCCAGATTCCCTTGTTCCTAAATGTCTGGAGAAACCCAATAACTCTAGAGTTTCTCCATAAGCAGAATGATGTGTAAAAGTCTTATCATTAAACATGCCAGGCGTTTCTCAGGGGGGATTGGAATAAGATTAACTTCGCATTAAAGAGTTAATCTCAGAAGCCCCAAATAAGGTTGCTATGAGCCAGGATTACTTAGTGGCAGTAAATTTGGTCTGGATTGTTATCCAAGTGGTTGAGTTTTCTGAGAGATTATTTACTGTTGCTTTCAGATTAGTGGAAATGAATGAATTGTCTTTCATTGGCCCATTGGCCAATTAGAAATACCAATAGGAAGGTATTCCTAAAGTTACAAGGAATTGCATTTTTCTAAATGGGACTTGAGCTGGAGAGGTGATGATAAAACTCACACACAAAAAATTACTGCCATCAGGTCAATACTGACTCAGACTCATCACAACCCTACAGGACCCTATAACCGCCCCTATGGGTTTGCCAAGATTGTAATCTTTATGGGAGTAGAAAATATTGTCTTTAACCCACAGAGCAGCTGGTGGTTTTGAACTACTGACTTTATGGTTAGGAACCCACTGCCCAACTCACTATGCCACTTGGGCTCCCAATCCCAAACCCTGACTGATTATATTTATGGATGCAGCTGCAGATACTGGAAGACTCGACCAGGGATCTGCCCCAGGGAAAGTTAGTAAAACAGACAAAGACACACTGGCTTGTGCAAATAACGCTGTGTCTAAGTTTGAACTTCTTGAGGAAGTAGGAGTTTTATAGGATGGAAGTTGTAGGGCGCCTGTGAAAACATACACAAAATGGGAATGTCTCCCCTTAGAATCTTCCCCTTTCACCTGCACCTTTTGGGGAAGTGGGGAGTAGAAATGGGCAGGAGGAGGAATTTTGTGTTGTGTCTGCCTGTTGGAAGGAACTCAGGGCTCCGGTCCCAGCCCCTCTCTACCTGCTTTTCTGTTTCACAGGCAGACAGCTGCCGGTGCCTTGTTTTCTCCAGCAAAATGTGAAGGAAAGCCCTTGCCTTGCAGACAGTCCATTAGACGGAAGCTGCCTTTGTTCTTGAGAGAAACCACGAAGGAGCCACGGTCCGTGGGTCAGTAGTGCATGATCTATTCGCTCAGCGAGTCGTTTCTGAAGTGCGTACTCTGCGCCAGACGCCACTGTGAACGCTGCAGTTGTGCATAGTTGAAGGGAAGAAAATAAAAGGTATAAGTGCATTTGATGTAAGATATAAGTTGATATGGAGAAAAAGAAATCTGGTAAGGAGTACAGGGAGTGCTTGTGGATTTGGATTTTGAGTCGGGTGTGAGGGAAAGGACTCACTGAGAGAGTGACATTGGAAAAACCCTCAGGGAGGTGGGGGCAGCGAATGCGAGTCCGAGTATACAAGCGTCCATCAGAACTTATGGCTGCTGGGGTCCCACGTCATGCATGCATCGGGGGCCATTCCAAGTCACGTGTGTTTAAACGTGTATCACAGATCAGTCGAGGATGACAGACAATTTCTTTCAGTAATACACTTTTCCTCATTTCAATAGGCTGCCTTCAAATAAAAGCCTTCATCAAAACAGTGTCTCTCAAGAGGACACGCTGGGCCTATTAAATTCAAGGCAGAGAGGTCAGCTCACACGAGGACAGCAGGTGTTGGGGGCAGGGGCAATATTCCGAAAGGATAGTTGTATTCCTCTCAATAGAATGTCTTAAAGGATACAACACAGTGATGGGGCTTATTAGAAAGAAACTTTAGGAAAACTGAAAACTAATGTCCACGAATTGTTGAATGAAAAATGGATTTGTTCCGTAAACCTTCATCCCATTCACAATAAATTTTACAAAGAATGGGTGAAAATTGAAGACTGTAGCGTGGGGAAAAACCAGAAAAGTCCCACTGAGGAAGTTTCTGTCCATCTTCGCCATTCCCCTGCACGTTCTTAAAAGGAAATCTCTGTTCATCTTGGCCATCCTCCTGCACATTCTTAAAAGGTAGTTTCTGTCCATCTTGGCCACCCCCGTGCTCATTCTTAAAAGGTAGCAAGGGCTTTCTTCTGAGAACTTCAGGGGGAAACCTTAGCCATGGACTCTATAGCCTTGATCCTGTCCTTTTGTGCTCCCCAAGGTCAAAGAACATTGAAATGGAAAGCACCTTAGTCCTTCAAGGAGGCCAAAATCACAGTTTCGACGTGCTGTGAGTAGAAGAGACAGAATGGTCCAGAGAAGGCTTCTAGAGATGGAACGCTCACCTTCAGATATGTATAGGCCTAGAGGGATAGAGGCTGTGAAGCAATAAGAGCTTCATATTTTATATTCTTGTTTGATGATGGTTTTTGTGACTTTGCCTTTCTCCTTTTGCCTCCCCCTCAGACCCAGAGGAAGAGCATCCCAGACAGAGGGAGGCGGGTGTCAGAGACTTGAGTCCATGTGGCTGCTATGCTCGGGAGCAGTGGAAAGGCCCGAGTGGCCGGTTGGTCTCAGAGAAGGGCAGAGAGTTAGCAGGTGCCAGGTGCACAGGACCTGAATTGGACTTCTTACGGGGAGATGAGAGGACACTACATGTTCAAGAGAAAGGGAGAGCACGATTTCACTTGAATGTTGGGTTGTTAAAAGTTTATTATTTTTGCTGCAGTGGTTGAGAAAATGCATGTGCATTCAAGCTTTTGCCTGTACAATTCAATGACATTGATTACATTCTCCCCTTCTCCCCAATAACATGACTCACCGCCCTCTAACTTCCTGGCTAATCTTTCAAGTTGCTGACGTCAAATTGGTCTTATTTAGATAGATCCAAAAAGAGCTGACTACACAAGGTAGACATTCTTTACTAGCTCGATGAAACTATTAGCTCATTTTTAGAAAACTTGAAGTGATATTTTTGGCGTAAGGTTACTTTAGCACAATACTTTGGGGGATTCCCCAAGTCCCCGAGACTTGAGAAAATCTGGATTCCATGAGTATTTGAAATTCCATTGTGTACCCTCTCCCTTTTTGTAACCAGGGTTTTCTATGGCTTCTTCCATCCAACTATTCGGTAATGATAGCGCCATCCAGTTTTGCACATATTCCGACACAAAGGGCAGTTGTTCATGGAAGCAATTAGCCACCCCATTCCAGTGTCTCCTTCTTTCTCTGTTGCTTCGTGTAAACAGAGACTAATTATTGTGTCCTGGAAGACCGTTTGCAAGCTTTTTAATTGGCCATGCACTACACAGGGAGAGTTCTTAAAATGAAAGAAAACAACAACAACAACAATCCTATGACTGCCGTCCTTAGAATCTATTTGGGAAGAGGTATCCAGGAAGAAGCTGTAAAATCCATTAGGAGGATATTAAAATAATCCAATTAGTAATTAGGGAGTAGTTAGCGGTAGGGCAGTAGCTATAAAGACAATGAGAAAGGAGGATTTGCTATGGGAAATGATTTGGGAAGGAAGATCAAAAAGAGGTGTTAAGGCTGAAAGCAAGTGAACATGAAGTGATGGTGACAAGATGTACTGGCTAATGTCATTCCAGTTCAACGGTAATTCCATTTGAGGAGAATTTAAGGCTTTCAGGCAAATCATTTAGCACGATCTCTTCTACATTTGAATGTATTCTTCCAAAGGATCAAGCAAGAATACTCCCTTGAGAAAAATTTAAGCCTTTGATTGAAAAATGCTATAGAAAATCATGTTTCTTCCCTGCCTCTATACGAGGGGGCTGCAAAGAGTTTGCAGGAAAATGCTATTACTTTTTAAGTCCATTTTTCCATGAACTTTTTGAAGCTCCCTCATGGATTATTTCAAAGGGCTCACTTGATCCTAAGCAACATCCATAACATACCTCACATGTTTTTATTTCTGATCCAGGAGAAAGACTGATGGGGTGTGATTATCCAGATTGTACAAACTAAGAGACACAGGCACTAAGGAATTACAACACAGTCAGACGGGGCCTTCTGATTTCTTCCCCCAAAGACCTTTCTGTCATAAATACCACCTCTCTAACCACATTCGACGCTTTCATGAATTTTTAAGACGGATAATACGAATAATGATGTTTCTATGGGAAGGCTTTGGGGGCAATTAACAATGAATGTACCCGTATCTGGAAAATATAGACTGCTACACAAGACAAAGAACATTAGCAAGTTTTCTTTCAAAAAAAATATTTCCTTAAGATCCTTTTTTCCCACCACCGAATTGAGAAATCATCCTTCCTATGCTACTTTTTGTTAGTTCCTTTAGGATTAAAGGAATAAACGTGAAGGCATACTGAAAATTAAAAGGCAAATACTATTTTAAAAATCTTTCTAGCAAGTACCACTTCTTCTACAAAGCATACAGGAGGGGAGCTAATAAAGTTCCGTTTGTCCTCTTTGCAGCTCTTTAACCTGACCGTTCTAGAATGTTCTGAAAGGCAGCAACCTGTGCTACAAGAGAAAGTGGATAATCATGTGCATTTCCTCGGCCCTGGGGCAAAGCAAACCTTAAATGCCGGTCTTGCAGTCCTCTCTGCTCCCCAGGGGATTAAGGTATGCAGAGTCTGGGCTGCTATTGGAAAGGAACCACTCAGAGGTGGAGACGGCTGCTTTAAAAGTTCCTTTGTTTCTTTTTTTTCCTGTTATTGTATACGAAACTTTGAAACCGTCCTGACTTTCCATTCCAAAGACTGCACACTGGCACAGGTGCCAATTGTGACTCTGGTTGTGACGAGGGGCCTGTGTGCTTAACTCAGGTTTGTGAGTTAATTTTTGTGACATTAACAAAAAGCCGCGCGTTGACGTTCGTTCGTGGAAGGCAGAAGAGGGGCGCTCACGGGAGCCCAGGTTCATTATGAAGAGAAGATGCTTCCCTTGTGGGCGTAAACTAGAATCCTCTGCCTCCTTTTGATACAAGGTATCCTGTTAGGGTGTTGAACAAGGGCACCTTCCAACCACAGGAACCTCAATCAGTAAGAACCTAAGAATTGAGTGGAAGCTCCAGGGCTCTGGATTTGAAACACAGTTGATGTTGACTTGCTTGGTAACCGGAGGCGAGTGTCCTAACTTCCCTCTGGCTTGACTTCTTCATCAATTGAGTGTGGGATGCCCAAGGGATTCCAGCCACGCACAGTCATGGAGTCGATTCTGACTCATAAGAACCCTGTATAGAGTTTCTAAGGCTGCGGGTCTTTACAGGACAGGCAGCTTCAAGTTTGGGGCACAGAGGCAAGTGTACTGAGAAGGTACAGATAGCATCCCTCCTTAACAGCAACCAGAATAGTGGGTAGACACCAGGGTCGTCTACCGCTCAGTGCCGCTGAGGGTTAGTCCAAGTGCCCGGTTCCCACCGCTGATGGGTGAGTTTTTTTTTCTGTGATGGCCTGGAAAACAAATCTTCTGGGAAGAGTTGTTTTTCTCTTATTTGGGGAAATCCCTCTGCTGTGAAGGATTTATTGATCTGCTGGCCATGTTGACTGTCACACAGAAAGATCCAACCCTTAACTTAGTAGATTCATTTCCCATACCCTCTCCCCTGCCACTTCCCCTCGCAAGCACACATACTCTCCAACAGTCCACACCTTGTCGTGCCGCTCCGTGGCCTCTCCTATATATACAAGAGCTTGATGTAAAGGCTGCCCACAACCATCCCCGCTGCATTCCCCAATGTGTCTCCAGGGAGTGAGTTAACCTGTACTGGGAAAGTGGATGGGCCAAGCATGCTCCCCCAGAGCTGCGTTTAAATGCCAGCTCTGTCACTTACTGGGTCTGTGAAGGCACTCTGCCCTGGTTTCTTCTTCTGTAAAATGGTGATTACAAGAGGGCAGGCTTCCTAGGGCCATTGTGCAAACTAAAGGGGATGATGCAGTAAAGTGCTTGTCACACTGCCTGATCCCTAATAACCACTCCATAAAGGCAGCACTGCTGATTAGTATGGGCCAGTCAGTCTCCGGCCAGAATTAAATGGTGCAGAGGAAAGTCATTCATGAGGAGAAGAGGGACCGAGCAAACCATACAACCCGTTATGGGTGCTTAAGTTCATTGTTATTCCGTGGCTGGTGGTGGTGGCCCATTGTGAGGCCATGCAAAAGCCAATGCTGGCTGCGGGTTATAAAGCCTGGCCCTGTCAGATAAGGGCCCTGTGGCCGCTCCATTGCGAATAACTGGAGTGACCTCTAGTGGTTATGTGACTTTGCATAGTTAAAACTACTTTAAAAAGTAAAGGCCCCTACTTACCATCATCTTTAACTGTTTTGCCATCGATCTCAGAAGTTGATTAAATGGACACTAATCTAGCACTTCATTGGATCCATTCAGTTAGTCATGGGAACTTGACTTCTACAGGCCACCCGTTGCCATTGAGGCAATCCGACTCAAGGTGACCCTATCCCTGTGTCAGAGTAGACCTGGGTAATTGCTAGGGTTCACAATGGTTGATGTTTCCAAAGTAAATCACCGGGCCTTTCTTCTGAGGTGCTCTGGTGGACTTAAACCTCCAACTTTAGGATCATGACTAGGCATGTGCGATAGTATGGGCCACCAAGTTCCTGGTTGATCTCCCAGAGGGACATGATACGACCAGTGGATTCCATGGGAATGGGCCCATTGCCGCACTGTATTTGCTGTAAAGTGAGTTCCTTGATCTGAAGCAATGCTATGCGAGATGCTATGCCGGTGGATGAGGCATTCTGTAAGTCCACGAATGGTAGTTTTGGCAGAAGCATCGCGTGCAGGGAAGGCAAATCCACATCCAGAGAAGGTGTCTATTCCAGTAAGAACAAAACGCTATCCCCTCCATGATGGAAGTGGTTCTATGTAATCAACCTGCCACCAACTGTCGGTCCCCAGCTCCAGAGATGAATATTCCAATTGTGTGGGCTTAAAGGGACCTTAATTTACAGCGACAGAGTCCACAGACTAGGCGTCCCACAGGGAGTGTACCCTTTAAATTGAGACTCAGAACAAGCAAGGCAGCTGCATGCTGGTCCGCTGATTAAAGAGCGAGAGACAAGCAAGGCGAAGCTCACCGAACCACGTATCTCTCCGCCCTTCAATTAATCCCACTTGTGTTTATCACCCAGGCTGGCACAATAAACTATCGCAGCATGTTAATCATTCGCACCACTGTGGATGCCACTGGGCTCTACAGAGTTGCTTCCATAACCCCTTCTGTATTTTATTGGACTCCCCCTGTCTGTTTGGCCTTCTGTCTGGTACCACTATGCCATGAGAGTCTTCCCTTGACCTTCAGTTACTGTGCCTAACATGCAGGCCATGGGCCAAAAGCTGGGCTAGATATCAAGGTGAAATGTGAGGTGGTGGTTACCACCCAGGATTGCCTTGTTTAGTGGCATAAGAGAGGGAGAATTGAATGGGTCATCTCCTTTCCCATTTTGTGTTTACAGCTTTGTGAACAGCCCCATGCGCCCTGTAGTAGGAAAAGAAACGGCACTCTTGTGGCTGTAGTTAGCTGCCAGAGTCGCCCCCGACTCAGAGTGCTCTCATGGACATCAGAAAGAGACACTCACCTGCTCTTGCACCGGGCTCACCATGTTGTCATGTTGGAGCCCCCTGCCTGCAGCCACTCTGTCAATCTGCCTCATCCAGGGTCTTTCCCTTGTTCTCTGGCCCTCTACTTTACCAAGCATGATGTGATTTTCCAAAGACTGCTTGAGCCCGCCTGTAGGACGTTCAATAGTCTTTGCCAATGCCATAATTCAAAGGCCTGGTTCCTCTGTGGCCTTCCTCAGTCATCGCCCTGCTGTCACATGTGTAAGGGGCCATGGAACATACCATGGCCTGGGCTAGGCACACCTCAGTCTTAAAGTGACATGGAAGATAACACATAATAAAGCATGTAGATGCCCTGAAACCTAAGAGAATTCTCTTGATGGTCTGGAAGGTATTCACCAGAAATAGAGTCAGGCTAAAAAGGAGAAACAAAAGAAAGACATATACTCTGATGGGGGGGGGGAAATCCAGCAGTGAATAAAAGAAAATTGAGAAATGATTAAATGAAGTAATTTTAAAGCATTTTTTGCTCATTCAACAATCATATATCATTCATCTTTGTTGCAATTCTACCTTCACATGAATATTTGAGTGAAAATGATACTCTAGCACGCCTGACATAATGTTTCAAGTCAACCAATGCACAAGTCAAAAAAGTGTTTTGCTAGGCCCTATTTTACCTTGTAAAAATATTGGCAATATTTACATAGTCTGTGTGTAAGGAAGTAAGATTCGCAAAGAAAATATTTGTATCCTGATGTAATGTTCCACACACTTCCCATTTTTATTTCATGACTGAATGCGGCAACAGAACATTTTTAGCTGCTGATGCAAGCATGATTTGTCTCTTATCATTGCACTGTGTGATGGAGGAAGAACTTTGGTCATGTCTGCTTGGCAGGTGAGTGGCCTCACCATGTAGAAGTAGTCAGATCTGGCAGAAATTTAGAAATTCCTCAAGCCTGCATCCATCCAAAGGCCTCAAAAAGAAGTCATAAAACCCCAAATGGTCCCTTGTAAAACCTTTATGGGGTAATAGCAGAGAAGGAATTAACTTCAAATACAATTTCATTTTTAAAAAACACTGAATTATTCTTCAAACATGGAGCACCCTTGCTGAAGTTTGTATTCTATTTATTTCTGGGTTCCCTTTTGTGACAGCTGGGCAAAGAAGATCACAGGCTAAGTGAGGTTGTTGAACTTCAGTTTGGGCAAAAAATATTAGAAGTACCAGGACCTGCCAGAAGAATCAAGAGCTCTGTCCTGGAAGAAGCGCAGGCAGCATACCTTTAAAAGGGAGCATGGAGACACTTTGGACATGCCATAGGCAGAGGCTTATCCCTGGAGAAGGACACCATGCATGGTAAAGTAGAGGGACAGCGGGAAAAAGGAAGTCCCTCAAGGACATGGAATGAGACTGTGGCGCCAACATGGGAACCCTGAGGATGGTGGTGCAGGGCCAGGCCATAGTTTGTTCAGTTGTACATGGGATTGCTGTGAATTAGAACTGGCTCAGCAGCACCTAACAATGCAGTTTGTTTGTTTTTTAATTTTCATTGGTCTTATCTATAAGCTGTTCCCCACTTTGAAACATCGGCTTCTATGAGGTAGGGCTGCAGCAGATCTGGTTGCATAATGGTTACAAGTTGGGCTGCCAATCCAAGGTCAGCAGTTCGAAAGCACCAGTCTATCTGTGGTAGAAAGAGGAGACTTTCTACTCCTGTAAACAGTTACAGTCTCACAAACACACAGAGGCAACTCTACCCTGTCCCGGAGGGTCTCTAGGAGTCAGCATCGGCTTGATAGCAGTGTTTGTTTGTTTGTTCATTTGTTTTAAGTTAGGACTGGCTCTGATTAGGAGATAGGAGAGAATCAAACAAATTATTCATAAAGAATGGAGCGCCATAAAGAACTAATTATTCATAAAGCACGGGTGGTCATAGGAGGGACAAGTAACCAAGTGGTTAAATTAAGCTATCATCTGAATCTGTAATGTAGCATGTTTTTAAAAATTTCTCATTGTCAAAACTGATTGACTAAAGTGTTTACCTGTTGGACATTTAACGTTGTGTTGGCCATCTAATGGTCTGCCATTTCACTTAATATTCCTAGCTTGCGTTGAGAAGATTTGAACATTGTATACTTTCTTAAGTCTTTGTACTCAAGCATTGGCTTCATAGTAAATTTATTTTCTGTACTGATTTTGATTATTTGAATTGGGTGTGGTCACTGTAAACCATTGTTGACACATATATACTCATGTATGAAAAGCAGAAAGATTTGTTGGCAGCTTAGAATTGCTGATAACCTACCTGGTGATTGTGAGAAGCGATACAATTTGCATATCAACGTAGACTCGGAGGAATAATAAAACTAGGTATCATCTTGGTCATTATTAGAGAAGCGTTAGGGCCGAGTCGGTGTAGAACTCTGTTCTACTGAGTTTTAAGAAAAACAGACGTAGCTTCAAAACACTGTAGCAGTTTTAGAGGTGAAACTGCTCTAATGATGCTTTTGAACCTTGAAATCTAGGGTGTTCTCTTACACCATTCCGTTTGATCCACCTGTCACTTGCACTATGTCTCTGAGGAGCTTCCTTTAGGATCCTCTTTTGTCCTTTGGCTAATTTTGTGATATCGGCACTTTGCTGCCACCTAGTGTCAACTCTGGAATCTGATTGGTGGACTGATGGTGCTCAGCGCACACAATGCAAAGCGAGCAGGTGCACAAATACAAAAATGGTTTCCCAAACGGCTCCGATAGTGCCATCACACAAGTTCCACCTCCCAGTGACACCTGTCTTCCGATAGGAATTGGGAAAGTGTGTGTGGAAACAGGACCGGTTTCCAATGAAATGAAAGAACCACCTTCCATAGTTCCTTGATCTGCGATTTGAGATTTGAACTTCATCAAGTTAATAGTAGGAGCCCTGGTGAGTCAGTGGTTAAAGGGCGTGGCTACTAACCCAAAGGTTGGCCATTTGAACTCACCAGCCGTTCCGAGGACAGAGAGATGGAAGTCTGCTTCCATAGAGATGGCAGCTTTGGAAAGCCAATGAGGCGTCTCTACCTATAGAGTGGCTGTGAGTCAGACCTGAGGTGATGGCAGTGGGCTTAGGAGTTGGAATCTAACGATGAAATGCTTATAACTCAGCTCTACCAGATGAATTTAGTTGATGTCAATGTAAATAATAATAATAAAATGTGTTGGCAAAATTTCAGAGGGATTTACACTCAGTGAGATCTCCCATGCATAGGGATTTTTTCTACTTTCATTAAAAATTCTAGACCCCCTCCACTTAAATCATTCATTAATATCTAATTATGATTGAATGAATTATGTACAAAAGCCTAGTTATCTCTAGGACATGACAAATAGCCTTCAACATCCAACCTTCTTTCCAAGCCTGTTCCACTTCTAGCTGTTCTGGAGAATAGGTTTCATCTCAGCAAGTGAACACCGTGCAGTTACATAAAGTCTGATTGACGGTTGCTCACGTGGGCAGAAGTTGCCAAAATCTGAAAATCAAGAGTCTGAAGGGGAGGAAACGTGTTATCATTAAAGAGGTGGGAGGCTACGTCGTCACCTGTGCTGACTGAGTGGTTGGAGAAACCAGCCTCCTCCGCAGGTGCCAAGAACGGAGCCGAGAATCTCAGCTGTGTGACTGTTCAAAGTAAAGGAACCCCACTTGTTGGAAGAGCACCCACAGACAACACGTGTTTGATCATGGCCCTCTGTGTCCTGCTGATCTGGAATGGAAGAGCCCATGAACTTAGACCCCCAAAGAACCAGAGTTCAGATAATGAGAAAGACCTGAAACCGACTCTTCTGTCCGTTTGAGCCTCTCCCTCATTTTCCACATCCTCATTGCTTTCCCATCTCAGGCTCTCACAGCACTTACACCTTGCATTCTCTGGACCCATCCAATACAGACATACGAGGGGTACCCCCACCCAAACAGATTTTTTTTCCAAAGCTATGTATTTAAAAATTATTTTTACAAATCAAACCTTATTGCTTTCAAAGTATTCTCCATTCGTCCAATCTGTGATTCCATTCTTGGAAACATTTTTCAAACTCATCTGTTTGGATGGCTGATAGCACCTCCTCCTCCTCTTTCTTTTTTTTTTCCTTCACCTCTTCCATGTCATCAGATCGCTGTCCTTTCATGTCCCTCTTACATTTGTGAAAACAAAAAGAAGTCACATGGAGTGAGGTCAGGTGAGTAAGGTATCTAGGGCAAGAGGGCCATGCTGGATTTTCCCAAAAAATCTGGTGCACTGAGATGGCTGTGTGAGCAGGTGCATTGTCGTGGTAGCAAAACCAGCCCCCGCCCCACAATCTGCCATAAATAAGGCCTTTGTTGTCACACACTGTTTTGCAATCTTTTCAGAACCTCTAACTACAAAGCTTGATTAACAGTCCGACCAGGTGGAAAGAACTCCAAATGCACTATGCCCCTCACATCAAAAAAACAAATGAGCATCATAAATCTTGATCTTTGATTTCACTTGGCGAGCTTTTACAAAAAATCTAACTGTAAGCAGAGAAAACCTTCCCAGGCGATGGTACTGGGGGCTAACTCAGAGTGGGTTGCTTGGTGCTCAGCTAGCAGGGAAAATGTGCACTGTGAAAGTTCTGTCCAGCAGAGCTTCTATCTGTCTTGGTTTTGGGGGTTTGGTGCCCCCTTGCAGCACCACACAGTTATTTCTTCTTGTATAGTCTCTGTCTTGAGAAGGGGAACAAATATTGAATCAGGTAGGTTTCACTACCGTTGTAAATTTTACCCATACTCGTTTTATTTCTCAATTGATTGCCAATAATCTCTCATTCATTTCCTATGTGAATATCAACTAAGATGCCAGAGCCTAACACAGAAGTTCTGTGCTTCAAGTAAACAGAATGCATCTTTATTTTTATAATTCTTAATATTCACAATTGAGCAATCCCACTAGTCAGGTTTAGCCTCTAGGAATGGCATGGTTTCTCTCCATTAGATTACCCAATGGAAGGACTGCATTTTGGATGAAGAATTCGTTTGGCAGTGTCCCTGTGTGTCTGATGCCTTTTTAATGAAGTTAGCTCACCAACCTATGTTACTGATGGGAAAAGAATTGTGTCTGTATATCTGTGTGTGTGTGTGTGTGTGTGTGTGTGAAGGCACACACATTGCAGAGATCCTGAGACTCAGAACAAAGAATCATAATCTAACTGTTAGGCAAAGAAAAGTCCCATTTGGGACAAAGTCATCTTAAAACTTAATTTTTCCAGAACAGAGCTTGAGTTACCAGTAGTTAATATTTATAACAAGGATCACTGGTGGCATAGTGGTTACAAGTTGGCCTGTTAACCAGAAGGTTAGCAGTTCGACACCAGCAGCAGCTCCTCGGAAAAAAGACAAGGCTTTTATGTTAGATAGAGTTCTCTAGAGAAACAAAACCAGGACACTTATTATTTTATCTATATTTATATAGATGGATATATACGACATAAGAAATAAGCAGCCAATTAGTCTATAGAGCAGTGCAACTGGCTCAGTGCAACTCATTTCCATGAGACAGCTAATACACTGGCAGTCCTTCAAGTCTTGAGAACCACCATGTACAAGTCAAGGAAGCAGACATCTGAGTCCTCTGTAGAGTAATTCAAGCTATCCAGCCACAGGCAACAAGCAGCAAGGCAGGTCACCAAGAGTCATCCAGATGACAGGGTCTGAGAGTCCACAGCTCAAGCTATGTATACTTCAGTGGTATGGCGAAGCAGGTCTTGAAGGAACCTCAAACTACAGTGATACAGTCCACAGGTTGGGTGTCCCACATGTAGTGTAACTCTCAAGGTGAGACAGAGAACCAGCTAAGACAGCCACACACTGGTCTGATCATCATAGAGCAAGAGCCAAGAAAGGTGAGGCTTGCCAAACCATTTATCTTTCCACCTTTCAATGAATTCCACATGTGTTCATTGGCCATGTTGGCACAATAAATCTACCCATCACAATCCACCCCTTGCCAACTTGGCACTTGTACACAATTCTTTAGCCACATCTAATTCCCAGACATTAATGAAATCATACATATACTTATCATATATATAAATGAAAACACACCGAGTCCAGTTGTATCTGATATATCATACATGAACAAAGGAAATATATTCAATAAGCAATATAAAGAAAATAAACTAGCAATCACAAACCTCATTTTTGTAATTGATCACGTGATCATAACTGATAGGTAGAACTACCTTCTTCTACTACCCATTCTGTATTACCTTTGCCCTCAGCAAGCACCTCAAGTGACTGTGTTTTTTTGCCTGGTGGGGTGACCCAGACCTTCATTCCTGAGGGGCCTGGGTTGTTAGATGTCCTGTCAGGATTGGCTTGCTATAATTCACCATTTACTTTAATCACAGGGCATTGCAGTACTAAGAGTCGGCCTATGGGATCTCCTGGATTCCAGACATATTCTTCTTTACCTCCATTATGTAACACCTTTCTAATTTCTCCTTGGTAATCAGGATCATTCACACCACTCAGTACAGAGACACCCTTCCTGACCTGTTGATCCAAAGGCATGAGAAGCCCAAAATGGTCAGAGAGCATTCTCAGCTGCCAGTTCATTGGGAACTGTGCCATGTTTCCAGGTGGGAGAGTTCCTTCCTTTGGGACCCGGATTTCTAGGCTTGAAGCACATTGGGTTGCTGGGACAGCTTTCTAGCTCCCATAAAAAGTTACAATCTCAGAAACTCACGAGGGCAGTTCTACCATGGCCTCTAGGAACATTATGAGTTGGCAGAGGCTCGATGGCAGTGAGTTTGAGAATATTTATAAGAAGTCTGATAATAACAAAACATCCACTTTTGTTTTTGTTTATAAATTATCTGTTGACACTCACTGGTGGTGATATCAGGTGATCATTGGGCCACTAACTACATGGTTAGTGGTTCAAATCCATCAACCACTTCATAGGCGAGAGATGAGATTTTCTGCTCCTGTAAAAATGCACATCCTCCAACACACTATCTAGGGTCACTATGATGGGGAATTAACTTGCTGGCAGTGCGCTGGGTTTCCTTGCCCTTGGTTAGTGCTCTACAGAGAACGGTGAGAAACTTCTGCCCCCCTGCCTTGCCAACACAACAGGAACTGTCCGCCAGTTGTGATGACATCTCTAGTCATTTATTCTTTCAGAAGCTGACGAACAGCTCTTTCTGTACAAGGATGAAAAACAAACAAAACAATAAAACCACCCCAAGAGGAGTGAAATATTATACATTCCAAGAGCATGAGTCAACTTCCTGTAATAAGAGAATAATGAAAATATATGATGGTCTGTATGGGATGTACTTTATCTGTTAAAAAAAACAACAAAAGGAAAGGTAGGCGCGGGAGTAATAAAGAACTAAGTCATCCTCATGGCTTCTGGGATCCTGACATAAAATTCACATGCACAGGAAGTCATTCTAAGCAACTTTGAAACACTCCCGGTATTGCATGCTATTTTGGAGAACAGAAACTTTTTCTTTGTACCTTCAGCAGCTCCACGTTTTAATAAAACACACTCAAAATAGCGCCACACGTATTTCTGGGTTCTGATCATTGACATTCTTCAACTGTAGCTTGCTGCCCACAAATAATCACCGTGAGGCAATCAACCCGACCGGGGGAGAGGGGGGGTTCTTTCTTGTTCCTTCTTGTCTTCGCAGAGGGGTGGGAACCTTTCTCGCCAGTTTCCCAGGCAAAGATCCATGCGACACAGAGAAGCATGTCTGTTGCCTAATCTTCCCCGTCGACATCAACCAACGTAGAAGTGATCGTATTGCTTATTTTGCAAAAAAAAAAAAAAGAGAGAGAGAGAGAGAGAGAGAGAAAAGGCATTTCTGGCTATATCTAACTTCTCTCCCCTAAGAGGAAAAATAAGGTTGGCCAGAAATCAAATTATCAACGTGCAAGCCAAGCTTTGCCTTAAAAATGCTAACGGAAATAACCATGAAGCTGTTTACAGCTTGTCAAGCTGACTAATGGAAGACTACATACGTGACCTGCTTCGACAATATCTTACACTCTGGAATTTCCTTCCCCAATAGGACATTTTTATGGTGCATTTTAACTAGGGAAGCAGTGTGAGGATCATGAGATAGGGAAAGATTTTGCCGGTAGACAAACTAGGGTTGGACCTCCAGCTGGGTGGTGTTGGCAATTTCTTGCCTTTATGAAACATAGCTATTTTTATTAAGCAATTCCATATAAGTATGTGTGAGGCAATATCTTTTTTAAAATATTTAGTATCTGGCTTAGTAAAAAAAGTTCTGGGTATCAAATTTCATACTCAGCTGTTGCACTACGTTACTTTGTTGGAGGAATATGAGGAAATGTATCTGTCAGCTGCTGGGAACGGATGTTTATGGCCCTCGCAGACGATGGCCAGGGCTTCTTTGATCATCTTTTGAGACTAGCTTCTTCATACACACGCCAGAATTTAAGACATTTGTTATCTTAGACACTTACACAAGTCCTCGTCTAAACAATAGACTGTGCATTCAGGGCAATCATGGGAAAATGTGTCCATAATGATTATTTCACATTTTTCTTCCCTGAGTACCGATGTGGTTATTATTACCCAATCAGGTAGAGATAGCTAGATGATAGATAGATGTAGACAGATTGCCACAAACAGGTTTAGTTCAATATTATTACTTTTATTAATTAAAGGCATATAGTCAGCACCTCAGGGTGGTTATCCTCAACTTTCTCAAAAGGGATCCCACAATAACAGAGTGTTTATGTGGAGAATCAGGAACTACCTTTAAGCCAGCCCCCTCAGCTCAAAATGAAGTGAAACCCATTTTAGACCTTAAAGTCATGTCCAAGGAACGCTCTTGGGGTCGTTGGTAAAATATTTACGGGCTGTTAACCGAAAGCTGTTGGTGGGGGTGAACCTAATACCATCCTCCTTGAAGAAAAGACCTACAGATTAGCGCCTTTAAACATAATAGGGCTTTGGAGGATTCTTTGTGATTTTAACATTTTAGATTGTGAACTGGGGGAGGGGGAGGTTTCCAGAGAGTTCAGCTTTCCATCAAATCATTCATACGCATTGTGCTTCCCCACCACGTGACACGCGTCTGAGCATCATCATTACAATAACATAAAAATACCTGCCAGGAATTTTCAAGCGACTGGAGACAAGATACCAAAAGGACCAAGCAGACAGCTTCATTTTTCATATGTGGTGGCTCGAATTGATGGGCAGAAGATGGAACGGGACAGATTTTGCGGAAGAATAGAAGTTAAAAAGGGGTTGGGGGTGGAGCACTGGGGTTAGGATGAAACAAAGCCCTTGGTAACAAAAGTGTAGTTAAGATCCAAGAAGCACAATGTGGCAGGGACCAGGGATGTCAAGCGATGGATTCTTCTATGAAGGTGTGTGCTACTTAAATGGGAGGTTCTCCACTAGAACCTGCCCCATGTGAGCCATATTTCTGAAAGGTCCTTGGCGAGTGCTGTCAGCTGCCATCAAGTTGGCTCTGACCTGTGGTGACTTCAAGTACAACAGAACAAAAGGTTCCCCTGCCCTCGGGCATCTTTAGGAGCATCTGTCATACCTGAGCCCACTGTTGTCCTTGTGTAGATCGAGTGGCTTCCAATCTAGAGTGCTCACCTTCAGCAATTGGGCAATGATCTGTTCTGATTTGTGGGGTTGTCATGAGTTCATTTTCAGGAGCAGATCTTCGGTCCTTTCTTCCCACTCTGTTTTCATCTGGCAGCATCTTTGGAACCTGTCCGCCATGCAGATATTTGAAATACCTGTGGCAGGGCAACACACAAACCACCGCAGTATGAGAGACTGATAAATGCATGGTCACTTGGTTTACTAGGCACTGCTGAAAGCAGTGTTTATTTGAAAAGAAATATCACTCTGAAATTATTGTACTTAAAATAAGCTTGGTGAACTGCCCTGCAGTCTTGACAATATGTTAATTTTCACACCCATTGGTCAATGCTAACTGGGTATACTGTGTGATGCCAACTGGGTATTTCCACAATTTCTCATCTATTACTTAATCTACATAAAATGCTTGATGGCCATTTTGTGACTTTATGAGCTCAATGACACATCAGAAGTATATTGCTAAGGGGTCTTTTATGTTCCTTTAACATTAATTTATGCTATTCATAAAAAGGTGTTGCTTTTAAGCAAGAGCTTAAATGTCTTTCCATATGTTTTGGTGAAATGAATATATTTGTAAGATTAATGATTTGGCACAATAGCTGTACAGATCAGCACCCCTGGGTTTGTTTCACTATATCACTGTATAGATTCTCAGAGATAAATCAAACATTTTAAGTCAACTGGACAGGATTTGCCTCTGAATGTGTAAGTTGACTGACTCTGAAGACACCACATAAGCACTTTTCCTGCAAAACATTTCACAAACCTTATTAAATTTTTACTTATCTTGCTTTGAACTCAAACATCTGCAACCAAAAATAATTAGTTTTACATTTTACCTCAAAAAGGCAGCATAAATGTTTGAATAAATTTAAAAGTTTGAATAAGTTTGAAAAGTTTTAAGGGAATAATAGTTCCAAAATATTCATTGTGGACTGATTAAAAATAGGTCTAAATAAAACAAAGATTTTTTTGGAAAAAGACATTGAAATAATTTACCGTAACAGAAAAAAATGGATAAATTGGATTTTATCACATTTTAAAATGTCTTTATTAAAATTCTCCAATAAGTAAATGAATCAATATGCTGTGGACTCAGAGAAAATACTTGCTTTCATAGTTAACAACATCTTCATAGGCATAGTGTATAAAGATGGATTAAAAATCACAAGTGATAAAAAGTAGACATCACAATAAAAATTGACACGAGGTTAAAATAAACATGCTCCACGGGATAATATGCAAGTAGCCTAGAAACACATGAAAACTTGCTCGATGTTGTTATTTATTATCAAAATGCAATTTAAAGCCAATAAAGTGCCATTTTGTGCTCATTAAATTGAAACCCCATTCCCCTCTTGTCAACTTAAGACGGTTCAGGGGAGGACAGAGCTCCACAGGATTTCCAAGGATTTCATCTTTAAAGAGGTGGCCTGACACATCTTTCTCTCATGAAGTGGAGAGGGGATTCTTGGTTAGCAGCCAATCACTTTAATCACTACTTCCCCAAGGCTCCTTTGACTCTTACTTTGTTACTGTTACCAGGTGCTGCCTCTTCTGTTCTGCCTCTTAGCAGCTCTGTGTACAATGCAATGAAGCACTGCCTGGCCCGGCGTTGTAGTCTCTCTCTGCTGTTTGCGCCCATGGTCCGTCTTCCTCCTTCTCACTGACCCTCTGCTTTACCAAGCCCAATGTCTTTCTTCCATCAATACCATGGGTTCTGGATGATATGACCCATGCCACGTCCAAAGAATGTGAGATGCAATCTTGCCAGCCTCACTTCTAAAGAGCATTCTGGCTAGACTTCTTTCCAGACGACGCATTCTTCTGGCACTCTGCTATCCTCCTTGTTCTTGGCCCAAACCTGCCAAATCTATCAATCCTTTTTTGTCTTCTTTACTCATTGTTCACCTTTCACATGCATCTGAGTCGACTTGGGTCAGGCGCAGAGGCAGCCCTGGTGGTGCTTTGGGTTAAGCGTTGCACGGCTAACCACAGACCTGAGGTTCAAACCCACCAGCTGCGCCATCAGGAGAGTGATGAGGCTGTGCTCCTGCAAAGATGTATCATCTCGATCGCCCTGAAGAGCAGTGCTACTCTATCCTAGGGTCACAATGCGTTGGAATGAACTTGATGGCAGTGGGCTCAGTGGCTGGGTCCTCAAAGTGGCACCTTTGCTTATGAACACTTTAAATAAAGAAAGGTTGTTGCCATGCATTTGCTGCTTCCGTTGACATTGATTACGGATCCAGGTAAAATGAAATCAATGGCGACTTCAATATATTTCTCTATCATGATGTCGTTTCTTGGTAGAGTAGTGAGCGTTTTAAAATTCTTTTAGTCTGACATCAGCAGTGACATCCTATTTCAAGTCCTTTTCTGAAATCAGCTGAAATCTCTGACAGTTCTCTCCCGAGGCGCTGTTGATTGCAACCATATTCTAATTCTCTGCAGCACAATTTTTGTTCTATGTGATATTAATGATGTCACTCAATAATGTCACCATCCTAGTTGATCACCTTCCTTTGGAATAGGCACAAATAGGGATTTCTTCTGGTATCATGGCCACATAGCTGTTTTCCAAATTTCTTGCCATAGATGAGTGAGGGATTCTATTTTTGCCTCTATTTTTTATAGTTCCTCACTTTGTATTCCATCAATTCCCAGAGTCTTGTATTTCACCATGACTTCCATGAAGCTTAGAGGTCTTTCTTTAGTACCATAAGTACAAATTATTCCAAACCTGTTCTTCCATTTTGTTTCCCAACTCCAGGTTTTGGTTTAATTCATTTTAATACTTTACTTTTTCTTCTTGATCTGCCCTTTGAATTATCTATTCAACTATTTTCCTTCATCATTTCTTCCTTTTGCTTTAACTACTCTATGTTATACAGCAAGTTTCAGAATCTCTTCTGACATCTATTGTCTTTTTCTTTCATCTCTTTTTAATGACCCTTTTGCCTTTTTCATGTATGTACACCTTGATATAATTCATTTGTTCATTAGTGTTTAGTGTGTCAAATCTATTCTTAAAGTAGTCATCGTATTCAGGTGGAATATCATCAAGTTCATACCTTGGGTCTCATAAACTTGCTTTAATTTTCTTCAGTTTTGACTAGAATTTGCATATGAGCAGATAATGTTCTATGTGCAATTACCCCTAGGCCATGTTCTGACTGATGATATCAAGTTTTGTCATGATCTCATCCCACAAATGTAGTCAGTTTTAGTCCTGTGCATTCATCCAGCAAGGTCCATGTGTACAGTTACCATTTCTGTTGCTAAAAGATGGTATTTGCAATGGATGCATCTTTGGTACTTTTAATATTACCCCCAGCACCATAATTCAAATGGATCAATTCTTCTGAGGTCTTTCTTATTAACCATCCAACTTTCACACGCATACGAGGCAATTGAAAATACTGTGACGTGGGTCAGGCACACCTGAATCAAAGTAACGATGAGTTCTAACATGAGAACTAGTGTGAGGATGATGGCGGACTGAGCAGTGTTTCATTCGGTTGTACACAGGATCGCTATGAATTGGATCTGAATGGAGGACACCTAATATCAACAATGGGAGTTTTGGTGGCCTAGAGGGTTACCTGTTGAGGAGCTTACCGTAAAGGTGGTGGTTCAGATCCACCAGCTGCTCCTCGAGAAAACAATGAGGCTTTGTACAGCCTTAGAAATCCACAGGGGCAATTCTTCCCTATCCCACAGTGTCTCTATGACTTAGAATTGATTTGATGGCTGTGAAGATGGTCATAGAAAACAGATAGTAACTGTGAGGTGAATTCTACCAGAACAAGGCACAGTGACACGTCTGTGTGGACGAGGATGTTCTAGGACTTAACTGTTGATAGTGGTGACAAGGTGTCAAAACTCATTAGCTGAAAGGGTTCCCAATCTGGCAACAGCCAAAGAAAGCATTCTATTCACAGATAACAAGTGCAAATTCTGAGCAACATGTTGACACAACCCCCAGAAGGCAGAGAAGCAGAAATCAAACAGCTATTGAAAACTAAGTGACACTTTGGCCACAGAGTGGAGTGAGTTTCAATCTGGTGGCTTTCAGCCTGAGGGCAGGCCATAGTCTGAGACCTGCAGGGCACCTCCAAATGCACACGGAGCCATCGGCCAGCGCACTGTTCTGAAGAACAAGATCAGAGCAGCCGAGTGAATTCATGGAGCTAGAAAGACAAGGGAGCAGCGCCCCCAAAACAGAGAGGCCAAGAAAACAAACTTGCAATGCTGTGCGTGCAGCTCTGCCCCCCCGGGACGTTGGTGCAGCCCTTAAGCTACTCAGGCCTGGGGCAGACTTTGAGCAGCCTCAAAACTACAAGTGCTGAACCCAAAGTGCAGCCGCCATCCCCACCCCTGCCCCCACCCTAGGGGGTCAAAGCGAGCATTTCTGAAATCATACACAGTGGGTTCTCTGTTCCCAACTAAATTTAACCAGAAAAACTGCTGATGAGAAGGTGTCCTACTAAAAGCTCTCTCTGTCAATGACATAACATGCTTGGCATCCACGAGAAAAGTAGAAAATATTTTTAACTGAAGGTTGATGAAAGTATCACATACGGGATGCCGCAGAAACTCCCAGTAAAGGGGACTGGGGGAAGTCGACCTGTAAGAAACTAGAATTGCTTCCTGGGGCCCCTCCCAAGTGGAACGTGCCTCGCCGTCACCAGGCTCTTGTGGAAATGAGAATGCTTCCGAAATTCTGGGAGTTCAGCAGCGTCCCCAGTGTCCCGTGCTCAGGACCAGGTTTTCTTGACCCCATCTCACCATCCAAAGTCAAGGACAGAGCCGCAGCTTTGAACCCCAAGGATCTGAACATTTTCCAGTAAGCATCACGAACGCTTGACGACTGTTCTTTTTTTAAAGAGGGAACTGACATTAGCAGCCAGGTGGGTTTTGAAAGATCCGAAGGTCCCCAAAGGAAAGGTAATGTGCTGCGATTAAGTCTTACAGATCTGACATCATGTAGGGGGAAGGAAACAACCTACAATCAAGCATTATGCCTGTCGCTGTTTTCAATTTCCTCCCACGCAGGCAAGGCTTCTGTTGAAACTTGTGATTGCTGAAGTACTTTTGTATCATAAAAAGCGCTACCGTTCTAAAAGAGAATTTTAGCAACCAAATTCAGCTGCGGCGTTCTAGGCAATTAAAATTATGTTTGGTGTTTTCTTTTCTGGGCATTTGATAAGACTTCTGTTAAAAATATGCCCAGGAGAGGGGTGCTTTCTTTTAACCATAAATTCAGAAACAAATATTGCACTAGGACATGAACCTTTCTCTTTGAAGACAAAGGAGATGCATATTATATAAAGCCATAAAGATAGAAGTGAAATCAAAGACTTATCGCTAGATATAAAAAGAGATGTGTCCAATTGCTAATCAAAACATGTGCGTTAAGTCCAAATGACTTTTATCCTCCCAAGTACACTTAAAATCCAGAAGATTGTTTCCTGAGTCACTCTAAAACATGAAATTTGCATTTAGCAAATATAAAACCTACTAACTAAATAGCTACTTAACCTATTTAAACTGTCAGTATGTCTCTATTCATCACTGATCTGAGCTTGCTCTTTCTGTCTTAGACATAAAGAAGGCCCAAGCTATCTCTATTTTACAAGACACTGACATTTGTTTATTTTGCAACGAACAAATTGAACAAGTCTTTCCTAAGGTGTTTGGTTGGGTACCGAATTGCTAGCTGTCACTGAGCTGGGGGCCTCACCGCTCCCCCAATCAAGGATTCTGTCTGTTTAAAATGATAATTCAGGAGCCATTTTATGGGAGGGCTAAAAAATAATTTGCAGTGGAATCTAAACTACTCTAAGAAGACCTTGGGTTCCAATGTGATGCATCAAAAGCCTGGCCAATTAAAGTCAAACTGCTCAGCGACTTCTGCTTCTTAAAGAAAGCTAAAAGATGAAAGTGATGATGGCGGCATATGTGCAAATGTGCTTGACACACTGGGTGAATGTATGGATCACGATAAGAGATGTAAGAGCTCCCAATAAAAATATTTAATAATAATAAAAATAAAATTAAATGAATGAAAAATCGTGGTATAGTCTAGCTTCTTCATTTCAGAAATAAAATTTAAAAACTGTAACCCAGAGATAGAAAATAGTCTTTTATGTGTGAGCTTACCGGAGGACTAAAGATGGAGCCCAAATGGGTGGATGGATGACAGGTAGGTAGGTAGGTAGATAGGCACTTAGACAGACAGTAACACTAGTTTTGTGGTTGTCTTGAATACCTTTCAACATTAGGACATATTTCATGTATAGCTCGTCCTTCTCATGGCCACCACCAGTGAGTTCCCCAATTTAGTTTAGGTTAGCTTGTTAACAGAGCACTAGAACAAACCCCTCTCGTGAAGCCATCCTACGCCTGACACCGGCAGCCCCTGATACAGCCCTGGTGAGAAACTCCCACTAGCTCCCCATTGCCTTCGGCAGTGTTTGCAAGTGTAGGCCTGGGCCCTTGGTACAAATGCAAGTTCTCATGGCCTGCACCAGACTTATTAAATCCAGCCCTCTGGGCTGGGAGCCCAGCCACTTGTCCAGGTGATTCTGAGGCATGCTAAAATCTGAGAACTGCTGGGCTACAGAAAAAATGCCAACTCTTGGCAGATGTATTTAAGGATTTTATCATCAGTCAACAATTCCAACCTACTGTCGCATCCTTTGACCCCAAAGCTGACTGAGATGTCCCCGCTTCCAGGCCTTTGTTTACTCTGTTGGATTAGTCTGGCCTCTTTTGACCTCATTCATCCCCATGGAAGAACTGCTTGTCTGCCTTTCAACCTCAAGTGATCTTTGAAGACCCTCCCCTCCCCCCAATATCCACATGTTAATATCTCTTCGCTGTATTCTGAATACCTACAATACATTGTTCTCTACTTTTATTTCATGCTGTTCTCATTGAATTATGCTTGACTTTGTATTTATCTTGATATCTCCACTAGATGTTTTGAATTCATGAGGTCAAGAGTGTGGTATAGATTTTATTGCTTTGTTTCTTACGAGGTCTTGCATAAAACATATATCCAGTCCATATTTATAGGATGAAAGAACAAAGATGTCGTGAGGCCATCCATGAACCATGTCTTGGGCAGCAAGCACAGACACTGGAGTTCCTGATTTGTGCAAAAGTTAGCACACTGGGGCGTCACACAGAAAAGTTGGAGGTGCTACATGATTTTCTTAAACAGGATTTGTTCACTTTAAATTTTAAATATGTATAAGTGAACATCTCAAGTATTTTCATCTAAAAAGCTTTTCCTATTTATGAATAAACCCTGCCTCATTAATATTGTAAATTCTATGCCAGTGGTTAGTTTAATGATTGTATTAGAAATACCTCATGGAGGTTATTTATACTATCTCTCAGAAAGCTAATAGTACTGCTAATCAAGTGGAACAAGGATATATGTGTAAATCTTAGTTGTATAAAGGTATTTTGAGCTTGCACTTCACCGTAATTCATAAGCTAAGGGGACAAAACTTCTTATGATCCAGCACTGTTCAATACTTGAAGGACCCACTGAAGATATGGGTATGGTAGGAAAGTGTGGTGAAGAAATCAGAAGGTGCCCAACTATCAGGAAAAATAAAATCTGGTCTTAAAAGCTTATCTTAAAAACAAGCAGTCATCTAAAAGTGAGGTGTCAGCCAAAGTTCACATGGAAGAAACACACCGGCCCTTGTAATTCAAGGATTGTACGTAATAAAATCCAAGGCCAGAAGAGGGGAAAGTATTAGAGTTTAAATTCTGAGTACCCAGTTTTACAGGGTGCTATGGAAGACAGTGAAAGACCAACACCCTTTTTCAGACTTCCCACATGGATTCAGCTTCCAGTGAATCTGCTCTCCCCATTGGCCAGACATGTACATAGCCTTGCCCTCAGACAGAGTGCCTGGAAAGTAGGTTAATGCAGATATAGTTAGGTCAAAATTTAACACTTCATTTGTTCTCCCTTTTACTCATTTTGAATTTGTTGTATGTGGGATTTTTAAAATCATTTTATTGGGAGCATATACAGCTCTTATAACAATCCATACATCAATTGTAAAAAGCACATTTATACATAGGTTGCCACCATTATTTTCTAAAAATTTTCTTTCTGCTTGAGCTCTTGGTTTTAGCTCTTCTTTATTTCCTCCTTCCCTCACCCTCTTACCCTCGTGAACCCTTGATAAATTATAAATGATTATTATTGTCATATCTTACACTGTCTTACGCTGTCTCCCTTCACCCACGTTTCTGTTGTCCTTTGGGTAGGGAGGGGGCCATTATATGTCCAACACTGTGATCAGTTTCACCCTCTCCTCCCGCTCTTGGTATCACTGCTCCCATTTCTGAGGGATTTATCTGTACTGGATTCTGTGTGTTGAGAGCTCTTGTCTGTACCAGTGTACATGCTACAGTCTAGCCGGATTTGTAAGGTAGAGCTGGGTCATGATATTGGGGGTGAGGAAGCCTTAAGGAATCAGAGGAATATTGAGTGTTTCATCAGTGCGATACTACACCCTGGTGATTCATCCCTTCCTTATGACCCTTCTGTGTGAGGATGTCTAATTGTCTACAGATGAGTTTTGAGTCTCCACTCCAACCACCCTCATTCTCGACAATATGATTATTTGTTTGGGGTCTTCTGATGCTGCCTGTTACCTGATCCCATGGACACCTGATGACCACACAGGCTGGTGTCTTCCATGTGGGCTTTGTTGCAACCCTGCTAGCTGGCTGCTTGTTTAACTTCAAGCCTTTAAGACCCCAGACACTATATCCTTTAATAGTTGTTCACCATCAGCTTTCGTCACCACATTTGCTTATGCACCTATTTTGATTTCAGAGATCATGTTGGGAGTGGCATAAACTTAATAGTATTTCCTTACTATACTTTTAATGTCTACACAAATTCCAATGATATCTCTTCTTTCATTCCTGATAGTCCTAATTCATATTTTTACTTTCTTTTATTTTCCAGTCTGAAGGTTTATAAGTTCTATTAAACTCTGCAAAGAAAACTGTACACAAAGAGACTTTTCCCCAACTTTGTCTCCCCCAAAGATGGCAAACATAAGAGGCTATTTATTAATGTCTGATGGGAGGTCAGATGCTTAGAGACATCCTCCCTGAAGGCAATCAGTTGCCAGAAGACTGTCTGGTCCCACCACAGGTAGCCCCCCACCTCCCTGCTGTTAAGAACAATGGGCTACTGCTCCCTAAAGGCTTGCAACCATGTAGGTGGAGTTTACACCCTACTGATAATGGTTTCTATGGTGGACAAGAGAGCAGGTCAAACTGGCTCAGAGACATCTAAAGTTAGGCTGCCATCCTGAATCTAGGATCTGCCCATCTTGCCCCCAATACCTCCCTTTCCAATTGCATGGATACCCCTAGATCACCCGCCTCCCATTACTGTATTACCTATAGCACAACCCTTTCCTGTGACATATGTCTGCACCCCAGAGAATATAAAAGCCTTGGTTAGCAATAAATAGCTCTCTCTCCATGTTGACCACCAAGTGAGGCTGAGGTGAGCATGCTACCTTGAAATGCGTCTGATGACATTATTTCAATCTCTCTTCTATCTCTCATGCTCTCCATGACTTTACTATAATCTTTACTTATTATCACTGTACAATTGTGCCTACTGGACCCGTGAATAATGTGTTAGGGGCTGGTTTACTCTGACAGTTGTAGTCTTTATTATTTTCTGCTTTCTTTTGGATTGAGGTTTTCCCATGTTTGTTGGTATTATTGGTGGTGGTGTTTTGTTTTTTGTTTTTGGTATTGTTTTATTTTTGTATGCTTTTCTTTTTATGAAATCCAGGGTAGGTAACTCTATAGAGACAGTAACCAGATTAATAGTTTCCTAGGGTTCTGACAGGAGAGTTTGGGGGAAATTGGGAGCTAATAACAATGAATACAAGAAGGAAGAAAATGTTCTAAAATTGATGGTGATAGTGATAACAACATTTTAAAATATACTTAAACCATTAGATTGTATGGTATGTGAATTATAAGTGAATAAAACTTTTTAAAGAAATAAAATAAAGTCATATGCACAATGAAAGAAAATAGAGAAAGTTTGAGGCTCTAATACATTCAGAGGTACCCCAGAAGAAAGGCCTAGCTATAAAATTCAAAGGAAAAAAAAAAGGTTTCAATGCCTCTGACCTACATGGGGAAGCCATCAGACTTAATGGCAACTGGTCATATGTTTATTACTTGAGTAAAACAAATTGAGGAATAACAACTGCCCAAAAGTCTGCTTTCTGACTTCCGGTGACACTCTTTGCAATGAGTCTCGCTTATCAATCAAGATATGATGACAAAGTACAAAGAACTGACCATCCTATGCTAATCCAGCTCTTACGGCAGTATGTGACCTGATGTAAGGCTTTTGTGAATTTCAGTCTCCTCCTGCTCAAGAGTTGATATTGAGACTAGATTGCTCCGTAAGGTCTCCCTTATACTTTAAAATCTCTAACCCTGTAACCCAGCAAGGGGTAGTGACAGGAGCAACACATCAGCAAGTACTGAGAGACTTTCTGTGTTAACCATCTTATCATGGACTAAAAATTAGTTTTGAGTGCTGGGTCGAGCTCTACCACTGACTAGCTTTTGATTAATGAAGTCCCTTCACTGATTTGAGACTTAAGCTCTTCATTTGTGAGATTGGAAGCTTGTAAGGGATGAGTTTTTGTCATGCAATTTTTTTTCTGTAAAATATTAGCTCTGCTTTCACGCGCTTTCTCTCTTGGTGAGCTCACTCTGTCATTAATTGCAGCTGGTGGTGCCGAGTTTTCTGTAGGTCCCTCTAGGAAACAAATGAGGTGTTGCTCATTATATCTGCCACATTATTCTTTATATACACGGGAGATGCTAACAAAATGACTACTGTATTTATTTGGAATGAGTACTGATTTTCTTTCAACCCATGATAAGAATTGATAACTTTTTTTTAAAAGACAAAAACTAATTCAACAGTTTTCTAAGGAAAAATATAAACCCAGAAAATTCTGGAATAAACCAACTGAGGTTCTGCTTTTTCAATCAAAATAAAATGTGTGAATTTAAGCAGGTAGCTAGGGAGGTGCAATGCTTCACTGGGGTCATTTCAAGGCTGACATTTTCTTGGAGTGAAATCAATTAAGGGTGGCCAGGTTACACAATCATTGCCAAGAAAAAGAAACTAGACTATACGCTTGAATATTCAAAAGGCAGAAGGGCTGACTCAGCCTAGAAGTCAGTATCAAAGATGGCTGCCTCAGGAACTCAAATCTCCCCACACCCTTTTCTGTTGCTAAGCATGTGATAAGGTGCAAACACAGGTGCTAGGGTCAGCCATGTCTGAAAGGCAGGGCTGTCTATTCGCCAGTTATGCAGACATGCTCTCCATGCTCCGCTTAGGCGTCCTTCTAGTCAACTTCCGCCATTTTCTGGAATTGCATAGGAAAGACGTCATCTTCTCTATTTCTTGTATACATAGAGTAAATTAAACTGGGAATAAAGTTTTCCATATACCCTTTCACATAACAACTAATGATATTCCACTTATATTAAGAAGACCACCATTCTTTATCCAGTCCATATACTAAAATAAACCAGTAAGATAAGGAAAGGGGAAGGGTATCATTTGGAAAACCCTGATTACGTCTGTATGTCTATTTATATTGAGACAATTTTGATTCTGAAGGATAAGTGTACATGGAATTTCCTTAAGTGTACATGGAAGGGAATCTCTTGGACCCTGTGACAGTTAGGTTTATTGTGTCAACTAGGCCTCCATAGGAACATGTGGGCAGAGTTTAATCAGAACGCAGCTTGATTGGAGGGCAATGGAGATAAATGCTTTCCGAGGCCTGAATCCAGTCTCTCTTGCGCTCTGTTGATCAGACCAGGATGCTGCTGCTCGAGCTAGTTCTTTGCCTCAACCCTGTGCTGCACTACCTGTGGGCCAAGTCAACTACATGATCAGATCATGTAGTCATGCGTGCTGGCTAGAGCTGGAGACCCCATGAAGCCTGCTTCAGTAAACTTCGGAGCCACTGACTACTGGTGCCCAACCCTATGATCTGATGCCTGCAGGCAGACTCTGCCTGTCTGGCCTGAGAGCAGACTTCTCTGCCTGCTTCCTTGACCTTGGATTGTCAGCCTCAGTTAAAGGACCTTTGGTGTATTACTGTCCCATGAAAATGAGTTGAACGGAGCCCTTTGTACTGCTCTGTTGACTAATTAGCCATTATATTCATTTCACATTATAAACACACACATATATATGTTATAATACATAATGTATATATAAACATATATATAAGGTTATATATATATAACCTTGATTAACACAGACCCTTTCCAGTGAAAGAATGTCTAAATGCTATCACAGAAAGAATTTCGGAGAAAGATGAAGCTGTCTGTTCTCACAAAGATTTATAGACCCAGAAAACCTAGGGAGCAATCCTAGTCTGCCATTTGTCTTGCTTTTGAGTCAGAATAAGCATAATGGCAGTTAGCTTTATAATTGGTTCCTGGACAATGACGGAACTGACGGTACAAGGGAGGTACATCAATCTCCATTTTTCTAACCCCGAACGCATCACACTCCACTTGCTAGGACCTACACATTAGGGATGCCCTAGGTGGTAGTTAGATAATTTTATGTCAACTTGAAGATGTATGAATGTGTAGGGGTGAAGTTTAACCTGTCAGTCAGGTCACAGCATGTGGTGCCTCCATGATGGCCTTCTCATAAGGAGGACCCTGGGAAGGACCGGCTCTTTTCTCTACCCCTCTGCCTTCCTGCGTGCTGGCACTCTGGTGGCCACCCTGAGAGGTGCCAGTGCCATGGCATGTTTCCACTGACCTTGGATTTGCATGAGTTGGCATGTTTCCACTGACCTTGGATTTGCATGAGCCTGCTCTCTCCAGATTGTGACCTTCCTGCATTCTGCATCATTGCCTGTGTCTGCACGAGTCTGAAGAGGGACTTATGGACCACTATTGAACTGATGGACTTGAGTTGAGCTGGGCTGTGATGCTTCCTTGATATAGAATTACGTCTTGATATAAAGCACTTTCTGATGCATGAATGTCATTGGATGTATTTCTCTAGTCAACCAGGCCTCACACACTCTATGAGATGCAAAGGAGCTCTGGTGGTTCATTAGAAAGATCAGCAGTTCAAACTGAAAGATCAGCAGTTCAAACTTCTAACTGAAAGATCAGCAGTTCAAACACACCAGTTGCTGGGCAAATAATGATGTGGCCATGTGCTTCGGTAATGATTAAAACAGTGGAAATGCTTTGGGGCAGTTCTTATTTGTCTTATAGATCGGATCGTTATAAGTCAGAATTAACTCAACAGCATTGGGGTCAGAAATGGACTTGGATACAAGGAAGGCATACATCCTTATCCTATGTGTTCATTGCATGACTCATCAGTTGGTTTGGATCAAGCTCATTTGGCTTGGATTAAATGCAAATTTCAACTCTTCCCAGGCTGTTAGATTTGTCATCCCTGCAATATAATTAAACTCAATGGTGTGTATTCACTCAAACGCAGCCCCATCAAAAGAGCATAGGATGGAATATTTGGCTTATGATAGATTGCATTGGTGTTAAGAATTCAAGGGTGTCTCCATCAAAACAAAAAACACATGTGTTAGAACCCTAACCCCTACACCTATGGATATAATCTTGTTTGGGGAGCCGGGTTCTTGTTACATTTCTGAGCCATATCAGTATAGAGCAGTGGTTCTCAACCTGTGGGTCATGACCCCTTTGGGGGTTGAATGACCTTTTCACAAGGGTCACCCAAGACCATTGGAAAAAACACATTTCCAATGGTCTTCAGAACCGAGATACCACTAATCTATCCGTCCCAGGTGGGTCCACCTACATGCAGATACACCCACATACCAGTTCCCGGCGTGAAGACTCTTACCCATCCCACACCATGCTTCAAGAAAAAATTTTGTTTATTTGTCATTAGAAATAAATATTTCACACTATGTAATTACATATTGTTTTTGTAATTAATCACTACGCTTTAATTATGTTCAATTTATAACACTGAAAAGACATCCTGCATATCACATATTTACATGACGATACATAACAGTAGCAAAATGACAGTTATGAAGTAGCAGCAAAAATAATTTTAGGGTTGGGGGTCGCCACAACATGAGGAACTACATTAAAGGGCCGTGCCATTAGGAAGATTGAGAACCACTGGATAGCGTTTTCCTAAATCTCATCACTTCAGAGATATAACATGAGCGGATTAGACAGAGCAACACCTACACAAGGGGGAAGGTAGATGCCACATGGACCTGGGAAACTGAGGTGCTACAAAAGCTGTAAAAGTGTCTTCTCTCAGCATCAACAGATAGGGAAAGCTGTCCCCTAAACTGCCACCCTGAATTAGGATCTAGCCCCCCGTCCTGTGAGAAAATATATTTTTGTTCTTTAAAGTCACATGCGTGTCGTATTTGTTCCAGCAGCACTAGATAACGAAGAGAGTCCGTGTAGTGAAATTAAGATTTCCCAGCTCATTGACACGAGGCTTGTCTGTGTGCTTGCATCCAGCGAGTGGAAGCAGTGCAGGCCACATCTGAGCAGGGCTCTTTGAGCCAGTGTGTGATTCTGTCAGCCACGTTGTACCCTTTGCTATGAGACCCAGGGATCATAAATTGTAGCTGCCTCTTCTGTCTTCATCCAACTATAAAGACATTATGAAGAAGAGCCAAACTCAATCTATAATGGACATGAATTGAGCAGTAAATTTTGTCCACAGAATCCTATAAGTATATTTTAAAAAATGATCTAAACTCTTTGACATCAGGTAATTTCAGCTCATAGCCACACTAAAGAATAGAGTGGGACTTCTTTATAGGGTCTCCAGTTCGGTACATCTTTAAGGAAGAAGACTGCCACGTCCATTTCCCACGGAGTGGCTGGTGGGTTGAGTCACTAGCCATTCAGTTAATAGCCAAGTACTTCAACCACTGCACCACCTAGGCATTAAAAAAAAAGCAGTTAGTGGTTCCAATGGCTGGTTTTGTGATTCGCAGCCCAACACATAGTCCGCTATCCCTGCAGGGCATTACATTTCTTTTAAATAATAACTAAAAAAAACAACCTCATTACTAGCAAATTGATTCAGATGTACAGCAACCCTATAGAATTTTATGGGTGATTTATAACCACAGCATAGCTTCTCCTACACTGACTGGAACAATCCAGTCAGGTTTAAACATTCTTACTTATAGGAAATATGAGAGGGTGTCCCCAAAAAAACAAATTGCGCTGTGCGGAGCGAGCTTCCATTTTTCCTGCTAGGTGAGTATCCAGAAACTCCCTCTGAGTTAATGTACCCAGTGACATAACCTGGGAAGGTGCTCTCTGGTCACAGTGAATTTTTTTTGTAAAAGCAGTTTCGCTTTAACCTCAATTTTTGTGATGGCCAATTGAAAAGAACAGCGTGTGACTCTGAAATGTTGCTTCAGAAACTACTGTGGTCCTGGACACAGCTGAAAAAGACAGCACTGTAAGAAAAACTCAAGTGTATGAGTGGTTTGCTCATTAAAAAAAAAGAAATGTCAATTGATGACAAACCTCGTTCTGGACATCCGTCAACTTCCTGAACAGACAAAAATGTCCACTCACAGTGCATTTGGAGTTTGCTCCACCAGGTCAGAGTGTTAATCAAGCTTTCGATTTAGATGTTTTGAAAAGATTGCTTGACAGTGTGTGACAAAAAAGGCCTGATTTGTGGCAGACAGGGGACTGGTTTTGACACCTTAACAATGCACCTGCTCATGAACCCATCTGAGTGCACCAATTTTTGGCATAAAACGCCATGCCTCTCTTGCCCCATGCACCTTACCCACCTGACCTCGCTCCATGTGACTTATTTTGTTTCTGCAAATGAAGAGGGACTTGAAAGGACTGGGATTTGATGATGGAGAAGAGGTGAAGAAACAAACAAGGTGCTGTCAGCCATCCAAGCAGATAATTAAAAATTTTTTTTCCAAGAATGGAATTTCAGATTTGACAAGTGTATTAAATATAATGGAGAGTGTTCTGAAGGTGGCAGAGTTGTTTTACTAAAAATACAAATAATAAATTAAATTAAAAACTTTGAAAGAAAAATATATTCTGTTTTCTTTTGGGGGTACCCCCTCATATATGCCAAAAGGAATTTTTTGTTTATTTGTTTGCTTTACTTTTAAGCAACAGCCAATACTTTTGTTTTAAATCATTTTATTGGGGGCTCATAGAACTCTTATCACAATCCACCCATCTGTCCATCAAGCACTTTTGTACATTTGTTGCCCTCATCATTCTCAAAACCAGCCAACACTTTTCAAGCATAAAACTGTTCTATCCAATATGTTTTGAGTGTGGTACCATTGCCTTTGTTCTTGCTCTTGGTTCTAATGACAACTTTTCTTGCATAGTCATGATTAAGGGCTACAAATGTCTACAGTCCTTTCTGAAAAGGCACATTGTTTTTCATTTTCCATTGTTTCTCAGAATGTGCATTGAGTTTGGGAGGAGAAGGGAAGGGAAGGTGTGTCTGTTGTATAAATCAGAGATGCTATGTTTGGCAGATATTGATGGGAGATTTACATGAGCATGGGCATTTCTTCAAGGAGCTGCATTAAAGAGAATATTTACATTTATTTTCTCAGAAAAATTGGTTTTTATCTGAAGAACGAATGTGTGGTAGTCATCTAATGTGGTGTCAATTGAAGGATTAAGAGTGTAGGGGTGGAGTCTAGGCTGTCAATCTGGAGATAGCCAATGAGACTTCTGTGTGGGTGTGGCCTTCTCCTGAGAATTCTGGGAAATCTGGTACTTCCTCCTTGGAGGCGGAAGACACCTCTCTCTCTCTCTCTCTCTGCCACTCCCTGGGAGACATTGCAGAAGACAAGCCACATGAACGCAGCCAGACTTCGGAAGCTGGAGAAGCCACAGAGAGACCCCTGCCAGCACTGAGATGTTTCCAATGACACTGGATCCAAAGACTTTCTACCCACTGGCCTGTGATTGTCCTGCATTTGGCGTCATTGCATGTGTTTCGTGAGTCTGAAGAGGACTTTATAGATTGATATCAGAAATATGGGCTAATATCGGACTTCTAGATTTGATCCGGACTGGGCTGGGATGTTTTCTCAATGTTCAGTTGCTCTTGTATATAAATCTCTTTCTTATACACATATGTGTGTCCAGGAATTTGTTTCTCTAGTGTACCCAGACTAACACAGAATTTAACAATAATACACTTTTAAAAGGTTCTCCATAGTAAAGCGCAATGCCTTTAGAATCATTCTATCTAGTAGAAGGGAACTGGGAACCTGGTTTGTCTCTGTTACAAAGAAGGTTAAGACTTTTTATTGTGAAATATAAAGTGCATGTAATAAAAACACACATCTCCACGAATCAACACAATGATGCTCAGGTTACTGCTACCTGTACCCAAATAGAGATGTTGTAGCTCACCGAGGGTACAAGGATAAGCAAAAGCAGACTGTCCACGGGGAAGCCCAGGTGAGGAGGCTGTGTTCTCAGAAGGAAATGAAGAATTAGCACCGTTTAAACACATCTCATGTACCAGACATTATGTGTATGTTTTTACTCATAATATGACCAATTGGAAATCAGCATATCAAGTTAGAGACAAAAATGTGATCCTGGGGACCCACTCCACTCATTCCCTCTATAACAGAGACCCAAGAATCCAAGTGAAACAGATACAGATCATGATTCTGGAATATGGGGCATCCAATGAGGGGGCTGGGTATTGTGCTAAACACTGACTGGAAAGTAAGACCAAATGACAATAGCGACTGAGGGCAGAGAGAGAGCGGGACCCATGGTGTGTCTGGCCATTTTGAGGCACAGAAGAAGACATACACGGAGGAGGAGATGCCAACGTCACAGCATCCTTTCTCTGACAGAGACCCCGAAGAGGTAGACACACAGAGAACAAGGAGAGCACAGCACAAGTTGGATCTGGAAGAGGAAAATGCAGGGCAGCAACGAGTGGTCACAGAGCCAGGGGGAGGCCGGTAAGGAGACACAAAACAACTCAAGGACAGTGAGCTCCAGGCATTTGGGTCGAGAGTCACATGGACAGAAACACATGCTTATGCTGGATAATGGTTACAGACACGGCACTCCGAGTGCCCCTCCGCCTGTGCCCTTTTGATTGAGGTGAAGCAGGAACAGTAACCTGAGAAGCGTGTTCTTCTGAATTCCCTATCACATCTTTCCAATGACTGGGGATGGGCCCCCACTAACACTAATCCTGTAGCTAAGAATACCTCCATGCCACCCCTCTTGCCCAGCTCACTCAGACTACCTCCCTCATTAATGGCCATCCATTGCACCAGGCTGAGACAGATACCTGACACTCTGTGACTGACATGGCACTCTCTCCAGCCACACACAACCAGTCGGACAATTGGCGTTGCAGGCCGGAATTTCGCATACATCGGGCTCCTGCTAGCTCCTGAGCACAAGAGCCAGAGAATTTTGGAATAGCAACTTGCTACAACTGTTGCCAATAGGAACTCCAGTGTCTACTGCCGCCTAGAAATTTAGATGACTGTTGTCCTACCACACTTTTTAGTGTTTTTTCTATTTCTTTTTTCTCCTTTCTACTACCTTTACCTTTTATTTTTCCTTCTCTTCCTCCTCTTCATACTTTATTTTAAATCATTTTTCATGTCTTCACTCTTTTCTTCTCTTTTTGTTTTTAGTTTTCCATTTCTGCCCCATCATTGAGAAGTGAGGCTGTTTTCATACCAGTCACCCAATTCCTGCCCCCTATTGTCCCACGAGCTGGGAAAGCAGCACGCTTCCCTTCTGCATCACTGGATCCAAAGGCAAAAACAACACCTGCTCACCTGACCCCCAGCTGCTCGTCATGACTATCAAACAGGGACCCGCATTCAAGATCCTCCTAGGAACTCCAATTGCCCACTTCCAAGCAGAAAGTCCCTGAGTGCTACCAGACTAACACCCAGTGTAGTCCTACTTCCCTATATTCCTGGCTATATCAAAACAAAACAGGGAGACAAAAATCACCCTGCTCCACAAGCCAGCCTCCTGCACAAAATCACTTGGCTTTCTCCGTGGATTAGAAAATCCACTACTCTATTCCATGCTCTGGCTCCTGGTCCTGATGCTACTCCTCTGGTGTAGCTGTCCTCTGGATCCAGGAGGTTCATTGTACAGGGATCTTAG
This sequence comes from Tenrec ecaudatus, assembly GCF_050624435.1. Taxonomy (NCBI): domain Eukaryota; kingdom Metazoa; phylum Chordata; class Mammalia; order Afrosoricida; family Tenrecidae; genus Tenrec; species Tenrec ecaudatus. The sequence goes on along the minus strand of NC_134530.1, from coordinate 303,575,044 downwards.
GCCCAGAGGTCCCGGGTCCAGAGGTCACACCCACTCCTTGTAAGAAGGTAAGGAAAAATCTGATAGGATTCACCTGTGAGAAATTATGACCAGGATTTTCTGGAGTGTCAACATGTCGTGTATGAAATAAGTCCTCTTCGTAGCAAGAGGTGGGATTTCATCTGTGGCAAGAGCCAGGAGTGGAGCTTGCCCTCTGGACCCAAGATCCTTGTGCAGCAGATCTGGATCCACCTGATAGTGACACCACCAAAGGAGAGTAGCAGAGCCAGAGTCAGAGCATGGAACAGAGTGATGGATTTCCCAAGCAGAGCTGAGTGTTTGAGTGCAGGAGACTGGCAATTTGGAGGTGTGGTGACCTATGACAGTATAGCTGAAGGCCTTTGGGCGGAGGTTTACTGGGCACTTAATTCAGGAAGCTAGGCTTGCTGACCCATGGAGTTTAAGTTGAATGTCTTCTGCTTGAGGCTTACAGCAGAGTGGTGTGCCCATTCAGACATTTATTAGCAGCCTGAAAGAATTCTGTGTTGTGTCCAGGTGAACAACTCAACCCTGAGCATTTCTCATTGGCACAACAGCCTGTTAACTTCCTTAGTAAACCCTTTAATCACATTCTTTCCCCTGGGTTCTGCTTAGCCATTGAAATGGATATTAGAACCTAAGCAGGAGTCCTCAAACTTTTTAAACAGGGGGCAGTTCACTGTCCCTCAGACTTGTTGGAGGGCGGGAGCAGAGTTTAAAAAAAAAACAAAACTATGAACAAATTTCCATGCACATATCTTATTTTGAAGTAAAAAAACAAAATGGGGCAAAAGCACCTGGCGGCCTCGATAAATATCCTCAGTGGGCTGCATGTGGTCCACAGGCCATAGTTTCAGGACCCCTAATAGAAAGAGAAAATAGAGAACATTTCAGGTTGTAAGGAATTAAGAGATTGATTGTAAAGAGCCCTGGGGTGTAATGGATCACATCTTGGCCTATTAACCATGAGGTCAGCAGTTTGAACACACCGGCTGCTCCAGTGGAGAGAGTTGAGGCTTTCTGCTCATGCCAAGATGTAGTCTCAGAAACTCACGTGAACAGTTCTGTTTTGTCTTATAGGGTTGCTATCAGTCAGAATCAACTTATTGGCAGTGAGGGGGAAGAGGTGAATCTTCAAAAACATTAACAAAATTGACAAACTACTGGCAGATTTAACAAAGGCAAAAGGGAGGATGCAAATAACAAGAATAAGACATGAGATTTCATGACACAAGTGAAATAAAAGATCATAAAACTATTGGACACCAACACATTTGAAAATTTACAGAATCGGCAAGTTTCTCAAAATACGCATCTATCAACACTAACACAGATTTAATTAAAAAATAATAAACTCATCTGAACAGGTCACTAAAAATAATAATGATACTACTACTAATAAGGCAATAATAAAAGTCCTTGCCCACAAGTCTTCATTGGAGAATTCAACAAACGTTCATAGAAGAGCTGACACCAATTCTACTCAAACACTTTTGCAGAACACAGACAAGGTTGCAATAATAGCAAATTCATTTTAGGACACAGACTTAACCCTGATCTCAGAGTTAAGCAAACCCACCACCAAAAAAGAAATTTACAGTTCAATATCCCTTATAACTAGAGATGCAAAAATCCTCTACAAAATCCTAGCCAGTGATCAATAACAATCTTAACAGAAGATCTTTATTCTCCAGGGAGATGATTGATAAGACTCTACCATAAAGTGACCAGGAGGTCTCTAAGGGGAGCCAAGGGCAGATCAAAAACATAGATCTGGGAATGGTTTGGGGGCTCACACTAAATCCCAGCTACAATTTAAGAACAATTAGTTCTTACATCATGACCCTGCTCAGTCCTCGCCTCAGGAAGGACCATAGAAGATATGGGTGCTACAACAAAGTGTGGTGAAGAAATTAGAGGGCCCTGGCTACCAGATAAAAATGGTACCTGGGATCTTAGAGGCTTGTTTCCAAACAAGCAGCCATCTAAGCGGGATGCCAGCTAAGTCCACATGGAAGAAGCACACCACCATCCGTGATCCAAGGATTGTAAGTCATAGAAGCTCAAGTCAAAGCAAGAAATAGTATCAGACCCTGAATTGTGGGATTCTGGTTTGCAGAAAGTTATGGATGACAACGGGAACCTGAGATACACTTGTGAGATCTACATAGGGAAGAAGTCTCCAGTAATTTCATCTATCTATAATTGAGAGATTGGAATAAGCTAGTTACCAAACAGAGTGTTGGAGAGACGACTACAGGAAATTAAAATGATCAACCTTCCTTGAACAGTTACAACCTTGTCGGTTGATCCCCTCTGTGATACACATTGGGCCTGATCTGGTTTTCAATATTGTCCGTGTGTGTGCTTGCTTTTCATATTGGGATTTATCTCTGATGTATTTTGTAATTGCGGGTAGCCCTCTTGAATTATTGTTATGGTTTTCTGGTTTGGGGCATATGACACCCAAGAACGATGAGTCTGTAATGACATCAAGTGAACAAGGGTCGCTGGGGGTGCAGTGGAAGAGGAGGGTGTAAAGTAAAGGGCAACTGACATCAAGATGTTCAAGAAGGAAGCGAATGTGTTGACATGGACTGTGATAGCAATTGTACAATACTGCTTGATGTAATTGAATTATGGAATGATATGAGATCTGTATTAGCTGCCAATAAAATAATTTGGGGGGGGGGAATTCCTAACCAGTAGAATCTAGATGTGTGTGTGTGTGTGTGTGTTTGAGATGATTAAATGTCAAATGGGATTCATATCAGGTGCAAGGATTATTCAACAATAGGAAACCTGTCAATGTAATCCTTATATAAAGTAAGCAAATAAAAAGCACATGGTCTTATCCGTTGAAGTGGAAACATCATTCAATAAAATTCAATATTCAGTCTTGATAAAAAAAACTCTCAGCAGAAAAGGAATATAAGGGAAATTCCTCAAAGTAATTAAGTGCATACACTCAAAACCAACGGTCAACATTTTTCTCAACTGAGAGAAATTGAAAGCCTTTCCGTTGCACACATGAAGCAAATGAAAAGACCTTCTGTAGCCATTTGAGTGTGTTCAACATTGCATGGGAAGTCTTGGCCAGAGCAATTTCTTGATACGGCAATAAAGAGAAATAAAAATCTTCAAAATTGATAAGTAAAACTATCCCTATTTGCAGATGACATGATTCTATAGATAGAAAATTCCAAAGACTCGGCAAAAAAAAAACTGCTGAAACTGAGAACCAGAAGCAGAACAGCGGCAGAGTGTAAGCTCAACATACAAAGATCAGCTGGATTCCTGTCCAATAGGAACTCTGCAAAGGAAACAAGAAAATAATACCATTTACAAAACTGTCACCCACACCAAACCCCTGGGAATCAGAGACACATAAAACATATGCAAAGGAAACAGCAAAACCCTCCTGCATGATTTTAAGAGACCTACACGATGGGAAACACACATGATTATGGAGAAGGTGATTGGTTGTTGTTAGGTCTGACGGCAACTCTTCAACAACAGGAAGAAACACGGCATGGCCCCCACTCATTCTGTGCCTAGACCCATCGTTGCAGCCACTGTATCAGTTCATCCATTGAGAGCCTTCCTCTTTTTTCACTGCCCCTCTACTGTGTGTGTGTGTGTGTGTGTGATGATTAAATGTCAAATGAGATTCATATCAGGTACAAGGACAATGTCTTCCAGACCTGTCTCAAGATAGATTTGTTGGTGAGTTTGGCAGTCCCAGATACTCCCAATATTCTTCTGCAGCACCACAATTCAAATGCACTGATTCTTCATCAGTCTTCTTGTGTCAGTGTTCAACTTTCACATGCATATGAGGTCATTGAAAATACCATGGCTTGGCTCAGGCACACCTTAGGGCTCAAAGTAACTTCAGGACTAAGTTGCTTTGAGGGAAACTTAACATTGCAAAATGGCAAAATTATCCAGGTGAATCTATAGATGCAATGCAATCCTGATCCAGACGCCAGCAATCAATTTACAGGAGAGGGAAAGACCAGGAACTAACTCGGTTTGAAAAAGAAAGGGACCACAAATAAATAAAGGACTGCTGAAAAAGAATAAGGTAAGGGGGTGTCTCACATTTCCAACTTGACAACATATTATATAGCCACAGTGGGGAGGACAGCCTGACACTGCTTCTGAACTCAGAAGCAAATGCATCCACTTATGGACAGCTGGGTGTCAACAAAAAGGCTGAAATCCATTACATGGGGGAAATGGAGTCTCATTCAAAAACTGCTAGCAAAACTAGGTATTAATTTGCAGAAAAATAAAACCTCATACCATATACAAAAACCAACTCAAGCTATATCACAGCTCTAAATGCAAAACCTAAAACCAAAAAGATCATCAAAGAGGGAAAAAAAGGGATTAATTCAGGAGCATTAAATTATTGCAAACGTAAACTGTCAGCCATAACTGAAAATGTACAAAGAGCAGAAGATAAATTATATGACTTGGGAAAATATTTGGCCATGCCCTATCAGACAAGAGGCTCATCTCTAAAATGTATACAAAGCACATTAAAAACAATAAAACAAATAATTCCACTTATGGGCTAAGGACAGGAACAGATATTTCACCGAAGAATATAAGACAGTAAACAATGATAAAAAAACACTTCTGATCATTTACCATTAAACTTGAACCCAAACTGCCAATGAGTAGATTCCAGCTCCAAAGAACTCCAAAGGGCAGAGGGGAACAGCTCCTTCAGCTGTATGTTTTTAAGGGTGGACATGACTTATCTTTCTCCCCCCACACAGCATGTGGATTTGAACTGCTGACCTTTTAGTTAGCAGCCCAATAAGTAACGAGTGGGCTTCTATTCCACTGGGGCTTCTATTCATTAGCCTGTCCCAACTCTCTCACTGCCATCAAGTCCATTTTAACTCATAGTGAACCTATAGGACAGGTTGCCATGATTGTAAAATTTTGGAGAAGTAGACAGACTTGCCTTTCTCCCAAGGAGCAGCTAGTGGTTTCCAACTGCTGGCCTTGCAGTTGGCAGCTCAACATGTAACCACGACACCAGGGTACATATCCTAAATAAATAAAACAGATACATGCCCATCCAAGGTCATGGCAGCATTATTCACAATAGCAAAAATAGGACAACCTAAGCACCATTAATGCATAAAAGGATAAAGAGACTGTGCCATATATAAACAGACTATATGTGAAACATTTAGAGATAATTGAGTCTGTGAAACACCTTATGACATGGATATACCTAGAGGATATTATAATGAGTGAAATAAGTCAATCACAAAAGAAGAAATATTTTATGAGCCCACTATAGGCGGGATAAACAACCTGGAGGAGAAAACAACAGGACTGACAGTTAGAGGGGGGCATGGGAAAGGGGGAGGTGGGTGAAAGGAACTGGGGTGTCAACAAACCCAGGAACAAGGGAACAGCAAATGATCTAAAATCAATGGAAAGGAAGGCATGGGATGTTGGCAGGGCTTGATCAAAGGCAATATAGCCGAGAGGAATTCCTGAAACCTGAATGAAGGCTGAACATGATAATGGGACAAGAGGAAAGTGAAAGGAAATGGAGGAAAGAAGTAGGAGGTAAAGGACATTTATAGAGGTCTAAATACAGGCATGTACATATGTAAATATATTTATATATGATGATGGGGAAATAAATCTAGATACATATATTTATATGTTAAGTATTAAGGTAGCAGATGGACATTGGGCCTCTACTCAAGTACTCCCTCAATACAAGACCACTTTGTTCTAAAAACCTAGCATTCCACGACGTTCACCTTCCCAACACAATCAATGAAGACAAAATTGGTACATATGCAAATGTGGTGAAGGAAACTAGTGGTGTCTGATTATAAAACGTTATGGCATCTGGGATCTTAAAGGCTTGAAGCTAAACAAGTGGCCATCTAACTGAGAAGCAGCAAAGCCCACATGGAAGAAGCACACTAACCATGAAGTTTGATGGAATCAGGAATCAGGCATCACAGATCCAGAACAAAAAATCATATCAATGTGAATGAGGGGGAGTGCAGAGTGGAGACCCAAAGTCCATCTGTAGATAATTAGACATCCCCTTACAGGAGGGTCACAAGGAAGAGATGAGCCAGTCAGGGTGCAGTACAGCACTGATGAAATATACAACTTTCCTCTACTTCTTTAATGCCCCCCCCACTATCTTGACCCAAATTCTACTTTACAAATCTAGTTAGACCAGAGCATGTACACTGGTACAGAGAAGAGCTGGAAACATAGGGAATCCAGGACAGATGAACCCCTCAGGAACAATAATGAGAATAGGTGTGTAAGAGGGAGGTGGGGGAGAACAGGGAAAACATCACAGTTATCTACATATAACCCCCTTCCAGGGGCATAAACAACAGAAAAGTGGGTGGAGGGAGACAGCGGTCATTGTAAGGCAAGAAAAAAAATTATAAATTATCCAGTCTGGGAGAGAGAAAATGAGCTGATGCCAAGGGCTCAAGTAGAAAGAAAATGCTTTGAAAATGATGATTGCAACAAATGTACAAATGTGCTTGACCCAAAGGATGGATGGATTGTGATAAGAGCTCTATGAACTCTCAATAAAATGATTTTTAAAAAAATACCCCAGGAACAGAAATAGGAGTAGCGTTACCAAGAGGGTAGGGAGAAGGTTGGGGGAGGAGGGAAGGAAGGAGGACCCGATCCCAATGATCGACAATAACAACCTCCCCACCCCAGGGAGATTAACGTGGGTGAAGGGAGACAGCAGTCAGTGTAAGATATGAAAACAGTAATAATTTGTAAATTATCAAGGGATCATGAGGGTGGGGATGGGGGGAGGTGAAAAAGAGGAGCTGATACCAAGGGCTCAACTAGAAAATAAATGTTTAGAAAATGACAATGGTAACACATGTTCAAATATGCTTGATACAATTGATATATGGATTGTTTAAAAAGCTGTAAGAGCCCACAATAAAATGAATCAAAAATTGAAAAGTCAAGGTGAGATTTACATACAGAAAAAATGCGAGAGAGATAAAGGAAAATCACTAACTATAATTAAAAAAAATTCAATGCCTTGGAGTCAATTCTGACTCATAGTGACTCTATTGGACAGAGAACTATCCTGTGAGTTTCCAAGACTGTGACTTTTTATGGGAGTAGAAAGCCAAGTTTTCCCCCACAAAGCAGTTTGTGGGTTCAAACTGCAGACATGTGGTTTGCAAGCCAGTGTGTGCCCAGTCTACCACCAGGCCTCTGAACAATGAAATAAGAGGCACATATTAATTTGGGATAAGGAAAAGGCAATATACAAAATGGGGTGAACCATATAAATATCATTAAGAAGAAAGACAAGGAGAGGTGCTCATGACTGCCTGCGGGTGGGGGTGGGGGTGATAGTATTACCTACCTAATCCTGCATCATCATTAATAACAAAAGTTAATCTATAGGCAAGATGAACAGATATGGGTAGGTAAATAGGACTATATACAAGACCACATGTAATTTTGGGTGACGATATTTCTATGTATGTATTTTTGTCTTCTATAAATATACTCATGTATAGAATAGAACAAACTGAGAAATATCATGAAAGCTATTTTCAAAAATCTCCACTGACATCGAGTCAATTCTAACTCACAACCCCATTCATTATAGGACAGAAGAGAATCTCTGTGGGTTTCTGAGGTTTAAACCTTTGGAGGAGTAGAAAGCCTGACCTTTTGCCCTGGGAGACACAATGGTTCAAACTTCTGACCTTTCAGTTAGCAGCCCAACTATACCACCAGGGTTCCTTTGAACACTTCTTAGCCGTAACAAATACACTGAGGAAATCAGTGCGGGGTCTGTGGCCTCAAGATTGTAGTTGAAAGGGACATCAAAGTCCATTGCTATGCCAATCTACAAAGATAATGTTATACCTTCTACTTTGACAAGGAGAACCTGGGGTCTTAGGAACTTAGGCATAACCATCTAAAGTACAGTTATTGGTAAGTACTTCTCCAAAACAAATAAGAGTGATAAAAATCCCCCCCAAAGAAATAATGTGCCACATGAAACTCAATAACTACCATCCTGAGACCAGAAAAACTAGATGGTGCCCCACTACCGCTGCCCAACACTCTGAAAAGGATCCTAATAGAAGGCCCTCGGTATAGTGGAAGAAAATACAAAAGCACCACAAACACGGGTCTGCTAAAGACTTATGAAACCCCGAAAGCTATGACCTTGAGGCACCTTCAGGTCTGGAACTGAGCTCATCCGGCGGACAGCTTTGAGATAAACAGTAGGTCTATAAGGTGAACGATGACAATAGGGAGGTATGTACCCCATAGCACACTCAATCTTACCGCACTACAAGGGCAGCATTTGCAGAAGGATACAGCTCAGAAGGCAGAAAGGGATAGGAAAGAAGAATGTGTAGAGATTGTAAACAGGGACGAAGTAGAAAGAGTGCCGTGACATTGTAAAGATTGCCACTGACGTCAAAAACAAAGCATAGGGGAACTCTGGAAGGAAAATGGATTTGCTCTCCAAACTTTCCTTTCAAGAGGAATAAAACATCAAACAAGAGATATATAAACAGCTAATATTGGTTGACTATCCAGCTAATTAGAATGGTCATATTCCCCACTTGATATCTATGTATTTTAAAAATGGTGTCACTCATCGTTTTACTCATCTGTGTAGCTCAGGGTACCTATTCTGCTAATAATCATGAAAAACATTAAACAGTTGAGCTTACAAAAGGAATTCATGATTTAGTATTGTTGTGGTCTTGTGACAGTAATCCGTTAAAATGGAAGGAGCAGCCGAACAGTTGCTGTACCGAGTCTGATATTCTCCAATTCAAGGGATCAGGGAAAGGAGCAGAGAACACAGGGAGAGCTGTGAGCATCCTTTGTACACCTGGATGTGAACAATGCAAGCTTACAGACTGTCATGAATGTTTATGGTCTGATGATTTTGACACGATTTTCAAGACTGGCCACAGCTTTCTGTTTTATTTCATGTGGCTTCCAAGACCCCCTGGATACTGCAGTTGCTTTATTGTTTTGTACTTGTAACTTGAGATGTGAGTTTCTTTTTATTTTGTGGCTTTGGGTACAGGACATCTGAAGGTAGCAGGTGACAACATTTGCCCTGGTGCAGTCAGCTGGATAACACCAACCCTTCCAAGTGTCAGCTTTCTTCTGAGAACAAAGCACTTTACAAATATTTTCTGAGTGGGTTCAGAACTCCAGGGAACTATAAGTGAGAGAGAAGTAAGGAAAAAAATTTAGCTTCTGCGGAAACTAAAGAAAAAAGAAATCTTTACAGTGAGCTGTTAGGAATAGAAAATTTTTAACCTTTTAACTACTAGAAGCAAGTGATCTGAGGGTGAGTTTGTATCCTGCATCCAATAAAAGTTAACGTAGCTAACCAAGTTTACACTCATTCTGCTTAAATCCCCTGCATCCCACACAGATCCTAGCCTTGCCAATGGATTCTTCCTTTAGGAAACCAACGGACAAGAGATGTGCGCATCTTGTTGTTATTAGATGCCAACTGTTCTAGGAGAGAAAGAAACCCTCAAGTTCAAACACTACTTATCAGATGCCCTTTGTTAAGTCTTGGAGCCCTCGTGGTGTAGTTGTTACACATTGGGCTGTGATTCACAAGGTCAACAGTGTGAAACCACCAGCCAATCCTCTGGAGAAAGATGGAGCTTTCTACCCCTGTGGAGAGAAACTCATAGGGGCAGTCCCACCCAGTCCTATAGGGTCATTATGAGTTGTCATAGACTCTATGGCTGAGTTGGGCTTTTTGATTTTTGTGTTATTAAGTCTTAAACAGAACAAGGACAAACAAAAACTATCTGGAGGAAGGAGACCATCAGCATGAGACCATCATGGTGCCCAAGGATTGGCAGTCACATGGCTACTTAAATAGGACAAAGGAAGCCATCACAAAACCATGATCGATGGCAGATCATGATCCACAGTCACATAATCACAAAAACCAGAGATTTCCAATCTGCTGTGATTGGTACAGCAGATTAGGAAAGCATACAAGACGATTCAAGGCCCTCTGACCAAGGCAGAGTCTATGACTCAAGACTATGTGATGTCAGTACCAAGCACACACCAGGCAAGCTCTTGAGGATGAAACTGCCCCTCCTTGGGCTGCCCAGAGACAGCACAGAACACACTCTATCCGTGGCAGAGCTCTTCACGTGGCTGGCCATTGATCAGAAAGAATCCAATAAAAGCTGAACCTATTCAGAGAATCAAAATAGATGTAGGGACCCCCCTCCCCACTGTACACCAAAGCCGTGCACAAACTTAGGGCTCATAATTTGACTTCTGATATACATCAGGTCAGGCCACTTATTGAGACCCAGTAAAATGAAATGCCACCTGTTCCCTGGGCCATCCCTACAATGAGAGGTAGCCCAGACTACAGTGCTCCACAGGGTTTCCATGGGCTGATTCTCCACAGTACACCCCCAAGCCTTTCTTCCTTGTCCATCTTAGTCTGCAAGCTCCACAGAAGCCTCTTCAGCAGACTCATAACATATGAACCTCCAATCACAGGCATAGTGTGACTAACGGAAGAGGTACATTGGCCAGGGATCCAGCATGACTCAAGCCTGACCCTCCCCCACACATTGATAGAGTTTTAACTCTGATCCACATGGTCAGCAGTTTGAAATCTCAAACCACTCCAGAGGAGTAAACTGAGGGGTTTTCTACTTATGCAAAGGGTTACAATCTGGGAAACCCACAGTTCTATCGGGTCCTATAGGGCACTGTGAGTTGGAATTGGCTCAACGACAGTGAGGGGTTTTGGGTTTTGCTTTTGGTTGAAGGATAAAAAGCTCTTAGTAAATGATGATTGAGTTGATTTTGGAAAATGTGGCAGTCATTCTGAGGTACAAAAATAGAATAATCCGTGTCTGTGTGCTGTGTAGCCCAGCCTCCAAACCATTGTCGCTGTGACCAGAATAGAGGAACCAAGAAATCACTTGTGATGGTCATGAAGCACCTCCGACCAAGTTTGGCAATTTTGAAAGGCAGAGAAAGGAAATTTGGTAGAGCAATCTTGAATGAACAATTGCACACCAGAGACTAAGGTCTGAGTGAAAAGATGTCCTTCATGAAGTGGTCTCCTGGGGAAGATACTTTTAATCTGTCAAGCTTTGGGATGATGTGACACAAGTAATTAAGATAGCTTTGTCCTGAGAACACGAAGCTTTTAGCTAAACAACTGCCCTTCATTTGTTGACAAGGATAAGTCTAGTTCTGCTACATCTTGTATAACATTGAACTAAGGTGCTGCCTCAGTTGCCATGTCTGTAAAAGAAGGATCATAATAGTATGTATCTCACTGGTTATTATTATAAGGATTAAGTGAGTTCATAACACAAAGCCCACAAAAACAATGCCCAGCATCACAAGTGTTGTGTAGGTGCGAGTCATCACTGTTACTGTCATTATGATTACTACCATCTTTCATTCGTTCAACAGGTGATGGGTACCGCCTTTACAGTACTTCCTAAGCGAGGAATTACTATGCACTGTGATGACTATTAGGATGGGAAGTGTGAGTGTCCTTTTCTCTTGAGTAAATCCCACCCCCTTCCCTGAGCCATGCTCCGGTTTTCCTTCCACCTTACTACTAAAGGGATGCCAGACTCGGACTGTGCACCAAACCCAGGCAGCAATTTTGACTCCTGGATAGTGGAGAGATCATTCTATCAATCGAAAACCACTCCAAGGAAGCCGCTGCATTTTAAAAATAAATAAATACAGGACGCATAAATGAGATCAAATAAAGTTTGCCTTTGAAAACAATAGCCAATTTCAAAAGGAAGCTATGTTATTCTAATTCCATAATACCAATCCATTTCACCTGAAGCAATTAGGCTTCCTGTAGGTTTCTAAGTGATGTTGAGATTGTAATTTTTTCCCCAAGATAGCCTTTCCATAGTACAATGATGAATTGACTCATTTTTTGGTTTGCGTTGGCTGTCAATAACATCTCAAATAAATTACCAACGACTAGCTTAAGTCAAGAAAATATTTACAGTACCGATGATAAAAGTATACACATCTCAGCCCACTGCTTCTGTGCATTCTAAATTGAAATTCCTTTTAAATGATGGAAAATGTGATGGTGTGCTTTGTTTATTTCTTGCCCTCCTTTAACTTATCAGTAAAGTTATTTTATATTAATCAAGTGTTTGAATATCTTTATTGTGAATCATGCTTGTCCAGGGACATAAAGTCACCATTGGATTTAGATAACTGCTAATAAGACAACATTTGTTTCATGCCTCCTACCTCCCATCGCTTTTTCTAGCCTTTCCCCAGGTCCCACGTCCCTCCTTCTCCCCAGTTCTCTAGAATAAACTGTGGCTTTGCCATCTATCTGATTTAACCTATCAACAACAGAAATTAAGTGCACCACTTTCTTTTATCAGCATTTTTTCCTCCATGAAGCAATAACTGAATGTTAACAAGAATCCATTCCTCTAGCTACCAAACATATAGCATCTGAAGTCTTAAAGGCCTGAAGATAAACAAGCAACCATCTAGCTGAGAAACAAGAAAACCCACATGGAGGAAGTACACTAGCTTGCCCCGACTCGATCGCTGAGGACGAAGTGAGTGCATAAGCATATGTGGGGAAGAAACCTGATGGTACCTGGCTGTCAAAAGATATAGAATCTGGGGTCCTATAGGCTGGAAGATAAACAAGGGGCCATCTAACTGAGAAACAACAAAGTCCACATGGAAAAAGCACATCAACCTGTGAGATCACAAGGCTGTGAAGGTATCAGGCATCAAAACCAAATATATATATATATATATATATATATATATATATATATATATATAATAACGTTGTGAATGAGGGGGAGTTCAGAGTAGGGACCCAGGGTCCACCTGTGGGAAATTGGATATACCCTTGCAGAAGGACTGTGGGGAGGAAACAAGCCAGTCAGGGTGCAGTGTAGCAATGATGAAATATAAAGTTTCCTCTAGTTCTTAAATGCTTCCTCCCCCCAACTATCATGATCCCAATTCTACATTACAACTCTGGCTGGACTGGAGGATGTATGCTGGTACATATAGGAACTGGAAATACAGTGAATCCAGGACAGATGAACCCCTTAAGGCCAGTGATGAGAGTGGCCATACCAGGAGGGTGGAGGGAAGATGGGGGAGAAAGGGGGAACAGATTACAAGGATCTACATATAATCTCCTCCCTGGGGGACAGACAGCGGAGAAATGGATGAAGGTAGATGTCAGATGGTGTAAGATACTAATATTAATTTATAAATTATCCAGGGTTCATGGGGGAGGGTGGAGTGGGGAAGAAGGGGAAAAATGAGGTGTTGATACCAAGGGCTCAAGTAGAAAGCAAATGTTTTGAGAATGATGATGGCAACATATGTACAAATGTGCATGACACAATTGATGCATGTATGGATTGTGATCAGAGTTGTATGAGCCCCTAATAAAATGATGTAAAAAAAAAAAAAGAATCCATTCCTCGCGACCTCACATCAGGGTATCGTTTATGCAGGAGGTACATTGGTCTTCCAGAATACACAGTCATAGGATAAGCATGACACTTCTTGGATGCAAATATTAATGATAATTATATTAAGTATTTATAAATTCAGAAAAGTATGGCTGCACTATTAATTGGACTTATAAAATAGTCAAGGATGTTATGGTTAAAAGACAAGACTATAAGGAGTATTTCATATTGTGAAAGGCTGTTTGAGCTAACACCCTTTCTGGAAATTCTGGACACTAGGGTCACCGATATGCCAAGTTCCAGCAGGGTCGGCTTGGGTGGACAGGTTTCAGTGGAGCTCCCAGATTAAGACAGACTTGGACGAAAGGTCTGGGATGGAAGAGATCATTGGTGAGCTCAATTGGCGACCACATCTTGACTGACTGGTGATCTTCAAAAAAGCCATTGAACCTCTCGGAGTAAATTTCCATAGCGTGAGTTGGGAACAATGACTCTCGGCTCAGCGTTCTTCATATTACCCTAAATATTAGATCTGTGCCTTGGAACAATTAAGTCCCATTAATTACTCGAGCAGAGCACAGAGATAGAAAGGGCATTTATTAGGAAGTAGGCAAATTGGAGCATCCAAAAGCATCAGAGGCTGTTCAATGGATACTCAGCTTATTTCAGTTCCCAAGAAACACTGATATTAATTTCTCTAATAATATTAATCATGTATTACTACAATTCTTAGACTACATGACGGGTCACAAAGAGCCATAAAACACAGAATTCTATACTCTATTATCTTGACATGATCTTTCCATTGCCCACTTATCAATTTTAAACAATGACCAGGAAAACAAGAGGGGCCAAAAAGACCTCAAAAAGAGTTCAAAGGTTAATTACCATTCCAAACTCTGGGTTGAACCCTTGGGAAGCAAAAGTATACCATGATAAAATATATGAAACACTAAGCAAAATTGATCACGCTGACACAAGACGGACTCGATCAAAATGGCCTCTATCTTGCTCACAAAAACCAGTTGCCCTGAAGGCAACTCTGCTTGTTGGTGACCCACCCTATGTGTGTCAGAATGGTAATTGTGCTTCACAGGTGTTGAAATGAAAAATAGCTGATTTTTCAAAGAGGAAGGGGGCAGCAGAGAGCATCAAGCAGGTTTTTCTTGCAGGGCGCCTCTGGTGGACTTCCGCACTGCAGTCTTCTGATTGGTAGAGAAGTGCATCAGTCATTTTCTATTTGCACCACCCAGGAACTCCAGATGTAACACATCTGGCCTCTAATCTGAGTTCTGCTACCAAGAGCACCACGGACTGCTGTTGTCCAGCTGCAATGCCAGAAGGCTGGGACTGAGGGGGCCCAAGTGGATGAACGTTGGAAGAGAAGCGCTGCCATCCCACAGCTAATCCCTCTGTTAGTTATGAGAACGTTTGTTCAAATTCCACAATCTTCCTTTCGATTGTAGGGTGCCTTTGCCTTTAAGAGAGAGCATTTTCTTTCACATTATTTTACACTTACGTCAGCTCATATCCAGAAAACACAGACAAATACTAAGAGGATAATGGGAATGTGTTGGAATCTTCTTTTTCAGGTACTTATTTAGCTACACATATGTTTATATTCCTGTAGTTTAAAAATAAGAATCAAAAGCTATGCAGTCACTGAACATTTTGCATACTATTCATGGCTTATTCCTAATTCTTTTTTTCTTTTAATCTTTTTGATGTTGCCTGCCTTTTTGTGATTGTCCTGAAAAGCTTATCTATATATTAAAATAGTGACTACCATCAATGTGATATAGTGAAATTATGCCTGGTTTATTATTGGCCTATTAATTTATTGGGTTTTTTCAATAAACACAATTGAAAATAAAACTATAATTATTTTGTAATTTATATAAACAAAGCATGTCACAGTGGGGAAAAATAGCAAAGATCAGTAAGCCAAAAAAAATGAGCGAGAGAGAGAGAGAGAGAGAGATAAAAGGAAGGAAGGATGAAAAATGAAAGGAAAAAGAAGAAAAGACAAAATGTTGGGCAAAAATGCTCACTTGAATTAACACCTCTCAAGCTAACTGTGATTGAGTCAATGCTGACTCATAGCAACCCTTTAGGGCAGCGTAGAGCTGTCCCTGTGAGTTTCTGAGCCTGTTAACTCCACAGGAATAGAAAGCCTTATCTCTCTCCTACAGAGCAGTTGGTGGTTTCAAACGGCTGACCTTACAGTTAGCAGCCCAACTTGTAACCACCATGCCATCAGGTCTCCCGATAATCATTATTACTATGAATCACTGGCATGTAGCTTTCCTGATACTTCTTCTACATAGACATATATTTTTTGAATTCTGTTTATCTCAAAAATATTGCCCATTATAACACATGCAAGTCAAACATTGCTGAAGATCTCCCAACAAGAGTTGTAGCAGTACATTGACAGGAAGCTACCAGTGCTTTAGGTTGGATTCAGAAGAGGACTTGGAACAGGGCTGGCATTGCTGCTCTCAGAGGAATCTTGGCTGAAAGCAGAATACCAGAATGATGCTTACTTGTGTTTCATTGACTATGCAGAAGCATTTGACTGTGTGGATCACAACAAGCTATGGATAGCCTTGAAAAGAATGGGAGTTCCAGAATATTTTATGGAAACTGTATGGATCAAGAGGCAGTTGTGTGAACAGAACAAGGGAATACTGCATGGTTGGAAGTCAAGAAAGATGTGTGTCAAGGTTGTAGCCTCTCACCATACTTATTCCATCTGTATGCTGAGCAGTTAATCGGAGAAGCTGGACTATGTGAAGAAGAGTGTGAGATCACGATTGGAGGAAGACTTCTTAACTGATGGCACAACCTTGCTTAGTCCAAGTGAAGACTTGAAGCATTTGTCAGTGAAGACCAAGTACTGAAGCCTTCAGCGTGAATTACAATGCGACATAAAGAAAACCACGGTCCTCACGACTGGAGCAATAGGTAACATCATGATAAATGGAGAGAAAAATTGAAGTTGTCGAGGATTTAATCTTGCTTGGAACCACAATCAATACTCCCGAAAGCAGCCGTTCAACTTTTATTGAATGAAAAAACACATTGCATTGGATAAATCTGCAGCACAAGATCACTTTAAAGTGTTGCAAAGCAAGGATGTTCCTTTGAGAACCAAGGGACACTCACCCAAGCCGTGGTATTTTCAATCACCTCAGAGTCATGTGAACGTTATCTAAGGAAGAACAAAGAAGCATCAATGCATTTGGATGATGGTTCTGATGAGGAATAGGCCAAGTACCGTGGACTGCCAGAAGAACAAACAGATCTCTCCTGGAAGAAGGACACCAGAATGCTCCTTACAGGCCAGGCTGGCGAGACTTCATCTCACATACTTTGGACAAGTTGTCAGGAGACACCAGTCCCTGGGGAAGGACATGATGCTTGGTAACGTGGGCGGGGCGGGGGTGTATCAGCAAAAAAGGAAAGGCCCTTGACTAGATGGACTGACCCAGTGACTGCAACAAGGGCCCAAGCATTGGGACAATGGAGAAGATGGTGCCGCACCGGGCAGTGTTCCCTTCTATGGTGCATAGTGTCTCTGTGAGTTGGAACCCGCAGCGACCATCTGAGACCACTAAGGTGTCAGTAAAATGCAGTTGCTCTTCTGGGATTTTTTTGTTCTCTCTCTCTCCCCCCCACTGGTTTTACTTTCTATCTAACTCTTGTACAAAATGCCGTGGGGTTTGTTTTGTATGTGTGTGTGTGTGTCTTGTTTTTTATTTTTGTATTTTATCTTGATAGACGATATATATGTTTATTGAATATTCAGTAATTGCATTTTCTTCTTTCTAAATGTTAACAAACGTCTAGAGAAGATGAAAATATGAATAGGCTGCATCCTTCTTTCCTTCCCTTGACATAATCTGGAATTTGAGACTATTACTTGATAGTATTCGTGTGGTTAGTATTTAACCAACTATTTAGTTACTGGTACCTTCATATTATTATACAGCTCCTCTGTCAGGAGCTTCCAATGCTTTCAGGATGTTATGCCTCGATAGAATCCATAGCCTGTCCTCTTTGACCATTATAGTTGTGCTGGTAAATAGCAGAGGAAATACTGTTCGTGGAATTTTCCATATGCTTCCTCTCCCTCTGCGACCCAAGTTGACCCTAGTGACTTCTTGCCGTTAAAACTGAACCAAAGATGACACATTGCTATTCGCTAATGTAGTTTATTTTAGGATCCTACGACTTTTTCACAATGCATTATGTCCTATCTTCCCTCTTACAATATCGTGCAGAATTATATTTCGGCTCCGGCCGTGCCTTGTTCCGCCTACTCATCTCTCCCTCTTTCCCGGAACTCCTGGTCCCCACCAGTCTTTTTGTTGCCTCTCTGTACATAGGCATATTTATGTAAGTTAGATGTATTAATGCTCATGTTTCAAAGTGCATGTACATTGCCACTCTTAAAGAAAAATTTTTTTAAAGCCCAGCCTACACATTTCTCGGTTCCTTGTTTTGATCTCACATGCAGTTAGCTGAAGAAATGGCAGAGAGCCACGCTCCTCTTCCTGTCAACCTCCGCGCATGAAAGGCGGGCGCGTGCCTTCCCTCTTCTCACCAGCACTTGCTGAGCCCTCATCATCTGGAGACGCTGCTGCTCGAGAGAACTTTCTCCTGTTTTGGCCTCGTTCAGTTGTGCCCCTCAGCAACACGCTGAGATTCCGCGGCACGCTGATGCGAACTCTACAGTGCACAATTCCTTTTTCTTCTTTATCCTCTTGCCTGGAGTTCAGGAAAATATTTGCGTGTCTCTTCTACTTTAGGACTTTCCCATTCCCAGTATCAAATCTACTGTCGTCGCATTCATTGTGGCTTTTATTTTATTTATTCAATGGATCTGAGTCATATATGTGTATATGTTGGTGCAGACCTATTTGTGTGCGCACACAGACACATTCACTGTCACCGAATTGATTTTAACTCATAACAACCCAATCGGTCAGGGCAGAGCTGCCCCTTTGGGTTTCCGGGTCTGTAAGTCCTTCTGGGAGTAACATGACTCATCTTTCTCCAGGGTGGGTGGTTTCCACCTCCTGGTCTTTGGGCTCGGAGCCCATCTCCCAACCCCAACACCATCAGGGCTCTACCTGTTAGAAGGCCGTAGCTGCTTGTTTGGGATTCATACCAACCAAGGCATTTAAGGCACATTGATAACATAATCAAAGCCAGGCATTGTTCTCCCCCATGTTTCTGGAGCTAAATTTGTGTCAGCGCCGCTCCTTTTATGAATTTGACGCACAGGAAAGTGAAGCATATTCCAAGGTACGTTTTTTCCCCCCAATTTTTCAACTTATAAAATAAAATTTCTTTAGCTGTTAACTCAAAATGGAAAAAAAACACTTTGTATTTTTCTAAGACTTGTGACTTATCTTTTCAGAAGCACGTGTCCAAAGCTTAGAATTGACTTAGAGTAGAGTCGATATTAGAATAGGCTTGTGAGCCATTTGTGTGAGTCCTTGTTATTAATACTTCAGGTTCAGGTAAGTGTAATTCTTAAGATAAAGACACGCTGGTTGTATGAGCCCCTAATAAAATGTTAATTAAAAAAAAGACACGCTGTTGGTTGAATAGTCCTCAATTCAGGGCAGCGGGGAAGCGAGTCTCATAGACAATCTCAGCAATGAACGTTGTCCTTGTCATCAATACCTGTCATTGCTGATGCTGATCACACTTTCAAAAGCCCCTCCTCTCCTTAGTGCTGCCCAATGGCCTTTCTTCCTTCCACACATTCCTGGCAGACAACACCAATGATTGGAGTGGGTTTTTTTTAGCTACATACAGTTAACATACTTGACCAAAAAAAATGTAATACCCAGTTAAATTTGAATAAATTACAAATAATTTTTAGCATAATCGTATGTCACCTGCAATGTTTGAGGTATAACTTACACTCCAACAGCATGCGTGGTTTATCTGGATAAATGTATTTGGTTATCCTTTATTTTCCCTGGAACCTTTACTGCTCACCCAATTCATCCCGGCACAGCCAGGCAGTCCGACTACATCAGTGCAGTTCATGTGAGAGTTCATTTGTATCGCACGCTCCATAATGAACACTGGTGTGGTCCAAATCCTGCACTCAGTGCTGCGCTTGTCTCCACCTTAGCTTCTCTGAGGTTGGGATGCTGACCTCCACCACTCCCATAAATGGGTCATCCTTCACACCAGTCTGCAGTCGGGGCTCATCTGGCAACCTCTCCCACAGCCTCTTCAACTTTTCTGGAAAGCCAATTGGTCCATTCCCTAGTCTTGAATGGCCATCCTTATTTCCAAGTAGAATTAGGAAAAGGAATATTAGATGACTCTACTGTTGTCATTTCGCTACCAAACCTGGGAGTCCAACATCATTTTCTTGATTTGAAGCAAATGAATTCTTCCAAAGTGGTCCCATTACAATAATATTGGATGTTCATCGTGATACTTAGCCACGGGATGAACAATACTTTTAGAAATTAACTGTGGTGGTCATAATACAGAGGATTTATGATGAGCAATCCTGAATGCAAGGAGGCTTGGTGGTGCAACAGTTAAGCACTCAACTGCTGACTAAACATTGGTGGTCCCAACCGCCCCCTGCCCCCACCCCACAGTCCATGGGAGACAGACGTACTGATCTGTCCTGCAAAAATAACAGCCTAGAAAACCCAAGGGGCCAATGATTGTAAAAAAAAGTCAAGGAAAGGTTTTTCACGCTAAAAGACATATCTGTGGATGGTTGCCAAGGGTAGAAGGGAGAAGAAAAGGTGAAAGGATGTTCACATAGAATAAGAGGGGGGACAGGAGGGCAGAGTTTACAGAAGTAGACTAATTGGTCTTTCTCCCAAGGGGCGGCTGGAGCGTTCAACTGTGCACCTTTCCATTAGCACAGTTCCCTCTCTCTGGTCTAATGCCTCTGAACACAACTCTTCCCCAGAGTCCAATTCATCGTGGTGGCCGGGAGGAAGTGCCTGCACACAGATCAGAAAGGTCTCTCTGGTCAGATTCACTCCATGCAAGGCACCGGACACAGACCACTTCGACAACGACACCTCACAGCCATGAAGAAATCCTGCTTGCTTGACCTTGTTCAAGAGTTTGTCCAATACTCCCTGAAATTCAGGCTTGTTATGACTCTCCTTATTCCAATGTTTTTCAATAGCCACAGCACCATCACGCATCCTTTAAAGGAACAAAAATGAAACTTTGGACATTTTACCTTCAGATAATCTCTTATTTCAATACACATCTATAGTAAATTCCCAATAACGACAATCCAGGGAGAATGAACGTCGAATCATTTAGGCATCCCCGGAAAATGCTCTTCCACTATTCCTGCCTTCTCCCCTTTGAATCGCTTCCTCCCCGTGATGACGTAGGCCAGAGGGGCAACATTCCATGTCATCAAATCAGAGTCCATCCTCATGTTGTCATGCACACATCATTCATATGTGCCCCATTGCTGCAATCATGCACATGCCACTCATACATGCCCTCTTTGCTTTCACCATGGAGATTATGAGAGGGTGTTTCTTTGGAAAATTCTATTTGCTTTCCAACATTTATGGTTATTTCATGCTAGAAACATTAGCTCTTGGGTGAGGAGTCGTGATTCCTTGTATAGTTTTCAGTTTCTACTGATGAGACTCCAAATCCAATGTAAAATTTTAAATTTGAGTTTTTGCTTGTTCTGAAGCTATGCTCTTAATAACTTCCTACTGTTCCTATGTTAGGAAGGTTACTTTTCTTTGGGGCATCAAAAATAGCTTTTATTTATTTGAAAATTTTTGTCTCATCTGTATTCAAAGTGAAAATCAAATAACACAAACTGGTGTCAATATTTGCGAAGCTTCTATAATTGCATACTGTGAGATAGACAGAGGTACGATCAAACTCACTGCTATCCTGTTGCTTCTGACTCATAGCCCCCCGACAGCACAGAATAGAACTGTCACTGTGGGTTCAGAGATGACCACTCTTTACAGGAGTGATATGACTATAACTCCAAATGACAATCTGTGATCACTAAAATCAAACAACTCAGGAAATCGTATTTACTTTATGGGAGTATAAACCTCACAACCTCCCACGGAGGTTCAAACTGCTGGGATTCAAACTGCTGACCTTGTGCATAGCCTACTGTGCCACCAGGGCTCCTTAGGACTGT
This sequence comes from Tenrec ecaudatus, assembly GCF_050624435.1. Lineage (NCBI taxonomy): Eukaryota > Metazoa > Chordata > Mammalia > Afrosoricida > Tenrecidae > Tenrec > Tenrec ecaudatus. The sequence goes on along the minus strand of NC_134530.1, from coordinate 303,553,291 downwards.
CACAGTAGCACACAACACAAATATAAATGTGGCCATATGAACGAATCCTAACGATAGCTCATTTTATTTATTGAGTCGTGTACTGAAGCCCTTTATTTTAATTCTTTTTTTGTTCTAAAAGCCAGCTATAAAGTAAATTCTGACATCATGTCTGATTTGAAGATGAAGAAATTGAAGTGCAAATAATCAAACAACTGGCCCAAGTTGTAGCGAAGCCAGGAATTAAAATCCGGAAATCACAATGTATTAAGTGCTGTACAGTGACTAGTATTTTTCACCTAACAATACGCATGGGCACCAATACAGGACGCCATCATACAGGTGTACCACGCTTTGCAGAAGCAATCTCTGCATGGTGGTGTTTTCTTTGCTTTCTCATTTTGGCCTGGCCACAACAATACTCTGAAGAAGTCCCTTGTAATATGTTGCTAATTTTCCAAAGCGCTTATTTGCAATATACGCTTCGAAGTGGAATCTGAGAGTTCAATACATTTTCTATGCACTGTCAAAGTGCACTTTCTAGAGAGTTAACTCAGTCCAGGCTCCTACAGAAAGCGCACTACAATAGCTGCTCGCTGTACTTTCTCCATTTCGGGAGAACATCCTTAAACCCTCACATTCCAGGGACTTGGAAGGCAGAACAATATCTTCCCTCCAGAGAATCATCACTGTGGTTTCCCTAGCGCCTGCCTGCTTAAACCCTCGCTCTGGATGAAGGCTACTGCACACAGCTCTTCCCCAGGGTCAAGTTCCTTGTGGTGGCCAGTAGGCAGTGCTCACACACAGATCTGAAAGCTCTCTGAGGTCAGATCACTCCGCGCGCAAGGCATTGCACACAAACCACTGGGACGACACATCACAACCATGAAGACAGTCTGCTTGCTTGACCCTCGTGCAAGGGTTTGTCCAACAATCCCTGAAACTCAGGCTCGTGGTGATTCTTCTTATTCTAATGTCCTCAGGAGAGCCACGTGAGCCACATCCAGATATCCCTCAGATCTGCAGTTTCACACACCCTGCCAGCAGCTCCTCTTCATGTTCTAGGATCCATTCAGGTTGCCTTTTTGAGTATTTAGTCGGAAATATATGTCATCCGACCTTAATCTCCCACCTGCTTATCTATCCCCCGGTTCCATAGAGCATGCCAGTTATGAAAACATAATCGACTGCTCTCCCCATTCCACCACCATTTTTCACCTCTCTTCAATTATCAAATATTTCTTACTGACAAGGTGGCTAAAATATTTGTAATTGCAAGCCCGAGGCAGGTAAGGTTCCCATCGCTGTTGTTGTTTTCCTACTAGAGAAAGCCCTGTTGATTTTTCTGCTATTGATTTCATGTATGAAACTACCATATGGCTAATGTAGGAGAACATTTAATGTAGGAACTTTTGTGATTCCAATATAGTTTGGTTGCTAACACCTTGAAAAGCAGGATTTTAAATGGAAAGATTAAAAAATGTTATTACAAAAAAAAGAAAAACGCCACCAAAACATCTATCTGTACATATAAAATATCACAATATAAATCTGGGGGAAAGTACAACCAAAATGATCCTGAAAAGGTGTGATCCTTAGAGAAGAAGAGTTCTTTTATGTATAATAATCAAAGCTGATCACATGTCTAGCAAGAACATCCCCCAGAAAGATGAGATTTTCTACTCTCTTAAAGAGTTACAGTCTCTGAAACCCACAGGAGCAGTTCAAGTCTGTCTCATAGGGTCACGATGATTTGAAATTGACTAGCTGGAAGAGTGTTTCACTTTTTTGCCTGAGCCAGAATATGAAATACCTTTTGTCCAGTAATAAAGCAAACCCAATGCTATCAAATCAGTTCTGACTCACAGCACCCCTATAAATAGAGTAGAACTGCCCCTGTGGGTTTAAGAAACTATAACTCGTTCCAAGAATAGAATGCCTCACATTTATCCCAAAGGGTGGCTGGTGGTTTCAAACTGCTGACCTTGTGTTTAGCAGCCCAATGCATAATGTCACCACTATGCCACCCGGGCTCCTGTTTATGCAACTGGAAATTATTGGAAACAGCCAAAAAGTAGGTATGCAAAGTTCATTCTCACATTACTTATACCAACAAAAAAATTTTACAGCCAACGATGCAATAAAGCAGGGTAACGATATGTTCACTATACATATGCTGGGAATATAAATATTGAGTGGTACAAAGGGCTAACATATGCAGCTGTTAACAGAAAGGCTGGTGGTTCAAGTCCACCCAGAGGCACCTAAGAGAAAGGCTTGGCCATGTATTTTCAATGCACCAGCTGGCACAGTTCTACGGACACAGCTGGGGCCACTAGGAGTCAGAAGCTCCTGGGGATGGACATCCAGTGGCTGGGACTGCGTGATAAATGGAAGCAAAATTAAGTAACCTCTCAGGTGATTGTTTTCTCTAACGGCAAGGTAAGCCATTTGTTCTTGATTCTTGTGCATTTCATTTTTCGCAGTTGCAGACGAGGTCTCCTCACTTGGACAGGGGCCCAGGTGGCCCAGTGAGTAAGCCTTGACTGTGAGCTGCTCCAGTGAAGCACCACACCCTCGGGACTACTTTGGGGCATGTCAGCTCTGGCAGTTAGAGTCACTGTAAGAGGGAGTCAGCTCATGGCACACAATCACAATGAGCACATCATTTTCATAACTGAAAACATTTAAAATTAACGATCATTTCCATAGAAGAAAATGTACCATTCTAAGAGTAGAATTTGGCAAATAATAATCTCATGTAACCCTCAGGTTATCTTCAAAGCAATCAAGAATCTTTATAGCAAAGCGTCTCCACTTCCACCACTGTATATTTTAAGGAATTGCTTCGTCTTGTCCAAATTGTCAAATATCTTGGCATAAAGTTATTCACAATAGTTTTTCTTTATCTTTTAATGTTCTTAGGATCCAAGTGACCGCCTTGAAGGTCCACAGTGACTTCAGATATTGATCGTTCGTGTCTTCTCTCTTACTTTTCTTAATCTTTCCAGACAAAGATTGATCCGCGTTCTTGTTATTTTAATGAACGCACTTTGATGTCATTAGGTTTTTCTGTTTTGTTGATGTGTGTTCTGTTTATTTAAGTGTTCTTTTTAATATCCCTTGGCATCGTGTACTTAGTGTCTCTTCCTTTTCTATGACCTCAAGGTCCAATCATTGATTTCAAGCGTCTTTTGCTTTTCAGTGTAAGCATTTCAAGTTACACATCGCTCTCCAGATGCTGTTCGAGATGCATCTCACAAATTTTATTATGTCATTGTCATTCAGTTCAAAGGTTCCCATGCTATACTTTCTTTTGATTTCTTCATTGGATCGCATATTAGTTAGAGGACTGAAAATATTTCCAAATATTTGGGGATTTTCTAGATGTTTTATGGTTATTGCTGTCTAATTTTATTGTGATCAGAGAGCACACTCTGTAAGAGTTTGAACTTTTACATTTTATCAACACATATAAGGATAGGTAAAAATATATACATTGTTCCAGCTCATACATGCACACACACACACACACACACACACACAGTCTTATTGCAAATAAAATGTGTTTAAACAAATCACATAGTATTGCTGGGTGTCAAATAAATGCTCCAATCAAAGTAAGGGCTTCCAAAGGGACCTGTGGGCCAGTGAAATTCAAAGCTGAGAGGTCAGCTCAGTGAAGTCTTGTATCTAATATGGGGATTCCCAAGGAAGAAATTTGAGGGTTTTTTTTTTTCTGAAAGGACACAGAATGATCACGGGACTTTATTGGAAAGATGTGTGAAGAAAAGTGAAAACGTAATTGGTGAGAAAAAGTCCAGGAAATTGTGGTGTCCCTTTCCATCATGGACCTGCTCATTCGTTGAAGGTGGGAAGCGCGGTTCTAGGGAATTTGGGGATTTCATTAGAAAAACTTTCCCCTGGGAACCCTAGAGCTTGGATCCTGGAGCTTCAGATTTCTTTTTTGTTCCCCAAACTCAAAGAACATTTAAAAGGAAGAGGCTTTGAGTTACTCAGTGATGTTAAAAATATCATGTAACTTGAAGAGACTAGACTTCTTCAAGAAAGGGTTAGACTAGAGAGGTGGGAATGCTGTCCCCAGAGAAGCATAGACCTAGATGGAAAAATAAGTCCCACAAGAGCCAAAACATGACCTTGAGTCTATCCCACCTGAATTTTGAGACTATCTCAAGGACAGATTGAACCCTAATGCTAGACGAACTTATGTGCTGTGGGATGAAATCAAGGACTTCATACATGAGGGAAACAAAAGGTCATTGAAAGGGCAGGAAAAAGCACAAGATAATTATGGATGTCCAAAGAGACTCTGAAAGTTGCTCTTAATCCCAGAGTAACCTAAAGTACATGGAAGAAAGGATTAAGTGAAACAACGGAACAGCAAATTGCAAAGGGCAGCTCGAGAAGACAAAGTAAAATATTATCATGAAATGTGCCAAGACCTAGAGTTAAAAAAATCAAAAACACTCGCAGCATATCTTAAAAATGGAATAACTATTCATTATTATAGTTATAATTATTTATAAAGAAACTATTCGAAGCTTTAGTTTCAATATTGAAAAATTCCATGGACAAAATATTGAATGGTGCAAGAAGCATCAAAAGAAAATAGAAAAATTGCACAGTCGCTGTAGCAAAGAACAGTTAACATCCCACTATTTCAAGAGGTGTCATATGAAAAAGAACAACAGTACTGAAAGAAGTCAAAACTCTGTAAGCAGCAGCCAAAAACAAGGGTCCAGAATTGCTGAAATACCAATTGAAATAGTTCAATAATTTGCTGAGTCACTGAGAGCACTCTCTCATTTGTGGAGGGAAACTTTGAGGAGAGCTACTTGGCCAGCTGACTGGAAGAGAGCCATATTTGTACCCATTTTCAAGAACAGTAACCAAACAGAGTGCTCAAATTTTAGCACAATATCATTGATATTGCAAGTAAAATGACGCTGAATATCCTCCAACAAAGAATGTAAACGTACATGAGAAGGAATGTCCAGAACTTCAGGCTAGATTCAGAAGAGGACATGGAACAACAGATTTCGTCGCTGATGTCAAGTGGATTTAGGCTGAAAGCTAATACCAGAAAGATCGTGACTTTGTGTTTCATTGTCTATGCCAAGACATTTGACTGTGCAAGTGATAACAAACTGTGGATCGCCTTGAGAAGAGTGGGAATTCTAGAACACTTTACTGTGCTTATTCAGAACTCATCCATGGATCAAGAGGAAGTTGTGGGAATGGAAGAAGGGAATATTGCATGGTTTAAAGTCAAAAAGGTGTGCACCAGGGTTGTGTCCTCTCACCATACCTATTAAATTTGCTTTCTGAGCAAATAATCAGAGAAGCGGAATCATATGAAAAGAATGTGGCATCAGGATTGGAGTGAGACTTATTAACAGGACACACAACTTTGCTGGCTGAAAGTGAGGAGGACCTGAAGCACTTGCTGAGGAAGATCAAGGATTGCAGCCTTCAGTGTGGATTAAAACTCAAAGGAAAGAAAACCAATATGCTCACAACTGGAACAATGGGACAATGCATCATGATTAATGAAGAAAAGATTGAAGTTGTCAAAGATTCTGTCTTGCTTAGGCATGAGAATTATGCTCACGGAAACAACCTTGGAGGGATCCAAAGGCAAATTAGCAACACAAGGCCTCTTTAAAATGTTGAAAATCAAGGATGTTACTTTGAGGATTAAGCTGTACCGGACTCAAGCCATGGTATTTTCCATCACCTCATATGCATGTGAAAGTTGGACACTGAATAAGGAAGTTTGAAAAAGAATGAATGCATTTGAAGATGGTGCTGGCAAGAATATTGACAGCACCACGGACTGCCAAGAGAACAAACAAATCTGTTTGGAATCTGTAGAAAATGTGTTGCCAAGGAAGGCAGGGTTTTGGCTCATGTACTTTGAACATGTTCCCAGAAGAGACCAGTCCCTGGAAAAGGACATTGTTCTCGGTAAAGCAGAGGGACAGAAAGAACAAGAAAGTCTCTGGACAAGAAAGACTGATACCAGTTGCTGCAACAGTGGGCTCACACATAGGAACAATGGTGAGGTTGGGGCAGAGTTTCATTCTGTTGTGTACAAAGGGCAGCTATGGGCCAGAATGAACTTGAAGCCAACAACAACAGTTGGAGGATATGCCAATAAACAATAGGTTGACAATTTTTAATAGGTTAACATTTTGATAGCTTTATTAAATAACACTGTCCGTGATTTTGTAGCAATACTTTTTGACTTACATTCATACATGTTATTCTATGTTAATGAATGTCTGAGTGCTTGAAAAGACTGTGCGTTCTACAGATTTAGGGCAGGCAGAGTGCCATGTTCTATGCAGGTCAAATCAGGTCAAGTTACTTGATTATTTGATTGTGCTGAAAATTATATTTTAAATGTACACATAACTCATAGCTACTGGTCAGAACATTTTGCTACTTCTCTGTATTTGTCACTGATGAATATGTCCGCATCAATGGTTAATAATAGCAAAGACAAATACTCAGTGAGGAACCTTTTAAGTTGTAAAGTTTACAGAGACATCCCTTTCTAATTCAAGTGATAGGCTGATAACATTTTTACTGGGAGTTACAAGTACACTCTGGTTCTGTGTGTGAATACTTGCTTCCTGTGTCAAGGCAACAATGGAAAACAAAGGAGGAACCACAAACTAACCAAAAAAGAAAATCTTTAATAAGAAGACAACATGAAAACTTACTTGAATTAAACAGAGTTAATGTTGTTTAAAAGTCAAGCAAGGGGACAATTCAGTAACCGATCTTAAATAAACTCTATAATTTGATTTTTCTATCATTTCAAGAAATAAATTTTTCTATAATTCAAAGATTTAAAATGTTAGTTGGAACCTGATGGATGTCTAGCCGAAGACATCCTAGGGTATTCTAGGCAGATTGAACAGAAAGCTTTCCAAAACCTCACACGGAAAAAACTGCAATTATCCAAATTTCCAAAATTACTTAGAAGAATCAACTCTAATTTGTCTGTCAAGTTCACAATGGACCCAGTGTTGAACATGAAAACAGGTGCCCTGAGACTTTGAGATTGGAAGGAAATGATCGTGAAGCTCAGCTATTCCTCTAACTAGAAAAAAGAAACATGAATAAGTCATTTAACTTCTTTGAGCCTCCATTTCTTCACCTATGAAATGGCTATGTTAGTACTCCCTTTCAAAAGCTGTATCAATGATTTAATATGATGCGAACTCACTGTCTAGAGCAGCACCTGGTGCAGATGAAGAAATCAAAAATCACTTAATATTTATTCATCGATGTTGGTCAGCTACACGCTGTAGACTAGAGCTAATGGGCTATATTAAAAAGCATTTCCCATAAGAATTCCTAGCTCCCTCTTTGCAGCTGTAGTCAGCAGATTTTCATTTTTGTTCTTCCATATAATTCTTTAGAAACCCACTAAGAAGTTATGTAATTTATCTGAGCCTTGGTCTCTTCTGTAAACTTAAGTCACTAAACACCCTCTAGCCACATCCTGCTCTTAACATTAGGATCCTAGAGAGGAGCTATTTTTCATAAGATCGCATGCTATTTAGAGGCTACCTGGAGTATTTTGTTCAGATTTGGACACCTCTCTAACAGAAAGATGTTAATAAACAGGAATGCATATAATATACCATTGCCAGAATGCTGAGCATCTAGAAGCCACAGGAGGAACGCCGTGGTGTCATGGGTTACATGTTCCACTGCAAACCACAAGGACATCAGCCACTCTGTAGGAGAAAGATGAGTCTTTCTACTCCAGTGAAGAGATAGTCTGGGGAACCACAGGGTCAATTCTACTCTGTCCTGTAGGGTTGCTATGAGTCAGAATTCTCTGGATGGCAGTGAGGGAGAAGCCAAAGGATATGAGGAATGGTTAAACAAACAGGTGTGGCTAACCTGGGAAACAATGCGGCCATGATCGTACTGGAGAGCCCAGGTGGTGAAGTGGCTGGAACACTCAGCTGCTAAACAGAAGGCTGGAGTCCACACAGATGGAACTCAGGAGGAAGTGGGACAACCTGCTTTCCCTCCATGTGGAAAGCGAATGGCCTTTAACTCAAACCCACCTGCAGCCATTAGATTTACGGCTGGTGAAAAGTAGCCCAAAGGCATAGAACTGGCAGATGTTACACCTTGGTTCACATCTCTTCCCTTGAGGGTACCAAATGAATTGTGACCCCAAACTACCTACTCTTTCAATGCCTTCCTTGCTTCATTAGAATATATATATATATATGTATATATATATATGTAGTAGTCGTCACTCTGCTGTTGTGAATCAATGTTATTGGAAGAGTTGCTAATCCCCATTGTTTGTACAGATAGTGTCCAGTCACATAAGAGTTCAATCTATCCAAGTCAATAGCTCAGGTATTGTGGTTCATAGCTGGCCTGTATTCATACAATTTCCTTTTCTCAACTGGGTTTGAAAATCTATACCACGGGCTACATTAATGACACTATCCGTGCACAGACTTGTTAAGCATTGAGCTGCTAACTGCAGGGTCAGAAGTTTGAAACTGCCAGGCAGATTCACAGGAGATAGATGAGACTTTTTACTCTTATGAAGATTTCCAATCTCAGAGAATTACAGGGGTAGGTCTACCCTACTCTATTGGGTATCCTTGAGTCAGCATTGGAAGCGATGCCCCAGGGAGATGATTGAGAATGTTCTCTAACATAAAATGATAGTGATACTGTGTTAGTCTAGGTACTTTAGGGAAACAAAGCCACAGAGACTCATATGTGTAAGAGAGAGTTTAGCATGTCAAGAAAACATCCCAAACCAGTGTTTCCCAAACTCACAAGTCCAACATTAACCCATATCCTCCTCCTTCTAACAAAACACACACTATGACACTGACTGAAGTGAATGTGTAAACATCTCAGCGCTGGCAGGGGTCTCTACACAGTTGCTCTAGCACCCAGGGCTGCATCAGGGTAGGTCCATGTAGCTTCTCCTTGGGGATGTCTTGCAGGAAGTGAACCTTGTCAGCTGAAGCAGGAAACTGGTTAAGTCAGCTGCACCCTGGTCAAACCATCACAAAGCAAGAAACCCGAGAACTAGGAAGGCGAGGCTCACGGAGCCATTTATCTCTCCGCCATTCAATTTACCCCACATGTGTTTATCGGCCAGGTTGGCACAATAAGCTAACTAACTCAGATACCTTTAAGGTGAACCAGAGACATATAAATGCTTGATGAGTTTGGGCCTTGCACTTAATAAATCTAAACCCAATCTCAGAATAATTAGTTCTTATGACAGGGCCCTACTTGATGCTCACCCTCATGAAGAGATCACTGAAGCAAAGTGTGGTGAAGAAACTAGATGGTGCCTAGCTATCAGAAAGAATAGCACCTAAGGTCTTAAAAGTTTGTTTTCAAACAAGCAGCATTCTAAGTGAGGTGTCAACTAAGTCCACATGGATAAAGCACACCGTGTGATCCAAGGATTGTAAAGAATACAATCCAAATCTAAAGTAAGGAATGGTTTTAGAGCTTAAATTGTGAATATCTGGTTTGCAGAAGGCTGTGACAGTGGAAGCCCAAAATCCACATCCAGGCTCCACACGTGGATTAACCCTCCCTCTCATAAATTCCCTCTGATCAGAGTTGAAGGCCAGGAATAGCCTGTTATCACAGAACATTGAAAAATTTATTATGGCAGACCTAGGTCAAAACCTTATCTCCCTTTTGACCTATTTTAAAGCTGTTTCAGTTTTGAAATAGTGAAGGGGATTAAGTCTCTGGTGAATCCCCTCGGACCATGAGCCAGGGATGCGAATAGTCTTGCTCTCTTGCAGAATGCATTGGAAAGTGGATTGTTGTAGACACGGTTAGGTTAAAATTGAGCACCTTATCCTTTGGTTTCCCTGTGATCCATTGACATTTGTTCTAGTTCTTCATATTTTCTGATTTCTTTTCTACTGAAGGTTTTATCTAGTTTACTTTGTTATTTTGGCTTTTTAAACATGTTTTTTTTCTGTAAAGGTACCTATCTACAGAGACCAATCTGAATTTATGGGTCCATGGCGCCATGGCGGGGGAGTGCGGAGATATAATGATGAACACAAGAACAAAGAAAATGATCTAACACTGAGTATGGTGATCATTGTGGAACTCTTACTGATGGGATTAAACTCTTGAATTGTATGATATGTGGACTATCTGCCAATAAAACTTTAATAAATCAGCCATTGAAAACCTTATGGAGCATAGGTCTACACTAACATATATAGATCACCACGATTAGAAGACATCATTGTGACATCTGGTTTTCTTTGGATTTTTTTTTTTTGCACAAGTTGGAGGGGCTCCAGAAGGTAACATTGGAATCAAGCAGCAACAATACTAGATGAGATACCAGATTGCTAGAATGTGCATTCTTCCATCTACATATGAAACAAGCGGCTTTCTAAATAAGTGAGTTCCCCATGATTGGAAGGGTTCAAACAGAGGTCAGATTATCATTTAATGATGATTCTGTTGGCAATTCTTGCAGTGGAGTAGTATATTTGTCTAACGTACCTCCACAACGCCCTCCTTGCTCTGAAATTCTGCAATTTTGTAGAAAGCTTATAAGAATTCAGTAGAACTTTTGAAAAGTTACATCATAAGTTAGCATCATATGCAAATCTCACAGCACCCAAAGCCAAAATTGCCTAAGAATATCCATCATTTTATCACGAATTGAAATACCAAAATAAAAGAAGAATAAAATTTACTTTTTGTGTGTATGATATCAGTAAGTGAAAAATGGATTTTTTTTCCTCAAGCAGCCCCATCTTCCATCACCTTTTTGGGTTCCAGAATAAAATAGAAATAAAAATCTAAAACAACTCAAAGAAAGCACTATTCTTTTCCCTCCACACTAAATTAACCATGTCCCGTGGGTCCAAGGTCAGAAGGAAATTGGTCTCTGACTAGAGGCAGCACGACTACAAATAAGACCTTTAAACTATGAAGAATAAGTTAAAAAGAAAATCCATTGCCATTGCTTTACTCTGACTCCAGGTGACTCCGTGCACACAGACAAGAACTACGCTCTACGGTTTTCCTTCCACCTTGGTTGATTTCAGCAGGCAGCCATTGCGAGAGCAGTCTGGTTAGCAATCACTTAACTGATTGGACCAACCGGACACGTATTTACTAGCATCACATGTGTCGAGCACACCCAAACTTTTCACTGTGAAGACTCACTTTTCTCATCAACTCTGTTTGAAATGTTGTACTAACACAGCTTCAGGTACTAAATAATACTTGTATCGTGTACTATTCATCAAAGATCTTTAGAAGAAATGGTTCTAATTGGTGTGAAGGAACCACATGAACCGATGTCATTTTGCCTGCAGATATGCTTAATTATCATGCTGCCTGCTGCCCCAAATTATTCATCCCTCCCTGTACCAATACCTATTGCCAAGTGTTCTTAGAGTTCCTTCTACAAAAATGGATTATTTGTCCATATATCTGACTTGCTATGACCTTGGAGAATGAGGTAGAAGTGACAGTGGGCTAGTTCTGAGCTTTGGTTGTAATAGATTTTGCAAGTGTGTGCTAGACAGGGTTCTCTAGAGAAACAAAACCAGGGTACTTACAATGATAGATATAGATATAGATATAGGTATAGGTATAGAGACAGAGGTATACAGCCTGAAGGAATATAACAGCTAAATATTCTACACAGCAGTACAGAGCACTCATTTCAGCTCGCTTCCATGAGGTCCTTCAACTCACGAGGGCTGCTGGGTCCAAGGCCAAGGAAGCAATCAGCCGAGTCTTCCGTAGAGCAGTGCAGGCAGTCCAGCCACAGGCAGAAAACAGCAGGGCAGGTTACCAACAGTCAGCCAGATGATAGGATCCAACAATCCCAAACTCAAGCGATGTACATACACCAGCAGTGTGACGAAGCAGGTCTCGAAGAAACCTCAAGCTCTAGTGACACGATCCATGGGTTAGGAGTTCCACAGGTAGTGTAGCTCGCAAGTTGAAGCAGAGGACTAGCCAAGGTTCAATCACCAGAGAGCAAGAGAGAGAGAGAGGTAGGGCTGGCTAAGTCATTTATCTCTGCCCTCCAATCAAACTGCAACTTTATTAATCCCACGTGTTCTTATTGGCCAGGTTGGCACAATAAACCAACCACTCACCAATAGTCTTCTTGCTCTCTGTCCCTCTACCAGCACCAAGAGGACAAGCCAAGGCTTGGTGACCAGAGAGGCATGGCGAACAGGGTGGAGTTGTCCATCGTCTCAGCCACGGCCAGTCTAGATCAGCTAACCCCAGCTATGCAAGTGAAGGCACAGGTAATATCAGGCTAATCCGAAGTGAACCCTACAGAATAGATACTTATGGCTGTCAGATTACAAAGTCGTTGGCTAGTTGTCATCGTGGCAATAACTAACTCATGCCATGCCCTTGAGAGCTTTCCAGCAGGTGATGTGCCAGAGCCACCACACGTTTGAACTCGTTGAAGATCATCTGCAACCCCCTTTACTTTCTTGAGGATCACCAGACCCTTGGATAACTCAGAGTCTCAAAAATCAATCTCTGAGTGAAATCCATATGGCCAATAGACGTGGTCTTAATATAAATGTGTGGGTATAGCTATATAGATCTATTGGTCTGCAGGCATGTGTATGTTACATATAAAAATTCATTCGAATAAAAGTGTGAGCCTTCTTAAATGACCTTAGAATATTTTTTAAACGGTCACACACTTGCCTTCAAAGAAAAGTATACGACATCCTAAGAAATAAAATTATACAAGCTACATATTTCCATTTTGTTACATGAATGCCAGAAAGTCATAGTGACCCGAGGGCAGAGTAACTTCTCCGTAGGCTTCCCAAGATTGTGAAATACTTGTTGGCTTGAACATAGCAGAAAGTCTCATCTTCCTGAGGAGAGGCTCATGGATTCCAGTGCTGACTCTGCCCTATGCCAGCAGGGATCCTCAGAATTTACACCATGGTAGTGAGGGAAAATGCCAGAGATTCATTAAAGAAGTTGAACCAAAAGCATCGAATCACTTAAAAAAAAAAAGACTCTCTTTTAAAGTATTATTATGCCAAACAGAAATCAGTTCATCTAAGTTCCTGATAAACTAGAGATATGAACTGTGCTTGTTAGGAGCCGCCAGTCAGTTGCGTCCGATAGTAGAATAAAGCACTGCCCGGCCCTGAAATCGCCTCATGATGATGCTGGGGCCCATGGTCACGACCACGGGTGCAGTTCTCTCATGGAGGGTCTTTCTGTTGTCACTGACCTTCTGCTTTTCCTAACAGGAAGTGCATTTCCAGGGACAGGTCTAGCCTGACACCATGCCCAAAGTATGTGGGACTAAGTGTAGCTGACCTCCCTTGTACAGAACGTTCTGCCCAGTAAGGCATAAATTTCTTCCAAGATAGATTTACTTGTTCTGTCAGTTTGGGTGACCCTACTGGCTTTGACATAGTAGTGACATAGCTTCCAGCAATATGAAAGGCACTGGGGTAAGACAAAGTGACACATATGTGGTGGGAAATAACAGTGTCCTTCCTGAGATTAAGGAGCATTTTAATCTGGGAGCTGAATTCCTATCATAATTAATAATGATATTCAGTATTTCTCACATTAATATCAGAAACAGAGACACTAAATGTATGAAAGCACAATCATTATTTATCAATGTTCTGGAACTGAGAGATTATGGAATAAGTACGCAAAACATTAAAGACATCAAATAAAGAAACATTTGTAATGGTTTAAAATCAAAATTAGGTCATAGTGTCCATGAAAATTATTGAAAATCACTAACAGTTAAGTAAACTCTCTGCCTATAAAACAAATCAACAAAAATCACTTAATAACAGTCTCCATTTCAATTTCTTTCTTTTTGTCCTAAAATTTTATTTATTTATCTATCTATTTATTTATTACTCATTTTATTAGGGGCTCGTACAACTCTTATCACAATCTATACATACATCAATTGTGTAAAGCACATCTATACATTCATTCCCCTCAGCATTCTCAAAACATTTGCTTTCCACTTAAGCCCTTGGCATCAGGTCCTCATTTTGCCCCTCCCTCCTCACTCCCCCTCCCTCATGAGCCCTTGATAATTTATAAATTATTAATTTGTCATATCTTGCCCTGTCCAATGTCTCCCTTCACTCACTTTTCTGTTGTCCATCCCCCAGGGAGGAGGTGATATGTAGATCCTTGTAATCGGTTCCCTCTTTCCAACCCCCTCTCCCTCTACCCTCCCAGTATCACCACTCACCACTGGTCCTGAAGGGATCATCTGCCCTGGATTCCCTGTATTTCCAGTTCCTAACTGTACCAGTGTACAGCCTCTGCTCTATCCAGATTTGTAAGGTAAAATTCGGATCATAATAGTTGGTGGGGAGGAAGTATTTAGGAACTGGAGCAAAGTTGTATTTTTTAATGTTGCTACATCGCACCTTGACTGGCTCGTCTCCTCCCCTAGACCTCTCTGTGAGGGCATCTCCAGTGGCCGATAAATGAGCTTTGGGTCTCCACTCTGAACCCCCCCGCTTCATTCACTATGGTTAGATTTTTTTGTTCTGATAATGCCTTATACCTGATCCCTTTGACACCTCATGATCACACAGACTGGTGTGTTTCTCCCATGTGGGCTTTGTTGCTCCTGAGCTAGATGGCCCCTTGTTTATCTTCAAGCCTTTAAGACCCCAGATGCTATATCTTTTCATAGCCGGGCACATCAGCTTTCTTCACCACATTTGCTTATGCACCCATGTGTCTTCAGTGGTCGTATCATGGAGGTGTGCACCCAATGATTGGATTTTTTGTTCTTTGGTGCCCGATAACTGATCCCTTCGGCACCTTGTGATCACACAGGCTGGTGTGTTCTTCCATATGGGCTTTGTTGCTTCTGAGCTACATGGTCGCTTTTTTACCCTCAAGTTTTTAAGACTCCAGATGTTATATCTTTTGATAGCTGAGCATCATCAGCTTTCTTCACCATATTTGCTTATTCACCCTCTTTGTCTTCAGTGGTTGTGTCGGAAAGGTGAGCATCATAGAATGCCAATTTAATAGAAGAAAATATTCTTGCATTGAGGGAGTACTTGAATGGAGGCCCAATGTCCTTTTGCTACCTTAATACTAAACCTATAAATATATGCACATAGATCTATTTCCCCATCCTCATATATAAATATATTTGCATATGTACATATTTTTATCTAGACCTCTATAAATGCCCTTTGCCTCCCAGTCTTTCCTCTATTTCCCTTGACTTTCCTCCTGTCCCACTATCATGCTCAGTCCCCACCTTGGTTTCAGCAATTCCACTTGGTTACATTACCCTTGATCATGCCCGAACAGCCTCCCACACCCACTTCACCACCAATTTGGATCACTTGTTGTTCCCTTGTCCTTGAGTTTGTTGACACCACTTCCTTTCCTCCCACCTCCTTTCCTCCTCCCATCACATGTGCCCCCAGAACTGTCGGTCCCGTTGTTCTCTCTTCCAGATTGTTCATCCAGCCAATCTTATTTAGACAGACCTGCGGAGATAATAGCATGCACAAAAATAAAACAGAGCAAAACCAAGCAACAATATACAACAAACCACCGACAAAGAATTGATTGAAATAATCTGAGGGGGGAGGGGGAATTTGCTTGTCCCAAACTAGTATTTTGCTATTTAAAATAATAAGATGTTTAACATGACATTTTAATGAACTTAATATAAGCCTCTTCTTTTATGCTAAGGGACAGCTGTGGGGAAATTCACTGGTGGTTCAGTGGATTAAGTGTTGGACTGCCAACAGAAAGGTCAGAGGTTTGATGCTACCAGGTTCTCTAAGGGGAAAAGATAAGGCGGTCTGTCTCAATAAAGATTTACAACCCTGAAAACTCTACGGACTAGTTCTTTACTATCACTGTGAGTCAGCATCAACTTGATGAAGTGTTGGATTTTTATATAGAGATGATTATTAGAATATTGGATTTTAATATATATGTCAGTATAATAGATATCAATATAGCTCTAAAATAATCATATATTTTAAAATAGCCATATGTAATAGGAGAAAAAGAACCTGTTTATATTAATGAACCAGGAATTAAGAGAATGATTAAGAGTGTGATTAGGTAGATGATAGACAGATGTTGCTAGTTGCCCCCAAATCCATTCTGAATCACAGCAACCCAGTGTACGACAGAGCAAAACACTGTCTGGTCTTGAGTCTTCCTCACAATTGTTTTGGTTGGGCCCATTGTTGCATCCATTGTATGAATCCTTCTCCTTGGGAGTCTTCCTCTTTTTCGCTGCCTCTTTTACTTTACCAAGCAGGAAATCCTTTCCCAGAGATTGGTCCATCCTGATAACATGCCCAAAGTATGTGGGATGAAGTCCTACTATCCTCACTTCTAAGGAATATTCTGATTGTACTTCTTACAAGTCAGATTAATTGGTTCTTTGGGAAGTCCATAGTACTTTCAACATTCTTTGCCAGCACCAAAATTCAAATGTATTGATTCTTCTTTGGTCTTCTTTATTGATTGTGCGATTTTCATATGCATATGAGGCTATTGAAAATACCATGACTTGTGCCAGGTGCACCTTAGTCTTCAAAGAAAAATAAATGAGAGGGATGATGCTGGGAGAGTGGAGGGTGAGTGGGTTGGAAAGGGGAAACTGATTACAAGGATCCACATGTGACCTCTTCCCTGGGTGAGGGACAGCAGAGAAGGGGGGAAGGGAGACTCCGGATAGGGCAAGATATGACAAAATAACGATGTAGAAATTACCAAGGGCACATGAGGGAGGGGGGAAAGGGGAGGGAGGGGAAAAAAAGAGGACCTGATGCAAGGGGCTTAAGTGGAGAGCAAATGCCTTGAGAATGATTGGGGCAGGGAATGTATGGATGTGCTTTATACAATTGATGTATGTATATGTATGAACTGTGATAAGAATTGTATGAGCCCCAATAAATTGTTAAAAAAAAGAAAAATAAATGATAGATGATGATGATGATATATAGATAGATTATTAGGCAGATATTGACACGCCTACAGAGTTTTTTAACATAAAAGAATTCATGTGATAGGTTAGCATTATTGGGAGAAAGTTGACAGATGGTTGTCATATATTTTAACTTTGTTGAAGGGTAGGAAAGAGATGATTAAGGTTAAAAAGATGAGTAGAAGTTAAGCAGGGTACAGAAGAAGTCCTATGAAGCAAAAAGGTTTTGAGTGTTTATTGTAATTTATTCCTATACACACCTCTAACTACTCAATAGAAAACAAAAAGCGAGAACTACAAATAAGTAATGGTTGTGTAACTTTCAATTCATAATGGTTATATATTTATACATTTAAATGTATTCAGCAAAGTCATTTGTATGTATGATTGCTAAATCCATACTTGTATGTTTACTTCAAATAGTTGGTGGTACTAGAAAATACCACCACAAAACAAAACAGTCAGGTTGTTTTTAAATCTACCTGTAATTATGACAGAAACATTCCTTCTCTGTTTTACTTCCAGTCCCTAGTTTCCTTGCATGAATTTTACACTTGGTTTACATAAGAATCTTCTCTCAGTGAAAAGCTATTCCACTTTACATCGAGTTCAAGAAATGCTCCAGCAATGAATGCGAGGGCGGTGAGATTCGTGCATCAAGACCACAGATGGGTGGATTGGAGTTCATTTTCTCGTCTTCCTTCAACTAACTGTTTGGTAGAGGTGTTAATGAACTGAAATGACCATATGCTTAGTACAGCCAGAAACATAAAAAGAGAAAAGGAACCAATGTAGTATAGTCCAGAAAATTCAAGTGTTTTCTAGGCCTTCAAGACAACTCAGGAACCTTGGCATTGCAATGATGAAGTCATTGGCTGCTAACCTCAAAATCAGTTGTTCAAACCCACCAACCTCTCAGTCAAATGAATTGATCTAGTGATCTAGTCCCATAAAAATGATAAAGATTACAGCCTAGGAGACCCTATGGGGCAGTTCTACAGGGTCATTCTGAGACATCAACTCTTCTGCACACAACAAAGGCAACCCAAGTAAAATGAATAACCATCCCAATAACTAAATAAGAAATTAAAATGAAATCAATATATGGAAATCTGAGCAACCTCACTAACGAGAAATAAAATTTCAGATAGAGCTCCAGTCTGCTCCATCAGAATAACAAGTAGGAAGGAAGTCCCTAGGATTATGACCTCGGGTTTGACTTTGTGTCACACAAAAGTATAATGTGCTTACTGCTAAGCCCCCAACATGGTGGTTTGAGTCCATGCAGATGTGCCTCAAAAGAGAAGCTTGGTGGTAAACAAAAACAAAAACCCAGTCATTGAAAACCCGATGGAGGAGTACAGTTCTCCAATACACAAGGGGCTACCATAAAAGAAGACCGGAAAAGAATCACAAGTGAATGAGACGTGGTGTTGTTATCTAAACTCCTGCCATCACAGATTCCTACTCACAGAGACTCTGGACAACAGAACAGAACTGCCCTCTAGGCTTCCAGTCCTGTAAATATTATGGAAGCGCATAATTTCACCAACCTCACCCAGAAGAGCTGGTCAGCTGTAACTACAGTCCACCGTATAATGCACTACAACGTCTTAATTATGTAGCGCTTATAACAAAAGCTCTATCACAAATGGGTGGCTTCAACAAACAGAATCTATTTTATGAGCTGAAAAGATGGGAGCAAAAATTCATGGTGCTGGCTCTAAAGGAAGGTGCTCTCTGACCACTCTGGGCAAGTTTCTTCTGGCTTTTCAGTTTCTATTCCTAGTTTTCTGGGAAATCCTGTGGCATGGCATGCATCTTCCCTGCCATTTGCACTTGCTTAGTCTTGGCTGTCTATCAAGAAAATCCACTTCCAGATGGAAGAGTAACCACAAGTATAAGGATTAGGGCTTTTGAAATATATTTTCAGGTGACTAAATTCAATCCATAACCAATACTGTCATTCACATAATGTATGTGTTACTCTAGCAACATTTACCAAAATCTAAATGCATAAAGATCACATAGATGAGTAAAGTGAGGGAAGACTATCAACTTTGATGAAGAAACGTGCAAAATTTCAGAAACTGGTGGAAGAAGACTGTGGAATTATCCTGTCTTTTTAATGACTTTTCACTTTCTTCATGAATGATGATCTTGATGTCTTCCCAGAGCTCATCAACTCTTTTACCACTGGTGTTTAATTTATCAAATCTGTTCTTGAGTAGCTTTCAAAATTCAAGTGTGATAGACCTAAAGTTGTAGTTTGGCTCTTGTTGATTTGTTTGAATTTTCTACAACTTTAACTTGAACTTACATATGAACAATTGATGGCCTGTTGCACAGCCAGACCCTGGCCTGGTTTTCACTGCTGATAGTGAGCATCTCCAGCATCTCTTCCCACAGATATACTCAGTTTTATTCTATGTTTTCCAGCTGGAGAAGTCCAAAGGGTTGGTCACCTTTTGTGTTGTTGAAAAGGGTGTTTGCCATAGCAAGTCATTGGTCTTGCAAAATCCTATCGTGTGATCTCCAGCTTCATCTCTATTCCCAAGACTGTGTTTTCTAATTACTCTTCCTTCCTCTTGGTTTCTAACTTTTGCATTCCAATTGCAAATAAATATCAAAGCATCTTGATTGCATGTTTGACCAATTTCCAACTGAAGACTTTGATGGAATTGTTCAACTTTTGCATCACTGGTTTTTGTGGTTGGTGCATAAATCTAAATATTAGCTACACTGAATGGATTATAAAGGCAGCTAGAAAGAGTCCTATCTCAGATAGCGTTTACTTCAAGATTGATTTTACCATGCCCTTTCGGTCATGAATGCAATATCATCACTCTTGATTGCGTCACTCCATTTCACCTCACTAATTCCTTAGATATCAAACATGCTGCATTCCATTTCATGTTTTTATGACTTCCAATTTTCCTAGCTTCATACTTTGTACATTTCAAGTTCCAATCATTAGCACATTTTTGCAACTGTTTCTCCTTACCTTCAGTTGTGCCCCATCAATAAATAATGATCCTAAAGACTCCACTACCCTGCTCCACTTATGTCACCATGTTCAACTCTCTTCTGAGAAAGAAGTTCCTCCTCAGTCACATTTCCATTGTCCTCTGGCCGGAGGGATCCACCTTCTGGCAGCATCTCCAACAATGTTTGCTTCCATTTATTAGACTGTCAGGATCTGACAGTTCTTTGAAACTTTGCACAGGATTTTCAGTGGCTACTTCCTCCTAAGTGTGCAGTCAATTCCTTCTTTGTTATCTGTTCTTAGTTTGGAAGCTCTGCTTAAATTTGTTCCCTTTGGGTGACCTTGCTAGTATTTGAAATACCAGTGACATAGCTTCCAGCATCCCAGCAATACACAAACCACCAATCTCAGTATGACAAACTGAAAGACAAGTGGGGGGTTATTAGAAAGAAATTTGAAGGAAATAAAAAATTGCAATGGTAAAAAAAAAGGCCAGCAAAGTTACACTGACTTAGGAGAATTTCATTGAGAAACCTGACCGCATCCAAGCTACAGCCCTGATTTTGTCCATTCTGATTTTTTTTATTCTCCAAATTCAAAGACCATGATTTAATCCTCAAACAAGTCAAGAGTGTCATTTTGACAGAATGTAAATCGAAGAGTCCAAAATTCTTCAGGGAAGGATTAGAGAAATGGAAACCATTTGTGCACATATATCGGGGATATGTGGAGAAATTATAGCTTTGCATTGTGCTACTTTTGCTTAATAAAGTTTGCTATGATTTTGTAGCAATATATTTTATTTATCCTTGTCTATACTTCTGGAAATATCCCTATGTGTGTATCTGTGTATATTTACACATTAATTTTAGAAATGCATATTTTCTTAAAAATTGGGACTAACATCACTTAAATGTCCATTATTCTGTGTTGTATGCTTAGCACCAAAGATTTTTTTAAATACAGAACAGTGTCAAATATAATAAGTGCTAAATTAATGTCGAGCATTATTTTTTATTTTGGTATAATGTTTCTTGTTTATTTTACGTCGATCAGTAGAATAACTTTCAATTAACTGTGGGCAGACACATATCAGAATATCCTGTGAAGTGCATGAATTACTTAATATAGCCCTTATAGTGATGGCCTTTGTGATTCTTACTCGAGGACTGGGTGTTGTTCTGACTTGCAGGGATCCTGTGCCCCACAGAACACCATCCTCACAATCACTCCTATGTTTAAGTCCATTGCTGCCGCCCTCTTAGAGTCTGTCTACTTGTGGCTGACCTTTCACTTTACCAAGCATTATGTTCTTCTCCAGGTACCAGTTCCTCCTGACAACATGACCAAATATTTCCTCTGTTTATCATGATGTGACTTATTAGCCCGGGTGTGAGGATTTGCATTTTCTTTTGCTAATATTTAATCTATACTGAAGGCTGTAATCTTCAATCATCATCAGTAAGTGCTTCAAGTCCTTTTCATTTTCAGCCAGCACAGTTGTGTCTTCTGCATAACATAGCTTGTTCACGAGTCTTCCTCCAATCCCGATATCATGTTTTTCTTCCTGTAGCCTTTTTCCTTAATGCATTGGGGGGTTATGGCAAATAAGGCCCAAGAGACAGAGAAAGCTGAACACCAGAGACTGTGAGATGTGGGGACATGTAAATGGTTGCAAGAGAACAAGGAGAATAACATGAGATAGCCCAGTGTCCTTCCCTTCTATGAATCAAGGTGGCTACAGTCAGTGTGTTGACACCAGAGTGAGTGAACGAGTTCCTTTAGGTAACTGGCCAGGCTGGTGTCTCTATGCACTTACAGAGCTAGACTTACATCCCCGTTGAGAGAGAGAGCTGAGATACTGCAAATCAAGTCTTCTTGGCAGAGTGGGAAGCTTCCAAGCATTTATCGACAAAACTAAAGAGCCTTGTAACATCTGCTCAACTCTTGTGAAGTTACACAGGATCCGGGTCTGTCACCCACGGCTGAACTATTTCTACACTCTGCAATAATGAAAATCAATAATTTAGGTTTACATTTGCTGGCACTGAGAAATGCACAATATATTTTGTTAAGAAAAATACAGATTTCTTAACTATATATATAATATATTCTCTCTTTTGGGCAAGTATAAATAAAGCTGAGGATTATATTTTAGAAAGAATGTTTACATTTCCATATTCTGATTTTTTAAGCAATAAGTAAATATTACATTTATTAAACTTCTGGTTATATCCCTTCCTTTTGTTTTTCAGTTGCTTTATTCCAATAAGAACATAAGTATGATGCTTTTTGTATTTAACCTTCTTAAAATTTTTATTCTCTTTTATATTTGTAACTTGATGTATTTCATGAATTTTGGAAAATTATCAACCTCAATCATCTCAAATATGTCTGCTTCATTTTCCTTGCTTTCTCCCCCGAGTCATCAATTTTGTATTTCACATGCTTTTTATATTCTTTCCTCTATTTTGTCTCCTATTGTTTTGGAACTACAATCTGAATATCTTCCCATGACTTATCTCTGAGTTTATTAAATCTATCTTTAGTTCTCTCTAATCTGCTGTGAAATCATCCATTGAGCCCATGGTTTCTAATATTATATTTTCCAGTTCTAGAATCTCCTTCTTATGATTTTTGAACTTTCAATATAAAATTATCAATCTGTATAATGTAATGCCTTGGATATGTTGTTTGTAAAATCATTTTGAAGTCAATGACAACTCCATTATTCAGATCTGGTTTTAAAGTGATTTGGGTCAAGTCTTGTCCTTTCATCTTCCTGGTTATTTGTGATGGCATATGACATATGAAAAGTTTCAGAGATAACAAGGGGACTTTAAGAAAATCACAGTCAAAATTCATTTTTCCACACATTTTTAAGCTTCCTCATATTTTGAGATTCTAGATACTGTTTTATTTGCCCTGATATGCTTAAGTTTGTCTCTAGCTGCTACGTTAGGCACATTAGAAATCTCAGATTCATATTGCTCATTCAGAAATTGAGATTATCTAGAGTTGTCGTATTCCCTATAAAAATGTTTTATTTCCAACCCCTACTTTACTTTCATCATTGAGGGTTCCAAATAAGTTTGGGGTGATTGTCAGCACCCCTATATGCTGGAGGATCTTAAACTCCAATCTTTACAGCACCACCCACACACCAGCTTTATGTCTGTTTATATTAGTCTGTTTATATTACATCCCTGTTTAGCTTCTCAAATCATTAAATTTTGGTTGGATCACCCCAAGAGCAAGAAAGAGAAAACGACCCCAAGATAGCATTGGTTAAGGATGGAAAGAAGTCAAGAATGATGCACACACATGCACTACACACTAATGAGGAAGGAAAGTAGGAAAACACCGAACACAAAAGGTGTAAGATGACATCACAGACTCTGCAGATGGAGATAATAACCCTGAATATCAGTGGCCTGAACTCAGGCATTAAAATACGGAGACTAGCAGACTGGCTTTGAAAACACAATCCTTCAATCTGCTGCCTACAGGAGACACGTCCCAAGGCTACAGACAAAAATAGACTAAGAATCAAAGGCTGGAGAAAAGTATACCAAGCAAATGGCAATTCAAAAAAATCAGGGGTTGCAACCCTAATCTCGGATAAAATTGACCTCAAACTGCAAACCATAAAAAGAGATAAGGAGGGACACTATATAATGCTCAAGGGAATGGTAGGCAAAGAACCACTAAGCATTGTAAACATATAATCCCCGAATGAGAGACCCATTGAATACGTCAACAAAACACTCAGAAAAATGAAAAAAGAAATCACAGCCTCAACAATTATAGTGGATGACTTCAACACACCATTGTCTGAGAAAGATAGATCACAGGAAAAGAAACTCAACAAGGAGGTTAGAGATATAAACACTACAATTTCACAATTTGACCTGATAGATATTACACAGCTTTTCATCAAAATACAATACAAAAAAACCCAAAACATTCTTCTCAAGCACACATGGCACATATCTGAAGATAGACCACATGTTGGGGCATAAGGCAAAGCTACATAAATTCAAGCACATTAATATCGTAAGACCTCTCTCTCTGACCACTGTGCCATAAGGCTGGAAATCAACAAAAGGAAGATGGAGAAAACAATTGGAGGAAGAATAATTCTACTGCAAAAGGAGTGCATACTGGCACAGATCAGAGATGAAATCGGGAAATTTCTAGAAACCAATGAGAATGAGCACATGACATACCAAAACGAATGGTACACGGCAAAGGCAGTCATCAGAGGAAGGTTCATAGCAATACATGCACACCTGAGTAAGGCCGAGAGGCTCATGATTGTTATGCTGGCACAAAATTTACAACAACTAGAGCAGAGTCAGCAGGACCATCCTACTAATAGCAAAAGAAAAGAGATTATAAAATCAGGGCTGAGATTCACAAGAGGGAAAATAAGAAAAATTAATGCTGCTAAAAGTTGGTTCTTTGAAAGGATAAACAGGATCGATAGACCATTGGCAGACCTAACCAAAGAAAGGAGGGAACAAATTTCAATAGCAAGCATGAGGGATGAAAGAGGGGACATTACAACAGACCCTAATGAAATCAAAAGGATAATTACACAGTACTATGAAGGATTGTACTTCAATGAATTCAACAATTTGGAAGACATGGACAAATTCTTGGAAAAACAATCCCTCCCTAAACTATCCTCGATGGACATCGAGAATCAACAAACCCATAGCCATAGAAGAAATAGACAAGGTTATCAAGGGATTACCAACAAAAATCGCCTGGACTAGATGGTTTCACTGGAGAATTCTACCAAGCATTTAGGGAAGAACTAACACCAATCCTACACAAACTCTTCCAGAACATAGAAAAAGATGGCAAACTCCTGAACTCCTTCTATGAAGCTAGTATAACTCGGATACCAAAACCAGGCAAGGATCCCACAAGAATCGAGAACTACAGACCAATATCCCTAATGAACATTGATGCAAAACTCCTTAGCAAAATACTAGCTAACAGAATACAAAAGTATATAAAACAAATAATTCACCATGACTAAGTGGAATCCATACCAGGGATGCAGGGATGGTTCAATATAAAAAAGACCATTAGTATTATTCGTCACATTGACATGAAAAACTATAAGAACCACACGACAATATTGATAGATGCAGAAAAAGCATTCGACAACATCCAACACCAATTCCTGTTTCAGACACTTGAGAAGATAGGAAAGGAAGGAAAATTCCTCAAGCCAATACAAGCTATATATGAAAAACCAACTGCCAATGTGGTAGACAATGGAGAAAAGACTAACACAATCCCACTGAAAAAGGGGACAAGACAAGGATGCCCCTTGTACCCACTCTTATTTAATGTCACGCTGTAGGTTTAAGCTAGCAGGATAAGGCAAAGAAAAGACATCAAAGGTATTCATCTGGGGAAGGAAGCGGTGAAACTATCGTTATTTGAAGATGATATAATTTTTTTATATGGAAACTCCCAAAAGCTCCGCAAGGGAGTACTGGAAGCAATAGATGAGTTTGGCAGAGTGCCAGGATACAAGATCAACAAACAGAAGTCCATCGGACTGTTATACACATCACATAAGATCACAGAAGAGGTGATCAAAAGGTGGTATCCTTTACAATAGCCAAACCCAGATTGAAATATCTAGGGATATGCCTGACTAAAAGAACAAAAGATCTATATGGGGGAAAATACAGAACACTATTACAAGAAACGAAGAGCGACCTCAATAAATGGAAGAATATCCCATGCTCGTGGATTGGAAAAAGACTCAATATAGTCAAGATGTCAGTTCTGCCAAGGCACTATATAAGTTTAATGCAATCCCGATACAATTACCCTCATCTTTCTTCAAAGAAATGGAAAAACTGATTACCAACTTCTTATGGAGAGGGAAGAAGCCCAGAATTAGCAGAAAACTCCTCAAGAAGGACACGGTGGGAGGGCTTGCTCTACCTGACTTTATCACATACTATACAGCCACAGTTGTCAAAACCGCATGGTGTTGGTACAATGACAGATACTCAGGTCAATGGAAAAGAGCTGAAGTCACAGAAATAAAATCATCAACATACAGACAACTGATATTTGATAAGGGCCCAAAAAATATCAAGTGGGAAGCTGATGCCCTCTGTAACAACTGGCGCGGGAAAAAAAAAGGATATTTACCTGCAGAAAAATGAAGCAAGACCCTTATCTCACTCCATGCGCAAGAATAAACTCAAGGTGGATCACAGACCTTGAAGTTAAGCCCCAAACTATTAGGGTCATCAATGAGGGAATTGGGACCAACTTGAGAACTTTGGCACAGGGAATACACAGGCTATCAGAAATAGGGAAGGACACAAACACAGAGGAGGCACAAATTGACAACTGGGATATACTGAAGATACGATACCTGTGTACGTCAAAGGAATTCACCAAGAGTAATAAGAGAGCCCACTGACTGGGAGAACATCTTTAGCAATGACACATCCGACAAAGAAAGGCCTTATTACTAACATCTACAATACTCTGCTAGCTGCTAAAAAGAAAAAAAAAACTAACTGCCCACTGAAGAGGTGGGCAAAGGAAGTTTCACAGGGGCAGAAATCCAAATGGCCAACAAACATATGAGAAAATGTTCTCGATCTTTAACCATAAGAGAAATGCAAATTAAAACAACAATGAGGTACCCCTTAACACCCTCTAAGAAAGCCCAATTCAAAAAAATTAGAAAGCAAGAAGTGTTGGAGGGGCTGTGGGGAGACAGGAACTCTCATCCACTGCTGGTGGACCTGTAAGTATGTACAGCCACTATGGAAATCAATCTGGCGATACCTAAAACAGATGGAAATAGAGATACCATAGGACTCAGCAATCCCCCTACTGGGCATATACCCAGAAGAGGCAAGAAACAAACCAAGGCCAAACATCTGTGCTCCAATGTTCATTGCGGCACAGTTCACAATTGCAAGGAATTTGAAACAACCCAAATTTCCATCAACTGACGAGTAGATTAAAAAGTTGTTGTACATACATACAATGGAGTACTACGCATCACTAAAAAGCAGTGAAGGATGTGTGAAGCACATCCCTGCATGGGAAAAACTGGAGGTAATCATGCATGCTAAGTGAAGTTAGCCAAGTACAAAAGCACAAGTACAACATGAGTACACTGAGGTAAGCTTTAAAAAAATTGCAAAAGGGGCATAGGAAAAAAGCTACTGTGTACAAACATTCCTGGGGTGATGACCAAGTAATATGGCAGGGACAAGACCAAATATAGGGAAACATAGAGTAGACAACTAAAAAGGAGTTGGTGAAAGGGAAAAAAATAATAAAATAAATGGGTAGTGGGGGTACAGGGCATTAGCCCACCCAAGGGGAGGGTATTGTTTATATCTACACAGGGAAAGAAGAACCAGACTTCAACCTAGTGCTCCAAGATGCAAATGCAACATGCTGGCATGGAGCAGGGAACCAGTGGATAGGTCTGGGGGGGCCATCCCCAATCCAAACTACTATGTGGACACCTGCCCCTCCTCCCAGAAGAATTTATTTCAAAGGACGGCATTGAATCTGCAGCTCTATGAGAGGGACATATCTGATCAGAGCACATGGAAGCAGATGAAGGGGGAGGATAGAGTGGAGCACATCCTGACCACAAGGTCTTGAGATTAGAGCAGCAAGTCCACAGAAAGGACCACATGGTCAGTCCCACTATGAGACATGACGTCCCTCACTGACCCATTGCCCTACAGGGGAACAACATCAGAGACACAGTGTGGGAATTGCACTCTATGTAATCCCGCCACACTGAGGCAAAACACTAAGGGGGTGCAACAGAACATCAAGGGACTGGCGAGGTCCCCAGGGAATGCTGAAGGTAGACTTTGGGATCAGGGCGTGGTGTCCCAACAGACTGGACTGAAAACCACTCCTAAAGGCCAACAAACAGTCCTTGAACTAACTACAAGTTTTCTTTCTTGTTGTATTTTTTTTCTTTTTCTGTCATTGGTTTGTTGTTGTTGTTTTGTTGTATATTGTTGCTTGGTTTTGCTCTGTCTTATTTTTATGCATGTTATTATCTCCGCAAGTCTGTGTAAATAAGATAGGCTGGATGAACAATCTGGAGGAGAAAGCAATGGGATGGACACTTCTGGGGGGACATAGGAGAAGGGGAGGTGGGGGGAAAGGTAGAGGTGTTAGCACACACAGGGACAAGGGAACAAGTGATCCAAATCAGTGGTCAGGGGGTGTAGAAGGTCTGGTGGTGCATGATCTAAGGCAATGTAACCAAGAGGAATTACTTAAACTCAAATGAAGGCTGGCCATGATAGTGGGACAAGAGGGAAGTCAAAGGAAATAGAAAAAAGAGCTGGGAGGCAAAGAGCATTTATAGAGGTCTAAATAAAGGCATGTACATATGCAAATATATTTATATATGAGGATGGGGAAATAGATCTATGTGCATATATTTATAGGTTTAGTATTAAGGTAACAGAAGGACATTGGGCCTCCCCCTCAAGTACTCCCTCAATGCAAGAATACTGTCTTCTATTAAATTGGCATTCTATGATGTTCACTTTCCTGACACAACCGCTGAAGACAAAGTGGGTGAATAAGCAAATGTGGGGAAGAAAGCTCATGGTACCTGGCTATCAAAAGATATGGTGTCTCGGGTCTTAAAAGCTTGAAGGTAAACAAGCAGTCATCTAGCTCAGAAGCAACAAAGCCCACATGGAAGAAGCACACCAGTCTGTGTGATCATGAGCTGTCAAAGGGGTGAAGTATCAGGTATCAAAGAACGAAAAATCATATCATTGTGAAAGAGGGGAAGTGCGGGGTGGGGACCCAAAGCCCACATGTAGGCAACTGGACATCGCATTATGGAAGGGTCTTGGGGAGGAGATGAGCCAGTCAGGGTGTGATGTAGCAATGATGAAACATACAACTTTTCTCTAGTTCCTAAATGCTTCTTCCTTCCCTACTCTCATGATCCCAATTCTACCTTACAAATCTGGCTAGACCAGAGGATGGACATTGGTACAGATAAGAACCGGAAACACAGGGAATCCAGGGAGGATGAGCTCTTCAGGACCAGGGGTGTGAGTGGCAATACTGGGAGGGTAGAGGGAGAGTGGGCTGGAAAGGGTGAACCAATAACAAGGATGTACATGTGACCTCGTCCCTGGGCAACAGATAACAGAAAAGTGGGTGAAGGGAGATGTCAGACATGGCAAGATATGACAAAATAATAATTTATAAATTATCGAGGGTCCACGAGGGAGGGGAGAGCAGGGAGGGAGGGGAAAAATGAGGACCTGATGCCAGGGGCTTAAGTGGAGAGCAAATATTTTGAGAATGATGAGGGCAATGAGTGTACAAATGTGCTTTACACAATTGATGTATGTATGGACTGTGATAAGAGTTGTATGAGCCCCTAATAAAATGATTTAAAAAAGAAAAGTTTGGTTGGTTTGAGAGATTGGAAAATGCTTTCAAATTTCTGGGCTTAGCTTCTCCTTCTAGTGTCAGCTACATTAAAAAATTCTTCCTAGTTTTTCTAGCTGCTTTCAAGGAAAGAGTTACAAGAAAATATATTTGTAAAACCAACTTATGGTGACTCTATATAGTTTCCAAGGTTGTACATCTTTTTTTTTTAAACATTTTATTAGGGGCTGCTATAATTTATTGTGCCAGCCTGGCTGAGGCTCATACAACTCTTATCACAATCCATACATATACATACATCAATTGTATAAAGCACATCCATACATTCTTTGCCCTAATCATTTTTTTCTCTCTTCTTTTCTTTTTTTACATTTTATTAGGGGCTCATACAACTCTTACCACAATCCATATTTATACATACATCAATTGTATAAAGCACATCCATACATTCTTTGCCCTAATCATTTTTTTCTCTCTTCTTTTCTTTTTTTACATTTTATTAGGGGCTCATACAACTCTTACCACAATCCATACTTATACATACATCAATTGTGTAAAGCACATCTGCACATTCCCTGTCCCAATCATTCTCAAAGCATTTGCTCTCCACATAAGCCCTTTGCATCAGGTCCTCTTTTTTTCCCCTCCCTCCCCACTCCCCCCTCCCTCATGTGCCCTTGGTAATTTATACATTGTTATTTTGTCATATCTTGCTCTATCCGGAGTCTCCCTTCCTCCCCTACTCTGCCGTCCATCTCCCAGGGAGGAGGTCACATGTGGATCCTTGTAATCAGTTCCCCCTTTCCAACCCACTCACCCTCACTCACCCAGCATCGCCCCTCACACCCTTGGTCCTGAAGGTATCATCCACCCTGAATTCCCTGTGCCTCCAGCCCCCATATGCACCAGTGTACAACCTCTGCCCTATCCAGTCCTGCAAGGTAGAATTCGGATCATGGTAGTTGCGGGGAGGAAACATCCAGGATCTGGGAGAAAGCTGTGTTCTTCATCGGTACTACCTCACACCCTGACTGACCCATCTCCTCTCCTAAACCCCTCTATGAGGGGATCTCCAGTGGCCGACACTTGGGCCTTGGGTCTCCACTCTGCACTTCCCCCTTCATTCAATATGGTATATATATATATATATATATATATATATATATATATATATATTGCATGATGCCTTATACCTGGTCCCTTTGGCACCTTGTGATCGCACTGGCTGGTGTGCTTCTTCCATGTGGGTTGTACATCTTTACAAGGGCAGGTGCTTCATCTTTTTCCAGGGAGTAGCTGGTAGGTTTGAACCACTAACCTTGTGTTTCCCCACCACACCACCGGGGCTCCTACAAACATGTCATTTTCAAAGAACAAATTATATACATTTATTTTTAATTAGGAAAAAGAATTTTTTAAGAAAACTCCAATAGGGCAAATTACATTTTTGAGTTTATATCTCCTACATACCCAAAATGAGAGTGAGAAATTGTGTTTTGATGGACTCTCTAGAAATACTTGAGATTTAAATAATTAAAAATGTAGAGAATACGATTTTTAAACCACTTAGTTAATACAAATATATATTTTAAACTACCATTGGATAAATTCGGACGCATGATGACATTATAGGACAAGGTAGAACTGCCTGTTTGTGTTTCTGAGACTTTAAATCTTTATGGAAGTAAACAGCCTCATCTTTCTCCCACGGGCTGGCTGGTGGGTTCAAAGCACTAACTTTGTGGTTAACAGCTCATTGTGTAGCTCACTGTGCTACCAGGGCTCCTAGTTCATAAGGGAAATCTGGCTGTATACAGGTTATTCCTTTTCTTAAATTTGATTCCACTGAGGATTTAGATGTATTAAAAGGTATTAAAATGTCCAAGCAGTAGAAAATCAAATATAATTTGTGGGTTAAAATATCAGCATGAATCAAGATCCTCAAATAAATCTCCATTGGTATTATACATTCGTAATCAACTCCAAAACCCAAACTCACTGTCATTGAATTGATTCACACTCACAGCAGCCCTATAGGTCGGGGTAGAACTGCCCCGGTGGATTTCCAAGACTGTAACTCTTTATAGGAGTAGAAAGCCATGTCTTTCTCTCATGGAGTGGTGAGTGGTTTTAAACTGCTAACCTTGCATTTAGCAGTCCAACATACACTCTATGGGCCTCATTCTCCTCATGGGAAACCTGTACATAGACCATGGGAGGCAGGAGTTCAAAAGGAACAAAGGGATACGGCATGCCTTAAAAATAAGACCAGTGTGTATCATTTCATCACATTTATTCAATCTGTGTGCTGAGCAAACAATCTGAAAAGTATTCGAAAATCATGATATATTTGTTTCATTCAGGATGGGTGGGCAGCTCCTTGACATAACCTGTAATATGCGGAGGACACAGTCTCACTTGGTGAAAGTGAAGACAACTTGAAGCACTTGTTGATGAAGATCATTCTATTTCAACATAAGAGAGCTGAAATCACAACTGCACTAAGCATAATGCTGCACAAGCAACATTATGATAAAGAGAAAACACACTGACAATGCCAAGGGTTTCATTTTACTTGAATCAACAAGTAATGCCCATGGACATAGCAATGAAGAAATCGAATGACATACTGCATTGGGTGAAGCTGCTACACAGGACCTCTTTCAAGTGTAAAAAAGCAAACAGATCACTTGAAGATGATAGATCCTCTGTCATAAGCATGATATTTTAAATCACTTCATATGCATGTGAAAGCCAAACATTTAATACTTAAGAATGCACAAGAATTAATGCTCTTTGTGGTAGTTACATAAGCTGGTGTCAATTTGGGACTTGAGAGGATTAAGAGTGAAGGGGTGGGGTCTACTCTGTGAATCGGGTCCTAGCCAATGAGGCCTCTGTGGGGGCATGGCCTTCTCCTGAGAATTCTGGGAACTCCTGGATTTCCTCCTTGGAGACAAAAGAAACACACTCTCAGTTCACTCCCTTGGAGACTCTCTACTGACAAGGCTGACCCCCTGCAAGACATCCCTGAGGAGAAGTCACATGGACCAACCCTGATGCAACCAGACCTCTGGATCCAGAGAAGCCACACAGAGACCCCTGCCAGTGCTGAGATGCTTGCAACACCACTGGATCCAGAAGACTTCCAACCCACTGGCCTGTGATCTTCCTGCATTCAGCATCATTGCATGTGTTCCATGAGTCAGAAGAGGACTTTATAGATTGGTATCAGACATGTGGGCTAATATCAGACTTATGGACTTGATCTGCACTTGGCTGGAATGTTTTCTCAATATTCAACTGCTCTTGTATATAAGCCTTTTTATTATTCACATATGAGTCTCTATGAATTTGTTTCTCTAGTGTATCCAGACTAACAAACCTTTTAACTAAGGTGTTGGCCAAAAATACCAAGCATACTACAGACTGTCATAAAAATGAACGAATCAGTGTTGGAAGAAGTATAACCACAACGCTCCTTAAAAGGAAAGTGAGGCTGCCAACATGTCGCCTCACATATTTGGACATGTTACCAGGAGGGGCCATTCTCTAGAGAAGGACATCGTGCTTGGTAACATATAAGCACAGAGATGAAGAGGATGATCCTCAATGGGATGGGTTGACATGATGTCTGAAACAATGGCATCCACATGGCAATGAAGCAAGACCAGGCAGTGTTTCATTCTGCTGTGCATAGGGTTAATATGAACTGGCACCAACTTGACAGCCTTTAACAAAACCAATTACACACACTATTAAGTTCATTGCATTATTTTCTCAAGAACATATTTTGTGTATCTCTCACTATTAGCAAATATGATATATTAAGATGTTAATGTCTAACAAATACCAGCAATGACCAAGACAAGAAATGGCACTTAAACTTCAATTTAATAGACATCAAGATACCAACTAAAAAATGTTTGTGACTTCAAATCTCCTGACCCCATATCAACCTTTCAGAAACCATATGATTGAGTAAAATGTTACACATTTCTGAAAATTCTCCTTGAGACCCACTTCTCAATTTATATAAATCTAGACTGGAGGATAAGTAAGCACTTCAGGGGAAATGTAAGGGAAAATTTTTATGAATAAGAATCTCTACCAAAGATTACAGAATCTTAACCAAGGCAAAACACAGCATGGTTTATCTACTGAGGCAACATGTTGTGTGTAGTACATTCAGATACCTACAAGGGAACTAAGCATACCCTTTAATAGATCAAATGAATTCTTAAATAGAACACTTAACCGAAGAATCTCAGCAGACAGAAGAGAAACTTGTACAGTGAAAACCTCACCATCACCCGCAACTCCTGTACCAACCCTGACATTTTCATGAACTGCAGAATATCTAAGACTGTAAGCTAAAACTGAGCTCAGACTAGTTTAGAGAGGGGAAATCTAAGACTGGAAGCTAACACTGAGCTCAGACTGTAGTTTAGAGTGGGGTGGAATCTAAGACTGTAAGCTAACATTGAGCTCAGACTCTAGTTTAGAGGGAGGGGGATCTAAGACTGTAAGCTAACACTGAGCTCAGACTATAGTTTAGGGGGGGAAATCTAAGACTGTAAGTTAACACTGAGCTCAGACTCTAGTTTAGAGGGAGGGGGATCTAAGACTGTAAGCTAACACTGAGCTCAGACTGTAGTTTAGAGTGGGGTGGAATCTAAGACTGTAAGCTAACACTGACCTCAGACTGTAGTTTAGAGGGGGAATCTAAGACTGTAAGCTAACATTGAGCTCAGACTCTAATTTAGAGGGAGGGGGATCTAAGACTGTAAGCTAACACTGAGCTCAGACTGTAGTTTAGAGGGGGAATCTAAGACTGTAAGCTAACACTGACCTCAGGCTGTAGTTTAGAGGGGGACAAATAGTAGTATCAGATAAATTAAAAATAATTATCTTGCGAATTTTCTAACCCTTTTTCAGAAAAATCCAAGTCTGGAGAGAGTGGCCCATCTTATTCATCAACAGAAACAAGAAGAAAAGAAAAGGGAAAAGAAAATCCCAGAGGGCATAAACTAGAGAATTGATGAAGATTTCCAATAATTCCCACCTTTTATAGAAAAATATTTAAAAGATTGTGAAGTACTCAAAGTCAAAAACAATAAAACCACATAATGAGAAAGTGGGGGAGAAGAATGTTCCCCAACCAAAGAGAGGAATTCAGAACCAAATATTCACCATTCCTTTCCTAATAGAAATTTTTAAAAACTAGAAACCAAAATGAATAGCTCAAATATGACTGCAAATCATATTAAAGACCAAGAAGACCACCTTTGAGATAATAACAATGAATGCTAAGGAAGAGACCACACTGGTGGCTCTCAACCTTCCGAATGCCACGACCTTTTAATACAGCTCCTCATGTTGAGGTGACACCCAACCATAAACTTCTTTTCATTGCTACTTTATAACTGTAATTTGGCTACTGTTATGAATTGGGTGACCTCTGTGGAAGGGTTGGAACCGCTGGACCAAACAGATAAAGCAATTACAAAGAAGATAATGGCTCATGAAAGACTAACCCACAGAATTCATCATCATGGTGATTTCTTTTTCCTTAAGTAGAAAACCAGAAATAAAAGAAGCAATAATATATGTTGAAAGCTATAGTAGGCCCACGTAAAAATGGTGATCTACAAAATCATTTTCTTTCCTCCTAACACCGACTCATTCTTGTGGCATGGATTCCAATGCATAGCACCCCTGTTGGACAGAGCAGACTGCTCTGAAACAGACTAGCACACCCTCGTCCTGCCATGCAGTGGACGGATTAGCACCACCAACCATTTGATTAGCAGCCGAACGCTTAGCCACTGCACCACAAGGGCTCCACCACGCCCCTATAACTACAACGAAGCAACTAAAATCAAAATCAAATAACCTTGTGTCAGAAAGAACACAGAAGAGAATCTTATAACTAAATGTGGGAAGTTGGAAAGCAAATGGACTAATGAGCACGGAGTGTGTCAATACAAGAAAGTCAAAGCCCAAACCGGCAGTGGCGAGAGTGTGCAGAGTAGTGGAGTTTATCTGACAGCATTCTCAAGGAGTGCATGGGCTGACATCCTAGAGCGCTCTAGAATGAGCGTTAAAAATGAAGAGTTGCTAAAATAAAGGTAACTGAGAGAGTGGCTTACAAAACATTGACCTCTTTAGTCCCCTTCCCAACTGCATTCTAGACCTGTGTCTGAGTGGGGATACCACTAAACCCACTCCCCAGCTTTCTTCCCATTTAGGATCCCTAATTATTGACATTGGGTTATTACCATTCAGGCCAGCTAAGGAAAGGCTTAGGACTCAAAGTAGTCCAAGAATACCTTTTTAGAGACTGACTTTTGGAGTTTGCAAAATACAAACCCACAAAATACTTACTGTAGAGCTAACACATAGCAAAGCAAACACTTGAAATTAGATAAGTCAGCATGGTTGGACTTAAAGGAAAAATAAAGTAATAATAAAATAAAGCCTGTAACATGCGGTTGTGGCTGTTGTGGTTGTTGTTGTTAGGTGTGGCTGAGTCACTTCTGACTCAAAGCTGCACTGTGGGACAAAATGAAGTAGGGCTAGCCTTGTGCATGCCTCACAATTGTCTTATGTTTGTGCTCATTGCTGCAGCCACCATGTCCCTCCAGTTTGTCAGAGGTCTTGTAAACACTCTTTTGCTGCCCCTCTAGCAAGCACAATGTCCTCCCTTGGAGACATGGAGATAGAGCTAAAACAAAACAGGAAAAGAAGCAGAAAACCTTAGCTTACAGAAAACCGTCAAGAAGGAACAATGACTACATGGGATGAAAAGTATCCCTAGGAGACATGGTATCTGCGCTCTGCACTACTCTGCTCTCAGCACCCCTTCCCTTTGCTGATTCTGCTTTTTAGTCTTTTTGTGCTTCAAGGAACTCGGTAAATCTGAATAACACAGCTCTGCTGACTTCGCTGAGGTCTTTTAGCAAATCATTGTACCTGAAGTTGGAGAGCTTCCCACTGTACTTCACTGTGTCTTTCACAATTAAATGTTTCAAAAGAAATTTTCCCTAAATATCGAAATCCCTAAAGCTGCAGCACATAGGACATCTTGTGCTCTGTGGAAGATTTATTTTAATGAAAGATCTACAGCCAAGCATGCCACAAAGAGGGGAAAAACAAAATTACTCCTCCTGTCAAGTTGGTATGGACTCATCGCTGCCGTACAGGGCAGACCAGAAGGACGAGAGAAGGTTCTGAGGCTGCGAGAGGTTTTCTTTCACAGGTCTCCTTTCAGAGAGCAGTGCAATGCGTAAACCCGTGCATACATAGCCAGAACCCCTTACAAAGAGGTTACTGAACATTAAAATATAGTGGCAAGAAAAAAAATTTAGCCCAGGGCACATATACCATATATACTCGTGTATAACTGGGATTCTGCTAATACAAGGGTCAGTGGTACCCCAGCGAGGTGTAACATCTCACGGGTGATTGCCGTTCCTCTGCTGTTCATGCAAAGCTCCGCTGACACTGCAGGGCTTTGAATGTTTGTTTACTCACATCTAACCAATCAGAGCCGTCCTATGACGTGCACGGCTATAATTCGCAGAAGCACCCGTAGTGATTCACTTACACCGGCAGCTGACCTGGTAAGGATGTGTCTGTGGCTGCGCTCCGTCTCTCCCCTCTGGTCTCTGTGTTAACTCACATCCTGCATTTCCCACCCTAGGCTTATACTCGAGTCAATCAGTTTTTCTGGTTTCCCAGGTAATAATTAGGTACCTAGGCTTATATTCGGGTCGGCTTATATTCGAGTATATACGGTAAGTCATTTGTAAAGGACAAAAATAAACTGCTATTAAATGTCAGGGGATACTATGCAAATGGATATGAAAATATGAAGTAAAGTTTTGCTGAAAAATATGATGAAGGGAAAAATGTATCAGAGCCTAAATTTTGATCACTCAATTTCTGGAAGGCTGCAGAAGACAGTGGGAGCCCAACAACAATCTGCAGAGTATCCAATCAGAATAAGCCATTAGCAGGCGTCCTCCAGTCACAGGCTAGGGTCTCAAACACCTTTACAATCAGAGAGAGATAAAAAAAATCTTAAGTGGTATTAATAAACCCAGGGACAAGGGAACAACAGGAATCCAAATTGGTGATGAGGTGGGTGTGGCACGCCTGGTAGGGAATGATCAAGGGTAAGGTAACAAAGAGGTATAACTGAAACCCAGGTGGGCACGGAGCATGATAGTGGGACAGGAGGAAAGTCAAGGGAAATAGAGGAAAGAGCTCGGAGGCAAAGGGCATTTGAAGAGGTCTAGACAAAGACATGTACATATGCAAATATATATATATATATGTATGAGGATGGGGAAATAGATCTATGTGCCTATATTTAGAGGTTTAGTACTAAGGTGGCAGAAGGACCTTGGGCCTCTACTCAAGCACTCCCTCAATGCATGAATACTTTCTATTAAATTGGCATTCTATGATGCTCACCCTCCTGACACAAATGCTGAAACCAAAGCAGGTGAACAAGCAAATGTGGTGAAGAAAGCTGATGGTGCCCAGCTATAAAAATATATAGTGTCTGGGCTCTTAAAGGATTGAAGATAAAGAAGTGGCCATCTAGCTCAGAAGCAACAAAGCCCACATGGAAGAACACACCAGTCTGTGTGATCATGTGGTTCCGAAGGGATCAGTTATCAGGTATCAAATAACAAAAAATCATATCATTGGGTGCACACCTCCATGATACGATCCCTGAGGACAAATGGGTGCATAAGCAAATGTGGTAAAGAAAGCTGATGGTGCCCAGCTATCAAAAGAGATATTGTCTGGGGTCTTAAAGGCTTGAAGGTAAACAAGCGGCCATCTAGCTCAGAAGCAACAAAGCCCACATGGAAGAAGCACACCAGCCTGTGCGATCATGAGGTGTCGAATGGACCAGGTATAAGGCATCATCAGCAAAAAATCGTACCATAGTGAATGAAGGTGGAAGTGTATAGTGGAGACACAAGGCCCATTTGTCGGCCACTGGAGATCCCCTTGCAGAGGGGTCTAGGGGAGGAGATGAGTCAGTCAGGGTGCGATACAGTACCGATGAAGAATACAACTTTCCTCCAGTTCCTAACTGCTTCCCCCCCACCCCCCTCAACTATCATGATTCGAATTCTACCTTGCAAATCTGGATAGAGCAGAGGATGTACACTGGTGCAGACAGGAGCTGGAGGCACAGGGAATCCAGGGATGATGATACCTTCAGGACCAGGGGTGTGAGGGGTGGTGCTGGGAGGGTGGAGGGAGAGTGGGTTGGAAAGAGGGAACCGATTACAAGGATCTACATGTGACCTCCTTCCTGGGGGGCAGACAACAGAAAAGGAGGTGAAGGGAGACATCGGACAGGGCAAGAGATGACAAAATAATAATTTATAAATTATCAAGGGTGCATGAGGGAGGGGGAAGTGGGCAGGGAGGGGGAAAAAAGAGGACCTGATGCAAAGGGCTTAAGTGGAGAGCAACTGTTTTGAAAATTATGAGGGCAACGAATGTACAGATGTGCTTTATACAATTGATGTATGTGTGGATTGTGATGAGTTGAATGAGTCCCAAATAAAATGTTTGTTTTTTTTTTTTTTTAAAGAACTACTGGGAAATAAGCCTCTGGTGCATTTCCTCTATCCATAATAGAGGGATGGGAAGAAACTAGATTAAAATTTTTTTTTCATCTTCTTCCCTAGTCTTTTAAATACTGTTGGTGGTCTCTTCTTTCGTACACATTAATTGTATTTTTGTCTTTGTATTATTATTGTTTTACCCTTACCACTTTATTTTGTTTCTGTTTCTTGTTTCTCTTGGGTTCTGTTTGTGAAGCACAAGAGTAGATGCATCGAGCTAATAAAGGACGCAAGGATTTATAGGGACTGGGTGGTGTCTATGTGGGGTGAGGAGGGGAGTGTAGGGGAGATAGGAAGGGTGAAGGGATTTGGGAAGCAAACAAAGTATGCAGGAGAGGGGAGGGAGCACTAGAACTGGTGGTAATTACACAACTCATTTTTAAAGTGATTTAACCTTAAAAATATTCCAAAAAACGATTGGATTCATGATTGTACATTTCTTCTTGACAGGATCCGGCTATTGAGTTGTATGATGTGTGGTTATGGGCCAAGAATACTGTGACTTTGGGGTTTTGTTGTATTAATTTTGCTGGCGGGAATGTGTTTGCGCAGGCATCCTGAAAAACAATTCCCCCTCCACTCCCATCCAGTTCATTCTAACTCATCACGGCTCAATTTGGAGGGTGTTGTGGTCCAATATTTCCAGGAATCTTTTTAAAGTTCTCTCTTTTAAATTATTCTTTATTTATTTGTTTATCCAAGGAACTTGCTTTTCAATTCGCATATTTATTTATTGTGTGTGCCATTATGAGCGTACACTTGTAGCTCTATGACTTTTAAACATTTTAACAGTTTATTGGCATATAGTTCACATATCATACAATTCAATCGTTCAAACACATTAAGAAGCGTTGTACGGTGATCAACACAATCAGTTTTAGAACATTTTCTTCTTTCTTTTACTCTTTGTTATACGCTCCCTGTTTCCCCCCACGTCCCCAAGAAAGCAGTAAAACAAAAGTACTGCCCCACTAACACACTCACATACACACATGCATGTGTGAGGGCTAAGTTTGTTTTCTCTTTTCCCACACTCCAGTTTCCTGTCGATTCCCTCCTCCTCCCCCTGCCCTGGACTCAGTGTACAAAGTCTTACCCTTTGGTGTGAAAACCATTTTTCTTCTTTATTTTCCTTTATAATAATGGGCCTCAAAATATTTATCTTTATGAGATTGACTAACTTTGCCAACCATAATATTCTCTAATTTTTTCCATGTCTTAAAGTGTTTGACAGACACATGTTTTTTAAGAATGCATAAAATTCCATCCTATGAATGTACCAGAATTTGTTTATCCATTTTCTCTATAGTGGGGATTTTTTTTGTTTCCATTTGTTTCTCTTATACAAATCGTTTCAGTAAACATAGGTGTGCATGGGTCTATTTGTGTTTTTACTTTATTTCTTTAAGGTATCTACCAAGCAGAGAGATTTCAGGATCATAATGTATTTGTCTTTGCATTTGTGTAAGGAAACACCATACTTATTTCCATAGGGGTTGTAAATTCTATAATGCCACCAGTAATGTATGAGCGTTCCATTCTATCCCCATTCTCACCAGCATTTATTTTCTCATGTGGTGTCTTACATGGGTTGTTTTTCTAATATTGACTCATGCTTGAAAACCTGGTTAAAAAAAGAAAATAAAGAAAAAGAAAACTTTCACTAAAGAACATTATGCACAACGACTTGTTGACTAAGTTTCAGACCAGCAGAAAGGCTTCTAATCAGGGAAACTGGAGGAGTAGTACCCATAAACCTTTGTTAAAAGCACTTACTCCAAAATTAATTTTATGCAACCAAAAGATAACTCAAAATAAAGATCCTGGTAGGGAGACATTGATATAAACCAGCAAGGACTTTAGCATGAAAGTCTTATCCATGTAGAATCATGATTAGATTATGGCAGGAATTATGAGGAAAGGAGAATCCAGATCTTAAATTCTTAGTGAAATAAAAATGATAAAATAGATGTGGCTTGGTGTGGTGAGGGAACAGGCTGAAGAAGGGTTGGGGGAAAAATAATAAATCCTTCCATCTTTCATAGCAGAGAGCTAAACCAAACTAATTATTTTTTAAATGGACCTAATGCAAAATAATGGCTCCCACCTCTGATATACTTTATAACCAGCTTCCTATAAAATAAGTATATATGACTTCACTAAAGAGAGACTAAATGACATTTATAAATCACTTACTATATATCAAATACTGTTCTAAATATTCTCTTCAGATTGTTCTACTTTTTCGTCATGAGACATTTTGATTTAGGCATTAAAATTCTATTTTGCATGTCAGAAATCCAACTTATAGAAATGATAAGTAATTTACCCAAGTTCCCCCAGAAAGCTTATGTAGTAGAACCGAGAACTTATATGTGTACTTTTATGAATGGAAATAATTATATAAATGTTATCATCAGTTTTTCTCCCTCTATGTTAATTTATATGTAATACATATTAAACACATATATAAATATAATATATAAATTAGAATTAAATTAGAAATATTTTACTCAATATAAATAGCATAATCTCATTTTTATTGAATCTATCCTACTGAAGATCTTTCTATTTTATTTGCCATGTATGATGTCCTTCTCCAGGGTCTGGTCCCTCTGGTTGACATATCCAAAGTATAAGAGAGGAAATCTTTCAATCCTCCCTTCTAAGAAGCATTCTGGTGACACTTTTTTGCAAGACAGATGTCTGCATTCTTCCGTCAGTCCATGACATAGTCAGTAATCTTTGAAATCACCATAATTCAAATGCATAAATTCTTCTTTGCTGTTTCTTGATCATTGTCCATCTTTCCCCCCATAAATCAGGAGATTCCTTAGGGAAAAATGGGAATTGCAGAAGACGTCATTGTGATCATATGGAACTTGTGCATGGACCAAGAGGCAATTGGGCAAACAGAGCAAGGGAAGACAGCATATCAGGGTGGTATGCTTTCACTGTACTTGTTCAATCTGTATGCAGAGAAAAAACATCGGAGAAGATTGGTTTATATGAAGAAGAATTCAGAATTAGAAGAAGGCTTCTTAATGCAATATGCAGATGACACAACCTTGCTTGCTGAAAGTGAGGAGAACTGACATACATGCTGATGTAGATCATGGATTGCAGCCTTCAGTATGGATTATAACTCAGTGTGAGGAAGATGA
This sequence comes from Tenrec ecaudatus, assembly GCF_050624435.1. Taxonomy (NCBI): domain Eukaryota; kingdom Metazoa; phylum Chordata; class Mammalia; order Afrosoricida; family Tenrecidae; genus Tenrec; species Tenrec ecaudatus. The sequence goes on along the minus strand of NC_134530.1, from coordinate 303,511,003 downwards.
AACTCCTCACAACTGCACCAATAGATAACATCATGAAAAATGGAGAACAGGTTGAAGTTGTGAAGGATTTTCTCTTGCTTGGATTCACAATTAATGCTCATGGAAGGAGTAACCAAGAGATCAAAGTTGCCTTGCATTAGGTAAATCTGCTGCACAAGACATCTTTAGAGTATAGAAAAGGATGTTATTTGAGAACTGAGGTGCACTTGACCCAAGTCATGGTATTTTCAATGGTCTCATATGCGTGCCAAAGTTGGACATTGAGTAAGGAAGACCAAAGAACAATCGATGCATTTGAATTATGTTGCTGGAGAGGAATGTTGAAATACCAGACTGCTAAAAGGACAAACAGATCTCTCTTGGAAGAAGTACAGCCAGAATGCTCCTTAGAGGAAGGATGGCAAATCTCCATCTAACATACTTTGAACCTGTTGTCAAGAGAGAAAACATGTGCTCAGTAAAGTGGTGGGGCCATGAAAAAAGAATCAGGCCCTCAATGAAATGAATGGACATGGTGGCTGCCGTAATGGGTGAACACACATAGACAATTGCAAAGATGGCGCAGGATCGGGTGCTGTTTTGTTCTGTTGTACATGGTGTCGCCATGAGTTGGAATGGACTCAATGGAAACTAACAACAATGAGCTAGGATTTCAATACCCACTGCAGGGCAATAACTCAACTCTCTGTTAAAAAGGCAAAGATGTTACTTTGAGGACAATGGATCATCCAACCTAAGTCAAGGTATTTTTCAATAGTCTTATATCATGCAAATGGTGGAAAATGACAGTCCATGATAATTTCAGTATTCCTCACCAGCACAATTAAAAGGCATCGATTATTCTCTGGTTATCTATTGATACAGTTTTGAGAATTAGAATCTTCCTTACATTGAATTGCAATCCATACTGAAGGCTGTAATCCTTGATGTTCATCAGCAAGTGCTTCAAGTCCTTCTCGCTGTCAGCATGCAAGCTTGCATCATCTGCATATTGCTGGTTGTTAATGAGCCTTCCTAGAAACCTAATGCTAAATTCTTCTTCATACAATCTAGCTTCTCTGATCATTTGTTCAGCATATGGATTGAATCAGTATGGTGAGATGATACAACCCTGATGCACACCTTTCCTGATTTTAAACCATGCAGTGTCCCCTTGTTCTGTTTGCACAACTGCCTCTTGATCCGTGTACTTGATCCTCATTAGCACAACTAAGAGTTCTGGAATTCCATTTCTTCTCAAGGCTATTCATAGTTTGTTATGGTTCACACAGCCAAATGTCTTTGGACAGTCAATAAAACACATGCAACCACCTTTCTGATATTCTCTGCTTTGAAGCAAGATCAATCAGACATCAGGAGTCATATCCCTCATTCCATGTCCTCTTCTGAATCTAGTCTGAGTTTCTGCTAGCTCCCTGTCAATGAACTGCTGCAACTGTTGATGGATGATCTTCGGCAATATTTTACTTTCATGTGATATCAATGATATTGCTCTATAGTTTGAGCATTCTGTGGGGTCACCTTTCTTTGCACTGAGTACACACATGGATCTCTTCCAGTCAATTGGCCGAGTAGCAGTCTTCCAACGTTCCTGAAATTTGAAGAAATGCTTTCGCAGTACTTCACCAGCAGTTCAACTGAAGTCCAGTTGAAACATTTAAATTGATGTTTCCTCAGTAATTGGAGCCTGGTTTTTGGTAATTGCTTCCAGTGCAGCTTGGACTTCTTCCTATCTCATCTACCTGAAAATATGAACCTGTTTTGCAATAGAATTTTTCTTTTGTTGTATCATTGAGGTCATGGCAATGCTGGGTGGGTTCTAAATCTACTCGTTCCTAAGATTTTGAAGAACAGGATAGATGGAGGCATGCATTGAGAACAGATTGATTTAAAAAAAACACCAAGGAATAACCAAGAACACTGGAAGACATCAGAAAGGAGGAAAAATACTCACAAAAGAATCAACAGAGCAGAGACACTGTCTCCACTAGGACTGTGAGAAAATAAAATTCTATTTTTAAAGCCATCCACTGCTGGCATTTCTGTTACAGCAACCCGAGGTAAAGAAAGCCTACATGTTCATAATACATTATCAGGAAACCTGCTCTCCTCTAACAGTAGAGAAGGTTACCTCTGAACGTTATCATTTAGGGCAACCAGTGCTCTCTGCTCTGTAATTATCTCTATTGCTTGAATTGGTGTAATTAATGCAGTACGTCCAATGTCATAAGATCTAAATTTCTTTCTTAGAAGTTTCTATTCAAATTTAAAAATGTAATATATAAATCCACTCTTGTCAAGTCAATTCCAACTCACAGTGGCCTTACAGGACAGAGCAGGACTGACTTTGCCACCGAGTTTCTGAAGCTGTAAATCTTTATGGAAGAAGACAACCTCATCATTCTTCCAAGGGCTGCAACCTTGCAGTTAACAGCCCACCTTGTGAAATCCAGGATGCCAGGGGCTTCTACAGCCAAATCAATATGCTTTTTGTGGGTGGCTTTTCTGGTTTTATATTTTTTCATCAATTCCATGCAGCTTGGGAGATTAAAGTCTTATTGTTGATTGAGATTCGTTGATGGGTAGATTGACTTTTGTCAAGAAGGGTCAATTTGTCCTACTACATTAATAATGCATCTGAATCCCATAAAATTGAATATGCAATGAGTGTGTGTGTGGAATAAAATAAAATAGGTGAAAAAGTATGCCTTCCAAAAACAAGAATTGGTCACCATGATATGGAGATTTTAGAGGCTATTTACAATAGTCTTTATTGATTTTAGTTCAGGTCAAATTATTAGTCATAAGTGTAAGTTATTAATTCAATGGAAAGGTTTCTATTCATTAGGGAATAGTCTGTGTAAAGGCTACATTTTATTTGTCTTTCGGAGAGGTGCCCTGATTTCTCTCATCTTGCTGTGAGGCAAGAATGTGGGAGTTTTGATTTTTTTTCCACTGTTGCTGATGACTGCCTACACCTTCACTCTTGATTACCCACTTTGAGAGGTAAGACAGCAGGAGGCTTTTGGTATTAGTCATTTTTCTTGAGAGGAGAACAACCACTCCAGGACACATTGAATGACAAGAAAGGAATTGATTATAGTTGACCTGTTGATGCTAAATGAGCTGAATTTGACTAACTGGTGAGATTACTCTTGGACACTATTCTGCTTAGAGAACAGCTTGTTCTTTATTCTTTTCTAAACTTAGACCCTGGCTATTCAAGCATAGTTTGTGAAATAGCACCCGAGGCCTCACATGGAACTTGCTATAAATGCAGAGCCTTAGACATCCACCTCCTTTCTTTACCTTACGGGTTGCCACTGACTTGATTCCAGCTTGTGGCAACGCCACGTGTGTCCAGGTCGAGCTGTGCTCCATTGAGCTGTCAATTGCTGATTTGCTGGAAGCACATAACCATTCATGGTGTTTTTTAATTAACTGAGACCATCAATGTATTCGTGGTTTAGCATCCAAATATATTAGCCATTAGACCACCAGGAGCACCAGGACTGCCAAAGGAACGATCTTAGGCCTACTAAATGTTATCAAGACATCAGTGATATGTAGGCACATTAATCCTGAGCATCACTAACATAGACAATGCCATGCTCTTGATTCTTTCTACCGACTATTCACATGTGCAGCTGTATTGTAGTAGAAGATTTACCAAAGGTTAGATACCCCCACACTGGACAGAAGGAAAACCTGGAGTTGAGAAATAAAATGACTCAAAGGAAGGTCTGTTAGTTATAAAGTAGAGGCTGGAAAAATGAACACAAGACTTTCAAAAGTCACAGGTCAAGATCTAAATTGAAAGCTCTAATATCAAGGTGTCTAAAAAAGTTACATTGATGTGAGAAATTGGAAAATATTACTCATACCACTTAATTAAATATGTTGCCTCCTCAGGATGCTGAATGTATACAAAGGGAAATGTCAAATTAAAGAAAAACACACAAAAACAAAACAGAAAAAAACATTGTCAATCATTCCCCTATGGTATTACATGATTCCATTGATAACATGAATAATTTATCCAATGGCGTAGAGTTTAAGATATTATTGATATGAGAAGTTTATATGAGTATAGTCCAACTGCACCCTGCCATTCATGAGCTGTTGCCTTGTACAGACTGATTTCTTCATTTATTTAGCTCAGTTTGTATGGAGCGTGTGAGTGGGTACCAGGGGAACTTTTACTGTATTTTTCTTACAAGTGAAGATCCTTGCCTATCAGATTAATACTTGTCATGTTGATGCAGGGGGAGTATTGAGGTACTAAATATATGATGGATCTGCATCCCATTTCATTGGACACCCACTAAGTAAAGACCTTCATTTGTTGGCTGGGGATGCTCAAAATGGAAAGAAACAGGTAAATACATCAATTAAAAATAACTTTGAACGTATGTATGAAGTATGAACTTAGGAAAATTGGAAGTTGCAAATAATGAAATAGGATGCAAAAAGATCAACATTCTAGGCTTTATGAGCTGAGAAAACCTGGTATTGGTCATTTTGAATGAGAAACTGTGGTTTGCTATGCTGGGAATGACACAATCAAGAGGAATGGCATTGCATTCTTAATCAAAAAGAGTATTTCAAGATCTATCTTGAAGTAAGATGCCATCTGCCATAGGATTATATCTATGTGCATTCAAAGAAATCCAATCAATTCAACTATTATTCAAATTTATGCACCAACCACGAAAGCCAGTGATAGAGTTGAAGAATTCTCTCAATGTTTTCAATAGGAAATTGATCAAACACACAAGATCCATTGATAATTGTTAGTGATTGGACTGCAAACGCGGGAAACAGAGGAAAGATGGGTAGTTTAAAAATATGAACTAGGTGATAGAAACGACGCTAGAGATCACATGATAGAATTTTACAAGACCAACTTATTCATAGAAAAGTCTTCTTGTCAACAACACAAAAGGAAAGTCTACACATGGACTTCTCCAGACAGATGCACAGAGTCAAAACTGATTATACCTGGGTGAAGAGACAATAGAGAAGCTCAATATTCACACCTCTAATGAGGGCAGGAGCTGACGTAAGTTCAGGTTGAAGCTGAAGAAAATTAAAACCAGTCCACAAGAGTCAAAATACAATTTTGAGTATATCACACCTGAATTTCAAGAACAGATTTGATGTATTGAACACTAATGATAGAAGACCTTATGAGCTATGCGAAGACACCAGCAATATCACACATGAAGAAACAAAAAAGTCATTGAAAAAACAGGGGAAAAAGAAAGTGTAAGCACAGATGTAAGAAGAGACTTTGAAACTTTCTCTTAATCGGAGAGTAGCTAAGTCACATAGAAGAAATGAAGTCAAAGAGCAAACAGAAAACTGTCAAAGAGCAACTTGAGAAGACACAACAAAATATTAAAATGAAATGTGAAAAGACCTAGAGTTAAAAAACCAAAAGAAGAAGAAGAAGAACATAATTGTCATGTGTAAAAATGAAAGAACTTAAGAAAATACTCAACCCCTGAGTTGAAATATTGAAAGATTCTATGGGAAAAATATTGAATTGTTCAGGAAGCATCAAAAGAAAATGTAAGGAATACACAGAGTCACTGAACCAAACAGAGCTAGTAAGCATTGCATCAATTCCAGAGGCAGCATCTGAGCAAGAACCAATGGTACTGAAGGCAGAAGTTCCAGCTGCACTGAAAGTATGAGCCATAAACAAGGCTCCAGGATCTGATGGAACACCAATTGAAGTATTCTAACCAGCTGGTAAAGCACAGGAAGCATTTTCATCTTTGCCAGGAAATTTGGAACTTAACGAATTGTCCAACTGACTGGAAGAGATCCATATTTGTGCCCATTCCAAAGAAAGGAGACTCAACAGAACTCTGCTCAAGCTATAGAATATCATCAAGGTCACATGCAAGTAAAATTTCGCTAAAAATATCATCCAATGGTTGCAGCAGTACATTTGGCAGGGAACTGAGAGAGGTTCAGGCCAGATTCAGAAGAGGACATGGAACAAGGGATAGCATTGTTGATCCAAAGCAGAGAATACAAGAAAGATGATTGCTTTTGTTTTTTTGACCAGACCGAGACACTTGGTTATATGGACCATAACAAACTATGGATAGCCTTGAGAAGAATGCGAATTTCAATACACTTAGTGCTGATGAAGATCAAGTACATGGATCAAGAGGCAGTTGTGCAGGCAGGATAATGGGACTCTGCATGGTTTAAAATCGGGAAAGGTGTGTGTCAGGGTTGTATCCTCTCAGCATATATATTCAATCCACATGCTGATCAAATGATCAGAGAAGAGAGATTATATGAAGAAGAATGTGGCACCATGATTGGAGGAAGGCTTATTAACAACCTGTGGGATCTGGAGATGACACCATCTTGCTTGCTGAAAGCAAAGAAGACTTGATGATGAAAATGGAGGATTGCAGCATTCAGTAATGACTATGCCGCAATATAAAAAACCTCATAACGACACAACTGGTAAGACTGAAGTTGTCGATTTCTTTTTCTTGCTTGAATCTACCATCAGGGCTCATGAAAGTAGCAGCTAAGAGATAAACAATTCATTGCCTTTGTAAATCTGCTGCAGAAGATCTCTTTAAAGTGTTGAAAAGCAGGGGGCAGGGCTGTTACGCTGTGAACTAAGGTGCATCTGGTCCAACCCATGATATTTTTCAACCGCCTCATAGGCATGTCAAAGTTGGACATTGAATAGAGAAGACTGAAGGAGAATTGGCACATTTGAATTGTAATGTTGGTAAAGAATATAGAAAGTACCATGGACTGCCAAAACAACAAACTAATTCGTCTTGTTTGTTGCCATTGTCTTGGCATTCCATGGTGCTTTCTATATTCTTGTTTTGAGTTTTCTGATGCCTGATACCTGACCTTATTGATACCTCATGATCACACAGGCTGGTGTGCTTCCTCCATGTGGACGTTGTTGCTTCCCTGATAGATGGCAGCTTGTTTAACTTCAAGCCTTTAAGACCCCAGACATAATATCCTGTCAACTTGATTGAAGAGGGGAAGTCTAACCTGTCAAACAGGTCATAGTCAATGATGCCCATGTGTGGGCCTTCTCCTGAGAATTCTGGGAACTCCTGCCTTCCTCCCTGGAGGAAGAAACAGGCTCTCTATGTTTCACATTCCTGTTGACAAGCCACATTGGGCTATGCTGATGACAGCCAGAGCCCTGGAGCTGGAGGAGCCACGTGGAGACCCACACAAGTGCTGAGATGCTTCCACCATCACAGGACCTACAAGATTTTCCATCCATTGCCTTGTGATCTTCCTGCATTCAGCATCATTACACGTGCTGCATGAGTCTGAAGAGGAATTTACAGACTAGTATGGGACTCGCGAGCTAACATCAGACTTAAAGATTTGTTTTGGACTGGGCTGGGATGTTTTACTGATGCATAATTACTTCCTGATATAAAGTTCTCTCTTAAACATATATTAGTGTCTCTGGATTTGTTTCTGTAGTCCACCCAGACTAACACAGCAGGGCACCATCAGCTTTCTTCACCACTTTTGCCTATGCACCCATGTTGAGTGAGTGTGTTGGGAATGCCAGGTTATGAGAACAACGTGTTCTTGTATTGAGGGAGGACTTGAATAGAGGTTCAATGTCCATCTCCTACCTTGATACTTAACATATAAATATATGTGCATAGACCTAGATCCCTATCATTACATATTAATATATTCACATATATACATAACTATATTTACACTTCTATAAATGTCTTTACCTCATAGTCATTTCCTCTATTTCGACAAGGTGCAATCTTAACACTTCTCTATCTCCCTTTATTCGTGGTAAATATTTTCATTTTTCTCACAGACTTCTAAACGATCCAAAGGGAGGTTACAGTTACCTCAAGAACTGACAAAACGATAACTAGGAAATGGGAGGAGTGGGATGATCACCATCTTTTCTGGTTTGTTAGAAATTAGATTCATGAATGTTTCCAAAGAGGATAAAATATGTCCCTCATACTGAGTTCCAAAACACCAAATTTAAGACAAAGACAAAAAAGAAAGAAAGGAAAGTGTCCCTGAGGAGCAACCACAGAAGCTACAAACCGCAGATTCCCTGGGAGTAAAGGCGACACACCCAGTGTCATTCGACTTGAGCCCACCTGAAGGAGACTGCAGGATTTGATGGAATGAAGCTGAAATAAATAAGGAAAAAGAGCAAGTCTCTGAAAGGAAAACGGCAATTAAGTGAGACCTGCCCCATGTGATTTAAACATCTGTGAAGAAGCTATTAGACTCAAATTCTATCTCACTAGTCCATTTAATTTGCACCTTAGTTGGGTATTCTTGATATTTTTACAGTGAAATCTGTGAGCACTGGAATGTAATGAAATTGCCTTGCTTTGTCAGGCTTACCAAATGTTTGCCTTCGATAGGATGCAGTCTTACCACCTCTCCACAGCTCTGTAATACAGAGAATATTTTTGTTTTTTCTTCTCTGGCAGGTTGTATTTTATATAGTCCTTGCTTTCACAGGTTTTCCTGTGTTGTATTTGTAGCTATGAAACAGTATATTTATCCCTTGACCAAAGTCCTTTCTTTCTCTCCTTTAGTAGAATTACAATTTATTTCATAAGATACATACATATTTATTCCATTTTGGATAGATTTCTAGGCTTTCATATGAATTGTGATAGTAATTTTTGTGGTCATCACATTCTGTGTTGCTGTTGTTATGAAGGGATTATTTCACCCTTTGTATTTATATGTACTTATTATAAGAAATTGACTTATTTTTACATTTTCATTGTTCCCAGTATAGTTAACAAAAATTTCTACTTCAACATGGTTTGCATGTCCAATTCAGTGACAGTTTCATTTTGTAGGTTGATCCTATGAGACAAATCACAGACGCTTTAAAAAAAAACAGGTATCTGTTGTGTAGGTACACAGTGCTTCACAGCATCTTGGCTTAAAAAATTTAGGGGCGGAGTAAACAAATATGTTCTGTCCAGACAACCATGGACTATAGAGTCATTTTGAGAGTGACATGTATCCTCATAAACTGGACTGAATCAGTACCCAAATCTATATAAAGGAAATGATAAATAAAATATAATATTTAAGATATTATATTTCTGGTAAAAAGTATATACATACATGTGCATCCAAACTTATATTTAGAGAGTAAATACTATGTACTAGGCATTATGGGAGGAGCCCTGGTGGTGTAGTGGGTACTCATTGGACTGTGGCCCACAAGGTCGGTGGTTGGAAACCAACAGCAGCTCTGAGGGGGTAAGACTGGGTTTTACTCCCAGAATCAGTTACAGTCTCAAATGCAGAGGAGGTGGCCATGAATCAGCATTGACATGATGGCGGTGAGAGGCATTATATGAGGCATCTTCCCATTATTGTTTATATTTCACTCAGGACGAATTAAGGCCTAAGTCATTTTCTTAAGAACACACATCAAAACCAAAGCTCAAATTTAGGTATGATGACTCCATGACATTACACAATAAGGGTGTGTGTGTGTGTGTGTAAATAATCCACAAATGGTTATAGTACTTTTCTTTGATATATCAGATTATGAAAAGACTGTTTTCTAAATAGTCTACATCTGTGTGGGTTAGGCTAGGCTGCTAACCCCAAGGTTGATTATTCAAACCCACCCACTGTTCATTAGAAGAAAGATGAGGCTTTCTGATCCTGCAAAGAGTTACAATTTCATAAACCTCATGCAGAGTGTTCAGAGTCTGAATTGACTCGCTGGCAGTGGATTGGACATTTTATATTATAAGAAATATAGAGAAGAATTTACAATATGCACTATCAAAAAACCTCAATGAGATAAGAGAAAATATTGCAGACATGGATCTGGAAAGAATAATGAATAAGAATCATTTGTTGGGACAGGGCATAAAAACAATGATATCTTCACAAAGTTCTTATTAGCAGAATGGGTAAAACCAAAAAATAAGTCTTAAACTGAAACATCTGGGAGGATTTGTAACAGGGAGCTTCCATAGTCCAAAATAAACTCAGTACCATCCCATATACATTGCTGTCTGATAATGGGTCGTTTGACTTCTCAGTAACCTACTGAGGTAATTAGTTTATTGTGCCAACCTGGCCGATAAACACATGTGGGGTTAATTGAAGGGTGGAGGGATAAATGACTCAGCGAGCCTCACCTTTCTAGTTCTCAGGTCTCTTGCTTTCTGATGATTGGACCAGAGTGCAGCTGCCTTAGCCAGTTCCCTGCTTCAGCTGGCAAGGCTCACTTCCTACAAGACATCCCTGAGGAGAAGCCACATAGACCTACACTGATGTAGCTCTGGGTGCTGTAGCACCCGTATGGAGACCCCTGCCAGCGCTGAGATGCTTGCACATTCACTGACTTGGCTTTCCTCCTGCAGTTGGCAACATTGCATCTGTTTTGTGAGATGGAGGAAGACTTTGTGGATTGGTGTTGGACATATGGGTTAATGGGTTAATGTTGGACTTGACGGCTTGGGCAGCACTGGGTTGGGATGTTTTCTTGATGTGCACTTAACTTTTATGTAAAATTCTCTCTTATACATGAGATTATGTGGATTTGTTTCTCTAAAATATCCAGACTAACACACCTACCTTCTCCCCCCCCCCCACCTACACCTACCTTCTGTCACTGACCAATCAAATGGCTACTCTGAATGGTCAACATGTGTTACCAGGTCAATCAATGGAGCAAATCATATTTCAATAACCAGTGTACATTTGGGGCACCAGATAAACTAGTGTACCATAGAAAGAGAGGGTATTGAACTGTGTTGATTGTTTTCCCCTTTGGCCTCAGGTCCCTGTATGCTTAAGAAAAGGGAGAAATGTCAATCTCTGAGGGTTTCTTTGCTCTCTGTGGTAGAGAACAGCAAGGTGCCCAGCAGAAGCTGTGAGCACAAGCTCTGGCTGTGAAGGGACTCACCAGCAGAAAAGCAGGAGGAGAGCCAGTTCTGGAAACAAAGGAGGGTATTCCAGGCAGAGATTTAATCCTGGTCACCCCACACAAGCCTCTCTCATTTCCACCCACACTCCCAACCACCCTTCAATTGTCGGCAGCTCAGCTTGGAGTCCTAGAGGCAGGAAGTCAGCTACAGCCGGCAAAGTTGGTTCTGAGAGAATCCTGGCACTCTGTGTCTAGTCCAGAAAAAAGGAGGCCAGGTCACTCACTTACCAATGAATTCATTCGAGTTTGGGCCAGAGGACCACAACTAATCTAAGAAAGAGGCACGGTGTTTAGAAGAAAGATGACTAATAAATTCTCCACATCTAGAATTTAAAAGAAGATATTTACTCCATTTGCAAAATTGGAAATGTGGCCCTTAGTTGAAGATCATACTCATTACCTGACATATACAACATTTGAGAACAGGAATACTGACGGGTGGTGGACAGACAAGATAAAGATGCTCATGTGACTATCATATCCGAGAAACAATACGAACAATAGAAACACTTTTTTAAAATATAGAAATAAAATTAAAATAATATAGAAATAAAGTGGAGGCATGAGAGCATTAAAGGGGACTACAACGTGGTAAAGCAGTAAGGGAGTGTCCGTGGAGAGTTTGCGGGACTCCTAGAAAGGAAACAGGAAAGACTGGCGTTAGAGGAGATGTAGGAGACAAGGCAAAGTAAAGGATTGTGACGAGTGGAAAATTTAAAACTATGAGAAGAACAAGCGTTCTCTCCAAAGACAACTTTAAATAGTAGATACCTTACTTAAAGGGAAAGAAATCTAGATAGTCCAGAGTAGGTGCTGTGGAGAAGGCAAAAAAGAAGTGGCGGCAGGTCAAACAAGGAGAGGGAGAAGAAGAGAAATAGAGGACACTCAGACCAGATATAGAGGTCCCAGGGCAGTGAGGAAGCACCCACGAAGACAATTTAGAAGAGGGAGCCCCTGATTTTTGATAGTCAAATCACATGAATATGGCTAGTCAATTAATGAGGGAGAAAAATAAACTAACTGTAACATTACCTTTAAAAAATAAATACAGAGATAACTATAAGAAAATATAGAGGAAAAAAAGAAAATATAGAGGTTCAAATAATTGGAATTGAACCCATAAAAGTAGTAATGTAAGGAGGAAGAGGTTTGTGGAGCAAGATCATTGAGTTCTGAATACATTGATTTGGGGGACTTAGTGATGCCCAAATGGTATGATCCAATAGACAATTGGATATATAACCTTAGGCAGTTCCTGGAAATACAGATTTTGAAACATCAGGATTAACTCACTGCCATTGGTCAATGCTGACTCACAGCTACTCCCTATGGGTTTCTTGGACTGTAACTTTTTATGAGAATTAAAAAGTCCACACTTTCTCCCTCCAAGCTCCTGGTGGTTTTGAACCATGCAGATCGAAGTCCAACGGGTAACCTCTACACTACCCTGGGCTCTTTCGTCAGGATTTAGATGGCAATTAAAGCTGCAAACTAGCAGACTATAAAAAGGCCATAGAGTTACACAGGCAAAGAACTGAGAAACTCCAACATTGAAGGGGGCTGAAAAGAGTGGTTAGAAAAGGAGGGGGCATCCTAGAGCCCAAGCTGAGGGAATGGCGTGTTTGGAAAGGGGACAGGGCAGTACTAGGGCAGATAGCATCTGTGTGGGAAAAATCAGACAGAAGCAACAGGGTACTTGAGAAGTGGAAAGCCCAGAAAAATCCTTCAGGACTCCTTGGAAAGTAAAGGAAGCCAATTTGGGAATGGTAGCTGAAACAGGCAAGGGAGTTCTCATTCCAATATTCTTCATTCCTAAAATAGAGGAGCCTGCCGCGAGAATGTCTGAAAGATTTGGGCCACTCTACTGCCTCAGAACTCTCCAAACTGAACTTTGAGGACTCTCTTACACGATGGGATCCCACTTTCAAGAAGCAGCATATGGAAGAAAGAGAAGAACCAGTTCCAATAGGGGAGAGAAACAGAGAGGAAGTCTCAGTCACCATGTGTTTTTGTCACCATGTGAGAATCACAGAACTAGGAGTTCACGGAAGGGAAAGCAGTGATCAGAAGTAGGTCTCCTTCCAAATATTCGGCAAAATGAAATTGTTGTAAAGATCAGAACCAGGAAATTACCAAGGTCAAGTTTTTTACAAAATTCCTAAAGATGAAAGGGAATAACACACATCCTGACATCCTATAGAGAATGAACGCATGCCAGAAAGATATGTTCAGAAAATAAAACTGGTACATATACAAGCCTAGCTCACAGATATCTCAAAAATATAACCATACATGAAAGATAAGCATGTATCAGGATTAGAAAAAAAAAAGTAGCACCGTAGAATTCAGTACATAATTAAAAATAAGAGGATAAGTTTTCTTAGAAATGAGGCCTAAACTAGAAGGATAATAGGAATGAATAAACAGAGAAGATAATGCCTCAAGTGAAATAAAAGTTTAAAAGGAGGCATTCTTTTAAGTAAAAAAGAATAAAACATATGTTTTTAAAAAGGCTCAAGAGAAAGTAATAAATATTGATGATAAAGATAACCTAACATATAATGTCAATAATAGCAATAACAATAGCAACAGTGGGACAGAACAAACATTCCTAACTATAACTTAGAAAGAACATTTTTGAAATCTAATTTTTTTCATTTGAAGCTATATATTGAGAGAGCATAAGTGCATATGAGAATATAGATTCTAAACAGCCCATACTAAAATGTAGTCAAATTTGCTGAACTTTAAAGAGACTTCCATAAGCATGAAAATTACATTACCAACAACCCTTTTGGCAGCAATGATTTATACCAGGGTGAGGGAAAAGAGCGAAAGGCTTCAGATAGTAAAGGAAAGTAAATATGAATAAGGCTTTTATATCCAGCAAAACAGACCACCAAATGAAAGAGCACAGGAAAGTTTTTGACATTAGAAAAGAAGTCAGGGAATAATATTACTATGATCCTTTTTCAAGTAACCTACCAGAAAACAAGCATTGGGTAACAAAAATTATTAGGGAGACCTTGGCATTAAGACTGAGACCAACACTATATATATAACCACTTATAGACCTAAAGAAAATTAAAAGGAGTAAGTACAGGACATGAAGACTAGACTCTTTAACAATATGTATATTTAGTATATATCAATGATTTTCAATGTGCGAGGTGCATTGTGATATGCAGACACATATTAAAACTACTGTTTTCAATCAGTTTTTATGCCAGCTCTATTGATTTTGGACCAAGTGGCTCTTTGCAGTAGAGGTGGTCATGTGCCATTTTGTTTAGCCGTGTTCCTGGCTTCCCCTGTAGGAAAACTGCCCTTTAGTTGTGACCACTTCAAACATCTCAAGATATTGTCAATAGGGGAACTTATATGTGAGTGATAAAGCCATAAAGAAATACAATTAAACAATTATTAGAAAAGCCAGGTTTTGTTAGGAAGCAAGGGCAGGGGCCAGGGGCAGATAGTGTTCTATTTTTTGACCAGGGTGATGTTTAATAGTGTCTTCACGTAAAATACTTAACTGGTAAAATACTTAACTGAAGTATGCATCTATTATATGTGATTCTCTCTCTCTCTCTCTCTCTCTCTCTCTCTCTCTCTCTCTCTCTCTCTCTCTCTCTCTCTCTCTCTCTCTCTCATTTCTTCTCTCTCCCCACTAGGAAGCAGTGCTGAGTAGGACCCGCCCTTTGCGGGGTCCAGGTGACAAATACTCAAAAAAGGGTCCATATTCATACATGGAGGAACTGAAACCCTAACAGTTCACAAAAAATAGCCCTCCCTAGCCAAGCCTCAGTGAAGGCCAGAGTCCTGAGAGAGCTTGGGGCAGAGTTCCCAGTGAAACCAGGATTCTTGGTCCAAGAGACTCCTTTTTGTTGTGAACTGTAGACATATGGGGGCCAGGGAGAGGACCTGGACCTGGACCTGCCCTTCTCTCCTCCCCAGCTCACATCTTCCTGGGAGTCTCAGCACCCACTATCCATCTCCCAGTACACCATCCCCAGACGCACACATACACTGGGCTGGCGCCGTCTATCATTCTAGTAGTCACATATCAATGACACCTCAATGAGGCCTCTTGGACACCCATCTGGGGGTCCTCAGACCTCCCTTACAACACCCTATTTATTTCCCCTATCGAATGTGCTGGTTTCTTTCTAAAGTATTGTTTTTATGCTTCTGTCCATCTTTGTCTCCCTCCAGACTCTGGGCTCCAGGAACAGGGAAGACGGATCCATTTGGGCACCCCCTCTGACCTCACACAGATCTGGTCCAGGGTGAGAGCTCAGGCACAATGGCTGAGTTGTGTATCATCTGTGACACGTGACCATCAGATGTAACTGAAGTAAGATCCACACCGAAGCTTTGTTTTTGAGAGATTAAAAATTTCACTTCAAACTCCCTGAGATACCCAAACAAACATAATCTGTGGGCAGCTGGATACCCTGACATACAAATTCAAGAAGTCTGAACGAGATGCCATCCATATCTATAGACAATCCTCTGAGACAAGGAGGTGCGTGAGAGTAGTAGGCGCCTCTCAATTGTTGATTGGCTGGAACAAACGTTAATGACGCAAATGATTTTGACCTCCATTGACTCCCACTGCTGGTGTTGCTTTTGTGGGGCCTCAAGGCAATCCTGTCTCTGAAGACAAGGAGGTTGACATGGTTGTGGAAAGCAATCCGCAGAGAGAGAGCAGCTACAGAAGTGGGTGAGGGATTCCCGGAAACTGAATGTGGAGCAATGTGAACATCAAAATAACTCATCATAGAAAAGATGATGATCCATTTTTTTAAATAAGAAAGTAAAACCCTCAAATACGTACTAATTAAATAAATGGACGAAGAGAAGAAAATACTCTTCCCTGTTGCACAAGGTAAACTAAAAACTAGAGGAAAAATGGAAGAGAATGGTTAATGAACGATAAAATTAGTAGGTGAAAGACTTATGAAGCATGATGTATTTATATAGTCTTCGAGTATCTCCTCATAAATAACTTATTAAGGAAAGGACAAAGAATGCCTTTGCAGTGGAGAAAGGTGGTAAGCACCACCTTCATCAAGTTAACATGACCAATGACAGTCCAAGTCAACATCACATGCCTCCTGAGCACTGACCCAGCTGCAGCATCACTTATGTGTAGTTCTGAGAAAAATAACCTGAGTCCAATTATGGAAGAAAAAGCAGACAAGTCCAAATTAAGGTGTATTCTAAAAAGTATTGTTATTTATTTTAATATCAAGGTCATTTGAATATTCTTGTCAAGATCAAGAAGCAAAGAGAAAAGAAAACAAAATTTAAGGAACTATTAAGGAATAAACAGACGAAAACCAATAAGCTAACTCAGTCAAGAGGCACCTCAGAAATATTCTGAAATAGCGAAAGAAAATGATTAATAAGGACCTTTTAAGGAACATCGTTGAAATGTTACACAAACATAGTTAAATGATAGTATTGTACCAATGTCAAACTCATTGAGTTTGATAAAGTATTTTTGTTCATTGCTTTTAGGAAATATACCCTGAAGTATTTCAGAGGAAGAACTATCTGTTTCAAATGATTCATTGGCGAGAGAATCCAAGATAGAAAGAAAATGATCAAATGGGGTAAAATTCCAAAAATTGGTGAATCTGGCTAACGGGTGTGTGGACAAGTCTTGTCTATTCTTGCAACAAGTGCTTATGTTTACAGTGCATCAAAATAGAATGTTGAAGGAGAGATAGTTAATGAACTAACGTCATTAAGGAGATGAGATCAGTAGGATCTAGAAGATCTTAAACCCAAGGTAGACAACTCATTCATTGTAAAAGGAAAGAAAGGAGAAAATTTGATTCTGAGGTTAATTTCCTGGATTCCTTCAATGGAGGGGCAAGAGAGGTTGATTTTATAAATGTACCAGTGAAGGAGTTCATCTTATGTTTCCTTTCTCTTATGAAAATTGATTTAAGAAGTGGTAAGCATAGGCCTGGATCAGATGGAACATTGCTTAGCAAAATATAACAAGGAATCTTTGAGTGTTCAAAAGTTCTTAGATTAGACTGCAAATCCATTAGTAATCAAAACATGGAATGTACCAAGTATGAAAAAAAAATTGGAAGGTTCCAAAAATGAAATGGAAGGAGCCCTGGTGGTGTAGTTGTTTCTCATTGGGTTGCAGTCTTCAAGGTCAGCAGTTCAAACCAAAAATGAAATGGGATGCCTAAAGATCAATACCTTAGGCATTAGTGAGCTGAAATAAACTCGTATTGACCATTTTAAATTGGTCAATCAATCATATAGTCTAATACAACTATTATTCACACTTACACACCAGGAACTAATGGAGATACTGATGGTTTTTGCAAACACCTGCAGTCTGAAATTGATCAACTGTGCCATGAAGCTGCATTAGTAACTACTGGTAAAATGCAAAAGTTGGATAGAAAGAAAAGGATCTCAAACTAGACCATAGACCTTTGGTCATCGAAGGATCTAGCGAGACCACATGGTAAAATTTTGCAAGACCAACAACTTACTCACTGCAAACATCATTTTCAAACACCTAAGTGGCAACTATACACAAAAATTCCACCAGATGAAAATACAAGAATCAACTATAGCAGTTAGAGCGATGATAGAAAGGCTTAATCCACTCAGTCAGAATAGGGCCAGGGGCCAACTGCAGAAAAGACCATCTTCAATTGCTCATATGCAAGTTCACATGAAAGCTAAAGTCCACAGAACCAACGTACAATCTTAAATATATCTCACTTGAATTTAGAGACCATCTGAAAAGTAGATTCAATGTGCTGAACACTAATGACTGAAGACCAAACATGATCTGGGATGGTACCAGGGGCATCGCACATGAAGACATCAAGCGGTCATTAAGAAAACAGAAAAGGGGGATGGAGATTAAAATAGTTGTCCAAAGAGACTCTTGGACACAGAGAAATATCATTGATATCATATATCAATGGTTTTAAGAAAACGTTTTTAAGTAAAGCTTAATTCAAAACTGGTTTCAGCAGAACTTCACCAGGGAACTGCCAGAAATTCAAACCAAATTCAGTAAAGGTTATGGAAGAGGTTATACTGTGGCTGATGTCAAATGGGTCTTAGCTGAAATCAGAGAACACTAGAAAGCTATTTACCTGTGCTTTTTGATTACCCAAAGGCATTCAACCGTGTGGAGCATAACACATTTATGGCTAACATTTTGAAAAATGAGAATTCTAAAATACTTGTGCTCATGTGAAGCCTGTACATCGACTAAGAGAAAGTCATTTGAATAGAAAGGGGGTAAACCATGTTATTTAAGACCCGGAAAGGTATGTCGCTGTTATTTCCTTTCACTGTACTTATGCACTCTGCATGCTGAGCAAACACTCTGGGCAGATGTACTTAGAAAGGGGAATGTGACATTAGCATCAGAGGAAGATTCAAATGCAGATGACATAGTGCAGTCTTCCGTGTTGAAAGTGATAACAACTAAAAACATTTACTGATTAAAATTAAAGACTAGAGTCATCACTATGGATTACACTTTAACATAAAGAGAGCAAAAATTCGACGATGGGACCCATCAGCAACATCATGATAAATGCAGACAATGTTGAAGTTGTCAAAGGTTTCCTTTGACTCAGATTTACAACTGATGCTCTTGGGAACGGCATTGGGCGAATCTGCTGCAAAAGAACTCTTTAAACTGTTTCAAAGCAAAGATGTCACTCTGAGAATGAAATTGTACCTAATCCAAGCTGAGGATGCACTGGAAGACTTGCCTATGCCAAAAAAAAAATTGGAAGACAGCCACTTGGCCAATTGGCTGGAAGAGATCCATATTTGTACCCATTCCAAAGAAAAGTGACCCAGTGAAATGCAAAAATGATACAACATTATTGTTGCTATCACATGCAAATGAAATCTTGCCTGAAGGTCATTCAGCAATGGTTGCAGCAGTACATGGACAGGGAGCTGCCAGAAATGCAGGTGGATTCAGAAGCAGATATGGGACAAAGAATACTACAGCTGACATCAGATTGATCTTGGCCAAAAGCAAAGAATCGCTAGGAAGATGCATTTGACTGTGTGGATCATAACAAACTATGGATAGTCTTGAGAAGAATGGGAATTCCAGAACACTTCATTGCGCTCATGCAGAACTGGTTCATCAGGGTTATGCACCATAGTTATTCAATCTGGATGTTGAGCAAATCAGCAGAGAAGCTGTAAAATAGGAAAAAGAATGCAGCATCAGGATTGAAGTCAGGCTTATGAACAACCTACAATGTGTGGGTTACACACTTCTTGCTGAAAGTAAGGACTGTAAACACTTGCTCATGGTTATCAAAGATTACAGCCTTCAATATGGATTATAATTTACTGTAAAATCCTCAAAACAGAGCCAAACAGGTAAAATAACAGTAAAGGGAGAAAAGAGTGAAGTTGGCAAGGATTTAATCTTTCTTAGATCCACAATCAATGTTCATGGAAGCAGTGCCATAGTTTCAAATGTATTCATTCTTCTTTGGTCTTCCTTATTCAATATCCAAGTTTCAAAAGACTCATTGTATTGGGTAAAAATGCTGCACAAGACCTCTGTGGCGTGTTGAAACACAAGGAGGCTATGTTGAGGACTAAGGTACTCCTGACCCAAGCCATGTTCTTTCAGTCACCTCATATGCACTTGAAAGTTGGACATTGAATAAGGAAGACCAAAGGATAATGGATACATTTGAAATCATAGCACTGGTGATAAATATTGGAAGTCCTTTGGACTGCCAAAAGGACACAGATCTTAGAAGTAGAGCCAGAAAGCACCTTAGAGGCAGGGATGACATGAATTCATCTCATTTACTTTGGATATGCTATCAGGTGGATCGGGACGTCATGCTTGGTTAACTAAAGGAGCGGTGAAAATGTGGAAAATCCTCAATAAAAAAGTGACCAGCATTACATATCTAGCAACTTGTGTGCGTGTTAGAGACAGTGACTTAGAGATGAAGCAAGAACGCTGCACCTGAGTTGACTCTGACTCATGGCAACCCTATATAAGATGTTGCAGGAACAGATAGTTGGTGGGTTTGAACTGTCAACCTTCTGGGCAGCAGTCAAGCACTAAGCCAACAGCACAGCAGGGCTCCTTGAGAGAAAGAAAGGGAGGTAAATATGAACTGAGGGAGGGTCTCACACTCAGTGCCATGGGCACAGTGGTTCAGAATAGTTAGTGTCCGTTAATTCCCAGACAAGGAAGACCGGTGCTGGCCCTGCCAAAGATTTTCTCACAATCCCATTTACGTAGTCTGAGCCTTTGGGTATTTTTTAAACTGAGGTGTCATATTTTTTTATCTGTAAATTGTTCCTATAACTGTATGCCATCGTCATTGCTCAATTTAAAGCCTATTTGTGTAAAGATAAAAATCTTACAATACATGGTGAAATGCTCGAGTTATAACCCCAGTCTCTGAAAGTGCAGAGCAGCATTACTTCATGATTTTCTATTAAAATAGCCCAAAGAGACCAATAGGTAGGATAGATGAAATGAAATATTCATTGAAAAGTGAATTTTCCTTCCTTCTTGCACCTGAAACATGTTCAGTTACTGCTCCTCAGATTGGGAGAGTAAAGATTTGATTCATTACAAGATGCATTATAAAGGCTAAAACAAAAATAAAACCTTGGTCTCAAGAGATAGCTTCATCCTTGTTATGGTATGACTGTCTGTAAACAGAGAAATAGAATGGCATCAGACTAAAGACAAGCAAACAAAAACGATGAGAGTGTTGATCCATTCCAATAAAGTATTACTATTTCTATTCCTTTGAAAATTAGAAAGTGTATTCAGTGAGATGATCCCAGGTTCTATGCCTCTTAAAATGTTACTGAAACTAATGTATAGATTCATCCTGGTTTATAGACATACAAACACACACACACACACACGTTTTTCCAGGCTAGACTTTAAATAACTTTTTCAAAACTGTTTATTTTCAGGTCTTTTGAATTTTTCTCTCTTATCCACCCAATAATTGTTCAAGATATTGCTGTGATATGTGCCCATGAAATAACCCTTCTGAGACAAAACAATACTTGGAGAAGAATTCTGCGTCAACCACCTCCCAGCCAATGCTGTACTCAAGCTCAACGCACACAGCACAGGGACTAGAAATGTGTCAGCCACGCTGTCATGGTGTATTTGGGTTTAGAATCATTAAAAAAAAAGCAACACTCCTGAAAATCAACCATACATTCCATAGATAGTCCTTCCCATCAACCACCTAAAAGCCACCTGGCTTTATTGGTTCTTCCTGTAACCGCACCTTACGATAGACCCTTCACTCTGCATGCAGTTACTGTGCGAGGGGCCCTATGTTAGAAATGTGACAGAGGAAAGAAGAAAGTCATCCTAATCTAAAGAAGCACATGACCGGAGCCCTTCACTCTTTATCATCATCATCATCATTCTTCTCACCATCCTTAAAATACTGTGCATGTGCACAACAGAAACACGGATCTAGTGATACTCGTGTTGCAGAGAAGAAAACAAAAGAAATTGATGCCAGAGTACTAAAGGGCATACGTGGGTTATGCAGGGAGAAAAGAGCAAAGGAGGAGAATTCACAGGCCTAAGAGGCACGAGGACCACATGGAGTCCAAGACGAGCAAGGCTAATTGAACTAGAGCTTGGAGTGAGTCCTGGGAGAGTCCACGACATGGTGCGATGCTGAAAGCAATCTGAGGGCCCTGCATGTCAGACAAAAGAGTTGCGCTACATCCTGAGGAAATGATAAACGCTACTATTGCTAGGTAGGCAAAATCTTCCCTGGGCCGAAAGTTCTGGACTGAATTCTCACTTTCAGGCCATTTGAGATGGAAGATTCCAGGAAAAAACAGCCTGGCCTTTTGAACAATGACTTTACCAGCTGTAACAAAAGACAGGCTGATGGAGTAATGGTGACCTGGTTGCAGAAATGGAATGTGTGCTTAGAAATTTTTTTCCATTCGTCCTTGAAATTATTGGCATAATCCTGCCCTTCTGGATTTCTGATTTTTTTAACCTTTACACTATTGATGGTTAACTACCAGTTTCCTCAGTCCTTTTCAATGAGCAAAATCAAGCAATCCATCTCTAAACCAAACCAAACTCTCAGTTGTCAAGTCAATGCCAACTCATAGTGACCCTGTAGACAGGTAGAACTTCCCCTATGGGTTTCTGAGACTAACGAGAGTAGAAAGTCTCATCTTTCTCCCTCAAAGTGGCTGGGGGTTTTGAACTGCTGACCTTGTATCAGTCCAACACATAATCACTACACCGAGAGGAGAAATTTTCCCAAAAGAAGTGGTGCATAGTTATTCGACTCAACACTAGTGAAAATCCAGGCTATGAGGAGAAACTGACCAACCCATTTCCATTAAACATCAACTGTCTCCTTAATAGACATGGAGCCAGTAATCTTGAATTTTACTTTGACTTAGGTTCATAATTCCTTCAGAAAGAAACTCTATCAGATAATATACTTTTCAATATCAAAAGGATGATAATAGCTTCTACCCAGAACGTTGTTAGTTATAACAAATTCTGCCCTCTCTAACAACTTTACAATGCAGAGAATGTGAATTTTATACACCCACCTAGTGGTTACTTTTTAGCCCCCCAAAAGATTCAATACATGAGATTTTGTTTTACATACTTGATTTTTTTTTAGTGTTAAAGAAATGATTGTATTCTCCAGCTATTTGGATGAAAGTATTTGTTACCTTCTGAAATTTCTGAGGCACTCTTATAAATAAAATAAATTCATTCTGAACCAATGGTTTCATAAAATCCCACACTCGGGACAATCTATCAATGTTGAAATTTGTGTCTGGGGCATTAGTTTAATTTATTCTCTTTACATAAATACCCACTGCTAGTTGTCCTCCAGTCGATTCAGACTCCTGGTGACCCCTGTGTGTCAGAGTAGAACTGTGCTCCATGGGGTTTTCAATGGCTGATTTTTCAGAAATAAATCACCAAGCTTTTCATCCAAGGGGCTCGGGATCAATTGGAACCTCCGGTTTCTTTGTTAGAAGGTAAGGCGATTATTCACATCACCCTAGAACTCCCTTGCAGCAAATAGACTTTGACATTTGGTAGTGGCAAATGAGTCCTTATTAAAGTCCATGAAAAAGCACTGGATTAAGGTAAACCGTTGCGGCTCTTCCTTTCTATAAGCATGTTATCTAAATCTAGTCATTTGAAGATAAGAGGAGTCATGTCTGGAGAAACTCCCAATGTGGGGCTTACAGTTCTCTCTTTGCTGTATTTCAGTGCTAATAAGCTATGCGTTCATGAAGTTTTATGTACATTGATTCCCACATGTTGCTGAATGGATAGCAAATAAAGTTTTTCACTATTCTTTAGATCAGCAGTTCTCAATCTGGGGGTCGCGACCCCTTTGGGGGTCGAACGACTCTTTCACAGGGGTCTCCCAATTCATAACAGTAGTAATATGAACATAATTAGAAACATAATTATGAACATAGTTATGAAGTAGCAATGAACATAATTGTATGGTTGGGGGGGGGCGGTCACCACAACATGAGGAACTGTATGAAAGGATCGCAGCCTTAGGAAGGTTGAAAACTACAGTTTTAGATCAATAAGCATATTTTAAAATTGTGGTAGAAATATAAGGAACAAAATATTTGTTATGTCAGCAATCTTCACATGGACATTTGATGCCATTACCTATGTTCACCATGCTGTTCAGCCATCACCATTTGCCATTTCTGAATTTTTCCATCACCCTTAATAGAAGCTCAGTATTTCCTAAGAGTTGTTCCTTGCTTGTTTCAAGCTACACTGAGTTAGGTATACAGAGATTCAAAAGAAAATAGTTTTTACTTTCAAAGAGTTTATTTTGCTTGCTCATTCATACATTCATAAATACGCCTGTGCACCTACTGTGTGCTGGGCTAGGCTATATAATGGAAAAGAAAGAAAAGCAGTGTGCCGTGTCCTATGAGAGAACAAGAATAAGAAGGACATGTTGTTGTTGTTGTTGTTGTTGTTGTTGTTGTTGTTGTTGTTGTTAGTCATTTCCAACTCACAGGGACTCTGTATAATTGAATAAAAGACCCATTCAGGCCAGTCCTTTGCCATCCTCACAATTTTTCTTATGGTTAAGCCCATTGCTACCATGTCAATTCATCTCATTGAGGACCTGCCTCTTTTTCCCTACCGCTCCACTTCACCAAGCGTGATGTCCTTCTCTGGGGACTGCTCTCTCCTGACAACATGTCCAAAGTATGTGAAATTAAGTCTCATCAGCCTTGCCTCTAAGAAGCATGTTGGCAATATTTCTTCCAAGACAGATATATTTGTTCGTTTAGCAGTCCATAATACTTTTGATATTCTTTGCCAATACTGTTGTGCAACTGTATTGATTTTTCCTTATTCTTCCTTATTCAGTGTCCAACTTTAAGGACATAAGAGGGGCAATTAATGACAACCAAGGGACACGGGCAGGTAAATAGAAGTAGAAGGCCTTGCTAATGTTGTAAGTCAAGAACAACAAAGCTATTCTGGGACTGAAAAGCAACACATGCCACACTCCTTACACAGGAGAGTGTTTGGAAAATTTTAGAAGAACTTTGTGGTTTCAGCATCTGCACAATGAAGGCTCAATGGAGGCTAGTCCTTGTAGCTTGGCGACAAGAAAAGAGTGAAAGATGCATTTTAGGCAGTGATGAAAATCAAAAGAGAAATTCAGGCAAACAATGGGCCAATGTTAATTTGAACCATTATCTGGTATGAAAAGATGAACTGATGGAACAGGCCTTGGATCCCAGAGACTATCTGAAAAGGTCAAATAATTGAATGTGCAAAAAAAAATGAAGCCCTGGGATCAAAAGGAAAAGATATTTTTGAAAAAGATAAATTGACTGAACTTACAGGGTAGCTGGTATTGTATGGGAGAGAAAGGGAAGGAATTTCACATGAATTCCTCTCAGTGGGTTTTGTTCAGTTCTCCCAGCTCTCATCTTCCTTTTATATCTCCTACATGATGATGGACACTCTACCAAGAGAGAACGCAGGAGAAAGGAGTGGGAATACATGAAGTAAAAGCTGGAATTTATTGAGTACCTTCTCATCATTACCATGCCAAGTCCATGGTGTACCTGCATGGTGCAAACATGTAATGCTTAGTTGCCAAAGAAGAGATTGGTGCTGAAAGTCCACCCAGAAGTCCCTTGAAAGAAAGACCTGAAGAACTACTTCTGAAGTCAGCCATTGACTTTTTTTTAAAACATTTTATTAGGGGTTCATACAACTCTTATCACAATCCATACATACATCAATTGTGTAAAGCACATCTGTACATTCTTTACCCTCATCGTTTTCAAAGCATTTGTTCTCCACTTAAGCCCTTTGCATCAGGTCCTCTTTTTTTCCCCTCCCTCCCCGCTACCCCCTCCCTCATGAACCCTTGATAACTTATAAATTATTATTTTGTCATATCTTGCCCTGTCTGACATCTCCCTTCACCCCCTTTTCTGTTGTCCGTCCCACAGGGAGGAGGTCACATGTAGATCCTTATAATCGGTTCCCTCTTTCCAACCCACTCACCCTCTACCCTCCTAATATTACCCCTTACAACCTTGGTCCTGAAGGTATCATCCGCCCTGGATTCCCTGTGCCTCCAGCTCCTATCTGCACAAGAGTACATCCTCTGTTCTATCCAGACTTTCAAGGTAGAATTCGGGTCATGATAGTGGGGGTGGGGGTGGGGTCGGGGGAGGAAACATTTAGAAACTGGAGAAAAACTGTATTCTTCATTGGTGCTACATCGCACCTTGACTGACTCATTTCCTCCCCTAGACCCTTCTGCAAGGGGATCTCCAGTGGTCGACAAATGAGCTTTGGGTCTCCACTCTGCACTTCCCCCTTCATTCACTATGGTAAGATTTTTTTTTCTGATGATGCCTTGTACCTGATCCCTTTGACACCTCATGATTGCACAGACTGGTGTGCTTCTTCCATGTGGGCTTTGTTGCTTCTGAGCTAGATGGCCGTTTGTTCACCTTTAAGCCTTTAAGACCCCAGACACTATCTCTTTTGATAGCTGGGCACCATCAGCTTTCTTTACCACATTTGCTTATGCACTCATTTGTCCTCAATGATCGTATCATAGTGCACCCAATGATATGATTTTTTTGTTCTTTGATGCCTCATAACTGCTCCCTTCGGAACGATGTGATCACACAGCTGGTGTGTTCTTCCACGTGGGCTTTGTTGCTTCTGAGCTAGATGGCTGCTTGTTTATCTTCAAGCCTTTAAGACCCCAGACGCTATATCTTTTGATAGCCGGGCACCGTCAGCTTTCTTCACCACATTTGTTTGTTCACCCACTTTGGTTTCAGCGGTTGTGCCGGGAGGGTGAGCATCATAGAATGCCAATGTAATAGAAGAAAGTATACTTGCACTGAGGGAGTGCTT
This sequence comes from Tenrec ecaudatus, assembly GCF_050624435.1. Classification (NCBI taxonomy): domain Eukaryota; kingdom Metazoa; phylum Chordata; class Mammalia; order Afrosoricida; family Tenrecidae; genus Tenrec; species Tenrec ecaudatus. Next base: position 303,484,544 of record NC_134530.1, on the reverse strand, counting down.
GAGTAGAGGCCCAAGGTCCTTCCACCACCTTAATACTAAACCTATAAATATAGGCACATACATCTATTTCCCCATCCATATATATAGATATATATGTGCATATATATATTTGCATATGTACATGTCTTTGTCTAGACCTCTATAAATGCCCTTTGCTTCCTAGTTCTTTCCTCTATTTCCCTTGACTTTCCTCCTGTTCCACTGTCATGCTCCGTCCCCACCTCGGTTTCAATTATAGCTCTTTGCTCCCTTACCCTTGATCATTCCCTACCAGGCCTGCCACACCCACCTCACCACCAATTTGGATTCCTTGTTGTTCCTTTGTCCCTGGGTTTGTTACCACTTCCTTACTCCCCACCTCCCCCTATCCCATGTCCCCCGGAACTGTTGGTCCCATTGTTTTTCCTCCAGATAGTTCATCCAGCCTATCTTATTTAGACAGACCTACGGAGATAATAACATGCCAAAAAAAACAAGACAGATCAAAACAAAGCAACAGTATACAACAAACCACCGATAAAGAACAAAATAAGACACATCAAGAAAGAAAAGCTTGTAGTTTGTTCAAGGATTGTTTGTTGGCCTTTAGGAGTGTTTTCCAGTCCAGTTTGTTGGGGCACCACGCCCTGGCCCCAAAGTCCACTTTCAGCATTCCCTGGAGACCTTGCTGCTCCATTCCCTTGCTGTTCCACTGTACTCCCCCAGTGCTTTGCCTCAGTCTGGTGGGATCAAGTTGGTCACAATTCCCACACTGTGTCTCTGGTGCTATCCCCTGCAGGGCCATGGGTTAATGAGGGATGTCATATCTCATAGTGGGACTGGCCATGTGGTCCTCTCTGTGAACTGGCTGGGGGCCAGGATGTGCTCCACCCTCTCCAACTCCCACTTCATCTACTCCCGTGTGCTCTGATCAGATATGTCCCTCTCCCAGAGCTGCAGATTCAATGCCGTCCTTTGAAACAAATTCTTCTGGAGAGAGGCAGCCATTGACTTTATGGGATTTATTTATGGAACACAATTCTGCCCTGACAACACAGGGTCACCTGTGTAGAACCGACTTCACTACAATTGGTTCATGTCAATGGTGTGTTCAGTTTTGGATATCATGAATTTATATTCCCTATGCTTATCTCAAAGGAACTCTGTGGGCACTGTGGGGGAAACAATGGGCTGCTAGCCATGAGGTAAGTGGTTCAAATCCACCAGCCACTCATGGGAGAAGGATGAGACTGTCTGCACTCATAAAGATTACGGTCTCAGAAACTCAAAGCAACAATTCTATTCGGTCCTATGTAGTCTCTTGGGCATCCAACTCAATCCTATGGCAATCGGATTGGTTTCTTTCTACCCACAGGAGCCCTGGTGGCACAGTGGATAATCATGTTATGACTGGAACCAAAGAGACAGTCAGCTGCTCCTTGGGAAAGAGCTGTGGCCATCTGTAATCCTGATTGCAGTCTTGAAACCCACACGGCAATTCTATGTTGCCCTATATGCTCACACTGAACAGGAATCTACTTTATAGCAACAACCTACCAAGGAAACATGGTCTCCACAGCACCAGGCGGATATGTGACTCTGCCAGTTAGGAGAGCTAGTAGAGTTGAAGGTAAAATTGGAGGATCATCAGGGTAATAATAAACCAAAATCAAAGCACAACCCACTGTCATCAAGCCAATGCTGACTCATAGTAACCCTCTGGGGCAGAAGCCGTGACAGTATAGTGGGTTACATGTTGAACTGGTAATTTCAAAGTCACCAGTTCCAAACCAGCAGCCACTCTGAGGGAGAAAGATGGCGCTTTCCACTCCCACAATCATTTACAGCCTTAGAAACCCACAGGGGCATTTACAGCCTTAGAAACCCACAGGGGCAATTCTTCTCTGTCCTGTTGGGATGTTGCAAGTGGTGATTGACCCCATGACAGTGAATAGATTTTGAGATTGTAAATCTTTACAGGAGAAAGCAGTCATATCTGTCTTCCATGAAGCAGTTGGTAGATTTGAAAGGCTGACCTTGAGGTTAGCAGCTCACCATTTAGCAACCATAAGCCAGGGCTTCTTGGGGGTAATAACAGCTCACATTTATTGAGTAATGATCACAGGACAGGCAGACACTGTAGTAAGCACTTTATGAATAAATGCAAACTCACTGCCATGGAATCAATTTCAACTCATAGAAAACCTATTGGACAGGGTAGAACTGTCCCTATGGGTTTCCAATACCATAACTCTTCCTTCTCCCAAAAAACATTTTATTGGGAGTTAATACAGATATCGTGTCATTCCATACTTGAATCCCATCCGGCGGCGTTATACAATTGTGACCCCAATCTCTTTGGAAACATTGTTTTCCTTCTGGAACTCATTGACATCAGCTCCTTTCACTCCATCCCCCCTACCCCTACACCGCGCCCCCCAGACACCCTTATTCTACTTGTTGTCCCTACAGGTTTCATCAATCCTGGGTTTCATATACTGAAAAACAGAAAACCACATAACAGATATTCAAGAAGGTGACCCTCAATGGCATAACACATCTGAGATAAACGTCAACATAAACAAGCAAACAAACAAAAAAAACTAGAAAATGTTGAAAACCAGATCAGGCTGAATGTTCATCAGAGGGGAAATCAACTGACAAAGTTTGAACCGTTCAAGTCAGGTTTATCATTTTGATCTCCTGTAGTCCTCTCTCCAATGCCCTCTTTGGTAACCACTTTCCTCCCAACCCATCTAATATGACCCAGTAATGGTGTTGCTGGGCACTATGGTATTTCAATTGCCATTGTTTGAGGAATTGTCATATCACTTTCTATAATGGCTGTACATATTAACAAGCCCACCAGCAGTGAATAAGAGTTCCATTCACACCATACCCTCACCAGCATTTGTTGTTCTCACTTTTTAAAAACTGGGCTAACTCATGGTTGTTGTAACTTGCATTTCCCAGATGGCTAATGAATGAGAGCATTTCCTCATATGTTTAAAAATCATTCGGGTGTCATCCTTTGTGAATCATCTGTTCAGGTCTCTTGCCCACCTTCTTAGAGGGTTGTTAGTTTGTTTGTTTTTCCTTGTTGTAGGCTTGTAGTAAATTGTAGATTTTAGGAATTAGTCCCTTGTCTATTAGTCCCTCGGTTAAATATCTTTCCCCAATCTGTCAGCTCTCTTTTAATGAACTCTTTCCATGTTCAAGCAGAAAACAATTGGATTACTATATACCAGAAATACGAATACCAAAAATGACAACAAGAAAAACAATACCATTCACAATAGCCACATAAAACCTGAAATACTGAGGAATAAACCTAACTTTAAGAAAAATAGCTACAAAGAAAACTACACAACATTATTACAAGAAACCAAAAGGGGCGTACACAAAAGGAAGCATATCCCACATTCATGGATCAGAAGACTCAATATTGTGAAAATGTCAATAAAGCAATCTACAAATTCAGTGCAATGCTGATCCAAATTCCAGCGGCATTCCTTTAAAAAATGGGAAAAATAATTACCAACTTCATATGGAGAGGGAAGAATTCCAAGACAGTCAAAGAACCCCTTAAAAAGAACAAAGTAGGTGGTCTTGCCCTGCCTAACCTCAAAACCTACTACACAGCCACAGTTGTCAAAACCGCCTGGTACTGGTATAATGATAGATACACAGACCAATGGATCAGGACAGAAAATCCGGAAATAAAAACATTTGCATACAGATAACTGAGTTTTTACAAAGGTCCAATAAGCATTAAATGGGAAGGAGATGCCTTCTTCAATAAATGGCGCAGGAAAATCTGAATATCCATCCGCAGAAGAATGAAACAAGACCCATATCTCACCTCATGCACAAAAGCAAACTCAAGATGGAGCAAAGACCTAAATGCAAAACCCAAAGCTACCGGGATCATCAATGAGAAAATTGGACAAAGATAAGGACTTTGTACAGGGAATACATGGTCTACCAGAAAGAAAAAAGGAAGTGTTCTCCGTAGAATACTGCAGCGCTTTATGGAAATGGAAAGCCTCATCTTTCTCCCCAGAGTGGCAGGTACTTGGGAACTCTTGCCTTTCCAGTTAGCAGTTGAATGTGTACCTCACTGTGCCCACGGGCTCTTGCCCTGTAGAGTTGCTCTGAGCCAGCATTGACTTGATGGCAGTGGGTTTTGCTTTGATTTTGGTTTATCATTATTCCATCTTAATACTTATATAGAGAACCCATTTAATTCTCATAATAATGCAGGGAGGTAGAAGCTACTAGGAGCCAATTTTAGAGGAGAGAAAGGAGGTCCAACAAGAAATGTTAAGAAACTTGGTCACGGGGCAAGTAAGTGGTTGAACTAGATAATGAATCCAGATAGAATGGGCTCAGAGATCACATTCTTAAAATGCCTAAACCTTAAGCTTGAACACCCAGGGAAAGTGACTGGATGGCAGTGAGTGGTTTCTGAGACTGTAAATCATTACAGGTGCGGACAGTCTCACCTTGCCTAAAGGGTCAGCCCTGGTCACATTTGGATCTTTGGAATTCATTCTATTCTATCCTATTATATTCTCACTGACACAGTGGTGTACTATACCCAGAGAACAAATGAAATGTCCCAAAGGGAATTTAGAGCCCCTGAGGGGTGCAATGGTTAATGCACTCAGCTGATGATCCATCAGCTCAGAAGAAAGGCACCTCAGAAGAAAGGCCTGGCAATTGCATGCGAGAACCCTATGGAGCACAATTCTAGTCTGACATCCACGGGCTGCAATCAACTCCATAGCAACTAGCAGAGGATTTAGATTAAGGACTGAGTTATCAATTCCCCTGTCATTGATTTAAGGTGAGAAGCTTTACCTCAGTGAACTTTTTTTTTAACCTGCTAAAACTGGAAAATATTTCACAGAGAAAGAAATGAAATATATTTATTTTAAAGTGTGGCATGAGTACTCACTAAATGAGTACTCACTAAAAGTCTTCTCCTGTCTTCCCCTACCATTAGCTCATTCCTTTCGAAGGTAGCCAGCATGGCACACTGCCAGGAAACAGACATAACAGGAGTAGGGAGGTGAGCCAACACTCAATAGAGAGGATTACAGAATGAGTTCTCTGTACAACTTTGAAAAATTAATATTTTTAGGCGAGAAAGGCAACAACGACTCATGCACTTGCCTTCAAGCCTTGGGGTGAGAGGTGGATATGCTCTAGGGAAAAGTACATGTTTAACTGCTGGGCTTCTAACGGAGAGATTGGAAGCTCACTTCCAAACCGAGGCACCTCTGAAGAAATTCCTGGCTATCTACTTCTGACAACTGCGCTTTTGAAAATCCTCTGGAGCGCAGTTCTACTGTGACCCACATGTGATCTCTGTGAGTTAGCTTCGACTCCACAGCCATGGGCTTGTTGCTGCCACCCCCAGCCAGGATAAAGAGAAGTATGGCATATGACTAGTTCTCAAACTTAAGCTAACATGACAATTTCTTTAAAATATTGTACCAGATACTTAAAGCGGCTGCAGCTATTTGGCATTCCCATTTCATTGTCCCATTTCTTTGGAAGTATTACTACGACTGTTCCATAACTATCGATTTCCTCACTTTAAGTGAAATTCTATTGCATCTGGGAAATGAAATCATTTCTATAGATGCACACTGTGTAGTCTGGGTTGACTAGAGAAATGAATTCTTAGACACTCATATGTATATAAGAAAGATCTTTATATAAAAGAGCAATTGTATATTAAGAAAACGTCTCAGCCCAGTCCAGATCAAGTCCATAAGTTTGATACCAGTCTATAAATTCCTCTTCAGACTCATGCAACACATGCAATGACACTGAATGCAGGACAATCACAGGCCAGAGGGTGGGAAGTCTTGTGGATCCAGTGGTGGTGTAAGCATTACAGCGCTGGTGTGGGTCTCCACGTGGCTCCTACAGCTCCAGGGCTCTAGTGTAGCTCCATGTGTCTTGTCAGCAGGAAGACAAAGCCGAGAGTGCCTCTCCCACCTCCAGGGATGAAGACAGGAGTTCCCAGAATCCTCAGAAGAAAGCCATGCCCACACGGAGGCTTTATTGGCTCTGACCTGATTGACGAGCTAAACTCCACCCCTTTGCAAGTTGACAGGATATTATTCAACTGCCACACACACTCTAACTGATTTTTATTGAACACATGCTTAAACCCCTCAAGAAGAGAGAGTGTCTTGTAGCCCTTTCAAGCCATCTAAAGGATCTCAGAAGAACTTGGAGATCTGAACATGCTGCTAGTGACACACAGACCTACTATAAAGTCTTCCATAAAGAATCATTCTCTTTACATGTGACCATGGATCGGTATGTGTTGTAAGTGCACACAGATATATTGCAGAACAAACAGAGGGGGACAGGTGTGCATATTTCTTCACTATAACCACTTGCTTAAAAGGAATGGTTGCTTGGCCCCAGGACCACAGTCGTGGTGTCTGCCAAGATCAATTGGCATGACGTCATCATAGTCCGTAAAGACAAATGTTCTGTATCTTACTTTGGTCAGTAACAACTAGGGTGTTAAACATTTGGGAGATGCTATCTGAGGTGCAACTATTGGCCTCTCAATGTCCAAAGCAAAGAAGAGTGAAGAAAATCAATGACGTGCAACTAATTGGCTTAAAGGACAAATGGAATCCATAAACCTTGGCTTCCATCCCCCTAAGACCAGAAGAACTAAATGGTGCCTGTCTGCCAGTACTGACCGCTCTGAAAGAGATCACAATTGAAGGCCCTGGGTAGGGGGTGGGGAAATTTTGGAGCAAAACTTTAAATCATAAAGAAACATCAGACCTAGGGATCCGACCTGGCACTGAGCTCACCTGCATGGTTCAATGTCAGATAAACAATAGACAGCCCTATAGGGTAAATCATAACAACAGGGTGGTACATACTTCTTAGAAGAATCAATATTATTACACCAAAATAGCAATATTTTTACCAGGGACAAAACTCATTCGACAGTAAGGGGTAGGAAAGTGGGATGGATGAAAGCAGAAAGCACAGGTGAAGGGGGCAAACAGTGTTGCTGCATTCTGGGGATTTTAACCAGTGTCCTAAGAGAAACTATAGGAATTGTTGAATAGCAAATCAATTTGCTCTGTAAATGTTCACGGAAATTACACTAACTATAAAGCGAAAAAGAAGAAGCCTGCTGCTGTATTAGCAAGTCTTGAACTGTAACATACCTTGGCAAAGGGAAACATCTTATTAGGATCCCCATCATAAGAGAAGAATTCGTCAACATCGTGAGGTCTTATATTATATAGCTGAAGCTAGCCTGTAAATGAATAAATAAAATGCTTCTGTCTATTTAAACCCATGAGGGCTTAAGCCATTCTTTATTCTTGGAACCAAACATAATCCACTTGACTAAATCATAGCCCAGCATAAGTAGTGCTTTAGAACCAGTCAAAGGGCTCTTCTTCCTAACTTGATTTCAAAGGCGAAGGCATAGAATTCCCATTTCATACTCTATAATTTAGATATTAATCTTTGACTCATCCTTGACATTCTCCTTACACCTACACAGAGTCTTTCAGTCTTACAAAATGCCATCATTTCAGGACTTAGCAAATTTAGACATATCGCTCTTTACCACTAAGAGAAAAATACTTCTTTCTCCTCTCCCAGCATCTTGCTTCCTCCTTCTCCCACAAACTACTTTTAATACAAGTTTTGATCCTGGTTCTGACTCTGTTAACTTTTTTAAAGTATTGTTATAAGTTTTCTAAGTTAATTGAAACTCCTGCAAGTTAAAGACCTTAATAAGAACTCAAAGGCTTTTTAAAGAAGCTGCCATCTTTTCATCTTATCCACAGTGCCTTCCACAAATTACCTTCACACCGTCAGGCTGTGCAATGCCTAAAGAGTCTGTTATTAATAAAGTCTTGGCAATATAGTCTCATTATCAAAACAATATCCCCATTATATTTGAATAGACATTAGATTTCTGTTTCCCTTTAAGGTTGCTTAGCACAATGATTCCTTTCTCTTGCTTTACATTAGAGTCACTTGGGGAGCTTTTAGCTGTGAATTCCTGGGCCCCACCCCAGCACAGATAAATCAGGATCACTGAGTATGAGGATATTTTTAAAATCATGAAGATGCTTTCAATGTGTAGCCAGGGTTTAAACTACTGTCTTAGTAATTCAGAAGGTAATCAAGTTTAGTTATCTCTGCACAGTTATTGTCTAAGAATGGTCCACACAGGTGCAATGGCAAGACCCTAGTGAATGATAACTAATAAAGAAGATTTTTTTTTAAATCATGAATTGCATTCCTATCACTCGGCATCTTGATTAAATGCAGATTCTGACTGAGCCGGAGATGTTGCATTTCTAACAAACTGCCAGGTAAAACCAATCTATGGACCTTAAGTAACAAAGACTTAAAACACTTGACTGTTCAGCCTAGTAGCTCTTGCCTCTACTTGTACACCAAGCGTCCTAAGAATAATATGATAAGACTATTGAGCCTAAACTCTGTGGAAATCAAGCTGGTCTTATTGCTCTGGACTAGAATTTCTAAGAGCTAGACCTGAGCTTCTGTCTTTTCAGAAAGCTCTTCAAGTCACTAGGATATTGGGGACTGGAAACCAGAATGTCCTAGGCTATCTTGGATAACCTCTGTTGTGTAAACTAATTTTCATGTTTTCTTCTAAGATAAACAGTTGCTAGTGTTTGGGAGTTTACATTGTGGTGTTGCTGTTAATTGGGTGACTCTCCGAGGAATTCAATCCCTATTAGAGGTGGAGTGAGGGGAAGTTCAGGAAGAAAACATTGGAGGACATTTCTCTGGCCCTTGAAGAGATTTACTGCCATTTTTAAAAGTTTATAAAGAACTTTCATTTGACACTGTAAGCCTAGTTACCAATGTGCCTACCAAATCTTACCAAATGCCAGCTATCCAAACTCGAATCCTGTCAAGAGATTTTGAATTAGGAAAGTCAGCAGCTGACCAGTTGATATTTCCTTGTTTGAGAAGTCTCAGTCAGCAAACCCAATAAACAAGGATTTGTTCTTCCTTCTAAGGCGGGTGGCATCGTTCACTCTCCTGGAATATTTCCTTGCCTTCGGGAACCAACCTCTTTTTTCTAGTTCATCCAAATCTCTTTCAAAGCTTCCCCTTTTTCCTCCTTATGTGGCTGTCCCCCTAAGAGTCTATAACCTATCCCTTAAGTGAATGCACGCATTGGCATTGTTCCAACTTCCATTCATACCACATGGATTACAACGGTCCAAATCCAAAGCCCCCATGGATCATGAGGATGGCATGGGACCCGGCAGTGTTTTTTTTGAGGTTGTCTGGGGTTCCCACGCATGTGAGGACGACTCAACAGCACCTAACAGCAGCAGAGTCCAAGAGAGGCTGTTCTTCGTCGTCTGCTAAAGCTCGCTCAACTCTGGATTGCAATGATTGGATTTACAAAATTTTACTTCAGCCCATATATAGAGATGGCCACACTCTCTCCTCTGCGAAAGAAACTATTTTTTTGTTTATTTCACAATAGAAAACATTTCAAATGAATATTTGTGAACCAAATGGATTATACTAAAAAAAAAAACCCCACATCTCACAGCCATTGACTTGATTCTGACTCATAGTGACCCTATACAACAGGGTAGAATGGCCCCTGTGGATTTCCAAGATTGTGTTTCTTTCCAGGAATAAAAAGTCTCACCTTTCACCTTCAGAGTGGCTGGTTGTTTTGAACTGCTGACCATTCAGTTATCAGACGAAAAAGTAACCCACTATGCCAACAGCACTCTAGGGGGCTGTACTAGCTGTCCACGAATGTTGCTTTCTTTGAAAGAATTCAGTCTTTGCCTCATTCTTGTGTTAAATAAACATTCATTTATTTAAGCTCAAATTGACTGTTCAGCTGCTCTAGGGAGCAATAGAGTTAAGAGATGTTGATTTAACAAATAGAAAAAAATAAGTGCTCAAGTATGAAGATGAATTCAAATGTATAAATGGTAGTTTTCATTAGATTATGTGCTTGCTTATCTTTTTATTTCCAGATCAATGTAGCATGTTCACCATCATAAAAGCAACTCCAGACATGTCCAAGGAAATGAGGCCATTGTTTCATACTGTACTTACATGGAGTTACAGCCATTGCAGTTTGCAAAGTGCAGAATTTCCAAGCTAAAGACTATAAGTAGAAATTGGAGTCTATGGTTAAGTGAACAGAAATAGAATTGACACCATCAATGCGTCAACATCCGTGGAAAGTTAGATCAGTAGGTTGGGTGTACTATTGCTTCTTTTTTTTTTTTTTAAGGTTGAGTAGGTGGTTAAAACTTTCAAGTGTTTGGAAAATGTTCTCTTCAGCTGAGAGTTTGTTATATACATACCACACACATATATGGATACTAAAAAATCCATTGCCATCAAGTTAATTCTGACTCATAGTGACCCTATATAGAGTTTTGTTTTGCAATACATTAGAGACCCCTCGCAAATACAATTTAAGGAGAACATTTCTTAAGTCTAAATGGACAAAGACACAGACGCATTACACAGATGAGGGAGGCCATTAGCAGGAGGTCAAAATGGCATCCGTGAATTCAAGTCCGCAAGTTGGTTAAGTAAGTAAGGCATGAAACAAAAGGAAACAATCACAAATTCATGACTGTACGAGATCAATGCATCGTAGTTACAGATGAGACTCCAAGAGCAGGACCTGGACCAGAATCAGGATTGGGACATAAACTTTCTGTTAGATAGAAGGGCTTACACGACCATGTCAGTTAGGCTGAGGCTGACAGAGCATGACTCTTGGCAATGCGACCCCCTGTACTGCCCCCAGTACTATGGCCTGTTATCAAGGACATATCCAGGCAAACCCTTAAAATAAACCTTATAACAGAAGGTTGAGGCAATCTTCTTTGCAAGACATTCTGCCTGAAGGCAAGATCATCTACATCCTTGCTTGTGATCAGAAAGAATTCCGTGGAGGCTTAATCTATTGGAGGACGCTGCAAAATGATTTTAAGCTGTCATTGGCAGACATCCATCACTATTTACAGACCAAGGTGCTCAGAATTTAAGTTCTAACACAGTTTTCATGGCTGTACATCTTTACATGAGCAGATAAGCTCATCTTTGTCCAAAGAGTGCCAGAGTGCCTGGTGGATTTAAATAGCTGCGTTAGCCGCCCAGCCCCAACAGGGCAACAGGGTTCAATCTCTCTCTCTCTCTCTCTCTCTCTCTCTCTCTCTCTCTCTCTCTCTCTCTCTCTCTCTCTCTCTCTCTCTCTCTCTCTCGTTGTACAGTTCCACTGAGTTGGCTCCAACTCAAAGCGACCTTATGTACAGCAGAAAGAAAAACTAACTAGGTTTACACCATCCTTATAATTGTTCTTATTTATGTTTTAGCCGATGGTTGCAATCATTACGTCAATTCATCTTGGCATGGTCTTCCTGTTTATTGCTGGCCTGCTATTTTACCAAGCATGATGCGCTTCCCCTGGGTCTGGTCTCTCTTGACCATATGTCCAAAGTACTTGAGATGAAATCTCACCCTCCTTGCCTCCAAGGAGTGCTCTGAAAGCACTTGTTCCAAGATGGATGGTTAGTCCTTTTAGCAGTCCAGGCCACTGTCAGGCTTCTGCTCCAGCACCGTGATTCAGATGCATCCACTTTCCTTCCGTTTTCCTTATTCAATATGCAACTTTCACATGCTGATGAGGCAATTGGAAATACCATGGCTTGGTTCAGGTGCGCCTTAGTCCTCCGAGTAACATCCTACTTTTCAACACTTCAAAGAGGTCTCCTGTAGCAATTTTACCCAGCGTGATGTCTCTTTGGAGCTTTGGACTTCCACGATCATTGATTGTCGATCCAAGCAAGACAAAATCCTTGACAACTTCAAACTTCTCTCCATTTATCATTGTGGTCGTTATATAATTGTCCATGTTAGAGGGATTATGAGTGAAGGGGTGGAATCTAGTCCGTCAATCAGATCATACCCAGTGAGGCTTCTGTGTGGGCATGGACTTCTCCTGAGAGTTCTGGGAAATATGGGATTTTTCCTCCTTTGAGGTGGGAGACTCTCTACTCACACCCTGGGAAACAGAGCACCTGACAAGACACATGGATCCACCCTGATGCAGAGACTCCTGCCAGAGCTGAGATGTTTCCAATGACACTGGATCCAAGGACTTTCTACCCACTGGCCTGTGATCTTCTACATTTGGAGTCATTGAGTGTGTTGCGAGAGTCTGAAGAAGACTTTATAGATTGGTATCAGACATATGGGTTAATATCAGACTTATGGATTTGGACTGGGTTGGGATGCTTTCTCAATGTTCAATTGCTCTTGTACATAAATCTTTTTATTTAAAAAATCATTTTATTAGGAGCACATACAACTCTTATCACAATCCATACATACATCAATTGTGTAAAGCACATTTGTACATTCATTGCCCTCATCAGTCTCAAAACATTTGCTCTCCACCTAAGCCCCTGGCATCAGCTCCTCATTTTCCCCTCCCTCCCCGGGCCCCCCTCCCTCAGGAACCCTTGATAATTTATAAATTATTAATTTGTCATATCTTACACTGTCCAACGTTTCCCTTCACCCATTGTTCTCTTGTCCGTCCCCCAGGGACCAGGTTATATGTAGATACTTGTAGTTGGTTCCCCCTGTCCAACCCACCCACCCGGTAACGTCACTCACACTACTGGTCCTGAAGGGATCATCTGCCCTGGATTCCCTGTGTTTCCAGTTCCTATCTGTACTAGTGTACATCTCTGGTCTAGCCAGATTTGTAAGGTAGAATTGGGAGAATGATAGTGGGTGGGGAGGAAGGATTCAGGGACTAGAAGAAAGTTGTATGTTTCATCGTTGCTACACTGCACCCTGACTGGTTCCTCTCCTCCCCTCGATCCTTCCATAAGGGGATGTTAAATTGCCTACAGATGGGCTTTGGGTCTAGACTCTGCACTCCCCCTCATTCACAATGATATGGTTTTTTGTTCTCATAATGCCTAATACCTGATCCCTTTGACACCTCATGATCACACAGACTGGTGCGCTTCTTCCATTTGGGCTTTGTTGCTTCTCAGCTAGATGGTTGCTTGTGTACTTTCAAGCCTTTAAGACCCCAGATGCTATATCTTTTGATAGCCGGGCACCATTACCTTTCTTCACCACATTTGCTTATCCACCCATTTGTCTCCAGCAATAATATCAGGGAGGTGAGCACACAATGATATCATTTTTTGTTTTTTGATGCCTGATAGCTGATCCCTTTGGTAGCTAATGATCACACAGGCTGGTGTACTTCTTCCATATGGACTCTGTTGCTTCTAAGCTAGATGGCCACTTGTTAACCTTCAAGTCTTTAAGACCTCAGATGCTATATCTTTTGATAGCTGGGCACCATCAGCTTTCTTCACCACATTTGCTTATGCACCCACTTTATCTTCAGCGATTGTGTCATGAAGGTGAGCATCACGGAATGCCAGTTTTAATAGAACAAGGTATTATTGCATTGAGGGAGTACTTGAGTGGAGGCCCAATGTCCATCTGCTACCTTAATACTGTACCTATACACATATGCATATAGATCTATTTCCACATCCTCATATATAAATATATTTACATATGAACATGCCTTTATTTTTAGACCTCTAGATCTCTTTCTTATACACATATGTGTGTCCATGGATTTGTTTCTCGAGTCTACCCAGAGTAACACAACCATTATGTTGCCTGATAGTCCAATTGTGAAGATTTTCATTTTCTTCACATGGAATTTTAATCCATACTAAAACTTAAAATTTTTTTATCTTCATCAGCAAGTTCTTCAGGTCCTCCTCATTTCCAGTAAGCAAAGTTGTGCAATCTGTATATCAGATTTTTAAATAAATATTCCTCCAGACTTGATGTCATGTTTCTTCTTCATATAATTCAGCTTCTCCGATTATTTGCCCAGCATATAAATTGAGTAAGTGTATTGAGAAGATGTAACCCTGACGCACGCCTTTCCTGATTTTACACCATTGCAGTATGCTCTTGTTCTGTTCCACAACTGCCTTTTAACCAGATTCTGCATGAGTACAATATTGTGTTCTAGGATTCCCATTCTTCTTAAGGATATCCCTAGTTTGTTAGGATCCACACAGCCTAATGCCTTAGCATAGTCAACAAAATACAAGTAAACATCTTTCTGGTATTCTTTCAGTCAAGATTCATCAGCCATCGCAATGATATCTCTAGTTCCATGACCTCTTATGAATCTGGCTTGTGTTATTCTGGGTATTTTAGAGAAACAAATCCACAGAAACTCATGTATAAGAGAGAGTTTTATATACAGGTAAAGTGCACATCAAGAAAACATCCCAACCCAGTGCTGTCCAAGCCCACAAGTCCAACATTAACCCACATGTCTGACACCAATCCACAAAGTCCTCCTCCATCTCACAAAACAGAGACAATGATGTCGACTGCTGGAGGAAAGTCGAGTCAGTGAATGTGTAAGCATCTCAGCACTGGCAGGGATCTCTGCAAGGCTGCTCCAGCAACCAGGGCTGCATCGGGGTAGGTCCATGTGGCTTCTCCTCAGGGATGTCTTGCAGGAAATGAACCTTGCCAGCTAAAGCAGGGAACTGGCTAAGGCAGCAGGACCCTGGTCCGACCATTACAAAGCAAGAGACCCAAGAACTAGAAAGGTGAGTGTCACCAAGTAATTTATCCCTCTGCCCTTCAATTAACCCCACATGTGTTTTTCAACCAGGTTGGCACAATAAACTACATCATGGCCTGAACTTTTGGCCTGTCAATTTACTGCTGCAACCATTGTTGGATGATTTCAGCAAAATTTTACTTACATATCATAGCAATGCTCCTGTTTTACAATTTGAGCATTCTGTTGGGTCACTTTTGGGGGGAATGGGTACAAATTGGAAACTCTTCTAGTCAGTTGGCCAAGTAGCTGTCTTCCAAATTCCCTAGCATTGATGAGCATGCCCAGTGCTTCATCAGTTTGTTGACATAGTTCAGTTGGTATTCCATCAATTCTTGAGCCTTGTTTTTGGCTAATGCTTTCAGTGCAGCTGGAACTTCTTCCTTCAGTATCATTGGTTCTTGCTCACATCCTACCTTTTGAATGGCTGAATGTCAACTAGTTCTTTTTGGTCCAGTGACTCTGTGTATTCTTTCCATCTTCTTTGAATGCTTTATGCATTGTTCAATATTTTGACAAATCTTAGAATATTACTATTCAAGGCTTAACTTTTTTTTCTTGAGTTCTTTCATTTAAGATATGCTGAATATCTTTTCGTTTTCTAACTCTAGGTCTTTGCACATTTCTTTATGATATGTAACTTTGTCTTCCCAACCTGGCCTTTGAAAATTTCTGTTAACCTATTTTATTTCAATGTTTCTTGTTTCATATACATGATATATACACATATATACTGTTTGATGTATATATGTGTGTGTGTGTGTGTAGAAGCTAATATGAAGACTAAACAAATTTGAAATTGTGTATCAGGCTAAAAACAAGTATTTCAAGAAAGAGAATAGCTTATACAGTAATAAGGCTTATATAGTAATAGAGACTCAGAAGTTAGTATCTGACCATGGCCACATATATAGCCAACTCCCGTGGAACCACATCTGCATTTGTTTCCGCATGGGCCCTTTGCATTTCTGCACAGACCATTTGGCCACAGTCTTCTGTGTTGATAGGCAAAGAACTTCTAAGTAGATTTTATAAGGACAGGGCAGCAACAGCTCTGTCTAAGGTTTTCAAACACAAAGCGATTAGTCAAGAAAAGAATAAGTAGATTAGGCTGTTGAAATAGTTTGCCTCCACTGTTGTGGAGTACTCAGACAAACTCTTATTGAAGCAAGCTTAGCTCTTCCATCTTCTATACTCCCAAGTCACTATGAACATGTCTCTATTATGAAATACTTATGTTTGTCGTATTTTGAGCCCCTGTAACACATTGGGTTAACCCTACCAGCTGCTCGGCAGGAGAATTATGCAGCAGTCTGCTTCTGTGAGATGTACAGCCCTGAGAACCCAGTGCTCTTATGTCCTTTAGGCTCTCTCTAAGGCAGAAGCAACTCAACAACCCGTTCTTTTATTTGCTTTTGTTTTGTGGGGATGGGCTTTGGCGACTTATCTACACTGCACATTGATTGTAGTCATCTAATTTTAAACATCTCGATATTTAGCACCTCACCAAACACCTGATTGGTTCGTATGCCAAACAAATAGCAGGCACTTCACTTGGTTCACCTAATAAGTGCTAAATATTTAAGGAATGAACACGCAATCAGTGGCATCACATTGGTATTTCATGTACCAGGAATGGACTTGTAGCACTTATTTAATGACATTCATGTGTTACAATTTGTATAAAATGGTAAGCTTAATGCCATCAAGCCAAGGGCAAATTTACATACCATTAAAGCAGGGCTTCAAAGCTGGTGGCACTCTGCTCCAGGAGGATGGTGGCCCAAACAAAGATGTGACCAATCGTACCACTTTGAATGTGTATGATACCCCAACAGGGAAGCTGTTCATCCAGATCCCGTTTCTTACGTAAGGTGCCTGAGGACTCAAAGACAGTCTCCTCCAAATTTCCCATCCCCATACTTCAACTTTTTTTTAGCTTCCTGATCCAGCGGTTACCATGACAAGTCATGCAAATTGTTAGCAGTCTAACCTGTTCTTAATTCATTTGTCAGTCATGACAGAATTGGTTCAAAGTCAAATATGAATATTCCATGAGTTGGATATTCATGGCCTGCAGACAACCTGAACCTTTACCGAAGATCTCTTATTCTTCATACATGCTTCTTTGAGACACGACCTGGAGTCCTTTCTTTCTCAATTTCGGGGCTCCGTTTAGCATCACGTGCATGAAATGTTTTGTGATAACAAACGTCTTCCATTTTTGTTTACCTGGGAATGTCTTCATTTACCACCCCCCCCTTTTTTTTCCTTAAAGGACAAATAGGATGCTTAGCAGACAGTTATTTTCTTCCAGCACTTTAAATATGTCTTCTCCCTCATTTTTGAGGAAAAAAATGGCACTTAATTGTATTGAGGGTCATTTATGTGTGATGATTTGCTTATTTTCTGCTGTTTTCGTTTTTGTTTCATAAGAGTTTGATTTAATGTTCCTTTGTGCCAAAGTCTTTTGGTTTATCCAACTAAGAATTCCTTGTGGTACTTAAATGTATATATGTTGACATATACATATATATACACACACATAACTTTTGTAAAATTTGGGGAACTTTAGACCATTATTTTTTCAAATATTTTTTTCTGTTTCTTTTCCTCAGATCCTTCTGAGACTGCCACAATGCACCTGTTGAATTACTTAATTGTGTCCCACAGGTCCTTTGGCTCTGTTCACTTCTCTTGATTCTTTTTCCTTTTGGTTCCTCAGATTGGATGATCATCGTTACCCTGTGCTTGTGTTCTATTTCTTCTGTCATTAAGATCTCCTGTTGAACCCCTCTAGTTTTCTTTCTTTCTTTTTTCCTTCCTAATACTGTACTTCTCTGTTCTACTCTTTCTGTTTGGTTCTTTGTAAGAATTTATCTGGATTGAAATGATCACCTTATTTCTTTTCCCCATCTATTTCTCTGCCCATCTTTCTTGTTAGCTCTTTTGGCATATTTAATATTGTTTCAAAGTCTTTTTCGAGTAAGTTCATTTCAGACCTTTCTCAGGAATGGGTTCTTCCATTCTTTTATCGGTTGTTTTTAGGGTTTGGGTTCTTGTTTTCATTGGGGTAAATATACGTATAACAATACAGTTGTCATTTCAACAGTCTTCCAGTGGAGTCAAATGAAAACATGCACATCATGCTGTTCAACAATTACCATTATTTGCTCCCAAAGCTCAGTATCCCAAATTTGTGTGCTCCAACCCCATCCACTCCTGGTAAATCTGAAAAGCCAAAAAGATCAATAATTTAAAAGTTCTATTGACCATTTCCCTCCTCCAAAAGGTTACTTCTGTGTCCTTTTTATGGCCTTTCCTTTCCTTCAAGCATGATGTTTTCTCTCAGTCATTAGTATTCACTGCACCAAATCTTTTCTAGAGATGGTTTCTAAATTCAGGTGGGATGCAGTCTCCTTTACCTTGGCCCTCATGGGCTTGCTCTGATTTTCTTCAGCTTCACCTTGAGCTTGCATACGAGCAGTTGATAGCTCATTCACCGGTTGTCCCCTGAGTTTTCTTGACTGATGTTAGCAGCCATTTCCACCATGTCTTTCCACACAAATAGTCTATTTGTTCTCTGGTCCAGTCCAGGTGTAGAGTCATCTAGATGTGTTGGGGGAAAATGTATTTGCAGAATTTTATCAAGCAATCTCTAGCACGACTTCTATCACCAAGCCTGAATTTTCCATCTGCTGGTCCATCGATGCTTCCAGATCGTGTACTCCAGTCACCAGTAGGTACCAGTGCATCATTCTTGTGTGTTCGATCAATTTCAGACCGCAGCTTTGTGTAAAATTTTTCAGTTTCTTCATCTTTGTCATTTATGGCTGGTACATAAATTTGAATAATAGTTATATTGACTGGTTTTCCTAGTAGACCTGTAGCTATTAACCTATCACTGACGGGGTTGTACCCAGGAGACATTTTCAAATACTCCTTTTAACCACAACACCATCCTGCTTCATTTTGTCCTTCCCAACACAGGAGATTGACCATATGGTTTTGTGAGACCAACCAACCAGTACCTGTTCATGGCAGCGCACGGATGCCTATGATATCAATTCCTACGAGTTCTCTTTCATATTTGACAACCTCCAGGTTTCCATCATTTGTACTTCATACATTCCATGCTCTGATTATCTGTGGTGGGCTTGGAGGCTTGACTTCAGCTGTTTTACTAAGGTTGGGTCTACTTTGAATAGGAAGCTCTTCCGTAGTTATCTTGCAAATGCCTGTCAACCTAAGGGGTTCATCTTGTAGCACAGTGTTACAATCATCTGTCCACCCTCCCAGGTAATGAGATGGTTTGGAAGAGGAACCTCTCCAATCAGAGTGAAGAAAGAATTCTTGCCACCCAGCTGATTCTCTGAGCTAACTCTGATTGAGCTGTGAAGTCAGCCACTCATTGCCCGCATCTAGAAAGTCCTTTAATTCTGTTACCTTCCAATGTCACTCAGTTTCTGCAATTTTATTTTATTCTATTCTATATTTTACACTAATCATCCTTGCCTATTTCTTTATATGACTTGATATTTTTAAAAATTGGTCATGTAACTATTATAATGTGATAACTCTAAAAATCAGATTCTTCTCTTTCCGTAGGGTTTGCTTTTCTTTTCCTCCTTTTTCTCTTTCTCCTCTTCCTGTATCTCCTCCTCTTCCACCCTTTTCATCTGATTGTTGAATGCTATGGTAATCTGCTTTGACTGTAGGCTCCTTTACTGAGATTTCTGGGTGGTACCACTCTAACACTAAGCTCTCTGTCTGTTGTCGGTTGCTGCTTCTGTACAAGGCTCCCACGTGAGCATGTCATCAGTGACCACTTCAACATCGGCCACCACCTGCCTACACACATATACATACACACACACAGACACAAACACACCCTTGATAGTTCCAACAGGGATCCCTGCAAACCAGGTGCCTTGCGTAAAGAACTGCTATCTTCTAGCTTTTCTATCTCTTGAATTTCTTCATTCAGTAGTCACTTATATCAGTGGTTCTCAACTTTCCTAATGCTGAGACCCTTTAATCCAGTTCCTCATGTTGTGGTGACCCCCCCCAATCAGAAAATTATTTTCATTGCTACTTCATAACTGTAATTTTGCTACTGTTATGAATCGAGCGACCCCTGTGAAAGGGTCGTTTGACCCCCCATAGGGGTCGTGACCCACAGGTTGAGAACCGCTGACTTATCTGGCGTAACTCTTTAAACTAATTTCAGGGAAGAGAATCTTGGATAGTAGACTAGCCATGTATATTATCTAGACCCTGACAACAAACGCCAAAAACCAAGAGAGATGGGTATGGATGGAAACTCTGAAATCTTGGGTATCAGAGGAGAGGATAAAGTAGATGGAATACTTAGTGGAAGAGACTGAATGAAATCAAAGAACAAGAAGGCATATGGCGCACACACACAGAAGCAGAACAAGGTGACCCCAGTAGGCAACCAAAATGCAGGACCCCAAAATCTTCCAGAGTAAGAGATGCTATTGGAAGTATCTGACAAAGAATTCAAAGCAGTAATTTGAATCTACCTAATAAGGAATTCAAATAATAATAACTTAAGTCTCTACAATAGAGATCAAGGAACCATAGATAAAAATCAAGAAAAACACAAACAAAACTCTAGAAGAATACAGAGGAAAAATGACAAAATAAATGGAAAATCATAAGCTAATCAACTATAGCAGCAGTTCTCAACCTGTGGGTCATGACCCTTTGGGGGGTTGAACGACCCTTTCACAGAGGTCTCCTGATTCATAACAGTAGCAAAATTACAGTTATGAAGTAGCAATGAAAATAATTTTATGGTTGGGGGTTCACCACAACATGAGGAACTGTATTAAAGGGTCATGGCATTAGGAAGGTTGAGAAGCAGTGAACTATAGCAAATATAAATCCAAAAGATTAATAGCAAAATTTCAGAAATTGATAATGCATTAGATGGTAAAAGATTAGTACTGAATGAAAGCTAGACATAATTAGGGAAATTGAACAAAAATATATTAATATTAATTTGTTAGAACAATCATAAAAATAACAACAGCAAAAATATTGAATAGCACTTTAGAATTATGAGGAAAAATAGAGAACATGAAAAAGTCCCTGAGACACTGAGAAAATCACATTAACATTCAGCATTCCAGGCTTCAGACTCCCACCAGTTGCCAGAAATAGGAAGTTGATAAGAATTTATAAACACAAGTACGAACCAAGCTCTCATTTCCTTTAAGTTTAATGACACTAAAAAGGGACATTTCCCCCAAAAAGGTAACACTTTTTCAGTGACCATGAGCCAACTCCCCCCCCCCCGCCATTATAATCAAACAAGCCTACAATCACCAGAGAAAAGGAAGCAATAAAGAATAGATCAGGAATAAAAGAAATAGAAAACAGAGGGCGATAAAAGCTAAAAGTTGGTTCTTTGAGAGGATTACTAAAATGACAGACCATTCACAGAGTTGACAAGGTTAAAAAAAGAGGAAGATGCAAATAACACAAATAAGCAAAAGGACAATAACAGTATACTTTGAAGAACTAAATTTCCAAAAGCTTGCAAATTTCTAAAAAATAGACAAATTTCTAGAAACAGATTACCTAATCAAATGAGCACCACCTGAGATCAGAAATGTGAACAGAGCCTTAACAAAAGTACAGATTGAACATGTCAGAAAAGGAAAACCACTCAACAATAACAAAGCAAAACAAGAAACCTCTGACCCAGAAAGCTTCTCTGGGGAATTCTGCCAAACTGTGAGAGAAGAAATGACACTAATTGTACTCAAATTAATCCTGAACATCGGAAACTTATAGAATATGTTTGAATTTATTCTAGGCAGCACCCTACCCTGATATCAAAGCAGACAAAAATCCCACTCAAAAGAAGAAAATTATAGACAATACCCTTGATGAACATTGACCAAAAAAATCTCAATAAGATCCTAGCCAATAGAATGAAACAATGTAAATACAAATAGATGATGAGTAAATGGGATAATGTATACCAGGTGTGTAATTATCATCCAATATTACAAAGATGTATGTAAATAAAGGAAGAAAGGCCGTTTTACAAAGTCCAACAATCCTTCTTGATCAAAAAAATAATAACAGGAATAGAAGAGTGATTCCTCAATACAATCAAGGGCATATAAACAAAATAAATGGACAATGTTATTCGCAACAGAGGCCAAAAACATGCCTCTTAGGAACAGAATCCAGGCAAGAAAGTCTTTGATCACCACTCCTAGTCAGCATTGTATTGGAAGTTCTAGCCAGAGGAGTAGCTAAGAAAGAGAAATAAAAGTTATCCAATTAGACAAGGAAGTAGTGAAACTCTCTCTGTTTGCAGATGATATGATCTTATCCATAGAAAATCCCAAAGACTCAATAACAACAAAAGGCAGTCAGGTTCCTGTATACCAACAAAGAGAACTCTGAAACAGAAACCAATTAAACACTACCTTTACGATTGTCACCCCAAAGATGAAGTACTTAGGAATACATCTAACTACAAATGTACGTACAGAAGAAATTAACTACAGATGCGGCGCTGGCGAAGAATATTCGAAGTACCACGGACTGTCAAAAGGACAAACAGGTCTTTCTTGAAAGAAGAATGTCAAGAGTGCTCCTTAGAGGCAAGGATGGGGAGACTTTGTCTTACGTAATTTGGACATGTTGTCAGGAACGACCAGCCTGTGGGAAGGACATCATTCTTGGTAAAGAAGAGGGGCAGTGCAAAAGAGGAAATCGCACAATGGGATGGACTGACAGTGGCTGCAACAATAGGGTCCAGCACAGAAACAATTGTGAGGTTGGGACAGGACCAGACAGCATTTGTTCTGATGTGTAGAAGGTTGCTGTGGGTCCGACTCTGTGGCACCTAAAAACAATGACATGGGGAAAAGACCCATACAAAGAAAACTACAAAACACTATTACAAGAAACAAAAAGTGACCTACTTCAATGGAAGAATATACCATGCTCATGTTTGGGATTATGAAAATTTCAATACTACCAAAGTGACCTACAAACATATTTAAAATCCCAATCCAGATTCCATCAACATTCTGGAGAAACTCATCGTTAATATTAAATGGTAAAGAAAGAGATTTCAGATAAGCAAAGCCCTACTAAAGAAGTTTTAAGATCAAACTTTCTGATCTTCCAGATCTCAAAACCTACCACACTGCCATGGTAGTCAAAACAGCCTGGTAAAATAGGATTTCATAAAAGACAAGGAAACAATTAGTCCGAAGAAATAACGTGAACCCCAACCTACATGACGTGAGCTCCAACCTACATGACCCTGCAACTAAATAATGCCTGCCTTGGATCCACTCATCTCTGCCCCCACCAGCCTATGGTCCTCCTGCCTCCTAGGTCATCTGCCTTGCAGCTGCATGGCCTGGCCAGGGTCTGCAGCTTAGTATCTCACCTATGGACCTGCACTAACCCATGGTTTGCCCAATCTGTAGCTGTGGAGGTGACTTACTTTCTTGATAGAGATTTATTTATTGCTTGGCTTCACTAGTAAACCCAGCCA
Organism: Tenrec ecaudatus; assembly: GCF_050624435.1. Classification (NCBI taxonomy): domain Eukaryota; kingdom Metazoa; phylum Chordata; class Mammalia; order Afrosoricida; family Tenrecidae; genus Tenrec; species Tenrec ecaudatus. The sequence continues at coordinate 303,461,277 of NC_134530.1, read as the reverse complement.
AGCACAAGGTCTTAAATATTCTAAAGTTGTTACCAATTTTTAGATCAATTATTGAGTGGTTCAGAACTCTCCAAAATGAGTGTTGATTTTACTTTCCTTCATTTCAGTTCTATTAATTTTTATTTTATGTGGTTGAAATTCTATTAACGGGTGAAGAACACCTAACATTATTATATACTATTAATAAGTTCACTGTACTTTGAAATGCCCCTCTTTATTCCTAATAACATTCCATAATCAGTATCTACTTTTCTGATGTTAATATAACCAGCCAAGATTTCCTCTTACTTGTTTTTAGCATGGGATATCCTTTTCCAACATCTCAATTTTATTTGTTTGTGTTTTTATAGTAGAAATGTGTTTTTCATAGAAAGCATATGAATAGATCTTGCTTTTCAACCAATCTGACAATCTCTGTTTTTTTGGTTGCTTTTTAAAATCATTTTATTAGGGGTCCATACAACTCCTATCACAATCCATACTTACATCAATTGTGTAAAGCACATTTGTACATTCATTGCCCTCATCATTCTCAAAACATTTGCTCTCCCTGGCATCAGCTCCTCATTTTCCCCTTCCCTCCCACTCCCCCCTCCCTCATGAACCCTTGATAATTTGTACATTATTATTTTGTCATATATTTCACTGTCCGACATCTCCCTTCACCCACTTTTCTGTTGTCCATACCCCAGGGAAGAAGTTATATGTAGATCCTTATAATCGGTTCCCCCTTTCCCCCCACCCTCCCTCTACCTTCTTGGTATCACCACTCTCACCACTGGGCCTGAAGGGATCATCTGTCCTGGATTCCCTGCTTTTTAAAAGAGTGTTATAAGACCATTGCCATTTTCTGTGATTATTAATGGGATTGAAATCTATTCCTTCCTCTGTGGTTTTTATTATTTCTGGTTGCTTTTTCCTCCACTATCCCTCATTTCCTGCTTTCTTTTGTATTAACTGGATATTATCTTTATTGCCTTTTAACTCCTCTTGATTTTTATTACTAATTACAATCAAATTGAATCCAGCTTATGGCAGCCCTGTCTGTGCCAGAGCAGATATGACTCCTTTTATTGTTCTTTTATTGGGATAGATCACCAAGCCTTCCATCCACAGTATGTCAGGGAGGACTAGAACCCCTCACCTTTAGTCAGAAGCCTAGCATGTTAAATATTGGTAGTCCCTGCTTAGGGACTCCCAAATTCTTGTTAGCTATAGGTTTTTGTTTTGTTGTTCTTGTTGTTGTTGTTACATTTGTAAGTTTGTTTGTTACAGTGCTTGCTTTACAGCTCATAATATGTCTTTCACTTATCACAATGTTCCTTCAGGTGGTATAACTATTCTCTTGTAATATAAACATCATAATAGCATCCTCCTATTTGGGCTATACTTGCTTATATTTCATGTCTAAGTACTATAACTCCAAATATCTGGTTGTATTATTATTGCTTCCAAAAGTGACTTCTTATTTATAGATAATTTTAAGAATAAAAAATCCTCTTTTAATACATTCTCTAGTTATAATACCTGGTGGTCTTTGTTTCTTTGTATAGATCCAGATTTCTAGTTGGCATCATATATCTTCTGCCTGGAGCAATTTATTTAATATTTATTGTAGTGCCAGTCTGTCAGCTGCACATAGCCCAAAACATCTTTCTGTCCCTCCATTTTGGCACAATATTTTGACGAGGTGTACAGAATTGCAGTCTCTCACTTTGTCTTTATGACGTGCCTTGGTGTGATTTTCATGTTTCTTGTGCTTATGATTTGGTGTGCTTCTTGGCTTTATGAAATATTGAGCATAAATTATTTTAAATTGCACCTATCATTCTTTATTCTTTTTCAAATCTCTTTTTTTTTCTATATTTCCGCAGAAATCACTGTAGTCTCTCAAGGATCCAAATTACAAGTCCAATAAATCTGTTGTCTCACAGATTGGCACTCTTTTTTCAGTCTGTTTTACCTTTTGTTCTTCATTTTGGATAGTTCCTATTGACATTTCTTCAAATTCAGTAATTTTGCTTGTATGATGCTTAATCTATTGTTAAGGACATCTAGTCCCCTTTTCCTGTTATACATTGTATTTTCATCTCTAAAAGTTAAATTTAGGTCTTTCATTATCTTTTTTGTCTCCATTTTACATTTTCCATCTTTTCTCTAGCTCTGTGAGCATGAGAGCATGTTATAATGACAATTAAATATCCTTCCCTTCCAGAAAATTCCTTAATCTGTGTGCTCTCTAAGTCAGTTTTGATAGAATGATTTCTGTATTCATGTAGTTCATGTTTTCCAGATTCTTTGCATGCACAATAATTTTATTTACTCCATGAAACACATTGTGATTTTTATCTCTTTTAATAATGATTTTTATTTGAATAATATGTTTTTAATAATTTTATTTGGGGCTCATTGCAATCCATCCATCCATTGTGTCAAGTGCATTTGTACATTTGTTGCCATCATCATTTTCAAAACATTTTCTTCTACTTGAAACCTTGGTATCAGCTTCTCATTTCCCCCCTCCCTCACCCGCCCTCCTTCCCTCATGAACCCTTGATAATTTATAAATTAGTATTATTTTTCATGTCTTACACTGACTGATGTCTCCCTTCACCCACTTTTCTGTTGTCCATCCCCTGAGAGGAGGTTATAGATAGATCATTATGATCAGTTCCCTCTGCCTCTCCCTACCTTCCCCTTACCCTCCTGGTATCACTATTCTCATTATTAGTACTAGGGGTTTATCTGTCCTGGGTTCCCTGGGTTTCCATCTCTTATATGTACCCATGTACATTTTCTGGTCTAGCCCGATTTGTAAGGTAGATTTGGGATCATGATATTTGGAGGGGGAGGGGGGCGCGGAACATTAAAGAACTAACCGAAAATTGTGTGTTTCATCAGTGCTATACTGCACCCTGACTGGCCCTTCTCCTCACGACCCTTCTGTAAAGGGATGTTCAGTTGCCTAAAGATGGGCTTTGGGTCTCCACTCCACTCTCCCCTTCATTCACAATGATATGATTTTTTTTGTTCTGAGTCTTTGATGCCTGAAACCTGATCCTATCGACCCCTTGTGATCACACAGGCTAGTGTGCTTCTTCCATGTGGGCTTTGTTGCTTCTCAGCCAGATGGCCGCTTTTTTAACTTCCAGCCTTTAAGACCCCAGACATTATATGTTTTGATAGCCAGGAACCATCAGCTTTCTTCACCACATTTGCTTATGCACCTGCTTTGTCTTCAGCGATTGATCATGTCAGGAAGGTGAGCATCATGGAATGCTAGGTTAATAAAACAAAGTGTTGTTGCCTTGAGGGAATACTTGAGTAGAGGCCCAATGTTCATCTGATACCTTAATACTAAATCAATAAATATATGTACATAGATCTATTTCCCCATCATCACATATAAATATATTTACATATGTACATGCCTGTATTTAGGCCTCTATAAATGCCCTTTGCCTCCTAGTTGTTTCCTCTACTACTGTTTACTTTACTCTTGTCCTACTGTCATACATTGCCCTTGATTAAGTGTACCAGGCCTCCTACACCCCCCTCACCATCGATTTTAGATCAGTTGTTTTTCCCTTGTCCCTGGGTTTGTTAACTCCCACATCCTTTCACCTGCCACCCTCTCCTATGTCCCCCCAGAACCGATGGTCCCATTGTTTTCTCCTCCAGATTATTTATCCCATCTATCTTATCTAGATAGACATGCAGAGATAATAGTATGCACAAAAACTAGACAGAGCAAAGCAAAACAACAAAAGAAAACAAAACAACAACAACAAAACCAAGGACAAAAAAGAAAAGCATGTAAATTGTTCAAGGTCTATTTGTTGACCTTTAGGAGTGTTTTCCAGTTGAGTCTGATGGGGTGCCATCCCCTGAAGTCTATTTTTGGTATTTCCTGGGGACTGCATGGGCCTGTTCCCCTTGCTGTTCTGTTGCACACCCTTAGTGTTTTGCCTCAGTGTGGTGGGGTCAGATCAGGCACAATTCTCCCACTGTGTCTCTAGTGTTGTCCCCTGTAGGGCAGTGGGTCAGTGAGGGATGTCCTTCTCATAGTGGGGCCAGCCATATGGTCTTCTCTGTGGATTGGGGTCTGAGTGGGAATATCATCCTCAAGGCTTGGTGGGCCAGGATGTGCTCCACCCTCTCTCTGCCCCCCCCACCCCCCCGCTTCATTTACTCTCATGTGCTCAGATCAGACATGTCCCTCTTCCTGAGCTGCAGCTTCAGTGCTGTCCTCTGAAGTGAATTCTTCTGGAGGGAGAGGGAGCTATCCATGTAGTTGGGATTGGGGCCAGCCCCTCAGACCTCTCTATTGGTTCCCTGCCTCATGCCGGTATGTTACATTCACGTCTTGGAACACCAGGTTGAAGTCTGGTCTCTCTTTCCCTGTCAAGATATAAACAAAACCCTCCCCTTGGGTGGGTTTGTACCCTGTTCCCCTGCTGCCATGTCTCTTTCTTTCCACCCTCCTTTTTAGTTGGCTATCATATATATCCCTGGATTGGTCTAGCCCCTGGCGTACTACCTGGACCTCACCCCAGGAATGCAAGTAGACAATAGTTTTGTTTTGTTTTTTTCACTATGCCCCTTTTGCATGTTTAAGCTTACCTCAGCGGACTCATGGTACACTTGTCTTTGTGTGCTTGGCTTACTTTGCTTAGCATAATATCCTCCAGTTCTTCCCATGTGGCAATGTGCTTCGTGGATAGTACTCCATTGTATGTATGTACCACAATTTTTTAATCCATTCATCTGTAGGCAGAAACTTTGGTTGTTTCCAACTCATTGAAATTGTGAACTGTGCTGTGACGAACATTGGAGCACAGATGTCTGGCCATGGTTTGATCCTTGCCTCTTCTGTGTATATGCCCATACATACCTACAGGTCCACCAGCAGTGGATGAGAGTTCCTGTCTCCCCACAGCCCCTCCAACACTTGTTGCTTTCTGATTTTTTGAATTGGGCTACCTTTGAGGGTGTTAGGTGGTATCTCATTGCTGTTTTAATTTACATTTGCATGTCCTCCAAGTTGTTGAATTCATTGGAGTACAGTTCTTCATAGTGCTGTGTAATTATCCTTTTGATTTCCTTAGGACCTGTTGTAATGACCCCCCTTTCATCCCTCATCCTTGTTACTGAAATTTGTTCCTTCCTTTCTTTGGTCAGGCTTGCCAGTAGTCTGCTGATTCTGTTTATCCTTTCAAAGAACCAACTTTTAGCATTAATTTTTTCCACAGTTTATGTTGGGTATTTTCCTACCTCCCTTCCTTATCAGTGTGTTGTTCGTGTGTGAGTGTGTGTGTGGTTCATTCTTGACTTCTTTCCACCTTGAAACCAATGCTATCTTGGGGTCTGTTTTCTGTTTGTTGCCCTCTCAGTGGGGTTGTTCTTTGTGGCAGTCTCTTATTTGTGCTTGGTGAGTGCTGTTCTTCTGCCCCTATTGGGTCGGCAAGGATCTTTTGTAGGGCCGAATTTCTTCTAATGTATTCTTTGAGTTTTTCCTTTTCTGGGAAGACTCTTACTTCTCCCTCTCTCTTGATAGATCATTTGGCTGGATAGAGTATTCTTGGATTTATGTTATTTTCCTTCAATTTTTGGAATATATTACTACACTCTCTCCTCTTCTTCAGAGTGTCCACTGAAAGGTCTGTACATATTCTTATTTGGGACGCTTTATATATAACTGCTTTTTTTTCCCTAGCTACTCTCATGATTTTCTCCTTTTCCTCAAAGTTGAATAGTTTAACTATTATGTGCCTTGGTGATTTCTTCTTGGGAAGAACTCTAACTGGTCTAACTGGTGTTCATTCTCTCAGCTTCCTGAATGGTTGTCTGGTTTTCATTTATTAAGCTAGGAAAGTTTTCCTCCAAGAGTTCTTTCACTATTTTTGCAATTGACTTCTTGGTTGTGTCTTCCTCTGTCAATCCCATTATTCTGATGTTGTTGTTCTTCATAGCATCAGACATAGCTCTTAGATTTTCTTCAAATTCTCTGATGATCGTATCAGACTTTTGAACACGTTTTTAAAGTCCGCTTGTCTGTCCTCTGGGTCACTGGTGCAGTTCTCTGCCTCCTTCAGTTGGTTGGCAAAGTCCGTGTCTGCTACTGGGTTTTATTATCTCATCCCTAACATCTTGTATTTCTCTTTGGTGTATGGTTTTTATCTCTTCTATCATTTAATCATTTTTGTGTATTGTATCCATCATATCCCGTATGACTCCAAGCAGTATTCTAAAATCTTCCTTCTGTAACAGATCAATGTCTGCTTCTTCTATTCACATTGTTATGTTCAAGACATCCTCCAAAAAGCATGTTTCTCCTGCTTTTTCATTGAGGTCGTTGGGGCTGATTGCTGTTTGCATTGCATTGTTTTAGAAGAGCCTGGTGCCATTTTGTAGAGAGTCGAAGTGATCTGGGCTCTCTGTGGGAAACTCATAGAAATGCTTCTTCAAACTGCATCTAGCTAATTGCACTATGGGATTGGCCTACCACTTTATCCTCCCGTGGCTTCACTCTTTCTCTGGTCAACCAGTATGCTGTTCTTTGTAGGGAAAGTTGGATTTTCCTCTCACAGGAAGCTGGTTGGATGGTTGTGGACCCTCAAGAATAGTGCTACTCTGGATAATCTCACAAGAAGCTGTGGTGGTGTGGCCCATGGTACTTTGGGGGATCACAGAGCAGGTGCAGGGATTCCTGCTGCAATGGGAGTGCTGCAGAAGGCAGGTGGGTGTGCCCACTTTGGTATACAGCAACGGGGATGGTGGACAGAATTGCCATGGTGAGCTAGATTGACACGGAGGTTGGACAGTTTCCCACAGCAGAATAGAGCACTGGAAAGTGTTGGCTGAGCTGCCTTAGACTGTGTGAGGCACAATGGCAGGTGGAAGGAAGTTCCCCAGTCAAGTGAGACCACAGAAGATTGGCAGGAGTTCCCCCAGCCATACAGGTGGGCTTTCTCCCAGAAGAAGGTGGGCAGGCTTTTCACAGCTGCTGTTATGCTGCAGAGGACAGGCAGGAAGATTGGTGTTGAATAATATTTTGAACTTAGTCTGGGACACAGTTGAGTTACATGAAAAAGATTTGTTCCTTTCAGATCTTACTTTTATTTCTGCTTTCTCAGGGTTGGCCTGAGCAGCATGTAATCTAGATCACCACCACCACCACCACCACAACCACCCTTACTGAACCAAGATCCTTCTTAGCATGATCCCCAGTGCTTCATACATTATGAGGTTTCCAGCTATGGCTGATGAGAAGAGAAGCTTCAGAAAAGACATGCAAGCAATTGAGAAACTCATTCGGCTCATCCAGAGTTTTCATGAAATGTTTTTACAGTGTAATGATGGTTTCCGTTGTGTGCAAACAACAGTAGACTCTTTCTACTCATGTTTAAATACACTTATTTCTTTTGCACATTTACTTATATATACTATTATCATTTAAGACAAATGAGTTCCCTGTAGGCAGGATAGGAATGGGAGTTTACATCTCAGGCTTTTCCTGGGATGCCCAAAGCACCTGTGCCTGTATCTACGGGATTATACTCATAACTGAATGTAGACATATCACTTTATGACCAGAAAATACTTAGTACCAAAAACTCTCACCAAATACCAGGTTCTTCTGCCTGTGCTTCACCTATTAACACAGAATGGCTTTCATTCAAGTGGTTAGGATCTCTCTTTTCTCCGCAAATTTCTGTTCAGTAGTTTTATTGGAATTTGGGGTATCAAATTCTTTGGGGGATGGGGTTATAAGGTAACTGAGGACCTAGCATCTCTGGCCTTCTAGACATTAGATGCCAAAAACCATCATTCTGACAGACACCAGAGCCCCCTCATATTTCTAAATACTGCTGGCAACAATACCACCTCCCTTTCCTAGTTGAGAAAACCCACATTGAGATGTTTTACAACTTAAAAGGATTAATACTGTACCATTTAAAAATATATATTCTTAGTGGTTTGTATGTGTGATCATTTACATAGTGGGGAGTGGGCAGACGACACAGCTTCAATGGTTTCTCAGTATTGTTGGAGCATTTCCCCAAAGTAAAATGACTATACTAAATAATTATGGGTGGGTGTGGGTAGAATTATACCTGATTTGGAGGGGGCAGGTGTAATAATTCACCACAGGTGAGAGTGAGATGTTTTAAGATACAACCAGAGTGACAAAGAGAAGATTAACTGCAAATGTAGCAGAATCATTTCCATTCTTAAGACCTATTGCATGTAATCACTCACCCTACCACCACAGTGAGTAGTATCATATTATCTTAATTCTTAGTTCCGGTTGGCATTGGAACTCTTGTATTGGAGCATCCATGGACAAAAACTAGGTCCCATTTTTTCCATATTTTTATATTTATATTTAATAAAATTGTCTGATTTTATAGCAATGCTATTTTATGTATCATATATTCCATTGTTCAATCATATCAAGCAATATTATAAAGTTATTACCATAATCGGTTTCAAAAAACATTCTCTTTCTTCTTGAATTCCTTGATGTCAACTACCCTTTATGTCCCCTCCCCCGCCTTACTGGACCCCCCCAAGAACTCTTATCATACTTGTTGTATCTATAGGTTCATCAATCCTGGGTTTCATATACCACAAAACACATCACAAAAATTCCAGAGGGCTTCCCCCAATAACACATACATCAGAGCTAAACCCCAATATGAAAAAGAAAGCTGTATATTTTAAATGTTGTAAAGGTTTACACAGAAAACCATCAGTTCTACATTCAATCTATACATATTTTGATTTAATCAATTTTTCATTAAATTTTAATAAAGAACAGTAGTAGTTGTCGTGATGGAACATACATTCAAATACAGACACCAATCAATAACCAGCGTAGAGTATGATTTTATCTTTCTAGTCCACTTCCCTTCCTAGGGACTAGCTTATAACCAAATTTGGATGCTGAAAGGGGCAGTTCATGATTATAAATGTAGGTGGAGACAGAGATCACTTGGTGGGAAAATATACAGAAGACCATGAAAGAGAATGCATCTTGGCAAGGCACATGGCTTGATTGTTTTTCTGGAGGCTCCTTCCATCAGCAAGACCCATGGCCCATGAAATTTGACAGGGCATAAAAGGACCACCAGAATAGCAGCAGGTATTAGAAACGGACGTGATGAGTCCAGTAGGGAAAGGTTCACAAACATTAAAAGCATGTGTCTTGGTCCCAGTGGGAGTGACAGGAGCTCTACGTCTTCTAGACATGGAGTCACAAGTCCCACCCACCAAGGAACTGGAAGGGGCACCATGAGGGAGACCGTGAGCCATTCCAGAACTGCCACCTGACCCAAGGTTGTCCATTTCCATGGGAGCAGATCGTTTCATCTACTTCCAGGGGTGGCAGATGGGTTTGCTGCTGAGTCTTAACCCACTTCAGGGAGATAAACTATAGAGCTGGAGAGCACATTCCCTCACTTGGCTGAGAGTCCTGTAAAGGTCGGTGTCTGTGATTATAACAACCATGTCAAGATGGAATGAGAAGCCCTAAAACAGCAACAAGCCCTAGGAGAAATTCACCTGAGCCAACCTAGTTACCATGCCTTGATTGGAGCCCTGGTGGTGTAGCAGTCATTTGCCTGGTAGGCAGTTGGAAACCACCCGCTGCTCTGTGGGCCAAAGACTGGGCTTTCTACTCCCAGAAACATTACAGTCTGAGAAACCCACAGAGGGTCATTATGAGGCAGCAGTGACTTGACGGCAATGAGCTTGGGTTTTGTTTTGTTTAATCAACTATTGTGCAACTTCAGAGAAGTTACTGATTTTCTCTTTTGTTACGTGTGAATCCCACTAAAATCCAGTGTTATGGAGCAGGATCTGGCCCACAGCACCCCTTTGAAGGGTTTCCCAGGCTGCAAGTTTTTATGGGAGCAGACTGCCTTGTTTTCCTTCATGGAGAGACTGGTGGGTTTGAACAGCCAATCCTTTGTTTAACAGCCCAGTACCTAATTCACAGCACCAGCAGGGTCTCTTGTTCAATGGGACGGTAACCAATAATTAAGTCATAGAGGAGGATTACGGCCCTTACTGCAGTCTATCTTACTACCAACCAATGTATGCGTTAGAAACACGGCCGCTGTAAGTATTTCGTATGGGTAGTTTTCAAATTTGAATGCACACATGAATTTCCTAAAGATCTTCATAAACATGCAGATTCTAATTCAGTAGGTCTGGGGAAGGGCCCAGGAGTCTGCATGGCTAACAAACCGCCAGATATTTCTGATGCTGCTCATCTGTGCACACAGTCTGAGTGTCGAGATGACACTGTGGGGTGGCGACGGAGGATGATATAAGATATGGAAAAATAATCTGCAACTTATCAAGGGTACGTGAGGGAGGGAGAGAGAAGAGGGGAGGGAGAGGGAAGAAATGGGGAGCTGGTATCAGTGGCTCAAGCGGGAAGAGAATGGTTTGAAAATGATGCGGCCTATGTGCTGGACACACTGGAGGAACGTATGGATTGTGATAAGAGATGTAAGAGCCCCCAATAAAAGTATTCACCAAAAAAAAGGCAAAACAGATGACACTGTGGTGGCGCATTGTGGTCCATCTTTGATTGTGTTTCTAAAAAGTAAGAGAAAACCTGAAAGCTGTCATTAGTCTCTAATCCTGGGGCTGCGCTTAGGGAAGTTATGGACTGTTTGCAGCACAGAACATTTAGAGATTCAGAAATACATTGGCATGTTCTTTTCATAAAAGAAAAGAAGGGGGAAAAAGCCCGTTGCTGGTCCGTACCTGGTATCAGCAGAGCAACAGACCTGGCCATCAACACCTGGGTTTCCAAGCTTCTAGTCAGTAGTAAGAGTATGGTAATTGAGGTCAAATTCTTAGGTCAACACCTCCCTTCGTATACATCCCGACTGAGGAAGCATGATAACCAAAGAGGTCGAGAGTAGCCAATAGGAATATCATGGTCCCCTCTGATCCAGGATGCTGCTAGGGCTTTTCAGCAGGACAGACGTGCACTGACTAGTCTTCACTTTGCCAGCATCGAAGCATCGAAGCAAGACTTTATGCAAAGCCATCCTAGGTCATTGCCACCCTGGAAAAGATGTTCTTCTAAGCACTTAGCCAGGATGCAGACACCATCCTTGGTTGTGTGTGTGTCTTTGACCCCCAGGCATCAGTTTCACCTTTGGTGGGCACACAGAGACACCTAGGGTCCCTGGTAAGCTGAGAGCAATGCTGACAGCCAGCCCCCACTGCCCCAAGACTGCCGCCCCTGAAGGGTGCGCCACACCATGACTCACCACTACAGCTTCCCGGGCAAGTGTTATAAATGCTCCCATCGCTGGGCTGCAGCCCAGTGGGGCTTTTTGGCTCTGTCTCGCCACATATGTTCTCTTCATGGTAGCTGCACCCCAAACAGGCTGGAGCGCAGGGGAATCTCTTCGCAATTCAGGTCTGGCTTTCAGACAAGAAGCTCTCAAACTTGTCACATCAGGGAAGCAGACGGTGACTCTATTTCGGGGTGCATTTCCCCTGTGGGTTTGCGAAGGCTTCTCCTGGGAGGTCTCTTCCCTTTGACGTTCACCGGTTTGCCAGTGGAAAGCCCGCTCAGAATCATAAAGAGAACCTCCTCCCAAGGTGCAGGGTGTCTCTATAGGAAGGAAAGCAGCAAAAGGTGGGGGGAGGGATGCGATGCACAGAGCAATGCACACAGCATGGAGCGTTAGTTGACTACCTCTGCTGGTTGCCATAGGAATGAGAAGACTTTTGATTGTATCATTCCTCTGGATCCATGTTAGAAATGTGATGACGGATTCTTGCTGTTTATTAATACCAGCTTTTAAAATCAGGGCTTCTTGGAAATTGCAGGGCAAATCCCCATGGAAGGAGGTTACCATAACCTGGAATATGTCACTCCCAGGGACTTCACTGCTAAAGAACATGGACTTCTTCCAGCTACATTGGGCCACATGCAAATGAGAGACACACGGTGTGGTCCTGTTCTTTCTCCTCCCCTGCGGGGCTTTGTGAAGGGACGTTGGTAACACATGCAAAGCAATTATCATTAAACTGATGAGGGGAAAATACTTAAAAATCAAATGACTGGTGATAAACCAATAGCCCTGGAAATCGTTGTAAAGATTATTTGTTTAAAACTTGGTAGCATTCCCTCAGCACCATCTCTCAGCCCTCTCATCCTTCTCCTGGTCAATTCAAAAGTTTGACATGGGAGCACCAATCATAAAATCTAATCCCTAATGCCTCTCTGCCCTGGCACCAAACAATGAGATATGTTTCAATGAAGTTAGAAAGCTAGGGAGAAATTAAACATGTTAAAGGCTGAGCACTTCAGACAGACTGGGGTCCGGTGGTAAGGAGCCCTGGTTGGCGCTGTGGTTACACATGAGGAGGTATGAATCAATATTGCCTTGTTGGTAGTGAGCTTGGTGTGGGTTTGGTGGACTGGGAAGCGGCTGCCACTAGACAAGTATCATCATTTTTGATGCATGCTTGGCACGAAAATGGGAGAATCTATGTGCAGCTGACTCTAACCTCTTAAAGAACTAGGTAGGTCTAGAGAAATGTTGCCTTAACCCCAATGCCTGGTACAAAGTGAGGGATAAGCCATTTTCTGTTCATTAAATGAACTGGACTAAATGGATAAGCCATTTGTCATTAAGATCATCCTGACCCATGAAAACCACATATGTGTCAGAATAGAACTGTGCTCCATCGGGTTTTCAATGGGTGGTTGGTTAAAGGTGAGTCACTGTGATAGGTAGGTTTATTGGCCAACCTGGCCAATAGGAACATGTGGGATTAATAAGGTCACAGTTTGATTGGAGGGAAAAGAGATCAGTGGCTCAGTAAGCCCCACCCCTCTCTCCCTTGCTTTTGGTGATCAGACCAGCATGTGGTTGCTTTAGCTAGTTCTCTGCCTCAGCTTGTGAGCTACACTACCTGTGGGATACGAAACCCATGAATCATGTTGCTGGAGCTTGAGGTTCCTTTGAGACCTGCTTCACCACACTGCTGGTGAATATATCGCTTGAGCTTGGGACTGTTGGATCCTGTTGGCTGGCTGATTGTTGGTGACCTGCCCTGCTGTTTTCTGCCTCTGGCTGGACTGTCTGCACTGCTCTAAGCAAGACTCAGCTGTCTTCCCTTGACCTTCTACCCAGCAGTCCTTGTGAGTTGAAGGACTTCCAGTATACTAACTGTTCCACGTAAGTAAGTTGAATTGAGTCCTCTGTATTGCTGTGTGGACAAATCAGCTGTTATATTCCTTCATGCTGCATATATCTATCCATAGATATTTTTATATAAAACCCTAAGTGTCCTGGTTTTGTTTCTCTAGAGAACCCTGCCTAATACAGTCACCAAGTTTTTCTTCCATGGTGCCTCTGGATGCACTCTAACCTTCGGATCCCCAGCTGAACCACTTGCATCCCCAAAGAAAGGTGACCCAACAGAATGCTCAAATTTTAGAACAGTATCATTGATATCACATGCAAGTAAAATTGTGCTGAACATCATCCAACAGCAGTTGCAGCAGTACATTGACAGGGAGCTTCTAGAGGTTCGGGTTGGATTCAGAAAAGAACATGGAACAAGGGATGCCATTGCTGACATCATGGATCATGGCTGAAAACAGAAAATACCAGGAAGATGTGTACATATAAGTCATTGACTATACAAAGGCACTAGCCCGTGTGTATCATAGCAAACTATGGATAGACTTGAGAAGAAGGAGAATACCAGAACACTTCATTGTGTTCATGAACTTGTACATAGATCAAGAGGCAGTTGTGCAAACAGGACAGGGAAAAATGGCATTGCAATCAGGAAAGTTGTGAATGGGTTGCTATGGGGCAGAAGCAGCTCAATGGCACCGAAAAGCAACAAGGAGCTCTTTACAAAGCCTGGTGGTGTATTAGTTACACAGTGGGTCACTACCAGCAAGGTAGACACTTTGACACCACCAGATGCTCCGAGAGAGTAAGGATAAGGCTTTTTACTCTTGTCAAGAGTTACTGGGAGGGTACACGGTGAGTGAGTTGGAAAGGGAGAACTGATTACAAGGATCTACATGTGACCTCCTTCCTGGGGGGCAGACAACAGAAAAGGGGGTGAAGGGAGACGCCAGATAGGGCAAGATAGGACAAAATAATAATTTATAAATTATCAAGGGCTCATGACGGAGGGGGGAGTGGGGAAGGAAGGGAAAAAAGAGGACCTGATGCAAAGGGCTTAAGTGGAGAGCAAATGCTTCAAAAATGATTAGGGCAAAGAATGTACAGATGTGCTTTATACAATTGATGTATGTATATGTATGGATTGTGATAAGGGTTGTATGAGTCCCTAATAAAATGTTTTTTAAAAAAAGAGTTACTGTCTCAGAAACCCCTGCCATCAAGGGTGGCTATGAGTCAGAATGGATTCAATGGAAGTAAGTTTAGATTTGGAGGAACCCCTGAATAAAGGAACAGCAAATCTATATTTATATTGGACCACATTCAAGACCTGTACCTGGAAGAAATGTCTGTTCTTGAGCCATGGTTCGAAGTACACATCAAGTGCATACTCTGTGTGAAGCATTTATATATACTCAACTCAATTTGACAGAAGAGGTGGAGTGATGGAAACTGGTGGCCAAAGTTCTGTATTAGTTTGTACCTCACTGTTGCACACTTTGCTGAGACAGTAAAGAGAGTGAGCAATGGCCTGTCTAATGAGGATAACTTGGCATTCATTGGTCCGTAATGCTAAAACATCAGTCTGAAATTCCAAAGTCTTATCTTAGCAAGACCCTCAACAAAAGCACCAACCTTGCCAGAGTATACCCTCCACCAGCTCAACTAATGAAAACTCAAAGCATGTATAAGAATACCAAAACATGCAGCATTTGAAGAGATAGAGTACACAATGTCTGTCATGGAACAAGAATTACTATGCTTGCAAAGAATCTGGAAACCATGGCCTACTATGAGGAGAAAAAACAATCCATTGAAACAGACTCAGCACACAGAGATTAAAGAATTTTCTCAAAGAAAAGGATATTTAAGTGTTGTTATAACATGCTCTTCATGCTCCAGGAGCTGGAAAAGAGATGTTTAATGGAGACATAGACGATCATTAAAGACTCAAATCAAACTTTTAAGGGTAGAAATTACAATGTATCAAATGAAAAGTGGAGTAGATATCAGTAACAATAGATTAGACACAATATGAGCAAAGATTCGTGAATTTGAATAAAGAGCAATAGGAACTATCAAAAATAAAGAACAAGGGGGAAAAGGGGGAAAAAGACTCCCTACCTGGGGAGTGCCCTCATCAGATGAACCATACATGGCCCATCCACTTCTCAACTTAGCAGGCCACTCTTCCCGGGAGGCCAGTGCAAGGGATTATTTAAGGAATCCACTTGTGGAAAAGGGGACACATCTCACCCCTTGTTGCTACAAAACCTGCCTCCTCCTCCCCCGCTGGTTCACTCTGCTGCTGAGTGCAACCCTCGTATGGCTTTGCATGGCATGAATGCTGCTCCCATCCCCTGGAGTGTGAGAAAATGTGGCTAGTCATCCACTGCCAATGCATCTATCCAGGGTCAGATGCTGTGTGCTCAGCCGTCTTATCCTGCTCAGCCTAGGAATCCCTCCTTGACCAATGGGGACAAGAGGACTAAGGAGGTGGTCAGAAGAGTGCTTCCCCACTTTGCACACCTTGCTGAGGTGGGGGAGGGAGGATCCCATTGTGTTGCTCATTAAAGTCTATCAGCTCCCTGCAGGAAAAATGATTTATAATAACTAGCACTCTTTGGACAATTACTCTATGCCAGGTGTCATCTTAGGTTATTTACATGTGTTCACTCATTTAATCTTCATTATACATCATTAGCTATAACATAAGTTAGAAATACAGGGAGAATATTATGGGAATTCAGAAGACGCTTATTTCAAAGTAAGATTTCATTAATATACTCATGAAACAAATGGATTGGGATGGATAAAGAAGGATATGTACCTACTAAATCACTTTGCATATGTAAGATGTTTACAAAATATTTTATAATCATATCAAATCCAAATACTTTCTACGTCTCAGGTTCTGGGTCTTTACTCCATATCTTGTATGTTTCCATCTGACCCTTATTATTACACCTATTCTACAGAGATGGAAAGTGGGGAAAGAGAGGTAAGATGACATATTGAAGAATGTTAAGCTAATAAGTAGCAGAAACAAGCTTCCCCAACAAATGCTTTTAGCTACTTTGTGTGTTGCCTCTGGAATGATCGGATCACGTGCCTTTGGTGCTTATTACAAAACAAAGATAGATGTGGGTTAAATCTATTTTTTTTAATCCAGGTACTAATAACGTTTGTGAGGAATTAAAGTTGATGAACTGCCGATGAGCTCTTTGTTCCAGGATCAAATCCCTACCTACCTTCCCTCGGCCCTTTAAGAGCATCTTATAGGGACTGGGACTCCTGTTCTCCACTGGCAACAGAGAATGTGGATTTAGAAAACTGATACCCTGGTATGACGTTCCTCAGCTCCCACATGTGACAGAGCCTGAAGGTATTTAGCTCTGAACAAAAAATCAAACCAGGGATGGGATCATGAATAATTATAATACTCATTAGGCAAAGATATGCATTAAACATCGGGCCACACATGCATATGGAAAACACTGAGCACGGATATTTAAGCAGGCAAAACTTGCCGGAGAATTTGCCAGTGTATTAAAAAATCTATGAGGAGCAAATTAGTTAGTAGGGTCCCTTTGATTTATAATATCTTGCTGCAATCCACTCCCTCACAGCCACACTCAAGCCTATGTTCTTTATGTGCTTTGGAAGCTCAGGGGCCATCTCAGGAGTCACCTCTTGGGTGGCCCACAGAGACCCTGGTCCTTTCTCGTCAGGGTATCTTGGGGTATCTCCAAGCTGCTATGTGGCATTTGTAGAAAGAATAGAAGCATACACTTAATCAGGAATTTCATTTGCCAGCCCCTCCAGAAGAGTTGGGGTGGCGGTGGGGATGGAGGACATCCGTAAAGATTGAAGTGTGGCGTGGTTTCCCCTGGCAGGGGGAACAAACTCAGATATCACGATGATGGAGCAAAATCTGCAAGAGCCGGAACCTGCGTAAGGGCAAAGCCTCTCAGAGAAGGACCACCGGGGCGTTCCTGCGAACGCTGGCAGTAGGAAAGTGGTAAGATTGCACCCTGTCGAACAAAGGTGGCCCAAAAAAAGAAGTCCCTCGCTCAGAGTTTCACGGTGTTGTCTAAAATTCAGATGAAATAAGAGACTACAATCAACACATTTCCCATTATTAAGCAGAATTTTTTTTTCTCTTCTGAGTGGAGGATTTGAGATTAATAGGAAATGGAGCCATCCTTGGAAATTCCTCCTTTCTTGACTCAGCGATCCTCTCTCCATCCCTTTTCTTCCCAAACAATAAGACACGCTCTATGGGAAAAGCCGCTGTGAGTTGGGAGCGAAACCTCAGCCATTTTGATCTGAGTCTGCCCTGGTAGGTATCATCCATCCTGTTTCTCTTATTTAGTATCAGCTTGTTTGACCTTTTCTCTAAGGTCAGCTAAAGCGAACCTTGCTGAGAGTCAGGTTGACCCTTTCAGCCTTCTGCATCACGTGTGTCCTGGGTAAGGTTAATGAGGAGACTGCGTGCCAACATGTTAGCTTACAGAATTATCAGGGATAGCTGGGGTGCCAGCTGTTGACCTGGTGGGATCACAGCACAGCTCGTCTGGATCGAGTAAAATCAGTGTGTCTGTGACTTGAAAATCATGTGATCTTCTCTTCCGGAACCCTTGGGTGTTCTACGGACGGATGGAGGAGTAAAGAAACACAGCCCGGAGCTAGCGTCGTGTCAGTTGCCATCTTTACTTATCTCTAGGTTTCATCTTGAAATATGCCTCGGTTTTGAATTAGCCACATATGTCTTCCGTTTGGGGACAGAAGACGCACCCACAGGTTCTCTCAGCACCAGACTGCGAGCATGAAAGCACCCACACCTTTGCTCTCCTGTGTGCCTTCTACTAAGTCTCCCGTTTGTCTGCCAGCCTTCCTCACCTGTCCACATGTTCCTATTGTCATGTTGTCATTGTACAAGGCGAGACTCTATTTTGACATTTTCCCCCAATTGTTTGTTTAGTGCTAGGTCCTGGAAGTATGTTAACATTGCCTGAGTTGATTTTTACAGAGCTGCCGTCTTGAGGATGCTTCAGGTGAATTGCTCCGTGTTGCAAAAGCGTTTCTCTGAACACTGGGTCTCACCTTGCTGTTCGTCTCCATCTGGTTCTATTGTATCGCAGCACAATGGAAACCTGTGGCTTGTGCTGCTTTGGAGCAGATTAAAATTATGAAGCAGGGCTGAGCTGATCCACGTCGGACATTGCTTTTGGAACATTTCAATGCTGCCCCACTTTATAAAATAATTCCTTCACACAAAGATTCCGGTATATAATCTGTAGCTACATTCCACAGAAAGCAAGAATAATCCTTTGGAGATCTGTTGTCAGAAGAGGGTTATATTATATTAAGATCTGACCTCTGCTTCACCCCCCTCCTACTTCCCCCCAAAAAATAAGATCAAAGGTCTTGGAGTTCATTTCAATTTCCTGATCCATGGAGAGTGCCTAGCAGCCATAACAGAACCGTGTTGCCTAGTGTTCCAAGACCATGACCTTTCAGAATCAGACAGCCCAGTCTTTCCACAAAGGGCCTCTGGGTAGGTTTGAACCAGCAGTAGCCAAGTGCTTAAGTATTTGTACCACCCACCCAGACACTCCACTGGGAACCTAGAGGCCAACTGCTTATTACAATGAGCCCAAAGCCATTGGCAACTGAGTAACCATCCCTTTCCCAAACACATTCTCCTCCAGATTAGCATCATGTCCCCTATGTCTCTGAAATCAAGACCCTGTGACATTACATGCTCACTGGGCAAGAGATTTGCAAATTCCCCTTCTGGGCCCACTCTCCAGAAAGGATACACCTCCAACCTCCCCCAGGAATCACCTCCAATCTTCAGGCGTCCAGCACAGCCCCTCCTCCTTCAGTCCTCTGGGCTCACCGTCACGTTTGGTGTTTGTCAGCAGCCGTGGACTGACACGTGGTCTCGCTCTCTCCTGCTGGCTGCTGCGCTCACCTGTGAGTCATTAAGATTTCAGTTGCATCACAGTAGGGAGTTCAGAACCTGTCGCCCACACCTCGCTGTAAGCCAGAGCCAGCTCTCCCCGCTTGTAAATGTCAAGTGTTCAGTACGTCTCAATTGGGGCTGAAAAGAAAGGGAACCTTGGATCCTGGCAAGACTTTGAACATTCAGATTTCAGAGTTGGCTTTCACCACAAAAGCATAACGCTAGCGACCTCTTTCATCTGGGCTTTCCTCTCTGCAACACCAACTTAGTGACGCATGTGCTCTGATATGCCGGCGCAGCCCAAAGCCAAACAGCTGCTTTTGAAGCTGTTCTCCAGGGCAACCAGAGGATTTGTGGGGGGGGGGGGGGGGGGAGGTCTACAGGGTTCTGCTTGTTCTAACAGTCTTCCTCCCAAGATTCCTCCACGGTAGTTGCTCTCCTCTTAATAAACCAGCACGCCACACATCACACCCTGCTTTGTAAACAGGGATACAACGGGGTTGGGGGAACCCTCCACAGGCCTTGTATTGGAGCATCACGCTGTCAGGTGTGAACGGATCTCCAAGTCTGGCACCTAAAACACCTCCTTGTGGTTTGGGGGAGACCTTGGTGGTCACTGGTGCCAGCCCCCCCGCCCTTCCCTGCAGGACCCTAGAGCTCCATCCTGGTCCATGCATCCCAAGCACAGCCATGTCCCCTCTGTCATCGCCATCGGCAGAGGTTGCTTTGTTGCCATGAGGTGGAAGAGGTCTCAGCAACACTTCCAGAGTAAGCCAGACTAGGAAGAAAGGCCTGAGGATCTACTTCCAAAAACCAGCCACTGAAAACCCTGTGGATTATAAGGATGAGCTCTGCAGGCTTTCCTGGGTTGGGTAGAGGAACAGGAAGCGGTCTGTGCTGTTGAGCATGGACATGACCTTGAGTCCCATGCAACAACATAGGACGGCAGGGCGGTTTTAGGTGGTCTTCGTGCCCAGTGCCTCAGCAGGGCTTCTCTTTGGGGTCAGGATGCCTTTGTTACAGTAAGACAGAAGGCATGCATTTAGACTGGCGGGAGCTGGGCTGCAGGGTTGTCTGAGCAACCAGAGGCCGGAAGTGGAAGGCCAACCAGACAAGAGGGAGAGAGTGGACTCAAACATACAGCCTGTTTTTCCTTCCAGAAAAACAGCTCGCCCTGAAAATCGCCCACCTTGTTTTGCAGCTCAGGGTAAAGGCAGTGCCCTGACCCTTGCCCGGAGCCATCGTGATTCAAAAGTGCTCCACACCTTGGAGAGCTGAGGAGACGTGAGAATAATTTTAAATGCAAATTAAATTGAGGGGGTAGCAAAGAGAACACGTACAAGACAGTCAAACAAAACCTTTCAATTTTCTTAAATTAGCAGTCTAATGTGTTCTAAAGAGCAGCTCCACTCAGCTCTCTGCTCAGGGGCTGCATTCCGTTGCGATATAAAGTGGGAAAATCCATCACTTGAGTCAGGATCACAAGGAAGATTAGAAGCTTTGGGGCTGAGCAACCGGCTCAGCCTGCCTCTCTGCTCCCTGCTGTCCCGCTGAGCCTTCAGCAAGGGCTGGTGAGTATCACTTCAGACTCTTTCTTTCATCCATCATTCTAGCTCCCTTTTCTGTCCATCTTGGAGGACCCCCGTCCCTCCCGCCCCCTTGCAAAGATTGATGCTATGGTGCGTCTTTCAAATCCCTGGGGAAATGCAGGCAGCTTCCGAAGCGTCTTCAGGGACTGGTTTGCTGAAGGAAAAGCGAGTGAGTTATTTTCAGCCTAGATGCTGGGGGTCTGAATTATAACCGGGGAAGGTTTCACATGTACTTCCCCATGCCCTCCCAGTCTCGGCCACCCTAAACCAGTCTTAGGGTCTGAACACCAGCCCCCCCACCCCCACCCCCACCCCCACCAATCTCTGGCCAACCTTCCTGTTGCATTTACTATTGATACTATTGAACCACGGGCTATTTTGTTGCGATCTGTTGTGACTGTGACTCAAACGGGGGGGGGGGGGTTGGGGGGCTCTCAAAATAAAGGATGAAACCACAAATCTTTTTTTAACGACGGCGACGACACCTCTCTGCTGGCGAGACGACGCGTGAGGGAAGAATCTGTGCGGTGCTTGCACGTAGATGGTGGTGGTTTTTCGGGTAAAGTTTTACACGGCAAACTGGTGGCTTTCTTCCTTCACAGAGGAGAGGACGGAGGTTGGCGTCACCTTCCGTTGCTAAGGGAACGAGCTCTGGCCGTTTTTAGTAATAAAGGAAGTCCAGGGGCCGGAATGCATAATCCATCGCTGCTCTAAACAATCCAAAGTGTTTGCTTTCCCTGGGACTGTTTAGTGAGATCAAAGACCTTCTGGGCGGGCACTGCTTTTGTTTTGCGACTCAAAGTTAGCCCTCGGTGTTCGCCCCTCTTTCCAGTAAGTATAATTTGCTGTTGGGTTACTTTGGGTGTTTTAAAAAGTTTTCTCGGAAGAGACTGGGCTTCTGAGTTTAACCTGAGTAGGTTAGGGGGAGAGATGAGTCGGATTAGCCTACTGAGCTTGGTTCCAATGAGTCTGCCTTGTCATGCTGTCCTGTGACATCCTGAAGGAATAGAGATGCTTCCTTTGTGTAAGTCACAGGGACGTGCCGCCGATGCTCCAAGCCAGACCTCCGCGGGCAGAGTGTTTTGCCATGTGCTGGATTCGCCCGTGCCCGGCTGCTGGGTGCTAAGATAGAGGGGTGGGCGCCCTGCCTGGATCATTGTTGATGAGAGACTCAAAATCGGCTGGGGCTTCATAACGATCCCCTTTACCCGACTGGTAGCTGGCGTCTTTCGCAGAATATTTCCCTGCCAGTATCCAGCAAGGAAGAACTGGTATGGCTTTTAATTGGTTTGTTATCTTTCGCCTGGACCAGCTGTTTGTTTGTTTGTTTTTCTCAGCAGAATGTATTACTTGTCATGACTATTGGTTAAATGCTGCATTTTTTCCTACTATTAGAAAGCTGTGTGGAGTGGCCAGGGAGATGGTGGTGTCAGGTATAGGTGTATGTTTTTTTTTTGGGGGGGGGGATTCTTACTCTGAAATGATGACGTATGTCTGTATATCTTAGAAGGATCTGTTTCACCATCTGAAATCCTCTTTCCCAGGTGGTCGAAGTGAACTCTGTGTTTGGAACATCGAGGATGGACTATCCCAAAATGGATTATTTTCTGGACGTTGAGTCTGCTCACAGACTCTTGGATGTTGAGTCGGCTCAGAGATTCTTCTACAGTCAAGGCGCTCAAGGTAACAAGATGGGAGGAAGGAGGGAGGGGCCTCTCCTTGACCAGATAGTTTTATATCTGGGTGCACAGTGTGGGCTCCCCACAGGTTAAATTTGGGCTCTATCCAGAAGTTCAACAAATAAGATTTCTAAATGGATAGTCTCTACTGAACTGTTGTTGGAATTGAGGCAGAAGGTTCACAGAAGGAATATGTCTAAACAAAAAGCCAACAACAACAATGTATGTAACTTGGGGTACCAATGAGTGAAGGGTCCAAAAATGACTGCTCCCCTCCTCCTGCCCAAAGCATATGCCTTAAAGGAAGCAATGATGTTTTTCCCCCAGGAAAAGGGTTTGAGTTTGCCGACTCTGCGCTTGATGAAATATAGGGCAACTTGACCTAGCCGACTGGAACCCACCCTGATGAGGGCCTCTAAAGGTCAGCATGGCCCTCTGTCACTTCCTTAGCCCCTTTTGAGGTCTTCACTGACTTCCTGGAGAATGGCCACTACCCTCTCCAGGGAGATGGGAAAGACACGGAGCACAGTGCATTTGATTACACGTTTCAAACCAGTCACTCCCCTCCAGTTTGCTGTTTGGGCGCTCTTGTATCCAAAGTGCATTAAGATGTTTTGCCATAACAATAGAGCAAAAGAGAAGCCAGAGTCTTTAATGGGAATTTCTGATATATCTCTATCTATATAGATATATCTATATCTATCTGTCTCTATATCCATATCTATCTATACAGAGATAATTTCCCTTTTCCAAAGAATATCTGGGGTTTTTCATCAAAGCAACCTGGTCACATGTATGTCCCAAATGGCGCACTGAGGATGAAGAAGGTGCCCCTATATGTAAATGAAAATAGTAGGTGAATTCCTGCAGCCTGTGCCTATCACTACTAGAAGGCAGTGGGCACACTGGGGACAGGGGATGTGCTGCCATCCCAGTGCTGAGGAGAGCTGACTTTTACTGGAGCTGAAGCCTTTTTGCTCAGGGCAATTCAAGGGCTTGCCTGCGGCCCCCTTCTCGGTTCCCCTGTCCAGTGCACAGTCAGGTCATTGAAAGCCCAGGTGTGAGGGGAGGTGGGGTTTGAAATGATCCAGTTGGTTTTCTTGAGCCTAGAGCAGCCCACTCACCAGCAGAGCTGAAACCAGAAAATTCTCTGCATCCTGCAGGATGTATGTATTTAGCACCGTCACTCTTAGTCACTTAAAGAGACATTAAAAAATGCTATTGGTGCCGGAAAGAGGTGAGAGGCTGGCTAGAGCCCCCAGCCTCTTGGAGGTCTGCAAACAAATCCTGAAATCGGGTGTCCATGTTGCTGATCCCAGTGCACAGTGACCTCAAGCAAGTTAGAGCAAAATTATACTCCTCAGGGTTGTCAAGGTCTGATTTTTTTCAGAAGGGAATGGCTACGCCTTTCTTCCGAGGTCCTTCTGAATAGATTCAAACCTGCAACCTTTTGGTGAGCGGGCAAGTGTGCTGACCATTTGCATCACCAAGGAGCTCCTGCAAATCACATGGCTATACCAGAGTGGGCAAGAAAGGAAGGAGTGAGAGCTCATCACCAGACTGGGGTTCCAACCTTGTCATCTCTGGTGCATTCAATTTGATTGATAGAATGTGGGGGTGTCTGACCCTGGAACAGAGCAGGGGAGCAGCAGGGAATGGTGCATAATGTGGATTTCCATTTGTCTTGCAGTAGGGATGATTGAAGTCTTTAAGAAGGCTGTGGGCTCTGGGCTTATACAGAAGGAAAGCAGGCAGCGTGTGGGAGGCGCGGAGGACTCAAGGCTGCCTGGTGACTGTCGGCAGATGGGGCTGGGGGTGGAGTGGTCAGAAGTGTTGTCATCAGTGGTTTAGACACCAGACCTGGAGGGACTAGAATAGCAGAGGGGGGTGGTAGCATAAGCGACGGCTGCCCCCTGGCACCGCGTTCATTTGGGGCCAAACAGAAGGATGTTCCAGTGGCAGAAGTTAGGATTTGCAGTCAAGATCGAAGCTGCCTTCAGATCAAGGTTCCATGCCACCCCCTCCCACTTCCAGAATCAGAGATCTAGGTGCCAGGCCTTGGGGTTGGTGTTTTCAACCAACACCACGGGAGTGTTAACTTACCCGTTGCTATTGAGCCAGCTCCACCTCTTGGTGACCTGATGGATAACAGAGAGGAGACCAGCCTCTGGGTCACAACAGATAATTGACGATTGTTCCAAAACCAGTCTAGGCGTCTGCATTTAAGAATCATCCCATCCACTCCAACGTCTGTTCTGGATCCAGAACAGAATTTCTTTTCCTCAGCATAGAGGCAGGATCGCACAATGGTTACAGACTCTGGGGCTTGGCCATCTGGGTTCATGTCCTGGGGCTGCCACTGTGAACTTGGGCAACTTTACTTCTTTGATCTTCGACTCCCTCCTCTGCAAAATGAAAACAACCATAGTTCCTAATTCATAAAGTTGCTATGACTACTAACGAGGTAATATTCAAAAGTACTTGCGACTGTGTCTGTCACATAGGAAACACTATAAAGATATGCAAATCAATAAAGCAAGCAACCTTGACAAATGATCCTGTCCCCTCTGAGATTTTATTGGGAAGTCACTGCTTTGCAGACAAGAACCATGTGGTCTAAAAGGAATTTAACCTCTGATAACCAGCAACAACAAAAGCTAAAAAGTAATTTTAAAATGTCAGTTGCTTTTATGCCCACGTCAGAACTTGATTTTTCAGGGTTGGCCGTCCTGTCATCCAGATATTTTTATAGACTGGTCAAGTGTCCCTGCCGTTACAAACGCTTTTAGGAGGAACCAGCAAACCGGCATTTCAGCCTCTAATTTCCTACCTGTCCCTCGCCAACATCCTGGTTCATTTTTGGTTTGTTTGTTTCTGCTTTTCAAATGTACAAACATCTTGAAATATAAAAGCGCAAGATCAGCCCTTGAGGACCTTGTAGGTTAGGGGGTCTCTTGGGTCTCTAGCTAAATCCAATGAAGCAAAATGCAGACCCTCTGAGGGCCAGCCACAGGCTCCACTGGCAAGCACCTTCTATGTGATGAAGAAAATATTTATCAGATACAGTAATGCCAGGATTAAAATGGTTGTGATTACATCCTGGTGGAATTTTTAAGCATTTCCTTCATTGGGAATTGGCAAAATGCCCATCTGGATGTAGAGGCAGTTTGTAGCTAGCTAAAACCAGATGAATCAGGAGTGTGAAAAGAAGAAAATGATGAGACAGATTTGTCTGGTTGTCCCAGGGATTTTCAAAGGCCAGTGATGTACTCTGGGCAATAAAGCAGCTGCTGTAACCTCCCAGCTCCACTATTTCCCTGGTCTGACCCTGAGATGAGGCTCGTCAGCTGCCACCTGAGGGATTTGGCTTTAGAAAACGCAATGTGTCTTGGACATGAGGAATGCTCTCCCAATTCACCTCCGATGCTTCCGGACAGTAAACCTGCTAGCACAGAGAAGGTTCTGGGAAGGCCCCCTTTAATTCAAAAGGAGAATTCTGGATTCCAAGTTCAGTCCTCTGGATCTATAATTTGCATTCATCTATCTTCCAGCTTTCTCACCATGTTCTCCCACACACTCAATTCCAGACTCGGTGATTTATATTGAACGGAGAAGGAAGTCCCATTATGAAACATGAAAGTGGTCCGTGAGGATGCTCAGGTTGAAATAGACCATGTGGATTGGAGAGTCTCTTGGGCTTTAGCTAAATCGAATGAAGCAGAATCTGTGCGGGTCCGTTACAGGCTCCACCGCGACTTTAAACCTGCTCCTGGACAATTCTGAGAGATACCGCTGTTTGAGCATCACCAGGGCACATGCCCAAGGCAAAGTCCAAAAGGAATAGGAGAGAAGGGAAAACAAACAAACAAACAAAAACAGGAAACAGAGAGAGGGAGGGGGGGGGTAAAAGATACAAATTGTGGGGATTGTAATCAAAGGCCTGGGACAAAATGTGTATGAATTCTTTCATGGAAAATCTCTCTCTCTCTCTCTCTCTCTCTCTCTCTCACACACACACACACACACACACACAGGTCAGTGAGCAGCAATGCCTGCCCCACCCAGGAGCTTGCTCACCCCCACTAGTTGCCATGGAGTCGATGCCAACTCATGCCCACAGTGGTGTAGAGTTGTGTTCCACAGGGCTTTCAGCGGCTGATTTGGGGGAGTAGATCCTCAGGGTGCCTCCGGGTAGCAGCCAAGCATTAACCTTGAAGCGATGTTATTACTCAGGGGATCCAGGGGCTTGCTAGAGACACAGACTCTCAGGTCCCACCTGAGAAGGAAAGAATAGCATTTTAATAAAAATAGCTTACATTAACATTCAGAAAGGCATGTTTTAGTTCAATGCACACTACAAAATACCTGGAATATTTTTAAGACTCCCCTCCTTGTCTTCTCCTTCCCCTGGTGGCATGGGCTTACGTGTTGGGTTGCTGACCACAAGATCCATCTGCCTCGTAGGAGAGAAAGACAGGGCTTTCTACTCCTGTCAAGAGTTACTGCTTGGAAAGCCACAAGGGCCGTTACGTCGGGTCTTGCATGGTCACTATGAGTCAGAATTGACTGGCTGGCATGAGTTTGGTTTTGTTTGTTTGCAACTTCTCCCTCACGGCTCACATCTGGGGTAAACTCACACATGAACATTTTTAATTCCTCCAGGCTATTCAAATATGCAGTTAGGACTGGGAATTACTGACCCTTCATTTGATAGTGAAAAAAAGAGACGTTTTAACCATCATGCAACTATGCTTGCTTGAGTGATTTTCCCTATCCTGATCTCCCCCATACAATGGGAGTCATGTGGAAGGACTGCAGATGCACTTAACTTAATATCAAAGATTATGTGTCTAGTCTGTTCATTGCTTCCATTTCATCTCAAAGAAAGCTTGGGACGTCAGGATGTTATTCTTGTTTTACTGATTAGAAAGATGCAGATTGGTGAGGTGAAGGATCTGGAAGGAGATTATCTGTTTACACAGCCGCAGAAGTAGGATTTGGATTCAGGGCTGTCTGGCTTCATAGCCCCAGCTCTTTTAAGTGTATTATGTTGCTTGCAAGGAGCCCTGGTGGCTAGTGGGTTACCCATGGGGCTGTTAACTATGAGGTCGGCTGTTCAAACCTACCATTCATTCCAAGAAAGAAAGATGAGGCTGTGCTGGCTCCAGGAAAAATTTAAAGTCTCCAAAACCCAAAGGGGCAGTTCTGCTTTGTCCTATAGAGTTGTTATGAGTCACAATCAACGTGACGACAGTAGATTTGGAAGTGGTCATATTGCTTGGCACAAGCATAAGAACAATGCTATGGATGGCACAGAACCGGTGCCGTGCACAGGGTCGCTGTGACTCGGAACCAACTCGACGGCACCCCACAGCAACCACATGCTGCTCACTGGGCAGAGGCTCCTTCCCAGCTTCTCAAGCACTTTGAAGATTCAGGCCTCCTGGCCAGAAATGATAGCCCTTAGTGTGCAAATCCTACTTGTAGTGATGAGGAAACCGAGGCACACAGCTTTTTGATTGACATTTTATTTTGTTATTGTTGTTAGCTGGTTTATGTTTTTTAATGTTTCTCTGTGTATGAAATCTGGGCTAAGGAGATCTATAGAGACATTACCTGGATTAATGATCCCTTGGGGGTATGCCAGGAGAGGCTGGGGAGGAATGGGGAGCCAATAGCAATGAGTATTAGAATAAAGATAATACTCTAAAGCAGGTTGTGGTGATAATGGTACAACACTGCTTGATGGGATCATACTGTTGAATTGTGTGCTATATGAATTATATGCCAATAAAACTGTTTTACAAAGAGAGCTAGGGGGACTGGAGACGAGAACCCGATCTCTTGCCTACCATGTTTCTCCACCTTCCACTGCAATCTAGGTTTCTTTTCTCAAAGACCATCAATATCCTTAGACATTTAAATTACCTTCAAAGGGAAAAATACATTAAAAGGCAGCCAATTGACTAAATTCACCAGGCAATCAAATTTATGACTCCTGCTCACAACCCCCCTTCTTTTATCATTTTAAATAACTCCTGGCATTTAAGCCTGGTGTATAGTCATTGTGACTTGATCTTAATGCACCCCTTCTTCTGCCTACATTGTCTTGTTCAACAAAAGGAAATGTTCCTTTTGACAACTGATGAATGTCACAGGGTGAAAAGCAAAGACTTGCTTAGAGTTGGAAATAGAGGAGAATTCATCTAAAATCCCTCTCCCATCCCTTTCTCCCCAGTCCCCTCTAAGCCCTTTCCACCCTCTGAAATCTGTACAAACAGTGGCTTTCCAATCGTGAGCTTTGAGTTGAAGTGAAATGGATTTTAAGCCTCGAGAGACATCATTACATGACCCCAAGAGAAAGCAAAATTTGCTAGCGCTTGTTTTAACTGCAAAATATTAACAACCGTCACCAGCAAAGAAAGTGCTATTTCCTTTCCTGTGCTCAGTGCAAGGCTCAGCCCAAATACCGCCTCCTCTGTGAAGTCTTGATCAATGGTTCCAGGATTATCTCACCTGGCCTTTTGCACGTGTAATGTAGCAATCGCTTTGGATACTTCCTGGACACACACCTTCAGATAAAGGCCTCTCCTCTGAAAACCTCTGGGGTTTCATCAGAATAACTAAGATGTTAACTCTGAATCTGTAGGAGTTCTGGAAACGTGAATCAGGTATGCCAATAAAATGTTTATTACATCCCTGTTAGGGTTGAATCTATTGTTTTATCATTACTTAAGTGTCTGTTCCTTACCTCCAGCATGACCATCTCCTTAAATATTGGTTTGTCTGTTTGTTACTTGTTCATTTGTTTTTGTTTTTTTGTTTATGCCTGGGTAGTGCAAATGATTATGTGCTCAGCTGCTAATCCGAGAGTTGGCACCTAGGAAGAAAGATTTGGTGATGTACTACTGAAAAATAACTCACAAAGTCAATGCCACCCAGTCGACGCTGGGACATTCTTTGGAACGCAGCTCTTCTCTGACATACATGAAGTCACGACGAATCAGAGTCGACTCTACAGCAAATAGTTTTTGTCTGTCCACTTGTGGGAATCTTATTTGCTGTACAGTAGACAGTGAAGACCAAATCAACTCAATGGCAGTGATTGAGTCGAAATGCCCCTACTGAACTTAAGTATGCAAATGATTACATTTGCATTACAAAGAGAGACTTGGGATTCAAAAAAGAGGAATTTTTAGGTAAAGATGGTACCTCTAAGATTTTAGGGAATTAAAACCTTTAGTTTAAAATGGAGAGTCGACACCATCCTCCAGTACTTGGCGTTGCAGGAAAGAGAAGAAAGGCATAAATTTTGCTTAAACAGAAAACAAACTCACTGCCTTGGAACCCTTGCCAACTCATAGCAGCCCCATAGGAGAGGGTCGAGTGCCCCTAGGTTTCTGAGACTACGACTCTTTGTGGGAGTAGTGGAAAATCAAAATAGAGCAGGACAAGTCTCAATGTACCATTGAAGATAATTGACTCCTTCAGCTGGATTTCAGGGATTCCTGCGCAATAGGAGTTGGAATCGACTTGATCGTAGTGGGTGTGATTTGTGAAGGAGGACTTGGCTAACCACAACGTGAACATATTGGACCATCCCCCACCTCACCCCCCAGCCACTCCTGTCAAAGAAAAAATTACAGCCTGGGACACCCATGAAGCTAATTCCACTTTGCCCAGAAGATTGCTCTGAGTCAGAATTGGTTGCGTTAGCTTTTTTGAATTCCCTGCATAGAGCAAATGGTTTGCATTTGACTACTTAGCAAAAGGTTAGTGGTTCTACTCCACCCAGCGATGCAACAAAAGAAAGCCTTGGCCAGGTTCTTCCATAGAAATGCCACCATTGAAAGCCCTTTGGGGGACAGGTCTCCTTTGAAACAGTGGGTGGTGCCCTGCCATCGAATCCACTCAGTGGCAATGAGCTTTGGGTAAAGAAGACTTTTTTATATACAAAAGTATATGATGTCTGGATTCTCATTCTGCCTGAAAGTAGAATTGTGGAAGAGGAGCATGGACTATGACCATGCTCAGGAAAGCAGCTCTGCAGTGTAACCTTAATTGAGATACTTTTTCTTCTTTTGACCCTGACCGCCCATTCTGTCCTTTGGACATTTACCACCTAGTCTGCTCTTTATATTTGGGGCTGACTAATGGAGCCCTGAGGGTGTAGTGGGCTGCGATCCCCATGGTCGGCAGTTCAAAACCACCAGCAACCATGCAGAAGAAAGAATGAGCTTTCTACTCCCATAAGCAGTTACAACCTCAGAAACGCACTGGGGGTTGCTAGGAGTCAGCTTTGACATGATGGCAGTAATTCCCAAACCAGTGACCATTCATATTCTTTCTTCCAACCAGCCTCAAAAGAAGACTTTTGACACCTAACTGACCATTCACTGGGAACCACTAACTGTTCTAGGGATCATGCTCAGCCTGTTCCAGGTGGTCTCCTCCCATGCCTGCCCTCTGAGAGGATATCAGCATGGCCATAAGGATGGCTCAGGTCTAGACCTGCAAGTCTAATTTGGTCCATAAAGACTGAGGCCAAAATGGCCTTCCTTCAAAGGAACCTGACCCCAGTTGGTGCTTAATCACCAACTGAATTATAACTTCCATGCACCTACGTAATGTCTTCCCCACTGCCCCTCAGAGTTCTGCCTCTCTGGGACCAGAACAACATAACCGGCCATCTCCTCTATTCCCCTCAGAGTGAGGGTCTTTAATTTGATCTCACCATTGACTTCCCAGACCCCTGTCCTAAGAAACGTTTCAGACGATATTCCTTTTTCTCTCGTTTCCAGCCTTGCTTGTGTGACTTCTGTGCCATCATCCTCAACAAATATGGGTTTTGTTGTTGTTGTTGTTGTTGGGTTTTTTTTCTCCCCAACACTAGCCAGGAAATCTCACACTGTGCTTCCCTCACGCTGACAAGCTAACTATCAAGCCCACCCTCCTAACCTCCCACACACTGCATTTCAGACCTCTAATTGCTCACACCAGGCTCTGCAAACCTGCTTTTAATCCAGGGAATGCTGGGCATGAAAGCGAGAGGGAAGGCAAGAGGGAAAACACTGTGGAGAATCAGGCTGCCCATTCCATGGGGAGCAGCAAACTAGCCCTCTTGGTCTGGGCTAGGGACACCCTCTGGGAAACAAATAGTAACCCTTGTGCCTACAATTTACCTCAACACAACCTTCGAATGATTGTTCCTCTGCCCTCAGCCACCACCAGCGGTGCTGTGCATGGAAAGTCAGGACTCCTGGGTAGGGCGTGTGGGTGAGAAGAGAGAAGATGATTGAATGAGAGACAGGGACAATGAACTAATCCCAATTCTCACGTCTGGGAGAAAGAGAAAGGTTGCTCCCATGAAACTCCGCAGTCTTGGAAATCTCTCTAGGGTGTCTCTGAGTTGGGATCCACTCTTCATCAGTGGGTTTGGGGGTTTATTGGTTGCTTTTGGTTTATATTTACACATGAAAGCGCCCTGGTAACACGGGGGTTAAGGACTTAGCTGCTGACCTAGGTGCCCCAGCTTGGAATCGACCAGGCAAGATGTGACTGTCTGCTTCCATACAGGTAACAGCCTGGAGGAACCCGCCTGGGCAGTCTCACACGGTGGCTATGGGTTAGAGTCACCGAACAGGCAGCCAGTCTCGGTAGTGACCCATGACCCAATTCACATATGCAAGTCACAAGAATTTGGGAAATAATTCTTACTCCTTATTCTTATTTGCCCAAACAAATTTCTTTCAAACTTTCCACCCTGTCTTCTATGCTTGAGCTGGCAGAGCAAGCAGGGCGCCCAGCACCTCAAAGGCAACTAACCCGTGGCCAACTAGGATTGGGAAGAGTTTCCTAGTGAGGCAATCCGAGGTCTCCACTTGACTTCTGAAATGGTAGGACTGATCTTAGGGATATAGCCCTTTTCAATTATAAAAGCAAAACAACCACAATTTTTCTTCAATTATCAAAGCCAAACATGGGTAATAGTAAAGCCTTTGGGAGGAAAATCAACCTCAAATAATCATTTTTAGTATAATGTTAAATATATTTTCATATATGGAATGTTATTTGCTATATAAAATTGCAGCATGGCTGTTCCATGTTTAATGTATTAAGTACATATATAAACTAAGTTTATTTTTAGTCCCTTTCATATGGGGGTCATATTTTTACAAAGTTATAATCAGGATGTTCATAAACAGTTTGGGAAGGGGAGGAAGGGGGAACCGATCGTAATGATCGACACACAATCATACACCCCTGCAGGGGGAATAACAACAAAATCCATGGGGGAAGGGAGACAGCAGTTGTTGTGAGATATAAAAATAATAATGTATAAGCTATCAAGGGGCCACAGGGGGGGGAGCTGATACCAAGGGCTCCAATAGAAAGTAACTGTCTAGAAAAGAATGATGACAACATATGTACAAATATGCCTGATACAATTGATGTATGGATTGTAATAAGAGCTGTATGAGCCTCCAATAAAATTATCTTTTATTAAAAAAAAGTTTAGGGATCAATAAGATCCTTTCCAGCATTGGACAAAGAATCTCAGAATTTGGGGCTTGGGGGCTTCAGAGTCGCACCATTCTGAGTTCAAACAATGGCTATTTTATGACTTAGGAAAATTAATATAATTTCCCTTTGCCTTACTTTTTCCTTTTGTATCAGAATGAGAATAC
The DNA here is from genome assembly GCF_050624435.1 of Tenrec ecaudatus. Lineage (NCBI taxonomy): Eukaryota > Metazoa > Chordata > Mammalia > Afrosoricida > Tenrecidae > Tenrec > Tenrec ecaudatus. The sequence continues at coordinate 303,428,160 of NC_134530.1, read as the reverse complement.
TCAGAGCTTTTGCTTCAGTTAGTTATTCTGAAAACTAAGTGAAACAAAATCATGTTTTGCAAGCTATGACTAGATGATAAAGAATTTTCAGGCAATGCATGTATTTATTTTACTGTGGTTTAGTGCAATGTAAATAGAAGAATTTAATTGAAATATAAACTAATAGTGTATACTAGTGAACTATTTCTTAGAGCAAGAAAAAACAAGTAGGCTGATTGAAGTCCATTTAAGAGAGACATCAAATACATCACAGTGTAGTTGATATTTAGATGTAGTAAAATGCTCAGTAAGTGATATCGGAATGGCTGAAGTTTGGAAACATTGGATAAGTAAATATAAACGACTAAGCAGAATGTCCAGGCAACTCATTGCAGTCAGAATCAACTCTCCAGGCATATGAGAGTAAGCAAAATGGCCAGCACATAGTATGTATATGGTAAATGCCAGATCCTCTGTAAATTATGTTTTAATTTTCTCAACCTTGAAGGAAATAGTGGAACTCCATTTTCCCCCAAAAGACCATTCCCCTTATCCCATCCCTTGTCTTGTCTTCTTTGGTATCATTGATGGCTAATTCAAATGTCAAAGCCCTTTGGAGATGTGAGCTCCTTTTAAAATACAAGAAAAAGGCAATACAGTATTGATTTCAAAAATAAAATAATTGACAACCTCTGAATGAATTTTGTGCATAGTTCTACTGCTGAATATTTTCTTACTCTAGATGTGCTTAAAGCATCAGTTTGGTTTAACCCAGAATCCCTGTGAGTAATGCAAATAGTTAATGTGATTGGTGGCTAATGAAAGGTTGGAGAGTCAAGTCCACTCAGTGGGTGCTAGAAGAAAGATTTGGAGATCTGCTTCCAATAATTCTACCATCCACTCTCAAAATTTTGAAGATACCAATTGAAATGGTTCCACAAGCTGAGTGAGCACTAGAAGTACTGATTTATTCATCTAGGCCAGGAAATTTGGAAAACAGCTACCTGGCCAACTGACTGGAAGAGATCCATATGTGTGCCCATTCCAAAGAAAGGTGACCCAACAGAATGCTCAAACTCTAGAACAATATCACTGTCAGCACAAGCAAGTAAAACTGTGCTGAAGATCATCTAACAACGGTTGCAGCAGTACATTGACAGGGAGCTACCAGAGGCTCAGAAGAGTATGTGGAACAAGAATCTCCCTGAGTAGTAATTAATTCAACAGCAGCTGTTATTTTTTTTAAACATACGCTAAGCTGATTTTCTCTTAATTTTAAGCAAATTCTAGTTTATCAGAATGCGACCCGATGCAGTGAGGTAAATGAATCAGCATTTACCTATGAATGAAGAATTTCATTTCAGACATTCCATTCGAATTCATGTTTTCCTTTCTCTACTTTGTTCCCTTAAGAAAAACATGGGTAGTAAGAGGGGGTTCAGAAATACTGATATCTAATTCTTCCCCCACCATTTAATAATCCTGTGAGTGGCTATACACACACCTTTTGTTTCTGGATTTGTTACCAAATGATCATTCCTACAATATGATAATAAGGACATGCTAATGTAAAACGAATCAAAGCCCTGGACACATTGCTGATTTTCAACCTTTTATTTAATGAATTAATAAATTACTACCATGAAGAAAACATGAACGTTCAGTGAATGTTCTATGTCAGTAAGAAATTTAACAGAAAATGTAACAAGAGTACAAAGTAATCTAATGAAAGGAAGACTCGGTTCTCAAGGTGTGTTAGACAGGGTTCTCTAGAGAAACAAAATCAGAATGCTTATAATTTTATATATATTTATACAGATATAAGAAATAAACAGTTAATTAAATCATAACGCGGTACAAACGGCTCCCATGAGAGAGTTGTGAGACACTGGCAGTCCTTCAAGTCTTGAGGGCCATTGGGTAGTACTCTGTAGAGCAATTCAGGCTATCCGGGCACAGGCAGCAAACAGCAAACACCAACAGTCAGCCGGATGACAGGGTCCAACAGTCCCCAGCTCAAGAGATGTAAATTCCAATGGTGTGGCAAAGCAGGTCTTGAAGGAACCTCAAATTACAGTGACACAGTCCACGGGTTAGGTGTCCCACAGGTAGTGTAGCTTGCAAATTGAGGCACAAAACAAGCAAAGCAGCCACACTGGTCCAATGATTAAAGAGCAAGAGATGAGAGGCGAGGCTCGCCGAGCCATTTATCTCCCCGCCCTTCAATTCATCCCACATGTGTTTATCGGCCAGGTTGGCACAATAAATTAACTACCTCACAAGGGGAAGGAGGAAATTTCAGAGAGTTCGACATGGAAAGATGATACCTAAACTTCAACTTGCCATTCGAACAAGGGTGATGTGTTCTGAGCCTGTCCCAAGTCTTTTCATTAAATGCAAGGAGGAGGAAATGATCTCCGAGATTGGAGTGGAAGCAGGATTCAAGGGAAGAGACTGTAAACGGTAGGTTAAGGGATTTTGGATTTATTCGGTAGAAAACAGAATAGTTGAAGGATTTCTACAACTGCAGGAGACCACGAAGGACTTCGGGTCCCATTTCACCCCTACCTTGTTACACATCCGCAAAACACTTTCTATGGTTCTTCCTCAGGAGCCTTGGGGAACAGGCCACTGCAATTGGATTTTATTGCTGCTTTGTTGTGGTGTCCTTAAGGGATCTTAGCTTTTTAAAGCTCCAAATGGTTTCCTTGCAAATGTATGAGGTTTGGAAATTGACACCCAACAATGAACTTCAAGTCTCCACCTTTCTGATGAGGAAAGGGTAGGGCAGAGAGATGCACTGACGAAATATAATGGAGATTCAAAATTCCCCACGATGAACACCAAACCAAGGGCTGAGAATTCCAGCTCAAAAGGCACAAATCCCTTGGCCTCAAGGAATTAACCAGCTAGTGTGGGAACAGATAAAGAAGCCAATGGTTGAAGTTTCAAAAGAGAGATGCTAGGAGAATATGCATTCTTGTTTAACAAGAATACATGAGCTTCCCAAATGCAATAAAAGGATGTGGGGGCGGGGGAGGGTACTGGGGAGAAAGGGAAGTGTGTTTCCAAGTTGACTTTGAAAAGGAGATGACAGTGAACCTGCATTTGAGTTAGGTTTAGGAAAAAGAAAAAAAATTCGCTTTGGCTTGTGATAAAGTATGGACGTAAAAACAGGGATATAATTAGGGGGAGTGTTCTAGCTAGGAGTCCCGGTGGTGTTGGGATTGGGCTGCAATTTGTATGGTCAAAACCACCAGCAACTCCGCCAGAAAAAGACTGGACTTTCTACTCCCTTGAACAGTTACCGTCTCAGAAAACCATAGAGGGGTCACTGTGAGTCAGCATTGACTTAATGGTAGTGAGGTTGTGTGTGTGTGGGGGGGGGGGTCTGTTTGTTTACTAGCTACACTATGCCTAGAGCCCAGGGGCTCAACCATAATAATAATTACAAGGACTGCATAGAACTGGGGAGTGTTGCTATGACTCAGAACTGACTCGATGGCACTTAACAACATGGCCATGGTAAGGGAGCTCTAGAGAGGCATAGAGGTTATGCTACACTGGGCTGCTAACCACAAGGTCGGCAGTTTGAATCCACTAGCATTCTTCAGGAGAAAGATGGGGTCTTCGACTCCTTTATAGAGCATCTTGGAACCCTACAGGGGCAGCTCTACCCTACCCTACAGGCCGGGTTCCTGTGAGTCAAAATCTACTCAGAGTTTGGGCTTGGTTTGTTTTCAATGGACATCTTATCAGGTGAGACCAGCCCCCAAAGAAGGGCATCACGCTTGGTAAAGTAGAGGAGAAGCAAAGAAGAAAAAGGCCCTTGACAAGAAGGACGGACACAGTGGACTCAAACATAAGAAGATGATGGCACCAGACCCGGTGGTGATTCATTCCATTATAAGTAGAGACGCTATGAGTCAGAGCTGACTCAATGGCCCCTAACAAGAACAACAATAACATGGAATGCCCAAGCAGAGTTTATCTGTAAGATACAAGTTATACAGGTCCAATGCTTGGTACTGAGATCTTGGGAAATGATCCACAATAGTCTGTGTGGCTTGGTAGCTCCTAAAGTAATTTAAATAATAAGTTTGTCCATCTGCTTCTCAATATGTGGTTACACGGGGCCTTTAATTTTCCTTTCATGTTCCTGGGAGCATTGGAAGATTGCTTAAATACTTCTTTTCTAAATTAAATGTTTTTCCTTTAAAATACAATATTTTAATGCGATAAACTTTCTCCATAGCAATAGTAACCTATTTGAACTGTTTATATGAACCAAACATTTGAAATGGATGGCATTTTTGACTTAAGCTCGGACTTGTGTTTTCTTAAGCACAATGCAGAGTTAATACTTATAGAACAATCTAGAGCAAACATTTTTCTTTAATCTCAGTGGAGCCCTAACACCTTCCAAAACTCTAGCTTGTTACAGAATATTGCAAACTAAGGAAGAAAGAAAATAGATTCAGCTATAGCTGGTTAAAATTAGATGTCACTTTTCTTCCAAACCGATGGAGGAAATCTTCTGTATGTTTTAGTGGATGATACACGATGTGGTGGATTAAATTTGATAGGTGACAGGCAGAGAGAAACATTTGGCTTTGCCCAATTTAAATCCTGGTCTCTGGACAAACAACGGTCATACTCCAAACATCTGCACACAGAAATTTCCAAAGGAAAAGAGAAAGAGGAAGGGGATTATATTTTTATTTTACTTACTCCACAAAAAGGACATGGCTGAAGTAGGCAGCACGTCCATTTTCCAGATGAAGTCATCCTTGATTCCAAATAGCTTGCTTGCTGGAGGATGTTCACTCAGCTATTCGTTGAAGAGCCAGAATTCTAAACCCCATCCTTCTGGGTCTTCTCACTGTGTCTCAGAGTCTTATTGGCGACCATGGGAACACTGGGGAAAGTGACACAGGATGTTCATGCATTCCCAACACCTAAAGGATGTACGTCTCAATACTCTGAGATAAAAGATGTGGCAATGGAATCACTCTATAGAATTATAATCATAGGTTCTGTAAGCTTCTTAAAGGCTTTTAAAAAAATTCATTTTATTTGGGGCTCATACAACTCTTATCACAATTCATCCACTGTGTCAAGCACATTTGTACATATGTTGCCATCATCATTCTCAAAACATTTGCTTCGTACTTGAGCCCTTGGTATCAGCTCTTCATTTTCCCCTCTCTCTCTGTTCCCCTTGAGCCCTTGATAATTTATAAATTATTATTTTGTCATGTCTTACACCATCTGACATCGCCCTTCATCCACTTCTCCACTGTCTATCCCTCAGGGAGGAGGTTATATGGAGATCCTTGTAATCTGTTCCCCATTTCTCCCTCACTTTCCCTCCACCCTCCTGGTATTGCCACTCTCACCACTGTCCTTAGGGATTCATCTGCCCTGGATTCCCTGTGTTTCCAGTTCCTATCTGTACCAGTGTACATCCTCCGGTCCAGCCAGATTTGTAAGGTAGAATTGGGATCATGATAGTTGGGGGGAGGAAACATTCAAGAACTACAGGAAAAGTGTATGTTTCATCATCGCTACACTGCACCCTGATTGGCTCGTCTCCTCCCCACAGCCCTTCTGCAAGGGGATGTCCAATTTCCCACAGATGGGCCCTGGATCCCCACTCTGCACTCCTCCTCATTCACAGTGCAATGATTTTTTTTGTTTTGTTTTGTCTTTGATGCCAGCTACCTGATCCCTTCAATGCCTAGTGATCTCACAGGCTGGTGTGTTTCTTCCATGTGGGCTTTGTTGTTTCTCAGTTAAATGGTCCCTTGTTTATCGTCCAGCCTATAAGACCCCAGATTCTATATCTTTTGACAGCCAGGCACCATCAGCTTACTTCACCGCATTTGCTTATGCACCTGCTTTGTCTTCAGTGATCGTGTCCGGGTAGGCTAGTGTGTTTCTTCCATGTGGGTTTTTTAGTTAGATGGCTGCCTATTTATCTTCAAGCCTCTTAAAGGCATTTTTAAGGATCTGTTTAATCAGGAAAAATCTCACAGTAGGATTATTTTAAAGTCTGTGTTTTACTTATCATTTACTTGAGAGTGGGGAGGTGGCTCCCTGTGCAAGCTACATGGGAATTTCTTAAAACACTCATAATGGCCTTTCCTTCTCCCAATGTAACATATAATAGTTATAGAAAAATACAGCCAAACAACCAAACAGAACTGAACTAACTCCATCATCTAAAATTAAGTACTACTTACAACCTGGTATTTTAATCTTCTTTTTACACCACACGCACACACACACACAGACACACACACAGACACACACACACACAGACACACACACACACAGACACACACACACAGACACACACACAGACACACACACACAGACACACACACAGACACACACACAGACACACACACACACACACACACACACACACGATTTGAACCTAAATGAAGCTTCTTGAATTTGTTACCTTTAATGTTCTGTGACTTAATTTAAAAGATCAGGAAATTCTTCATACCTTTGGGGTGATTGATTCTAATTATGATTATGAGATCATCAAACATGGTTTTTACTAAGAAAGGAAAATCAACCATGCTATGTTTTTGCCCAAAGGGTAATTTGGCAGCTAGGCCAATGTTCCTGCATTGCTATTATTTCCCAAACAAGAGTATCTGACTAATATTCTGCTTACTAGCCTGGGCCCATCTGCAAACACAATAAAATGCAAATAAAGCATGTACCTCACCTCTACTGGAGGTCTCTCCTCTTAGACGCACACATTTGGGAAATTTTATGTTTTCCCCTCTCTGTTGCCACAATATGATTTTAATTTTATTCACATCAGATGTAGCACTTCATTACTGATCAAGAGCATGTGGGCTGATTCTCGCATTGTTTCATTTAACAAGATAACAATAGAGCGTTGCAGCTGGACTGACTTCCACTAGCTCATTTCACAGGTGACGGAAGGACAAAGGATAAGTAGTGTGTTGTGTGTTAATCCTTAACACATGCCGTAAAAACCCCAGACCAAGCAACCCCACCGCCATCCAGTTGATTTCCACTCAACAACCCGGGAGGACAGAGGAGAGCTGCGTGTTGGGCTTTCCAAGGCGAAAGGGTCTTCTGCCGCCCATGGAGTGACTGGTAGAGTCAAACTGCTGACCTTGCAGTTAGCGACCCAGTGCATAACCCACCATGCCTCCCAGAGCTCCTCACACACACCATAAGCCATGCCGATTTATCTCGTTGCAAAATAGCAAACTTAGAAGTCTGATAGTGCCTACCGAAATGCACACAAAACAAAGACTCAAAGTCACGACCACGGAGGCCATCCTGACTCATGGCCACTCTACAGAGAGCCTCTGCAGCTGCAAATCGTCACCAGAGCAGACAGCCTCGTCTCTCTCACACCTTTGCGGTTAATAGTGTCTAATCCACAATGCCACCATGCTCCTTTTTCCCATTACTCATTAAAAAAAAAAAAACCAATCCACTGCATTGGGATGGATTCTGACTCATAGCTCCCCTATATAAGGCTGTCGTAGCTATAAATCTTTCTGCGGGCAGATACCCTCATCTTTTTCCTGTGACTCAGCTGGTAAGTTTGAACTACTGACCTTGAGGTGGATAGTCCAATGCTTACCTGGCAGTGCCACTTATTAATCCTTGGAAAGATACAAATCAAAACGACAATGAGATACCATAGTACCATGTTAGTCTGGTCCTGATAAAACACAGCAGCAGCAGCAGCAGCAGCAGCAAAAACCAAAATGCAGTATGCGTGTTAGCAAGGTTGTGACGAAATGGGAATCTTCCTCCGTTGCCAGTTGAAATGTGAGCGGGCACAGTCACTATGGGAAGAAGTTTGGCAGTTCCTCAAAGGTCCGGTAACAGAGCAGCCATCCAAGTCCTCGGCACGTACACCGAAGAAGTGAAAGCAGGAAGGCACTGAAAACCTTGTCCACGAGTGGTCAGCCAGCATCTTGCAGAATAGCCCACAGGTGCAAACAATAAACGTCATCAACAGATGAAGCGATCAACAACACATGGTGGAAACACATACTGGACTGGTCAGTCACAGAAGCCCTGATACATGCTGCAACATGACCGAGTCTTGAAAACATCATGCTCAGCAAACCAAGTCAGCTGCGAAAGGACAACCCCTGTATGATCTCACGCACACATGAACTAATCAAATAAACAGAACGCACAGATTACCAGGAGTTCCTAGGAGTGAGAGGGAAGAGGATGGGGAAGCAGGGCGTGGTTTGAAGGGATTGAGTTTGTGCTAGTTGTGATTGAATACCTGGGGAAAGAATAGTAAGAACCATTGCATAACTTGAAAAATGTATGCACTGAATTATGCATATAGGAATTGGGTTGATGTATGTTTTAAAGGATGGAGCCAGATTTCAGACAGGAGCTTTCCTGACATCCCGGCATGCAGTTCCCTGCCTTTCTGGAATGAGGTGATTTAGCTAAAGCAGACAGCTAGATGGGGCCGAGCGCCTCAATCATTGGACAATCTGTTGTCTTGTGGGACTGGAATTTGTGGTGTTCAAGTGGGCGCGCGACTTATAACCTTGCCTCGGAGCTCCCTTTGCAAGTGGCCAAGCCCCGACACACCAGGATATGTACAAATATAAGTCACCCTTTTGTATCTCTGTATAAGGCCTGGTGGTTACGTTGGGCTGTGATCTGCATGATCACCAGTTCAAAACCACCAGCAGCTCCTCAGGAGAAAGATTAGGCTTTAGACTCCCGTACACAGTTACAGTCTTGGAAACCCAAAAGGCTGCTGAGTCAACACTGACTCTCGATGGCAGCGAGTTGGTTTTTTTCTGTATATGTACCACGAATTTAAACTATTAGGACCTTTAGACATTAAACTATGTCACTAACTACAGTTATTATATTCAAAATCAACCATGTAGAACATAATAAACCTCCATGTTATTTCTCGTATGATCAAACAAAATTTTGTGGAGGAGAGAAATATAGATCTCAATCGGGCATATTTAATAGTTTAAGCCTGGAAAGCTGTCTGCGTTCATGTCCAACTCAGTTCAACATGCAAGCCTGGCCCACTGTTCCTTTCTTAAACCGTTGCGTGCTTTTGCAGCCAGCCCCCAGCAGCTCTGCACGGTGCCTCCTCATGAAACAGAGAGTAAAGGAAGCAAGGAACGTTCGCTGCCCGCCTACTATTTCTCAGGCTCTGGGTTAGGTGTTTTGCATTTATTATATAATGTTTCATCCTCGCGAGACCCACTGGGAGAGTTTTGTTTTATTTTTGGTTTACATTTGAGGAAACTAAGGCTCAGAGGGCTCAATGATTTTTCTTCCAAGGTCCGTCATTAAGGTTGGGAATCGCGCCAAGGCTTAACTTCACAGCCACAGCCTCCATGGAGCTGACTAGTAATAATAGATTTATGCTAATAGATGGGAACTGATTACTGGGACTTTCCTTGGGCCAACATTCCGTATCTTTTCATCTCCATAGCATGTAGGTACTCTGTGAATCCTAGCTTGGTGCTGCACCAAAGCCCCCAAATCCCACCGCCACTGTGTCAATTCCCACTCACAGCATCCGATAGAGGGTTTTTCCCTGACCTTGACTCTTCTTTTTTTCCATAAATGAGCTTCAGTTTATTACACATTTTACTCTTTGACTTGGGCAACACACCTGTAAGTTTAAGCTATCGATCATGTGAGAGGAAAGATCATTTGGCTTTAACAAAGTTTTTGTTTTACATTTGGTTTGTTTTCCTTAAACCAGGACCACTCTCTGGCCCTTTCACTGAGTGATCACAGAAAGAGATGTGCATTCGGCATCCGTGGAAGGCAGGAATCCCTCTCTCATTCCTACAAGCCTGGTCTCTATTTTGAAGACTGTCAGAGTAGGGCCCCAGTCTATAGAGTTTAGGAGACGTTTAGCACCTGTTTCCTTCAGAGTGTTGCTCCACTTCCTGGGACCCACCAGGACGTCCCACAATATGCTTAGTGGTTTGCATTCTGCTCCAGGCTTCTCTCTCTCTCATTTTTTCTACCTGTAACTCAGACCTGCCAGCTTGGTCTCCTGTCCAGGCTGTGAGCCTGGAAGGGAGCAGATCGCCTCCTCTTTGCCCCATGGGTCTGGATCAATGGTTAGGATATGATTTGGGCTATGGATTGAATTGGGTTATGGATTGAAGTGTGCGTCTGCAAAAGACACATATGGATGTAATCCCATTTGGAAATAGGGAATTTTTTTTTGCATGTTAATCAAGCCATGTGGAGACATACAGGGTGTGTCCTAGTAATTTCTGAGTGTTCTCAAGAATAATACAGAAACAGAGATAAGCAAGAACAAACGGGGGTGGGGGCCGGGTGGGGATAGATGCCTCGTAGAAATTGCCAAGGAATCCAGGAGACTGGGGCTAGAGAGACTGAAACAAGGATTTTCCACCAGAGCCAGCAGAATAAGCTTTCACCTAGAGCCAGTGCCAAGCCGAATGGGACTGCCAGCCTCATAAACTTGGAGAGATTCAATTCAGTTCTTTAACACCACCCACCTGTCTTTCTGTTACATCAGTGCTAGCTACAAAACCGAGATCAGTTTTCCAATAGTTATAAATAAAGTCTACGCAGTCAGGATTAATATTTTGAGTCCACTGAGAGTCCAGGGTAGGCATTGGGCTGCAATCCCAAAGGCCAGCGGTCCCCAAACCACCAGCTGCTCCCGGGGGAAAGCATGGCTTTCAACTCTCATAGTTACCATTTTGGAAACTCACCAGGGCAGTTCTACCATGTTCTACCTATAGGATCACTATGAATTGGCATTGACCCAATATGAGTTTTTGTTTTAGTGAGAACCCTATGTATTACTTATCATTTGTTGAGTATATATTACTCCAACCCTAAGCAGCCTAAACCAACAAACATTTTTTTATCTCATGGTTTCCATGGGTCAGGAATCTGAGAGAGTTCTGCTGGGTGGTTCTGATCAGCATCTGGAGTGAAAGTCATGATATCGGTAGGAGATGTAGTCACTGACAGCTTGAAGATCCTCTTCCAAGATAACACATTGACAAGGCTGTTGGCAGGAGGCCTCAGCTCCTCACCATGTGGGCTTCTCCACAGACTGGCTGGCTGTCCGTACAACATGGCAGCCCACCTCCTCCCTGTGCCAGAGATCCAGCGAGAGAACAAGGCAGAAGCGCCTGTGACTTGGCTTTGGAAGTGACACTGACCACGCCTACCATTTTCTAGTGGTCCTACAAACCAGGCCTGGTTCAGTGTGTACGGCGAGACACCACAGGGCTCCTTGAAGACAATCTCACTACCAAACACTTGAAAAAAAAAAACAGAATTCACGGCCACCAACTTGAATTCAATGCACAGCGATCTCCATAGGTTTCCATGCCTCTAAGCCTACATAAAAGCAGGTGATCTCATCTTCCACCCATGGAGTGGCTAGTGGGTTTGAGCCACTGATCTTGAAGTTGGCAGACCAAGGCTTAACCCATTGCACCAGCATGGCTCTTGTAAACTTTTTTATGGATAAAGGAAGCGACACCATAGTCCCGATGCCTGGTTTTATTAATAAAGCTCATGTTGTCAAGTGGCTTTTAAATGAGGCTCTATTGTGAACAGGTGAACAATGTAGGCCCTCTGGGTGGGAAGCCCCTCCTCTATCGAATAGTCTTGCATCCATCCTTTTAAAAGGTGTCCATCTATGAAAAGGTGTGCATGTGTATTCCAGCCTTAAATGTCTATTGGTGTGGTACGGAAAGCTGATGTCTTGCCCTATAAATCCTCACCCAATGCAAAATAAAGAGCTAGTTAAAACAAAAACAAGCATTATGATCAAAGCAGACATTATTTTCTAGTTAAGTTTAAAAAAAGAAAAGAACCAAATCAGTATTAGACCCATATTGTTATAGAAAACAGGGCTAGCCTGACTTTCCAGGATGGAGCCATGTCACCTACTTGCGCGCACAGTTGTGTAGGCTGTGTATTTCACAGTTCATAGATGATCGTGTGACTGGGACACCCCTAAAATTGTGCAATAGGAAGGACCTGGATTGGGGCCTATGAGAACACCGTGAGGCTGACATCCTGGGCAGCATTAGAACAATCAGGCAGCCACCCCTTGTCCCTTGTGAATCCCCCAAAACTGACTCACGGCAGCCTGTCTGCAATAGATGCCAACACTGTGCCATCTTCATGCGCAATCAATCGTGAGCTCTCACACATGCTTCTGACCATCAAGTACTTTGAGGGCCTTCCAATCCACAAGGAGCCCTAGTCCTATCGTGTTCATGAGTCGGGCTGCTAACTCTAACTGCATGGTCAGCAGTTCAAAGGCACCAGCTACTCCAAGGCAGAATGATGGGACTTCTACTCTGGGAAAGAGTCTCTGAAACTCACCAGGGGGCAGTTCTTCCCTGACCTGTAGGGTCACAAGGAGTTGGCATGGATTACATGGCAGGGAATTTGGCTTTGGGTTTGACATGTGATGAGGTTTTCACTGTTGACTTCCAGAAGCAGAACCTCAGACCATTGTCTTGCTCTGGAAACTCTGGTGAAATCTGCCCACCAGGGGCGACCATGCTACCGTCCAAAACACTAGTGGCATAGCTGCCAGTGTCCCAGCAATATCCTAGCCACCTGAGTATCACAAACTGGTTAAAATGGGTAAGCTGAGGAATTTGCAGACAGCTCCCTTAATGGCACATTGAAGCAGAGACAGGCTACTCTGGTGGCTTCTTGTTTTCCTTAGTGATATGCATAGAAGAAGCTATTTCGGGATCCATTTACTAAAGTTAGTTATAACGAAAAGTCCCTAAGCCTTTTCAGAATATTTTTTCTCAAGTCGATTTAAAACACACAAGTTACAACTACCGCCTTGTTACGTTGATATTCACAACACTCGTTATCATAATTCTATTTCTTATTTTCTACATGAATGATGGGTAATATACTTCCTGGAATTGGGGACTGGAATTGTGTTGGGCATACTGTGAGATGTGAAGTTTCTTATATCTCAGACTCATGTTAGGTGTACAAAGAGTGACAACGGCATCAACTTTATGGCTCAGATTCTGAATCTTCCTATCTCTACTGTACTCACTCACTGCCTTCAAGTCAATGCTGAGTTGGATAAGGTAGAACTGCCTTGTGAGTTTGGGGGACTGTGACTGCTAATGGGAGTAGAAAGCCTAGTCTTTCTCCTGCCTTCCTTTCCTAGGATCAATTTTTTCTTCTCAAAGAAAAATATATACCCGGGTGTAAATCCAGGAACCACAACCTCCACTCAATCTAGTATTTGTCCACTGCCTTTGAGGACACCGATGGTGATCCTGCCTTGTTTTAGGAGAATTTGAACTAAAGGTGGGGCATTATCTATAAGTCCAGAAAATTCCCCCAAACCGAAAGGAAGATGTTTTCACTGGTATTCGTTCACTTCATTGGGAGTATTTTAAAACATGCAGGAAAGATACACAATTAAAATAATACCCCAACCATCTCTATGCTTTGTCTTTTAATAAAACTTCACCCCAGTTGCTCTATCATCACTCTCTTATCACTATCTCTCTATCTAGAAAGAAGTGTAGAGAGGATGTCTGTGCATGCAAACATGTTTGTACATATGTGTACATATGCTTGCATACACACACGCGCACACACACACATACATACAGAGAGAGGGCTTGACTGGCACAAAGGGCTGCTAAGTGAAAGTCATAGGGTTGAGGGGACCCGAAGGCCGACCTCCCTAATTCTGAAGCATCAGCCATTGAAAACCCTGTGGTGCACTGTCCTCTGCCACTCTCCATACGTTGGCATCCCACTCAATGGCTATATGGTATATAGCGATGAATGTACATCTATAAAGATACATATGTGTTGTTGGGTGCTCTTATAATACCATTACAACACATATTCCGATTAATAGCCACCCTATAGGACAGAGAACTTACCCCACAGGGTTTTCTGGGCTGATATATTTGCCAGAAGAGATCACCAGGTCTTTTCTCCCCCAGAGCTGACGGTGGGTTTGAACGGGCCTTTGGTTTAGCAGCCTTGCACTTAACCCTTCCATGTCTAGGACTCTGGTGCACACGTCTAGCCGAGTAAACTAAAAAGCACCGTCACAAAGCCTCTGCCGTCCCCTGCCAGTAAGTTGATTCCGACTCATAGCCAACTTATAGGACAGAGTAGAGTTGCTCAGTTGGATTGCCAAGACTGTGACCTTTACAGAAGCAGGAGACTGCCTCTTCTCTGTCTCTTAGGGTGGTTGGTGGGTTTGAACCTCCGACCTTTTGGTTAGCACACTTAACCGGCTATGCTACCAGAGCTCCTTACAAAATCATAGATTTTTATTAAGCACAAATATTACGATGTGAAGTTATTGTTTCTGGACATCCCCATCTAGGTCTATGAACACTTTTTCTTTTTGCATGAGTATCTTTTTTTTTAAAATTAGGGCCTCATACAACTCTTATCACAATCCATATATACATCAATCGTATAAAGCACATCTGTACATTCTTTGCCCTCATCATTTTCAAAACATTTGCTCTCCATTTAGGCCCTTGGCATCAATTCCTCTTTTTTCCCCTCCCTCCCCGCTCACCCCCCATGCACCCTCAATAATTTATAAACTATTATTTTGTCATATCTTGCTCTGTCCAACGTCTCCCTTCACCCCCCCTTTTCTGTTGTCCGTCTCCCAGGGAGGAGGTCACATGAAGATCCTTGTAATCAGTTCCCTCTTTTCAACCCACTCACCCTTTACCCTCCTTGTATCGCCCCTCACGCCCCTGGTACTGAAGGTCTCATCCGCCCTGGATTCCCTGTGCCTCCAGCTCCTATCTGCAGCAGTGTACATCCTCTGCTCTATCGAGACTTGCAAGGTAGAATTCGGATCATGGTAGTTGGGGGGGAAGAAGCATTTAGGAACTGGAGGAAAGCTGTAGGTCTGTACACTCTTGAAGGCAGTTTCCATCCCTCTAATTTTTCTCCCAGAATATTTTTTTCCAGAACACGTTGTTGTGCTCATGTAGAAGAACATTTACATGGACCAAGAAACAGTCATTTGAACAGTCCAAGGGAATACTGCATGCTTTAACATCAGGAAAGTTGCACATCAGGGTTCTATCATCTCTACATCCATATTTAATCTGCATGTTGAGCAAATAATCTCAGAAGCTGGATTACGAGGAAGAATGTGGAATCAGGATTGGAGGAAATCTTATTAACCACCTGTGGTATGGAGATGGCATAACCTTGCTTACTAAAAATGAGGAAGACTTGAAGCATTCGCTGATGAAGATCAAGGATTGCTGCCTCCAACATGGATTGCAACTCAGTATGAAGAAAACAAAGCCCCTCACAACTGGGCCAGTAGATAACATGATACATAGAGAAAAGATGGAAGCTGTCTAGGAATTTATCTTGCTGGGGTCTACAATCAATGTTCATGGAAGCAGTAGTCAAGACATTAAATTACAGTTTGCAGTGAGTCTTTTTTTTTTTTTACGTGTTGAAGAGCAAGGATGTCATATTGAGGACTAACGTGAGCCTGAGCCAAGCCATCGTATTTCCAATCAGGTGACAGTTGGATAATGAATAAGGAAAACCGAAGAAGAATCAGTGCATTAATTATGGTGCTGGTGAGGAATACTGGAAATGCTATGGACTGCCAGAAGAACGATGGACCTGTCTTGGAATACAGTCAGATGTTTCTTAGAAGCCAGGCTGGTGAGACTTCATTTCATGCACTTTGAACATGGTAGCAGGCAAGGCCAGTCCCTAGAACAAGTTATCATTTTTGGTAATGCGGATTAAACAACAAAACTCGCTGCCACTGAGTCGATTCTGAAAGGGTCGATTGGCACTTGTGGGTTTCCATTTACAGGAGGAGAAAGACTCCTATTTCTCTCAAGGAGTGGCTGGTGGTTTTGAACTGCTACCCTGCTGTAAGCAGCCCGATGCCTAACCACTACTCCACCAGTGTTCCGTGGTAACATAGAGGGGCAGCCAACAAGTGAGACACTCAACAAGATGAACCGAAAGGCTCAACGGACAGGGCAGTGTCAGTTGCATCACATGGGCCGGAACCAACTGGATGCATCTAACAACAACTTTTCCCCCCAAGGAGCTCTGGTGGAAAAGTACGTTAAGCATTTGGCTGTTAACCTCAAGGTTGGTGGTTCAAACCCTGTGGTTGCTTCTTTGGATAATAAAGCTTTCTGCTCTCATCATTTTTAGTTTGGCAACATTTCCCCCAAAGATGTTTGCACTCTGATTTGTACCACATCAGAACACACACACAACACAGCTCGGGCCTCTTCAAGGGTCTCACATCGTATTACTTTTCCAGGTTGCTTGAAATTGGGGAATACCAAAAGTTCTGAAGGGGCAAGATGAGGGCTGTAGGGTAGATGGGGTGTTGTTGTCAGGTGTCATCGAGTCAGTTCTGAACCACAGAGACCTGATGCACGCAAGAGACGCTGCCCAGGCCTGAGCCCGCCTCCCCACTGTTCCAATGCTAGAGACCACTGTTGCAGCCACGGGGCCAATCCATCTCACAGAGGGCCTTCTTCCCTCTTGCCGCCCCTCATCTTTACCCAGCGTGATGTCCTTCTCCAGTGACCGGCCTCCCTTGATCACGGGTCCAGAGTATGGAAGATGAAGTGTCACCATGCTTGCCTCTACAGAGTATTTTGGAGTTACTGCTTTCAACGCAGACTTGCTTGGTCTGCTAGAAGTCCATGGTGCTTTCTCTGTGGGCAGAGGAGAATTGCCCTTTAGCTTCTGAAACTTTCCATCTTTGTAGTAGATTTACCTGTATCCTGTGGAGCAGCTGCTGGGTTTAAACCACTGACCTGTGATTAGCAACTCAGTGCTTTGGCCCACTACACCACTAGAGCTCCTTGGGACTAGACATGTCCCTATTGGTAATTTTTAATGCTACATGCCACATATATGGGTATGTTGCATTTTTAAAAGTTGACAGGCTTTCCTAGAGGAATGGTAGGTTATGTATACTATGTCATATAATGCATGGTAATGATTATACAAGAGATGATCTGTTGTATTTTAATGAGCAGACATTTTAATTTTAACGGGAATAAATATAGAAATCCATTATTTGATGGTTAGTGCTTTTTAATATCTGATTTTAAAGCATTGCCTTCCTTGTGGTCATTAAATTTATCCTTTGGGGGGGTGTTTTCTGGAAGCCATTAGTTTTACCTTTCAAATATAGGTCCATTTGGGATTTATTTTTGAGTATGACGTGAAGTAGGTACAAGGTTTATTTTGTTCCATATATGGATTAGCCAAGTGACTCAAAATGATGTGTTAAATAGGCTATCTACATAATAGAAGATCTGAGTACAATGGAAAAAATACAATGAAGGAAAGAGATGGTGCCTGGCTATGAAAAAGAACTGCCTCTGGGGCACAAGGGCCTGTTTTAAAATACGTGTCCACCCCAGGAAGGTGTCAGAGGAAAGCGCGGCACCTTAAGTGATCTCATGGGATTTTTAACCAAAGCCATCATCGGAAGAAAGAATACATTGAAGTTTGAATTATGAGAACTAGGTTTGTGGAAGGCTACGGTCCAGGGTGGGAAAATTAAATACATCTTGAGTCTCAACACGGATTCAGCGTCCATTGAGTTCTTTCTAACAGTTGACCAGCAAAGTAAAAAGCCCTCAGACAGACTTTGTTTGAAAGTGGATTACCACCACCCTTGAATCAGACTGGAGAGAGGGAGCCTCACTCTTAGGTGTTTGAAGGGTTTTCCCTGTGTGGAGATTGAGGTATTAGGGCCCAAGAGTCATAACTCATAGTCTTTATAAGTCAGAAGACATGTTGAGAAGAGGCATGCCAAGGAAAAAATATTAATTTTGAAGTTTCTTGGATCCCGGTTAAATTCATTCCTTCCATCCATAAAGCCACAGCCAGACATGCATCCCCACAAACAATCACATGGGTGTTGTACATAAAGGAAACTGTAATAGACATGAATAGGATCCAAAGGATGTACAATCACATGCAATCAGCTGAGAGGATGGGTACCACTCAGTTTCCTAAATATTACTGGTTACGAATCAAAGGAACTATTATTTTCTTAGATGACGAGACAAAATATGTCCTGAGTCTTTATGGAAAGATGTAGAGAAACAAGAGTAAATGCAAATAACTATAGAGTTTGAAGTTAGGTAAGGCCTTTATCATCATGCGATGCCTTGAATTTTATAGTTGAGATGACCGGGGCACATGCTAATCGAGTGACTTTCCATGGTCACCTTGTGATGGATTAGTGGACCTGGAGGAGAACACCACCCTTAATTCCAACCACCAGAGCACTAGGACAGGATGAGAGACAGAAAACTGACTTGGGGTTGAGTCTATGAAGGAATGGTTAAAAAGAACTAATCAAGGACGTGGAGGGGAAATGGAGCAAAAATAAAAGAGGATGGGGGTGGGCAATGAAGAACAAAGTAAGTTGCTTAGGAAGCAAAAAAATGGAAGATTGATTCTTATAAAAAAGGAAAGTGCGATGAAAGAAACCGAGAGCATAAAAATGAATGTGGAATTTTTATGACACTTTGTTCAAGTGTATCTCTATGGAGTATCATTTTAGTAATAAAGTAGTCTGAATGAAATAATATGGTATGGCATTTAAACCCCTATAAAGAAAGGTAAACTTAAGGAGATCTAAATATCCTAATCCTCTGAAAGAATTAGAATAAGAAACTGAATAAGAAACAGAAATCCAAGGATGTGCTTGTGTACATCAAGAAGTATTAATATATAAAATCAAAGGGACATAGGGAAAATTAATGCCAGGTATTTCTTCAAATTACTGTATCCTTTTTTCTAGAGACATGCCTGATGAAGTAAAATAGAAGAAAAAGATTCTAAACAATTTGAATAATCCAGTAGCTCTGTGGCATTTCAGAGGAAGACATGGTTTGAGAGCCTGAACCTAAGCCTCTAAGGCATAAGCCTAATATTGGTTTACAGGTCAGTTAGTCATCACAAAAAGCGTTAACCTTCATGGTCCAGGTGATGAGCCAAATAACTCTGCTGTGTCCCTTGGAACAGGAACATCCATTTTTAATTTGCCTTTTTGCAAAAGATAAATGGAACGTGAAAATGAGATCAATGTCATAGAAAAGTTAACTTATAATGCAATTAGTCGATGGTGAGAGAGAGAGATGGGAGGGGGGGCTGGTGGCACTGTGAGATAAGCATCAAGCTATTAACCACCAGATTAGGTGTTCAAACCCACCAGCCACTCCAAGGAGAAAGAAGAGTCTGCCTGCTTTTAAAAAGATTTACAGCCTGAGACCCTTACTGCTGTAAGTCAGAAATGAATTGATAACAATGGCGATCTAGATAGATGATAGATAGATAGATAGACACAGAGACACATATATGTACATATATAGGTCCATTACTACTGGTAACTCAATGTACTGCTTAAAGGATTTTAAATAAGATGTACAAACTGGTGCTCTGCTTAATTACTTATTAGTATGGGACCCTCATTGAGTCCTTTATTCTTCTCCCCCCTCTCCTTTTCTTCCTTACATGCTTTATTTTTTTTTAAATCTATTGAAGCCTTTACTGTGTATGAGGTTCATGCCATGGCGCTCTTGTGGCAGAGTGAGTTGAGCATTGGGCTGTGGACCACAAGGTCAGCAGCCCCAAACCATTAGCCACTCCAAGGGAGAAAGATGAGGCTTTCAACTACCAGAAAGTGGTGCCATCTCAGAAACCCACAGGACCAGTTCTACCTTGTCCTATAAGGTTGCCATGCATCAGAATTGATTCCATGGCAGTGAGTTTGATTGGGTTCCTGCCATAGACTAGTGGGCCAGTTAACTGAAACTTCTGAGAAAGATCATGTACCATTTATAGGGAAGAAACGATAGTGTGGCACTTAAGCAAGGATGAGGTGCAGACATGAGGCAGACTTGTTGGGACAACACTAAGAAGACCAGAGGTCAATAAGGGAACTACGTTTGGACAGACAAATGGAAGCCAGGTTGTGGAGGACCCTGAAAAGCAAGATAAAAATAAACATAAGGCTCTTCCAGCAGTGTTGCTGAGATTATAAGCAGGAAGGACTCGTCTATCTGCCACATAGCAGCGGAGCTGTCAGCCTTAAGGTTAGCAGCCAAATACCTCACCCACAATGCCATCGGGGTTCCCTGACTGCTAAAATAGGGAGGACCAAATTAACATGCAGAGAGTTGTGTAATAATTGCCAGTGAAGAGGCTAGGGGGCCAGGTAGGAGAGCAAAATCGCCCAACCATTGCCACTGAGTCTTTCATTGAGTCCATTCCAACTCATGGTGACAGCCTGTGTTACAGCCCAGGACTGGACCACAGGGTCTGTGTTGTGTGATCATTTTGCCCATAGGCGTTAGGGAACCAGAGCCCTGGGTTTATTTCCTTTTTCCAACCAATAGGTTAGTAGTAGAGCCAAACCGAGAAAAGCAGATGACTGAGTATATCAAAAGGGGCAAGAAAGAACTGTATGTAACCATTATGAAGTTCACCATTGAACCACTAAAATCACTTTGGTTGAGTAGGACGGATAGAAACCAGTGGTGGGAATAGAAAGAGGTGATTGGTAGTGGGGGAAAAGGAGGCCTGTTGGGCCAAAAATTAAATAGAAAGAGAAGGAAATGCTGTGGCAGAGCTGCAGGAGGCAGCAGGGCCGCAGGCACGTATGTTTCTCCTAAGATCAGCAGTCACTATGCATGTGTGAAGAGAAGGGACCAGAGTAGAGAGAGGGAAGATTCCAGGGGGGGCAGGCGCAAGAAGCAAGTTAGGATCAGAAACTGAAGTACAGAGGGGAGCCTGATGCAGAACAGGGGCAGAATTTCTCCTCTGAGACTGAGCTCAGCTTTGAAGCATGGGGGGAATCGAGGTGAGATTTCTCTGTGTACTCCAGGCAGACTTTTATGAGCTAGGATCGTGGCAACATCAGACCACACGGAGACCGAGTGATTGAAGCTGTGGAAAAGGCAAACAGAGAGAGGGCAGCCCAGCCCATCGATAAAATCATCAGGCCATTCTGCTTCCCTCCCCGGGTCGGTACCTTCCTAGGTCATCAGTCCAATTGGATGGGAGGGTTGGGGGTCACAGTGCAAGTGTTCAAAGAAAATGTAGTGTTCCTTTGAGCTTCACCTTTCCCTGGGAAGAGGAAATGATCAGACAGGGTTATGGACACTATGAGTTTAATCCAAAGACTTTTTCCTTTTTTTGTGTATTATAGTAACCATAATAAAGAGACCATTGGAGGCTAATGAATTCGTATTGATGTAGAGATAAAGACATCCCGGAGGTTAATGATTGTGAGATGGGGTACTCAGTCATGGGCACATACCTAGTGTACATTCACGTTGTCAACTCTCCTGCAGCCACACAACTTCTTCCTCTACCCTGCACCCACCTCTAGGGTGCATGTCTCAGATCACATTATGTGGGTTTGCTCTCCAGGCTGAGAAAGGAGAGGGCAGCGGGCACCACTGCAAGGTCCCCTCCAAGAAGGCCTAGCCCTGGATTGTCCCCTGGTATCATAACTCTTCAGGGAAACCCCAAGCTGGGGTATTTCCCCAGTCTAGATAACCTTGTGGATTGAAGAGCCCTTGGTGTGCACTTGAAGAGCAGCGTCAGTGTGTTTGGCGGGAGAGGGCTCAGTGCTGACTGGGCATCTTTTGCATTGGCCTATCTTTGTAGAGAGCTCAAAACTAGGGCTGCTAGCAGGCCGCTGGGGCGGTGGGGAGTCAGTCAGTAGCTCTGACCCCCTGGCCCTGGGGCTGGGAGAGGAGTTGGGGAAGTCCTGGGCGCAAGCCAGAGATAGCCCTCGTCTCTGCTCCAGTCCACAAATCCTTAACGGGTTTTCTTTCTCTCCCTTCACCCTTTTCTCTCCTTTGCGCTCTTTCTTTCTCTCTCTCCTTCTTTCCCCCCTTTTTCCTCTCTTTCCCCTCCCTCCCTGTCCCTTTTCCCTTCCTCTCCCAACTCCCTCTCCCCTCCCCTCTTCCTGGTGTGTGAGCCTCTTCCTCTCCCCTCCCCCCCTGTTCCATTCCTCCTCTCGCCCTCTCTGGCTGCCTCTCTTTCTCCCACTCTCAGCTCGCCGGGCGACCCTGCTCCTGCCGCCCACATTAATGGCGGCATCTTCGGAGGATGATATAGACCGGCGGCCCATCCGAAGAGTACGCTCCAAGAGCGACACGCCGTACCTCGCGGAGGCCAGGATCTCCTTCAACCTGGGAGCAGGTAAGGACATGCTGTCCGCCTCCCCTTCTGTGCCCACCCTGCTTACTCCCCTCCTCCTGACCGGCTCACCCCGTGGACCTCCCGGGGTTCCCCTTCCCGCCCCCCCTATCCCCACCCAGCTGGGCGCCAGGGCGCTCCCACTCGCTCCCTTTGTGTCGCCGGTGTCAGAAGGGTGTGTGTGACTGTGTGTAAGAGAGAGAGATGCAGCGGTGGGGGGAGGGTAGCGCGTGGAGCCCCACATCCGCCCAGGAGTCACACGCGCGCGGGCTTTCCCTTCCTGGAGAGAAGAGAGTGTTGTCCATGGTCAAGATGATCCTCAGGGAAAGCCCCAGAGGGGTCAGGATGGGGCTATGCCAGGCTGGCGCTGGAGAGGCTGGCGGCAAGAAGCCTTTGGTGCTTTGCCGGCTGGGCTACTACAGGGTGGAACTTGTTGGTGACATGCAGACACTGGTGCTCGTGACAGGTTGGTAGTCCTGCTGTGGTGTTGGCGTGAAGAGAGGGGGCAGGGTTGACTCCTTGGGACCAGAACGTTTATCTGGCACCAAGCAGTTGGAAAGTCACCCTCAAAATAATAGCATTGAGTGCCAGACACATGGCATGTGATCTTGGTGCTGTCCCTGAAGCTGGTCCTCCAAAGGACTCCAGTGGAATGAAGAGAAAATTATAACTGAGTCGAAAGCAGGCAGGTGGGAGGGAGGGAAGGAAGGGGAAAGAGAGGGGTGAAAGAAGCGAAAGGGTAATTTAAAAACACATGGGTTCAAAGTCAAAATCACGCCCCTTGAGTCCACTCAAGCTCAGTGACCTGATGGAGGTGCTGAGAGTATGCTGTGACTGCTCCTGACTCACAAGCAACCTTCCCCCCCAACCCCCACCCACACCTGCCCTAGTACAAGTAAGCCATCACTACCCTGGAGAGGAAGTTGCTCAGCAATAACTTCACATGGCTACTTTCTCCCCAGACCTGTTAAGCCTCGACTGTGGCTTGTACTCCCATCTTTTTTTTTTCAGACTTCCATCATATTCTAGAAACTCTAGTGCACAGGGAGTGGGGGTGTTTTCTTGAAGGAAGGTCTCCTTTCCATATAAGTGTACAAGGCAATGGTGGCCTCGTAAGCAACTCTTTCGAGATCCAACAGAATCAAAAGACAATGTGCATGTGTGTGGAAAAACCTCAAATGATGGGTGTTTGATGGCCCGTGGAGAAGTTTGGAACAAATAGGGAACTATGCACAGAGAAAAAGATGCATTGACTAAGCAACCCAGTATCTTGATGGCTGCGGAAATGGTCCCAGAATCCACCACAATGGTATGGTTTTTCTGGTCTTGATGATTTGGGAGTTTAGATCCTACAGACCCTGCCTCTCCTGAATGTTTACCTCTGCTTTGGGACCTCGGAGAGGGGGACTTCCTTGGGAAGGCTTGGCATTTTGCGTGGTATGCTGTGGTGCTCTGTGGTGCCCACGTTGGAGCTGTGAAGCTTCTCTTTTTAGGCTCAGGTTCACCGTAGGATTGTGAGAGGTCTTAGAAAGGGCTGAGAAGAGTTTGTTTTAGGATGAAGATCCCACCCAGTGGTTTCAGGACTTATTGCCTTGACTCTTTGCTACTGAGCTCGAGTATTTTCCAGTTGTGTGTATAATACCACCAAGCATCAGGGGCACCAAGAGTTAATAGGAGTTGGGTGCCTTCTGTTAGTCCTTTGCAGTAGAATAAAGCACTTCAAAGGTGGTACAAGATTCAGCTATTAGTAAGTAACTTGCAATCTTTCACGTTTGGTTAAATTGCTCTAGAGGCCCAATTAAAATATGGGCAAGAGTGCATTCCATTTCATCTGGAAATAAGTAAGCATGACTTTCTTCAGTCCCTTCTGGAAGTACACCTAACTGCAAACTGGTAGGAAAGATACCCAAAGAGGGAAGGAAAAAAAAAGGAATGGCATGGAGGGTGCTGGAAAGGCTGGTCTCCGCAGGCATGGTACTGCGGTAGAGGAGCTGTCCTCCCTCGGTGGTGCTGAAGCCAAGGACTTGGGGACACAGAGCGGTTATAAACTGGACTGCGGAGGGAGGAGATGCGCAGTTGCTGTACATGGTGGAATCTCAGGAAAATGCACAAGGTCTGGTCACAAAAAACTTTTCTCTCCCTGCCCACCTACATTTGCCGCCTGTTTACAACGTCTCACGCCTACCGCTCCACTGCTCAAATTGGGCGCTCTTGCTCTAATTTCGCGCCACCGGTGGCTCACTCCTGGGGCTTTGTTTATTTTCCAGCTGGTTTCTGGTTGCTTTCCTGACAAAGTAAGATCTCCTCGCAGATGTGCCTTTCCCCCGCGTTTAAAAGTAATTGTAACCCCTAGTTTAGAAGCAAACAGCCTTGTTTATCTCCTTGAGCAGCAAGATGTAATTAAACTATTAGTCCCGTTATCAGCACTGCTCAACATTGGCTTCTGTACACTCCGGATAAATTATATTATTTTGTCATGGAGAGAATTTTGTTTGTCTCTTAACAACAATTTGTAAACAATTAAACAAGGAAGCTGTCACCTGCCCCCCTTTGCTCTCTCATCCCTAACCCCTACCCCCACCCCACATAGTCATTGTTTATTCTTTTCCCGGGAACTCTTCTGCTCTGGAAAAGATTTACAACCTCTGAAAGGCACAGGGGCAATTCTCCTCTGTCATCCAGAGTCACTATGAGTCAGAATCGACTCTATGACATTGAGTTTGGTATTGAGTGTTTTGAGTAAATAAGTTTATATATGTTCTACTCAATCATCATGGTGTCATTTTGGAGACTACAAAGTTGCCACATAAGATAGATGTGACATTGTGAATATGAATGAAATATTTAAGTATTCCTTCAACTACACTGTTACAATACAGTACTACGCAATTTGTTTCAGAACAAACTCCATGCTTAGGTGAAGGATGTGTGTCTTAACCAATAACCCCAATTCATCCAAAGATTGACACATTTGTGGGTCTTTAGGAAATGTTGAGTTTGTGTTTCCTCCTAATGTGAGGTAACAGAGAACAGGAATTGAGTCATAAATTTTTCTAAACTCCCTTTCTAGATATTTGTTGTATTCAGGCTTTATCATGTTATGTGCATATTAACAGATGCTTACTTGTTGAAGACAGTATAAATGTCAAAGAAAATGAAGTTAGATATGGGCGACACCTCATTTTAAACACTGAAAGAGAACTTGAGAATTTCTTGAAAGATTCAAAAGAGTGAAAAGGACATCTTGTAACTGCAGAGTATGTTCACAGGATTAGTAGCAAGTGTTTCTAATTGTGTTCTCACTTAGTAATAAATGTCACTGACATTGAGCTTAAAAGGATTCCCCCTGCCTCACACAGTCATTCATTCTCATCTGTGCACCACACACTTAGTTAGAAGAGTAAAGAATTACAGCTCCTCTGGTCGGCATTTTTCTCTATGCCCTTGTAGTCTATTCCCAGCATACAGAAAATAATCTGACACATAAAGTTTTAGTATCTGTGACTAATGTGTGTGAGAGTGTTCTGGTAAAGAAAAGATTCCGGCACATCTAACAATGTCTAAAGGGAATGGCAAAGGGAAGAGAGCTAGCTATCCTGGTTGATTTCGGATGTTTTCAAACACAAACCAATGTTGGACACCTGTGAGAAGATCGAGTGCTTTTCGAATCATAAAGAGACTTCCTTTGGTTAACATTTCATAATGGCTTTTGTAGGGAGATGTCAAGCTAATATCTAACCCTATAATGCCTGATTTTTAATTTTAGGAAAAACTGTTCTTGTTTTTATTCTTTTCTTTCCTAGTAGTTATCAATATATATCAATATATACATTTAATTAGATGTTACAAAAACTTCGCACTCGGCGTTATAAGGCTAAGGTAGCTCTACCAGGCTCATCCTTTTTGGAAGACTGAGATCTATTTGGTTTCCTGATATCACAGGTCTCCTCTACACTTTAGCCCCAGGGGATAATGGCAGCCAGAATCGACTTACCTTGGCTACCTACAAGATGTACGGGACAGTCCAATCAATTTATGAATTAGGGGTCCAGAGATCTCTTGCGCTCACTAAGAACTGCGAAGAAAGGCGTTTTCATCACTTAGTTAAGTGGTGCAAGTTCACAATTTAGAGGCGTTTTAGCAATGATAACCATCTTAGACAAAAGTGTGAATAATTGTTATGTGGAGCCAAGGTTGTTTTATCAATCTAAAGGTCTTGGAAATCAGCTGCCTTCATTCTCTCTTTGAAAAATGCCAATGTGTCCCCCCACCCCCACTTTTCATGCCGCTCTCTTTATATATATAGCACACATGACCCTTTCTTTCAAATGCCTTTCCTGTGTTCAGTAGGTACAATCCAAATGGCTGTCCACCTAACTGACCAGGAACCTCGATTAAGGGCTCTCTGAGAATCTGTCCTGCTTCTGTGCCCTGGTTAATGCAAGTCAGCTTGATACGCTGTATGGCATGCATTAGGGGGGAATAATGAGGACACTACCCAGATAATATAAATAATGTAAACAAATGACAGGAAACTAACTAATAATACAAGGAAATGAGAAGTTCTTTTTCATAAATGTTTAACTTAGCTGCTTAGCATGTCATTATTTAAACAACAATTTATAAAGCATTTATAAAACAGCTTTAATAAAAAAATGTTTTGTAGAGTGATTAAAATTTCATAGTCTTCTTGGCCTAAGCTGTATTAAAAATTTGAACATCTAAACATTGTATTTACTATTACCTTGTGGTGAAATGGCAAATTGCTGATTTGGTTTCCCTATATATGCACAAATAATTATTTAATTCCATGGAAGACTCTGGAGGGGAATTACATATGAAAAATGCAAGAGCCAGAAGGGACAGATTTTCATGTATTTATCCATAAGGCTTTGATTCCCTTATCTTTAAATGAGGGATCTATACTAAAAAAAATCTTTAAAGACCTAGCCAATCTTAAAAGTGTAAATAGCTGGTGCTTCTTACTTTGACTGGCTTTTCTTGATACATGCAATCCCATTGAATTTATATATATTCTTATTTGTTGTTTAAAATATAAAGTTAGCATTCATTACAATGGAAGTAGTGGCACAAACGGTTAAGCTCTGGACTACGAAGTGTAAGGGTTGGTAGTTCAAATTCACCCAATGCTCATGGGGGGAAAAAGGCCTGGCCATCTACTTCTGTAAAGACTAAGACCAAGGGACTCCCTACAGAGCAATGGGGTTGTCATGTTAAAATATCCCAGAATTAGAATTATGGCATAATTGATGCTCAGTACATATTTGTTCTCAGATTCAGTGAGGTATTGTGGTCCAGGGGTCTGGGACTACCATGTATTTACTATTTGAATGCTCTCCTTATTTCTTATGGCACGTGCTGCTCTGTAGGTATGAGTCTGCCTTTGGGGATGCGTGCTATTGAAATGTGCCCTAAAGCCGACTCCCATTGTTGGTGTAAATAGTGGACAGCCCAGATTCACTTAAAATTTTAATCTGTACAAATCAACAAGTCGAATATTTCAGTCTGAAAAGCCAGCCTATACATGTATCATTTCCTTCTGTCAACTGTGTTTAAAATTCTATGCCATTGGTTAAGGAATGGCCCTATCAGTAGAATTACCTTATGCCCCAGGCAGTTGATGTATAAGGTTTTCTAACATAAAATTATAGACATAGAATATGATGTCTCTAAGGTGAACCAGAGTCATATGTAAACCATAGATATGTGGATGGATTGTGGGCTTGCCCTTAATTATAGCCCTAATCTAAGACCAAGTAGTTCTTATGACATGGCCCTACTTCATACTAGCCCTCATGAAGAAATCACTGAGGTTATGGATGTAAGGCAAAGTGTGCTAAAGAAACCAGATGGTGCCCAGCTTTCAGAAATAGCTTTCTGGGGCTTTGAAGGCTTCTCTTCAAAGAAGCAGTCGTCTAAGTGAAGCGTCCACTAAGTGCACATTGGAAGAAGCACACCAACCTGTGTGATCCACGAATGGTACAGGATAAAATCCAAATCGGAGGGAGGGAATGGTACAAGAACTTTAATTATGAACATCTGATTTGCAGAAGACTAAGGATGGCAGTGGACTGAGTCCCCTGTGACCGTAGTTCAGGGATGTGAGCAGACTCGTTATCAAACAGAGAGAATTGTATTGCCACGTATGGCAGAGGTAGGCAGGTAGGTTACCATGTAACACTTTATCACCTGCTCTCCCTTTGCACCCATTTTAAAGTGGTTTCCGTTTTTAATATTTTCTGATTTCTTTACAATTGAGGTTTTTCTCAGCCTTATTTAGTCATTGATGAAGGGGTTTGTTGGCTTGTTAGTGTAAGAAAAGTAAATAGTATTCCATTTCCCAATGGTCATTTGAAGCCTTTAAACCGGTTCCCTTGAACAGAGAAGTGGATAAAGAAGATGTATATTTCCCCTTGATATTTTTATGTTATGAAAGGTGCACACGGATCCATCCCAGCGAAGTCTCAGGGTTCCACCCAGATGGAGTGTGTTTGCATCATCGAGTTGATCCCAACTAATGTAAAGCCTGTATGACGGAGTGGAACTGCCCCGCACGGTTTATAGGCTGCAGTCTGAACAGGAGCGGCTTCGCAGTCTTTTCTCCTGAAGTGGGTTCTCACCATCAAGTCAGCAGCATGTGGCAGTCAGGCCTTTAAACAATGATCCATCAGGGTCTGTAGATGCGATGTCCCCTTTTAGAATTTACAGCTAGAAGAACCCTAACCCCTAGGCAGGAACGGTAAAACTTGGTCATAAACGACAAAGGACATTTTCCTCTTTTACTCTTGACAAACACGTAAACTGACAGGAGTCAGCAACAGGCGTCAGTATGCATGCACATGACTGATGTCTTGGTCACAGAGGGCTGCTATGGCAGAAATACCATAAATGGGCCGCGTTCACAAACAGAGGATTATTTTCTCATAGTTGAAGAGGTTAGAAATCTGAATTCAGGGTGCTGAGTTTCAGGGAAGGCCTTTCTCTCTCTGTTGGCTCTGGAGGAAAGCCCCGGTCTCTTCCGAGACTCTAGTCCTTGGTGAGGTTCACGTGGGTAGGCACCATTCTGTCCCTACTTCTGCTCAGCTCACCTGGTGTAACCTCTTTTGTATCTCAAGAGAGACTGACTCAGGGCCCTCAAACTTTATTTCTGCCTCATTAACATACAGACAAACCCACTCCCAAATGAGCTACCACAGGGGCTACAAATGGCGCTATTCAAGGTTAGGGTATGCAACATGTATTTTGGGGGGCACACAATTCAATCCATATCAGACACCGATGCGTTTCCACACATACATTTTAATACTAAAGCATACATTTTAATACTAAAGCGTGGTGGCTGGAGGTACTCTTTGATACATGTGAATTCAAGTCATAGTCATTATTTACTGCATCTATGAAAGAATTGAGATTCAGATAACAGAGGATGGCGGGGAGAGATGACTTTTCCCCCCATTGACTTAACAAGATGGGAAAGAGGACTTAGATCCTGCTATGTTATACAAACAAAAATTGCTTGACAGAACAATTGCTAAGTGAAGCATTTTCTTCATCATATGGTACAAGAGCAATTGGAGCAGATTTAGCATCTCTTTTCATAGCCGGTTGCCTCCCTTTCCCACCCACCACCCATCCACTTTGGCAGTAGGTGCTAAAGTGAATGTGATTTTGCAGGAGGAGGGGAGTGGTCAGGATGACAGATTAATTGCTTTAATTTTATGTCTTTGATTCGATGCTAAGTCAAATAAAATAGATTAAGTCAATTTCATAGCTTCACTGAATGACAACTAAGCTTCGTGACTTTGTCTTTGGTCACTGAAATAGTCTCTCCTACCTGAACCCTGTTTGGAAGGTCAGAGGAAATAGCAATATAATATTCTTTCACTCAACAAATATTATATGACACCTAACTCTGTGCCAGATTAGATACTTGGGTGGCATCCATTTTCAAAATAAATCCTTACCCTAATACCTAAAACTGATATGTGAACAATATACAATATATAAATATGACGTAGCAGGTCAATCATGGTTAAGACAGAACTGGATAAAGCAGGTGAAGGGGGAGAGGCTTAAGGATGAGGAGTGGCATCTTTCAGAGGATTTGAGCCATGTTCTTCCAACGAAGTAAGTAGTCGAATGAGCCTTGCTGTGTTGGGCGGACAGTCGGGGAGAGCTTGGGTAAAGCACTAAAGCAGGAATACTGGCAAAGAGTTTGGAGTGGCCGGAGAGGAATGAATGGCAGGAAGAGTGGTGGGAGAGAAGATGCGAGAAGGCACCGTGACCAGATCATACAAGACCTCGTAGACCATTGCAAGAAACTTTGACTGTCCTCAGCAAAATGCAGACTCCAAGAGAGATCTGAGTGTGGGTGAAGAATGACCAGTGGGGGGTGCTAGTGAAGCAGGGAGGAAGCAGAGACTGGTACTGAAATCCACAGAGCTGGTGCTGGCTCAACAGCACAGGAGCACAAGATGGTGAGAAGTAGTCAGATTTTGGAAGGTGTAGCCCAGTGGTTCTCAGTCTGTGGGTCACGGCTCCTTTGGTGGTTGAACGACCCTTTCACAGGGTTTCCCTAAGACCATCAGAAAACACATCTTTCCAATGGTCTTAGGAACGGAGAAGCCGCTCCTCTATCTGTCTCCAGGTGGGTCCGCCCACTTGCAGATGCGCTGATCTGTGAGAAAGAAGCTATCTCAACATTCATACTTTTACACATACTGTCCAAAATTTAGCAATGTAGTTTACTGTTGTTATATTAAGGCTGCTACCCGTGCTACACCATGTTTCTAGATAAACTTTCATTTATTTATCATTAGAAATAAATATTTCACAATATATAATTACATAATGGTTTGTGGTTCATCACCATGCTTTAATGGTGTTCAATTTGTAACAATGAAAATACATCCTGTGTATCAGATATGCACATGACCATTCCTAACAGCAGCAAAATGACAGTAATGAAGTAACAACGAAACTAATTTTAAACTTGGGGGGGTCACCACAACAGGAGGAACTGTATGAAAGGGTCGCGGCATCAGGAAGGTTGAGAACCACTGGCGTAGCCAGTAGGGTTTTGTGATGGGTTTGACCTGGCTCTTGAGAAGAAGAGAGGAGCAAAGGCTAGTTTCAAGATTTGCCCTGAGCAACCAGAGCCTGGGTCCCCAAACTTCCTTGGCCAACCACCCCCTTTTCAGGAAAAACAATTACTCAGTGTCCACTCTGGCAATCGGAAACTTTTGTTTTGCCCATAAACGCGGGGAAAAGTATAGGTATCTGCTTTTGCAGCCACCTTGGATCCTGCTAGGAGCCCTTGGGGAGTGGTTTTGTCCTACTTTGGGAAAGACTGATCTGGAAAGATTGAAGGGCCATTGACCATTGTTGAGGATGGGATCAGGAGTTCAAATACAAATATGTCAATTGTGACGTGCCTATTAGACACTCAGATGGAGATAGAAAGCATACAGCTATACAAGCCTAGATTTACAACAATCTCTGGCCCAGAGAGAGGTTTTTTTTCAGTTGTCAGTTTATATAAAGCCATTCCTAACATGCACTGTGTTGAGTGCTTTATACGAATTTGTCGATTGATTTCTCGCCACAACCCTATGACATTGGCATGATCATCCCTATATTTTGTCCAGGAGGAAATTGAAGTACAGAGAGATTAAATTAAAGGCAATTCAGATGAAAAAAATGGAAGGACTTAAATTTGCACCATATTCTGTATGACTAAAAATTGTTATTAATTGTCATGATTAACTTCAAGAGAGCAAAGATCTTCAAAAAATTCATGGTAATTTTTTATGAGCTCATAATTCCATTTTTCCACTAACATTTTGAAGCCCCATTAGCTTTGCTATGAGGTCCGACTTTTCTCAGGCAGCTTCTTCTTTCTCTCTCAGAGCGGCGGGTGAGTTTGAACTGTTGTGGTTCGCAGCCCAAGAGTAACCAACTATGCTACAAGGGCTCTCTTTGGCCTCCTGGACATGAGAAGAAACACCTCTGGGACTTCCAACAGTTCCCTGAACTTGGGGGAGGTGTGGCATGGGGAAGGGGATAAAGAAAGTAAAGAAAGAGACTGGGGAAAAAAGGATGGAGGGAAAGTGGAAGGGAGCTAGAACATGAGCCAATGTCTCCGTTTGAGAGTGCAAAAACATACACACAGTGTTGAGCACATTTTTAAAAAAATCACCGGATCTTTGCATTTGAACAATGAACAAATCATCTTCTCTTCATTGAACAAATCATCTTCTCTTCATTGAATTATGCAAATAAGGGCCATGTGATTCTGATTTCTAAACCTGTGTCTGTTGCTTAGGAGCTGAATCATTGCTCTGACCATCCTTAGCCTATAACGTGGGGCAAACGTCTCTGGCTAAATGTGAAGATGCTTTGCAAGTGGTGAAGAGCCATATAAATGCAAGCCACAGAAATGGTCTGGGCAAGCAGAACAGCTTGAAACGCCTAGCTGGGGCCCAATAAGGCTGGAGCTCGATGACTGGAAAGGTGAACATTAGATTTACTCTTTCTAAAATGTTGCTTTTGTTGTGGCTAGCTACAAAGACTGATGACGTGGAAGGGCTGGGTACAGCTTTTGCTGATGCAGAGGTTTAGGCTTCCCCGACAGCTGTCATCGCTGGAGGAAGGGTGGTCTCCTTACAATAGCATCCATCTGTAAGCAGCACAAAGTGCCCTGGTGGCAGAGTGGTTTGATAGTTGGGCTACCAACCACAAGATCAGCAGTGTGAACCCACATCCATTCAATGGGAAGAAGATGAAGTTTTCTGTAAAGACATACAGCCTCAGCAACCACCCTGGGGAACGTAGAGTTACTAGGAGTTTGAATGAGCCCCGTGTTGGCACAGCCCAGTCCTACACTACACAATTGTTCTTATGTTTGAGTCTGTCAGTACAGCCACCGTGTCACTCCATCCTGCTGAAAGTTTTGCTCTTTTTTGCTGCCCCTTCTCCTGGACCAAACACCATGTCCTTCTCCAGGAACTAGGGGTTTCGGGTAGGGGATTTTGATACTTGATATGTGAAGTCGTACTTGACTTTCACAGGTGCTGTGAATTGCAGATATTTTAAACTTCTCAGTAAGGTGCCAGCCTCATTTTGGCTTTCCATGTGACAGCCGTCCTCAAGAAATTGTCTGGTGAAAGCACAGAGCATTATCTCCCTGCACTAGAACCACAGACCCATGCCATGGGAGATGTCTTGGTTTCCCAGCACAAATACGACAAGAACAGAATTTTACCCGCTCACAGTTTAGGAGGAGAAAAGTACAAATCAGGAGGATCTTGACTGTGTTGATTTTTTCCTTGTCAGTAATCCCCAGAATTCCTTGCTTCTGTGCCTTGTAGATGGACCTCACCTGGCCTCTCCCTTCCGGTCTTCAAACCCAAAAGGGATTCCATTTAGGATTCCCCCTACACTAGTGGGACCTATCCACACAACAAAAGCTCCATTTCCAAACAATATCACATCAAGTTCCAGGCAGTCAAGGGATATTTTGGGGATACTCCACTCCATGTAGAACCAGGAGCATTAGTCCAATTGGACAAAGGCCGGCAAACAAACAGGTGGTGCTCTTCCTCCACCATCCTCTCTTCTGTCCTCTCCCCGCCCCCGACACCCCAGTGCCCTCATTACTTGTTTTGGCCTCACAAAGACACAACCACAGGCTGCAAGACAAAACCTTCATTTCGGAGAGGAAAAGACTTGAAGGTCCCCTGTGGATCTTCAAAAATCTAGGGCTGTTCATTCCTCCCACTCAAACCATAGAATTACACAGCTTGCACAGCTGTGGAGCCAGCTGCCCTGCATTCACTGTGGACCTCGCACCACAGCGCCTTCCAGAAACATCCTCGCTATATCTGATCATGACGTTGGCTGCGTTCGGCGTACGCAGCTATTTCTAACAGGAGGTATCTCCACACGCAGTTTGGCCTGAGACTCAGAGCAGCCAGACCTAGAAAGACAATTCTGGAGCCTCAGGAACAATGTCTCTTGCTCAAGTCGCTCAGTTGATGTAGGATGGGCAGAAACCAGATGAGGAGCGAGTGTGTCTTTTCTTTATTGATCCTTTGGGTGGGGGTGTCTTTGGGTCTTCAACTCTTGCGGCTTTTCCATAGAGCGGATTTCACTCATTGAAAAGTGCGTGTGTTTTTTTCAGCTGGTGTGTGAGCCTGTAGCTATGATAGATGAAACAGACCACAGCAAATTTTGGTTAGCCACTGATTCCCTGTTAGACATAATTTATGGTCCTACATGATTTTCCTGGGCATATTTTACTGCATTAAAAAAAAAGACATTTGGCTAACTGTTTTTAAGCACATTATGTGCTTCATGTATTATGATAGTTGTGAAACGTTTCACTGTTTCAAGTTTCGACTGCCTGCAGTAGTGTTCCTTCTTTCCTGTCATGTCAGGGGATCATTATTCATATGCAGAAATAAATCTAGTGAGATTTCTAAAAGTTTAGCTAATAGTGGTCTCTGCACAGTATGGTAAGCTTCATGCACCATTCTATCCTCGCCAGAGCAAATCTCCTGTACTGTGATGCCCCCAGACAGCAGTGTAAGCAACGTTTGTATCGGTGTTAAGTTGATAGGAACGTTTGCTTTTCAAAGTTGGTTCCTATGTTTAGAGCTCTTTCAGGTTATATCCTTTCAGGTATCTTAAGGGCATTTGCATTTCTAGAAATATAATATTTGTTCTTTTATTCATGGTCCACAAATAGCCGAGCCTGTCCATGCCACCACTTGGCTTATGGGACACCCACCAAATAAATGCAAGTATGTGTGAAGCCAAGGGCCCAGGGGGCATCCGTAAAAATCACCCCAGGTCAAAACCATGCAAGCTCGACTCAGTCTGAAGCTCCCTTTAGTGGCCTCTCCATTTCAGCCCAGATGATACAACCTGTATGAACACTTGGTTCCGCTTCCTTATGAGAAAGTATATCATCTACAGAGACCTTTCCAAAACCTAATAGAAATAGTTCAATAGAGTCACGGCTCCTCAGATCTGACTTCGACCCCCTTATGGATTCCACTTATTAAAGACAATGACAAGGAAAATCTGAGGTGGAAACCAGGACTGAACGTAACCGGCCCAGAACAGCCTGGGCTATTTACTCCATTAGTCATATTTATAGCTCTTTCTCAGTGCTAAGTTGGCAGCTGCATCTATTAAAGAGGATCTTTCCTGAGAAAAATGATAAGCAGGGCCTTCGTGCCTAAATATAAGTATCTTTTTAATGTGCCTCTAGCAGATTTTGACAAAACGGTGCATAGCTCATAGAGTCATGGATTGAGTGTGCTGCCCCCCCACACCCACAAGTGCGGTGTCAACTTGACTGGGCCATGGCTTTCAGTGGTTTGGCAGTTATGCGATGATGTCATCACCACCCAAGGTAGGTTCTGATGTGTTCATCCAATCAGCTGTGAAATGATTAGGGTAGGATGTTACACTTTAATCCCACCATGGATCTGATCCAATGTAGGAGAGTTTCCATAGGGAAAGGAGTGTGACTTTTATGGTAGCCCATAAATATCAAGGTTACAAATGTTGATCAAAGGCCTGCTATCTGCTGGATGTGGGTTTGTATAGTTTGATCAACAACTAAGTTCATCCAGAAGAGCATCAACATCCACTGGATTTAAGCTCTCTGAAGGAAAGCACCTGCCTCATTCGCCCTGACTCCTCGGTACCTGGCATGGGTCATGGCTTAGAGCAGGTGGTCAAGAGGTACTTGTCACATGAAATAATTTATGAGGGCAATGGTCATTTAGCTAACCTTGTTGGAGTTCTTTGTTATCAAGTAACGTCTATAAGTGTTTTCCCACCACCCATCTTCCCACTTGCCATACGTTGGTGGCTTCTGTGTTGCTGGGACCTGTGTCAGTGGCGTTTCAAACACCAGTAAGGCTGCCTATGGTGGGCAGCTTTCAATAGTACTTCCAGATGTAATAGGGGGATAAAAATAAAAACCTTGGGATCTACCTCCAAAAATTAGCCAATGAAACCTGTCTGCGTCAGAACACGATCTTGTGTGATTTAGAGATAGAAGATGGGCCCAGAGGTTGGAAGGCACTTAAAACACACCGTGGGCCACAACAGTGGGTTCTAACACCCAACTACGAAGACAACATCAGATGGGGCAACATTTCGTTCTGTGGCACGTGGGTGTGCCATGAGTCGCCATGAGTCCCTGCCGAGTAGACAGCACTAACAACATGGACACCTTCATCTACCTGCTCTTTACTTCATGCTGACATGGTCTCTAAGTCGAATTCGTAGAGTAAGGAGTCAACATGCAAGTTAGTCAGGCCCCACGCATCCACCTCTTCAGCTACTCTCTGTTCCGCGGAAGGGTCTGTAGGCTTGAGATCTTTTTATATTGTAGTTTATTTGTGCCCCACCCCCAACTGTGGAGGAAGATGATTGTGCTGACATTCATTCCTGTCACATTACAGTTGACCTAGCTTTGCAAGGATACAGTGGACTTTCATCATCAAGATTTAGCTTAGGGGCTTGGACAAACTATGGAGAAAGGTTTAAAGTATACTTCTTGCAGAGAAGACTAGCGTCTATTTCCCTTTGCTGACCCCAGGGTCAGCAGTTCAAACCCACTAGCCATTCCATGGGAGAAAGCTGAGCCTTTCTCTTTCCATAAAGTTTTATAACCCCAGAAACCCAAATGGGCAATTCTACTCTGTCCTGTGGAGTCGCTGTGAGTCAGACTTGACTTGATGGCAGTGAGTGAGTTTATGTGTTGTTTGTTTATGGGAACTAACATCATTGTGACCAGATCCTGGGACCATCCCATTTGAAATATTTCTGAAAACGATTCCGCGATTTAAAAAAATCTAAGCCTTACTGAAACTGGAATTGTTGTTGGTTGGTGTTGGGTTGGCCCCGATGCACAGGGGCCCCGGGTGCAGAGCAGGACGGCTCCATGGGGTTCCCAAGGCTGTGATCTTTCTGGAGAAGATTCCAGGCCTTTCTTCTGAGGCACTTCTGGGTAGGTTTGCACTGCCAACACTTTGGTTAGTATGACAGCATGTAACCATGACCGCTCCCTAGGAACTCCTCAAAACATCCCTAATTGCTTAAGATTGCTAACTTAAGACTACACAGAATTTTTTTTAACTCTGGTATCATACTCACACTGCCATAAACAAAATCTAGAGGAGAAGAAGTATTAAAATATTTAAAGAATTGATCCGAAAGGACCTTGCAGATAAACTATTCTAGTTAACATATTTTGAAAATGAGAAAATTATGCTTACAGAGTTCTGCTGACCCAAGAAGAGAAAAGGAAATTTCAAAGAGATAGCCATTGGAATCTAGACATTTAATACTTACGAGCTCAATTTCAGTGATTTGCTGGGAGCAGTTAATACCAGCTGATGAGAGCTGAATCTGCTCAGCATTGACTAACTCCATGTTCAGTGACTTAAACTTGGCCATGGGGAGAGTATTTATACCAAGGAAACTGGAAAGTGCTAATCTAAATCAACTCTGGAGACACAGTGGTTTCATATTGGGCTGGGATCCTCAAGCTCAGCAGTCGGAAAGCACCAGTCTCTGCAGGAGAAATACTGGGCTTTCTACGCCCATAAAGAGTTATGGTTTTGGAAATTCACTGGGGCAGGTAACCCCCGTCCTATAGGGAAGCTGTGAGTTTCCATTGACCTGATGGCAGTGAGTTTGGGTTTACTACAAATCAATACTTTAAAGAGAGTCAGTAGCTACGTATTAATGCCAGTTTATCATTGCTCAATTATCTGGGTTGTGTCTGATAATTTGATAGACAGGCTCTAAATACCATTTAAATGGTTTAGGCCTGTTTTAATAGCTGCTAAAAATACCAAAGGAAGAGCATTAGAATAGTTAACCCCTTGACATTTAAACCTGGGAGGTTCATCTTTCCAAGGCTCATTTACTTCAGTGGATCTTGAGGTATGTCGATAGGTAAAATAATTTGTTTTGTTATTATTTTAATATGGAAAAACAAATGCAACTGGGTGAAGGTGTATAAACCTATCTATTCAGATACCCTTTCGTTACTAGAATAATAGAAATAAGGATGAGACAGGCATATTGAAAAGACCTGTCATAGAAGATTCCAGCTCACCTTGTCACTGGGGTCCCTGTGATGATGAAAGCGGTTGTCTTTTTTGCAGTTCATTCAATATTGAGACATTATGTGGTATCCCAATAGTGTGCACCGCAGCCCCACAATTCCCAGCTAATTCCACTGGAGCATAGTAACTCTGGGGTTCAGGAGGAGGGAATCTTTTCCCTGTCCAGGCCATTTGGGTATTTATAACATGATTTGGGGACCATATTGATCAAACATTTAGTGAATTCATCCCTAAGGTGACAACTGGAACTGTTTCTCTTCTGTTAGCAAGTTTTGATGATCTTGCATGTCTTAATAGGCCCGCATTGATTAGAAACCCTGGTGGCTATAATCTGCATGGTCAGTAGTTCGAAACCACTGCTCCTTTTTATTGTTGGGGTGGTGGGGGTGGAGGGAAACTGGGCCTTTCTACTCCCATAACCAGTTAGAGTCTCGGAAACCCATAATGGTGGGGGGGCATCACTGAGTCAGCATTGGCTTGACGATGAGGGCAAGAGTTTGGTTTGGTTGTAGAAGTTCCCCAATCCTGGAATAAAGGGTGAAATCAGTTGCCACACCCTAATCCTAATCCTGGTCTTACCATCTGGGAATGCACACCTCTAAGTAGGACGTCAGGGGCTATTAGGAATTGTCCCTGCTCATCTGTCCTCAGCACAGTTGCTCAACTACATGTGAGTGAAGAACAACACATACACAGACACACACACATCATCATCACATGAAGGGATTCCAAAGATACCGTCTCACATCTCAGACTTCAGTTCTTAGCAGTCACCAGTCAGACTGGCATTTTTAAGTCCTGGCAGCTTATTGTTTTCTGAATAGTTGCTAACTGACTGTCAATGCAGCTGCAGATGGAATGCGGGTCTCCTGGGAGCACCCAACATGCTGCCAGCGACTAGCACAGCCTCCTTTACCCTCTTCCCTTTCTTTTCGAAATGTGGACGCATAGGCCGAGATGCCAGTCACAAAGCAGTACATGTGCATACACAAGGAAACCAAATTAGAGTTTTGCACTTATGCACGAAGATGGTACAGAGCCATGAATGAGGTTAGCTGCTCTCTTGGTGTGCCTTCAAGATCGCCAGACCACTCTTGGGGTTTCTGGCATGCCGAAGAAAATGCATGAGGATCAGAATGAAGGATCTTTCCTTAAGAAAACACCCTCATGAAGGAGAATTCCAGGAGGGAGGTGGGTGGGGTGGGGGGATGACAGAGCAAATCTAAAAAGCCTTAATAAGTCCAGTTGAAATTACTTCAGCACATTGCAGCCAAACACCTGAATTAATCCAAGATTTTTAGTGATTCTTGGGCTAAATGTTATCTCATCAGGAGCTGTTCTCTTTTCCGCGTTGTAGAAAGTGAAAGCTAGGTCGCTGACAAAATTAGATGTGTCACCTGGAAATCTCAGCAAACGGGATTTAGCATCCTAGTCTTGGGGTGGTTGGTGTCAATGGTCAGACTTTAGCTGGTCACCAAAAGTGGGGTGGCTCAAAGTGCAGTGGAAGAAAGGCTTGGCATTTCTTTACCTCTAACAGTTGGGCCACGGCCACCGCATGGACCTCTCCACTGACACATGGACCTCTCCACTGACACACATGGACCTCTCTGAGTTGGACTTGACCCATAGGGAACTGGCTTTATTGTTGCTGTGTGTTTGTTTTAGGGACAATGCCGTCATCTCCTATAGGGACAACCACTTCAAAGAATTATGGGGATGGGGCAGATCAGATCCTTGGAGGAAGAACTGTCCCCATCAGATCCCTGTTGGGCAAGCAGATTCTGGCAAGAGAACTACTAGAGGTTGGATTTGACACCATTTAAGATCCAAGTAAAGAACTTGGCTCTGAGTGACAGGGGAAATCACTTTCTCTTCTCCAGACAAGATGTGCCCAACTGGATCTGACTTGGGGTCTGTAAGCCTATAGAGTTCAGTCTCCTGTGTTTGCTTTCTACCTCAAAAACAACAACAACAAAAAAAAACACCCAAAACCTCACTGCCATGGAGTTGATTCTGACTCATAACAACTCTGTAGGCAGCTTAGAATTGCCACTCTGGGGTTGCAAGATTGTAACTCTTTACAGGAGTGGTAGAAAGTCTCATCTTTCTCCCATGAAGTGGCTGCTGGTTTCAAATCAATGACCTTATGGTCAGCAACTCAATGTGTTACCCCTATGTCACTGGGAAATCCAGTTCCTATGTGTAGTCTTCACTAAAGACTGGACAGGAAGAAGGTCTCAGCATCCTACTTCCTCTTTGTTAAACTGCGGCTATCAATCGCATCTATTTCAGTTGAGAGGCGTAGATAAGGCAATATGTTTAAAGTTCATAAAACAGTTCCTGGTACAGAGAAAGCGCTCAGCAAATGTTCACTGGTATTCCAAGCCGGCTGGCCCAGGATGCTAATAAACTTCCCAGGTTCTGTGCCACAGGGAAGAGAGCAGACACAGTGGGGTGTGCCGGGTAAGCTGGCTCAGCAGCAAGGACCCTCCTCGCGTCTGTGCTTCTGCTCAGGGGAAAACTTCTTTAACACCCAGGTACAACCTTGGCCAAAGTCACTTGTCCCAAGTCACAGTTCAGCTTGCAGTCTCTCTTAGATAACACCACTTATGGGGGAAAGTATTTAACTCGGTAGGCAGGTAACAGGTGTATTGTGCCAGCATTGAGTCACTCACAGTTCTAACAGCATGGACTTCCTGTGCGATGTAAAGTGCCAGGAGACATGGCAAGCAGGGTGTGAAGTCAGTCAAGACGGAGGTGCCCTTTAATTTGTGTATCTCCTCTCTGAGCTGACCTTGAACCTTGGCTTCACACACCAGCGGGAGGTCAGTGAGACCAGTGTTCAGGGTCTTAATACATTGATTTCACAACATATGTGTTTAGCGTTCGTCTACTCACTTCCAGGTTGGCAGGTCAAACCCAGCAGCGGTTCTGTTGGAGAGAGATGAGGCTGTCTGTTTCTCTAAAGAACCCCTTTGGAGGCGCAATGACCCTTTCGCAGGGGTCGCCTGATTCATAACAGACGCAACATTACAGTGATGAAGTAGCAACAAAAATAATGTTATGGTTGGGGGGGGTCACCACACATAGGGAACTGGATTAAAGGGTCGTGGCATTAGGAAGGTTGAGAACCACTGCTTTACAGTCTCTGATCCTCGAATTAGCACTTCTACTCTACCGACAGGGTCTCATCAATGGAACAGCCGTGGTTTCTTTTCTTTTTTAAAGCATGGTACCAGCCCAGAGCATGGGTTTTTCAGGGACGATTCCCAGCCAGTGCACCTCGGGCACCCACACACCCTCTCTGACAGTGGGAGCTCCCATGTTGTCAGGCGGCACCAGGTTTCAGCAGAGTTTCTAGATGAAGATCGAGCAGGAAGAAAGGCCTGGTGATCTATTTTAGAAAATCAGTGCATGAAAGCCCTTTGGACCACAGCCGCATGTAGCTGATCGTGGGCCTGATAGCAGAGGTTTCATTCTGACCAGACACATGGTGCATGAGGTAGCCATGACTCAGAGGCCGCTAACCACTCCAGCCAGCCTAGACCCTGTGCTAGGCACTAGGGACACACCAAACGCACAGAAACCTATTCATTCCCTGCTGGAGACTGTGTGTCTTCAGGGGAGCAGACAGCTTCATCTTTCTCACAGAGAGACTTTCCCACAAGGCAAAACCAACCCACGACACCACACGGCTCCTCTGGGGTCACACCGGTGCGTGGAAAGGCTTCAGGTGGCTGTAATGGCAAGTGGCAGTGCCACTGTGGAGACTCAGGACACAGAGCATGAATGAGACCAGCCCTGCCTGGGAGAGTCTATGAATCTTCCGAGAGGAGAGCACTAGAACGGATCCTGAAAGGATGAGTCGGATTTCCTCCCTGGGCTGAGCCCTTTGTGGAGGGAGGTGGAAGAAGCGGTTCCCGAGGTGGGGGGAGAAGAGTCATCCTCATCAGAGCCATCATCTGCACAGATGCCTTAGCGATTAGACCCAAACCAGCCACGCAAGCAAAAACAGTCGCCATGGAGTAATTCCCAATTCTTGGTGACTGGAAGATTGTCAGCTCTTTCTTCTGAGGCACCTTGGTGTCCATTCGAACCTCCAACCTTGGGGTTAGCAGCTGAGTGTGCCATTTGTTCCAGGCAGCATTTAGGTTAATCTGGTATTTTACCCTTGTATAAACTTGCACTGTGCAGAACTGGCTGTGGAGATGTAAGACTACTTCTGTCATTCAAAAGTATGCAAAGATGACTGTGGAATGGGAGCGGGATGCCGCCTGAGTGCCCGGCTGTCCTGTGTGCTTGGAGGACAGCGGAGTGCAGGGAGCCCTTTCAGCAGAGCCTGGGGACCTAGTGGCTGTACAGAGGGACTGCTTGAGTTGGGCTTAGGGCATGCGGGGTGCCCACCAGGAGGAGAGAGGAGAGTGGGAATGAGAGCATAAAGGTTTAACTAGCACGCACATGTCACAGGCAGCGAGAACACCGGAAAGAAATTCACGCAACACTGGGTCTCACGTGAGACTTGACGATGATTGAATCAAAAAGTCCACGGGAGCAACAGTTAGGAAGTGGGGTTGGTGCAGGCCAGCACTGGAGGCACAGAGATGCGTAGGGTAACTCAGGCAGTTGACAAGACAATGTGAAGTCCTGAGCAAGGGCGGTAAGATCAGGGATGGAAAATGGATAGATAACAAATGATATTCACAGAGGTGGTATAGCCAGGATGCAGTAACCTTCTGACCGTGATGGGGTCAGGGGGAGAGGATGGATACCTCTAAGTTCCTTCCTGAGCCAACTTGGTCGACAGATGATTTTCTTCACCAGTTCAGGGAAGGAGAAGGGACAGATGCCCAAGGGACAAGGAGCCGATGTTCAAGGGGCAGGTTACTGGGCTTTTGCATGGTCTTGCTTTCCGAGGCCGGCCTTTAATAAAGGCACACAGTGGGCAGCTTCCAAAGACAAATGGTTATTGTCTCGCAGGTCTGAGGGCTAGACGTCTGAATCCACATGGAGGCTGTACACTCTTAAGGGGAAGGCCTGTTCTTGCCTTCTTTTGCCTCCTCCTCTTTCATGATGGCCCCAGTCATTACTCGATGTATGGCTGCAGCCTCCCGGGGCATCTTCCTACATCATTCACAAGCCACCACTCAGAAAGGATTGGGAGTTGGACTCATCAACTGGACCAGTCGGACTTACCCAATGACATCTTTTACAGGCGCACCAATTTCTAAACGAGAACACATGCGTAGGCATGAGGGCTACGCTGTCAATCTGATGTTGGGACGCTGTCCAAAGCATTAAGGGGGAGATTTTGAGTGTGATATGCTAATGGCACCCTGGTGGGCTTCCACCAATGGCAACTCCATGGGTGGGGCACTCAGGAGCAATGTTCATCATGATTAAAAATGGTAGGGAGGTGGCATCCTGAGCCAAGTAAAGCAAACTCTCGGTCATCTCGTTGATGCCAACTCATTTCCACCTCAGAGGAGAGGGTCGGACTGGCCCTGTGAGGTTCGGAGACCGTAGCTCTTTATGAGAGTAGAAAGTCTTGTCCTTCTCCTGAGGAGCAGCTGGTGGGTTAGAACTACTGACCTTGTGGTTACCAGCCAACAATGTAACCGCTGCACCCCCTGGGCTCCAGGGGAGGATCATAAGCCAACGATTCTTGCCCAATGTGGACTTTGATTGGGCCAAGAATGGATACCCTGAACCTCCAGGGTGACCAGACAGGATGAGTGAGCTCCAGTTTCCAGTGTCCTCCAGGTGCACGAAGCCCCATCATGTTACCTACCATGCTTGGAAACCAACCAGACTTGCTGCCATTGAGTCACTCTGACTCATAGCAACCCTGTAGGACAGAGGAGAACTGCCCCTGTGGGTTTCTGAGCCTGTGCATCTTAATGGAGAAGTCTCATGTTTCTCCTGTGAAGTGACTGGGGGGTTCGAACTGCTAACCTGTGTTAGCAGTGGCTGAGGCCAGCTTATGTGTGCATCTGGGTGGCACCATAGCGCTGGCATAGCATGTGCAGGGCGTTGGACTCATTGGGCACGCCAGCGAGGCCAAGCCCT
The DNA here is from genome assembly GCF_050624435.1 of Tenrec ecaudatus. NCBI lineage: Eukaryota > Metazoa > Chordata > Mammalia > Afrosoricida > Tenrecidae > Tenrec > Tenrec ecaudatus. The sequence continues at coordinate 303,383,644 of NC_134530.1, read as the reverse complement.
CCAGCTGGTCGCAGATGGGGTATTGTTAGCCTGCGAGTAAGTCAGGCCGCTGTGGGCCCCTGTCCTTAAAAGCACCATCATTTTCTATCCCGGCAGTGACCTGACCAAAACTAGCAAGGCCTGTGCTGGGGACCGCATGAAGAGACACGGATGAGAACTGAGACCAGATCCCTTGGGCTGGGAGAAGAGAAAGCTGAGGAGGGATGGAGAGGTCATGGGCAGGACGTGAGACCAGAGCAAGGCAGGGCATCAGTTGTTCCTAGACACGTGCTCTGCTCAACGGGTTCCCACGCAGCAGAGACCCAGGCAGGACTGGACCGTATTCCTGGTATTTGACTGAGAAAATCGCTATTGACTTTACCGAGGGTTATTTCAGCCCAGGAGCAGCCGGCTCGTCGCACACGGTGGGGAGAACAGTGAGTGGGTAGTGAAAGACCGGCACCCTTGAAAGTAGAGCTTTCACGAGACGTCGCTGTGGAATCACCAAACCAATCAAAGAGCTGTTGCCATTGAGGCAACCCAGACTAATTGTGAGCGCCTGTGGGTCAAACCCTGTGCTCCTTCGAGTTTTCCGTGGCTGGGTTTTCAGACGTAGCTCGCCAGGCCTTTCTTTCAAGGCACCTCTGGTTGTACTCAACCACCACCCTTTGGGATCGTACCTGAGATCATGAATCTTTTACACCCCCAGGGACTTCATTTCGGGTATCATGATAAAAATGAACCTGACAAATCCACCGCCCACCCCAAGAAAGGCCAGGCACCGTAGCCTGATTAGAATGGTACAGCCATTTGGAGAGACTTGGCTTCGCTTGGGAGTTATACAGGTGGCTAACCTGACTCTCCTCATTTAGGATGCAAGCTCGCTGAACACCTGACCACGTCTTCTCCAGGGCTGGCCATCTTCCAGATGCTAATTCAGGACTTGTAGGCTCACCTATGTAATGGTTTTGGCTACATGGTTTGTCAAACAGAGTTCCTTGCGTTCCCACTGATGTAAAATGCATTCTCCGATACACTTACAAGTTTGTGTATACACGCTTCCCTTTGAGGATAAAGCTGACTTTGTGAGTTTAACTAGCAATAATCAGTCTGTGAAACTATTAGAGATGCAATAAAAGAATTTATCTAGATACATTTTGAAGAGCAGGGAGACCTTTTATGCTCCCTTTTCTCCGAACTCAACTGGCCTTTTTCTGCCATTCATGTTAATTAACATTTCCTCTGCCACGGTGTTCAGACCCTCTCTTGCCCTGCAGTTCTGTTTTTCAGTGTGTGTGTGTGTGTGTGTGTGTGTGTGTGTGTGTGTTGGGGTGGTAGTGAAAATAGTATATGAGGATGGGGCCACGGGCATCTCACCTTTCTCAAAGGCCGAGAAAATATAATCACTGAGCTCATCTCAAGCATCACTCTTAGAGATATTGCATCGTGTAAGACATGAATAATAATAATAAACATTTATAACATAGATAACATAATAATACGCGCTTCTAAGGGGTATGTGGGGATATAACGGGAAGCTGATACCAAGGCGGCTAAGAAGAATGAGCATGTTTCGGAACGGATGGTGGCAACAATTGTATCGGCATGCCTGATCTAATTGAATTATGAATTGTTACAACAGCTGTAAGATCTCCCAATAAAATGATTAAAAACAAACAAACAAAACAAAACGCCAAACCCAAGTATCGCCCGTAGCCGTGGCTCTGAAATGGAAACATATCTATTTGTTTGCGTTTTTTTGTTTCCTTTCTTTCTTTCTTTCCTTCTTTCTTACTGGGGAAAGCTTGCCAAACAGAACACGCAAGTCCGTGCTTCGAGTGTCTGTTTCCACTCTCCCTGGAGCGCGCTCGGAGAAGGGTTCCAGGTGATGGGAGATCAGAGCCCACAGACCACCGTTTCTGCTTCCATTCTGAGTGGAAGCCTGGTGACAGTCCCAGTGGGATCTGTAGACGTTTGCCTAAGGCGGTCACAAGGATCTGATAAGGAGGAGACCTTTAAGTAAGGCAAATATGCCCTTTAAAATGAAGCACAGAAGAGAATGATTCTGGAGAGCTGACTGCACACCCAGCAGAAGCAGCTCTCTTCCACAGACTTTGGAGAGCAGCCCTGTGCGTGTGCAGCTTTGGGCTGGCACTTTTTCTGAGGCGCCAACTTGTAAAAAAGATGTTTGTTGCTGCCGTTGTTAGTGCATAGCAACTGAACCCCCGACGCCTGGCACTCCCTGCACAATGGGCTCAGACTATTCTGATGCATCGGGTTTTTATTGGCTGATTGCGCCAGGTCTTTTCTTCCTAGTTCATCTTAATCTGAAAGCTCCCCTTAAAATGGCTCAGCGTCATAACAACACGCAAGCTTCCACTGACAGATGGGAAGTAGCCGCACATGAAGTCCTTTGCCTGGGATAAGATCCCAAATCTCCCACATGGAAGACCAAAATTCTGCCACTGAACCATCACGGCCCCCGAAAAGATGTTTCCATCCCCAAATAAAATGACCGACGACTTCAACTGAATTCAATTTCATGTCGAGCATTCTTACTGGGCGTGGGGCCACTGTCCTTCCATGTTCAGGCGTGCCTCTGGTGGAGATACGTGGACGTCCTCCTGTGAATTCCCTCCATGTGCTGAGTTGTGTAGCAGACGGAAGGAGACCCGGTGGTGGAGTGGGTTAGCCACTGGGCTGCTGGCTGCAAGGCCTGCAGTTCCACCCCACCAGGCACTCAGCGTGAGAAAGAATAGACCATCTGCTTCGCTAAAGACTTAAAGCTTCGGAAACCCAAAGGAGCTACTTCTGCTCTGTCCGATAGGGTCACTGGGAGTTGGAGTCATGGCCATGGCAGTGGGTTGCATTTGGCTCTGTGGGCCAGATGGCTCTAGTCTCTCCCCGATAAATTTTAGTTACTCAAATCTATACCCCCCAGCCCCACCCTGTACCAATGAGGTCTGTTTTCAGACCTCAGGCAACACATCACCTTCAGGAAGGGCAGGCAATGCAATTTCATGTACGCTATGACTTGGTTCTCTTTAAATCGGATCCTTGACAAATGCCACATTTCACACTAGCCATAAGAACCGTGTGCAACAGAACCAGAAGGCTGTCAGTTAAAGTCATGTCTCCATTCTAATATAAAACCTCAGCTCTCACAGATCTCTTAATATCTGAGCTGTGAATATTCGCTTCAGGCACCAACTTGGCATTTCGGGGAAAAAAAAAAGAAATCTTTAAGAAACACATGGACATTTCACTTTGCCAGAATATCAACTTCTCATCTAATGCTTAAAAATATCAAACTTTTACAGAAATATCCACCCCGCCACCCCCATGCTAAGACTTGTAGATATCATTTGCTGTTGTAATTTAGTGAGTCTATCTTTCTTTTCGTTAATCTCTAGGCTAGAATATATTTGTTACCTTATAGTGTAGTGTTTATGTGTTGGGCTGTGATCAGTCTGGTCAGCAGTTTGAATCCACCAGCAGGTCCAAGGGAGAAAGAAAGGGCTTTCTACTCCCATAAATAATTACTGTCTTGGAAATCCACAGAGAGGTCACTAAGAGTCAGCATTGACTCAATGGCACTGAGTTTGGTTTGGTTTATCTCGATTGCTAATGCATTAATCAAGCCACATTACTGCATTAAAGTTGTATCAATTCGTGCATTTTCTAATGCATTCTAAACTGATCATGAAGACAGTTTCTTCTTAGAATTCGGAGGGCTTTCAATCTGATAAAATGAACACAGAAATAAAAGACAAGAGAAAGAGAAGATGGGCAAATGGAATTTAACAGTGACAACATGCATGCATATAGAAAATGGAGGTGACAGTGGGTTTATAACAGAAAGGGAGGAACAGGTCAGAAAGGGAAGTGAGAAAAAATTAAAAGAAATAAAAGAAAAGGAGGTGAGAATGCTGGCTCACCTTGAGTAACACCATCGATATTACTGAACTGTCCAGGAAGCATGGAAAAAAGTAAAAAAGTAAAAAATATATATATTTTTAAGAGCCAAAAAATGTTTACCACTAAAGTTAAAGAGTTGGTACATTTTAAAGCTTACATCAAATGTTTTGTCTCAGTAAGACAGATACATATTGCTGTACTGGAAGATGCTCAGGTATTTTGTCTATTGTTTGATTTATTTGCATAAAATATTAGTACTTAATGTTTGCTAATCTCCTAAAGTTTCTTAAGTTTTCTCAGTTCTCAACTGCCCGGTCAACTCCCACAGACCATTAGCCCTGTTTGGGATTTTCCCTGACTCTTCACAGAGATTTGAATATATTCAAAAGAGGCTGCTTTGACCCTCTAGACGCATGTGGGTGTTTGGGTCATTGTAAGATTACACACACAGGCCCGTGATGGTCAACGTGGATTAGAAACTGCTGAATACCTTGACCACAGTGCCAGTGTTGCCTCCAAAAGCAATACACGCTCTAAACAAAGCAAAGGCAGATGTTCTTAAGAAGTCCTCTGCAGCTGTAAGACCCCCGCCTTCCAAGTTCCTTTACAAGGTGCCCCGCACTGCTGAGCACAGTCTCCGAGGGCCCCCATGTGGGTGATGAGGTTTTCAATGACCTCAAAATCCCGCTCCGTCTTTGCAGGACCAATCTAGCCTCCCTTCGTCTTCTTGAGAAATTAATTCCCCAGCAACTCACAACCCTGTTGCTGTCGGGTGCTGTAGAGCCAGTTCTGACTCATACTCAATGCTGTGGAGCCCAGGCTGACTCGGACCCCCTTTGGGTTTCTGAGACTGCAACTGTTTCACAGTCTTTCTGTGGTGTCCAGCTGACTCCATGTCTGGCTGATCGCAACCAGAAGGGAACACCTGGTCCTGTGGCGTCCTCACGATTGTTCTTATGCTGCTATCAACTGCTCCATTTCCAAATCAACTTAGTCCCTGCGTCACGGCGGCACCATGCGCACCGCGGTTCGTTGTACGAGCCATTCTTTGCATTGCTGTTGCAGCCCCTGCATATTCAGAGTGTCATCCAGCATTCTCGGGTGCAACGCTTGTGGTGGTCCACAGGCTTTTCCTTGGCTGCTCTTCAGGCATAGATCACCAGGCTTTCTTAGTCATCCAGAAGTTCTGCTGAAACCTGTCCATCATAGGTTACCCTGTGGTGTTTGAAATATCGGTGGCAGAGCTTCCAGCATGGAAGCACCATGCCAACCGCCGCAGCACAACCAACTGGAAGAGAGGTGCTAACGCAGTAAGTGAGTTACGTGTTTATCATTTTTGGAGCACAGAACCTCCCGATAGCTGTAACCCTACACTGAACTAGTTTAAACCCCTACGAACACACCTAATGAAATAACATCTCTTATTTTTAAAAACATTAGATTTCGTAATTAAAAAAAGGAAAAACGTGTATTTAGGGAAAATTGAATCTGGTGCCATCTGCTGCCACACAGTGCACTAGTTATGTAGCAAATACAACATGAAGCCCTGAGTCTCCTTCCACTCGCTGAACTCATTCATCACGTGGCCTGACGCAACTGCACAGCTCTGCTCATATTTTAAATTTGTACAATGGCGCTGCTGATCCTAGATTTTTTGATGGCCAAATGATAGATTGAAATGTATCCATATATTAAATGTATCCATGGAGAAAACATGCAACTTCAAGTTAGACACAAAGAGGGGGGAATAGAATTTGTACATGTGGGAATCTAGGAGCAGGGGGCGGTGATTTTTTTCCCCTCTGAATTTATAAATATATCACTTTGTTAGATGCTTAGGTGTTTGATGCTCTGAGAGTCCAAGCTGCTCTCCTTCCTGCCCCTAGTTTTGACTGGAACAGGCTGTACTGCATGCTTACGAACCTCTGGATCGGAGAGAATGCAGGGATTATCAAACACTTTTATAGATCCTTGGGGAAGAAGCCATTCTTTAATCATCTATTTAGAAAGAAATGACAACGAATTAATTGGAAATACTAATTGCATTATTCACCAGTTATCTTATTAAGTTCCCTATGCCAGACATTAGGTTAGGAGCTGGAGCCACGATGGCGGATTAGATAGGCAAGTGCCCTGTGACAGTGGAACTTAACTGTCTAAAAGGTCACTCCAATCCAAAGATTTACATGACCTTGGAAATTCTCAAAAGGAAAAGGCTATTGTCTAAAGATTGGTGGGGGGGGGCTTTAAAATGCCTGTGTAATATTGAACACCAACAAGCATACCCCTTCTTTTTATGTCTTTTGGCTGTACATGGCCTATTGGAGAAAAAACACTGTATATTTATGTCAGCATAAGAAAATATGAGTTATGTGACCCCCTCTGTCTTTATGCTCTCTTCCCATTTATGTATAGACTGATGAAGAAAGAAGTGAGAATTTCCTCAGTGGTTTTAATACACATCTTATTATGATTTGTCAACTTAAAGTAATCACAATTAAGACGATAATCTTTTGTATTCTACAAAAGATGGATGCAGGGCTGTCGGCAGCCTATGGTCTCCCAGGTGCTCAAACCCCCACTGCTGATCCTCATGAAGTCCCGTGACCTGGATCTGCACACCGTCACCCTGCAGAGAATTCTCAGTGGTGCTCATGTGCTGCTAGCCCAAAGGATAGGGGTTCGAATCCACCAGCCACTATGTAGGAGAAAGAACAGGTTTTCTGCTCCCATAAAGATTTACAGGCTTGGAAACTGGAAGGGGAAATTATACTCTGCCCTCCAGGCTCGCCATGAGTCAAAATGACTCAATGGCAGAGGCTTCAGTTTTTGGAGTTTGGCAGGTGTGATGCAACAGATGTCCTTGGGCAGATGTCCTTGGGCAGCAGATGTCCTTGGCAGAATCAGGTGCTCAGATTCTTTGAAAAAAAGCAGAAAAGCCTTGTTATTCCAGAAGTGGGGAATGTCCGGCCCTGGGCCCTATAAGGCTCAAGAAATCTTCCATTCCAACTCACATCACACACCTCCACCTACGCTTTCAGGAATATTTCCTTTTTATTGAAAACGCACAGCATTTCTCACCTAATGCTCAGTGACACTGCCGACATTCCTCCCACTGTGCCAACGTGCCTCCCATTTCACTTATTGATTTGAGTAACTCATGTCCACTTGATTGGATTCACATCCTGTTCTGTAAAAGGGACCTTAAAGCTAAGTAGCCATTTAGGTCAGAAAGGAAAGATTGTCACCTGTGAGCATTGTGTGCCTTTTAGACATTACCTCGATGAGGGTCTATTCATTTTTCGATGAACATGTTCATTGTTAACATTAAAAATGTTCAGGCACTTCCATAAAGATGTGCATCTACACAGTGGCCCTTGTGTTTAATATTACATTGATGCGGGGAAAAGACTGAGTGTTGGGTGATAGGCAAACGTTTTTGTATTTTGTTCACGACAGTACCATCTGTACCTGTTTAAAAAATAACACCGTCGTTAGGTACCACCAATTCACTTCTGACCCATACAGACCCAGTGTACAACAGAAGGAAATGCTGTCCTGTCCCGAGACCTCCCAATGGTTGTCATGTCCGAGCCCATTGTTGCAGCCACGGTGTCAATCCATCTTGTCACGGGCCTTACTCTTTTTCCCTGGCCCTCGACTTTACCAAGCACGATGTCCTTCTCCAGGGAGTGGGGAAAAATAACTAAAAAAAAATAGCATCGACATATTTCCGACTCATTGCTGATGCTGTATAGGATGATTTCTTATTAACTCTAAGAACCCCACGGTTCTTAGGAAGCATGTTGTAGGGATTCTGGGGGAGGGGACGTTTGTGGATCATTTTTTAGAAAATGAATGGCATATTTTTGTTATGTACACATTCAGCATAGTAGACATGGTCCATGTGTACCTAAGCAAACCTGATTGTCAACTCTCTGCACTAGGAGCCCGAATGCCAGCCATGAAATCAAAACAAATTGACAATCATATCTATAGGCTACAACATCCATTAAAATCAAATTAAGAAAACTAATTTAATGTGGCAAAAGATGGTGTTCAGCTGAAATTACCTTACCACTCGAAATGTGAATGTGGTACTCACTGCTGTGGGAACTCATTCGCTCACTCGCTCTCTCGGTGTCATCGAGTCGATGCCGGCTTATAAAGACTGCTACAGGACAGGGTGGAACCGACCCTGTGGGTTTCTAGACTGTAACCCTTTGGGGAGTAGAAAGCCTCATCTTTCTCTCTCAGAGTGGCTGGTGGTTTCAAACTGCAGACCTTGTGGACTGCAGCCCAATTTGTAACCACAACGTGACAACAATACTTTTGAATTTGCTGCATCTGTCTATTTCTAAGGAGCCTTGGTAGTGTGGTGGATTACATGAGAGGCTACTAACCGCTAGGTCAACAGTTAGATCCCTTGAACCAACCCTCAGGGCAAAGAGGAGGCTTTCTGCCTCCTTAAGCATTTGTACCCATGGCGCTGTGGCTACAGAAGCTGTGGGTTGTACCTGTTTCTAGCCCCAGGGCACAGTTTCCTGATGGGACACAGGATACCTTCACTTGTCATGTGGTGGGTGCACATAAATCATGGGCTTATTAAATCTGCCTACTTGGTGTTAGTGTTTCTGTTGTACAGAGTCTGTATTGTATTTCTTACCCTCTAGTAGAAATATACAGTTAAATCAATTCCCACTAAAAGGACGCGAAACCCTAAAAACATGTACAGATTCTTCCACATACCATCTGCAATGACAGTGAGCTTTGATTTGATTGGAGATAAAGAGCATGCAGTTTGTGGAAGGGAATGCTTTTCAGGACTAGCACAGACTGTTGAAACCCAGTAAGTATCCTGCGTGCACACGCACACAACCGTTGTGAGTTGACTCTCACTGGCGGTGACTATATCGGAGTACAACACTCCATAGGGTTTTCAGTGACAAGTGTTTCAGGAGATGACCAGGCCTTTCTTCCAAGGCTCTTCTGGGTGGGCTCCAACGTCTCACCGTTTTGTTCGTAACTGTGCACTTGAGCCATTGGCATGACCCGGAGACCCCCTCCTAACCCAGACAAGATGCCCTTCCAGCAGACCCAGCCCCCAACTCAGGCTTGTGATGGAGCCCCCCAGAGAGAGGCAGGATTTTAACCCCTTGTGCTCTGACAGCCTGCACAGTTGCACATGACGGACTTGGAATGTTGGAAAAAAAAAAAAAAACGGAGCAACAATTTGTTCTCTCGTTTCACTTTTCAGAAGAAGAAATCCTGCCTCATCAAGCCCCCCCCCCCAAAGAACCCTCACTATCTGGTTGATTCTGACTCTTAGCAGAATCAGCCTTTGGGTTTATGGGACAGATAATCTCCTGTGGAGTGACTGTTGGGCTTGAACTCCTGACCTTGCTTCTAGGAGCCCAAGGGATAAGCAACCAGGCCAGCAGGACTCCTGCCGACTCGCTGGCTATGCTTAGGGCCTTTGTGAGAGCTTCTGTACTTGGGTAAAGAAAAGCAAGTGCAGTGCAAGACACTGTATCCTTTCCCTGGGAAAGTATTCCTGGCGGCTTCTTCTTAAGGAAAGCACGTCTATTCGTCTACTCTTTGCACATCCCTGGGTGGTGTCAGCAGTTCATTGCCACGAAAGCGGTGGTTCTCAACCCTTCTCATGCCGCCACCCTGTAAGAAAGCTCCTCGTGTTGTGGTAACCCTCAACCATAAAACTTGTTTTGTTGCTACTTCATAACTGTCGTTTTGCTACTGTTATAAATCGGGCGACTCCTGTGAAAGGGTCGTTGGCCTCCCCCAAAGGGGTCGGGACCCACAGGTTGAGAACCGCTGCACATTCTCATCGGCCCATGATGCACATAGCTTAGAGAAAGCCCTTTCCACAAAGACCGAGCATCTCAAACAGGAAGACGCTGGGTAGACTTATGTGGCTTGGTTACCTTCTATAGTACCCCACTCACTGAGCTTTCCAGCCAGTGGACAGGCTGCTTCTCCATGCGGGGGTCCTTGCTGGGTTCTCATTCTGTTCCAGCCCAGAGAGAAGCATGGGGGAGGGGAACTCACTTAGAACTCAGGGTAGGGCGCCGTGAGAGGACACGGGCAGGTGGAAACAGGACGTCTGGGAGGACAGGAGGTGAGGATGCTACGTTAAAAGGTGCAGTTTGGAAAAGTTTGAACTATGTCGAGGGTGCCATTAGTGATTTTGAATGGCTCGTGGCTTCTGTCCTAGACAGGTCATGGAGCAAACCGAAGTCCTGTTTTTACAGTGAATTCCCTTGACTGGGGTTTTGCGGTTGCCTCGCTCTTTTCCGTCGCTTTCCCTGGATTGATTTTTCCGTTTCTGGACTTGGAGGTCCTGTCAGGAAAGCTCCTAGGTCTCTGACACTTGTAGCTTGCCTCAGGATGGAGTTAGTGAGTAAAAGTCAAATGTTGGCCTTTCTAGATTGTGTCTGGAGCCCCTGGTAAGGTGCTGGGCTGTACACTGTGCTGCCAACCAGTCAGCAGTGCAACCCCCCCCCCCCCCCAGCTACTCTTTAAGTAAAGGGTGAGGCTGTCTGCTCCCAGAAAGCCTTACTGTCTGGAAAAGCCTGGGGAACCGTTCCACTCCATCTTCTGGGGTCGTCATGAGTCAGTATCCCCTCGATAGGTTTTGGCTCTCATTGTTTTGGATCGTGTCTGCTTGGTGTCCGTGAAAAGAGATGCCTTCCAAGTGAAAGCCGTGTGTAGAATGCAGCCAGGCCACCATCCCTAAATGTACGAGGGGAGAGCCATGGGATTCGTTAGTTACTCTTCCCAGCTCAAGAATCCCTCTGCTCCCAGTGTTGGGAGCCCAGCAAACTTGCAAGGCTTGCCCTGGGCAGACCCAGCCTCCTCCAAGACCTCCTTTCCCTGGAGTTAGAAAGAGCCCAAGTGAGGAATTCTGAGAGTGGGTAGAAATGTATCCCTTGCATCGAGATGATGTGGCCGCAGGAGGGAGACCTTCAGCCAACGTGCCCTAGATCTTACAGCAAAAGCTGTTCTGACGCCCAAGCCGAGGACGAGTATGTGTACCACTCCGAGGTGAGGGAGGAAGTAGGCACTTCCCCACAGCAGTACCACCGTGCTCCCTCTGACTGCAGAGAGATTCCGTCTCTTTCCCGCCATGCCCCGCGTCCCAGGCTTCTGAACACACCATACACATGCATGCGTGGGTCCCACGGGTCACCAAAGGCCTAAGCGTTCGCCACTTATATCAGCCACCGAAACCGGTTCTATCAAACCCATTGTGTTCCCAGCTTCATGGTCCTATTTCCCACCTCCGGATACAAGCACTTCATGCCAGCTAGACTAAGATTCTCCATCTTGCCGCTTCTTTCCCATCTCTGGTCCCACCAAAAAATCAGCCCACCACCATTGAGTCAGTTCTGATGGATAGTGGCCTTCTGTAGGGGTTCTGAGGCTGTAAACATTCTTCCGAAGGGCAGCTGGTAGGTTTGAACTGCCGACCTTGCAGTTAACAGCCCAGCAGCTAACAGCATTGCCACCGGCATTCCACCCCTGATAGCCACTAAAAAACTGTGAGCCCAGGACACTTGCCAAAACTACCCGTCATCTTACTACTGCCTAGAAGTGGCCAGCGTTAACCCTTTTTGTAAATCCTCCAGGTGCTATCCTATGTAAATGTATGCATGTAATGCACGTGTGCATCTGAACTGATTTAGTTGTTGACTTATTACATGCAGAACATGTCTTGATATGAACATCTGATGTGACACAAAGAACAGGCTGCAAGACTCTAGACAAACCCATTGTCCCCTCTTTAAAATGAGGAGCTGGGACCTTAGTCTCCAGGGCCCGATGGCAGCTGCGCAACCTGATTCTGCGCTGAGCTCTGGGGCTTTCCAATGACTACAGCAGTCCTCTCCATATGGAATCTTGTGCCCCATGTGTCTGTCGCCAAAGCTGGTTTTTCATGATAAGGAATTTGAGGAAGCAATCTAGGCTATTGTTACCATGTCCTGGGTGGCACATCCAGGTAGGTCCTCAGCTGCTTATACGAGCTTGGAGATTTGAGTCAGCCAGAGATGCCTATGAATAAAGGGCTGGCAATCTCTTCCTGAAAAAAAATCCAGCCCCTGAGGCCCAGTTCTGCTCAGACATACGTGGGTGTCAAGGAGTCTCAATGAACTCAATGGCAACTGGTTTTCTTTTGGGTTTTGTTGTTTGGGGCTGTAACATAATGTTGTCGAGCCATAATTCCTTTGCTAACAGATGTACCCAAAATTTGTTTTCTAGAAGTATTTTTTCCTTATTGCTTAAATATTTCAAAATCCTGACAGGTATGGAACTAATAAAAGCCTAGGTCGTAGAAAATGAAATGTGTGTGTGTGTGTGTGTGTGTGTGTGTGTGTGAGAGAGAGAGAGAGAGAGAGAGAGAGAGAGAGAGAGAGATTTCCATTTTGTGTACAATCAGACATAAATACCTAAGCATTTTCCAAAGACAGCCTTGTATATGAGCATCGGCTCCTGATATACAGAAACAGATAATTGCTGTTATACAATTGTGAGCTTACATAGTAAATCCTCTCTTCTTTAAGCTTCTCTAGGCTTTATACCCAGCAGAATTATGCAGAGGCAATTCCCCTTAGTGGATTGTGGCCATTTATCACCAACCGAATCCTTGCCAAATCCCTGCAAAAGGAATTCAGCATTGGGAGCTGCCTGCGACCCAGAGTGGAAGGCTGTGCATGTCTTGAGTGCCCCGATTTCCATGCATGATGACCTGACCTGCTCTGGGTCCACAAATAAACACCTGCAGCCACACAAGCCGGCCGTTTCTGAGCTGCCTTTCAGGGCGTGTGCCCACTCATTGACGCTGCCTGGAACACAACTGGAAGGGACATCCGGACACAGTTTGGGCAAATGATCTCCAAACTCTAAAGGACAGTGTCTGAAATACCAGGGTGCCGGCTGACTCCATGCTTCCTCCCTCCCATCGCCTGTGTGACTGGCAGGTGTGGAGGCTAGAGCCGTTGGGGGAAGGACCAGAGAGAGACGTGCTTCTCCTAGATCTCCTCCCTGTTTGAGCCACACGACGCTTTGCATCACCTGGCACTTGATCTCTTCTCAAGCACGTTGCTGGCAGTCCCTTGTGACAAACTGAAATTCTTCACCCCAGCCAGGGAGAGGTACAGTTGATATGGTTGTCTGTCATCAGACTCCATCAGACGTAGAGACTGCCTTTGTTCTCATCACTTCCACTCTAGTGTTGGGCCCTGGAGGAATCCATGCCAACATTGCAGCCTGCTGCATACTTGTCACATTGCCATATTGTGACGGTAACCTTGTTGCTCTGCCCCTGGAAGCTTTGCCATCAGTACCTCAAAAACCAGCAGAGTCATCTGTGGTGGATGGGTTTTGCCAGAGCTTCCAGACTAAGACTAGGAAGAAATCCCTGGTGATCTAATTGTGAAAATCAGCCCATGCAGACCATCCGGATCACAACAGAACATGGGCTGAGTCGCTAGCTCTGGACACATCATCAGGGTGCTGACAGGAAGAGGACAACATGAGGAGAGAAGTAGAGGGCCATCGGGGGTGAGGGAAGACCTCAGTGAGATGGACAGGCAGGGTGGACTCAGAGATGGGCTCGAACAAGCTGGCAATCAGTAGGATAGTGTATAACGCCGATTCAGGCAGCACTGTGTTCTGCTGTACAGTGTCATGTCATAGCGCATTGGGCTCAACTTGAATGTTGCTATCTATCTACCTAATTATTTGAACATTGTGTAGTCCCTACTGGGTTCTGTAGGCCTCAGAGATTCATTCTGGTAGGACTGCTCACATCTTCCGGGTCTGGGGCATTTTTGAAGCCGTTACTGACTTTAGGGTGGACGCCATCTGACTCCATATGAAGGAAGGGTTCCAGGTCACGTGTGCCCTGCTGTCCACAGTGGTTTGTGCCTGCTACCTCACTAGTCAAGGCTCCCTCCACCCTGCACTCCAGGTTCTCCTGGCAAGACCATCTCTGAATCTTTGCCACTGTAAGAAGGAAGTGCCCACACGCATGGCAAGTGACTTGGCAAACAGGACTGCCAGGGTTCTAGACGGACTCTCTCTGGAAGAACAGTTCCATGAAGCGGGTGCACCGTTGGCTAGGATCTGTCAGGACCATCAAACCATGGGGGTGATGTTCATGAAGGCGTAGCTGGCGGGGAGGGAGCAAGATCCCCGTCTGTGGCACTCTGTGGAGATGGCCCCTGATGCCACACCCAGGCCATCAGCTCTGCCCGTTCCATGGCTTCTGTGGCAGCTGGGGTTTGTGAGACTCTTTCCTCTGGTGCCCCCCGCCCTGTTTTTCCTGATAATCTCTGCTTCCTCCCGGAGGGTCAGTTCTCCCACTCCCAATTGGTTGTTTCCTGTTTCTTTTTCTTTTCCTTCAAAATCCCTAACATCGTTTGACTTAACAAATTAATGTCGCCTCTGTTGGAGGCTGAGCTTTTTGTCCCAGCTCACCCCAGAGGCGTCTGTTGGTAACCTAGTGCCTGCTCTGGGTCCGGTCCCTTCAATCCAGTTTGTAAGACTGGACACAGAGATGGCCTCAGCTTAGTGGCGTCCCTGGGTCAGCGAAATTCCTGGAGCTACTCCCACTTGCCGCCAATGGAGGGCTGGGCTTGCTGGGGAAAGTTCCCTGCTGGCCAGAGCAGCCTGATACCCATGCCTTTGTAGGGTCCAGTGCCAAGGCCCGTACCCCTGCCCTGCCTGTCCCGCCGCGCAGGTCCCCACAGCACCTTCCAGCTCCCATTGGCTGTAGCAACACCTTCCTCTGACCAATAGAAGGCACAGTCCAGCCTCTTCCACCATGACCGGCATCACCAACCCCAGTGACACGACTGCCTAGGTGACCCTTTGCCCTGACTGCTGCCTCCACGTACCCAGAAGTCATTTGGGTGTCACCCTCTCTGACAGTGTTGGGAGGTGCGCTCTGCACCCCCTGCACCCACCCCGTTGGTGATGCCAGTGTCTGGCCCACCTGTACAAGGCATTGTCTATGGCTGCCTTGGTCAGCAGAACACGTGCACAAAGTCCGTGCACTGAGAGGACACGGCCCCAAGTACCGCCATGGACCCTTCGAGTGGTTTCTGAGCCACGGGAGGACTCTAGGCACAGGACAAACACAGCCAGCCTGTGTGTGCGGTGGCTTCTAAGGCTTGCAGATCAGATCTACTTTGAGTAGTAAGATTAACGTTAAGGTTTTTTTTTCACCCAAACGGTGACTTGGAAACTACACATCTTTTTTTCCACCTAAGTCTTTAAATCTAGCATTGTACCTTTTCAAGAATGTGGATGGTGGCAAAACACGAGCTAATTACAGGAAAAGTAGTATTAACAATTGGCAAGCACTAAAAGATGTGTGTAGCCTTCAGGGAATGCTAGCTAGGGCTGGAGAGAGGCCAGCAGTGGCGTTAGAAACAGAGGACTGCTATTAATTAGACAGGCAGAGAAACAGATAATAAAGATGCTGGATGGCACCCCGATGATAGGAAATGAGGGGCTGGGCAACTATCAAAAGAATTATCTGGTAGACGTAGTAATTATCTAAGTGTCTTTTCCTTTATGAAATATGCAGCCAGCTGGAAGCTCAGTGGGGAGGCAGAAAGGAGAAAATAAATAGAAGGGAGTATTCAACTGGTGCAAGCGGTTAAGCACTGGAGTACAAACGTAAAGGTCAGAAGTTCATACCCACCCAGAAGAACCTCGGAAGAAAGACCTGGCCATCGTCTTCCGAAGGGTTGTAGCCATGGAAACCCTAGGAAGCACAATTCCACTCTGATGCAAGTAGGGCTGCCACCAGTCGGGACCAACTCAACAGCAACTAGTTGGGCTTCGGTTGGTTTGCTATTGTTTTGGAGTCAAGCATATACAATTCTCCGCTGCAAATGTCCGTGCTGTGAAGCCTTCTCTCCCTATAATTAGATTAGCCATTATTTGGGTAAGACGAATGGAACCATGTGATTACAGGATTTGTTAGCATAACCCCATCATTTGTCTTTGGGGTGTGCTATGGTAGCTTGTGTGTTGTTGTGATGCTGGGAGCAAGGTCACTGATATTCCAACACCAGCAAGGTCGTCCACGATGGAGAAATTTCAGCAGAGCTTCCAGCCTCAGAAAGACTTGGAGATCGATCGGCTTTCAAAAAGGGGTCAGTGGGAAACCTAAAGATAGCAACAGAATATTGTCCAATGTAGTACCAAGAGATCAACCCCCTAAGTTGGAAGATACCACGCAATAGCTGCACATCAATTATCACGAGGATGGCCCAGGAGTGTATGATTTTGTGTTTTATTGTACATAAGACCATGATGAGTCGGGGTTGATTTGGTGGCAACTAGCAGCAACAACAACGTGCGTATGTCTGAGTTGTTGGCTGAAAATAAAAGGCTATCCACGGATCGGTGCTTGGCTTGTGTTGTTACGTGATAATATCACAGACCCTGGTTCCATACAGCCATTTGTCTGGATAACACCCTGCATCTATTGCACAACATGATTCCACCAAATACACATGCCATTGTTTTTGTTTGTTGTGTTTTTTTTTCTTGTGCAATCTGGCAAGTCAGTCCAATCAAAATACTGATCCAAACCTGTGCAGGGTTACAGGACGAGAAGGCCCAGGTCCCCCTTCATCAAGCTCTGAGGTTGACCCATTGTGCAAGAGGCCACATTGGTCTCACCAAAATGAGGCAACTTCCCTTCTCCATGAGTGTTTCATGGAATGTCTAGGGCTTGATTTCGTGTGTAATTTCTATCATCAGCACCGTACCTGCCAACTGCCAATCCTTCTTTGTTTCCAGTTTCTGTATCTCAGTCACTGCTCATTCTCAATGCACCTTGATTACATCTGTCCTCAATATCAGGCTGCAGAAACTGGCAAAAAAGAATCTTTAATATCTTTATCTTCGCTATTAGTAGTTGCAGTGTAAATTTGAATAACTGGCATATTAATTGGTCTTCCTTGTAGGTTGGTCTTTTAAACAGAGCAATAATTCGTAGTGCAAACACTGGTACCTTGTTCCAAGTCTGTTTAAAAGTATGAAATCCACACATTCCCGTTGTCCAGAGTGCAGTGTCTGTGATGCATTGGGGGCCCAGGGCTCAGAAATCAGCACCCCAGAACAGGAAGTGCTGATCATTGTCACTGGACCGGCTCCCACCTCAGCATCCCGAAAGAAATGCCTCCCTGCGCCATCCTCAGGATGTCTGAGGCTGCTGTTGGGGCATGTGTGTCAATCTACCCCAGAGGGAAGCTTTCTCCCTGCGCCATACTCACGATGTCTGAGGCTGCTGTTGGGGCGTGTTTGTCAATCCACCCCAGAGGGAAGCTTTCTCCTTCTTTCTGGCTATCTGCTGTACCAAACAAGATGTCCTTTCCCAGACACTGGTCTTTCCTGGTGACGGAGCCAAAGTAGCAAACCGAAATCTTGGTAGCCTAGCTTCTAAACATTCCGTGTGTTTCTTCTAGAAATCAATCTGCTTGTCCTTCTGGCGATGCCCGGTGTATTCCGTATTCTGTACCAACACTACACTTCGGATGCATCCATTCTTCTGGCTCACTGCTCATTTTCCAGCATTCCCATGCCTATGAGGTGCAGCAGCCACACCTGAGTCATCAAATTAGCAACTACTTTAAGGAGAGCTTGTGCAGCAATATTGCCCAAGACACTGCGTCATTTAGCTGCTTGACTGCTGCTTCTGTGGGTGTTCTGACTGCCATTGGTTCTGGCTCCTGGTGACCCTACATGGCGTTCCCCGGGTTAAATCTTTCAGGAGCAGATAGCCTCCTCTTTGTCCTCACAGGCAGCCGTGGGTGTGAACCTGGCAGTTCACAGCCTGACATGCAGATCCACTAGGGCTCCTGGACGCTCTCTTTCTGGAAAGTGTCAGTTGCTAGTGGTTGTATGCATATGCCTTTGAGCTGCTTCAGACCTCTGTTAACTGACAGGTTCGCATTTCCACACCGCTTCAAGTGTTTCCGTGCCAAGAAAGCTGGAAACCTGGGGATTTTTTTCTTAAGATGAGTTCAAAATTACAGCAGTTTCCTGAGAATGAGGGGAAAACTCTTCAATGCCCACCAGCCACAGTCTTTATAATAAGTAGTTGTCTTCTTGTTTTTCCTACTTTATAACCACGGAGCTAAATTCTAATGACGGGAAAGAATTATATTTGAAATATAGCATGTATAAAAACATCCCATTGCTAAAATTGCACGTGTTTAACTCCCAAGATAAATTGTTCATGGGAATGAGTGTGGGGGTAGCAGGGTGGCATGAAGGCGATATCCAAACTGAGGAAAAATCCTAAGTTTTATATAAATTCTGAGAAATTAAAAAAAATAAGCCATCAGATTTAAATGATGTGCTACTGAGGAAAATATTTCAATTATTAAAACAAAAACCTAACCCCACTCACGGTGAGGCCATGTATAGCAGAGTAGAACCATGTTCCACCGGGTTTTCAGTAGCTGTTTTTTTGTTTGTTGTTTTTTGGAAATAGACTTCCAGGCATTTCTTCTGAGGCATCTCTGGGTGGACGTGAACCTCCCACCTTTCCATTAGCAGCCTTGTACATTAACCTTTTATACCACCGAAGGACTTTAGAGATCATATACCCTCCCATTTAAATCCAATTACACGGGGCTGTAAAAAAAATCAATGCGTCCTGCACCTTGCAAATTACTCGCTTGTGATTTCAGTTTTCCCCTTCTTGGTACAGAATCCTGAAAATTTCACTTGGACTCTCAGATTCTTCGGGACTCTGGGGTATTTTAGAATCTGCTAAAATAGAATGCAAGAGTTCGGAATATCGAATATCGCTGCGGATCCTTGAAGCTCACTGTTTCCACTTTATGTGTGCCTCAAGTACAAGCTTTTTAAAGGGAGAGATCATCCGAGGGATTCTGAAGATTTTTTTTCTCTTGAGTACACCTACATGTTTGCTATTTTCGGCAAGCTCCCCCCTCTTCCAAGGCATTGCTTGGTTTCTGGATGTTACTTGTTCGCAGGCAACTTTTCAGGGCTGTCATTTTAATTTCTCTTCAGAACTTTTATTTCGTTGCTGTTGTTTTTTTCTTCTAAGGTCTGTATCAACCTTCATGCCCTGGCAGAGGAGAGAAAGCAGCTGTTATGCACCGTGCCCATCGCTGGCTTCCTTCTCTGTTGCAGAGTTCTCCCGGGGCTGGGTCCGAGACTGCCGCGTTGGTGGTTCACGAGTGTTACAGATTCAAAGCCGAACATAGGTCCAGGGTTCCCTTAAGTCCACGAGTTGGCAGCTCCTCCCCGAGTGCTGGTTCTTGAGGTTGACTTTTTCTTTTTGAAAACATTTTACTAGTGACTCATACAACTCTTATCACAATCCATATATACATCAATTGTGTAAAGCACATCTGTACATTCTTTACCCTCATCATTTTCAAAGCATTTGCTCTCCACTTAAGCACTTGGCATCAGGTCCTCTTTCCCCCCCCCTCCCTCCCCGTTTCCCCCTCCCTCATGAGCCCTTGATAATTTATAAATTATTATTTTGTCATATCTTGCCCTGTCCAGCGTCTCCCTTCACCCCCTTTCCTGCTGTCTGCCCCCCAGGGAGGAGGTCACATGTAGATCCTTGTAATTGGTTCTCTCTTTCCAACCCACTCTCCCTCTACCCTCCCAGTATCACCCCTCACACCCCTGGTCCTGAAGGTATCATCCACCCTGGATTCCCTGTGCCTCCAGTTCCTGTCTGCACCAGTGTACATCCTCTGCTCTATCCAGACTTGCTAGGCAGAATGGAGCATAAAGTCTTGCGACTGCCGAGTTTTATCTACTATCACTTTTCCTTTATCCAGATTTCTTATTTTTTTCCCCTGATGGACATTTGATAAAGACAGCTCTATTTGACGAGGAAGAGGGCTTCACCAAGTGGGATCTTATTTAAAAATCACAGAGGAGGGGACAGTTTTATGAGCCTCTGGACAGAAAATGCTTAGTGCTCCAAACTCTGATCGTATAGGTTAAGAACGCAAGCTCTGGAAGGTTGGGTGGTTTTGTCTTTTTCTTTTTGAGCTAATCTAGTGGGAGATGTGGAACAGGGGTCTGAGCCCAGGAGCTTGATCTACTTGTGTTTCAACCTCACGCTCTTTTCCACAGGCCAGGGGGAAAGAGTGTGACCAGGTGCCATTTACAGAGGTGTGTGCACATTTCCCGTCTCTTTAGCACAGTCATAGCATGGCTGGTAGGATTGCATTTTCACCAAGCCTCCTGTAAAACAATGCTTTGCAAAGTGGTTGATGCTGCCTCCTGGGGGTGCTGGAATGATGAGGGGGTGCTGGAATGATGGGGGGGTGGTGCTGAAATGATGGCAGGTGCTGGAATGATGGGGGTGGGGGGCGGCAAAAGCAGTTGCCTACACTCTTTCTGGATTGTCGACTGTAGTTCAAAATTTTTTAATGGCCAGGGGGTGCTGAGTAATCTTTATTTTCTGGAAACAACTTTGAGAACTTAGACTCTAAAATGATCCCATGACCATTAGTAATTCGATTCAGAATATAAAGTGTGAACTCATGTGCGGGAATGAGAAATTGACTTAACCCAAGAAGCATTTACCGTGTACCAACAAAATGCCAGGCCCTGTGCTAAATTCTAGAGACAGAATGAGAAGTAAGAGAGAGAGGAGACAGGGTTGGAAGTCAGGAAGTGTAGGTTTGAATCTGCATTTGGTCACTTAGCAGCTGTGTGGCGGTGGAGAAATAAGTTTGCCTCTCTGAGCCTCCAAATATTTGACCCACTGGTGAGGGAAGAACCGGTGCTGTCACTTTGTAAAGTGCCTGGCACACGTCACAGGCCGAGTACACCTTCCACTGTGAGACACTGTTCTTGTTTAACTCACAGATTATCCATCTCACAGGAAAGACCTAGGTGTTATGGCACCGCGATAGGGGAATGGGTGCGGAAGTGCCAGGGGTGCCCTTGCTTGATCCGGGAAGGAGGGATAAGGGGAAGCCCAGGAACCATGCAAAGTGGGAGACGTTTGCCATTCAGCAAGGAGAACGCACCAGCAAGTCACAAACCCGAATGTGTCCGCACTGAGCAGCACCCTGTCCACCAGAAACACGTGGCAGCTTTAAGACTCCTGCTAGCCACCATGTTTTAAAGTAAAACAACAACAAAAGAAACCCTCAAAATTAATTTTGATAACATATTTTAACCAAGTACCCATTCTGTTCTGACTTGTGGTGGCCCCTTGGGTGTCAGCGTAGATCTGTGCTGCTGCATACCATTTTCAATAGCTGTTTTTTTTGGGGGGGGGGGCGATGTGGAGTTGATGGCCAGACCTCTCTACAAAGCACCCTGGGGTGGACTCCAATCAGGTTAAGCCATGGGAGTGTTCACTGTGTTCACCATCCTGGGGTCATTTTTATGTAACCAGTACGCCCCTGCTCTCACAATTAAGATGATGTCCGTTCTGCTTTGCATATGAACTCTTTCAAATCCAATGTGTCTTTTACAATTCGTGGCACGTATGAATTCAGACTAGCTCCATGTGATGGGCTCAGAATAGACAGGCGACTTGTCACAGGTATAAAATGGGAAGTAAGTCGGGGTACATGTGAAATGTGGGGGTTTAGAGAGAGGAGCAAGCTTTGAGAGAATCAAACAGATCTGATACCAAGGATCTTATAGGCTTTGCTATGGAAATGGAGCTTATATTTTTTAGTAGAATACTTGCCAAATAACCAGGTCTGTATTTTGCAAAAAGAGCCCTGGTGGTGCTGTCGGGTGAGCATTGGACTGCTAACTGCAAGGTTGGAGGTTCAAGTCCACGAACTGCTCCTCAGGACAAAGCTGAGGCCATCTACACTCTAAAGATTTACAGTCTCGGGGCCCCTGTGAGTTGGAATTCGTGCAATGTTAATGGATGGTTTGGGGATTTTTTTTTAAAGCTCCCTTGGGAAAGGAGTGGTGTTTGGCAGGAAGAGGCAACATTTCGGGGGCCTGTCACAAATTTTTTCCCTTAGGATCTTTCTTGCCAAACTTTAACGTCGGCATCGGTCGCTTGAAGGGCTGTTACAAATGAAGACTGTGACTTTCTAGGTGAAGGTGGAGGTGGACGTGGAGCAGACGAGGCTGCACGTTAAATGGGCTCTCTCCAGAGTCCAGTGCTGCTGGTCCAGAGACCATATTTTGCGTAGTTATGATCCAGAAGGGAAATAAAGAGAAAAGGAATGTGAGGATTATCTTAATTGAGGCAAAGGGCGGCACCCTTGGGAGTACATTGAAAATGAATGAATGACACTCGTTCTTGGCAGTTCAGAAATAACTGCAGCGCACGGAGTCCCTTTTCAAAGTCCATGCTAGGATAACTTGCTGGAGCCAATTAAAGATCTGAATGACAGCCGTTATGGTTTAAAGCCTCTCCGGGAAACTCATTGATTCATGTTCAAAGGGAAAGACGTTTTGAACAAACACTCCCTGGGACTTCGTGCTCCTGAGGAAGACGACTTTGGTGGGACTCAAAGGGCTGGGCTGCATTGCTAATCGAAAGGAAGAATGTGTGACTAGTGGGTCCTCATGCATCACAAGTAAGTAAGTGATACAGAGGGTCTGCAGGTGGAGAGTCGGGGACAGGTGAATTTTTCACTGTGCCCATAGAGATGAAACAATTTGGGAAAGGTCAGTTGATCTACTCAAGGACTGAGAGCACCCTGTTTTTTTGGGTCTGTTGATTTTTGTAAATTCATTTTCCTTTTATTTCTGCATTTAGTTAAAGAGCAAAATGAAATAGCCACTTACATCGACTCTTTGTGTTGTTCTGTTTGGCTTTTAATAATACAATGAGCATTCTCTTCAGAGAGAAGTCTCTCTTTAAAAATACAGTTTATTGACCTACAATTTACGAACCATACAATTCAGTGGTTTCGATGTATTAAAAAGAGCAGTGAGTTGTGCATTCATCACTGCAAACAATTTTAGAACATTGTTCCCATTTGTGTAACCATTATTAGCAGTTCTCCGTTCCCCCTGCCCCCCCTCCGCCGCCCACCACAGTCCTAGGAAAGTATTAATCTAGTTTCTGTCTCTATAGACTTACCTATCATGAATTTCATATAAAGAAAATGATAGACAAAAAAGATTCCCACAGCATCATCAACAACAAAATTAATCACAGGAAAAGCTCAATCCGAAAGAAAGCAGAAAAAAAAATAGACCAAGGACAATGGATCAAAAGGAGAAATCCGTGGTAAGATGTTAAAGTTCAACTTAACTAAATCTGCAGTGATGCCTTTCCAATGTCCGCTCTCTGAGGCCAAGATTACTCACACCTTTGGTCACCAGACCTGGGGAATTCAAGGGCGAGTTCATCCAAATAAAGGCACTGTCCATGGAGTGGGGGCTGTCACTGTCACCCAGTCTTCTGCAAGCCGGGTGCTCACTTGTTAAGCTCGAATGCAGTTTCCCCATTCCGATCACTGATTAGTTATCAGCAGTCTTTTGATCACACTGGCTAGCATTCTTCTTCTCAGCTGACACTTCACTGAGATGGCTGCTTACTTCAAAGCAAACCGTTCTTGAAAGACTATTTGTTTCCCCTTCATCAGAATTGACTTTTTAGGAAAAGGAAGCTACAAGTTCATAGGGAAACATAAATTATTATCTCTTAAAAATGTATTATAGGTATCTATATCATTCCTGTCCATTCAGGAAACTTAAGTAAAGGAGAAATTAAAATCTGATGTTAGCAATATTCCAGCACATACCCCTGTCGTAGGAAGCTGCCCAGATTTCATTGTTTTGCTGTGCTCTTCCTTTAGCTTGTTCTTGTTAGTTGCTCTGGTGCCCATTCGGACTCTTGTCACCCCGTGCATGTCAGAGTAGAACTGGGCTCCCGAGTGTCTCCCCGGCCGTGACCTTCAGAAGTCGTTCATGGAGCATGTCTGCGGGGGCACTAATGCACACGTTCCAACCAACAACCTGTCAGCTGATAATTAAGCCCTTAACTCAGCGGTTCTCAAGCTGTGGGTCATGACCCCTTGGGGGTCGAACGACCCTTTCACAGAGGTCACTCGATTCATAACAGTAGCAAAATTACAGTTATGAAGTAGCAGCGGAAATAATTTGATGGTTGGGGGCTCACCACAACTTAAGGAACTGTATGAAAGGGTCACAGTGTTTGGAGGATTGGGAACCCCTGCCTTAACTGTTTGTGCCATCCCGGAACGTAACCAACACAGAGCTCTGACGCTTTGACACCCAAAGATGTTAGCTAGACAGCTTGCTAGACTTTGCCGAGGTCAACAAAACAGTTGTTTTCTTTCTCTCAGTTGAGAGGACTCAAGAATGAAGATTTGGGAAATGTATGGAGTGAGATAGGAACATTAAATTGTTAGCATTTGTATATACATTTTTAAAACAGTATTTTGAGTACCCTCTCCGTGCTATTTATCTTCTAACAAGGATGCCTAAACCCCTCACTCTCTTCCGAACACACACACACACACACACACACACACACACACACACAACTCTACATGCTCCATAAGGAAGGGGCTGCATCCAACCTTCCAGTTAGCAGTCCAATCAATGCTCAGTCCCACCAGGGCCCTATGACACTCGAGGTCCTAGAAGCTCAAAATCAATGTAGTGATTGATCAGTACAATCAATAATTGTATTGGCAAGATAGAATCTCTGGACAAAGATTCAGAACAGGTAAATGGATTTTGATACTAGTCTAGAGGGGAGACGGTGCAGAACCCCAAAAGACTGGTATAGATGAATCATGGAGAAACACTGTCAAATTCGGTGATGAGGCTGGATTGGGCATGCCAACTTGCAGAGGTGGTCAGCTGGGACCAAGTGACTCATGATCTAGCCAGTGTTGGTGCCACATGTCCCCTTGGAACAGACGCTGGTAAATTTTGACTTACCAAACTCTATCACTTAGAAATCTCATGATCAGAAAGTCTGTAGGCAGACAAGGAGTTCAGAGAGGGGCCACAAAACAATTACAGGGGCTCTGCATAACAATCAAAGTGAACGAACAGAATCTCCTCCCTGCTTGATGACAGCTGTGCCAGGGCATGGATGGCAGACGTGGGGAGGCATTAATTGCAAAGAAGTTGCTCAGAATCTGTAGCAGTTAAGGAAGGAGCGATTAGCAGACTCTCAGCATCCTGAAGTGCAAAGGCATCTAAGAGATCGTCTGGAGGTTTGCTTGGAATTAATGAGACTAAATGAAGCTGAGGAAGCATGAGATAAGAAGGGCAAAAAGAAAACCCAGCAAACACCAAGGACCTAGGAAAGCTTTATGGATCCACTTTGAAATTTGGTCTCAGTCTCCAATATCCCCCAACTCTAGAATGCGAGATCCCTCTGCATCCCTCAAGCCAGCACCTTTACCTATATGATCAGGAATTAAGCGCCCTGAGACGTGACTAAATAAATTTTACATTCAATGTGATATCTGCATGGAGCACTTGAAGAAAAAAAAAAGTGTCGAGTCAGTTCCCAAGTTCCCACCCCACTCCAGGTGATCTCATGTGTACAGAGTAGAACGATAATCCACAGGGTTTTCTGTGGCTGGATTTTTGGAAGTAAATCATCAGCCCTTTCTTATGAGGTGCTACTGCGCGGACTCGAACTTCCAGCCTTTCTGATGGCGGCCCGGGCTTTCGCTGTTTGCATCCTCCAGGGTCTCCAGCTGAGCTTGACTTAGACCATGTGGTGGCACTGTGACTGCCGTTGTGCGACATCAAGCTCAACTCAGAGTGAACTGCTAGGGCCTATAAGCAGACCTACCCTTAGGTTTCCTGTCTGTAATCTTTAGAGGAGCTTGTGGTTGTGTCTTTGCTCCCAGGAAGCATTTGGTACATTCCGATAACCAACCTTTCTCTTAGCAACCATGTGCGTAACCGTCGCACTTCCAGGACTCCTAAGCAGAATAGTAATCCACCTACAATTCATATTGACCCAGAAGGACACGGCAGAACTGCTCACTAGCGGCTTTGAGACTGGAAGACTCACCTTTCTCCCACAGAAATGCTGATGGGTTTATACTTAGCGCCTTGTGGTTAAGAGGTTCAGCACTCAACCCCCT
Organism: Tenrec ecaudatus; assembly: GCF_050624435.1. Lineage (NCBI taxonomy): Eukaryota > Metazoa > Chordata > Mammalia > Afrosoricida > Tenrecidae > Tenrec > Tenrec ecaudatus. Next base: position 303,357,632 of record NC_134530.1, on the reverse strand, counting down.
GCACCACCAGGGCTCTTCCAAAGGGTGAGTCTCCTCAGTTCAGACCTGTGAAATTGCATGGGGGAAATACAGCTTTTAGGTTCCGGTGTGATCATTTAACCTCACACAGCCCTTTAATTTGAGTTTAACCCAATCCACTGCCATCGAGTGGATTCCCACCCAGTATAGCATTTCCGAGGCTTTAAATGTTTACGGGACCAGACAGCCTCATCTCTCTGGCACAGAGCAGCTGGGGGAAGCCATGCATTGCTTATATAGGAGCGCCACCAGGACTTCTTGATTTGCATTTACATACCCGTTAACTCATAGAAAAATTCAGCTGTACGTGCTTTTCTATAATTAGAGTAAAATGTATATAGCCAGTTGGTGCCAAAGATGATGCATGTATACTAATATAAGTGTGTTTTTGTTTTTAACCTAATCACATATTTATTACAAATAAAATATTTCTAGTCCTCATTAGTTTTTAGCCCTCATTAACAAGTCACAATAATGGAAAGGGAAAGGGAACAAAAAGCTACAAACAAAATTAATCTATTTTTAATGTTCTGGCAAATGGAATCTATAGCTCCCCTAACATAGAAGCTGAACAGGGAGGAGAATTTTTTTAAATGGATAAACAAGCTTAAAAAGAGGAGCTTTTACAGAGGACCTGATTGATCTGAGTGATTTAGAGAGAAACTTGAAAGCATTTACTTTATTGCTTTGAATAGAAAATGCCATCACTCATAAGATGTACTATTATTTTAGCTGCCACTGAAATAGAACAAACCAATTAAACCACGACATAATGCTTCCTTTTCTTTTGTGATTTTGGTGAAAAGTTGCAGAGCTGTTTCATTTTCCATTCAACAGGCTGCATTTGTTCCATGACATGAGTTGCAATCCCCTCATTGGAACAGCACTTACTCCCTGGGTTCCTTGCTTCCATTCTCCCATCTCTCTCCCCCCGCCCCCCTACCTTCTGAACTCTGTTTGTGGGCCCATGCCAATCTCTTAGTGCCATTGCTCTGAGGAGCAATTCCTCTGGGTGGTACCACTATTGTCTGGCAGAAAGGCGCTCGTCAAGAGTGGATTCAGCTCCAGGTTTGAAGGTTATCTAATGGAGGTTGTCTCTGGGATTCGGCAGTATAAGAAACCAGTAAATCTGGCCTTTCTTATGATTTTGAATTTTATTCTATGTTTTCTCCCACTCTCTCTAGCCTCTCTCATTGTTGTGCTAATCAGAGCCATCAATAGTGATAGCTGGGCACCACCTAGTTCTTCTGATCTCAGGCTAGTGGAGACTGTGGTTTGTGTCTTCTTTTGGACTAATTATTTTGTGAGCCTTTGATGTCATTCTTTGCTTCAAACAGAAGACCAATGGTTGTATCATAAATGGCTGCTAGAAAAATTTTAAGGCCTGACAGGGGTGAAAAGCCTCATCTTTCTTCCATGGAACAGCTGCTGGTTTAGAACTGCTGATCTTGTGGGTCACAGCCTGAGGTAGTTAGTTTATTGTGCCAACCTGGGTGATGAACACATGTGGGGTTAATTGAAGGGCACAGAGATAAATGGCATGGGGAGCCTCACCTTTCTAGTTCTCGGGTCTCTTGCTTTTGGATGGTTGGACCAGGGTGCACCTGCCTTAGCCAGTCCCTGCTTCAGCTGGCAAGGCTCGTTTCCTGCAAGACACCCCTGAGGAGAAGCCACATGGATCTACCCTGATGCAGCCCTGTGTGCTGGAGCAACCATGTGGAGACCCCTGCCAGTGCTGAGATGCTTACATGTTCACTGACTCGGCTTTCCTCCTGCAGTCAGCATCATTGTGTGTGTTTTGTGAGATGGAGGAGGACTTTGTGGATTGGTGTCAGACATATGGGCTAATGTTGGACTTGTGGGCTTGGGCAGCACTGGGTAGGGATGTTTTCTTGATGCGCACTTACCCTTTATATAAAACTCTCTCTTATACATGAGTTTCTGTGGATTTGTTTCTCTAAAGTACCCAGGCTAACACACAGCCCGGCATGTACCCATTATGCGCTGAGGACTCTATACTCAAGTGTCTATGTTGAAACATCCTCTGCTGAATGTGTACATGTTTATGAAAGTCATCCCACACGTGTTAAGCTCACATGTCTACATACGGATCTATTTGTACATTGACTTTTTTTAGTGTCAGCACAAGGTTATATATATAATAGATTTTGTTATGATTGCCTTCGACTCTGTGGAAGCTCCCGATGTCTTCCTTTGCCTTGGCCGTGCTACACGGATCTCTGCCTTCTTGTGTGTCGTCTTCCCCTTCACCTAAGTTAATGAATGTCTATTTTCTGAGTCACTATACATTTGAATCAGCACTGTGGCAGTGGGTTTGGGATTTAATCTAGTTAGTGTTTTCTCCTTCCTCACTCTCTTATACCCGGTACTCATCAAAGAGTATTTTATTTCTGTATGTAAACCATTTCTTGACCTGTCTAGGACTGGCCTCATAAAACATAAAACATAAAAATTGTTCTTTTGTGATTAACTTATTCCACTCCGCATAGTGTCTTCCAGCTTCTTCCATGTTCTGAGGTGTTTCTCTGGTTCATCATTACTATGTAACATTGTACAGTATTCCTTTGCGTTTATGTGCCATGGTTCATTATCCACCCATAGATTGATTGCTTCCTCTTAGACTGTTTCCCATCTTGTTGCTCTTGCGAATAATGCTGTGTTGAACATGGGGGTGCCTGTGTCTATTTGTGTCCTTGTCTTTATTTCTATAAGATATCTCTATGAATGGGATTGCTTGATTATGTCTATCTCTATTTCTAACATTTTAAGTATGCACCACACTAGTCTCCATCATGGCTATATCAGTTTTCAATCTCACAAGCAGTGTAGAAGAGTTACAATCTCCTCAATCCTTACATATGCTTGTGGTTTCTCCTTTTTTAAAAAAAAATCATTGCCATGATTGTTAGAGTAAGGTAATGTCTCATTCTTGTTTTGACTTCCATCTCCCTGGCAGGTAAGGAAGGAACTCTGGTGGCACAGTGGTTATGAGTTGGGCTGTGTGGTAGTTACATAATCTGGTGTCAATTTGAGGATTAAGAGGGTCAGGTTGGAGTATAGCCTGTGCATCAGGACACAGTTAATGAAGCCTCTGTGTGGGCATGGCCTTCTCCTGAGGATTCTGGGAACTCCTGTATTTCTTCCTTGGAGGCAGGAGACACACTCTCGCTAAGCTCACTCCCTGAGAGATGCTCCACTTACAAGACACATGGCACTATGCTGATAGACCCCATGCCCTGGGAACTGGAGGAGTCACATGAAGACCTCTGGCAGTGCTGAGATGCTTACAGTGCCACTGGATCCACAAGACTTTGCACCCACTGGTCTGTGATCTTCCTGCATTCAGCATCATTGCATGGGTTTTGTGAGTCTGAAGAGGACTTTATAGATTGGTATCTGGCCTATGGGCTGATACCAGGTTTATGGACTTGATCTAAACTGGGCTGGGATGTTTACTCAATATTCAATTGCTTTTATATATAAAACTCTTTCCTATACACATATGCGTGTCTAAGAATTTGTTTCTCTATTCTACCCAGACTAAGGCAGGCTGCTAATTGTAAAGTCAGCAGTTTGAAACCACTAGCCACTCCACAGGAAAAAGACAGGATTTTCTACGCCCATAAAGAGTTACAGCCTCACAAAGTCACAGGGAGGAGTTTTACCCTGTTCTCTGGGGTCAGACTGGATGCAGTGACCACTAGTGACAGAAGACCTGATGAGCTGGGGGAAGACATCATTCACGAAGAAAGTAAAAGGTCATTAAAAAGAAAGGGGTGGGGGTGGGGGGAAAGAGATCCAAGTAGATGTCAGAAGAGACCCTGATAATGTGCTCTCAAACTATTCACTGGGTTTTATTTTTCCAAAATTATTTTTTGGGGAACTAATATAGAAATCATATCATTCCATTGTTCAATCACATCAAACAGTATTGTACAATCGCTATCACTATTTCAAAGCATTCTCTTCCTTTTTGAACTCCTTGACATCAGCAACTCTTTACTCCACTCCTCACCTCCACCACTGTACCCCCCAGAAACCCTTATTTTACTGACTGTCCATACGCAGTGGTTCTCAACCTTCCTAATGCTGTGACCCTTTAATACAGTATCTCATGTTGTGGTGACCCCCCCAACCATAAAATTATTGAGATAGTTAAGGTTTATTGTGCCAACCTGGCTGATAAACACATGTGGGGTTAATTGAAGGGCAGAGGGATAAATGGCTCCGTGCCTTTCTAGGTCTAGGGTCTCTTGCTTTCTGATGGTCAGACCAGGGTGCACCTGCTTTAGCCAGTTCCCTGCTTTAGCTGGCAAGGCTCACTTCCTGCAAGACATCCCTGAGGAGAAGCCGCATGGACCTACCCTGATGCAGCCCTGGGTGCTGGAGAAGCCACCTAGAGACCCCCACCAGTGCTGAGATGCTTACATGCTCACTGACTCAGCTTTCCTCCTGCAGTCGGCGTCATTGCATGTGTTTTGTGGGATGGAGGGGGACTTTGTAGATTGGTGTAGGACATATGGGCTAATGTTGGACTTTTGGGCTTGGACAGCACTGGGTTGGGATGCTTTCTTAATGTACACTTACCCTTTCTATAAAACTCTCTTATATATATATTAGTTTCTGTGGATTTTCTTCCCTAGTTCACCCAGACTAACACAACTCTTTTCATTGCTACTTCATAACTGTAATTTTGCTACTGTTATGAATTAGGCGACCCCTGTGAAAGGGTTGTTCGACGCCAAAGGGGTCACAACCCAGAGGTTGAGAACCGCTGCCCTTTAGGTTCATCAATCCTGGGTTTCATATACTGAAAGATAGAAAAACAAGAGAGTTACCCCCAGTAACAAATACATCTCAGATAAACCCCAATAAGAAAAGCAAAAACAAAACAAAACAAAAAACAGAAAATATTGAAAACCAGGCCCAATGTATGTCAGAGTGGGCATCAACTGACAAGGTATTAATGGTTCAAGTCAGGTTCATCATTTCAACGTCCTACTGTTTAGGCTTTATTGAGAATTTTTGTATCTGTATTCATGAAAAATATTGGCACGTCATTGCCCTTTTTCAGGGTGTCTTTGCATATCGTTTATAATACCACTGCATTGGCTTCATAGACTTAATTTTAAGTTCTTCCATTATTTTCTTTGTTCTGGAATAGTTTCATTGAAACAAAATGCATTTTTATCATAACAGTTATGAGATGTATCTCCTGGTTTCATAAATGCCATTCAAAAATGTTTTTCTTCTTAGAAGCTGTGAAATAGAATGTCTAACCCTAACAATATGGGGAGCTGATTGTGCCTCTTGACTGTAGCAGGGGCAACCTTCCTACTGGACATCTCTTTGCCCCTAAGACCCTTACATCTATCACGTTATCCAGAAAGGAACTTAAAAAGTGACCACCGGTTTGTTTTGCTTCTTAAAATAAATTCAATTCTTGGATGGCAAGGGTGGCAGATTAAGCAGCTTGCATGTGTGGATTTGTAGGGAGGAGATTTGTTACCTATGCACAAAAGGTGAGTGCATATGGTAAGATACCTGCATGATAGAGCTGACAAAGCCCATAAGGACTGCACAATGCAAAGGGTGAACCCTAGGGAGCTTCACTTAATTATTATTGACTCATCAATCTAACAAATGTAGGACACAATGCAGGATGTTAGCAATAGGAGAAGTTGTGTATAGTAGGGAGGAGGGGGAGATGGGGACTCTTGACTCCTGGTGAATGGTTTCTGAAAATCGAAAACTGCTCAAGGAGCATCTATTTGGAAACAAAGCAGGCTGCCAGAGCTGTTGCCCTTTCTGAGCTTGTGTACTAAATCGTGATCCGTTGACAAGATACACGTCTTATCTGGAAGCTGCTAAAGCGCGCTTCCGTTTGATGGCGTCGTTTTATCACTTGTCTGTATATGTTCTTGATAGTTCTAAGGGTGAATACTGCCACCCTCGATCATGGACAGAGCGCCGGTGCTCCGAGCCGTGTGGGCAAACGAACCAGGATATAAGTGCTGGGAGGGGACTCGGGCAGAACTTCCATTGGTGGTCTTTCTTTCCCTTCTTGTCTAGCCAGCCTTACAGCCAGTGAAATCATTTGGAGGGCGGGGGCGGGGGGGCACGGAGAGGCTGCCCAGCTGACACTATCAACCAAAATGACTGCAAGTATTGTACAGTGTTTCATCTGATAGGTATTATTTTTCCTAAAAATATCCCTGCAGTTAATTATAATAGCAAAAACAATCTTCATAAGGCCATCTTACATATATTAATATAGCGACAAGGCTAAAGCGCTATGCTCGTTTGCGTTCGGAACCTTCTAAGGTGCTGAGGTCAGGACTGCCATGATTACTCAATTACAGCGACCATTGCATGAGCGCATTGTCACGCGTGGTCATCCCTGTGTGCTCCGAGCAGCATGATCGCTTTCATACTGCCAGTGCTTTTCTCCTTGCTGATGATGTCAAATTTGGGGATGCAGCAACATTGATTGGGAATGTAGCAACATTGGGGATACAGCAACATTGGGGATGTAGCAACATTGGGGATGTAGCAACATTGATTGGGAATGTAGCAACATTGGGGATGCAGCAACATTGATTGGGAATGTAGCAACATTGGGGATGCAGCAACATTGATTGGGGATGTAGCAACATTGGGGATGTAGCAACATTGGGGATGCAGCAACATTGATTGGGAATGTAGCAACATTGGGGATGTAGCAACATTGGGGATGTAGCAACATTGGGGATATAGCAACATTGGGGATGCAGCAACATTGGGGATGCAGCAACATTGATTGGGAATGTAGCAACATTGGGGATGTAGCAACATTGGGGATGTAGCAACATTGATTGGGAATGTAGCAACATTGGGGATGTAGCAACACTGAGGATTTGGGGCTATACTATTGTGTTCAGTCGTATTTGTAAACCTACGTCAATAACTTTTGATGGTGAAGAAGCAATTAAAAGCAAAGACGGAGAAAAATCACAAAAGGTTTCCACTTAGTTACGAAAGTATCTTGTAACTCGTGTTGTAATTCAACACAGAAAGATTTCACCAATGAATGTTATTGTTGCTGTCGTATAATCTAAGATATAGCACATCTCAGCAACCTGAAAATATATTCCATGAATAAAATTGATCATGATCATGACCAAGAACTCTGTATGGTTTGAAGTCGGAGGAGGTCCACAGGATTATGGAGCGACAGCATAAAGCACCGAGCTGGGTCACCTCAGCCCTGGTGCTGCCCCTCCTGCCCCTGCAGCACTACCCCGAGTGGACCCTCATTCGCCAGGAGGAAGGAAAAGAGAACGTCAGATTAAGGAAAGAAAGAGCTCGAGCCTCTCAAGCAGCTCCACGCTCAAATGGAAGGCTTGCACGTTAGACTATCAAATGTTTTAACGACCAGAATAAAAGACAAATACTTCATTTGCCAATCTATACACATAATACTTTTCACCCGTGCGAAAGACTGCTAGGTGCATTGGGAAGGCCAGCATGGTGTTTTCTGAATCCCACCACGAGCATTTCTCAGTCGTGGGACCACTGACAGGTGGACTGGGCAGCTCATTATTGGGCAGGCTGCCTGTGTGCCTTTCCAGGTGGTTAGCAGTCCTGCTGGCCTCTACTCACTACAGGTCAGTAGCGCCACTCTCTTTCCACTTGTGGCAACTGGAGATATCCCTAGGTGTTGCCAGATGTTCCTTGGGAATGGGTGGGGGGCAGGTTGGACTTTAAAACTACTTACTTTTGAAAGTTACTCAATGAGAACTGTAGGGATCACCAGAAAGGACTGTGTGATAGAGTGCTGGAAGACACGGCCGCCGGCAGGGTTGGAAGGCACTCAGAATGCTCAGTGGCTGCACCAATGGAGTCAAGCCGGGAAGATGGCAAAACGCCAGGAATTGTGGCATCCTGTTTCATGTGGAGTGGCTGTGAGTTGGAGCTGATTGTTTGATAACTAACAACATCAATTGTGTTAGTCTGGGTAGACTAGAGAAACAAATTCATAGACACGCGTATGTGTATACGAGAGCGTTTTATATAAAGGATAATTGTATATTACAAAAGCATCTCAACCCAGTCCTGTCTAAGCCCGTAAGTCCTATATTAGCCCACATGTCTGATACCAATCTATAAAGTCCTCTTCGCATTCATGAAAGACATGCAATGACACCGAGTGCAGGATGATCACAGGCCAGTGGGTAGAAAGTCTTTGGATCCAGTGGCGTAAGCATCTCACTGCTGGCAGGGGTCTCCACGTGGCTTCTCCAGCACCCAGGCCAGCATAGGGTAGGTCTATGTAGCTTCTCGTCAAGGATGCCTCATAGGATGTCAGTCTTGTCAGTAGAGGGTCTCCAAGGGAGTGACCAGAGAGAGAAGTGTCTTCTGCCTTCAAGGAGGAAAATACAGGAATTCCCAGAATTCTCAGGAGAAAGCCATGCCCACACAGAGGCCTTGTTGACTGTGACCTGATTGACTGACTAGACTCCACCCCTCCGCTCTGAATCCTCTCAAGTCCCAAACTGACACCAGATTATGTAACTACCACACCACCCCTGTAACAAGCACTACTCTATTTATAATCATCCCTGTGCAAAGGACTGAAAAGGGCTGCCCACTCCCCACCCCCTTACAATTTGGTAATATTGTGCACTGGGGCGGGGGGGTGGAGTTAGAACTGTATTATGCTATGAGACTAATCCCAGCATGACTAAGTATGCTGATTTCACCACATAGGGAATATATAATTCACACCACCTGTGAAAGACTGTCAGTCGTATGGGTTCTATTTATATACCTGTATTCTGTTTTTTCTTTTTCAGTTTAATATCAAATGCTCACTGAAGCACCTGTTGAATCGTATGTGTGTTGTTAGTTGCTATCCGTCTTTCTGACTCCTGGCAAACTGGTTGTGTGTCCAGTAAAGCATCTCCACTAGGTTTTCTTGCCAGGACCTATCAGAGGGAGCTCTCCCCAGGCGCCTTGGAGTGAGTTCCCTGGGGACGCCTTTCTTGGGGTTGTGTGTGTGTCTGTCTGTACAAAGGCTTTCATCCCATTACTGTTTCCAAGTTCTTCCCACATTCTCTGTCCTGATGAAAGTTTAAGGAAAATAAGGAAGCATCATATATGTGTTTCACTTCCTGAAAGGAAACTATTGAATAAGTCAGATTTGGTCCCATTGCATGGGATTCTTGTATATGTGGCTGCCTGATAGTAATTCTATTATATATTATTTTATTAGGAGCCCTGGTGATGTAGTGACTGCAGGCTGGGCTGTTAACTAAAGGATCTGGAGTTTGAAACCGCCATCTACTCCGTGGCGGGAAGACGTGGCTTTCTACTCCTATAAGAAGTGAGTCTCAAAAACTCACAGGGACGGTTCTACCCTTTCCTATCCTATAGGGTCCCTTTGAGTTTGCGTTGACTCGATGACAGTGAAATTGGTTATTTCATTAAATGCTATGTCAAACTGTTAGTAGACATTAATTGAACATATGAGTACCTATGATGTATAAACATAACCAAGTACTTTATTAAACAGATAAGAATTAATAATTGTATTAAATTGCATTAAAATTATACCCTAATTTTTTATGGTTATGCTTGCAAAATTTTTCAATAACTGCAACCAGTACCTCATTTACCATTCTGAATCTCACCCCAGCTTTTATCTTGAACATATGTCTTGCAAATGAGTTTTCCATTATGGTTATGTGTGGGTTGTTCAGGATTTGGCTTTTAACATTTTTTGGTAACATTTGGGGCAAAAATCTATCAAGTTATCTTGTTAGTTAAGTCAGAATTTTTTTATCATGAGGGAAATGAGTCATCTCGACTTTGGAAAATATCACACTTGGAATTCACCAATTAACACATTTTATGGAATTTATTTAACAATGATTTTTAGGTGCTAAACTCTTCAATTAAAACTTGAATCTCTTATTAAATAATAGGATTTACTTGAGGTCCTGATTAAATGAAGACAATTAGAATACAATGAAAGAAGAACCGTTTTATGAGATATATGGATTTTGAGATACATGTGTCCCGATGGGTCACTGGTGCTATTCATGAGATGAAGCCCCTTTCTTCATATTTATTCATTTATAGAGGCCCCTGCCCAATAGCAGCTTTCCACTAAGTCACGGAGGCAGGAAATATTTTTGGGTGCCATATGTATGTCCTGGACTAAAAAGGGTTAATCAAGTGACTTCTCATTCCTCTGTTTCCCTTTTCTAAAATCCCCAAACATTTGTGTTGCTTTCAATTCTGCATCACATTCTCTGCTTCTCAAAGGTCTGAAAACAGTCGGAAGGCTAATCACAAGGTCAGCAGTCAAAAATCACTGCCTGCTCTGTGAGAGAGAGACGAGGTTATGTGTCCCCATGAGGATTGACTTATAGCCTTGGACACCCACAGGGGCAGTTCTACTCTGTCCTATAGGAACTCGATGGCAGTGAGTGAATGAGAGGGGGGAGGGAAGATGGCAGTAAAGGAGCCCTCAGCATCTCCCAGTGTTCACGGCCCCTATTCACCTAATGCCTATATTTACTTCATAATGCTTCTAGAGCATGCCCTTTCTTTAAAAAATTTTTTTTCTTGTGATTTACGTGAAAGTTTACACAGAAAATTAGATTCCCGTTCAGAGCTTCATACACCAATTGTTCTGTGACTTTGGCTAGTCTAAGCAATGGGCCAGCACGCTCATCATCCAGTACTCATCATTTCAGCTCCAGCTGCCGCCTTTCCATCCATCCAGTTTCCCTGCCCCTCCTTGCCTTCCCGTCTTTGCTTTGGCATCAGTGTTGACCCTCAGGCCTCAGCTAAGTTGTTTGTGTAAAGATGCACTTTCCTCAGGGGTGCTATTGTTGATTTGATTAGCCAACTGATTTGGCTGGAAAATGACATCCAGGAACGGTTTGATTTCCAGATTAGAAGGGCATCTTAGGCTGCTTGTCTCTGTGGAAGGGCTTGGGGGTCTAATCTCTATCAGTCCAATAAATCTGATCTTTTTAAATTAATTTGAGATTTGTTTTATCTCCCCCCTCCATTCTCAATGGGGCTTTGTATTGTGTCCCTTCAAAGTACCTCAGTGTGATCTGCAGTAATAACAAGGCATCATCTCGTTCTTCTGGTCTCAGGCTACTAGAAGCTATGGTTCATGGGAGTTATTCTGGGGACTACTTTCTTCCATGAGTCTTTGACTTCCTTCACTCTTGCTTGCTCCAGTTAGCAAGAGGCCAAGAATGGAGCTTCTATTGGCCATTTAGCCACTTCTGAATGTTTAAGTCCATAGACACCACTCACCAAATTAGGGCATAGGACATTATCTTCACGAACTCCATTATGCCAATTGGCCTAGTTACCCCACAAAACTATGGTTCTGAGCCTGCAAACTCAGTAAGTCAATCCCATGAGGCATCTGGATATGTCTAGGGAGTGTCTCTATCTTTGACTCCTGTGTTCTTTATAGTCTATAATGAATATATATAGTAGTACAAACATGTATATACAGATGCCCACAAATATCCGTATATGTGAATATTCATGCACTTCCATGCACAACTTCCCAAACCGATATAATATGTATATCTTCTTATCTAATCACTCACTTAGTCTTTCCTTGCTGTTACTGTTGTTGAAAGAATTATGGCCTCTGCTGTAATTGTCCTTTTTCTTGTGTTCCTCTCAGAGTCTTCCTTTGTCTTTGTTACAGTGTGCTGACTTCCTGAACTTTGTTGTTTTAGGCAGGGTTCTCTAGAGAAACAAAACCAGTACACTTATGATATATATATGGTTAGGTTGGTGTAGCAAGAAGGAATATAGCAGTTAATTAGTCCATATAGCAGTACAGAGGGCTTAGTTTGATTCACTTTCATGAAGCAGCTAATATACTGATCCTTGTTAATCTGGAGAGACATATATATATATAAATGAAAGAGCTTTATATCAAAAGAGTAATTGTATATTAAGAAAACATTCCAGCCCAGTCCATAAGTCTGATATTAGCCCATATATCTGATACCAGTCTATAAATTCCTCTGCAGGCTCAGGCAGGAAGATTATAGACCCGTGAGTGGAAAGTCTTGTGGATCCAATGGTGGTGGAAGCATCTCCATGGTTGTGGCCATCATCAGTGTGGTTCCATGGGGCTTGTCAGCAGGAAGACAAAGCAGAAAGACAGTGTTTCCCGCCACCAGCGAGGAAGACAGGAGTTCCCAGAATCAAGAGAAGGTCATGCCCACATATTGGCTATGACCTGATTGACAGGCTAGACTCCACCCCTTCGCTCAAGTTGCCAGAACTGCCACAGTCATTCAATTCACACTGGCTGCTGGTCCAAGGTCAAGGAAGCAGACAACAGAATCTGCCCTCAGGCAAGAGAAGCAGGCTAAGCCAGAGGCAGCAGATGGCAGGGTCGGGCAGCAACAGTCAGTAGCTCAGTAAAGCAGGCCCTGATGGAGTTTCAGGGTCTAGGAAAACACACATGCCTAAATGATTCACCAGCAGTTGGCAAAGCAGGCCCCCAAGGAGCATCAAGTTCTAGGGATGCATAGCAACATCATCCAAGTGTTGGCTCAACCCACAGGTAGTGCAGCACACAGTTGAGGCAAAGGACTAGCTCAAGCAGCAGCATGCTGGTCCGATCACCAGGGAAAAGGAGAGGCATGAGGCTAGCCTCAGAAAGCATGTATCTCAGTCTCCCTTTAATCAAGCTGCAACCTGATTAAACTCTGCCCACATGTTCCTAAGGAGGCCTGGTTGGCACAAGAAACCTAACTGCCACAATTGTGCATTGATTTTCCATCACGAGCACTATCACATACCTGTTATCAAAGGATTCTCATTTTCTCCCCTTCCCTTCCCTTGTAACCTTCAAAGAATATTTGCTTCTGTGTAGATATCTATTATAAAAGTAGTATCATGCAACATTTGCGCTTTGGTGTTTGACTCATTCCTATTTGTACAAGGCCCTCCAAATTCATCCATGCTCTATTTTGCAGATTCATATTACTCTTGATCATTCAATAGTATTCTGTTTGCTCCTGTGTACCACAATTTGACTCCTACAGCATTTCTAAAAATATGATCTAACTTGGATGGCCTCTTACTTATTCTCCAAATATTCATAACATTTGCCCCTGCCAACTAACAGCGTCCATCATAAAACTCCCATCGCTTGATTTTAAATATTTAAATATTCTTCTCATTATTCTACTTCTCAAATCCCAATATTCCCAGTTTCTCTCCTTTTCTACTAAATATATCTCTGGTCTGCATTTGGCCAATTCTCTAGCTACACTCTCTTTCCTATAAATTCCATCCAATCGCAAGACTTTAACACCTGCCTCCAAAATATATACTTTTACACAATCTCTCGGGTTCCTGACCTGCTTTTTGTAATCTAAAAACCTTAACCAAGCCACCATCTTCTCACTTAGATGTATTCATTTACCGTACATGCTAGTCTGATACTATCATCCCTGTCTTTGCCGTCACTCAGACTTCCAATGCAGAAGACAGTCACCGCCTGTCCCAACACAGAAAAAGGCAGTTGTGGCTTCAGCATGTGCCTTATTTTATGTGAAATCCTGGTTATTGTCCAGTTGTTCTTATCCAAAGGGGTATCTGGAGGCAAAGGAGAATTTTTTTCCCAGACAGATCTGAATTTTTAGTATTGAAATGAATATACTTAAAATCACCCAAGAGCCCCATATCTGTGGACGGTCATTTCACTGTGTAGTGTTTATACTTTATTGTTTGATTTAAAGTACCATTCAGGAGGGTGCGTGTGTTTCAATGTAAACTAGTATCCACAGGCTGTTTGCTCAATGGGAAAGAGCAGAGTTTGAGAAAAGAGGAGGGAAAGAAAGGCAAGATAATAGAGTCTGTTTGTGTCCCATGGACTATGGTACCAGCTCATGGAACCATAAGAAAGTAGCTATAAACTGAAAGAAAGTAGCTATACACTGCTGAAAACCTTACTTTAATTTTTTGTCATTATCTAAGAACTCTTGATCAGTCAAAGGAGTTATTAATTCACTCCTCCGATGTTTGACCAAGAAGGGTTTAAGGTAATGATTTCTAAATCAGCAAAGGCATATGGTGTGTCTACTCTGAATCAAGCACTCTGTTCTTAGAGCCTTCCAGAGGGAAATAGAATGATGGTCAAGCAAGAGGAGAATCAGAAACTTGTCCCGGGTTCTCCAGGCAGGACTGCTGAAATCATCCCCCCCGGGTTCCAGGCTGAACACTGCTGTGGTCTCCATATAAGATTACGTGTAATGGTTCTCCATACTTATGAGTTAGCAGTTTTTTTAATTCTAGACATCTGGGTTGTGCACTTGAAGGTGTTAAGAGACTCAAAGGCACTAAGTCAACACCAACCACGTTGTAAATTATTCTATAGGATCCAGTAGCTCCGAATTTATGTAAGGATCCTAAGTTATCCACCTGTTAAATTATTGCTGCTGTTAGTTGATGTTGTGTTGGCTCTGCCTCACGGCCACTCTAACAGCAGGAGAACACATGTTGCCTGATCACGTGCCATCTTTATAATCGTTGTTATGACTACTGCATTTTTAAAGTGCCTTCCAACCTAGGGGACTCCTCTTCTTCTAGCACTGAGATCATGGTGTTCTGTGGTGATCCCTGGGGTTTTCTTTGGTTCATTTGTGGAATTACATCTGTCTTTGTTTGGAAGCTCTGTTGAAACCCGTCCACCTGCTGGTATTTGAAACACCGGCGACATAACTGACAGCTGAGTGGTAGATGCATGCTTTATTTCCCTCGGTGTCGTGGGAAGACTTGCTGGAACTGTGTGTGGTTCTGACTGCACACATGCACGTTCAGGAGACTTGTTTTTCACTCTTCCAATGAGGGGAATTTCTTTAGAAGTAACTTTGGATTAGATATACATTTAACCTCTATTTTTTTGCAGATCCTCTCAACCCTCCATCTGGCAGACTTCGTGGTATATTGACTTAGAACAAAAATAAACTACATTTTCGCATTGATAAAAATTCATCACGACGTGTGATGGGATCTCAGTATACTGAGGATGCTGGAAAGGCATCATATCACATCTGTGGAACGATCATGCAAAGCAATATAGGGATTTTTGTCTGTTACATAGCAGAAACATGCCTACTAGAGAGTTTTATAGATTCTTAATTGGGTTTTTAAAAGCATTTTTAGTACCTTTGAAGGAATATGATTTTTGCCTCTCTGGTTGTTATCAGGTGCTAGTGAGTTGTTTCCTATGCATCGCAACCCCTTTGCACAACAGAACAAACACTGCCAATCCTGTGCCATCCTCACAATTGTTCTTATGTTTGCGGTCATTGTTGCAGCCACTGTGTCAATCCATCTTGTCATGGTCCTTCATCATTTTCAATTCCCTGTTATTTCACTAAGCGCGATGTCCTCCTCCAGGGACTGGCTCTCCTGACCACGCGTCCAAAGTACATGGGACAAAATCTCACCATCCTCAACTCTAAGGAGCACTCTGGCTGTACTTCTTCCAAGACAGATATGTTTGTTATTTTTGGCAGTCCATGGTGCATTCCATATTCTTCTCAAGAACTATAATTCAAATGCATTGATTTTCTTCAATATTTCTTATTCAGTGTCCAAATGCACACGTATATAAGGCAAGTGAAAGTACCAGGACTTCTGCCAGACACGCCTTCATCCTCAAAGCAGCATCCTTGGTTTCAACACTGTACAAAGGTCTCATGCAACAGATTCACTCAAAGCCATGTATTGTTTGATCGCTTGGCTGCTGCTTCCATGTGCCTTGGTTGTAGATCCAAGCAAGACCAAATCCTTGACAATTCCGATCTTTTCTCCCATTATCGTGATGCTACCCTATTGGTCCAGTTGTGAGGATTTGGGCTTTCTTGACATAGAGTTGTAATCCGTACTGCAGGCTATAATCCTTGATCTTCATCCAGTGCCTCCAAGTTCTCCTCTCTTTCAAGCAAGGTTGTGGCTGGCATCTGCATATTGCAAGTTATTAGTAAACCTCCTCCAATCCTGCTGGCACATTTTTCTTCATATAATCCAACTTCTCTGATTATTTGCTCAGCATACAGATTGAATAAGTATAGTGAGCAGATACAACCCTAACAATACCTTTCCTGATTTTAACCATGCAGTATTCCTTTGTTCTGTTGGAACAACTGCTTCTTGATTCATGAACAAGTTCCCAAAGCAGTGTTCTGAAATTTTCATTCTTCTCAAGTCTATCCATAGTCTGTTGTGATCCACGCAGTCAAATGCTGCAATATATTCAATAAAACATAAGTAAACATCTTTCTGGTATCCTCTGCTTTCAGACAAGGTTTATTGGAGATCAACAGTCATATCCCTTTTTTCACATCCTCTTCTGAATCTGGCCTGAAGCTCGGGCAGCTCCCTGTCAATGCACTGCTACAACTGCTATGGATGATTTTCAGTAAAATTCTACTTGCATGTGACATTGATGATATTGTTCTATAGTTTTAAGCGTTCTGTGGGGTCACTTTTATTTAGAATGGGTACAACTATTCCAAGCAGCTGTCTTCCAAACTTCTCGTCATTGTAAGAAGAGTAAGTGCTTCCAGTGTTTCATCAGCTTGTTGAAACATTTCAATTGGTATTTTGTCAATTACTGGAGCCTTGCTATGTTAAGATAATACTTTCAGTGCAGCTTTAACGTCTTCCTTCAGCACCATTGGTTCTTGCACAGAAACTACCTTTTGAAATGGTTGAATGTCAATTCGTTTGGTAATTTTGGGGGGTACAGTGACTGTAGTCTTTTCATCTTTGTTTGATGTTTCCTGCATCATTCAGTATTTTTCCCATAGATTCTTTCAATATTGCAACTCGGGGCTTGAATTTTTTCTTGAGTTCTTTTAGTTTAAGATATGCTGGTGGGAGGGGGAGGGGCAAAAAAATTTTTAAAAAGGATATGCTGAATATGTTCTTTTTTAGTTTTCTAACTCTAAGTCTTTGTGTACTTCATGATAATATTTTATTTTGTCTTCTTGAGTTTCCCTTTGAAATCTTCTTTTATTTCCATTCCAGAATCTGGTGTTTTTTGTTGTTGTTGTTGTTGTTTGTTTGTTTGCCTATGGTTCATCTTAGAGACATCCTTGATTTTTTAAAATTGTTTTATTAGGGACTCATACAACTCTTAGCACAATCCATACACACATCAATTGTGTAAAACACATCTGTACATTCATTGCCCTCATCATTCTCAAAACATTTGCTCTCCACCCAAACCACTGGCATCAGGTCCTCACTTTTCCCCCTCCCTCCCCTCTCCCCCTCCCTCATGAACCCTTGATAATTTATAAATTATTATTTCGTCATATCTCGCCCTGTCCGACGTCTCCCTCCACCCACTGTTTTCGATTGTCCATCCCCCAGAGAGGAGGTCACATGTAGATCCCTGTATTCTGTTCAGCTCTTTTACGTCGTCATTTTTTCCATTTGTATCAGCTACTCTATGACTAAGAGAAAGTTTCAGAGTCTCTTTGGACACCCATTTTGAGCGTTTCTTCCTTTCCTGCCTTTTTAAAAATGGACTTTTTGTTTCCTTCATGAATGATGTTTTGATGTCATCTCACAGTTCGTTAGGTCTTCAGTCATTAGTATTAAATATGTCCAATCTGTTCTTGAGATGTTCCCAAAATCCGGGCAGAGCATACTCAAGCTGTATTTTGCTCTTGTGGACTTGTTTTAATTTCCATAATCTTCAAACTGAACTTACATCTGAGCAATTGATGGTCTGCTCTCTAGTCGTTATCTGGTCTCATTTTAGCTCCGGTTGTTGATTTTCTCCATCATCTCTTCCCACAAATGTAGTCAATTTGATTTCTGGATATTCTACAAGGAGAAGTCCATGTGTATAGGCACGATTTGTATTGTTGGGAAAAAAGGTGTTTGTGATGAGAAATCGTTCATCTTGTTATGATCATGCAATCTCCAGCTTCATCTATATCACCAAAACAATATTTTCCAATAACTTTGTTTCCCTTTGGTCTCCAACTTTTGCAGTCTAATCACCAATAATTATCCATGCATCTTGATTGCAAGTTTGATTAATTTCAGACTGAAGATGTTGGGTATACTGCTATACTTCTGCATCACTAGGTTTAATGGTTGGTGCATATTTGAATAATAGTTGTACTGAGTAGATTTCCTTGTATGCAGATAGATGGTATCCTATCACAGAAAGGATAGTACTTCGAGATAGATCTTGAAATGTTCTATTTGATGATGAATACAACCCTATTCCTCTTAATTATGTCATTCCTGACATAATAAGCCATAGGATTTTCTGATTCTTAATGACTAAAACCAGCTCAGATCAGCTCACTGTCACCGAGAATATTGATCTTTATGCATTTCATTTCCTGTGTGATTTTTTGTTTTTGTTTTAGAATCATTTTTAATATATAAGGGTATTGTTCTTTTTAATAATTAAATTATTTTATTGGGGGCTTGTACAACTCTTATCACAATCCACACAAACATCCATTGTGTCCAGCACTTTTGTACATTTGTTTCCTTCATCATTCTCAAAACATTGGCTTTCTACGTGAGCCTTTGGTATCAGCTCTTCATTTTTCAACTCCCTGCCCACTCCCCCGCCCCCCCGTCCCATGTGATCATTATGCATGTCATTCCTAGAATATTTTAATAACAAGAAATTTATTTCTATAGAGGATTCATTACCTCATTGTATTATAAATCACATCTTCATTGTTCCTTTTCTCAAGTGGTAGCAATAAATTCAATTGTTAGGAGGATTTAAATACTTAGTCTACATCAAAATTCCTGAGTAAAATTATTATCCTTAAATACCATGACCAGGAGGACATATATTGTCAGACTGATGAATTTGTTTGTAGACAGCTGCAGTTACAGATCTGGAGATTTTAATCTAGCAATCAGGGGCAAGCTGTGCAGCTACTATTTCATGGCGAAGCATTTTTACGATTACTTTTGTCCCCCCTCAAAACAGATGTTGTGACTAAAAACACAATGATTCTTCCTTTTTTATCCTTCCCCATGTTTGGCAAATCACTGCTTCCCAAAACATACAACCTCTGAATCTGTAGAAGATGTTGTAACACAAGTGCGCTTTCATACATTTTTCCAGTGCATAATTATCTTGTTGAGATGGGCTGGCTTGTTTGTTTATTGTTGTTTAAAATTGCTCATCCTGCTTCGTACATGGTGTATGAACAAGTTAGTCATCGATGAGCGAATAAGAGAGTGACCGTGGCTAACCTTGCTGGTTGTGTCTGTAACGGTTTGCAGCCCCAGGGCTTACATAGGGTTACTGTGAGTCAGGCTTGAGTCCATCGCAGTGAGGTCGATTTGGGTTTGGTTGCATCACAGGGTTCATGTTGAGCTGCTCTAGCCACTTCCAGCCGGAAA
Source organism: Tenrec ecaudatus (assembly GCF_050624435.1). Classification (NCBI taxonomy): domain Eukaryota; kingdom Metazoa; phylum Chordata; class Mammalia; order Afrosoricida; family Tenrecidae; genus Tenrec; species Tenrec ecaudatus. The sequence goes on along the minus strand of NC_134530.1, from coordinate 303,338,144 downwards.
GAGGAGACTGTCTACCCCCTTAAAGATCCACAGCCTCAGAAATACGCCATATGGTTGCTCTGCGTCAGAATCAACTCCATGGCAGTTTGTTTGGGTTGGAATTGGTAGTTGGATCATTTAACCATTGTTGTTGCTTTTTGTTTTTGTTGTTGCTTGTGCATTTGTTTTTGCATTCTTTACAGTCTTCTGTCCTTTTTACTTGATACATTAGTTTCCTATCACTGCATGAGAAAGGTCGCACCTTAATACAACAGCCATCTTTTCTTAAAAGGGATTCTTGTTACATAAGCAACTGTACAGGAAAAACTTTCTTGGTGTCGTTTTCTTTATGTCTCCACCAGGTTGATGCAATTAAATCATTTCTCTGTTTCAAACCAAAAGAAATACCAGTGTGTATCTGAGGATTTAGTTCTCCATGTAAATTATACCAACCCAACAAGATACAGGGAACTGAGAAAAATGGTCTAGCTAGTGAACAGATCATTGATTGTGGTCAGTATTCCAGATCTTTCATTTCCAAGCAGACATTTGTGGTTAGAAAAGGGACTTATGAAATCCTTACAAAGAGCAGGCTGGAACCGTCTGTTCCACATGCTTACACCAACTCAGGGTACATAGAGTCCGTCTTAAAATGTTCTTCTTTTATCTAAACCAAGCTCATTGTCGTCAAGTCTATTGGATGCATGACTACTGAGAGGGTATCCAAACAAATACCTAGGGTATCGGGGTAACAAGCACCAGACTGGATTATGTAAGTATCAGACAGAAGTACTGGGCTAGAGTGGATTAAATAAGTGCCAGACACAGGGACAGGATAAGCCACCAGCTACATCTATAATGATCAGGAAAGGCTTGAAAAGAAGAAATGCTCCTTGGGGGTACAATGGTAAAGCGCTCCGCTGCTCACACACAAAGAGTGGTGGTTCACCAGTGGCTCCTTGAGAGGTAAAGACCCCAGTGACCTGCTTCCATAAAAATTACAGCCCTGGAAGTGCTCTGGGACAGTTGGGGCGATTTGTCCTGAGATTGTTTTGAGCCAGAACACCAGGTTTATTATAATCATCAGTGACCCTGTTGCCCATTTCAGCTGCAGGGTCATTTTCACAAGTCTAATCTAGAGTTCTTGTAGTTGACTTCGCTTTGTTTTCATATCAACACCGCGCTGGAGCTCCAACGCGTGGTGGAGATGGGGCTACCAGTGAACAGTGTATAGAGTTCGGCTCTTTCTCCTGGGAGAACTTTTCCTTATTTTTTTTCACTCATCTTAGAGTTCAGTCTTACATCCTGATCCTTGGAATAAGTCGAAATATTCTTGAAAGGTCAGTAACTTTTCCATTACACCTATGCTTAAAAAAATGTGCCACTGTAATAGCTCCAAATATGACACTCATCATTGCAACCACACATACAGCAACCAGGGTTGGGAAGATCTAATTGATAATCTATAGAAAATGATTCTTGACTAGGTTCTTCAATCTCAGTACTATTATTCTGTCACAGGTACAAATAGATCTTTGAGTTTTGCAAAGATGTGAAGGATCAAGTTCTATAGCATTATGGGAGAGTCAATCATCAATTGATATCAATAGCAATTTGGATTCACTTTGTGTCAGCAATTCCATTCCTTGGGCTTCATCCTAATAAAGTAGCTGTGTAGGTGCTAAAACACCGTGTTAATAAGCTGTCATGGAATTGTGCTTATTGAAATCCAGTGCAAACTGGAAAGCCGTCAGACTCTATCCAAACAGTGGTTCAACGTAAAACTGACAAAACCAAATGCAAACACAGGAAGATTTTCATGAGCTATGAGTAAGTTAGGGAAAAAAATCATGTTATAAAACCATAGGGATGCAATCCTTGGTTTAGAAGGAGGAACATACCAGGATGTTGCCGCATCTCGAGGCAGTAGAATGTATGGTACTTTCTAATGTCTTCTATTTAACTTCTTATTAAATATTTTTGTTTTTCTACTCTCCAGTCCACATGGATTACTTTGATAATAATGGAAATAAAAGCCATCGTGGACATTTACAGAGAATCTTACGCATCAATGTTGGAAGACACAACTCTACCCCCTCCCCACCCCCCAACTAGTGCAGTGATAGCAGGTACCACCCTATGCCCCACGTCTGTGCGCATGGCAGACATCACCAGCCAATGCCCACATCTTCCTTCGGCAGCCTTGATGCAACCTCTGTTTCTCAGCACAGTACTCTTGGCAGTCATTCTCAATTAATCCAAGTTGGCACAAGAGGAAAAACCTATTTGCCAACTCTATTCTATCCAAAAACAAAATAAAAACAAAACAAAACTGTTCCCAGGGATTTTGATGTAAGCATCTTGTAGCACAGTAGTTGACATCTCATTCAGTTACTTCTTTGATGGTGCTTGAGTTTTTCCCATTTTGAAACTCTCCTAACTTCAAGGGATGATTATGTCCATGAATCAAATGAGAGAAATGAGGACAGATGTCTTTCTGGGAGAAGAAACAATGATTTATTAAACAAGCTTTATATTTTAGTTGCTCTTATAAGACTACTTACAGATGGAAAGGCCTAAATTTTGCCTGCTGTCCAAAAACAAACACACAAAGCAGCAACCAATAAATAAATAAATAGGGGCAAGCATATAAAAATTATTTTAGTGTATAAAAAACCTTATGACACTTTTATCTTTCTGACTGATGGTTAAACTAACCAAAACATTTTAAAATCATAATTATCTTCTTTTTATTTAACCCCAACATCTCACAGGTGAAACAAAAGAAAGAAAAGTTAGGAACCTCCAGCCTCTCAGTAGAAAGCTGAGCCTTTCTGCGCCAGGGAAGAATTTCTCTTGGAATCCTACTGGGGCCGCTATGCGTTGGCGTCAACGCAATGGCAGTGAGAGGGGAGCATCTTCCAGCGTTGCTACTCCTTTCTCCATAAATGGACCTACTTCTTCCTCATCCACTGACCTCCTCCTCCATACGACCCTTCTCTCCCGAGGCTGTTGACGTTTTAGTGTTGTAGCAGCAGCGTTTTAAAGTGAACTAAACACACCCTGGTGCATCATTCCCCTGATTTTCAGCCACATGTGCTCAGGAGCTCCAAGCAGGTACGCACAGCATCACAGAGTTCCCCGTTGCACTTCAGAGCTGTGTAACTGGACTGTCATCCAATTGATGCCTAAAAGCCATTTCCCTCGTAGCCTGGGGACCGTCAGAAAAGGACCCCGCCAATCTCCATGTGAGCCCTTAGAGACGCAGTGCTCGGCGGGGGGATGGGCACCACCACGGCTAATTGGTTGTGATGCTTTGTCAACTGGGTGGTAGTAAAACAATTAAAATAATTCTTTTTTAATTAAACTCATCAGAACCTGGGCATTCGAGATGCCTAGAGAGATGGAAAACAGAAGCCGCTCCAAGTATTTCCCGAGTCAATGTGAAATGTGTGCATTGGGTCTTTGAGGTTCCCTTTGAAAGTGTGTGTGTGTGTGTGTGTGTGTGTGTGTGTGTACTTACTGGCATTTTTCCAGGCTGAGGTGAAGATTCGAGCTCTCATGGGTTAGAAACCACCATTCCACCATTCTAATTCTCTAAATCCCCAGCAAATGATACACTAAACAGTCTAGAGACCCCAGCTCCCCCAATACTCTGAGGGGGTCTACGTGTACAAATGGGGTTTCCACTATCCCTATGTTCTTGATGCCTGGTCCTCTCTGGGACCTGTGAGCACTGCTGTGGTTACACTCTGGGAAGCGACACATTCCACCCACCCATCTCTGACGCGGGGAGAACTGACTTTGAGTCAGTGTGGACTCCATAGCAAGCCCTCAATAGAAGCTGCACCCTCGTCAGGACCGTCCCTGTGTGTGAGTCCATTGTGGGAACCTTTGTCCCAGCCCTCATCATTGGAGGCATCCTCATTTGTCTCCAACCCTGCACTTTGCCAACCAAGATGTTCTGTAGGAACTGGCCTTTCGTCTTGCGATCTAGCACTCTGCCGTGTAGTGCTCTGTGGAGATCCAGAGGGTTTTCACCGGCAAATTTCTAGAACTCGATCACCAGCGCCTTTTTCCCAGCCCGTCTTAGTCAGGAAGCTCATCTGAAACTCATCAGCCGCAGGTGATCTTGCTGGTATTGGAAAGATTGGTGGCATCGTCTCCAGCATCACCGAAATGAAGTGGCGAACGGGCCTACAAGGGATGGCCTCTCTTCGTAGTAAATCAAAGCACGCAAGCATGTCAGAGACTGCAGCCAAAATGAGCAGCACCTTGGTGAAGGTCAATGCCAGAGATAGGTCAGCCAATGGAGGTGGTTTTCAGAAGGTACAGAAAAAGAAAACCACTCCGGTCTTACAATGCAAAGTGTGTCCATGCGCCAGCAGTAGTATCTGTCCCCCACCCTCACCCGCCCCCCAGGAGCTGGTTGTGCTCTAGTCTGGGGACTTTAAAGAAACAAATCCACAGAAACTCATGTATAAGAGAAAGTTTTATATAAAGGTTAAGTGCGTATCAAGAAAACATCCCTACCCAGTGCTGCCCAAGCCCACGAGTCCAACATTAGCCCATATGTCCGACACCAATCCACAAAGTCCTCCTCCATCTCACAAAACACACACTATGATGCTGACTGCAGGAGGAAAGCCGAGTCAGTGAATGTGTAAGCATCTCGCACTGGCAGGGGTCTCCACACGGGTGCTCCAGCACCCAGGGCTGCAGCGGGATAAGTCCATGAGGCTTCTCCTCAGGGAGGTCTTGCAGGAAGTCAGCCTTGCCAGCTGAAGCAGGGAACTGGCTAAGGCAGCTGCACCCTGTCCGACCATCACAAAGCAAGAGACCCAAGAACTAGAAAGGCAAGGCTCACTGAGCCATTTATCCCTCCGCCCTTCAATTAACTCCACATGTGTTTATCGGCCAAGTTGGCACAAAAAACTAATTACCTCACTGGTTATAAATACAGCATTTGGGGCTCTATCCAGACCTCTCAAGAATATTCTGTATGCTACTAAGATCCCCACGTGATTGGTCAACCCACTGAGAAAGGGGCACCAGGTTGTCCATTCCCAGCCCACCCAGTGTCTTCTTGCTCTTTCTCCCTCCATATAGCCACATCCTCAGGGCAACTTCATTCTGGTCCGAGCTCCTCCAACCACCACTCGACATCAAGTCGGTCCACCTCATGGTGACCTCATATGTCAGGGTGAAGCGGCACTCCATGGAGTGTCTTTAGTGAGTGGTTTGTCTGAGGTAGACTGCCAACTCCTTCCAAGGAGCTTCTCGGTGGGTGGATGCAGACTTTCAACCTTTGGGCAAGCACCTGAGAGCAGTAAGTGTTTGTGTCCCCCAAGGACTTCTCTGCTTCCTCAGTTAGGTGGAATTTCTATTGGTTCCCTGGGTCACCTCAGGAAACAGCAGCTCCTTCTACAGGAACCATTCCTTGTCCCCTGCGATCTGAGCCCACTTCTGGAATCCAAACTCCTCCGACTGAACTGATGCCATGGTGCTGTGAGAAGACAAGAGGTCAAGAACCAGAAGGTCAGGGTTCTCCTGTGCCTTTCCCCAGGAGTCCATCATGTGTGAGAAAGCCACACAGTGCCTCCTGTCCTCTGACAGCTCCGTGAAGAATCCTCTTCATGGAGTTGTCGCAGGTTTAAAGGAAAGCGCTTGTGAGATGCTCTGTATGTCTAGCACAGAGTACGAGAGGGACTTCAAAAGTCAGTGGAAAAATAGAAGGAAAAGATAGTGTCCCCCAAATGTCTCTTGGTCATGATAGTTAGGCAAGAGAGGTCACCCTCTGAAATCAGTAGGTAGCTAATCTGCTTTTCTTGTACCTGCTCAGGGATTAACACTTTTCATCTGAACTAAAGTAAATCACATCCCTGCAGTGTGCCTCAGTCTCCCAACTTATAAGGTTGTGTTGTGGTGCACTAAGGGCCTTTGTGACTCTATCCTATGATGCTTTGCTTCCATTGCCTCCATCGCCCACCATGTTGTTGCATACGGTATAAAAATGCTATATATTTTTAGAATTCATATAACACTTGGTTGATACCTTTGGAAACAATGTTTAAGTGTTCCATTTCCATGGACATATCTCTCTCCATGAGAGATTTGGGATGGCTGTGAATGCCTTCTGCAGCACAGAACCCCAAACCCTTGTGGTCTGTGAGCCAGTTTCCATCCCGCCTGCTTCAAAGCAAAGCACACTTCACTGGAGTGAGGTTGTAACTTCCTCTGTGATGGGGGTTTGGGGGGGGGGGGAGGATTCACTTTGAGCTCCAGGGCTTTGCTTTTATCTGCCCACCGTCATGGTAAGGATACAGTTGTTCGTGCTGACTTTAAAATCATGCTCCAGGAATCGGTTCAAAGTGCTTTGCTTCGGAGTAAAGTTGAAATGGCCCCATGCAACAAGATAGTCACCACACATTTGTCATTTCAGCCCTTCTTCAACACCATGGGAAGGTGGGTCACTCAACGTCATGAGAAGGAAGGCCCATGGGGCTATGCAGAGGAGGCCCAGGGTACAGATGGGGCACTCAAGACCAGAGGCAGCAGCTTCAGAAGTATGGGAATGGAACTTAGGGGCATGAGAATGGGCCCAAGGGTATGAGGAGGAAGCACAAGGACATGGGAGTGTTACCAGGAGCACAAGAGGGGGGCATGGGAGGGTATGTGAAGATATGATGATGCATGGGACATTGGAAGGGCTTTCGGGCACAAGAGGAGGACAGCAACGTGGGGCTGGAATATAGGAAGGCGCTCAGTTACACGTGGAACTGTCCCAGAGACACAAGTAGGGGAATACAGCGTATGGGGAGTTGGCCAAGATATTGCATTATTTTGTTTCAAAACATCTCAAGGAAACCTCAAAACTAGGAGATCGATCGTCTGAAGTAGCTTCTGTACTGCCTAGAATTATTTTGCTCTCTATTCCTAGGTCCCTTTCATGGCTCCCAAGTGTCCCTTCTCTAGTCTGAGCATCACGCTTGGAGATTTTCTCTCCCTAAACCCACCAGGGCAGTTCTACTCTGTCCTAAGTGTTGCCATGAGCCACAATCGACTCCATGGCGGTGGGGTTTTGGTTTATCTCCCCAGGCCAAGTTTAACCTGTTTCCCTCATTCCCTCAGGAGTGAGACGGTGGCAACCAAACAGGACGTGACCAGTTAGTCTGTACTCAAGTACTCCGCCGGTGCTGATGAAGCGACGCTTCCTTTCTTGTGCTTTAGATATGGGAAAGGAAAATAAAAACAGGCCCTTCTTGTTGAGTGTAGCTGGTCCTGAGCAAGAGAGAGGAAAAGGAGTGATACAGAAACAACTACTTACTAACTCCTTCTCCCATAGCAAATTAGGTTCACGGAATCCCAGTTGACATCCAAATTAGAGGCTAAAACTAGTCTCTAGGGAAAGGTTGTACAAGAGAGACCAATTGACTAGTCCTCCATTTATCTTTCTTCAGGAGCAAATTAGAGTCTCAGAAACTCAGAAAGGGCAGTTCTACCCTGTCCTATAGGGTTGATATTGGATGAGTAGATATTCGCAGTAAGTTTGGTTTGAGTTTTTTCTATTAGGAGATGCTCTGGTGCCACCGTGGGTTAGCTGTTGGGCTGCTAACCTTGAGGTCAGTAGTTCAAACTCAAGAGTAACTCCTTGGGAGAAAGATGAGACTGTTGATTCCTGTAAGGAATGGTGGTTTCGAACTGCTGACCTGGAGGATCAGAGCCTAATAAATAATTGCTATGACACCAGGGCTCAAATTTGGACAACAAAAAAAAAAGCAAGGTAAGAGCACAGCACATCTCTTCCTCCCACTATTTGTGTAGATCACAAAACTCCCAAAGGACCATGGTGAGTTGTTTCAGAGCATATTGATGCTCTATTGCGATCTTGATGCGAGATTCCCCTGCGCCTCATCCTGCTTCACTTGGGTGTGTTTCCTCTCTTCCACTCTGCATTTTCCTTGGCTCTTCCCATCTTTGAGTAATGTGATGGGTAGGTTTATTGTGCCAACATGGCCAATGAACACGAGGGATTAATTGAAGGGTGGAGAGAGAAATGGCTCCATGAGCCTTGCCTTTCTTGTCTCTTGCTCTTTGATCATCGGACCAGTGTGCCGCTGCCTTGCTTGTTCTGTGCCTCAGTGTGTGAAGAATTGGACATGAATATCATCAGAATCTTGATCGTGCCACCAATTCTACTCTAAATGGCTTCATGTCAACTCAAAATTGGACCTAAGTAAATCCGGCTTAAGCAATCTTAATTCGGAGATTTGTGTACATTGGCATTGTCACAAAGAACCTGTCAACTTATCTCCTTAATGTACCTGATTCGACGTGATCTATGCAAAAGAGGTATGAACCACTCACCCTACCAGAGAGTCATTTGTCAGACCCGTTATTTCTGTGCCTCCGAGATTAGATGTCATCTCTTACATTTGAAGTTCTCTGTAAGGTAAATTCAGTCATTCCCTTTAGTCTCCTAGACTGATATAATTGAACTCTGTGGGTGTGTATCTTGGATTTTTTTTTTTTTGGCAGGGAGAGAGAAAACTTGATTAGGCTCATACCCCAGGGACAAACTCATTAGTGTGAGTTCTTAAGGAGCTTGCATTCCATTACATCATGGCATGGAGACAATTGTCAGTGATCAGTGTCCAGCAAAATCCTAACTGCCCGGCACGCCTGTTCGCACATCTTCAGAGTGTAAGAAATACAGTAATTTGGAAGTAGCAAACATTGTTTTCATCTACAAAACATGGCAGTAACCACGGCTCAGAAGACAAACTTTAAGTGTTTTATGTGTTTTTTTTTAAATCATTTCTAGCTTACTAACAAGGGAAGGCTGTCAGGCGAAGGTGTTGACATTTTCCAAAAGACTTCAGGGATCCTGGCACTGAAAAGAAGTCCAAATTACCTCGAAACTATTATGTTAGAACAGGATGGTGCAGCTTGTCTGAATGTTGAGGGTCCCCACTATGTTTCAGCCATGAAAAATGAGGGAAAAAAGGAACAATTTTGCCATGCCAGGAGGATACTAATATTTTATAGTTCAGAAGGGGGAGAGAGAAGAGCTAGAGAGGGCTGTGTGTCTATGACTGTGTATGTGAATGTGGATGTGCACATGTGTGTTTATGTGTGCCTGAGTGTACTAATGGAATCTTTACGGTAGTAATATGCCTTCTGTGAGTGATAAGGAACTAACAGTTTCGCTGTACGTCAAAGGATGATGATGATTTGCCATTAGTGCCTTTTGATAATCTTTGTGGGCAGTGAGAGGGTGAACTCTTTTCCAAAAAAAAAACCCTCAAATCAAGAAAACACCAAGAGAAGGCAATGTTATGAAGCGGGTGAAGTATATGAGGGGGCGTCAGAAAGCTTATAAAAAAAATCACATCCTCTTTTAATTCCACGTTTCCATGAACTTTTTGAAGCCCCTTGTATCATCCCATCCTATGTCTTCATTTCCTGCAAGCATTTTGCTCCCAGGTGTACGTCCTTGACCATTTCCATTCCTTATCACCCAGGACAGTGGCTATCAACCTATTCATGGCCATGGTAAATGGCTTGAGAGGCCAGAGACTAAAGTAGGTAAGAATCAGAAAGATCTGGGATGGAATCCTGGCTCTGTCTAGAGGTCAGGGACCATAGACAAATAAATCTGTCTGAACTCCCGATTTTCAATCTGGAGTGAGAAGGGTGAACCTTCCATGATGTTCTTTCACTGTAACTGGGATGCACTTAAACTCTGATAGATTGATGGATCGATTGATGATAGATAGATAGATAGATAGATAGATAGATAGATAGATAGATAGATAGATAGATAGATAAGACGGATACAAATCTACAACGACTTTGTCGAATCTGACTCGAGCTGATATTGTGGTTGGGTGTTAGGTGTCCTTAGATGGCTAACCTCGGTGAAGAAGCTGGTTTAGAGTCTCACAGAAAACTTTTGACTGTATTTATTTATTGTTGAAATAAAAAGACACTTTTTTATTGCTGTCCTCATTTGTCAGCTAATTATTTTTTCCTATAAAATCCAGCCCCCACCGCATGTAATCCTTCCTGTCCCTTATCAGGATTCCTGTAGATCAGAGTACAAGACAACCCCCAGATGTCTTCTCTCTTCTGGAAAGGAGCTGCTGTACACACATGCACACACAATGACCGGGAATCAGCAATGGTTTCTTGTTCGTGGTAGGTCAGAACTAAGCTTGTGGAAAGGCGGGGCTAAGGGTCCTGGACGACAGACTCAGTTGCCTTGGATAGAATAGGGCAATTTGTCATTTACTCTGCACTAGGTGAAAATGAGTAAAATCTATTTGAGGGTATCTTGTTTGTAAGCATTTGTCAGATTCTAATTTTTTTTCCTTTTTGTATTAAAATTGGATGTATATGAAATGAAATAAAAGATCATTTTTCTCCCCCTGCCTACACACAAAAAGATAACCCTAGTTCAAACCCACCAATTGCTCTGAGAGGTAAAGAGGAGGCAGTCTGCTCTCATAAGATTTGCAGTCTTGGAAAGCCTACATCTGGTCCCTATGGGTCAAATCTGCTGCATGGCACTGTGTTCTTAAGGACCATGATAAGTTATTTCAGAGCATATTGATGCTCTAATGTGATCTTGATGCGAGATTCCCCTGCGCCTCATCCTGCTTCACTTGGGTGTGTTTCCTCTCTTCCACTCTGCATTTTCCCTGGCTCTTCTCATCTTTGAGTCATGTGATAGGTAGGTTTATTGTGCTAACATGACCAATGAACACGAGGGGTTAATTGAAGGGCGGAGAGATAAATGGCTCAGTGAGCCTCGCCTTTCTTGTCTCTTGCTCTTTGATCATCGGACCAGTGTGCCGCTGTCTTGCTTGTTCTTTGCCTCAATTTGCAAGCTACACTACCCGTGGGACACCTAACCCACTGCTGTAATTTGAGGTTCCTTTAAGACCTGCTTTGCCACATTATTGGAATTTACATCTGTTGAGCTGGGGACTGTTGGACACTGTCATCTGGCTGACTGTTGGTGACCTGCATTGCTGTTTGCTGCCTGTGCCGGGATAGCCTGAATTGCTCTACAGAGGACTACCCAGCGGCCCTCAAGACTTGAAGGACTGCCATTGTCTCACAGGAGTGAGTTGCACTGAGCAAGTATTGCTTCATAGATGAACTGTTTATTTCTTATGTTATGTCTATCTATATAAAATTATTAGTGTCCTGGTTATTTTCTCTAGAGAACCCTGTCTGACATAAGTAATATGTCCGTAAGAAAAGCCCACTTGGTAGGCATATTTACAAAAACCACAGCTTCCAACTAGGCAAAAATAAATGGATTAATTTGAAATTAAAGGGCTATAACAATTCATTTGAATTCCTTATGTTTTACAAACTTAAAAATAGATTTCCAATGTACCTATTCCAACCAAGAATAGAAACCAAAATGCTAAAACATTAAGAACTATCTGTGCAAATGTTCTGTAAAAAATATCATACTGTCACCAAAAAAGAACAAAAAAGGGGGGGAGGGATCTACCAAACAAACCTGCACTACGTGCTTGTGAAACCTCTTCTTGATTCACAGCTGAAGTTCCCATATGGCATCCTTCCATCTCCTTCTGTGCCTCTTCTCCTCTCTTATGTGGAGTCTCTCAGGTCACATTAGGAACCGCCCTGCCCAGTGTGGCCTCCCGTTAACCGAGGACAGCCTCAAAGAAGCATTGAGAATACTTGACTTCTATTTGTTCCTTTCTCCTATTCAAAACCCGAACCTAATGCCAGTGAGTTGATTCTGACTCATAATTACCCTGTGTGGGGTTTCAAGGCTGTGACTCTGATGGGGCAGACAGCCTTCCCTTCCTCCCTGGAGGCAATTGAGGGGGTTGGACTCCAAATACTTACCCTACTGCACCAACAGAACTCTTTTCAAACCATTTAAAAATATCTTTTTATCATGAACTTAGTTCCAGAGCCTTAGGATTTTCAGCAAGACTTTGTGGGCCATACATCTTTCTGAGGTCTAGCGAGGTGGTTCCAGAACAGGAAACGTGCATGAGAACAAAGTCCATCAATGTGGTTTGGGTTCTGAACCACATAGGCCAGAGCCCCAGGACACTAGCTCTTACCTTCTACTCTTACCTTCTCTGTCTCTCTCTCTGTCTCTCTCTGTCTCTCTCTGTCTCTCTGTCTCTCTCTCTCTCTCTCTCTCTCTCTCTTTCTCTCTCTCTCTGTGTGTGTGTGTGTGTGTGTGTGTAATGGTTTCTGTGATTTTAGAACAGGATTTCTTTCACTTAACCCTGTGTGCATGAGTATAAATACAAGGGAGCTTCAAAAAGCATGCAGAAAGCTTCATTATCTTTTAATTCAGGTTCTCCTTGAAATTTTTGAAGCCACTGCCTACACACACCTGTATGTACATATCTGTACATGTAAATAGAGATCTCAAGAGATATTCTATTTGGACACACTACAGTGATTTTTAAATGACAATTAGATTAGTTAAGTGCCATTGACTAGTTCCAACCCATAGTGACCCTATGCACAATGGAATGGAACACTGCATGATCCTCACAAGTGTCCCTGTGCTTGACCCATTGTTGCAGCCAGCCTCTGTGTCAATCCTTCTTGCTGAAAGCCTTTCTCTTGTTCACCGCCCCTCTATCTTGTTCACCGCCCCTCTACTTTACCACGCATGATGCCCTTTCCCAGAGCCTGGTCTCTCCTGAAAACATGCCCAGAGTACATGGGATGAAGTCTCACCATCCTTGCCTCTAAGGAGAACTCTTGCTGTACATCTTCCCAGACAGATTTGGTCTTTGGGCAGCTCAGGGTACTTTCAATATTCTTTTCCAGCACCATGGTTCAAACTCATCCATTCACTTTCAGTATTTCTTATTCACACGCATATGAGGCGATTGAAAGTACCATGGCTTGGATCAGGTGCACCTTAGTCCTCAAACTTACCTCCCTGCTTTTCCACACTCTTACAGAGGTGCTGTGCTGCAGATTTACCCCCATGCAATGAGTCGTAATGACAATACCTATTATTTGTTATATGCCTACTATGTGTAATCTCTGGGAGCCTTTGTGACCCAGTGCTGATTCACTCACCAGCTAGCCTGAAGGTTGGAATTTCATATCTATCAGCCACTCTGCAGGGTTTTAGGGGAAGGGATGCAGACTCTCCAGGTTGTACACAGGTTAGGATACTTAGCTGCTAACTAAAAGGTTGGAAGTTTTAATCCACTCAAAGGCATCTTTGAAGAAAGGCCTGATGATCTCCTTAACAAAAAAAAAATCAGCCATTAAAAGCCCCAGTTACAAATGGAGTCAATGAATGCAGACTGACCCAATGGCAACTGTTTTAATGGGCCAAAATATTGGATTAAATGCATTATACATGTTTTGGTCCATTTTTGACACATCCCTAGATAAAACGTGTGTGTCGGCACATTTTCTAAATGAGGAAGGGAGATTAAATAAGTTGGCAAAAGTCGCGCAAGTTGATCAAGATTTAAATCCTGATCTCGGGTGAGTGAATGCATGTAGCGATCAGATTTTACTCTGACTTCGTAAATATTCACCAGTGCCCTGAAACCCCCTTGAGAGAGACCTTTCAGGATAAAATAGCTTCCATTGTAATCCCTTTGTCGTCATCATTGGGTGTCGTCCAGTCAGTCTTGATCCATCGCAACACCAAGTAGAAGAACAGACGAAACCCCCTCTGCTCCTCTGCCATTCTCACAATCACGTCTGAGCCCCTGGCAGGAAGCCTGTTTCCATCCATGTCTTTGAGGGGCTTCCTCTTTTTTCAATGGTGTCAAGCATGGTGTCCTTTTCAGGGATTGATCCCTCCTGATAACAAGTCCAACATGCTTAAGACAGTAACTCTCCCCATCCTCACTTCCCCAAAATTAAGAACTGCATTTCTTCCAAAACAGAAATGTGTGTTCTCCCAGGAGTCGTGGGACTGTCGCTCTCCTTCGACAACACTCTACTTCAAGCCAATCAACTCTTCTCCATGCTTCCCTAGTCACTGTGGAGCTGTCGCCTACATATGAGGACATTGATGCTGCCATGCCTTGAGTTAGGGGCACCTGCGTCCTCAAAGTGACCTCCTTGCTCTTCAACATTTTAAAGAGGCCTTGGGCAGCAGATTTACCAAATGCAATGCATCCTTTGATTTCTCGACTACTCTTTCCATAAGCACTGCCTGGATCCAAGTAAAATGAAGTCCTTGACAACTTCGATCTCTTCCCCATTTCTCGTGATGGAGATTGGTCCACTTGAGAAGATTGCTCTTTTCTTGACATTGATTTGCAATCCACACAGAAAGCTGCAGGCTTTGACCTTGATCGGCAAGTGCTTTGGGTCCTCCTTGCCTTTCAGCAAACAAGGTTGTGTCATCTGCGTATTGCAAGTTGGCAATAAGCTTTCCTGCTTTCTTGATGCTGCGTTCTATGTGAAATCCAGGTTCTCAGATCATTTGCTCAGCATCCAGAGTGTGGTGAAAGGATGCAACCCTGACACACACCTTTCCTGATTTTAAACCATGCCGTCTTCCCTTGGCTTTGGTTTTGTTTCGAAAGGGCTGCCTCTTGGTCCCTGTGCAGGTTCCACATAAACGTAATTCGATGTTCTGGGATTTCCATTCTTTTCAATGCTACCTGGAGTTTGTTTTCATCTACAGTTGAATGCCTTTTCACAGTCAATAAAGCCCCCGTAATCATCACACTGGTGTTCTCCCGCTCAGCCAAGGCCCATCTGACATCAGCAATGACATCCTTCCTGCCAAGTTTCCTTCCGAGAGGGCCCCAGAATTGACCGGTGTCCTTCTGGCTTCCTACCAAACAAGAGCACCTTCAGAAGACCATGAGTAATTCGTTATGTTTCCGGTGGTGCTTGAAGGACACAGTAGGATGTAGTGGCAGAACAGTACAAGTCCTTAGTTTGGGGATTCCGTGTCCTACTGTGACAAAAGGTCAGAGGTGTCTTTATATAGTGGAGGAGGTGTCTTTATAGTGGAGGTGCTATCAGTGAAAATGGAAAAAAAATCTGGCCTGGAGCTATCATGAATGGGATTTGTCCCAGAGGGCCCCTCAGATGGACAGGGAGGTCACAGCGGGGACACCAAAGGCGATACACCTCAGAGAATCAGACATTTCAGAAGAACCCACAGGCGGTCAGCCAGGTAACCTAGTCAGAGAGCAAGAGGGAGATTTCAGGGGGTTGAGACATGAGGAATGTCAAGTACACAGGTCTCCCAACAGAGCACTCTGTATATGTGTCCTAGGGCTGCCGTGACTAAACACCACACACTTGGTGGCCTGCAAGACCAGCGACTTAATATCTCACAGTTCTGGGAGCTGTAGTTCAAGATCGGGTGTCAGTCATCTAGAATCCTCTCAAGGCTTTGATGGTGAATCTATTCTACGCCTCTCTCAGCCTCTGGTAAATCCAGGAGGTCCTAGGTTAACAGCTGCAGAGTTCTCTGTGACTCTATCCCACTCTCTAAGGACGATACTCAGACGAAATGAGGACCCATCCTACCTCATGTCCGTTGAACGGATGATCACACCTACACCTTTGTTACCAAACAAGGTCAAGGTTCCAGGTGCCATGAGTCAAGACTTCGGGGAGACGCAGCTCAAGCCATAGCACACCTCCTGAGAGAGGCGCGGCAGGAGAAATCAAAGCCAGCTCACAGTAGTTCTAAACCAGAAAGACTTTCCCTGGTCCTTATTGCTCCCCCCTCCCCCTGCTGTCCAAAGCCTTAGAGGAGCAGAGGCAGGAGCTGAGCCCGTGGATGAAGGATGGGACGGAGGACAGGAAGGCGGGGCCAAAGTGCAAGGCAGGACAGAAAAATGGTGGGCCAGCCTCCTCTCCCAGGCGAGGTTTCTAGTCCCCATAATTCAAACGCACCGTTTTCCTTTGGAAATCACTGTCAGCCTGTGACTCGTAAGTGAGGGTGAAAGGTGACTTAGGGTGCTGAGCCTGTTTCAAGGTCTAACTGCAGTGAGAAACGAAAAGGAAGTGTTTTGTAAACTCCAAACAGGCAGATAAGCACTAGGCTAGAGAGCAGGTTTGCCACTGAGGCAGTGGGGGAAATGCTTTGGCGCTTGTCCTTCTTTGAGCACGCTCAGAACAGTGACATTTCGCTCAAGGGCACACACCGCTTGGCAGTTCCACGGGGCCATGGGAGGAGAGCTGCTGAGCAATATTGTGGCAGTGGTCGCCGTGGCAGCCAGGCAACGGGAGGGCGGTGTACCAAAGCATGCTACACAACCCGAGTGTCTGTGGACACCACCTCATTCTAGAGGCCCTGTCCTCACTGCAGCTCTTTAACGTGCTCAGCAGCTACCCCAAAGGTTGCAGGTTTGACTCTCCCAGAGTCACCAAGGAAGAAAGACCAGGCCACCAACTCCCAGACATATCAGCCATTAACATCAGAGCAGAAGTCTATTCTGACACACACAGGCTGCCCATGTGTTCGAATCGACCTGAAGGCATCTGGTGTGGTCGTGTCTGCACTGACCCTCCTCACAGCCTGGGGCAAGTTACCCAGGCCCCCTGGAATTGAGTCTCTAGCTCCGCAAAATGGGCAGAAGGACGCCACTTCTACATAAGCTTCTGGGGAGGGAGGTGAAATAAGTTAGTGTAATTTAAGTGCTTGAAAGAGTGAATGGCGCACGGGGAACGTTTCATTTGCTATTTCAAATGCACTTTATTAAAATCAATCCAGTGTATCCAAAGAGTGAATTTGAAAGCATTCCTCCAGTAAGTGAGTGGGAAAACAGGAAAACACAGAAAGTGTTTCAATTGCTTGAAAACCAATCAGACAGAAGACTTGGGGGTGAGAAGTTTCCACTGCACTCTGGGTTATTCCGCACACAGCAAGCCCGCCTCTGCACTGGACCCGGTCCCTGCCATTGGGTGTTTGCCAGGCCTGGCCTTCCATTTGGAGTGGGAGAGTCCTGGAGGGGACAAGTCCTGGAGGAGGCCTGACCCATGTACAGAACACAGGGTGTTACTGAATGGCAGCCATTGATTTTTATAAAAGCCGTGGATCAACTAGAGCTCTGGGTTCATGCTCTCTGGCCCTGCCTGTGGGCTGTGCTCATGCTCTCTCTGGCCCTGCCTGTGGGCTGTGTTCATGCTCTCTCTGGCCCTGCCTGTGGGCTGTGTTCATGCTCTCTCTGGCCCTGCCTGTGGGCTGTGTTCATGCTCTCTCTGGCCCTGCCTGTGGGCTGTGCTCATGCTCTCTCTGGCCCTGTCTGTGGGCTGTGTTCATGCTCTCTCTGGCCCTGCCTGTGGGCTGTGTTCATGCTCTCTCTGGCCCTGCCTGTGGACTGGGTTCATGCTCTCTCTGGGCCTGCCTGCACTGTAGTTCTCATAACTGGCTGCAGTGGTTTCCTGCCACTTGGAAGCTCAGAGTCATCCGTCACCTTCCCTTTCTGTAGTTAGCAACCAGCAATCACTAGCTAGTGGAGGCCACTTCCTGCTTCACTGGGGCGAGACTACATATAGATGTGATACATTCCTGAATCACTTTTTTCAGGTAGGCACGAAAAATTCAGCTGCCTGCCTGATGTCCCCAATGGGATCAGAAATTGGCATGGTATCCAATAAGAGAGGCCCTGAATACTTTTCCTCCTCAATTGACTTCTTCTTCAAATGAAGAAGGCTTAAGGCAAAGCTAGAAAGTTTGGAAGGGGTAGTGAGGAGGTCTTGGGGTGGCAGACATGGTTTAAATGCTCAGCTTCTAGCCTAAAATACCCAGGAAGAGAGGCCTGGCCATTGCTCTTGGAAAGTCACAACCTTGAAACCCAGTGGGACAGCTCTAGCCTGCACACCCGACTCGATACCGTAGCAACGAGCCTGGACTACAGAACAACTCTCTGAACAACTAACACCTGAGCATCTAACCTGAAGTGTTGGCGGTTCGAGCGCACCCTCGGGTGCCGTGGCAGAAAAACCTGGCAATCTCTTTCTGTAAGGGCACAAACGCGGTGTAATAGTTCCCCATAGCACATGGCGTCCCCATGAATCAGAAATGACTTGGGAGCAACAAGTTTGGGTATTTTTCTGGTGGTGTTTGTTTGTTTTATAAGGGGGTTCTTATTTCCTGACTCGCTTCTCAGCTGCCCACTGATGGGGCTTACGGTCCCACTTGGCTTGTAAAGTTTAAGAAGATTAACATCGGCGTGCCTGGTTGTGTGCCAGTGTTTGCTTTGATCCAACACAGAACAGAATGGAGTTCTCTCTAAAATGGGTATCCAGGACCCAGGGACTGCCCTTAAGTTGATAAAAATTTTTTTTTCAGCCGATTGATGTTAAGTCATTGCAAAAAGTCATGAATCAGATCAGATCATGCTTGCTTTTCTATTTCGAATTTAGAAGTCGGGTCCCCAGTTCTGTGAATCTGATGGGCTTGGGTGCTGCCCACTTGGTTCCCTGATCTCGTCTTTCTGCTTCATTGTTCTTGGAATGACCACTTTGCGGCTTTTCAGACCAAATATGTGTTCCATGTCTCATATCCCAACTCCTTCCAAAGGTGATTGCTGAGATGAGAATTCTCGCCTCCCATACAGGAGACCCAGGTTCAATCCCCAGCCGGGGCACCTCAGGCACAGCCAGCACCCATCTGAAAGTGGAGGTATCTGTGTTGCTATGAGGCTGGACAGGTCTCAGTAAGCTTCCAGACTGAGACAGACTAGGAAGAAAAATCGGGTGATCTGCTATGAACGCCAGCCAAGGGAGACGCTGTGGATCCGAGTGGATGGACCCACCATGTGATCTGGAGTGGGAATGGCAAGAGGACCAAGCAAGTCTACTCCTTTTTTGTGTAGGGGGTCACCATGAATTGGGCCTAATAACAACAAAATGAGGAGCTGAAACCAAGGGCTCAGTAGAAAGAACATGTTTTGAAAAGGATGATGGCAACATAGGTACAAATGTACGTGACACATGGAGGTCTGGATTGTGATAAGAGCTAGAAGAGCCCCCAATAAAATGATTAAAATCAACCAAAAAAGACCCAGGCTTCAGACACACATGCCTCTTACTAGCAAAAGGCCCACCTGTCCTCCTTCCTAAAGGCAGTTCACATCCGGCAGTGCGCTGGGGGAAGCCAGGCTTTAACATGTGAAATCCACGCTCAGGGTACAAAGCCGCCAGGAATCAAAGGGGCTCCGTGAGCTGCCCTTGTGAGTGAACAGCACACCTGAGCCAGTTCCAATGCTCTTCATTTCTCTGGACGATGTTACCCACTGAGGACCAAGACAAAGCATCCTTTAGCCAGTTAGTGTGGGCTAGCAACTGCTCTCCCTCAGTCCGGGGTCTTCTTGGACCAGTGACTCTGACCAGGCATGAGGTTCCAAGTACAACAGCATGACCTTGAGACCCAATCCTCGGTGGTCCAGCCGCAGGCAGCTCAGAAGAACTCTTTACCATTGGCCTCCTCTGACTTCGTCCTTGCCCGCAGTTCTCCAAACCTCAATTGGCTCCCCTGCTTTCTCCTTCCCAATTTCTGCCTCGAGTTTCTTTCCCCCTACCTCCTCCCACTTTCTTCTTTATGCTCCTCCTGGTATAGTTCAAGGAACCCCCAGTGGCATGGTAGGCTAAGCATCAGGCTGTGAGCTGGAAGGCATGCGGTTCAAACCCACCAGTACTCCAGAGGAGAAAGATAGGGCCTTGGCTGGTATAAGGCCTTAGTATGGTATAAGATATACCTTGGCTGGGGTAAGGCCTTAGTCTCCACAGGCCTATAGAGCAAGTCCTACTTTGTCTCACAGGCTCTCTGTGACTCAGAGTGACTCAGGGGCACGGGCTTACATGGTTACTGACACTGTTCTCGTCCGCTAGGCGCAGGCTCACACGGAGCACCAAGGGTGAGGGTGGTGCGGGCCGGGGCAGGCTGTGCGTCCTCTTTGAGCAGAGGGGCGAGAGAGATGAGTCGTAACTGGGTCACCACCGTTTACTTATCAATGAGATGTGGCTCTGTTGACCCATTCACGAGGACGCCTGGTGAGTTCAAGTTCAACTGTGTCTCATAGGATTACAAGCGGTCAATGTTTCACAAGTAGACTGCCAAAGCATTCCTAGGTGGACAGGAACCTGCAACCTTCCCGTCAGCAGCAAGTGAATTAATCATTTGCCCCACCTACGTGCTCCAACTCATTATGAGGTTAAACTTGCCCCAACTCAACTTTCCTCTTGCTAAGTTCTTCACGGACATGCAGGCAATTGGCTCTAGATTAATAAGAAGAAAATAAATGTGGTGGTGGGAGGGAGAAGAAGAAGAAAAAGAGGATGAGAGAGAGAGGGAGAGAGAGAGAGAGAGAGAGAGAGAGAGAGAGAGAGAGAGAGAGAGAGAGAGAGAAAGAAGAAGAAGAAGAAGAAGAAGAAGAAGAAGAAGAAGAAGAAGAAGACGAAGAAGAAGGAGGAGGAGGAGGAGGAGGAGGAGGAGGAGGAGGAAGAGGAGGAGGAGGAAGAGGAGAAGGAGTAGAGAGGAGAGAAGAGAAGAAATGAACAAGAATGAAAAGGGGGAGTAAGTTTGAAAGAGGTGCTTTTCCCACACGTGGCTGTTAGATGAATATGACTCCTGGGATTTTTCTTTAGATGAAAGTTTTCTTTGAATGTTAATGAATAATTATACTGGATTCAAAATGTCACTCAGTATGGTTCTGTGTGTTTACTTAGATTACAGGCTCTGTAATGTTGAAAGTGAAAGTAATTGCCCCCCCATGGCTAAATGCAAATATGGAAACATTTGGCTGATTCATTTCTAACCAAGAAAGCAACTGGAGTGGGCCCTTATTGCACTTTAGAATGTTTTTGTATTATCTTTGTTCAGAAGGGAACTGGATAGCTTGCAAGTATATAACATCTCAAAATATATATAAATAACTAAAAAGACTATATTGTCTCCAGTAAGATGGGCTGGATTTAAAGTAATGCAAAAAGGGGAGAGAGAGTGAATAAGAAAATAATGAATTAAAAGGTTGTGGGGAAAGTGGCACCACTAACAGGCCTGCACATGTATCCGCGGTGAGCCAGGTCCCTTCTTCAGGTGAGCTCGCACTTGTCTAAACTCTGGAACAACGGACATCCTGAGTAACCATCCCCAATGTGCCCCTATTTCAACTTCCTGAACTGACGCCTCTTACTCTTGCGCGACTCTTCTCTGTGAGGACCCAGCCACAACATACTTGTTGTTCCATCCTTTTGCCATGCTACAAGGAAAGCTGTGGGAATTGAAGTGACTGACATTGTTAGAGGGTATTGTGGAGTCTTCTATAATCGCCGTCTCAAGTGAATCACTTTAGAACTCGTAATATTCATAATAAAAATCCCCTGACAAATGCAGCAGAACAGCAAGGGAATGGAGTTGCAAGGTCCCCAGGGAATGCTGAAAGTGGACTTTGGGGCCAGGGCGTGGTGCCTCAACAGACTGGACTGGAAAACACTCCTAAAGGCCAGCAAACAATCCCTGAACGAACTACAAGCTTTTCTCTTGTGAAGTGTTTTGTTTTGTTCCTTGTCAGTGGTTTGTTGTTGTTGTTTTGTTGTCTGGTTGTATACTGTTGCTTTGTTTTCCTCTGTCTTGTTTTCGTGCATGTTAGTGTCTCCACAGGTCTGTCTGAATAGGACAGGCTGGATGAACTATCTGGAGGAAAAACAACGGAACCGACAGTTCCGGGGGAACTTGGGGTGGGGGGGGTAGGGGGGGTAAGGAAGTGGGGTTAACAAACACAGGGACAAGGGAACAACATGGGACCCAAAATGGTAGAGAGGGGGGAGTGGCAGGCCTGGTGGGGAATGATCAAGGGTAAGGTTGCGTAGAGAAGAGGTATACTCTAGCCCAGGTGGCGACGAAGCATGGTAGTAGGGCAGGAGGAAAGTCAAGGGAGATGGAGGAAAGAGCTAGGAGTCAAAAGGTATTTATGGAGGTCTAGACAAAGACATGCACATGCAAATATATATAGGAGGATGGGGAAATAGATCTATGTGTCTATATTTATAGGTTAAGTATTAAGGTGGCGGAAGAACCTTGGGCCTCTACTCAAACACTCCCTCAATGCATGAATACTTTCTTTTATTAAATTGGAACTCTATGATGCTCACTCTCCCGACACAACTGCTGGAGCCAAAGTGGGTGAACAAGTAAATGTGGTGAAGAAAGCTGATGGTGCCCGACTATCAAAGGAGATAGTGACTGGGGTCTTAAAGGCTTGAAGATAAACAAGTGGCCATCTAGCTCAGAAGCAACAAAGCCCACATGGAGGAACACACCAGCCTGTGTGATCGAGTGGTCCCGAAGGGATCAGTTATCAGGCATCAAAGAACAAAAAATCATATCATGGGCTGCACACCTCCATGATAGGATCACTGAAGACAAATGGGTGCATAAGCAAATGTGGTGAAGAAAGCTGATGGTGCCTGGCTATCAAAAGAGATAGTGTCTGGGGTCTTAAAGGCTTGAAGGTGAACAAGCGGCCATCTAGCTCAGAAGCAACAAAGCCTACATGGAAGAAGCACACTGGCCAGTGCAATCACGAGCTGCCAAAGGGACCATGTATAAGGCGTCATGCAAAAAAAAAGATGTGTGTGTGTGTGTGTGTGTGTGTGTGTGTGTGTGTGTGTGTGTATACCATATTGAATGAAGGGGGAAGTGCAGAGTGGAGACCCAAGATCCAAGTGTCGGCCAATGGAGATCCCCTCATAGAGGGGTTTAGGAGAGGAGATGGGTTAATTAGGGTGCGAGGTAGTACCGATAAAGAACACAGCTTTCCCCCAGATCCTGGATGCTTCCTCCCCCCAACTACCATGATCCGAATTCTACCTTACAAGGATCTACATGTGACCTCCTCCCTGGGAGAGGGACGGCAGAGAAAGGGGGGAAGGGAGACTCCGGATAGGGCAAGAAATGACAAAATAACGATGTATAAATTACCAAGGGTACATGAGGAAGGGGGGAGCGGGAAGGGAGGGGAAAAAAAGAGGACCTGATACAAAGGGCTTAAGTGGAGAGCAAATGCTTTGAGAATGACTGGGGCAGGGAATGTATGGATGTGCTTTATACAATTGATGTATGTATATGTATGGATTGTAATAAGAGTTGTATGAGTCCCTAATAAAATGTAAAAAAAGAAAAAAATCCCCTGACATATATCTCAGAAATTCCAGAACTTCTAGAGTTGCATCACTCGCCAGGCCCATAAATTAATACAAAGAAGAGAATCCCTCAAGTTCAGGGTGGTTCATCCTGAAACTGCATTCCAGCAGAGATTTCTCCTGGGCCGTCTCCTGAAGATGAGCACATTGCGATGCAATGAATGATCCCTCTCAGTTTAAGTGGCACGGGTTCTACTGTACAGATTATTTTATCAGTTTGAAAAACTTGTTGCTACTGTATCCTTGGAGCCCTGGAGGTGTGATTGCTCAGCTGTTAACTGAAGCCAGCCACTCCGAGGCAGAAAGTCCTGGGAATCTTACGTCAGTAAAGATTGCAGCCTAGAAAACCTTCAGAGGCAGTTCTCTGGACTTTCCTGGGGTGACGATGCCTGGGAAATCAACTCTGCAAAAATCAACTCTGCGGCACTTAACAACAAAAACAATACCATCCTAGATCCCTGGGTAGCATAACTCGTTTGTGATGGAACACATTCCTAAAGGTAAGCTCTTCGGCACCACTGCCTCGCCCACCCCTGCCAGAGGAGCCAAGGACAGGAGAGCTGGCTTTCTGCGTCGGAAAAGCATACAGCTGAGAAGGCACCATGGAGGTCTGTTCTATTATATGATCCGTGTGGTCAACACAAGTTGGAACCCACTCAGCAGCACCAGGTTTGATTTTTAATAATGTCCGCGCTCTAAAACACACTTTAGGAAAGCAATTCTGCGGAATAGCTACGGCCCATCACCAATCGTTAGCTTTCACTGGTTATATGCATAAACCTCATTGTCATGACTTTACTGAGTATTATCCTGGAAAGGAGTCTATTTAAATATAATATTATGAGCTGAAATACTTAGCGTTTCCTTGCCAGAACATTTTCTGTCTTTTGCTTTATTTTCTCAGCAGACACCATCCAAATAGAAGCTATAACTTCATGGCATGACTATGAAAGCATGTCCTCTTTGGTCTGTTTCATCAAAGACAAATATCCTTAAGCTATTCTGCGGCCACAGACCCTTTTAGAAAGTGGAAAGCGATTTAGACCCCTTTCCCAGAGGAATGCACAAAGGTTTGTAGCATTCAATGGTACATATAATTTCAGAGATTTGTATAGATTCCTACAGTCTACACATAGGATCCCAGGTGGTATAGTGGTTAGGCGTTGGACTGCCAAATTCAAGGTCAGCAGTTCAAAACCACCAGCTTTTCCTTGGAAGAAAGACGGGGCTTTCTACTCCCTTAAAGAGCTACAGTCTCGGAAACCCATAGGAGCAGGCCTACCCTGCCCTCCAGGGTCGCTATGAGTCAACATGGACTTGATGGCAGTGAGGCTTTGAGAGTCTACACACGGCCTTCACATCAAAGATGCCACCCACTGCAGCTTCACTGGCATCTCACTGGAGATTTTAGGATCTTTGCACACAAAAGAAAGCTCGCATGTGGAGAATCTAGCTCCAGGACTTAAGTTGAGTTGGCCATAGCATTGGTGTCAAAGACAAGCACTGAAAGCATGTTCTTCTATGGAAAAAGTAGCATAAATTCTCACACAGGTGCAGATCCAATTTACTCGGACTGACAGAACTTGGTGTGTGTGACCGACATATCTATCCCTATTTAAATAAAATATTTTTAAGGAAGCAAACCAGCTGATCCGAATCCATTGCCATTGAGTTGATTGTGACTTATGCCATCCATGTGTGTGTGAGTGTATGCGTGTGTGAGTGCGTGTGCGTGCATGCGTGTGTGTGCATGTGAGTGAGTGTGTGAGAGTGAGTGTGTGTGAGTGTGTGCATGAGTGTGTGCGTGTGTGAGTGCATGTGTGAGTACGTGTGTGTGTGAGTGTGAGTGTGTGCGTGCATGTGTTAGAGTAGAATTTCTCTGGGCTGTGATCCATGCAGGAGGACCCTCCTGGTATAATAGGGACCGGCTCTACTCTAACCAGAAGAGGGGAGGGTTAGCCACATCCAGCGGTTCCGAGGGAGAAAGACAGGGGCAACCTGGTCCGGTAAAGACTGCAATCTGGAAAACCCTTCAGGGCAGCTCTGCCCGGCAGTGTGGGGTCACAACTTTACTCATCATAGCTGCAGACCCACAGAGCATTCTTCCATGGCGCACCATGATGGATTTGAACCACCAACCTTGAAATTGGTCTTCAAGTGCACACCATTACTTGCATGCAGGAAGAGTCAGCTTAAATGCTGGACAAGACTGTCCTTCAGCAAGTGGCATTTTCTCCCAACTACATCTGAGAACATGAAAAGGAGGAAAAAGGAGAGCTACTCTTCCTCCCGTCTTGTGTGAGGAAGAGCTGGGGGGGGGGGGAGACTCTGCAATAAGTAAACTATTAGGAGCTATTATGATTTGATAGCCGAGCCTTTTTGATGCTCATTAGTCACTTTGGTTTCCAGCAAGTGTTTAACATCCTCCTTTTTTCCAGAAGAAAACTTAATTTAGGAATGTGATTGTCAGGTTAATCAGAGCTAAAATTATCTATACAAAGAAGTAACTGTGGGCTCTGATTACCTACCCAAACTTCACCAATCACAGTTGGTTGAGTGGGCAGGCAATGAGGTTGTCATTCTGTGATTTTGTTACATATGATGCCAAGGCGCCCAAAGGGTTTATTTATAGATCATGAAATTCTGAGCTTAAAGGGGAACATTATGCTTTTCTGCCCTCCTACTAATCAGGAATTGTCACCAATCTTTGCAGTTCCCTACTTAAATCTTATTGGGATCGATATTATGCATCTCCCATCGCCAAGCGGTGCCTGTTCAACACAAATAGCACGACCCATGAGAACCCAGAGAGTAAATGCCATGTGGATGGTATGAAAGGATGTCAGCGTATGTCTGTGGCCTTTTTAAAAGAAAGTAACTGTGAGAAATGGATAATCAAGTGTGTTCTATGGTGAGATTCCGATGTCTATTTATTTCATTTCTTTGTAGTAATGGGTGTCTTGCTGTGTAGACTCTTGGGAAAGAGAGAGCAGACATAGCAAAGTATCGGCTGCAGTTGTCCTTGGATGGTAGGCTAATGGATGGTTTCTTTATCTCTGTCCCCTGGTTTTTCTATCATGAAAATGTGTTTCTTTGTCATGAGAGAAACACAATAAAAGAAAC
Source organism: Tenrec ecaudatus (assembly GCF_050624435.1). NCBI lineage: Eukaryota > Metazoa > Chordata > Mammalia > Afrosoricida > Tenrecidae > Tenrec > Tenrec ecaudatus. The sequence continues at coordinate 303,311,873 of NC_134530.1, read as the reverse complement.
TTCATTTCGAGAGAAGAAAAACACAAATAGTGCTCTGTTGTAAAAGAAACAGGCTCTTTGAGAAACAATTGGGAAGAGAGGCAAGACACGGGCCTGGCAGCTTTGGGTCTGGGTCGAGAGTCTTGGCAGAGGTGAAACAATGCATGATTCAGGAAACTTGAGTTTGAATTCTCACAAGTGAGAAACAGAAGAAGCAGAGAAGACAGAAAATACTTTTTTGAGGAACCAACAGAAATATTTACATGAAACAGAAGCTCAGCTGAGTGTCGCCTTGAGGCACTCTGGAGAGTCCACCACAGACTAGGTGGGAATCACACCATAGCCTTAGGCACAAAGCTGAGGACTTCCGTGCTTGTGTGAGGAGCTGATGGAATGGCATTGGAAACCTTTTGAGCAGATTGGTGTTACTGCTCTTGTTTCTCTAGGACACACACACACACACACACACACACACACAGAGGAAGAGGGAATGCTGAATCATGTGGTATTTTCTATCTCCAGCATCAGACCATTTTCATAGCAATTGTATCATTTTACAATTCCATCAGCAGCATGTAAGCGTTTGATATCCCTAGAATTTCTCCAGCGGTCGATGTTTCCTGGTTTGCAGTTTGGGTTTTTGTTTAAACATTTTACTAGGGGCTCATACAACTCTTATCACAATCCATACATATACATACATCAATTGTATAAAGCACATCTGTACATTCTTTGCCCTCATCATTTTCAAAGCAGTTGCTCTCCACTTACGCCCTTTGCATCAGGTCCTCTTTTTTCCCCTCTCTCCCCGCTCCCCGCTCCCTCATGAGCCCTTGATAATTTATACATTATTATTTTGTCATATCTTGCCCTATCCAGCATCTCCCTTCATCCCCTTCTCTGTTGTCCATACCCCAGGGAGGAGGTCACATGTAGATCCTTGTAATCGGTTCCCCCTTTCCAACCCACTCACCCTCTACTCTCCCAGTATTGCCCCTCACACCCCTGGTCCTGAAGGTATCATCCACCCTGCGTTCCCTGGGTTTCCAGTTCCTATCTGCACCAGTGTACATCCTCTGGTCTAGCCAGACTTTCAAGATGGAGTTCAGATCATGGTAGTTAGGGGGGAGGAAGCAATTAGGATCTGGGGGAAAGCTGTATTCTTCATCAGTGCTACATCGCACCCTGACTGACTCATCTCCTCCCCTAGACCCCTCTGTGAGGGGATCTCCAGTGGCCGACAAATGGGCTGTGGGTCTCCACTCTGCACTTCCCCCTTCATTCACTATGGTAAGATTTTTTTTTCATGATGCCTTATACCTGATCCCTTTGGCACCTTATGATCGCACAGACTGGTGTGCTTCTTTCATGTGGGCTTTGTTGCTTCTGAGCTAGATGGCCGCTTGTTCACCTTCAAGCCTTTAAGACCCCAGACACTATCTCTTTTGATAGCCGGGCACTATCAGCTTTCTTCGCCACATTTGCTTATGCACCCGTTTGTCCTCAGCGATCATATCATGGAGGTGTGCAGCCAATGATATGATTTTTTGTTCTTTGATGCCTGATAAATGATCCCTTCGGGACCATGTGAACACACAAACTGGTGTGTTCTTCCATGTGGGCTTTGTTGCTTCTGAGCTAGATGGCCGCTTGTTTATCTTCAAGCCTTTAAGACCCCTGACATTATCTCTTCTGATAGCCGGGCACCATCAGCTTTCTTCACCACATTTACTTGTTCACCTGCTTTGGCTTCAGCAGTTGTGTCGGGAGGGTGAGCATCATAGAATGCCAATTTAATAGAAGAAATAATTCATAAATTGGGGGTTGATTTGTTTTTTGATTGGTGCCTTTTGGCAGGGTGGGGATGGTATCTCATTGTAGTTTGGATTTGCATCTCTCTAATGGCTAATGAATGATGTGATTGGCAAAGAATCTTGAAATGACTGTGACCTGCCAGAAGATCAAGCCAATCTGTCTTGGAAGACCCACAGCCAGGATGCTTCTTAGAAGCAAGGAGAGAGAGAATTCATTCTGACATCGTTTGGACATGTTATCTGGAAAGGCCAGTTCCTGAGAAAGGAGACCATGCACGAATAGAGGCCCAGTGAAAAAGAAGATGACAGTCAAGGAGATGAGATGACACAGTGGCCCCAACAAAGGGACCAACCACAGCCACAATGATGAGCTGATGCAGGACTGGGAGGTGTTTCCTTCCGTTGTGCATGGGTTGCTCTCAGTTGTTGCCTAGGCCAACTGTGAGATGACCGCACCTAATTCCAACAGCAGCAATGACTCACGATGGCCAGCATCTCTTCTTGTGTTTGTTAACAGCCTAAATGACTTCCCTGGTCAAGTGTCTGCTCATGCCCTTTGCCTCCAAAGTTGGAATGTCTATCTTTTTGTTTTTGAGCTGTTGAAGTTTATTGTTTGTTCATTTTTTAAATTTATTAAAAGATCATCTTACTGGAGGCTCTCACAGCACTTATAACAATCCATACTTCAATTGTATCAAGCATATTTATACATATGTTGCCATCATTAGTTACTAAACATTTACTTTCTTTTTTATGTTATGATTTTGCTTTTGGGGTTTTTTAATCACTTTTTGGGGGGCTCATACAACTCTTATCACAATACATACATACATACATACATACATACATACATACATTGTATAAAGCACATTTGTACATTCGTTACCCTCATCATTCTCAAACATTTTCTCTCTACTTAAGCCTCTGGCATCAGCTTGTTTGTTTTTAATATATTTTATCAAGTAGACCCTTGTCAGATAGATCATTGTCAATTTTTTCCCCTCAATCTGTAAGTTCTTCTTTGACTCGATTATATTTTATGAGCAACCGAGTTAAGTCCCTGTTACCTGTCTTATCTTCTCTTTGTGCATTTTCCAGTTATGTTTGATAGTGTGTTTGTAAACACCTTTCATTTATTTTTCATTTTTGGCATTTTAGTTCGATTGTAAATTTGAATAATAGTCATAACTAAGGAACTAGCTGCTGTGGAGTCCGTTCTGAGTCATAGCCACCCAATGTGGAACAGAAAGTCCTCCCACCCTTTGCCATCCTCACAATTGTCCCTTTGTTTGAGCCCATTGTCACCGCCATTGTGTTCCTTCTGCCCTTTCACTGCCCGCTACTTCACTAAGTACGACTGGGCTCTCCTGACAGCATACTCAAAGTACTTGGGACAACATCTTGTCATCCTTGCTTCTAAGGAGCATTCTGGCTGTACTTCTTCCAAGGCAGCTTTGTTTATTCTTTTGGCAACCCCGGATGCTCTCAATGTTTCTTTGAGCACCATAACTCAAATCCATAGACTCTTCGTTGGTCTTCCTTATTCATTGTACAATTTCACATGCTTAGAAGACGATTGAAAAGACCGTGGCTTAGGTCAGGAGCATCTTAGTCTTCAAAGTAGCATCCTTTCTTTCGACACTGTAAAGAGGTCTTGTGTAGCAGATCTGTGCAACACAATGCACTGTTTGATCTTTAGGCTGCTGCTTCCATGAGCTTTGGTTGTGGATCCAAGCAAGACAAAATCCTTGGGAACCTCAATCATTTCTCCATTGATCATGATGTTATCTATTGGTCCAGCTATGAGGACTGGGTCTACTTTACATTGATTTGAATTCAGAATAAAGGCTGAAATCCTTGGTCTTCATCAGCAAGCACTTCAAGTCTTCTTCACATTCTGAAAACAAGTTGGGTCATCTGCATATTTCAGGTTAATGAGCCTTCCTCCAATCCTGATGCCACATCCTTCTTCATATCATCCAGTTTATCTGATATTTGCTCAGCATACAGATCGAATGGGTATGCTGTTCTTGTTAGGTGCCATTGAGTCAGTTACAACTCATAGAGACCTTACGCACAACAGAATATAACCCTGATGCACACCTCTCTTGATTTCACATTATTCCCTTGTTCTGTTCACATAATTGCCTCTGGATCCAGGTACAGGTTCCACGGGAGCATAATGAAATACTGTGGTCTTCCTGCTCTTCTCAAGGCTATCCATAATTTGTTATGGTCCACAGAGTCCAATGCCTTGGCACAGTCAACAAACCACAAGTAAACATCTTTTTGCGGTCTACCTGGTAGGCACATGGACATTGCCCTACCACGGACAGTAGTAGGTCAGGAAGGATTCTTTTTACCAATGGACGTACTGCCATTTCTCTGCCATTTGACACCCCAGCATTGCAGGCCACTTGAACACATGGTTCCAAATGGTCAATCCCCATCATCCATCCCAGCTAACAAATGCCTCGGAGATCTACCTCCAAATGGTCCATTTCATTTTTGACGACTTCCAACTTCCCTATGTTTTTGTCCCTACTCCACATGCTAACTACTGATGTATATTTCAGCTGTGTCTTTTCATTTTGAGACACATCGGTAAGGGAAGGTTCCCGAAAGCTTGACGTCATCCACATCATTAAGGTCAGCTCTGCTTGGAGAGGTAGCTTTTCCCCATTTATACTTTGATAACCTTCGAACCTGGGGGTCCCTCATATGGCACCATCATCAGACAGTGCTGTGCAGAATGCTCTCCCTGGGAGTGGCTTGCCAGGTCTTTTTTCCTAGTCCCTTTGATTCTGGGAGCCCCATACAGCCCTGCTCACCATGAGTGACCATGCCGGGAATTGAACTACGAGGAGCATCGTTTTCAAAACCACAGCAACAGGCCAGCCACCCAAGTCTCCCCAGCTGACAGACAAATTGCTTCAGGATCTGTCCCTTTGGAAAGATGTCCAGAATTCCTAGGTGCTGCAAACGATTCATACTTTCAGCTGCTAACCGATTGGCTGGAGGCTCAATTCCACACCCCGGTAACTCACCCTGCAAGAAAGGCCTCATGATCTACTTCCAAATAATAAGCCACTGAAAGCCCTCTTGAGCTCAGTTCTAGTCTGACACATACGGGGTTGAAGGTGTCAGAATTGGTGGGATGGCAAAGAGTGTTTTTACTGGTTAAAGGTGTGCAGCTTGATCCCCGGAAAGGTGACAAGATGTGCTTGTTTGTCTCATACCCATTAGCAAAGAGGATGATTCAGAAGTGTAAAGTGAGCATCGGGTGAGAAGCTTCCAGGACAGGGTGAATGCTGGATAGGGCCAGGGAATCTTGGCCGGGTTGCACTCAAGTGGCGTGTGCACATGACCACGAGGACAGAGCCAGGCTGGGGTAAGGAAACCTGACAGTTCGATGAGATGAGAAGTGTGGCGGGGTCCCTCAGGTGGGACCAGCTTCCAAAGATGTTGCCTCTGCTTCCGCCATTCAGAGGACCATGGACAGAACAAGAATGAAATATTCTCTTCTGGGGAGGCTTGTGTTCCCGTGTGAGATTCTCTTGAGACCAGAAAGAGTTTAAGATAATGGGCAAATGCAATGACGCGGGATCTTTTTCAGTAGTTGCAAAGCGCCACCATGGTTTATGCCTTTTGATTCAGAGAGGTTAAATGATTAGCGGGTGTACATTCCGTGGAGCAGAATGCTTTTTCACTTAATACCACAAAGGTGGCAGCGCATGTGGTTGTGAGGCTCGGGCATTCAGGGGAGCCTTTGTTTCAGCCTGAATTATCTTCTGAAACCTATCAGGAAGCAATCAGTCTCGCCTGACTTCTAAAAGCACCTGACAGGATGCCCACCAAGGGAGGTTTGAAATGGGAAGAGAAGGCCTGCCTCTGAATGTTAACTTCTCTCACTTTTCTCTCTCTCATGCCCCCTCTGATGGAGGAAAGTGTTACCCCCTTCCACCCCCCATCCACCCTCCTGCCCCACCCCACCCCCATTGGCCAGGCAGTCTCTCCGCATGCTTCTGGATACACCATTTAGTGAATTACCTAAAAACATCAAAGTGGAAAATGTAAAAATGGCTCTTCTTTCGAAGAAGGTTATCCTTCATCCTCTTCCTGTAAAACTGATCGTGTTAGTGTGGCAGGGAGACGGTGCGGTTGGACCTAAGGGGGGAAGGTCTCCCTAGCAATATTGAAGAACTGGAAGGCGGAGATTGGCCTCGAGTACTGGTCTGGCTATTGTCTTGGCACGTTTTTTCAAAACAAATGCAAGAAAGATTGGCCAAAGGAGCTAGTAGGAATTCCAAAGAAGATGCCCTGGAGCACAGGGGTCCATTTCTAGAAACACCATGTCATACGGCCAGGGAACTCAACAATGAGCTCTTTGCACCACTGTCTCAGTTTACAAAAAGAAAAGATAGAAATCTTCTAGGAAGGTGAATCCCTCTGGGCCCCAGGAATTGATTCTCACGCAGTAGAAGACTGGAAGCCGGCTATCAGGCTGTGGGCAGAGCTGGCTCCTGTTGGGGGTCCGGAGGGAGCCTCTGTTCCTTGCCTCTCTCCTGGCTTCCGGTGGCCTTCAGCAACCCTTGGCATTGCTTGCCTTGTCGATGTACCCCTGTAGTGTCTGCAGCCACCATCACGTGGATGTTGTGGCTCTCTGTGTTTGGGCATGCTCCATAAGGATGCCAGTCCCTGGACTTAGGGCTGACTCAAATTTAGTAGGGCCTCATCTTCACTTAACTAGTTGGGTCTGAAAAGACCCTGTTTCCTAATAGAGGGCACGCTGTGAACTCCCAGGAAGGCACTAATATGAGGTGGCGACACTAGTCAACCCAGACCCTCAGGCCGCAGCTTCTCAACTTGACCCCGGCATCTGATGTGGCTGACAGAGAGAGCCATAATAGCAGACCAACCAGTTTGAGATGCACACCTGTGAAGGTGCCCCTGACTCTGACCCTGACCCTGACCCATGGTCCGCAGCTGGCTGAAATGAACAAAGCCCCAACAGCCATGCCCCTGGCACGTGGACACGGTCCATGTTCTGGGTGCTTCACCGGGGTGGCTGTGATGAAGGTCATTGTAGAAACAGAGACACGGGTCTGTGCTGTGACCAGAAGGCAAGGGCGTGCATGTGACGTACGCTTTTGTCACGGGAGATGGCCCGTGTTGAAACGGAGGGGCTCGGTTGGCGAGGAGCCACGAGCACTGTGCCATGTGGGCGTCTGCAGGAGTCTTCTAGGAGAGCCCTTAATTCCAGGTTGATGCCGCTGGATCGTCTGCTTGGAAATGGTGAAAAGGGGCAAAGTTGCTGCTGTCATTAAACCAAGTCTGGTTCGAACTGTGAAACAAGTCGGGCTCAAGAGGTCAAAGGCCGCCTGCTTTTACGTCGATGAAAGATCTAGAGGAGGCTAGTGTTTGGAGACCGGATGTTATAGAAGTTGTTCCCAGGGCAGGTGGGAAGGATGGGGAAAGGAGAACAGCAGGGCTTTAAGGGGCGCTGAGTTTAAGAGCTTCTGTGAAGGCTGATGTAAAGTCAGAGATAGTCCAGGGAGGTGGTGGAGTATATGGTGACATCATGCGTGCCTCCGAAGGACCCTGTGTGCGAAATGGCGAGTGTTGTGTTGCCATCTGCGTCTCTCTGCCATCGTTTTTTCCAAAGGAGGGGGAGACAGTGAATATATGTTCGAAGTGAGAGAAGTCAGGGAGAAAAGCCACAGACCTTACGATTGTGTCAAATGCTAGAAAAAGCAAAACTTTGATGGCGGGTCTCACTGGTGGCTGCCAGGGGGCAGGGGGAGTGGGTGAACTGCAGAGACCTGGAAGAAATTTGGAAGGTGGTGGTGTGGTAGTTATATAATCTGTTGTCCATTTGAGAGGATTATGAGTGAAGGGGTGGAGTCTCGCCTGTCAATCATTGTGTAGCCAATGAGGCTTCTGTGTGCGCATGGGCTTTCCCTGAGGATTCTGGGAACTCCTGTATTTCCTCCTTGAAGGCGTGAGATGCTCCCTCTCTCTGGACTTACTTCCTGAGAGGCGCTCTACTGACAAGACACATGGCACGACGTTGATAGACACTGTGCTCTGGGAACTGGAGGAGCCACATGGAGACACCTGCCAGCGCTGAGATGCTCCTACTACCACTGAAACCCCAAGACTTTGAACCCACTGCCCTGTGATCTTCCTACATTTGGCATCATTGAAGGTTTTTCATGAGTCTGAAGAGGACTTTATAGATGGGTATTGGGCATACGGACTGATATTGGACTTCTGGACTTGGTCTGGACTGGGATAGGATGTTTTCGTAATGTAGGATTGTTCGATTTGTTTCTCTAGTCTACCCAGACTAACCCAGATCGAAATATTTTTATTTTGATTGTAGTCGGTTTATGTCACTAGATATGTTTGTCGTAACTCATCAGCGTACACACTTAAAATTTCATGCATGCAAATGATCATTCGATAATGTTTATTGCAAAAGTGAAAAAATATTTCCAAACATTTATATTTACTTGATGCAAATTCCTTCAAGAACATATAGTCTGCATCTCTATAGAAATGGGTCCAAAATTGCACAACTGATTTTAGGGAAGCCAACATTTGGGCATGCCTATTTTGCATGCTTTAAATATTGACCATTGTTCTATTCAGGAACCATGGTGGCATAGTGGATTTAGTGTTGTACTACTAATCACAAGGTTGGTAGTTCAAACCTACCAACCAGTCCTTGAGAAAAAGATATGGCAGTCTGCTTCCCTAAAGAGTTCAACTTTGGAAACCCTGTAGGCAAAACTCAACTCTGTTCTAGAACATCACTGAGTTGGACTTGACCCATGGTAACAGTATGTACAGTTGCCCCCAAACAGTGTTACACTCCCACTCAAGGCAATGCCTTGTGTATCAGAGTACAATGATGAACTGGGATTTTCAAAGGCTGGCTTTCTGGGCCTTTTTTCCAGTTATCAGCCAAGCACATTCGCTGTTTCTATGACTCAAAACCAAACCCACTGACATTAAGTCAATTCTGATGTGTTGTGCCCACATACCACTGGGTAGAAATGAGTTTCTCAGGGTTTTCCTGGCCATCAACTTTTGTAGAAACAGATTGCCAGACCTGTCTTCTGTGGTGACAGTTAGTACATGAATGCTCCATTTGTGCCACCTCTTATAATACCTGAAAACCTGCCCACTGCTATGAAATCTATATTAGCTCATAGTGACCCTCTAGATCAACGGTTCTAAGCTTGTGGGTCACGACGCCTTTGGGGTGTCGAAAGACCCTTTCACAGGGGTCGCCTGATTCATAACAGTAGCAAAATGACAGTGATGAAGTAGCAACGAAAATAATTTTATGGTTGGGGGGGTCACCACCACATGAGGAACTATATCAAAGGGTCGCGGCATTAGGAAGATTGAGAACCACTGCTATAGATAGAGTAGAACTTGCCCCTGCAGGTGTCCACACCCCAGGACAAAGATGAAGCATTCTGCTGTGGTAGAGTTGCCATCTCGGTACTCACAGGGGCAGTTCTACCATGCCCTATGCCCAACCAAGACTCTCAGTGATTCAGAATCAACTCAGTGACTGTGAGCTTGAGTTAACTCCTCCGAAATCACCTGTCTAATAACCGATCACCCTGAGTTCTGACCCCAAGCCCCTGTGTGTTGCTTTTCCTTGTGTGGGGAGTGGAGGGTTTATGTCACAGCCTCGCACTGTTCTACTTAAAATAAAAGTGTGCCCCTGCAATTAAGAGCAGCGGTGGTTCAGCGGTACAATTCTCACCTCCCATGCAGGAGACCCGGGTTCAATTCTTGCCCCGAGCACATCCAGTGCAGGTACCATGTGTCTCTTAGGGAAGGCTTGCTTGCTACGATGAGGCTGTCCAGTTTCAAAGGCTCCAGGCTAAGACAGGCTTAGTGATGTGTTTTGAAAAATCAGCCAGTGTGATCCTCAGTGAAGCACAGGGATGGCACCGGACTGGTTAGCACTTTCCCCCCTTGCACGCCTGGAGGCACTGAGTCGGGGCAGCACAAGAGTGTCCGACAATGATAAATCCTGCCCTGTTGTCCCTCCCTGCCATCGAGCTGATGCCGACTCACAGCAACAGGACAGGACAAGCCAAGACCGCCCCTATTGGGTTCCCGGAACTGGGACTCTTTCCCGAGGGTCACTGTCACTCAAGTCTGCTACACTTTTAGTTGCCAGGGAAACAGAGTGGTAGATAGGAAGTACGCATCAAAGGTCAAGGTTTTGGTTATTTTTCAGCTGTGTTTCGCTATTGGGCTAATAAGAGTGCATTCTTTGTGATGCCGGTGACAAATCAAATACAATTAACTTGCCCGATAACAATAATGTGGTAGGGAAAGAGAGAGAGATTAGCCTAATAAAATCATGTAATCTTTCAACATCTGTAACCATCCAGCTATCAAAAAGGGAGCTTCGAAGTGATAGCCTTAAAGAATTAAGTGGAGCTGGCCAAGAAGGAGCCCGGTAAACATGTCAGGTTGATCCCAGCATTCATTGTGATCCAGACCCTGCTTGCTCTCTGCTGGGTCTCTGTGTGGGACAATGGCCTCTGACAAGGCACTGTTCTGTTGATTTCTCACCTAATTAAACAGCTTAGTCACTGCCTCCAGGAGCCTTGCTCCTTTCTTCTAAAAATAAAAGAATATCCTTCAGGAACTATCCCTCTTCTCTCAACAGTCCACTTCAGGTCAACAATCCACTTCAGGTCAACAATCCACTTCAGGTCAACAGTCCACTTCAGGTCGCTGGCACCCTGGGAAGTCAGCTGGAGTTGCTATTTTTATACCGTTGGAAGAAGACGTTTTAGCCTAAGAAATCAGACAACCCTGGGGTTTTTTTTGACCTGTAATAACTGACACATAAGTGAGAAGGAATGGCCACACAGATGCAGAGCAGTAGGGAGAAGACTTTCTTTGTCTGGGAAACATTTTGCTCGTGAACTGTTCCCAACTTAAAACTTCAATGGAACCAGTGCTGGAAACAGCCAGAAGGTGTGTTTGCATCTGTTTAGGTATACTTCATTAGGTAACACACAATTCGGGCACATGTTATTGTCACTATGTTTCATATCCGTAGTGTAGACTACCTGGGTATTTTTCAACTCTTGCCAATTCGGGGGGGGGAGGGGGGCAGATGTGGGGAATACATTATCATAAGTGTGCTGTGTTTCCCTGTAAGAACCATATTCTAAATAAGAGAGTGGTGATCCTGACCGATGGCTTCATGTCGTAAATGACAGATGAGGTATTCAAAGAAAGAGTTTCCATTTAAAATCCTAGAAGTTATTTCACATTCTAAATGTGTTGAAAGGTAATAATTATCAATGCTGGGTGGAAGTGATACCTCATCGTCCTTTTGGTTTGAGCCCCAGTGGTAGAATGAGTCAATAGTTCAAAGTCACCAGCAGCTCCACCAAAAAAAGAAGCACCTTTGCACCCTCGTAAAGACTCTTGTCTCAGAAACCCACTGGGGCAGCTACCCTGTCTGATGGGGTTGCTCTGAGGGGGTGATTGCATGGCAGTCAGTGAGACATCTTGCAGTTGTTGTTGCTGTAGGTTGTTGGGTCGATTCCAGCTCAAAGAGATCCTATAGGGCAGAGCAGAATGACCCCATCAGATTCCCTTGGCTGTGATCTCTACAGGAAGGAGCCCCACTAGCATAGTGGTTATCTATTGTGTTGCTAACAGCGAGGTCTTTAGTTCAAAGCCACCAGCCACTCCTCTGGAGAAAGGTAAGGGTTTCTACAGTCTTTAAATTTGTCAAGAGTTACAGCCTCACAAAGGGTAAGACTCCCTGTAGCTTCAAAGTTGAACTTTGCTTAAGTGTTTACAGAGCATTTACCATATATACTCCTGTATAAGCCGAGTTCGGCTTATACACGGGTCAGTGGTACCCCAGCGAGGCGTTATACCTCGCTGGGGCCTCCCGAGGTAACAGAGTGAGTGCCTGCTATCTCTGGGTGATTGCCGTTTCTCTGCTGTTCATTCAAAGTCCCGCTGACACTGCAGTGCTTTGAATGCTTGTTTACTCACATCTAACCAATCAGAGACATCCTATGACGTGTATCTTTGAATAAGCCTTTTAAAGATCATGTGCAAAGGATGTGGCATGGATGGATGTCATCTGGTCAAGCCTGACTAACAAAAGGAGGAAATCTCATGAAGCCTGACATAGAGTTAATAGAAAAGTGGGTTCGAGATGCATGGGAAGACATTCCAGAAGACATGGTGCGACGTGCCTTCCAGAAATGTAGTATTAGTAATGCTATGGATGGCAGTGAAGACTGTGCTTTGTATGAAAATGACAGCAGTGATGGTGATGACGGCGATCTCAGTGAGGACAGCGTCTATGATGACCTCACACCAGCTGAAGTCCTGCTTTGGGATACGGATGATGATGAGGAATCCAGTTTTGAAGGATTTTAACTCTATATTTTAGCTTGGTTGCTGATTGAGCTCAGGGAATAGCACTCTTAAGGTATCATTGTTGATACCTTATTGTTTTTGTTGAACCTATTTTCCGCTTACTGTGCTGGTTTACTAATGTTAAATGACTTGTTGTCCTTTTATTTATGTTTTTTATTTAAAATAAATATTTAAATACATTACCCCACTGATGTCTCAATTTTTAGTCATTTTATTTTCATTTGTTTTGATTATTGAAACTCACCAATAGCTTCTGCATTTTCCACCCTAGGCTTATACTCGAGTCAATCAGTTTTTCTGGTTTCCCAGGTAATAATTGGGTACCTCGGCTTATACTCGGGTTGGCTTATATTTGAGTATGTATGGTATATATTAATTTATTATAGTTATGCCTTATAAGGACTTGAATTTTGACTGAAGCTTTAAATCCTAGCATAGCGCTGAGGTCCTACCAAACCAAACCAAACTTGCTTCGATTGAGTCAATGTTGACCCCCTGTGGGTTTCAGCGTCTGTAACTGTTTATGGGAGTAGAAAGCCCGTCTTTCCCTGGAGGAGCTGCTAATGATTGTTGCAGAGTCAGGACTAAAATTTAAATCAAAATTACTCCTTCCAGGACTCTTTTCTATTAACACCCAAGCCTTATGCTTCTGACTTGAGGAAGGGAATTTTCTTTTTTTAATAGATTTATTGGTATACATTTCCATTTATAGAATTTAATCATTCAATCATTTCAAAAAGATGGAAAATCAGAACCTTTTTTCTTATACTCATTGTTGTTAGCTCCCCAATCGTATCCCCGCTCCATCCTCTCCTGCCTTGCCCCACAGCAATGGTCGATTCAGTTACTCCCTCTATGGATCTACCTGTAGACCAAAAATGATACAAAACACAGACAGGAAACAAACAAGCAAACATAACACCAACCACAGTGACTGGACAAAACATAGGTAAATACCAATCGGCACGAAAGTGGAAGATATGAAGAACTGGAATAGATTTAGGCTAGTACTTAAGTCTAGTCCCAATGTAAGGACAATTAGTTCTGAAGACATGGCCCTACTTGATACCTTCAGGAACAGCTCACTGAAGATGTGGGAGCTATAGCAAAGTGTGGTACAGAAACCAGAGGGTTCCTGGCTAGCAAAAAGAACTGTGTTTGGGATCTTCAACCAAAACCCAAACTCACTAACATTAAGTCAATGCTGACTCTTAGTGACTCCACTGTGGTTTTTGGAGACTGTAACTGTGTATGGGAGTAAAGAGCTCAGTCTTTCTCCCAAGAGCTGCTGGTGGTTTTGAACTGCTGACCGTGTAAATTGCAGCCCGACACGCAACCATTACACACCAGGATTGCTCATGGGGTCTTAAAGATTTGACTTAAAAAAAAAAAGTCATCTAAGTGAGGCATCTACCTGGAAGTGTCCACCTGGAAGAACCACACCAGTCTGTGTGATCCCAGGATTTTAAGGAATAAATCCTTGGTGCTTGGACCAAGGATTTAAAAGAATAAATCTGGATGTTTGAACCTACTTTTAATTCATCTTCTTTTCGTCATTACCTACTTCAGTGACAACTTTCTTGGTGCCTAGAAGAAATGTGAGCACACAATTGAGACTCCGCAGGATCTAGAGGGGAGGCTGGACAGCTGCAGAGGTGGCAAGGGCAGGAGAATGGAAATTTTCAGATAAAGCAATTACACAGCCTCCTGTCTTGATGGAACGAGACTTCTGATCCTTCCAGGGTGTGTCAACATCACTTACTGGGATTGGGTTCTACTTTCAAAGTGGGTCTTTCCCAGCAGGTCTGTTTCTTTGTGCCACCTTCTTCAGAGCTCCTTGCGTGGCTAATTGAAACTTATTCATTACCCACCTACTCCAATTAAACAGCAGATTCGTTTGATGGGACTCCCTCGTCTCTCCTCCTAAAATTACACTCACTGTCTCACTGGCAGCCAAATCCATAAAACACACAGTCTTTGACCTGGACCTTTCTTCCCCATCAGGGCAAGTATTTGCTCAGGAACCAAAGAGAGAGCAACTCAGCAAGCTCATCTGCAGTGTCTTTTGCACAGAATAATTCCGTGGTGACGATGCGTGTGTGTGTGTGTGTGCGCGTGTGTGTGTGTGCCTGTATACAACAAACATACAGATGATGAGACCTTCTTTTGTACTCATAGTGACTCCATGGGACAGAGTGGAACAGCCACACACATGTATGCACACTTGTATTGTTGTTGTGTTCATTTCTGACGCATCACCCCAGGGGACAGAGTTTCCACGGCTATAATATTTATGGGAGCAGATTGCCACATCACCCCCACGCCTACCCCCATCCTCCTAGATTCTGAGCCCTGGACCACTGTGCCCCAAGGGCTTCTCGGTATATGGATGGACATTTAGAGAAAAAAACAGAAACACACACACAATGAGAGAGAAAGAGAGATTAGACCTTTTTTCTTTTGAAACTAACAAGCAACCAATTGCTTGGAACCATTGATTCCTTATAAGTCACACATTAAAACATACTTCATAAATTTACATCTTCCCAATGCCAATGAGATAACATCAATGATTTCAATCCTTCACAGAGAGGGACCTGAGCTTTGCAGTGTAGGAGGCACCCAGCTGATTAAGGTGTTTACTAATGGGTGACCATTTAGTCCCCTGTGCCTCTGTGTCTTTGCAGACAAAACCATTGCAAAATGACTGCTATTTGTGACTTTGCTGCTAAAAACATTGAGAGATAACTCAGTTATTTAAGATCTCTTAAATCTTGCATATCCCTGGGATTGTCTTTGAACCTAGTACTTTTATTATTCAAATGTTAAGAGAGTGTGACTAGTTAAGTAACATTTGCATAGATAAGAGTTTAGGAATGTTTAAGTTCTTTGATGTTTGCTTTGTAACCAATTCCCTTGTGTAAGAAGAGTATAAAAACCAAGCTTCAAATATACTAGAGACTTCAGTCCATCAGACAGTCTTCCTCCCGATCCCATGCGTTGTACGTTGTACGTATCTCTTTCTTTTCCTTTCATCCGCACGCCTCATTTCGAACCCAGCTTGATGCGGGATAGCTGGTCTAATCTCCCGCATTGCAGAGATCCACAAGGCAGTTTATTAGACCTGACAATAAGGGAATGAAGTAATATAGGTAAGAGGTCCCATTTGGTAGACAATCAACTCATAAAGCCACTCATTGATAATGAGCCAAGCTAATATTTGCATCTGTATACAATGGTTTATGGGGTCATAAAACCTGTTTCTTTCTCTTTGTCAGTGCAGCGTAGTAGACATAAAAGAGACTTTCAACTCAGACAGTTTGATGCGTCTGAATTTCGGCTCTACTCTCATTCACTGAGTGCTCCATGCAAATGAGTGGACCATTGCTAAATCCCAAATTCCCTATGTAAATGAGATTTAAAATTCCAACCAGAAAAGCTAAGAAGTAATATGAGGCTTTCTACTCCCCTAAAGGTCTACTGTCTTGGAAATCCACAGGGGCAGTCCTCCTCGTCCTATTCTGTCCTGCAGGGGCGCTGTGAGTCCAATTGACTGGAGGACGGTGAGGGGAGGGTTCAGTAGCCCACTCTGTAGATTTGAGATACCACGTGGGCATTGTCCTAAGACTGGGGATCCTGGGGAGAGGCCCACGGACCCAATCCTTGCTTCTAGGGGTTTATAGATCACCAAGCAAGTGTTCAGTAAGTGATGGGATTTACTAATGTATGCAAAAGTACTGTGCTGGAGTTCAAAGAAATGTTTAGTTGGGGACAGGGGTGTCTATGCCTTCCAGAGCCAACCATGAAAGAAAAGCAGCCTGGGGGGTGGGGGGTGGGTGGGGGGGGAGGAGGAAAGCAATCAGGGCTGGGTGCCAGTTACCATTTTCATTGAGGACTCTGACTCAGGGGGACCCCGTGAGTGTCAGAACAGCACTGTGCTCTGCGGGGTGGCTGCTTTCTCCAGAAGTAGATCGCCAGGCCTTTCTTCTGAGGCGCCTCAGGGTGGACTCAGATTCCCAGCAGCTAAGTGTGTTAACCATTTATACCACCCGGTGCTCCCAGTAAGAGATACTTGGAGACATCAGAGGAAAAGGTGCTTGAGGGAAACATCAGGATAGAATTTAAAGCCGCCTGGAGCCCTGGAAGTGTACTGGGTCATGAGTGGGGCATTTCGAAGTGCACTTCGAAACCATTGGCCGCTCCTCGGGAGAAAAACGAGGCTTTCTCCTCTACTCTGGTAAAGCTACAGTCCCGAGCTGACAGTGGCAGTTCTGCCCTGTACTACAGGGTCGCTGGGAGTCTGAATTCACTTGGTGGCTGTGAGTGATTGTGTCGCTCGCCCTCTAAGGGGCACATCAAATGACACAAGTGGACCAGTGAGAGCCAAAGCCACTTTCTTTCTAGCCTCCCCTGGATTGTAAGCACAGCGGGGCATATGTGTGTTTGGGTTCATATTGATATGCGCCTGCATCTGGGCGTTTGGAGTGTGTCTCTTTATTGGCAGTGTCACCGTGTGCTTGATGTGCTTATAAATCTTTGCGTGATTTTTATGAGGGAAAGTGGAGAACTGCCCTAAGGTACTGTGGTCTCCTCGCTCCTTCCACAGATCTCTCGGTGCACAGTTGTCCCCAATGTCAGTCCTCCCTCACTCTCTCCTGTGCATTTGAGTCTCTGCTGCCAGGTGCTTGCTCATTTGTTTTTTTCCCAAGGAAGGAGGAGTCAGATGCAAAGATGCTGTGCTAAGCCAGCCACCCTCCAGCCACTTCACCACTTTGCAGCAGCTCTTGGGAGGGTTGCCGGGAGACTGCCCTGGGGAATCGCATTTCAGTTGAGCAATGGGACGGTCTAATTCCTTGAGATGATTATCCTCTATAGAGCTTTGGGTGGTGTTTACCACGAGAAGTGCCCTGGGAGAAAGCAAAGGCATGGGGAGGTTATCGCATCTGTGTAGCATCCTCCCAGCAGGTCTGATTCACAGACCTCTGCTCTCCGTGAAGTTCAAGGGATGCCGGGCAGAGCACAGACACTCCACACTCTTGCAGAGAGAGTCCGCTCTCTCCTTCGAAGGCAGCGAGGACAGCCCCGGTTTCCTTTCAGAGGGTTCTTTCATTGCCCTCCGTCTTTCACCTGACCAGGGAAGCGGGGAGACCTGTATGTGCAAAGGCTACCCCTGGCTTCTTCTCTGCTGTACTCCTTCATCAAGCCGGTCCCGGGGAGCACTTCAACGTCATTGGCTACAATGAGGACTGCCCAGAGGAGAGGACTCACACCCAGTTTGAAGTCATTCCTTTTTCCCTTTTTCTTCTTCTCCCCCCGCCCTTTTTAAAAAATGTTTTGTTTGGGGTGAAAGTTGACATAGCAGATGACATGCCCACCATATGGCAGGTTGAAACCACCAGCCACTCCTCAGGAGACAGACTGGGGTTTCTACTCCATTACAGTCAGTCTCAGAATCGCCACCCACCCGCGCCCCAGCTGGGGGAGGGCGGGATCTGTAAGTCCCTCTGGGCGTGGGGCATAGACGTGGCTCCCCACTGCTGTAAAGATGTGGGCTCTTGAAATACGGGGGGTGGGCAGGTCTCCTGTGTCCCACGGGTCACTATGAGTTAGAATTCCCCGTGAGATCTTGACTGTTGAATGATGTTGGTCACATTGTTCACCTGGTGTGAAAAACCTGCACACTACTTTGGATCTGGTTGTTCTGTTTCAATTAATCTAGCTTCCCTGACCCTCCTGACCTTCTCTCCTGTGCTGTAGAGTAAATGGTGACTGTCTGCTCCCACATCATGATTTTTTTAAAGAGGATAGTGTTTGTAGGTGGTATTGTTTATTTTGCGAGTCAATGTGTTATTTAACGGAAAGGTGACTTCCACGAGTGAATTTTGTTCAAAACTGAAAGAGCTTATCCAGATGCTGGTCTCTTCCCCTAGTCCCCACTGGTCCAGCATGTCTCATCCCTTTAAAAGAATTTGAGTCTTCATGGATGAATTTTTTCCCCCACATTCTTTCTGAGACCTGGCCACGTGGTCAGGCGTGGTCTCCATGTTCTGGTCTCAGGAGAATTGAGGCGCTGGTTCAGGTAGACATTGAAACCTGTGCTCTCGTTTCTCCTTTGAATCTTAGTTTCCTTTTTTGCTTTCAGTGAATAGAGAACAGCAGTGGCATCTTAGACGGCCACTCACTTTCTAGATCCCAGATGCTATGTACCGAACTAGAATGTACAGCATAGACATTATACACTGTGTTGGACCAACTGATCAAGTTGTCCCACGGGGCTAGGGTCCTAAACTGTCAATCCACTAAACCAGTTCTGTAGAGTGTTTGCGTATGTCTGGGAATTGTCCGTGACTGTGCACCCTGTGGGATAAAGATGGGGTTTTCCACTCCCTTAAAGAGTTACAGTCTCAGAAACTCACAGGAGCAGGTCTATCTACCCTGACCTAAGGAGTTGTTATGAGTCTAAACTGATTGGATGGCAGTGAGTTTGGTTTTAGGTTTTGGGAGAGAGCCCTGTGTACTCTATTATATATAGGAATATATATGCAGCACATCCTAACATGTATATGCATGTGCCTACAGATAAACCTATGCATGCACATGTGTGCACACAGATGCATCTTCCTATTCACATAAAAGGGGGCTTAAAGGAGCTCATGGTGGCTTGCATGCTGCCGTAATGCTAGGAAGAAAAAAAAAGAAAGGGCCACTTACAGGGGGAATTTCCAGGATACTGTCAGCATTCTGTTTCTTGACCTGGGTGTTGGTGACTTTTTGAAAATTAAATTGAGCTATACAACTGTGTTTTACCTACATTTGCCTATATGTGTCCTGTTCCCCAACAAGAAAACAGAAAAGAGCACAGAAGGGTTAGTCTCTGGCTTTCCAGCCCTGCATTCAGCAAAACAAAACTTCTCAACTAAGGCTGGGCCAGAAGACCTTGTGATTGACTTCCGAAAATTAGCCAATGAGAACTGCATGGGCCACGGCGGAACATGGTCTCACTTGCTTGCTTTGGACAAAGAAGTGCCTGGTATTCGGCATCAATTCCCTCCTGCTGTACCATTTGATACCTTCTCTGTGTCAGACATGAGCGTTTATCAGCCCAGTCATCCACTCAGCAGATCGTATTGAGCTCCGACCAACAGGGTGGCACACACAGTGAGGCTTGGCTGCTGATGGAAAGGTTGGAAGGTCAAATCTACCCAGAGATGTCTCAGGAGACGGTCTAGTGAGCCAGTTCCAAAAGAAATCGACCATTAATAACCCTATGGAGCACAGTTCTGCTTTTTCACACACCGGGTCACCACGATGGATCACAGGGATCCATCTTTGGGGAGCTGGTGTTCAGCAAGGGCTTAAAGTCCACTCTATGTACAAGAGAGAGTCACATTACCAATTGGTCCGGCAAAACTGTATGGCCCTGACAGTAGCAGGAATGCACATGGCAGCACACAAGGAACCAGGAACGTCATCGTACGTCACTGTGGGGATAAAAATCATTCTTCTATGGGAATTTCAGTCTTCAAGCCCCAGTGTCAGTGGAAGCAGTATTTTTTAAATCAAATTTGCTTTTTAAAGAAATGGTTCCATCTACACTAAGAAGGAGGACTTACAAATCAAGGAGATCAAGGAAACACTCTCTTTGCAGTAGTCCCACAAAGGAAAATATACTTAGGCATAAATCTAACCAGGGATGTAAAAGACCTATATATAGTGAAAACTATAAACTATTACTGCAAGAAACTAAAAGATGCCTACACAAAGAGAAAATATTTTATGCTCGTGAATTGGAAGAATTAACATCCTGAAAACTCCAGCACTACCCAACGTGATCTACAAATACAATGCAATCCTGATCTAAATTTCAACAATATTCTTTACTGAGATGGCAAAATAAATTATGAATTTTATATGGAAAAAAGAGGCCCCCAATAGTCAGAGCCATACTGAAAAATAACAAAGCAGGAAGTCTTGCACTTCTCCATCTCAAAACAGACTACAAAGACACAATATTCAGAATGGCCTGGTACAGGTTCCATGACTAATATATAGAACAGCAGGATAGAACTGGGAACCCAAATGTGAATCCATCCATCTCTGGGTAGCTGATGCTCAGCAAAGGCTCAAAGTCCATTCGATGTGCAAGAGAGAGTCACATTAACAAAAGGTCCAGCAAAACTGGATATTCATCTGCAGAAAAGCTAAATGGGACCCACCATAGCAGACACCAGACTAAAAAACTAACTAAAACTGGATCAAACACCTAAATGCTAAAGCTGAAACTATAGACTTCTTCGAGGATAATCTAGAGACTTAATCTTTTCAGAAATAGAGGGCCCAAAACAATTACAAATCCACGAGCAACAGAAGACTGATTAGCTAAGACCTTCTAAAAGTTAAATAATTTTATGGAAAATACTTTATCAAAAGAATATAAAGATACCCTACAAACTGGGGGGAAGTTTTCATAGATGAATACCTGAAAAGGATCTAAACTCTAAAATACATAGAAAAACTTCAACTCAACATCAAAAAGGTGAAAAATCCAATTAACAAATGGGCAAAGGGCATGAACAGGTAGTTCACCAAAGAGGACATTCAAGCAGTTAATATACATGTGAAAAGATCCTCACAGTCACTAGTCATTGCTTCTGTACTTCAAGCTGTTAATAAATCTTCCTCCAGTCCAGAGGCAGTGTTCTGCTGCACACAGTCCAACTACACAGAGTATCTGCTCAATGCACAGCTTGAATAAGTATGATGAAAGGACACTACCCTGCCGCATACCTTTTCTGATTTTTAAATTCTGCAGAATTTCCTGGTTCTGTTTGAATGTTTGCCTCTTGGCCATGAAC
The DNA here is from genome assembly GCF_050624435.1 of Tenrec ecaudatus. Taxonomy (NCBI): domain Eukaryota; kingdom Metazoa; phylum Chordata; class Mammalia; order Afrosoricida; family Tenrecidae; genus Tenrec; species Tenrec ecaudatus. The sequence continues at coordinate 303,290,770 of NC_134530.1, read as the reverse complement.
ACAATAAACTCTTTTAGAATAAGCCACTAGAGAGATGCAAATAAAAATACAGTAAGATACTATCTCATCCCTGCAAAGATGACACTGATAAAGAAGATACAGTACAACAAAGTTTATGGGGAGATAGGAACCCTTATCCATTGCTGGTGGGAGTGTGACATGTTACAACGACTTTGAAGAGTGGTACAACACTTCCTCAAAAACCTGGAACTATAAATCCCTTTTGATTCAGCATTCCCATCCCATAGAGATCTAATAGCAGCCACATAAATAGACTGAGGAATTATAGTCAACTAATATGGACCTTCTAGCGGCAATTCCTTATGTGATATAATTCTGGACTTATCTACTAAGGGATAGAAACAGGATGGGACGGGGACTCGATTTTAAGAGAGGATGTGAATCCCATCACACACCCTTGTCTCCCGGAGGCCATAATTACGATGCTAATTTAGAGCCATAGGAGAAGCAAGGCTTACTTTTCGTTTCCTTGAGACATCTCTAAGATCCAGTCTTAGACCTGGGCATAAGCCAGGCCACACTTTGTGCTTTCCCTGGGTATATAATGGTATATGATGGTATATGCTGGTATATAATGGTGCCGCCAAACAATTCTACACATGCACCCCACCCCCACCCTCCCACATATGGAAAGCCAGACCTCTATTTCCTAACTGAGTCTTGGTGGAAGCAAGAGCACCCGGGGTGACTTTTGGACATCTTTGGCTTCCAGTTCTGGACCCTACATTTGGCTCATCCCTGCCTGACCTGAAGCCTTTAAGTTGAACAGCATCCACCACCAACCACAATAGACAATTCCTCAATGTTTCCTGAGTTTCTGTAGGGTGTTGCAGAGAAGTTAAGAAGCTAGGAATGTGGGGGTGGCAGGGAGGTATACTTAAGGGAGGAGTGAGGGGAAAGGAGGGCTAAATAGCAACATGTAAGAGTTGGTCATATGGGGCATCATGAACCTCCAGTGCCTTGGGAGTAGTCTGGGATTAGTTCTTCTAAAAGAGTTTATGATCAGAATATACACACTGCGGTCCATGGTAGCCTTCTTCATATAAGCAAAAAAGATGGATGAAATCTAAATGCTCATCAATAGATGAATGGATAAGTAAAATGAGGGTGTGCACACAAAATATGAATATTACACAGCTATAAAGAGTAAATAAAAGCTAGCAAAACCTAACATGGATGAACATGGAGTGAAATAAGTCCATCCAAAAGAGGACACACACTGTATGATCCCACTTTTATAAAATGACAAAAAAGGGAAGTCAATCTGTGTTGCTTTAAAGTCATAGAAACCTGTCTAAAACAAACATATCAACATGTGAAGTTATCATTTCTCAACATACCCTCTGTCCAGGTCTATAAATTTCTCAGGGCAGTGGTCCCAGCTCTCTGGCCTTGTTAAAGCAGAGGGTGAGCCCAACAGAAGACACCTCCCAACTCGATGGGTCCACACTGTGCAGTACTGGCTGCAACAACTGTGTAGTACCGGGCAGGGCTTCCTGCTGCCATAGACAGTGTCCTCATGAGTCAGACCGACTCCATAGCCCCCACCACAGCCACCACCCTTCCTAGAGCATCCTGGGCTCTTTGGGGTACACCGCATCCCAATGGCTTTTCTGACATCCCCCAGGGTGTCCAATCGCGTTGTTTTAAAGTGCTCTCTGAGTTGTGAGCACAAAAAGAAGTCTCAAGGGGCAAGATCAGGGCTGGCAGGTAGGCAGAGTGAAGCTTTCCAATGGAGTTCTTGTAGGACAGCCCTTGCGGCTCTCCCAGAATGAACAGGGGCCTTGTCCTGACAGGGAAACAAATTCCTCAGTACAATTGTTCTGACTGCTTTCTCATCAGCTGCCACGCTCCTGCAGCTTCTTCATCCTAAGCCCACATGATTGTCTGATGTCATTCCCCAAAATCTATCCAGGTTACTCCTCAGAAACCACCATCACCTCCTGAGTTAACATCTCTTCTGCCTTGAATTGAATCAACCCAGCGGATTCCCTTGGGAGCTACTTTGATTAGATTGGTTTTTGAAGGACCCTCAGAGACAAAGACAAGTGTACTACTGAGAGACTGGTCTGCTGCCCCCCTCACCCCCCACTTCCTAATAAATACTGAAGTGCAGCAACTGTTTATCCCATAAATGAGATATTGGGACCAGGTCAGCCATGAGGGAGATCGCCAGATTTCTGGCTCAGGACTTGTTTTTGTTGTTTGTTTGCTCGTTGTTTCCGACGGGTTTTGTTGCTATCGGGGAGTAGGAAATGAACTCAAATGGAAGCAAATTCATCTCGATGAAAGGAGGCAAATCATTTTTCTTCTTTTTAAAGAAAGTGCTCTATGATTCTGAATTAGCAGCTGGAAATCCAAGGACATTCAGTAGAACCCTAAAGTAGCCCACGAATGGAGACATTTTCCTGCATTTCCCAAAGTATCATGAAATCAGATCACCTCTCGTCATCCATGGCTGTTTTACCTCCGGCTTCAGAGACAGGCAACAGTCTTCCCAGGGACAGCTCAGCTCTCTACAGGTGGCACAGGCTTCAGCCTCTGACAGCACATCTCCCTGCAAAGGGGACATGGCAGGAAGTCTCTGGCGTGTTGGCAAGGAGACTGCTCTGAGTGAGCTGGTACAGCTCCCCCGACCTGCAAGCTATCTCAGAGTGCGTGAGGGAATGCGTGGAGGAGGAGGAAGACAAGCCATTGTAGTTAGGGGCAGAAGTCCCGCCTTTCAGGTGGGTGAGCCTCGTTCCATTTGATTGTGTTCACCTGTACACTCTAGTATACCGGGGGCAGAAATGCAACATCTCAGCAATATGCTGACACCTGTCCAAAACCCTAGTTGGAACACAGTGTGGTATGTGAGGTTCGACTCTGCCTTCCCAACCCCCCTGAACAGCCCAACAGATTCCATCCATCCATATCGTTGATCAAAATCTCAGTTTTCTTCCCCCCAAATGAATATCGTCAACAACTGCACATGGGCTGGATCTTGTTCTCTCTTATTATGTGTATTGTGAATTCCGGCAACTGGTTTAAGAACGTTTTTCGATTGTGCCCTTCTGTGGTTATATTGTATGGAATTATGATTCCCAGAGAGAGGCTACTTTAGCTGGGTGTGGAGGGACGTGAATGAGAACCAAATTTAACGTACCAAGAACTTAACCATGATGGTAGCCAGGCAATGGCCCAGGGTCAAGGTGGTTCCATTCCTTCCACCCTATCCTATGTCAAGAAATAAAACTAGCAAAAGAATGCAACCAAGGTTTTACAAGGTCACGTCCTCACCTGCAGTACAAGAATCTGCTTTAAGACGGGAGAAGGACAGAGATACTCTGTGTGAAGTCCGAGTAGAAGAGTAGAGAAGAGCAGAGGCAGGAGACCTGCAACCTGGTTCAGAATCTTCCCGCACATAGTAGGGCAAAGCAACACAGCACTCTTCCTGGAGCTCAGCGGTTTGCTAACTCTCAGACAGGTGAACTTGAACCCTCTAAAAATACCTTTAGATTTGGTTTCATGGGTACAGTTCTAGTAAGCTGAGGTAGTTTATTGTGCCAACCCGGCCGATAAACACATGTGGGGTTAATTGAAGGGCGGAGAGATAAATGGCTCGGTGAGCCTCACCTTTCGAGTTCTCGGGTCTCTTGCTTTGTGATGGTTGGACCAGGGTGCAGCTGCCTTAGCCAGTTCCCTGCTTCAGCTGGCAAGGCTCACTTCCTGCAAGACGTCCCTGAAGAGAAGCCACATGGACCTTCCGCGATGCAGCAATGGGTGCTGGAGCAGCCATGTGGAGACCCCTGCTAGCACTGAGATGCTTACACGTTCACTGATTCGGCTTTCCTCCTGCAGTCAGCATCATTAGGTGTGTTTTGTGAGATGGATGGGGGCTTTGTGAATTGGTGTCGGACATATGGGCTAATGTTTGACTTGTGGGCTTGGGAAGCACTGGGTTGGGATGTTTTCTTGATGCACACTTACCCTTTATATAAAACTCTCTCTTATACAGATGAGTTTCTGTGGATTTGTTTCTCTATAATACCCAGACTAACATAGACGCTTATAAGTCCCTGCTCTGTGGAAAGCTTTCTGTAGTAGATGCTTCTCAGTGAATCACAAAGGTCTGCAGTCCTTTCCGGTTTTGTTGTTAGATGCCTGTGAGTCTGTTCCAACCCATAGCAACTCTATGCACAGCAGAACGAAACACTGCACCATCCTCACAACTGTTCCTCTGTCTGAGCCTATGGTGGCAGCCACCGTGTCTTTCCATCTCCTGAGGGTCCTCCTCTTTTTCCCTGCCCCTGTCCTTTACCAAAGATGATGTCCTTCTCCAGGGACTGCTCTCTCCTGCAGTATGGCCACAGTATGTAAGACAAAGTCTCCACAGCCTTGCCTCCAAGGGGCACTCTGCCCATACTTTTTCCAAGATCGATCAGTTGGTGCTTTTCGCAGTTCATGGTCTTTTCAATGGTCTTCTGTTGCACCACAATTCAGATGCATCGATTCTTCTTCAGTCTTCTTTACTCAATGTCCAACTTTCACGTGCCTATGAGGCCATGGGAAATACCATGGCCTGGGTCAGGCGCACCTTGGTTCTCAAAATAACAGCTTTGCTTTTCAATACTCTGAAGAGGTATTGTGCAGTATATTCACCTTAGACAACATGTCTCTTGACCTCTTGACTGCTATTTCCATGAGCATTGATGTTAGATCCAAGCAAGACCAAATCCTTGACAACTTCAATAGTTTCCCAATTTATCATGTTGTTAACTATTGGCCCCATTGTGAAGATTCTGATCTTCTTGACATTCAGTTGTCATTCCTACTGAAGGCTGCAATCCTTGATATTCATCAGCAAGTGCTTCAAGTCCCCCTCGGCTTTAGCAAACACGGTTGTACCATCTGCCTATCCCAGGTGGTTACTAAGCCTTCCTCCAAACCTGATGTCACATTCTTCTTCATACAATCCAACTTCTCTGATTATTTGTTCAGAAGACCCATTGAATAATTACGGTGAGAGGATATAAACCTGTCGCACACCTTGCCTGATTTAAGCCAGGCAGTCTTCCCATGTTTCGTTTGCAGGACTGCCTCTTGATCCATGTTCAAGTTCTGCATGAGCACAATGAAGTGTTCTCAATTTCCCTTTCTTCTCAAGGTTATCCATAGTTGTTATGGTCCACACAGTGGACTGCCTTGGCTTAGTCAATAGTACACAAGTAAGCATCCTTTTTATATTCTCTGCTTTCAGTCAAAATTCATCTAGCATCATCAATGATATCCCTTTTCTGAATCTGGCCTGAACTTCTGGCTGTTCCTTGTCAATGTACTGCTGTAACCATTGCTAGGTGATCTTCAGAAATGTCTTACTTGCATGTGATATTACTGATATTGTTCCATAATTTGAGCATTCCGTTGGGTCACCTTTCTTTGGAATGGGCACACATATGGATCACTTCCAGTCAGTTGGCCAATAGCTGTTTTCCAAATTTCCTGGCATAGCCGAGTGAGTGCTTCCAGTGCTTCAGCAACTTGTGGAAACATTTCAGTCAGTATTCCATCAACTTCTGGAGCCTTGTTTTTGACTCATGTCCTTTCTGATAGGAGATGAACGAAAGCAAACATACTCTTAAAGAAAGAATTAACAGGAGACACTGAGATGACAAAAATAATTCTGTCTCTAATAGGTTATCCTATGAAAGCTTATAGAAAGTGCTTTGGGAATGCAAAGTCCTGAACCACCCAGCTAAAATAGCTGAGCCATGCTCTAGGAACCAGTAACTCTTGGATCCAAGGAATGCTCACAAGGTGTGTAAAGACACCATAGATTTTGGCAGGACTGGCTCACTGTCATCGAGTCAGTTCTGACTGGTACCGACTGTTGGGCAGGGTAGAACCGCCCCTGTGGGTTTCTAAGACTGTAACTCGTTACAGGAGTAGGAAACCTCATCTTTCTCCTGTGGAGTCACTGGTGGTTTTGAACTGCTGACCTTGCTGTTAGCAGCCCAGCACATAGGATGCATTTGGGGCTAGACGGCTGTGTCTCAGAGGATATTTCTACCTTGCTAGCATTTGTCCAGTTTCCATCAATCCCTGACCATATGTTTTATTGTACAGCTACAAAGCAGATCATCTCCGTGTGCCATCTGGTTTCTGACCAGGGACTTTCTGGATACCTTTTTGATTTTTTGAGGGGGGAGGGGGTGGTACTCAGAATCAGAAAATGAGTAAAAACCTAAGGTGAAAATGGGAACAGAAATAAATAATCGATTACCTTGATTGTGTTCCTGGAAGAGTGACTTACATGGAATTGCTTCTTTCTCTAAATCCAGAACCTTATAGTCTAGGGCGTAGGCAATCTTGATATTATATTAATCATCATAATCCAAGACTTCTAGTCTGAATGGATAGTGTGGCAATGATGGTGATTTTAAGTGGAGCTACCAGTGGAAAGGCATGGTTAATTTCAGTTCAATTACTACCCTGTTTTTCTGCACCCCCAAACCAAAAATCCTATTGCCAGTGAGTCAGTTCTGATTCAGTGACCATAGAGGGTAGAGTAGAGCTGCCCCTGTGGATTTCCAAGACTTTCGCTCTTTACAGAAGTAGAACATCCCATCTTATTTTCCTGCAGAGCAATCGGTGGGTCAAACTGCTGGTCTTGTGGTTAGTAGTCAATGCACAGCCCACTGAACCAGCAGGACTATAGCTCCCCAAATACAAATCCTCCTGTGTGCCGAACCAACTGCACCAGTAGGACTATATATCCCCAAATACAAATCTTCCTGTATGCCGAACCAACTGTACCAGCAGGACTATATATCCCCAAATACAAATCCTCCTGTATGTTGAACCAACTGCACCAGCAGGGCTATATCTCTCCAAATACAAATCCTCCTCTATGCCAAACCAACTGCACCAGCACCTTGTGGTTACAGAATATCCCATTTCTATTGGGCTTTGATTAGAATGAGCTCCAGGACCGAGACACCAAAATCCTAACTCAGGGTATTTGGTATGACCAGGTCTCAGAACTCCCAAGGAAAAGAGCCCAAAGACCCATTGTCCTTGGGCAATCTGCCAGGAAAACATTTGTGTTTGCTTGAGAAATAAGTCAGGCACATCTTAGGCATTCTCGCCTGTCTGTCTTCCCGAGCAGATGTCCACGGGAGCATGTCTTCGGAGCGGCATGACCGCAGAAAAGAGCCCGGTGAGAGGTCCTTTCCGGCCCGGGGAAACGGAAGCCTTGGTCATTTTCTGTCTCTGTTGAAACCAGAGGTTCTGTTTGATGACCTTTGTGTTTCACACAGGTCTGATAGCCATCAAGCAGGAGAAGGAATGTGACATTTGATGAGAATGCCCAGGTACAATCAACCACGGAGAAAAATACCGTTTCCAAAAGATGATGTAGTTACTGTGGGCCACCGAGTCGATCTTGAGTCACAGAGGCCCCGGGAAGCAGAGTGAAAGGTCCTGTTCACTTGTCTAGGCTGTAATTTATGGAGAAATCAGGTCCTGGGAAACTCATGGGTTCTAAGCACCATGGTTTCGGTTAGCACCAACGCTCTTTCTCCCCAAACCTCGAACCTGGAAGACAATTTTCTCATCCCAATAAGTAGCTCTGTGTATCGAGACTAACTGGTTTTATGGTTTTATTAAAAGGCTGCTTGTATGTATTCTTCCTGTGTGCATCCTGCCTATGGGCCAGCTTTATGAGAAATTCATTTCTTAGGTGAATGTCAACCTATAGAGAACATCTAAAAATTGCATTCGAAACCAGGTGAGTATAGTTGTATACTCATGGGGAGAAAAAATTCAGTGTTTTCCTTGGCAATCCTAGTACTCAAGTAGTATGAAAAGCAATTGTGCCAGCTGAACGCGTGGTAAGAGGGCTTGGGGTTGGTGGTGGTGGTTAGTAGGCATAACATCTCTCTGGGCAGCCATGACTCTCCCGCTCTTCAGAGGCAGCAAGCAGTCCTGTCGTCTCAACCAAAGTCTCTGAAAACCAAAGGAAGGATTTGTTTGTCGTGGCAAGGTCTAGGTGTTTATGTCCTGAACTCATCATGTCGGAATTGTGATCTTGGTCAGGTCAGCTCAGCCACTAAACAGACAGGTATCAAATATGTCTTCCATCTGAGATCTGGTTCTGTCCATTAGGGGGGCCAAGATGAAAAGATCTCTATCGTCTGCGATCAATTCGTTTACAGCCGAGTGAAGAAATGCACGTTGATAGGCAATTACATTGGCAAAGATGAAAAGGTGCAGTCTGTTAGCAACTTGTTCACAGGAGAGCGAAGAAATACATGGAGATATGCAATTAGCCTGTAATATGAGAGTTGCAATAACAGAGATGGTGGCAGGCTGAGTGGCAGGCTGCTCCTGGGTCTGGAAGAAGCCCGTGTATAGGTGACTGTGAAGGGACCTCACAAGGTGACATTGATAGTGGGGCCACCTCGATCGGCCTGTGTGTGATCTTTGCCATCGCAGGCTGAGAAAGCCCCTTGAGTCCGTGCCCCAGTGTCCCACAGGCTTGACGAGGCTCCCACAGGCTGATTGTCCCCTCATCCGGATGAAGCAGATAGGCCACACGACAGTTGTGATTTTGCAGACAAACACAACACTGCTAACCGGATTGGCAGGTCATAGCCCTACCCACCTGTCACCCTGCTCATAGTGAGAACGCATATGCATACATTTGGAGATCAAGTTCTTGGTGACCACTCATTGCCATGTGCTGAGTCTTCAGACCAGGCCCTGTGGGGAGCGCCTGACTTGCACTCGTAGGTAGTCCTCCTTCGCTGACACGATGGAGATACCATGACGCCAGGTTTCTACATGAGGAGGCAGGCTTAGGGGATATAAAGAACCATGCAGCCACTAGGCCTCACAGCCAAGGTCAGAACCCCACTGTCTTTCCCAAACCCTGTGGTCTTGGACACCAAGTAGACAGTTTCTCATGACGTAATAAAAATATCTCTGAACAAATTGTGTTAACTGCAAAGGCCTTTGTAAGCATGACTTAATGTGATATGACAAGAAATGAGAGGACGCTAAAGAACATAATTTCTGGTTTTAGATGCTGTCATCAAAAGTCGCTGGCTACCCGTCCCCCCCACTTTTTTTTTTGTTTCCTACACATACGTTTCAAATTTCAGCATAAACAACCGTTTTGGGGGAAGAACCATTGTGATAGGTATTGCCAACGAGTTTAGTTAGCGGTGGTGGTGGCGTGGTGGGTATCCATTGGGCTGCTAACTGCACCATCAGCGGTTCAAAACCACTGGTTGGTTGCTCCAAGGGAGCAAGATGGGACTTTCTACTCCCCTTAAGAGTGAGAGTCTAGAAACTCACAGGAGCATTCTACTTTCTCCTACTGGGTCTCTGTGAGTCGGCATCAACTGGATGGCAGCGAGGTTGGTTTTGTGGAAGCAAATGCATTCTCCCAGGTGATGTCAATGCCCAGGCACTTGGCTCCTACGTGAACAGTTGGTATTTCCCAGCCAAGGCACCCAGGGAGAAAGGCCTGCCAGTTTCCTTCCTAGGGATCCCATTGGAGTTGGGGCCATGAGGTCTGGTTTGTTATCATCCTAGTCCAAGCTGAGGGGCGTGTAGTGAGCAGACCAGCCTGGGTTGACTTCCTTTCATCTCGAATGAAGAGGATACATCAAATGTGCAGGTTTCATTTATTATAGGATCAGCACTTTCTTGGTAAGGGTGAGAAACTGGAAAGCTAGATATATTTGGTTGCCATTTACACCTCCATTATAGATGATTTTAACCTCTTTCACTCTCCCCATCTTTCCACCCACATGCGCAGTATGTGCCGGGTCAGGCAGCCCTGAAAGTGGGCAGGCAGTCCCTCGTCCAAGGCGAATGGAAGTGTCCGCCTGCCCTCACCGCTGCAGCCCAGCGCCGCTAGCCTTTGTATTGGAAGCGCGGAGCCTGAAAGCCCCAGCCGGCTCAATCACTTTCCTCCCACACATGTCAGTCTGTGTGGGCCGAGGGACTAATGAGGAGGCCTATTTAAAATGCCTTCCCGCTTCAAATGAAGCCTTAGGCACATTGCCTGCTGAGAGGGACCAAGTGCTTGGGGACAGGGAAAGACACCCAACAGGAGGTGAGAGGGGCTTGCTCCAGAGTGGCATTTCTGGGAGCCTCTGGTCTCCTCTCGCGGGGCTGTTTCTCGCTTCCACTGAGGCTGAGCTACAGGAAAGCCTTCAAAAGAAAACATTTGGTTCCTGGGCCGGAGCCCGACTTGCAAAAAGAGCTTTCTTCGGCCCTGCCTCCCCGCACATGACCAGTTGCATTTGTGAGTCTTAAACTTGGCTGATGGTTTGAAACTGGTAGTGGAGATAGATAAGAGATAGATAGATGATAGATAGATAGATAGATAGATAGATAGATAGATAGATAGATAGATAGATAGATAGATAGATATTTTTATGGGTACATAGAGAGCAAAAGACAGAGGGATTGGGGAGAAAGACATAAATGGGCCCAAAGTCCCTCATTTCTGGACTACACCCTCTGGAGACCACCCACCCTCTGAGTAGGGTAGGTGGGAGGGATGCTAGAAGGCGTCAGAGAGACCTGACTTCTGTGAGTAAAAGCAGAGAGAACCAGACTTGAGGGTCTCCTAGGCTGGACTGGTGAAGTGCTGACTGCTAGCTGGAAGGTGCCTACCAGTGGTGCCTCAGAAGAAAGGCCAGGCCACCTGCATCTAAGCAGTCACAACTGTAACACCCTGTGAAGTAGTTCTGCTCTGCACACACGTCAGTGTCAACTCAATGGCAACTAACAGCAGCAAGTCGTTTGGAAGGTACAGCGACGGATCCCAGCGCCCCACCAATGGGACAGATGGCTCAGGAGCAGGCACTCAGCTTCAGCTGGCTGTCCGCAGACTCCATTTTGTAGAGCCCCTCATGGGCGAGAATGGTCTAAAGCTTGGCCGCGATTAAGTTTTGGGTTGTGAGTGACTTGTCCTCCTGAATTCTGCTCTAGAATCAACAGCAGAACTCAAGGGGGACAAAAACACAAGCTCTCTCTGCCACCGAGCGGATGCTGACTCATAGCGATCCGATAGGACAGAGTAGAACTGCCCCATGGGTTTCTGAGACTGTAATTATTTACAGAGTAGAAAGCCCTGTCTTTCTCCCAGGGAGAGACTAGTGGTTTTGAACTGCTGACCTTGAGAATTATAGCCAAACGGGTAGCTTCTGTGTCACCAACACTCCAAATTTTTGCATAACCTAGGGACTCCAAATAATGTTTGCTCTGCCTAAATGTCCCTCACACCCTCCATTCTTAATATTTTTTACCGCCTGGGTAAGATCTCTTGGGATTGGATTTTTTTCCTTCCACCCTCTCTGTCTGGGACACTTGGGGTCCTTATCCCATTGTATCTTAGAGGTTCGTGTATTCTTGCCTGTCTTTCTTCCGGCGAGACTGCAAAGTCTATGTGCTTGGGTGAAATGCCTCAAGTCTGCAGACAGACAGTGACTGCTCCTTCTCTGTGTGAGGCTTTCTACACGATGCTGGAGTTATACGGTGACGAGGCATGGCCTTACAGGACCTGGTTTCACAGTCTAATTATTTCTGTGTCCCAACAGTGCTCTAAGAGGCCGTTGGTGCATTTTACTGGAGCAAAGGAAGGGGGGAAGCAAATTAGCTGTCTGAGTGATGGCTGGAGCTGAATGGAAGCTCCAATGCTTCCTGCGTATCAACAACATCTCTAATTGGCTCAAAGCAAACATTCACGTTTCTTCCATCGGATGTCAGTATCTGCAGGCATAACAACACATTGCTCTGTCATTTCGAAGACAGCCTTTGACTCGCTCATTTCAGGCAAAGATTATTAACTCAAAAATGTGTGTCTGCTTTGGAATGCCTTTCTCCTCCTCGTCTTTTCTCATTTGGTTCTTGTAAACAGAACATTCATTACTGTGTGGTTACATGCTTTATCGGGGAAGGTGCCTTTTTGGAGAGGAGTTTGGTAAGAAGGATTTTATTAGAAAATGCCAGACCTTGAAAAGTTTAAAATTAGAATCATCCATCAATCAGATGGGAGCCCGATTCCTGGGAAGTGTGTTCACAGGGTCGTCAGCGGGCACATTCCTAACTGCACACAGATGCTCCCTGCCTTGTTCTCCGCCTCTGCATGTTCAGGGCCGTAAGTCTCCTCTTCTGGGCATATCAGGGAGGCTTTGGCCTCATCACCCCCTCCTCTTCAGGGCATGTCCAACAGGGAATGAACAGTCACACACACTCACCCCAGGAAAGGAACACCTGGGCTCTTGGACGTTGAGAAGCCGACTCTTAATCAGCTTGGTATAGGTCATCCAGAGGGATGCGTTTGGGTTTTTTTGGTTGCTTAGATTTTCTCTTTAATCTGAATTCTACCTTGCAAGTCTGGATAGAGCAGAGAATGTACGCTAGTGCAGATAGGAGGAGCTGGAGGCACAGGGAATCCAGGGCGGATGATAACTTCAGGACGAGGGATGTGAGTGGCAATACTGGGAGAGTAGAGGGAGAGTGGGTTGGAAAGAGGGAACCGATTACAAAGATCTACATATGACCTCTTCCCTGGGGGACGGACAACAGAAAAGTGGGGGAAGGGAGACGCTGGATAGGGCAAGATATGACAAAATAACAATCTATAAATTATCAAGGGCTCATGAGGGAGGGGGGAGCGGGGAGGGAGGGGAAAAATGAGGACTTGATGCAAAGGGCTTAAGTGGTGAGCAAATGCTTTGAAAATGATGAGGGCAAAGAATGTACAGATGTGTTTTATACAATTGATGTATGTATGGATTGTGGTAAGAGTTGTATGAGTCCCTAATAAAATGTTTTTTAAAATGTAAAAAAAATAATAAAATAAACATTACTATTAAAATCTATAGGGAAAGTAGTTAATCCTAAGAGCCAGGAAATAAAATTACTGTTTTAGCAATAATACAATTTAAAAAACCCAAAACAAAAAACAACCAAATGTACTGCTATGGAAGTGATACTGGCTCATAGTGACCCCATAGGACAGAGTAGAACTACCGCCCTTGTGGTTTTCCAAGACGGTAACTCTTTCTGGGAGTAGAAAGCCTCTTCTTTCTCCTGCACAGCAGCTCATAGTTTTGAAATGATGACCTTGTGGTTAGAAGCCCAATGCATCCACTCTGCCGCGGGAAAAATGACAGTAGTGATCATCTACAGCAGCAGTTCTCAACCTGTGGGTTGCAACCCCTTTGGGAGTCGAACAACCCGTTCACAGGGGTCGCCGAGTCATGACAGTAGCAAAACAACAGTTATGAAGTAGCAATGAAAATAATTTTATGGTTGGGACGGGGGGGTCACCACCACATGAGGAACTGTGTTAAAGGGTCTCGGCATTAGGAAGGTTGAGAACCACTGCTCTAGAGGAATCCCTGGCGGTGTGAATGGCAGGATCTTGGCTATGAATGGAAAGATTAGAGGCTGGAGTCCGTACAGAAAGGTCTGATGATCTAAGCTGTGCCTGCGCCAGATCTCGGTCTTATCCATCATCTCATAATTATGTGGGTGTTGGACACTGGGGAAGGAAGGCGGAAGAAGAATTGATGTGTTTGAATCGTGGTGTTGGAAAAAAAATATTGAAAGTGCTATGGACTCCCAAATGAACAAACAAATCTGTCTTGGGAGAAACACAGCCAGAATGCTCTTTAGAAGCAAGAAATGGGTGCCCATCACTGAGGGACGGTAGCTTGAGTCTTGTCCTGAGAAAGAAAGAGACACTGGGTAATTAACAACAGCCATTCCTTTGAACATTCAGGTTGTCGACGTGAGCTGGCACACCTCAGGTTGTGTCCAGAGGTGGTAAGACTACTCCTGTGCTTGGGACATCAAGAGAGAGACTGGTTTCTGGAGAAGGGCATGGTGCTTGGTAAAGTAGAAGGGCAGCCCTCCAACGAGGCGGATTGACCCAGTGGTGCCCACAACAGACTCAAACTTAAGAACAACCATGAGACTGGCACAGGACACAGCAGGGTTCCGGTCCATTGTGCCAAGGTCAGAACTGACACCAGGGGGGGCCTAGCCAGAACACAGGAGTTCTGCAGACAGTGCAGGGGTTAGAAACAAGAGAGGAAGGACAGGTCCAACAGTAGGGCAACAGCAAGGGGCAGGGAAGAGTGAACAAGTAAGGATTTGGTTCTCTGCTTTGTACAGAAACGTACAGTGGAGCCCTGGGCCTCTTCCAAGCTCCACCCATTTTTAGCATCAGACGTTGACGCCATGCCCATTTATGATGACTTCGCCGAGGGCTGCTTGCCCACTACAAGGGCAAGGCTGTGTGACAGGGACCAGAAACATTGTAGTTACTATTGGCCCTTCACAGAAAACGTCGCTGACTCCTGCTGCAGGGCAGCATTGCTCAAACATCAGTCAATGTACCTGCCAATCACCTGGTATCTTGCTTAGGTTCAGGTGGTGAGCTAAAGCTCTCAAATTCTACCAAGGGCGCAGGGTGAGCAGCCAGAAGAAACTCTGACCCCCCCCTCCCCCCCACCAGGGCTGCTGCTTGTCGAAGGGATTCCATCTGAGAGCATCTGAGGGCTGGGGATGTAGAGAGAGCCGGCCTCACATTGGATGCATGCAAGTTCACTCTGGTGGAAAGCTGTGTTTCCGTGACCACAACCCGGACATTCAAAAGAGTGATTGTTGAATACCCAGCAGCCACTGGGCTTTCTTCATCCTCAGAACATGACCCAAGCGATCCCCTGTCCCTCCATGATTGGTGCCCATTTCGAAGCATCTCCACATCTGTTTCTTTCAACTTGAGAGCTCTTCACTGGGAAACCACAAGAAGGCTCCCCCAACACCTCACTGGGCCACCCACCCACCAGCTATTTCACACGTTTAGCTGCAGCCACTTAGCCTGTCTGAATATAGGCTAACGCTGACAGGACTTCTCAGAGAATATAGGAGGAGCGGACTCAGTAGGCCTGTGCCCTAAAACATAACCCCTATAATAAAAATGCTGATTTCCACCGACGCCGTTTCCCAAATCCGTGTATCCTTACAGTATGATAAGAGGGCTGCCCTGAGTGGCTCAAGGGACACCTGCTTATTTCAGCTCCCCATCCTGAGGGTTGGAGTTGGGAGTACCCCGCCCCTTCGTTAAGCATAGAGGACTGGAGCTACATCAGATTTGGCTGGCTTTGAGCTTGAAAGAAAATGTAAAATCCTCTGGTATTCAAATGTGATTATTCTTGGCAGAGAAGAACTTCCTGATTGTGTGAAGAAGTGGGGGGAGAGGGTGTGGGGGCTGGCTTATGTAAGAACAAAGCTTAAAGGGCACTTGGGACACAAATGGCTCTCAATATATATATATATGTATATATATATAATATTATATTATATCATTTAAATGAGTGAACTCCAAATGCCTCAGGGAAACTCAGGGATCTCATTCCCACGGCGACTTCACACATGGACTGTACACTCCCTGCATCCGGGAGCTTGCAGGATACCATCTCTCTGGGAGAGCAGTCTCCTCCTCCTCTCATTCCAGAAGGTTCTTGCATTGCCAAGATCCCTGGGTCCAAAGTCCACCCTTCCCCTAACTCTGCACCTTAGTACATCTAGTGCTGCCAGAGCAGAACCCGTAGGCGGCTTTACCACATGGAAACTTATTTCCTTCCCGGGAAGATACTGGAAGTCTGAATTCAGGGAGCCAGCTCTGTGGAAAGGCTTCCTCTGTGTGTCTGTCCTGGGGAAAGCCCCTTTCCTCTACTGCATTTCCCGTGTCCCTCCCATCTCTCCTTGCTTAACCCATTCCTTTTTGTATCACAAGAGAGCTTGGCTCAAGACACAGGCGACACTGCCAATATTCCCCAGGAGTCTCACGAAGACAGCCCCTTTGCCAATGGGACTGATATCACAGGTATCTGAAAGGCCCAAGCCGACTCACTGCCATCGCGTCCCTAGCTCACAGCGACCCCAGACGACTGAGGAGACCTGTTCCCTCTGGCTTCCGGGGCTGTGACTCTGCGTCGCTGGAGCAGACCGCCCCTCCTGTCTTCTCAGAGACACTGATGAGTTGGAGCAGCTGACCCAGGGGGAGCCACCCCTGACACTTAGCCCACTGTCACTTAACCCAGGTGTCCTGCCACTGGGTAGAGGGGCTGGGGTTCGAGACATGCACTTTGGGGCGGGGAGGGGGGGTACGGGAGGTGGGGGGGCACACAATTTGATCCATAACCCTTGCTGGTGTTTTTCTGAACAAGTCCCTTAAATTCACCACCTTGGAATCTCAGCTGTGACCATTTCTCCTTAAAAGCAGACTTCGGTGGATTTGCATCCATGTCCCCCAGATAGGACATGGCAGGGCCACACATCAACCCCCAGCCTTCTGATCTCACACTCTGGGCCACCCTCACTGCCCGGCACTACCTCTCTGAATGACTCTGTCTGTGAATTGCTCTGTTCTTGAAAGACCACAGGGGGACACTCTTGAACCATCTCCGAGCTCTGGTGGAGTCGTGGTTCCTTGTGGGGCCGCGATCTGCAGGGTTGACTGTTGGGAACCACCCACAGCTCCACGGGCGACAATGTGGCTTTCTACTCCCATGAACCATTGCAGTCTCGGAAAGTGCCCGAGTCAGCACTGATTTGATAGCAGTGTATTTGGTTGTTGAGTTTAATTAGACCTGGTCAGCGCCCTGGGGAAGTGAGAGGTTACGCGTTGGGCTGTGATCCTTCAAGTCGGCAGTTTGAAAACACCAGCTGGCTCTGCAGGAGAACAGCAGGACTTTCCACTCCTATAATGAGTTACAGTCTCAGAGACTCACAGGGACTGTGCTACCCTGTCCGATAAGGTCACTAGGAGTCGGGTGGTGGCGAGTTTGGCTTTTGAAGTTTATGAATGTAAAGGTGGGTGGGCCTCACAGAGCCAGCAGCGCTGCGGAAGACAGGCTTGACAGTCGGTTCCCGTAAGGATGGATTGCAGCCCCGAAAGTCGTAAGGGGAGCTCTGCTCTGTGGCTCTTGGTGTAGCCAGGCTGTGCAGTGACCCCCTGGGGACCGGACAGCGGCCCCTGAGGACTGAATCACTTCTGAAGCCTGTAGAGCCCCCTCCGCGGAGCGGTTCTGCCTCATTAAGTGGTTAGCATCCCTGAGTGCTGAACGGTCATATTTTATTTTCTGGGACTCTTATCTAAGGAGGGAGGAGGTGGATAATGAGGCAGGAGATGGATCCACCTGCATGGATTTCATCGGACTCATTTGGAATGAGTGGCTCAGTGCAATCCATCTCACCACCTTTTAAAATGTCACCAATGCCTCTACCTGAACCGACCCACCAAGCTGAGATTCCCTGGGGTGTGGGGGCGGGTGGCAGGGGACGCCACACTCATGGACCGCTTCAAAAGTTGAACATGGTTCTTGCTTGCGGTCACATTTTCATAAACAGATTGCCTTTGCTCGAGCGGATTGTGACAGACAGAGGCCACGGCTGGGGGCCAAGGAGCGCATCAGTGGCCATGCAAGTTCAAAGCCAGGAGTGTGAACTCTGGGGTTGGACCCAGGCAGTGCCCGTGGGGTAGGCGGGAGAACACACACCAGAGAGATGCTTCAGTGTGCAGAGGAGAGAACCCGGGTCTCTGTCGCTGTAGTGAATGTGGGAAAGGGGAACTGGAGTGGGGGCACCCACATCACGGAAATGCGGCTCCAGACTGGGGCACCACGTGCACCGGGAAACTGTCTGCTTGGAGGCCACGAGAGGACCTTTCGGCACCCCACCCCACCCGACCCCCACCCCCTGCACCCTTCCCCCAGGTGCCTGAAGCCTGGGGAGACTCCAGGCTTGCTTTCATTCTGTCCTGGCTCCTGGTTTCCTCCAGCCCTTGTCTGCCAGCTTCCCCCAACGTCTGGGCCAGGGTGAGAAACCTAACACAGGTCAGGGTCCACAGCAGCGAGAGATCCTAACAGGGGCAGGAGCCAACCTCTGCGGGGTAGTGGGTTCGGTGCAGGAGCCTCGGTGGCGCCATGGGTCGGGCATTCGGCTACAACTGTCAGGTCGATGATTCAAACCTACCCACTGCTCCATGGGAAAAAGATGTAGCCGTCTGCTTCCGTAGGGATCGACAGCCTTGGGAAGTCTATGGGGCCATTCTAGTCTGTCCTGTGGGGTCGCTATGAGTCAGAATCATCTCCACAGCCGTGTTGCTTTTCTGCTTTCATTTTCTACAACTTGGTGGTAAAAGCTTGGCCTTCCACGTGGGAGTCTGCCTTCAGCCAGTGCACCTTACATGGTCTTGTTGTTGGTATGCAAAGCTGGTTTCTGTTGAGCTTCCATAAAAGGGACTAGGAAGAAAGGCCTGGCAGGCCACCTCTGAAACTCAGCCAGCGACAATTCTGTGGATGACAGGGTCTTCTTTGCAGCCGGTTGTGGGGCTGGTGGCTCTGTTGCTGTCCTGCTGTGCACACTGGTCGCCAGGGGCCTGGGGCTAGGGCTGTCCACAGGGCAGCTAATGCCAACAAGCAGCCAGCATTGCTGAGTAACAAATCTGTTACAACCTCCTGCCTGCTGTTCACAAGAACCATTTGAAGCGTCCCATTTTAATGAGCACAAATGCCAGGAAGCAGCAGAGGGTCGGAATTCAAGCTCAGGGAGCGTGACTCCGAAAGCCCATTCCAACACCATACTTCTTTCACAATCCAGACATGATCTGGTCTACCATGACACTTTCGGTCTTGTGTGGGCACTTCCCTTGGGGGGGGGGGGCTGTTATGCACATATGTATTGATTTGGAGGGATTAGCATAGAATGTGGAAAAGTATCCCTGGCCAGGATGCGAAGGATTTATAAGATCCCACACGTCATGAGGTTTCCTGTGTCTGCTGTGCCGGGTGCACTCTGTGCTTTAGAAACATGCAGAGCTCACTGAAGCCTCGTGGCGCTCTCAGGGAGGTGCCATCTTTAACAACGTGTGTGACAGACACACAGGCAGAGATCACACAGCAGCTCGGGGGCCAAGCAGAGACACCAACCCTGAGACAGCTTAGAGGAGTCACTTTGCTGCACCCTCTTGCAGGATGGCTGTTGTCCCCAAAGACGTGATGGCTGTGTCACACGGACTTCTGCATGATCCGAGTCAAAAAGACCCAGGCCCCCAATTGTATACGTTGTGTGTGAGGATTCATGGTCTAAGTGAATGGGGAGCACATCATGGAGGGGCGCAGAGGAGGCAGGATTTGAACTTGCAAAAGGAAAGGGCGGGGCAATCTAGACACACAAGTCAGGGAGGAAACCTGATAGGGTAAAACGAAAATGGATTCATTTATTTATTCACGGGGGGACGGAGTCCCATGCGCACTTATACCCTCGCCTACAAACCAAACGATTGGAGGCGCCACTCCACTGAGCCCTTGTCAGGGGACGCCAGCCCCTAACACATCATGGCGGGTCCGGTAGGTACAACTGTACAGCGATAATAAGTAAAAATCATAGTAAAGTTATAGAGAGCATGAGAGATAGAAGAGAAATATTGAAATAAATGGAGTCAGTCATAATTCATGGTAGCATGCTCACCTCTGCCCCACTTGGTGGTCCACGTGGGGGGAGAGAGAGAGGGCTTAATGCTAGCCCAGGCTTTTATGTTCTCTGGGGACATGCAAGCCCCCTAATTACAGGTGAGGACCCACGTCACAGGAAGGGACTGTGCTATAGGTAATACAGTAATGAGAGGGGGTGATCTAGGGACATACACACAATAGGAAGAGGAGGGATTGAGGGTATGCATGTGACAAGATGGGTGGATCCTAGATTTCGGATGGCGGCCTAACCTTGGTCATTCTTGGGCGGGTTTGACCTCTCTGGGGTCTCCTACAAGGAAACAGACAACTACTATCCTTATCAGAAGGGAGTGGACCCTACCTGTTGTGGGATACACAGTGGTGTCTGCTTGCTCTAGATGGCTGATAACCCTTAGGGAGAATGACCCCTGATCTACTCCTGATGACCTCCAAATGTATAGTCATTCGCAAGCAGCTAAGTTTGGCATGTATTTGGGGGAGACAGCTTGGGAGAAATCCTTCTGTGTCCCACAAGGCCTGGCGGTCTGCTCCGGTGGGCACAGTGGAGCACAGTTCTGCCCTGACTTAGTAGGACAACCACCCCCACCCCACCCTCCGCCGGCCGCGGGCAGATCCTGGCAAATGGCCCCAGCACTGCTGACCCTCAACAGCATAAGTACGTTTGAATACAAGAATAATGAAGCTGCTGTTCTGAAGGTGGGCAGAGGATGAGGGAAGAAGCTAGAGGAAGGTTAAAATAAACAGTGTGCCATCCAGTGAGTGCAGTAGAGTCAACACCAGGTCCTCCTCTCCCCCTGCCTCCCCCCCAATCAAACCTACTGCCACCCAGTCCGTTCTGCCTGATTGCAAACTTACGGGGTGGAGTCGAAAGGCTCCGAGTCTGTGAATCGTCATGGGAGCAGAGAGCTGCAGGGCGGCTCTCTGAGTTTGAGCTGCCCAACAGGCAGTTAGCAGCCCAACCATTAACCCACCACATCAAACCGAAACACCAAACTCACTGCCACCAAGTCCAGGCTGCTGTACGGCAACCCAGCAGGATAGGCTAGAACTGCCCCCGTGGATTTCTGAGACTATAACTCATTACAGGAGAAGATAGCCTTGTCTATCTCCCAAGGAGTGGCGGGTGGTTTTGAAGGGCTCACCTTGTGGTTAGCAGCCCAACACGTAAACACTACGCCACCGGGGCTCCTAAAAATTCAAAATAAAATCTGCAGCCAGAGGGAAAGTATGGGCCGCTGAATTGGGAAGTTCATTGCACGTTGGAGCCCTACCTGAGGCCAAGAAGCGTCATGAAAGCATGATGAATCAGGCTATGATTACCAGCCAACCTGGTGGCCTCGTGGTTTGTCCACTGGCCTGCTAATGGGCAGGCCCGCAGTTCAAAGCCACCAGCCACTCTGAAGAAGAAAGATAAGGATGCTCCCATAGGGTCAGTATTGGGAGGAGAGGATGGACCTCCAGGTCCCCAGTGTGGGTGGGAAATGGCGTCCCTGGGTGGCAGTGTCCACTAGATATGGTTCTAATCTCCTCCTCTCTTTCCTCTCCCCTGCCCATTAGAACTCATCTCTTTCCACTGTCCCAGTCCTCGGACCTCGTCGGGTATTAGAACAGCAAAACACATTACCTTGGCATCAACAGCCAAACCTTTTGAGTCAATCCAACTCAGGGAAGCACGATAGGACAGCCCTGTGGGAGAGAAGTCCTGCAGGCTGGCCCACAGCACCTCCGGGGCTATGGATCTCCATGGAGGCAGGCGACCACACGTGTCTCCCAGGGAGTAGCAGTGGGGTTCAAACCACCAACCTTTCGATTAGCAGCTGAGCACGTGACCAGTGCACCCCCAGGGCGCTTTTTGTAAGGTTATTTTTTTATATTGACCAGAGAGGCCTTTAAAACGTGTGATGGAAAATGGAATGAAAAGGTAATGGAATTGTCTCACAGAGTGTGTCAAGTCTTCTCACTTGTATGCACACACACACACACACACACACACACACATGCACACGCACACAGAGCCAAGGCGCATGAGTTACTGCCAGAGAGATACTGAGAGTACTGCTGGCTGTGGTGTTTAAGGTCATGTGTCCATTGGCTGGACCGGGACTCTCGGTAGGTTGGTGGCTGTGTCATGATGTAGCCGCCCTCCCTTTGGTCACCTGATGCGGCCATCCTCCGTGACTACCAGTCTACACAGGATGTCCTGATCACTGACAAGGCAGTCAGTAAGGAGGAGGGACATCATCCTCATGCCCCCGCTCAACACATGCACATACATGTAACTATACATATACTTGCACACGCGCTCATACATGTACAGGGGGTTTCAAAAAGTTCAAGGACAAATCGAATGGAAAAGATCATGGGATTTGTCCACAGAAGCTCCCTCCTACCCTCACACAAGCATGCACGCAGATACACTCATACACACACTCACACGTGCATTTTTCCAGCAGATTGTAAGCACTTGGAGGGCAGCAACCTGTCCATACTTCCGTGTTCCCAAGACCTGTCCCCCTGCTGTGTGCAGTAGATCATATGGATTTTATTTCACTTTATGTTTACTTGTGTACCTTTGTAAATACGACATACTTTCAGGGAAGGAACCACACACACATGGAGATGATTTTCATGACTCCTTCCAGGAAATCACAGAATTCAGTTCTGGAATTCTTGCAATTTCTTACACCTCAATGCTGCACCCCTGCATCACCCGTTCATTTTTTCATCCAGCATCAGTGGACGGCTATGGCTCCTGGCTCTGTGCACTCTCCACCCACATGCACGCTCACACTTCTGCTCTCTAGTAGCTCCGTTTTGGGGGAGGGTGGGGTGCGGGCAAGCACCCTTCCGGAATGGCTTTGCCTGAGTCAGCTTTGCCAAGTAACAGACAGCTCTGAGTGGCTCACGTCATTCATTACTCATCCGGGTGTCCGCTTTGAGTCTGCTCCAGGTCTTCTGAGTGTAGACCCCATGCTGCTCCTAGGAGGGGGAAAGAGGGAGAGAGTTGCCTGGTGCCTATTAGAACTTCTGCTTGGCTGATGTGTCCACCAGGCCTGATTCTACTTCACTGACTGATTGATTTCACGCCATTGCCCCATCATCGATGGGGTGGGGATGTATTTGTCCCCAGACAGGGTGGCGTGGGACCAGGACTTCAGTAGGCTTTCCTTGCTGACACAATGAGGCGGCATCTGTAGCTGCACTATATTTATGCGTCTGCCCTTGTTGCTAGTCACCACCACGTCCGTTCGTTCTGACGTCTGGTAGCCCTGTAGACGTCACAAGGAAGCATTGCTCAGCCCTGTGCCTTCTTCATGATCAAGCCCCCTTGTGGCAGCCCTTCCTCTGAAGAGACCCCTAGCCTGCATTGGATAGCCCTGTATCATACGATATTCTGTTGTGACTCAGGAGGTTTTCTTTGGTTTGTTGTCAGAAGTAGTTCACCAGACCTTTCCTGATAGTGTGTGTGAGTCTGGAAGCTCCACTGACACCTGTCCCCCACAGGTGATCATGCTGATATTGGAACTACCTGTCACATATCTTCCAAGATCACAATAATGGGCAAGACAGCACAGTATGGTGAACAGATAGATAGGTGGATATTTTTGTTTGTTGATTTTTTTTAACAACTCAAAACTGGCAGTGTTTCTTTAAACTACCTGCGGCCTTCTAAACTGACAGCCACGTCTGTTAAGCTCCATCCTTCAAGTCCCCTCCCTGGCACTTGGTAGGTGCCCTCAGATCAGCTGGATTACTGCACGGTGCTCCCGAGGGCCCTGGCATCGTTCCTGGCTCCTTCCCAGCTCTCTGCAGCACAGGGATTCATGGTCTGCATGCACCGTGCTGCACATACGATGGATCACTCTGAAAGCAGCCCCCACAAAGAGCAGAGACCCTCTCACACCTCACACGGGCAGCGTTCCCCTGACGGGAAGAACCCTTTTCTTAGGCGGAGGTCACGTGGACCTTCAGGAAAAGCAGAGTAGCCCTGCTATTCCCAGCTGGGAGAAAAAAATAAGAACTCCCCCCTCCTCCCAACCCCAATTCCGTTAGTGAGGCCCAGCTGCACCTTCTGCTACACAGGGCCAAGCGAGGGGAGACTCCTCAGGCCGATAGTAGAATGTGCTGTCAGTAAGCTGTAACGTGCACAGAAACATACCTTCCACTCTGCACCTGTGGGATTTTTATTTAAACCCTTTATAACACTGGTAAGGACCCCTGGCACTGCGGTGGTTAAAGAACTCCACAGTTGGAATCCACTAGCCCCTCCGATGGGGAGCTAGGGGTTTGCTTTGGGGAAAGAATGAAGTGGTGCTTGTCAGCAAAGCTATGGGGCAGTGTAAACACTGTCCAGCGAGGTCACTATGGACCCGAAACCCCTCCCAGAGAGTGAGTTTGTTGGTATGTTGAGTATTTCTTTTTAGCACTCTCTCGCCCTCTGGTGGCTATGGTGAATATTGCAACTGAATGATTCCCTACCGGCTCTGGTCAAACTGCCCTGAGCTCCAAAGGTATTTTTGAGCCCCTGGCATGACCTGAAGGAGACTGCAGACGGCACAAATGGTTTGCCCCTGCCTGGGCTGCTAACCTTCAAGTCGGCCAGTCTAACAGAAGGCAGAAGGCAGGCCTGGTATTCAGCATCCCTAAAGATTGCCATTTGGAAATTCTGACTCCTGGTGAGCCCACGTATGAAAGCCAGCTGGCCCCCAGGGTTTCCTAGAAATTGATTTGCTGGGCTTTTCTCCCATGACCCTGCCGGGTGGGTTCAGACCCCACCCCTTAAGGATGGCAGCCAAGTGCTTAACCCTGGCACCACCAGGCCTCCTTTCCATAAGATGCTATACCCAACCCAAACCACTGCCCACCAGTAGACACGAACCCAGAGCCATCCTTTAAGGCATGGTAGAACTGCCCCAGTGGGCTTCCAAAGTTCCTCTTTACAGGTGCAGACTGCCACGTCTGCCTTCCTCAGAGCAGCTGGTGGGCTCAGACCACTGACCTTTCTGTTAGCTACGGAGCACCTAACCACTGCACCATTACAAGATGGCAGCTCCATCCATCATGCGTGGGGTCACCATGGCGCAGGGCCAATTGGTTCTGGTATTATCTCGGGCATTTGTATGAAAAATAAGCAAGCAAGTAAAATTAAAGAAAAAAGTTTTAAAAGAATAAGAAAGCAAAGCCTATTATGTAAGCGTTGGGCTGAAATCTGCAAGGTCGGCTGTTCAAATCCACCAACAGCTCCGCTGGTTAAAGATGGGACCTTCTACTCCTGTAAACAGTAGCAGTCTCTGAAATTCACAGGAGCAGCTCTACCCTGTCCTATAAGTTCCCTCTGAGCCAGAATCGACTCAATGGCAGTGAGTTTGGTTTTTGTTTTGTTTTGTTGGGCGAGTCTATTATTAAGGGCCCTGGTGATGCTGTGAGGTGAGGGCTAGACTGCTAACCACCAAGTTGGCAGCTCAAAACACCAGTCACTCTTTAGGACAAAGCTCCTGTAGATGTTTCTCTCACACTGCCATTGAGTCAATGCTGGCTCATAGCAACCCCCTGTAGGTTTCTGGGTCACTGTGTGTGGGAATTGAGTCAATGGCGGTGAGTTTGGTTTGGGAAGCTGTGTTAGTCCAGGTGGACTAGAGAAACAAATCAAAGGAGACTAATAAGTCTACAAGAAAAAGCGTGATATATAAAAGCAATTAAATATTGAGATAACATCCCAACCCAGTCCAGATCAAGTCCATAAGTCCGATCTTAGCCCATATGTTTGACACCAATCTATAAATTCCTCCTCAGACTCATGCAACATATGCAATGACACTGAGTGCAGGAAGATCACAGGGCAGTGTGTGGAGAGTCTTGTGGATCCAGTGGCAGTGGAAGCATTTCCGCACTGGCAGGAGTCTCTATGTTGCTCCTTCAGCTCCAGGGCTCTAGTATAGCTCCATGTGTCTTCTCAACAGGAATGTCTCACAGGGAATGTATCTGTGTCCTACCTCCAGTGAGCTATTTATCTCTGTGGTGGCTCCAAATGAGGTCACCACGCTGTGACCTGATTGACAGGCTAAGCTCCACCCCTTCACTCTTAATCTGTTGACAACAGATTATGTCACTACCACAGAAGCCTATTACACTAACTTTTTCTCCTAATATCATTACGCTTCCAAAGCCTGGCTTGCCACCACCAGGTCTGGAGGGGTACCGGGCCAGCTCGGGCTCTCGCTGACCTCTCAGCATGTCCGCGAGCTGTCTTGCTAGGGGAAGAATCGTTCTGTGTGTTCCTGTCAGCATGGTGAGCCATCTGGACACAGAGGAATGCATTTTTATGTCCTTAAAATTATATAACTGGTGAATGCCCCAAACAGCAAAATTCTAATAACAGAGAGTTGAAATCATCTTTAATGACCTCACCAGAGGGAACCATCTCAGTTAACATGTCAATATGTATACCTGGAATGTTTGCATGCATATGTTGCCAAAGGAATGCCATGATGTGCAGGCTGTGTTCAAATCTCTTCTAAACGATGTAAAACCCCTTTCTTATTCATGCATTCATTACGTCCCTAGAAACCAAGCCGTCTGTTCTAGAAATAACTATCATAAACAGATGTGTGCACATAAACTAATGTGTATCCCTGCTTTTAATGCTTGTGGAATATGCCACTCTGAAGGACGCTGAGATTTATTTAACTGGTGTACTTTTGTCTAAAGATCCCTGGTGGACAGTCTGGGAATGGCTCCTGGGTGGCTGGACCCGTCCATCAGTGGGTGCAGCCTGGTACCAGACAGACCCACCCTGACCTAGAGCAAATGCTTGGGGCGCTCCCCTGGGCTTGAAACTTGCAGTGACATGTGTAAACATTCTAGTAGTAGTTTGATGATCATGTATGCTACTGCAAACAGGACCAGATGGGGAAAAAAAGATCCCTGGTGGTGCAGTGGGTTAGGTGAGGGGTAGCTAATTGCAAGGTTGACTGTTCAAACCCACCCCTTGCTTTTCAGGAGGAAGATGGGGGGTTCTGTTCCCATAAAGATTCACAGCCTTGGAACATGATGGTTTTGAGTTTGGGTGCTCTTGTCTGCTTGGATGAGTATTTCTGTTTTTATTTTTAAAGGTATAAGCAAAGGAGGTGGACTGTTATAAATTGTACTCGCTAAAACCAAAAACCCAACTCCCTGCCTCTGATTCCCATGCTGATCCACAGTGACCCCATAGGACAAAGCAAACTGTCCCCACGGGCTTCGGAGGCTGACGATCTTTACAGAAGCAGGGCACCTCGTCTTTCTCCTGCAGAAGAGCTGATGGGTTTGAACTGCTGACTTTGGGGCTAGCATCCCACCAGCTAACCCACCGCGACATCAGGCCTCCTATGTTACTTTGCCACACGGCAAAGGAGTCATTTGCTGGCACAAACATTGAATGCGCGTAGCTGCTAAACAAACAGCTAGAGGTTCAATTTCACCCAGAGGCCCCTTGAAGGAAGGGCTCGGCAGTCTCCCGGTGTAGGGCCTGCCATTGCAAACAGAGCACAGATCTGCAGAACCCCAGCCGCCTGCATGGCAGAATCTAAAAGACCACAACCAGCGCGTCCATGCCCACTCGGCTCACAGCCTCCTGCAGGACAGGGCTGAACTGCCAAGGTGAGTTTCTGAGGCAGGAACTGTTGCTGGAGAGAAAGCCCAGTAGAGGCAGGTAAAGGCCACCTGGGGCTTGGCAGGGTGGGTGTGAGGGTGTAGGCGAACAACAATGATTCCGAGAAAGAAGAAAACGATGGAATGTGGTTGTGGTAACAATTGCACATCTCTGCTTTCCGTGCCCGAGTAATTCAATTGTATGGCCTGTGAACCACATGCCTACAAAACTAGTTTGTTTCTTTGTTTTCATTGAAATGCGTACAAGAGAGACGGTTGTTCCTAACACTTGCTCCTGGTTGCTCTGCTCTGAGAAGAACAGAATCCATGTTCCAGGGTGAAGATGCAGACAGACGGACGCATCGACCGCAGAGGAACACTGGGGTTGCCCGCCGCCACCAGCAGCTCCATGTCCATCACGGACTCTCAGGAGTCGACACGACTCCCGCCTTGACTTGGAGAAAATGAATTCTGTCTTTTAAAGCCAGTAAGCAAATAAACAAAGCCTACCTGGTGCATATGAGAAAAGCCGGGAATGTGGCAGTGACGTCTACGTAAATACAATACAGGATTTGATGCTGATGCCTGCTATCTGCCCACGTGATCTTAGCCATCAGGCCAAAGTGATCGCACCCTCCTGAGACGGGTCAACCTGTGACTCTCAGTCTGTCACTGAGAACTACCTGGGGAGGTGTGAGGATGCAGGATTCCTGGTCTCCAAGGAGGCTCATCCACGGGAGATTTCTAGAACGTCCAAGCCATGATGGAGAAGCTACTTTGAGGAAGTCGCCGGAAAGCACCCCAGAAGGGACCCCACCCCCACCCCCATGTCAGCCGCCACGAGGCAATCCTGACTCCAGGCCACTGCATGACTCGAGTGGGGCTCCCTCGGGTTTTCAGTGATGGATTTTTCAGAAGTAGATCACCAGGCCTTTCTTCCGAGGCACTTCTGGATGAACCCTAACCTTCTGTGAGCACCATCCGGGAACTCCCTACAGCACACCCAGACCCACGGCCATGGAGTCGGTTCTGACTCCTAGCGAGCTAATATGGGGTTTATAGAGGCTATAAATCTTTACAGGAGTAGACAGCCTCATCTGCCTCCCTCAGATGAGGCCGGTGAGTTTGAACTGCTGACTTGGCAGTTAGCAGCCCAAGGGCAGTTTCCAAGGCTGTGTACCTGTAGGGAAGCAGACCTCCACGGGGTAGCTGGTGGGTTCAGACTTCAATGCTGGAGTTGGCAGCGAAGCATTTAACTGCCATGCCACCGCGCCACTCCCGGAGGACCCCGAGCAGTACAGAAGCCCTCGTTGAACATGACCCTGGGATTCTCAACGCGGTGTGCTGCGGCGTTTCTCGGATCCAGTGCTGAGAAGTGCCTCTTGGCATCCAGTGGGACCGACGTAGCCCCTTTAAGGAATTAGCAACCGAATCCATGCACGAACATACCTAGCAAATCCCACGCCAACGACCAGCATTTCGCTTTCTGTACATCAGTGGATTGAAGGGCTCGCTCTCTTGTGATCCTGCGAGCCCACGAACAGGCGCCGTCCTCTGAACTCAGCGTGAGTGTTAGAAGAGGGTGCACTTACAAGGTGGAGGCGGTGAAATGGGCGTAGTGATTACAAGCTGGGCTGAGAACCGCAAAGGCTGCAGTTCAAATCAACCCAGCTGCTCGACTCAGGATCAAGCTGAGGTTTTCTACTCCAGTGAAGTTACAGTCTCGGAAGCCCACCGGGCCAGTCCCACCCTGTCCTGGAGGGTCCCCGTGAGTCGGTTGTGACTGGAAGGCAGTGAGTTAGGAACTGGGAGTAGGGGCAGCTGACGCGGTCATTGGTTTAGCACCAGCTGGTACCTTGTTAAGGAATTTCTCCTCGTAAATGCCCCAGAAAGAGTTCTTCTTTGGCCTGAGGCTTAACAAATGGTTAAGCCCTTGACTACTCACTCACTCAAAGGTTGGGGAGTCTCGCCCATCTAGAGGCCCCCGGGAAGAAAGGTCTGGCAACCTACTTCTCAAACCAACCTTTGGAGACTCTCCGGGGCCCACGTGGAGCTCGGCAGCGCCTGGCTCCTGGGTCTTCCTTTGAGCGATCTCTTAGGGTGAGTCCCCTGTGCATGCAACTTTTGTTCATTAGACACCTCTGCAGCAGCCCATTCTACACTGAGCATGCCCAGATTGCTCTCCATCAGTCCCCCGTGCCGGCGTGCACTTGGGACACACACACACACACACACACACAGCAATTAAATGCCTCACAGGGGACCCAAATGCCAGACAGACATTCCCACGGGAAGCAGGCAGGCGAGGTGAGGGAGTGGCTGCCATTCCCGCTGTGAGGGAAATTCTTGTTAAAAAAAAAAGAAAAAAACACAAGTCAACAACAGGGAGATGTATTTCAGGGCAGAAACCATTTTAAATGCATTTCCTTGGGGAGCAAGAAGTTTGCTTTTTAAAAACACCACTGGTTTTCGCCAGCGGAGTGCTTTCTTGTCTTTTAAGTAATCCCCCTTACTAATTGTTTTGTTTCTGGGGACTAGTGGAGACCAGGAAAGGTCATTTATACATCAGTGTCCAGCGCACCAGGGTACCCTTCAAAGTAAAGAAGCAGGAGATTCTCCAAAGGCCTCTGGGTGGGGAGTCTCCATTCCCAGGGAGCAGCTTGCGATCAGAACGGCTTCCACATCGAGCTGCTCACATCACAGTGAACGTGGGGAACTCGGCCTGCGTGGAAGTTCCCAAACCTCTGCGATCACACACTTTCTTCCACGGGAGCCTTTCTGAAAAGAAGACCTACGTGGACTGAAGAATTCACGAGGGCCCCGGCCGGTCTTGGCCGACCTTTTCCTCTTAAACGCCACCTCGTGTCCACGTGAGAAGACCCTTCAGTAGTGCCTGGGTCTCGCAAAGGAAAATTGATGCAAACGAATTGGCCCCAAGGAAATCCTTTTCTCTGTCTCCACACTTCTGGTCACGGTACAAGAGTTCCGTGCTCTTGATGGAAGCGATTCCCCCACCTCCGCCCTGCCCCTCTTTAGCCACCCCTGTGCTGCCTCTGGAGGAGCCCTGGTGGCACACTGGTTAAGCACTCTGCTCCCGAAGGAACGGCCGCTGGCTTGCACCCACCAAGGGAGCAGCTCTGAGGGAGAAAATGAGGCTGTCCGCTTCAGCAACTGTTGCAGCCTCGGACAGCCTAAGGGGCAGTTCTCCTTGATCTAAGAAGGCCCCTGAGGGTTGGAATTGACTTGATGACTGTGGGTTTGGGGATTTGGGGGGACCCTCTCTATTAGCCTGAAAGACACCGTACTTTCTCCGTTGCTAAAAAGTATAGCCTCCTTGCTGACTTACACAGCCTCCTGGGGCCATGGATCATCCTCCCGTTCCCTACACACACACCCAACACATCCACCTGCACACACACACATGCATACACCTCTACACAAACCTGCACAGACACACACACAACACACCTACTTTGTCGTATAGACGTCCTTCTGTCGACTATAAAGCCGTCTCAGTCTGGGTTCAGTCTCCCAGGTCACAGCATCCTCTCTGGCCAGAATGACCCGATGTCTTTGTTCTAAACATGCAGAGTACTTTATAGACCTTCCCTTACTTTACTGGAAACCAACCCTCCTGGAAACACCATTGTCCCTCCTCCCTGGCTGTTAGTCCCTCCACCCTCGGACTGTACCTAAGCTCTTTCTGCCTTGGTTCTACCTGCTCTTGTTCTTACATCATTCTTTGGTCCGCCCTTCAGTCTACTCTCAGTAGCTTCTCTGCCAAGCTGATCCATCGCCTCCACCATCTTGGATACCAGCTGTGTGCTGACCACCATCTCCATGTCCACCCCACGGGCTCCACTGTCATGTATTCAACAGCTTGAGTGATATCGTCTCTTGGATGCCCTGTGTCACCAGCATGTCCCCACCTCGGCTCTCCCACCCACTTCCAACTTATTTCCATAGTCCACGGGTCTATAGATGGTAACCTCAAAGACGCATTTGCCAGCCCAGATACCGGGCCGTCACACTTCATCTTGGAAAGGCTGGGTTCCCTCGAGCCTGCCTCAGACAGCGCCCCCTTCTTCCCACCCTGCCCTTGCTGCCGCTGGCACCATCTCACACACCGGTGGGGCAACCCCTCCATCCTGGCTGATTTTCCAAAACAGGCTTTTTTCCCAGCACCCTCGGTGTGGTCTCGACCCTGCAACCTCTCTGTTAGCAGCCAAGCCCTGAGTATGGCTATTTCAACCTACACGTTGAGGCCAAGTGGACTACCCAATGCCAGCGAGTCAATTCCAACTCCTGGAGACACTACAGGACATGTGAGGGTTGGCTCTGTGGGTTTCCTGGACCATAACTCTTTATGGGAGTAGAAAGCTCCATCTTTTCCCCTCCAAGTAGTGAGCAGCCTAACACATTGGGACTGAGACACCTGCATGGGACATGGTCACGTGTGGGGATAAAGGACGAAGCCCTGGATCCCGGATGACTGCCCGAGACCCAGCTCCGTCACCCATTACCTGGAAGGCTCTGTCCAGTGCCTTCCCCCACTTTGCACGTCACTTGCCTCTACCGGGAAGTGGCGGGGGCTTGGGGGGTCCCATAAAGAACTGCTGCTAGGATGAATCGAGTTGAGCACAGTAATGCTCTGAGGCCCAAGGTCATCACCTGGGAACGTAAATACTGGAGGGGCCATGCGACCAACTGGTTCTGCAGTGAATGCTCTCACCCTGAGTGCCACCCGCACATAACGCCATTACACATGTATCAGCCAGAGAGGGTCAGCCTGACCGAAGGTTACCTCTCCCCCAAGTCAAATGGGAAGCTAAACAAGATGCCACTTCCCTACAAGGGCAAGGGGACAGACAGACGGACAGAGGGCTGTTCTTTCCGACTTGCGTCTGAGCACACTGCGTGCTCCCTGTGGCTTCTCAGCCACTTCCCCTTCTCCCTTGGAGCCCAGTGCCTAATTCCCAGGAACCACAATGGTGTGTGATGTGAATGGCCTGGTTAGCCGTAAGAGCCCCTGGGGGGCTGTGAGGAACACATGACTTTTCAATCACTAGCCACAGGTCTAAGTCCCAACCAACTGGGTCTTTAGGTATGTAAAAAAAAGCCTGAGGAAAATTAAGAGGGATTTGGGTCTATTCATATTCTTGAGCAGTTTTAGATGGATCAAGAAAGCGGTTGTACCAGCTATGGGTGGTTGGCTACGGCTTTTTGTCTGATTATACCACATGTTTTATTACTTGACTTCTCCTTCAGGAGGTTGTTGCTTGAAAATGTTAAAAATAGGATCCTGAGTTTTAGTTCCCAATAAATGATCCGCTTTTAAAAATAATGAAACCTGTTATTTTAAAACATTGCCCATGTCCATTTTGAGAGTCGGGGATCTATGCCTTTTTATATCCCCAACAAGGAATCCAGCCTCGGGAACAGATAAGATATTTCATATACATTTGTTCAGTGAAGAAAAGGAAGTATGGATGAACACCAAAACGGAGTTGCTAGGCCATTTGTTTGTTTTGTTTCCTGCTTTCTTTTCTATAAACTGTTCACAGCTATCGTTTCTCAGAGATGAGAAATCACTTGAAACCTGAAACCTTCCGATCTTCATTCTTCTCACGCGTGCGTCTTCAGTCCCTCCCTTGACCTGGGGTAGGAGAGGAAACTTCTCACCTGCTGGGTGAAGCCGCTCAGTACGCCTAGGTCTCTGCCCGGGTTTCAGTCGGCTAGAGTACTCAGACTCAGACTCCCCTAGGTGATGGTTCATTTGTGTGCCAGCCTGGCAAGCTGTGGTACCCAGTTGTTTGGCTCTTTCATGACGCGCTTCCTTGTGAGGATGTTAGCTGGCCTGAAGTCAAGCAGCAACCCCTTCCTAGTGTGGGTGGGCCTCATCCAATCCGGTGAAGGCCTGAAGAACAGCAAAGGGGGCCAAGGAGGGAGGCTGGGCCCTGGGTGTCTTCTGTCTGAGGACTGTCTCTCGGCATTACTCCAGAAGCCCCTTGTCCTTCACTCATCTCTTGCCTGACCTCTGGGTGTGGGGGACACAGGACAGCGGCATCTCTAGCCTGGTGCCCAAACACAGTTTTTAAACTTGCCGGCCTCCTTTTATCCCCTCATCCTGTGAACCAATTACTTAGAAGAAATAAAGTCCAGGGACATAGAAAGGCAGATGTATTCATCCTAGGTAGAGATGGAGGAAGTGCTTCAAAGAGTTCATGGAAAATGACTCTTCTCTTTCAGTTCCATTTTCCCACATACTTTTAGAAACCCCCTAGTGGACGCAGACGGTAGATAGCTACCGTGAGCCAGGGAACAGCCATGGGTCCTGCCTCTCAGAGAACTCTGCAAACACGACCGGCAACCCACCACATTCAGTGTAGGATTGAGGATCCGGCCAGCTGTCTAAGGACCAAGAAATCCAAGCGACTACTCTCATCTACACTGATGCTTAGGGAAGTGGATTCTCCCTAGAGGGCCTGATGGGGGTGGAGTCGAACAATGGACCTTCAGGTCAGCAGCTGAGCACTTTACTCTGCGCCACCAGGGACACGTGCCCCTGAGGAAGGTGCATCCAGATGCCGGTTCTGCTGCTTCTTGGCCCCTTGCACCCCACTCTGCATATGCTTTAAAAGCGGGTGTGTGCTCAGAGCACAGGTTGTTCTTCAGGCCTGTGACCTAGTGACAGGAGGGCCCTCTCTGGGGATGACCTCAGTATCCCCCTGGGGGACTCAGGAACAATCCTGATGCCTGGTCCTTGCTCACAAGATTCGGATTTGAATGGCTTGCAGTGAGGAACAGCTATGTATGGGTTTCCATCGGTCAGTGCTGAGCACTGCTGGGTCCTGCCCCGCGCTGAGGCTGCAGGCGCCTGCAGCGCAATGGCCATCGTCCCGTGCTGAACTCACGTGTCTGCACGGGCCTGCAGGGCATGTCCTGGGCTGGCCTTTTCTCTTAAATCCTCTCGGGCTCTGATACACAAGGGTGCTTCAAAGCATGCATGGGAAATTCCCACAACCTTTTCTGTCCATTTCCCCCACAACCTTTTAGAAGCCCCTCGACTGTAGCAAAAGGGGAGGGCGGGGGCGCAAAGCCCACTTTTACCCGCTTTAAATTATGCAATTCCGTGTCACTTAGTATATTGTCTTTGCCGGGTGGTGTAATCGTCC
This sequence comes from Tenrec ecaudatus, assembly GCF_050624435.1. NCBI lineage: Eukaryota > Metazoa > Chordata > Mammalia > Afrosoricida > Tenrecidae > Tenrec > Tenrec ecaudatus. The sequence goes on along the minus strand of NC_134530.1, from coordinate 303,256,392 downwards.
CCATCTTCTGTTTCTGAATGCTTCTCGTCATCCCAGCAGAAACTCAGTTACCCCTTCAGCAATAACCCCCTAACTAACCTCCCCTCCATCTCCTCCCAACCCCACCCCACCCCAACCCAGCCATGCAGCCTCTGGCCACCACTAATAAACACGGGGCTCTACTTAGTTGTTTACCCCCCAACACTCCATGAAGTGAGCCGTACCCTGTGGGTCCTCTGGTTTCACTCGGCACGACGTGGTCGCGTTTCAGCCACCGGAGCTGGCGTCAGGGCGTCGTTCTCTCAACGGCAGAGACAGGCTCCCACCGACGTTGCATGCACGCAAATCATTGTGTTTATCCATTCGATCGTGGACGATCCTTGGCTTGGTATTTTTGAAGCGCTGATTCTAGAGCCTTCCATTTAAACCGCCGAATCGACTGGATAGCAACAAGGACCTGAGCTGCTTCCTGGGACCCAGAACTGAACCTGGCGCTCCCCTTGCTTTGACTCGCTTCCAGTCTGGTGGGAGAGGCGGATGAACGGTTTCCTTTTCTCAGACAATCTACATGTCTGAGCGTGGAGAACCATAGCGCACGATTTTAATGAAGGGCCCACAGTCACTCGGTATTACTCCCTTACAAATCCCAAACTAACAGTCTTCAGCAAAAACCAGCGGGCTGCCATCAAGTCGATTCCGAGTCCCTGGGGCCTTGTACGTCCGGGCACAGCTGTGCCCCTGAGGGATTTCATGGGCTGGCTCTTTGAAGGCAGCTCGCCAGGCCTTTCCTCAAAGGCACTTAGTGGGTCTTCTTGAACCCCGAGCCTTTCCATTAGGAGTTGAGCAGGTGTCACACACACACACACACACCCAGCTTCTGCTTCCACCAAACTCAAAAACAATCCAAACTCACTGTCACCCAGTTGATGCCGACTCATAGAGACCCTGTAGGACAGGGTAGAGCTGCCCCTTTGGGGTTCTGCGGCTGTAATTCTTTTCTGGAACAGAAAGCCTCGTCTTTCTCCCAAGGAGCACCTGGTGGCTCCAAACTGATGACCTTGCGGTTGCAGCCCAATGCGTAACCATCCATGCCACCAGGGCTCCTCAACTTCAGGCGAGGATAACTGCAGACCTTACAGGGACGTCATCTGTCACTACACCTGTCGCCGGTTTGCTTTCATTTTCTGGCAGGGTCTGTCTACACAGCGAGGAAAAGCTGGCCCTCGACATGCCCTAGAATCCAGAACAGTCATGGTCTCTGGGAGGGAGACCTCAGTGAATGCAATGGAACTCTAATTGGCCCTGTTTGGGTCCTATACGCCCCCTGGATTGACCCATCACTCTATCGCCATAAATAGCCATCCCTGCACGTCTGTGCTGTGCAGCCCCCTAGATAGAAATTCTCACCAGAATCCCACGGAATCGGGGCACTGAGTTCCATTTATCATACCCTTTCTGGGGGTATGTCCTTTCTTGGAGTGGACATGAAGTTGGCATGCCCTCTTTGGACACTTGTCTTCCAACTAAGCTTAAGAGAGCTTTGTTTAAGGTTGAATGGTTCCATGATGAATTGTGAAGCACCCCGTGGAGGGAGTGGGAGACATATGCTTAGTGTAATTCATCAATCACAGAAGGACAAATATTGTATGAGACTACTGTTTAAAAAATTTTTTTTAATCAAGAAAAGTTTTTCATACCAAAAGAAACAGACTTTGATGGTTAGAAGGTGTATTCGTCTGGATTGACTAGAGAAACAAATTCCTAGACATTCCTATGTGTGTAAGAGAGAACATTATATCTAAGAGCAATCCTACATTAAGAAAACACTCCAGCCCAGTCCAGATCAAGTCTATGAGTCTGATATTAGCTCATATGTCTGATACCAATCTATAAATTCCCCTTCAGACTCTCAAAACACATACAATGATGCTGAATGCGGGACAATCAGGAACCAGTGGATGGAAAGTCTGTGGATCCAGTGGCAGTGGAAGCATCTCAGCTCTGGGAGGGGTCTCCCTGTGGCTCCTCCAGTTCCAGGGCTCTAGTGTAGCTCCGTGTGTCTTGTCATCAGGAATACGAAACAGAGTGTGTGTCTATCCCACCTCCAGTGAGCTATGTATCGCCTTTGTGCCTCCAAATGAGGTCATCAAGCAGCGACCTGATGGCAGGCTAAGCTCCACCCCTTCACTCTTAATGGTCTTAAGTTGGCACCAGATGATGTAACAACCACAGAAGGGATGTGAAGGAAGGAGGAGGAGGAGATAATAGACCAGCAGGTAGGCGGGGTTAACCTGCGTGAAGGAGGTGATACTATCCAACAAGCGAGATTTGTGGAGAATGATAGAAACAGAACAAGCCATTCCTACATCCCACTTATCAAATCTCCCAGTGGAAGAGTACGCCATGAAAAAGGCAGGCATACTCAAAGATCCGGAATGATGCTCTCGGAATGCAGCATAGGTTGAGAGCTCTAGACACCGGTCTGCTGCCTTTGCCTGAAAGTGTATAAGATTCGGACAAAGCTGAAGGATTTAAGGAGGTTCATTTAGCACTAGATTCCGTGACATTAGAGGCCTGAAACTTTTCTATGGGGGTGTTTTTCAGTTTGCCTTAAATTCGCAGATCCATTCCAGTTTATGTTGGAACCACTGCTGTGGTTTATTTAAGTAGAAGGAGATTGTGATTCTTTGTATGCAGTTGCATATATCGTCTTTGCCTGATTTAGGGTGCCAAATTGATCAGGTTGTCTTAAAAAAAAGTGCCCCCTGGGGGCAATGGACATCACACAGAAACCGGGGACCAGCGGAAACGGAACTACTGCTTCCAATGACTATCCAAATCAGGGTTATTTTGACCCACCTTGCTTGGAGCTCCCAAAGATAACCCAAGCACAGGGAGTTTCCACCTTGACATTTCTGTTGAATGGCTTCTCTTAATGTGAGGCTGGCTGGTTAGACTGATAGCGAGGCCACAGAGGGGCTGTGTTCTCCAGTGTCAGCAGGCAGACATGCATGTGAGACATCACATGGCTGGTGGCCTGGCGCCGTCACCAGCAGAGCCAGCGTCTCGAGGGATGTGTCTCTGGGACCATGATAGTGTGGCTTTCGGCTGGATAGAAGACTGGGAAAACAGGGTGTGGAGGGGAAGAAATGAGCTGATACCAAGACCTCAAGTAGAAAGAAAATGTTTCGAAAATGATGCTTGCAACATATGCACAAATGTGCTTGACATGATGGATGGATGGATGGATGGATGGATGGATGGATGGATGGATGGATGGATGGCCTGTGATAAGAGACGTAAGAGCCCCCAATAAAATGATTTAACATAAAATAAACTGAAGCAACCCCACCCCTCAAAAAATATATATAGTAAGAATGGGAAAGCCTTGCTAGTGTACTAACGCACCAGGCTTCAATGAGAAATCACGGACCTCCAGCCTTCACCCCTTTTGCAGTCAAAGGCATCTTTGCACACTGAACATTTCCATAGCCACAGTCAGTTTTGAGAAACTGCTTTGAAACTAATGTGAATCCGGTTTCCTCTGGTGCTTTATTTAGACCGTAGCAAGTTGTACTTATGAGGACGTACACTATAAGGAAGCATCGTTTGGGCCCATGTGCCACGTTTGCCTCCATAAAACTGGAGTTTCTGAAGCCAGGCAAGGATCGTGAGCTCCGTCCCACCCTCACGGTCCAGGGTCTCAGATTCAACAGAAGCATTTTATCCATCCTTTACCATGCTGCTTTTTTTGTTGTTTTTTTAAAGTATAAAAATACGGGTTCGTGACGAGACCTTCCTAAATGTAGTAACATTTTTGGGGAACTTCTCATTAGGAATTTCTTCTATTCAATCTCCGAATTCAAATTCCCGTGAGGAATTTGCCGATTGGCTCTCAAAGGTAAAGCAAACATTTAAATGTGTTCTATTAGGCGAGGAAAGCAAATCCTTTGGTCACAGTCTTGTCACGGCCCCAGATATGAGCTGGCCAAGTGGAAGCGTCCCTGTCCTTTCCCTCTTCATAAATATCCATGCCCGTCTCCTAGGAAAATAGCGTATATGATTGTTTTTTAGAAACCAAACTCCTGCCTGCTGGAGTGTGTCACATTTGTTCAACTTCCTCATATAATCACAAGGATCCTGGTAAGAGGAAGTGCTAATATTCATGAATTCCTACAAAGTTCTGAGCATAATTATATAGGTTCTGAGAAGTTCATTTATGAGTTTTATTTGATTTTAGATACACAGAGAAGGGTAATGGAAAACCAACGACTTGTATTAGGTTAAGACCGTAACATAGAATGACAGCCAAGGAGTCATATGACACTTGGCTGATTTCTGCACAATCTCCCAGCTCTTGGTGGCTCACTCGCGGAGCAAACAGCTCTTTCTTTCTTTGAACAGGGCTGACATTTTAAAGTTCCTTATATTGATTTCATCTCTGTCTCGCCTTATTTTCTAAGTCTGATCTAATGTTGCACCTGGGGCCAAGGCCAAGCCCAACAAGTCCAACCCCTTGGCCCTATGACACCCCTTCAAATACTAACACGCTCGGGTGCTGACCAGAAGAGCTTGTCAGTTCACCCCGGGCGCTCCCAGAGGTTTCTCAGCAGAAAAGCCTGGTGATCTAATGCCACAAAACAAACAGCAGCCCCTGGAAACGGTTCTCCTCTGGCACACAAAGGTTACTATTCTTTTGTGGTTTTCAAGTACTCTAAGAGCATTGCCAAGTCCCCTCCATCATTTCTTCCCCTGACCGCGTTTTTGGGGTTCGAACGTATCATTGCAAAACCCTGTGACGACTGCCTATTAGATCTAGCAGGAAGCCAAGTCTTGGGGTTAACACCTGCTCAGGAGAATATTTCAAAGCATTTCTTTTCTTTAAAGATGCTAGCTTTTCTGATCATCCCATACCACAGCCTTTCTCTTCTCCCCACTCATTTATTTAAATGTGTATTTTAATTTATTATTAACTGGGAGGGAATATCTATGTGGTTCCATAGTTCAATCACGTCGAGCAGTATTGTACAATTGCTACCACAGTCCGTTTCCAAACATTCTTCTTCTTCCTGGACTGCTGGACATCGTCTCCCTTTTATCATCTATCCCCCTACCGCTGAACACCCCCCCCAAAAAAAATCCCTTATTCTACATGCTGTCCCTACAGGTTCATCAGTACCGAAAGACATACATACATCACAACTTCACGTGGGTCACCCCCAATAACATAACACCCCTGAGATACACACTAATAGGAACAAACAAAAACAACGTGAAACAAAAATACCGAAAATATTGAAAACCAGGTCAGGTCCAGCGTACAGCAGAGGGGGATCAACTGACAAAGTTGTCAGCATTCAGGTCAGTTTATCCCTCTGATCTATGCTCACCTCTCCAATGCCCGCTGCTTAGTAACCACTTTCCTCCCGTCCCTCCGTTTCGGACAGAGGGGAGGTCGTCAGAGGCTTATCCAGAACGAGGGATGAAGCCGCCGTGTTCCTTCTGGTCGCTGTGCTGTTCTCACGGAACACAGTGACCCGCCCACCACAGTCTGCTGGGGATATCTTCTTCCTCGCAATTTAATGATCCTGAAATGATAGCCGTCTGACTATTTACAACATGGTGCCAACTCACGTGGCAATTAAACCGCGGTTCCGGACTATTGGGGAGCGTGGTCATCCTAACTGTGGCTGCCTGTCAGCCACCGCTGGGCCATGAGAGGGCTCCCGGGGTGCAGGAGAAATCCCTTGAGATTTGTTTTTGTAATTACCCTAATTGGACGGGGCAGTGAATTGAAGATTACGAAGGCCATGACCAGGAGCCTGGTGTCGCGTCTTCATCATAGGGAGACAAAAAGAAACGCTTGTCCATAGCAGAAAAGGAAGCGTGCTCTTGCATATGGGAGCGCTGGCCCAGCCCCCCGTCCCGGGGTCCTGGCGGCTCGGTGCGTTGGCCACGTGGAGTCCTCACAAGGAGCAGCCCCTATGGCAGATGATCAAGACTGTCTGTCATGACTTGCACCTGCGGCAGCAAAGTCGTCTGACCCATTCCAGTGTTCTCTCAGTGAGGCTAGCTTTTAGGTAGACTAAAACAACATTTAAGGGAAAGAAAAAAAGAAAGAAAGAGAGAGAGAGAGAGATAAAATGGGCCCCTGCCCAGGGCCTAGGGATGGCTCTGAGGTATAAGGTCTGCAGCCTTCTGTCATGCGTTACCAGTGAATTCGAGAAACGTCCCCCAGGTAGCACACTCGGAGCGTCCCAAGACTCCTCCGGCTTTTCCTGGTGAGTTTTCTGGTGCCGATCACCCGCCCTTTCTTCCTCGTCGACATTGGTCTGGAAGTGCCACTGCAGCCTCTCCCCTGAGGATGGCCCTGCTGCTATCTGAAACGCCAGTGACCAGCATGCCAGCCACACACACACACATGTCCAGTCCAGTGCGACAGACTGCCCGATAGGGGTGGGTCTCCTGGCTATGCGTGTATGACTTGTGTTTTGTGTCTTCAAAAATATATTTTTAAGCAAAATAATGAAAATATATATCACTGCGTCTTCCTTTGGGAACGATTTCCAAAGGTAGAATGACTACCATTTTGACATGACTTATCCTGAGTCTTGGTTGGTGAGAAATCACAGCCTTCAGGTACACTTGCCAGAGAGTTTGGTAAGGGAAAGTAATTTCTAAATCAAATGCTTGCAATACTACTGTGTCCGGTAGAGGGCAGCATATACTCAATAATAAGGTGTCTTTCTATAGGCGGACACATTTTATTTAGTTGGTCTGGAGCCTATGAGATACTCAAAGGACTCTTTGGGGTTTTTTTGTTTTGTTTTCTGGAAAACAGCCATTGAAAGCCTGTGGAACATCACTCTACCCTGACACCAGTGGTCACCCTTGGTTGGAGTTGACTGGACTGAAAGAGTGGGCAAGGGGTCCTGACAGTGGCCATGGGGCCCTCCTCTCAAGCACACCTCCAACTCCCTCGCCCAGATAGCATGCCTGCTCTACTGAACGGTTTGTGTGCCTAAGAAATCACTGTTCTAAAAAGCTGCCACTTAGAACCATCATAAGGTCTGACGGGATAGCCCCTTCCCGACCTGTTTAATACAGTTCCTCTTATGTTGACTCCCCCACCGCCAACCATAAGACTATTTTTGTTGCTACTTCATCACTGTAATTTTGCTACTTTCTGAATCAATCCTTCTCCAAAAAGGGCTCATGATCCCCAGGTTGAGAACTTTTGGTCTTAATCCCCTTCTGCCCTCACTCTTAGAAAGCAGTTTGGCAGATTCGTTGATTTGTCTAACAGTACAGAACTAGAATGCTGCAAAGAACCTGAACATAGAACACAGAGATGGCCCCACTGGATAAAATCAAGCTCCCCCCTCCCCCGAGTGCCACCAAGTACATTCTGATGCACAGTGACCCTATCCACATAAGGTGTCCTCAGGGTAAATCCTTAGAGAGAGCCAAGAGCCACAGCTTTCTCCTGCAGAGTGGCTGGTGGGTTTGAACCACCGACCTTATGGTTAGCAGCCCAGCACTTACCTGACAGTGCCACCAGGAATCTTCTAGTGAGAGTACAGTCTACGATTTGCCAGTTCTCAGGGGCACAAGACCCTGCAGAACACCTAGCAGCTCTGGATCCCGAGATGTGTGAAGCCACTCATGTAGGAAGCTGAGTTGCCAGGCAAATGGCCCTACTTCTCAAAGGCCCTGTCAAAAATTGTCATTGCAGATTTTCACAGTCAAAGTTCCAAGGCACTCTCACTGCAAACCCAAAGAACCACATATCCGGTGAGGCACTGGGCAGCTCAGCGCTCAGCTGTCACCGTGGTAAAGTGGGTTTCAACTCACAGCACCCTATGTACAACCATAGAAAACACTGCCTGGCTCAGTGTCACCCGCAGCCGATCCCCAGACCACTTTCAGGAAATGTCTGAATGGGGAAGGCATTCTCAAATCATTCCGAAGGCTTCTAGTTGACTCCACATCCGCTCCACAGGCACTCAAGTTCAAGGGTATGCTATTTTTTGGGGTGTGTGTGTGCAATATCGTTCTCAAACCCCACCTCTGGAGCAACGCGATGGAAATGTGTTGCATATTTCTCTGGGGCCGGCTTGACATCAAAGAGGATCTCAGCCCCAAACCCTTCGTCTTCCCCTGGGAGTCTCAGGGACCGTTAGAGCCAAGGGCCTTATATCAGCCGAGCTGCAGTACTTCCCATGGGGGTGTGTCACCATGTACAAAGGGCCCTGGTACATGAGCTACCCTTTAAGAACATTTCACTCTTAGCCAAGAGGCGGGGATTATGGAGGCGATGTGGTTTCACCACACATTTGCGGATGGTCTTTCTGAGATTATGCTAACTTCTAGTATACCCTGGACGTTCCAACGTGATCCATGAATGGTTCGAAACATCTTGTGTTGCCCTTGCTCCAATTACATGACATTTCCTCCCACCTCTGCACCTGCCCCCTTTCCCTTCTTTTGCTGATTCCTAATGAGAATGGCCTGAGAGAGACCAAGAAGGAATCTGGTCTTTCTACTTTCTGAACACCGTGCTTGGGAGACTTCATCCACTTCAACTACCATCCTTGTGCTAATGACAACCTGATTGCCCATCTTGCCCAGCCAACCTTGGCTCCTGAGCTCTTGGGTCCTCACTTACATTCACCTAGTTCATTTCCCCACCTGGGGATCCTATTGTGAGGGTGGCCGCGAGGTGCCATCCTTATGCACGGAGAGCCCTTTGTGCGACAGAACAAAACACCGCCCAGCCCTGCAACCTCCTCTCGGGTGAGTGATGTTCGAGCTCACTGCTCAGACTCTGCTTTGAGGAGGCAGCTCTTTTCCAGTGCTGTGTTGAGTGCCTTCCGACCCCAGGGGCTCGTCTTCATACGAGGCCTGCCAATGCCCCATCACTCTTGGTAAGAGTATCAGTGGGGAAGTCCTCGGACCTGGACCGTTGATGCTTTCTTCCTAGTCTGGTCCTCGTCTGGAAGTTTCACTAAAGCTTGTTCACCTTGGGGGACCTTGCTGATAGGTCAAACACGGGTGACATAGCTTCGGGTCTCACAGCAACATACACACCACCACACTATAACAAAGTGACAGCTGAGTGAGTGGTGAGGGAACTCTGTAGGGAAAAGAAGAAAATTCACTACCATTGAGTCAATTCTGACTCACAGCAACCTGAACGACAGAGCAGAACAGCCCCTGCGGGTTTCTGAGTTGCTTAATGGAATTAAAAACCCTCGTCTTTCTTCAAGGGGGTGCTTGCTATAAGCACCTCATTTTGGGGGTAATAAAAGCACATCAAATGCATGCATTGTTGCAGTAATTAAGAAGGTCAGTATATGGAATTAGTAAACTATGATGGGGATGCGGGTACCTCTAAAGGCATGAAGGGCTCCGAAGAATTGCCTAGGACTGAGAGAGAGAGAGAGAGTGAGAGAGAGAGAGAGAAAACTCAAGGAGAGACACAGTTGGAAGTAGGACCCCACCCCAAGGTTGGAGCTCAGATTTCCTGGGAGAAGGTATGGCTGCAGCCCACTGGGTGACACAGTAATTTGCCGAGCTGTCGGACCAGAAGGGACCTGTGGTTCCTGAGCAACAAGAAGCAACCGTCTGCAGTGTGGGTGCACCAGGTCGCTGGACTGCTGTCCAGAGAACCTCAGAACACCATATAACCATGCGGTCTGGGGACAGGGACCAGGTGACAGATCTCTAGAGGGAGGGCTGTAGCAAGGGTGACCAGGCTAAGTCAGAACAGCAAGGTCACCAAGGCACTGTGGGATTTGGACAGCTCATGGGGCTGGGGCACCTTTGACTGCCCCATACATCTGCAGTCATGAAGGATCATGCAGCAGGAACAAGAAATAGACAGGAAGAAATGCCCCTTTCTTCCAGCAGTGTCCCTTCTGATACAGCAAAGGACAAACACTTCAAGAGACAACTCTATTATCCCAGAGCAGGTACTGAAGGGTGAAGTTGAATCAATCAATTGATTAATGGCAACGTTGCCTAAACTAGACTCCTCTCCCATTCATGCCTTCACACTTAGTGACTCCATCTTGTGGACGATTTCGTAGATGGAAATCTCCAGGATAAAACCCATGCGATCTCTCAGCCCACCCACTCCACTCAAGTCAAGCCTGTTGTTGGTTGCCTCATGGGCTTGGCCCTAGACTGCCTGGGCTTCCGTCCCATCACCACGTCCTACCTAACAGAGACTTCCTTAGGATGCCCTTGCTTCATTGCCGCCAGTGGTGCCTGTGTGATGAAACTCCTTATCCCGGCATCTTGACCTTTTCTACGCAGCTTCACCTTCCAGTCCTCGTCAGACTGCATTTCACACACCAGACCCTGAATACCCACAGCTCCACGTCTAAACAATGTGGTCTCTTGCTCTCAAGTCTTTCTGGATCCGGCTCCACTGCAACCTCCCATCCTCCAAGGTCCAATTCAGACACCGACTGGCAACACCAACATGCTAAGCAGTCCAGGGAAACCGGCTTGTCGGTCCCTGTTAGTACTTTATCGCTTATCATGCGGTATTTTAAACGCTCTATTTATATGCTAGACTGTACCCTCTATTTATAACTGGAGAACAGGAGTCATTTCTTATTTAGTCCTAATACTCAACCTAGTGGCTGAAACAAAGTAAGTACTAAATGTTTGTTGAATGAATGATGAGGAGATCATTCAGACAAATGCATAGCCATGAGGCTGCTGTTGAGAGAGGAACACCATTTAGGTAGTCAAGATAGCAATATTTGAAAGTCAAATTGCTAGGTCTTCCTTCTGCATTAAAAAATGCTGCCGTTGAGTCGATTCTGGCTCCCAGCAACCCCATCGGGCGGGATAGACGTGTCTCTGTAGGTTTCTGAGACGGCAACTCCTTACGGGAGCAGCACGCCTCGCCTTTCTTTAGGAGCTTGGTTGTTGCAGTGGATTACTTATTGGGCTGCTAATCTCCAGATCAATCATTTGAAACTCCCAGCTGCTCTGAGGGAGAAACATAGAGCTGCCTGGTCTGTATGGATTTTCTGCCTGTGGATCCCTGGGGACCCACATCTGTGATCAGAATCTGGCTTCCAGCAATGGGAATTAGAATGGGCCTGATAGCAGTGGATTTTATTTTTTGTGTTTGTGGTTTAATATAAAGTATGGCATGGGTGCTCAGTGAATCTTCAATGGCTAACTCAAAATGGTGAATAATTTATAAATGCCAGGAGAATAAGATGCTCCCGAGGCGTGCCTGCTCAGTAGAATAAATTGATGACATGATGAATGATTTTTTTTTTAATTTTATATCTGTCAACCTGCCAGGATGCTCCATCTGAAATCCAAATCACTTCTCACTGCAAGGTATACTGCTGACCCTGTAGGTTCAGTTAGACATGAGCGGTCGGGATGAGCAAGGTGCCTCTCTGTGATGACCCGCACAGAGCGGGTCGCTTCCTCAGCTCAGTAAAATGCAGGAAGCTCACAACCCACAGCTCCTTGAGCATACCCTGCCATTTTAAAAAGGAACTTCAGCTTAAGCTTCCCCGTCAGCTCCAGTCGGGAGTCCTGAGTAAGATGCGACAAGCAGACGAAGGACATTCTCCAAATCTGTCACCTGAAATAAGCTGCGAAGGAGTCTAAATAGCAGCGACACTAATGAATGTTTTTCATTATCCCTGCATTAATGGCCATCCATTCATTAGCAAGCTGGGGCCTCCTCCCCTACCCCACCCCCCGCCTCTCCCCCTCCTGTTTCTCTTTTCCCTGCCAGACCTTAGAAGGCATAAGAAGGAACCTAAAGATGAAATGACGTTTAGCTACATTCTTATTGTTAACAAGTTGCAGAAATGTAGTGAACGTAGGGGGAGCGCCCTACTCAAGTGTCCTTCCAACAGGACCGAGGCTGCCGGGCCAAGCACATCAAAAGGAAGAAAGAAAGTAGCGACAAGAAGACTTGCGCTCCTGGGTCAGGCAGGGTTTCTGATTTTGTTTGTTCATTACGCTGCGGCGTTCAGCCCAAACCTACTGCGATGGTGTCCATCCCGCCTCCCAGTGACCCTAAGGACAGAGCGCAACTGGTGGACATTGCAGCTGGAGCAGACAGCCTCGTCTTTCTCGCGCTGAGCGGTGGATGGAATCAAATGGATGACCTAGCCAGGAGCAGCCCAACACCTAGCCCATGGCGCCACCTGAATATAGAAGCCCTCCCAGTCATGGCTGTCCTATTTGAGTCATTAACCATGCTTTCAGCACCATGCAAACCATCTCAAACGTCCTTACCTTTTATACATCTAGTGGTTTTATTGGCATAGAACTCACATAGCATCGCCATTAAGTGTTCGGCCATAGCAAGAAGCGTTGTGCACAATCCACTCCAGCACACTTCCTTCTTTCTCGTATCCATTGTTGTTAGCTCCTCATCCCCTCCCCCGCCATGAACCTCCCAGTCATGCCCCTAAGGAATTAGTGATCCAGTGATTCTCTCTGTAGCCTAGATTACATACACAGAAAACCACGCAAATGCAAAACAAGAAACAAACCAAAATCCTCGATGGAAAAGGAAACAGGAAATATTAAAAAGTGACACCGCTTTAAAATGAGTCCAAGGGGAGATCCAATGAGAAAGGGTTACCGTTGAGCCCAACAGCATGTGCCAGAACCTGTTCAGGGTGCTCTGTTCCATTGGGTGTTAAGTCAGCTGTGACTGAGCTGGTCAGCCATGTGGCCAGTCTGGGTGTAACCAGAGCTGATATCAAACCTCTCGATGGGTCAGCACTTGAATCCCCAGAGTTGGAGAACTGTGCCCCCTGGTCCTTGGATGACCAGGTTTGGGGAAGTCGATTGCCAGGTCTTACTTCTGAGGTGCTCCGGTGAACTCCAATCTGCAGCCTGTCAGTGAGAGGCTGAGCACACACCACTGTGTTTGACCACCACAGCGAGGCAGAATTAATGTGCCCAGATCCCGGGTCAGAGCTAGTCTGAAATGGTCAAGTCACCTGGGATGCAGGATCAAAGGAGGTCCTCGTACACAGGTCTGGGTGAGCACAGGCTCAGCACATGAGAGGGGTGGCTTGTTCATTTTTGCCACCCTCTTACCCACCCCCCCACACACAGCCCCCCCCCCACCCAAGGGCCTCACTGGCTTCATCCTAGTTGTGTCATGTGTATATAGTCTGGGCCCAAAATACTCATGTTTGATGGCTCTGTTAGGTACCAGTTCAGGTCATCACCCTCAGCACTGGCTGAGCACCTGCTAGTGCAAGCCCAGGACTAGGTGGGCCGGGTACAGAGAAAGGAGGACAATCCAGGTTGGGAGACTAGCAAGCTGGCATGCTGAGACTCACTGTCACCCCCCTCAGTTAAGTGAGAAGGCAGCCTTAGCTCCTCCCCTCAATGAGGAGCCCTTGTGTGGTGTGGTGGGTTATGCATTGGACTGCGAACCAGATGGTTGACTGTTTGAACACCTCCATGGGAAAAGGATGTGGTCGTCCGTGTTTGGAAAGCAGTGGGAACCCAGTGGGGCAGCTCTACTCCGTCCTCCACAGTCGGTTGTTAAGAGTTGGAATGGATCTGACAGCAATGGACAGAGGGCAGGCACCATGGTACGGTGTGGTCCTCGGACCACAAGCATCAGGGCAAAGGCTCTGAACCGGCTCGAGGGACCTGCCTCGCCCACCACTCACCCCAGAGTGGCTTAACCCTCAGAGCTCTACTTTCAACATCTGTCAGATGGATCCCCTGGTGCCTGTGCGATGGACACCACCGTGGCAAGTATCTACAGGAGAGGGTGCGCACCGTAGGGTCATGAAGCAGAGGACACATGTGTGCTCCTTTCATGACCTGGAAGGCCAAGGATCATCATGGTTCGGGACAGTGAATTTGGAGCTGGGATTCCAGATTGACTGCCTTTGCCTCAGCAGGCGTGCACCTTCACAAAGGACGGTTCTCCTGGCGAGCCCTCCTTCCTTCACCACGGGAGAAAACTGCATTGCAAATACTCATAGATTTCATGATTGCGTGGCTGAAGTATTTGGGGAGATCTTTAGCAAACTACCTTTTAAATCATTTGTAATTATGTCTTATTGTAGGTGAACAGATGGGTACAGGTTCAATAATAGCGGTGTTAGACTCACCCTCTTATAGGCATTATGCTGGTAGGACGATGAAGGGAAAATTCATCTCTGTGCAAGGAGTAATACTGTAACAATTCCTTCATTCAAGAAACATTGACCAGGTACTGGGGTGGAGTTAAAGCGACCTGTCCAGAGTCTGAGCCACTGTGCTTCTTCCGTGGCTGTGTGGGCTCCCACGCTGAGTGACTGGATGTCATGAAGGGAGGCTTCGGAGACAACTGACCTGGATTTAATTCGGCACTCTGCCACTTAAGTGGCAGCTGTGGCAGCTTCTAAGTCTGTTAAACTCTGAGTGCCAACATCGTGTTATTGTCCTTGTTGAAGGAGCCCTTGTAGTGTAGTGGTTGTGCTTTGGGTGGCTAATCACAAGGTCAGCAGTTCAAAACCATCAGCCACCCTGAGGGCAGAAAGAGCTTTCTACTCCAGTAAAGTTACAGTCTCAGAAACAGACAGGGGCAGTTCTACCTTGTCCTATAGGGTCACTATGTGTCAGCATGGAGTCAAAGGCAGTGAGTTTGTTTGGTTTTGGGGGTTGGTGTTTGTGTTGTGGTTGGTGTTGGCTCCAACTCCTCGTGATCCCGTGTAAACCAGAACCACACGTTGCCTATCCTGTGCCGTCGCCGCAATCGGTGGCATGTTCAAGTCCATTACTGCAGACACTGTATCTTGAGGGCTTGACAACTTCAGTGGCTCATCTTCCAGCTGTGCTGGACAAGGTTCGGCTGTGAGCCAGAGGGTGTCCCATGGCTCGTTTTCAGAAGCAGAGCACTAGGCCTTTACCCCTTATCTACCTTTGTCTTTGAGGCTCCATAGAAACCTGGTTAGCTGCTTAACCCTGCTTGTATGTGAAGTACTGGCTACAGAACTTCCCACAATCGCAACATACAAGACACCAGAGCGCTACAAAGTGACAGAAAGGTGGCGAATGCTGTTGGGTAATTAATGCTAAAACTACTTTGATTCCAGTATGCAATGCCCGTAGCGGGCCTAGTAAGTCATAGCTAGAACTGATGTACCCTACAAGAGAAACGCTGGCGGCAGAGTAGATTGATAAGTTTCCCTCATTGTCATTTCCTAGCCCAGATACCTCTGAACTCTAAACCGTCTCAGGTAACAGGTTGAATTCATGTTAAAGGGGAACGGTTCCGTAGAACCTTCTCAGAGCTCTGAATGAATGCCTGCACTGGGTCTCCTGCTATGCCAGCCAACCTCGGCAGTTGCCTACTCCCTAGTTCTCACTGCCCGACTCAGCCAGGCAGTAAGACGAGCATGCTGGGAACATTCCACTGGAACCCAAAGACTAGGAAGTGAATCAGTTCATCTCGTTGAGCTTCTGTGTCGCTGGGAGTCGTGGGTTATGCCGTGGGCAGCCAACTGCAAGGTTGACGGTTCAAAGGGGAGACTTTCTGCTCCTGTAAACATGTTCAGCCTGGGTAACCCGCACGGAGAATTCGATTCTGTCCTATAGGGCCGCTATGAGTCAGAATCCAGTTGATGGCAGTGAGTGTTTTGGTTTTTATGGGATAGGACCAATGGTAGCAGCCTTATCTTGCTTGCTCTGTTTCCTGAGGCCACGGTGACAGCTTTCCCCAGAGGAGCTGGCTCATGACAAGGGAACTGTACTCTCCCAGAGTCTGGAGGTGAGAAGTCCACAATCAAGGTGTTGGCGAGGCTGCACACTCTGCGGAAGCTCCCAGAAGATGCCTGCTTTGTCTCTAGCACCTGCTGGAGGTTCCAGGCATTCCTGGGCTTTGGCAGCGCACCTCCAAACTCTGCCTATGTCTTCACGTGGTCCTCTTCCCTCTGTCTGTCTCTTCTCATTTTATTAGGGCCCCAGGCATAATGGATTATGATTCTTGACCTTCCTAATGCCATGAACCTTTCAGATAGTTCCTCATGTCATGGTGATCCCCAAGCATAAGACTGCTACCTGATCTCTTGGGGAGATATAGATAGTTCTACCCATAAATCTGGTTAAATTGTGATGATCAAGTGAGCTAGTTTTAAACTACGTAGAAGATTACCCATCCAAAGCCACTGCCATTGAATGCATTGTGACTCACAGTGACACGCTGTAGGGTTTCTGAGGCTCTGTCCACCTTCACAGCCTCATCTGTGACTGGTGGAACATCCAACTGGGTTTGACCATTGACTTGGAGGTGAGGAGTCTAATGCGTACCCAACAGCGGCAATGGGGCTCCTTTGAAGACCACAATCCTACACAAGCAGGGCGTGCACACCCGTGGGGGCAACGAAGCAAGGCCATGTGAGCTCACCTGTGCCAAACCATGAGCTCTTCAAGGAGAATACAGCAAGTTTCTCACCCCAACATCTGTCACCTGCAAGTGCAGCTTCATTGCGGGCAGAACAGTGCCACACCAGAGGATGTCCTGTAGACATCACACCCATGAGCAGGGACATGGAAGCAAGAACATGTAGCTCCTTGCTGGCTCTCCATCCCTTGACTTAAACTGTCGCATCTCACTCCCCCTGCCACTCCCCACCCATTCATTCTCAATGATGCTCATGGTGTGAGCACAGCAATGACAGTCACTGGGTGATAAAAAGGGAAGGTGGAAATAAATCCATCTTAAGTGGATCCAATCTGTCCAACAGTTGCTTCCTAATTCATTCATCCCACGAAGACACTATCTCCTAGGAACTGGAAACACGGGGAATCCAGGTGGATGATTCCCTTCAGGACCAGTGGTGATACCAGGAGGGTGGAGGGAGGGTGAGGTAGAGAGGGGGAACCGACAGTAAGGATCTACAAATAACCTCCTCCCTGGGGACGGACAACAGAAAAGTGGGTGAAGGAAGATATGACAAAATAATAATTTATAAATTATCAAGGGTTCATGAGGGAGGGGCAACAGAGAGGGTGGGGGAAAATGAGGAGCTGATACCAGGGGCTTAAGTGAAAGAGCAAATGTTTTGAGAATGATGAGGGCAATGAATGTACAAATGTGCTTTACCCAATTGTATGGATGGATGGATTGTCAAAAGAGTTGTATGAGCCCCCAATACAATGATTTAAAAGAAAAAAAGAGTTGTGAGAGCCCCCAATAGAATGATATTTTAATAATAATAATAATAAGGAACAGTTAAAAACTAAAAAAATCAATTCTCTGCTGCTCCAGCGATTGCGGAGCTCTGCACCATTCAGTGAGAGAGAAAGGAGTCAAGACTGAGGTGATCGAAGGGACACACGCCTCCCACAGCGCTGCCCGGAGCCCAGGAGTCCGCACGGGACGCTGGAGTTACTGCGGAGAGGTGCACCCATTTCATCACACTTTACTGAGGACTGTGCATGAGGAGCAGAGAGCCCTCGTGTCATGTGTTGGGCTGCTAGCCACATGGCCAGCAGTTCTAAGTCACTAGCTCTTCCAGGGTGGGGGATGAGGCTCTCTGCTCCAATAGCCATTTACAGCCTGGGAAGCCCTAGACAGCCATGCTGCTCTTGCTATGAGTCATCAACGACTTGATGCCAGTGGGTTTGGTTTTGATTTTTCTACGAACTGGCATGGAGTCAGCAACGTTCAGAGATGGAAAAATTAGAATGAGGGAATTAGAAATGGGGTTTCCATGATAGATCAGAAGATTTCGAGAACGCAAAGTTCAGAGATTGAAAAATTAGGATGAGAGAATTAGAAACTGGGCTTCCATGATAGACCAGAAGATTTTGAGAACTCCAGTAGCTCAGATTCCATCATGGTCTTGAATGATGGTCGTTAACCCAAAGAGATTCAGAGGTAATGGGGATCTAAGATACAGTTGGCAAGTCTTGGTCAAAGGACCTGACCCCCCAAAGCGCCAGCTCTTCATAATAAACAGTAGTAGAAAAGGTGTATGGTTGTGATGTTTGCCTTGATTTTGCTCTGTATCTAATTCTATATACAATCTAGATAGATCTACTGAGATTCAGGGAAAAGAATGCCACCATAGCGTCGTTCATAAACAGATACACCGAAGCATGTGTTCAGTTAGAAGGGTTTTGTGACAAACATCATGACAGCTCAAGGCAACTTCCTCGACATCATATCTGACATTTGCAACATGATCCAAAACAGAATCAATAGAGGACGTCCCTGGTTTTCCTGATTACCAATCCTTTGATGTAGAAAGAATTCCCACCACTCGTCTATCGTCCTTGGCCATGTCCTCCCCTTTCCAATGATTAACTCACCTCACTCCTTCGGATGAGCATGTTTGTTCTCCACCATCATTTTCCCTCAGTTCATGAAGCCACCTCTTCGTGGAGTTATCCATCCTTCCTTATCCCTGATTGCCATCATGTTATCCCACAGCATCAGGCATCAGAGAAAGGCTGCGCTGGATGGGCAGGGGCATGGTGCCGTGATGCCGGGCTGACTGGTTTGCTACGTGGGAGGCCCATGGGTGGCCTGTGTACACTGCCATGCTCTTGGGCTTCTCTAAACAATGCCATGAATGTGGACGTCTGAGTATTCAGGAGCATCTGCTTGTGGTGGTAAAGTAACATTCTCAAGGAAACAATAAACATCAAGCACGTTCACCAATTCAAATCTGATCACCAAATTAAAATTGTGTTCAACCCTCTTGGGAGGGTTTTCTTGTCTTTCCTCGTATGGTTGTGCATATGCGCTTTGGATCATATAGAATACTTGGCCTTCAAGCTAAACTGACCTTTACTACACAGTGGTAAGGCTCTGCACTTCTAGTTGGCAAATGTATCAACAGAAAGACAGTTATTGTCAAGTTGCCTCTGATTCATGGCACCCCATATATGTCAGCATGAACCTGTGCTCTACAGGGCTTTCAATGACATTTTGGAAGTAGGTAGCCAGGTCTTTCTTCTGAGGCACCTGTAATTGGACTCAAACTTCCAACATTTTGGTTAGTAGTTGAGCACATTACCTGTTCACAGGACCCAGAGACACCATATGTTCATACATATATATTAAAGCCTTCATATATTTTACATAGGTATAAGTATACAAATATACATATGAGGAGGCTTCAAGAATATTGTCGAAAATTTCAATTCCATTTTTGGTGAACATTTTTTACTCCCATGGACTTTTGGAAGTACCTTCATATATAAAAATGTGCACGTGAGTATACACATATATGCGCCGGTATGAGTTGAATACTCAGTCTTCAGTTATTTAAATACTGGTTAAAACTTATGATCAATTTTATTGTATGTTTCTATAAACAACCATGCCACACTTGTTGAGTTTCTCATTAACCCTTCTTTGCACAGTTCTCGGCGATGCACTGATTTCCACAGATTCTAAATGAGATGTAACGTGAACTAAAGTTTCTTAATTCACAGCTTGGAACGCTGTCTTGCACTGATCCACAGCCATGGCTCATGGAAGCAGCAGCCAAGCGCTCACACAGCACTTGGCATTGACAGAGTCTGCTGCACGAGACCTCCCCCAAGTGTTGCAAAGCAAGGACGTGACGCTGAGAACGAAGATGCTCTTGGCCCCAGCCGCGGTGTTGTCAATCATGTGCAAGTTGAACCCTGAATAAGGAAGATGGACGAAGAACCGATGCATTTAGATTATGGCGCTGGAGAAGACGATGGAAAGTACCATCGACTGCCAAAAGATCAGACAACTCTGTTGAAAGAAGTGAGACCAGGATGCTCCTTAGAGGCAAGAAGGGTGAGACTTTGTCAGGAGGGTGAACCTGTTGTCAGGAGAGACCAGTCCCTGGAGAAGGACAACATGCTTGATAAGTAGGGGAGGCCCTGGAAAGAGATGGGTCAAGGCAGTGGCTACAACAACAGACTCAACCACAGGAACAGTTGTGAGGATGGTGCAGCGCTGGGCAGTGTTTCATCCTCTTGTGCATAGGAGGGTCTCCCGCACTCTGGACCCCCCTCAGTGGCACCTGACGACAGCAACCATCATCCATCCGTCATTTTCCAAGGAGCCCTGATGGCAGGGTACTTCAACACTTGCCTGCTAACCAAAATGTCGCTTGTTGGAACCCGCCAGCCACTCTGCCCAGTGGTTCAAGAACTCAGCTGCTAGCAAAAAGTTTGGCCGTTCGAACCCACCAGTCGCTCCATGAGAGAAAGAGGTGGCAATCTGTTACTGTAAAGGTTGCTATTTTGGAAACGTCACAGGGCCATTCTACAGTAGGTTGCTACGAGTCAGAATCAACTTGCTTTGAGGAGGTCAAGTCTGCGCAGTCGCTTACACTCGTTTGGGCTCATTTAAGAGTCGCCAATATGGTTTGCCTTCAGTATTTGTATTTCCAGGCGACGATCCTCGTGGAAATTGAGCACTTTGTAGTCATCTCATTCAACACCACCCTCCCATGGGTCCCGTGGATGAGAGAACTCCTCTTGCCAACATGGATTGTGTCGGGAGGGCTGAACCTCCTCTCAGATCCATCTCCAGGCTGTGTAGGTGTCCTGGCCGGTGGTGGCCACTGATCTGCCTGCAGTCCACATGCCATTGCTATTTCATATACCACCAGCTCACCCAGCAATGGCCTGATGCAAATTTCTAACCCGAATAGCTATCAACAGCTTTACCACCTGTCTGTTGGGGGGGCTCAATGGACCTGCTGGTGGAACCCAATCAAGTTGTGCCACTGGATGGTGCCCTCCTTGGGGACAGGCCTTCCTTGTCATTTCATCTTCAAGGTTTAGTGCAAAATATCCCATGGACGTACTGAGACTTCCCTTTTGGGTTGATTAATGATAAGAGCATTAACATTTTTAAATCCCTTACTATGTTGTAGAATTAAATATGAGTGGTCATGTCATTTAGTTATCACGAGAAGCCTGCAAATCATTAATCTGAGGCTGCAAGCAGCTAAGTCATTTGCTGAAAGTCAACCAGGCAGGATGTGAATCCCACTCTATCTAATTCCAGAGCCAGGACCGTTTGATGCTGTGGCAAATGCAACAGGTGTACTCACACTGAGAACTCATATCTTCATGGTGGTAAATCCCAGGGCTCAGCGCCATTGGAGAATCTGAAAGTCATCATATTAAATACTGTCTGATGAAGGGCAATCACAGAGGCGCCCTGACATTCACAGGTGAGACATCAGACATAACCATTCTGCATAAGACAAAAAGCATGGACAGGCCCTGCCTGTTCCTAAAAGGACTTATCTCCCAGCAGGCAGTGCATCTGAGAGTTAAGAGAGCTAAACACTGGCGTGCCCTGTGCGTTCCCTCTGCTCCCCAGCACCGCTCCCTGTGAGCTGTGGCTTGCTTCACTGACATGGCCAACAAGACCTTCAGAGAGGGCTGCTGCTGTCTGAGCATGGCCCTTCTCCAAGCCATTTCCCTACGGACATTAAAAAGCATGATCTGGAATTGACCTTGGCCCATGTTACAATAAGCCACCAGTTTGGAAAGAAGGAGTGGAAACAGGAAACACTGCCCAGCGGGTGGGGGAGGGGGGGTCAATGAGTGACAAGTGACAGTACACTGAGGAGATCAAAATGGATGGGTTGAAACAAAACGTGCGTGCAAACTGTAGAAGGCAAAATGTGTGACCTGGAAATTTTCAGCTCAATCCCAAAGAAATGTTAAAACCAAATAACAGCGCCCCGCGCCCCCCCCCCCCCCCCCTTGGTCAGCGATTGTGCAAACGTGTGGCTGGGAGGGTAGACCACCCACAGGGTCATCCAGCATCCATCGCACTAACCCACCACCAGAGGGCCTGCAAAGTAGCCCCCTGCAAAGTTTGAGAGGTGCTGGAGATTCCTAGTTGATTTAAATGGTATCAACTCCTCAGAACCTGCGACAGCCCTGAAGGATGCTGTCTCTGGGTTCCTGCGGCATTTGTGTCTGTAGCGCCCATCCGGATGTTGGCCATCCCATTCATCTGCATACCCTCCTGAGGGCATCCTCCAGGGCAGGCAGTGTAGGAGGGGTCAGGATAGAGAAACAAACAGGCCCTGTTCCTATCTTCAAGGGTGGACATATAGCCCAGTGGGTAAGCCACACGAGTGTTCGGCCTTAAGAGAAGGTGGTACACTCTATGGTAAAGAGAGACCGGGCTACCCCCAGAGCACAGTGTTGAGGCAAGACTGGAATTCGTAGGCTGTACTGCTCAGCCTGCTAGCGAAAAGGCTGGAGGTTCAATCCAGAGGGTCACCTCCACACAGAGGTGCGTTGGAAGAAGCCTGGTGCTCTGCTTCGGGAGATGCAGCCGTTGGAAACATGATGGAGTCCACTTCAGCGCTGGACCCACCTGGGAGCTCCGTGAGCTCCAATTGACTCAAGGGCAACCGGCAGGGGCAGAACTCAAGATATGCTGCCGGAGGAGCAGAGGCATGGAAGCTCGAAAGGCAAAGAGGGGGCGCAGTTTCCAATGAGGGCTTTTACAAGTTCAATGGTGGACAGTGTTTTAATCTGAGAAAGTAAGGGCAACAGAGGGGCTGTCAGACTTAGACAAAGCCCAAGAACAAATCCCTCTTTGTCCCTGGTTCCACCATGTGCACAGCTGCCAGCCATACCTCTGTGGAGAACCGTTTCTTCACAGTGGAAGCCTGGAACTGACTAGCTGTGTTATCTGGTCTTAGGATAGCACACCCCGGCTCCCCAGATGGGACCCAGGACTCGTGTCTAACAGAGCAGCCTCTTCTGAGATGGCTCACTTGCACCCAAGCTTCTCAGAAAGAATCATTGTGATTTTCTATAAATCCTTTCATGGTGGTTCTTGGTTGAATAATCATGTTTTATAAGATGTTGATGCAAATGACCATGTCTTTTGAGCCCCCAATATAATTATAACCTTCTTTTAGCTTCTGGGGTTGGGCATTGGTTTCTTGTTTATGAATATGAGGTAGTTAGTTTATTGTGCCAACCTGGCCAATAAACACATGTGGGATTAATTGAAGGGAAGAGAGATAAATGGCTCAGCGAGCCTCTCCTTTCTTGTCTCTTGCTTTTTGATCATTGGACCAGTGTGCGGCTGCCTTGCTTGTTCTGTGCCTCAATTTGCAAGCTACACTACTGTGGGACACCTAACCTATGGAGTGTGTCGCTGTAATTTGAGATTCCTTCAAGACCTGCTTCGCCACACCATTGGAATTTACATCTCTTGAGCTGGGGACTGTCGGACCCTGTCATCTGGCTGACTCTTGGTGACCTGCCTTGCTGTTTGCTGCCTGTGGGGAGATAGCCTGAATTTCTTTACAGAGGACTACCTGGCAGCCCTCAAGACTTGAAGGACTGCCAGTGTATTAGCTGTCTCACAGAGTGAGTTGCACTGAGCCATTTGTACTGCTTTATAATTTAATTTAACTGTTTATTTCTTAATATATATAGAACCATTCAGGTTTTGTGTGTGTGTGTGTGTGTGTGTGTGTATATAACCATTCTAACCTAACACAGAATATAAATGATTGTATCCTACAAACACTACAAGTAAAAGACATTGAATCTGCTGGTTCGGTTCCAAGCTCTCCCATGGAGCACAGCTTTTGTGTGTGTCATGCAACCTCTTCGGGGTGAATACGGGAAGGAAGAAGAATTGCCGGGGAGATGACAGTTGGCTGTTGTAAAGTGACGCAGCTCTTTGAGGTGCATTCTCCTGGTTTGTATTGTGATCGTGGCCTCTGCTTATCAGCATTGCCACCACTGTTTTCTTTTGGCATTCATGTGTCTGGGGGGAACTGGTCCAGTCTCCTCCCTAAGCTACAAGTCGCCACAGATGAGGGTACAGCAAGGCTACTCCCTGGAAGAAGTGGAACCAGATACCCGTTCAGGCCGGTGGGTGAGGAATTAGGTGTGAGAAAGGCTCTGTCCACCTCATGGAGCTAGACTTTGACCTGGATCCTGAGCCCCAAAAGGTAACAAATACAATATGGTGGACCACATGGAGTGCCATATTGGTTAGAGTAAAGGCTAATTGGCTGTAACCAAGAGATCACCAGATACAGTGTGACTTAAACTAGAAAGAATTTTTTGTCTGATTTGGTGGTGGTGGTGGATTCTGACTCAGAAGGACGTTATGGGACAGAGCAGACGTCTCCTTCATCGTAGCCTGGAACAGAGTGGTCCAGGGTGGATGGGTTGGCTCTGGGATGTGGCGGCCGAGTGTGGGTCCTGGCATTGCTACCTCTCAGAGAGCAGCGAGAGGAAAATAGACATCGGGAAGGCAGCTACCTCGTTTAAACAGATGCCTCAACACGCACACGTATCTCTTTGGCTCATGTCCTTGTGGTTGGAAGTTAGTCTCATGGTCAGATAAAACTACAGATGTCATTCTGGCAAGTGCTTCTTCTGAAGTGCTGGAGGTTGTCTTGCTGAAGAAAGGCCGCGTGAGGCCACGTCCATGCCCAGCAGCCCCAAATCATGCCAAGAGAGGACAGCAAGTGGAGTCTAGGTAGGCGCACACTAAAGGGTCATATCACAAAATCAGAAGCATATTTAAAGATAGTTTTAAAAGAATGATGGATAGAGATGAAATGGATGAATGACATGGTAATGCTCCTGTTAGTCCCAGAGACTAAATGAAATGTGTGTGATGCTCAGTACACAGGCAGATCCATCCTAGCGGTACAGACGGTCAAGAGCATGCCCTCTAGTATGTGTCCTGCTGAGTCCAGGCAAGCAAAGGCTGGCAGGCGTGTGCAGTGGGACAGATTGGAGAGGAGATCACGGCCATTCTTTTGGTGGTCTCAGTATCTCACTGCTGGGATGTCCAGCTGGCTTGGACAAGGGCCATGACCCTCGTATTTGGACATCATTCAGATGACAGGGCTCTTTCACGCTCAGCTTCTTTTCCTCCACATATCAGTTATTCTCAGAGTGCTCACTGGACCAGCTGATCCAGCATCCACGGGGAACATACTAGAAAAGCTAATTCTCAGGCCTCATCCCAAACGTGCTGATCAGAAGCCCAGGGGGGTCATCCCCATCACTGATGGTTGAGGATGCCTCATAACCACCCTGTAAGACAGACTAGGTCATCCCCTGAGGATTTTCAGTTGTAAATCTTGACCGAAGTGGACGGTCTCCTCTTTTTCGTGTGGAGTGGCTGCATGGTTAGCTTGATGGGTAGTGCTTTAATCGTTGCACCTGCAGGACTCCTACCTTGGAGGGGGCCCCAGCCCTCCGCGTCAAACAAGGTGACTCTGATGCATGCTCAGGTCGGAGATGTTCTTATTGCTCCTCGTTTGCACTTGGGGAACCCGGGGCTCAGTCCAGTGCAACGTGTTGGTGTGATTGCAGAGCTTGGGAAGGACCGAGCCAAAGGGCACCAGCAGAGAGCCATTACCCTTGCCCCAATTGGCCTGTGTGTCTGCTTCATATTTCATCCAAATACCAGTGATTAGGGATTGCCCATGAGTCTCAAGTTTGGGAATTTAACTATAAGTTAATGACCCTTTCACAGGGGTGGCCCAATTCATAACAGTAGCAAAATGACAGTTATGAAATAGCAATGAAAAAAAATGTATGGTCACCCACCTTAGCCCCCTTGTGCTAAGTCATGTCATAGGCTCAGGTTCCCACAGCTCTTTAAACTTCAGACCAGGCAATCTGCTCTTATTTGCAACTCTAGTCCCTGTGAACTAGGTCCACAGGTGTCAGTGGCCAGATGCTCTATTCATATTTCCCACGAATCATTTCTATTATGCGTTATAGCAAAAAATAGAAAAGATCGATGTAATCCTAATACAGTCAGATACTAAACACATTCTTAAAACATTCCAAAAAAAAGAAAAAAAATGTATGGTTGGAGGGTCACCACCACCTGAGGAACTGTATTAAAGGGTCTCAGCATGAGGAAGGTTGAGAACCACTGCTTTAGAAGGTCTGCAAAACTGTTCGTGTTTATTGAAAGCAACTAGAAGTTAGAAGGGGATACTTCCCAGCAGGGTGGTCAAATAACCCCCAGAGCAGAGCCCAAGTCACATGAGAATTAGGAGGAAAGAGGAAGAGAGAGAGAGAGAGAGAGAGAGAGAGAGAGGGAGCGAGAGAGAGAGGTAGGCTCTCCACTTATCTGCATTGATGGCTCTAAGGGACCTCGGCAAAGTTCTTTCGAATCTTCATGGTGACGAGCACCATGCACAACTCTGATCCAGAGTCCCTTTGGTTCCGAAGCCCTTCGTGGACAGCTCCCTGCTGAACAGGGAGCATGAGAACAGTGCTTTGCTCTCCACGTGTTTGTGGAGTGAAAAAACACTGAGCGGATTCTTTGTCTCCAATTGGGGAATTGCAAGGAAGAAATCAAAGTCCGGCAGCCTTTGATGCCTGCTCACTGGAACAAGTGTGATGCCTAGAGACCAGCTAGTTCATCCTTTCTGTTTTGGGAAGAGGAGACAGGCCAAGATGCCAAGTATCATGCCCAGGGCCACGTGGCGAGGTGGTGTTCCTCACGAGACTAGAGCTGGTCCAATGATTCCACGTGCATGGAGCGTTGTCAAAATTCTACCAAAGCAAGACAGGGTGTGTACTTCACGGAATATAATGTATGCATTTTTAAAAGAACTCTCAGTTTTCCCAACTGCATTTTCTGTCAGGTCTCTTCTAAGGTCCTTCCCTGTTTGTGGATGAACCACGAAAGGGGAGGTCGGTGAGACACTGCCAAGCTGGCACACAGCAGAACCAAGATCTCTCATGGGAAGATACTATTTTAATAAATAACCAGAGATGCTGATTCTGCTTCCTTTTTGCAACTCAGCAGGGAAAATAAACATATCACTTGGAAGCGTCTTTGTTCCACACAACAGAGAATGTGTCCAATGCAAAATAGCATAACCTGAATGTAAACACATCCCCCCCCCAAAAAAAAGGACTGTTTGGGGGGTCTTGTTTGGTTTTTTGGCTTGTTTTGGTTTCCCCCCAATGCCTATGGCGAGACTTTTTGGCCTCCCTGGGTGACAGTGAATTATGAATGCAAAGACTGGCTGTTCAAATCTCCCTAGAGACACCTCGGCAGGAAGGCGTAATGTTCACTTAGACTAGGTCAAAAGTCAACAAACAATGACACATGAGCACAGTGCCAGGAAGTCAAACGCCTGACTGTGACAAAGAACACATTCAAGTTGTGGGTCCCTGCAGGGTCCAGGCAGCTCCCCGTGCTGGGATACGGATGGAGCAAGACTAGGACCAGCACCGTCAGCCCTCACGTGTCTTCTTGGACGATAACTTCTCTGTAGAAACTCACTATTCTCTCAAGAGAGCCCCTCAGGAAACTACATTAGTCCACACCTGCTGGTGCCCCAGCAGCCGCCTCTACATACACATGCATGTGCACGACACATGTATAACATATCTATGCAACATATGTGATACATTTATGCTTGGTATATGTTATATGTGTATATCGTGCACATAAGATACATAGTTGTGTATCCTGTGTATTATAGCTTATACACTAATGTTACAGTGCAGAAGTTGAGACAAAGCCGAACGTTGTCTCAGGCAATGGCGTGAGTTATCGGTGGTGTTCAGAGGTGTGTGTGAATGGGTGTAGCTCTCTGGGATTGGGACCTTGGTGTCAGGTGCTAGGGACACAATAACCAGCGGCAGGGCTTCTTTCCTGGCACTACAGAAGGACCTAGGGCCCTTCCTTCCTCCTCGTGCTTCCCTGTAGCGTCGGGATCCTGGAAAACCTACAGGCTAATTCAGTGCTATGCTAGAATAATCGTAATCTAGATCACTATACCAATTATGGCATTATTAATTGATTCATCTTGCCCAAGGCGCTCAGTAAAACCCTGCACTCATGGTGACTGCCAGCCTGGGAGCCCTGTGGGAATTGTAGATCCTGAAAAATTCCTTAGATGGCTACATGACTGGGAGATGTGGGTCCTTATTTTGTCTGAGAAGAGTTATTTCAGAAATGAATGTTCTGAGGTTCACCCTGTTCTCTGATAGCCTTGGATCGGAGAGCATGTCCACACACACACACACACACACGCACACACACAAAAATAATGAGACAGTCCTTTTGACTCTTAGGAGACATGCACCTTTGTAGCGAGGAATAGGCTGATGACGCAGCACCCAAACAAACAAACTCCATCCAAAGCCGCTAAGTGCCTCGTGGATTTAGAAGAAATCTCATTTTACACATCAAAATTATATAAAACCATTATCTGCAGCCAGACTCTGTCTTCAGCATTATTAGAAGGGAGCTGAAACTTCTCTAGCCACCTATCCACTCAAATCTAGATTGCTATGATAATAATTGCAATATTAATTGATTAATCTCACCGGAGGCACTCGTGTCTGCACACAAAATTAGGATGTAATTGCAACCATAAAGAGATCAAATGAGATCATTAAGACCTAAAAGATGACAAATGCTAACTCAGGAAATCTTTTGTATGCACGGAAGTGTTTGCTACTTGTTTATAAGGCATCGCTTGCAGATTCCTAAAGAGAGGGTGTGCGGCTGAATAATCCCTGTGATCTGCTTACACCTGGGCATCCAATAAAAGTACTCTCATGGGGACTGACGGCGGTGCAGCTGTAGAGCCAAGCAGATGTTCGGCAGAGCATTGTTTATAACATCTTTATAGAAGATGTAACATAGAACTGACACTAATGCCATCTTCACATTTCTACTCAAGCTACAAAGCTGAGGAAATATTACTTACAGGAGACAGAGCAGGAGGAGGACAAGCCGGCAAATGGAAGTGACTCCAGCACTGGGTCCTCTGAGATGTGCGTAGTTTGCATTCACCACCACCGGGATCAGAGGGAAGAGACGGCTAGGACACGTCTGGAGTCTCCCGGAACAAATTGGCTGCAGTTTGAAGGACCATTGGAGGCCCAGGGTAGCTGTGTGCCTTAGGCCCGATTTTTGCCACAGTTTCCATTTTTCCTATTAACTATAAAAGAGAGTCATAGTGGCACTGTGGGTTAGGCTTGTACCTGCTGACCACAAGGTCAGTGGTTCAAACCTACCAGCAGCTCCTTAGGAGAAAGATGAGGCACTGTGGTCCCTTAAAGACCTAGTCTCTGAAACCATCCATAGAACAGCTGAAAGGTAGAATCGACTTGGTGGCAATAGGTTTGGCTTTAGGACGTATACAAGAAAGTGTCTGAGGGTGGATGTGCAAGTATTTAAAATGCAAGGTTTCCATTCTGCATCATCTCAGTGAGTCTCAGGCCTGGATTGTGTCCCACCATCGATATCTCATTCCACCCAGAAAGTCCCTGTTTCTACACAGTCCACAATGGAATGGGATCGGACTCCACCTACCACAGCAGTTCCCCAGTCTTCTTTCCGCCCTGATATCACAAGTGTGGGAGCCTAACCGTGCTGGGCTGCTAACTGCAAGGTCAGCAGTTCAAAGCCACCAGCCACTTGCAGGGAGAAAGACAGAGCTTGCCATTCCCTTAAGGTTACAGTCTCAGGAACCCACAGGGGCAATTCTGCCTTGCCTATAGGTTCGCGATGAATTTCCCTCAACTTGATGGCAGTGAGTTTGTTTGTTTGTCTGTTTTTGTTGTTGTTGGTATAATAGAATGTTAGGAAGGCCACAGGGAATCATGGGGGGCATCAATCCACACACATTGCTGGCAACAACACAACAATGACAATAATGACTGCATGGGCACCACCACTTGGCCACTGTCAGGACAAATGCCCTTGGAGAGAATGCAGCCATTGTTGATTCAGTGCTTGACAAAGCTTTGGACCACCTCGTAGACACAAACCAAGCCCATTGCCACCTGCTCAATTCTGACTCGTGGTGCCCAGGTGTTACAGAGCAGACTTGCTCCATAAGGTTTTTTGGCTGTCATCTCCATGGAAACCACTACCAGGCCTTTAGTGGGTTCAAAGCACCAACCTATTGATGAACAGCTGAATGAAAACGGTGCCACCCAGAGACCTGGCATGACTCTGAGGGGCTAGGATTAGTCCATTGAGCCCACCAATTCTCCAGGAGCTTATGTTCCAGGGGAGGGAAAAGGGAAATAAAGAAATCAACAAATGTATAATGTAATATCTGCTGGAAATATGTGTGCTGAATTAAAATAAAACTAGGGAAACACAGAAGAGAGGGCATGCTTTTAAGAGTGTGGACAGGAACGGGCTCCCACATGCTTGAGCCCCGCTTGAATATTCTTTAAATAAACTGACTCCTAATAAGAGCCTTAGGAGATGAAGATGTGGAAGATGATACAGAACCCTTCCTTAGTTTCTGGGGGAAATGATAGTAGGAGTTTACTTGTATGTTACAAGTATGAACTCATTGAATCCTTCCTTGCAACAACTTTGTGAGGTAGGAGTTATTCAGAGGAATCTATCACACATGAAGTTAGGAACTCACCTGTGGAGGGCCTGGTGGGTGTGGGGGGTTGGGGGCTGGTGAGCAGCTTTATGGAAGTATAACTGACACAGACATGCTGCACGTGTGTAAAGAGCAATGGTTGCTGCATTTTGACCTACAGCCACATACATGGAAGCTTTGTCGTGGTGTAAATGGTTAGTGCCCTCAGCTGCTAACTGAACATTTGGAGGGAGGAGAGCAGGCAGAGAAGCCTTAGGACAAAGTGCTGGTCATTTGCTTGTCAAACGCCAGTCGGCAGCAGTCAGTGGAATCTGCCGTCCATGGGGCGCCAGGAGTTCACATGGGTTCCACAGCTACTGTTCTACCCCTGAGAACCTGTCACTCCCCTCAAGATAATAAATATGACGTTCGCTCCTGATGCTGTCTTCACGCCCCTTTGTCACGCCTCCACACCAGACAGCCACCGGTTTCCTTTCTGTGGCTCTGAGATCCCCTGGCACGTTCTAGAAATTTCTGTGATGGGAATCCAAGCCGCGTAGTGGGTTGGTGCTTTCTCCTTATTGCTGTGGGTATCCGGGGTACACTCCGTTCTTATTGCCGTCGTCGGGATGAACAGGTTTATTCATTCACCTGGTGTTGAACATTGGGGTTCTTCCTGCCTGGGTCATTACCATTTTCAGCTGCTATGAACTTGTGTAGGCGCTCTGGTGGTGTCGTGGTTATGGGCTGGGCTGAGATCTGAAGGGAGAATGACTGGGCTTTTTACTCTTCCTACTGCCCGTCTCAGAAACCCACGGGGGGGTCACTATGAGTCAGCATTGACTCCATGGATGGTAGCAAGTTTGGTCGCTTGGATGAACTTTTGTCAACAAATCTTCCTGTATCAGGCCACACCCCTGGCCATTGCATGCTTCTCTAGAGAAAGACACACACACAATAGAGCACATAGACGCTGGGTTGTGAGGCAAATTCGCACAGAAACAGAAGCAAGACTGCTTGCTTCCAAGGCTGTGAGCTCACTCTGACCCTAGGGTAATGAGAAACCCCAGGAAACGACCGGTGTAGAGCCTCTTAACTCAGGCATCACCTAATCTTAGCAACGGTTGCCTGAGCTCACCCAACACAGACTGTAAGACCATCCTCACTGATACGCACCCCCAGGCTCACCAGGGACAAACCTCGTCTCTCCTCCTCCGGGCCAGTCTGCATCAGTCAACATCTCAGCCAGCTCTCAGGCCAGACGCCTGGGTTGCTTGCGATGGAAGAAAGCAGCAGGTGAGCCAAGCCGTTACTTGGATATTCCCACTACACCCAGTAGACGAGGTTCAGCATCTCAAAGCTGGAAGCAACCTAAGACATGGACAAGAAAGCCGAGGCCAGTGGGGGTTGGAGGGAGCCCTAGAAGGGACCAAGATGTCCTCGCTGGTCCACGGACATCTAACCCAGAACTTGTCCTCTGACACCACACTGTTTCTTGTTGATTGCTCAAATGCCCTGAATCAGGCAAATGCCCTTAATTACATCATGAGAACTGCTTGATTTTCATGTTTCATGAGTCAGGGGGACAGTCGCCAGCTCAGAGTGTTTACTACATTGTGTGTGATCAAGCCCCAGATGTTCCTGTCCTCAGGACACAGAGAGAGTAACACCTTGTTAGAAAAATCAACAGCCACAAGAAAGGGAAAATGTTGGGGGGGGGGCAGTGGGGTGGGGGATGGGGGTTGAGAGGTAGGAAGAGAAGTTGTAATAAGAGAGACAAATAAATGATTCATCCCCCATCCCCTGCTGTTAGCTGAGGTTATAATTACCCCAACTTTAAAAATAAAACCTGAGCGGCATCACTGCCTCGTTGGCCCAGCAGCAGACTCTCACCCGCAGCATGGGCTGAGCTCACACTTAGCAACCCACTGCTGTTACAGGATCGGACTAATTAAGGATCGATCTGGGCACATGCGTTCCTACGGCAATTAAGCCGCTCACTGCGGCGTAGGATGAAATTGTGAGGACTTCGTAAACCCACTTTTCCTCCCTCAGTGCTACAGGATGACTCTTTCTCACACAGCCTGCTGTACGCGAGCTCTGCGTCACCCCTACGGGGTCCATACTTGGGTTAGGTGTGACTCTTCTTTAGAGCAAAGTCAGAACCAAATGAGCAGCCTGGGGACGTTTCTCGCTAGGGATGGCTAAACGTCCCGCACAATGAAATTGCTTTACAGAGGGTTGGCCAAAACGCAGTTTGGGATTCACAGCACCCACACATCCTTGCGTGGAAGGTGTCCCGGTTGTGCGCTTGGGCGCTAATGCTGGGAAGAAGGTGACTGCGTTCTACATCCACAGCCCCCCTCCCTATGCCCTGTCCTACACAAGGTGTGAAGGAGGGGTATCGAAGGAAAGAAAGGCCCCCAATGGACGGATTAGCACAGCAACTACAACCGTGGGCTCAGACACAGGAGCAGCTGTGAGGATGGTGTGGGACCGAGCAGTGTTTCATTCCGTGGTCCAAACGGTTGCTATGGGTCGGAATTGACTGGAAGGCACCTACACTGTGCCATGTCCTACAGGAAGGACTTGGCCATCGATTTTTTTTAATCATTTTATTGGGGGCTCATACAATTCTTATCACTATCCATACATTCGTCCATTGTACCAACCGCATATGTACATTTGCTGCCATCATCATTCTCAAATCATTTGCCTTCCACTTGAGCCCTTAATATCAACTGCTAATTTCCCCCTCCCTACCCACTCCCCCTACCGCATGAACCCTTCATCATTCATAAATTGTTATTATTTTGTCATATGTTACACTGCCATCTCCCCTTGCCCTCTTCTCTGCTGTCCATCCCCCAAGGAGGAGGCTATACATAAATTCTTGTAATCAGTTCCCCCTTTCTCTCCCACATTCCCTCCAACCTCCAGGCATTGCCACTCTCACCCCTGGTTCTGGAGGAGTCATCTGTCCTGGATTCCCTGTGTTTCCAGTTGCTATCTGTACAAATGCACATCCTCTGGTCTAGCCAGATTTGTAACCTAGAATTGGGATCATGAGAGTGGGGGGAGGAAGTATTTAAGAACTAGAGGAAAGTTATATGTTTCATCGTTGCTACCCTGCACCCTGACTGGCTCATCTCCTCCCACAACCCTTCAGTAAGGGGGTGTCCAGTTGGCTGCTGATGGGCTTTGAGTCTCCACTCTGCACTCACCCACATTTACAATGATATGATTTTTTTGTTCCTTGATGCTTGCTACCTGGTCCCTTCGACAGTTCATGGTCACACAGGCTGCTGGGTTTCTTCCATGTGGGTTTTGTTGCTTCTGAACTAGATGGCCACTTGAATATCTTCAAGTCTCCAAGACCCCAGATGCTATATCTTTTGATTGCCGGGAACCATCAGCTTTCTTTACCACATTTGCTTATACACACGTTTGTCTTCATTGATCGTGTCAGGAAGGTGGGCACCCGCTGATAGGATTTTTAGTTCTTTGATATCTGATAACTGGTCCCTTCTACACTTTGTGGTCAGACAGGCTGGGGTGCTTCTTCCATGTGGGCTTTTAGTCTCAGCTAGATGGCTGCTTGTTTATCTTCAAGCCTTTAAGATCCCAGACGCTATATCTTTGATAACCAGGCACCATCAGCTTTCTTCACCACATTTGCTTATGCACACATTTTTCTTCAGCAATCATTTTGGGAAGGTGTGTATCCTGGAATTTGTCCATGGATTTTAGATCTCTTGTCCCTGGGTTTGTTGGCTCCCCCTCCTTTTTCTCCACCTCCACCTCTTCCATGGCCCCTGGAAACATCAGTCTTGCTGTTTTCTCCTAAAGGATTGGAAACAACCCTTATATAGATAGACATTGGGGGTGGGGGTGGGGAGGAAGCCTAGAAATAGTTCCAGGTCTGTCTGCTGATTCTTATGGATGTTTTATGATCCCTGATGTTCCCCCCAACCCCCCCACCCAAGTCAGAAATCTGTTTTTGAGATTCCTCAGGGGCTTTGTTGTTTTGCTGCCCTTGCTGCTCTGTTGCACTCCCTTTATGTTTTGCCCCAGTGTTGGGGGGTCAGACTGGGCACATTTCCACAGTGTGTCACCAATGCTGTCCCCCATAGCACTGCAGGTCAGTGAGGAGGCATTGTGCCTCGTGATGCGACCATTCTATGGTCTTCTCTGTGTGTTGGCTGCTCTGAGCAGGAATGTCATCCTTGATGGAACAGGAATGAGGGTCATGATGTGGTGTTCTCTCTCTCTCTCTCTCTCTCTCTCTCTCTCCCTCTCCCTCTCCCTCTCCCTCTCCCTCTCTTTCTCCCCTCCCCTCCCTCTTAGTTTGCTCCCTTGTGGTCTGGAAAGACCCACCCCTCTCCCCAAGCTGTATCTTCAGTGCTGTCCACTGTAGTGCATTCTTTTGGGGAGGGGGGGTCAACCTAACTGGAATTGGGGCTGGCCCCACAGTCCCCATGAGGTAATTTCCAGGTTGATAGATTGTAGTACACATTTTCTATCCTCGAAGAATTAATGAATGTACCATACAATGAAGGAGCCCTTGTGGCCCTGTCAGGTTAGCCCTGGGCTGCAACCCGTAAGATTGGTGGTTCAAACCCACCAGCCACACTCCTTGGGAGCAAAATGAAGCTCTTTGCGCCCATAAAGATTTGCAGCCTCAGAAGCCCTATATAGAATGAGTTGAAATAACTTGAGGGCAGTATATGAAATAAAATCATAATGTGTATATTCTACTTGCTGTTATACAAATATGCAAATACTGGCAACGGTACCTCTAGTAAAATATAATGAACCCTTCAGGGGCTGGTGAATTGACACCCGTCAATGAGTGATGATTTATAGAGGCTGTGAAACTCATGGGAATTTGTAGACTCTGACACATGCAAATCTTCTTTTATAGTCGAAATTGTTATCTTTGAATTCATTTAAAAAGTTTATTACTGTAACTCTCTGGACCCTCTATCTGTGCCTCTAGCTCTTGAATTCTCTCATGTTTTTGTTGGAACAATAGAAAAATGGCAGATCAAAGATGACTGTTCTGCATATTTACATCCCAGGTCATTTTCTGGATGATCGACTTTGCCAAACTGCACGCAGGAGTAATGGGGAACAAGGGCAGAGCTCTCGCTGCATTGCATGGCTCCCTTGCATTGATTAAGAGACGTTGCCCTCTCTTCTGCTCATGAGCAGAAGGACAACTTTTATCAGCAAACAGAGGCCAGGGAAGGAAACGTCGGATGACAGTGTATTTCAGAATGAAGGCAGAGATTGTTATTTTTAGTTTCCACCTATGTATGACAGAGTGAAACATTGCCTGGTGGCCCTGCACCAGTCTCACAATGATGCCTGTGTTTGAAGCCCTTAGTGCAGCCGCTGGGTGAATCCATCCCCTTGAAGGTCTCCCTGTTTCACTGGCCCTCCCTACTGTATCCAACAAGTCCTCCTGATGACCTGTCTGGAGTTAGCAAGACAAAATCTTGCCAGCATTGTTTCTACGCATTTAAATGGCTTACACCTTTCTGAGCCTCAGATTTTCTCTTCAGGCCATTTTGAGACCCTGATGGCCCAGGCGTCCACATCTCTCTCTTTGAACCACCGTACTGTGATTCTTTCCTTTGATCACGTTTATCCCTCCCTTCCCTGATTCAAGAGGCCTCGTGGTTACGCATTGATTGGGCTGCTAACAGCATGGTTATCCGTTCGAAGCCACCAGCCACTCCTCTGGAGACAGACGAGGCTTTCTACTCCAGGAAAGAGTAACAGTCGTTTAAATGTGTAGTAAGTGACAGAATGAAAACACGGACAAATAAACAAAAGCATACCAGGTTGTTTGATTACAAAGCTGGTTACTATCCGCCATCCTGATCCTTCATAAAGGCAGAAATCACTTTTATTTTGTTCATATTTATACATCCGGGGGCAGGCACATAGTAAGTTGTTAGTGATGACTTGCTGATTGGACAAAGATACAAATGAATAAGTGACTGAAGTAGCCAGATGCTGTTACCAATATACTTTGTCCTTTTCCACGCTAACTTTCTCCTCCGTCAGTTCCTGTAGGTACTACTGCCTTGAGTCCTTCCATCACTAAAGGAAAGACTACGACAACTGGCCAACAGGCGTAGGGACTAGACAGTTCTGTGTCTTTAGTCAATGTAGACAGCTTGCGCCAAAGTCTTTGACCTCTACTAGGTCATGATGGAGATGACTGAGCACACTGAAAATGAAGGGATGGCTGATTATGGCTTAACTGTTGACAGCAACTAAGACCGATGGGATTGTCTGGAACAATTCCTCATGATTGTGACATTAGCCTGAAGACTGAGAACTACTGTCTCACCAAATCTAGGTAGAAGGGAAAATGTCTGAGTGCAAAGAAGAGTGATTAAATAAAAATAAAGATTGTCCTCCAGTCAGCTTTAAGATTCTGGAGCAAAACCTGTAGGGAATAGAAGAGGTTTAGGGGGTATGGGAATGCTGTTGCTTCTGGTGGTGGTGGAGATGGTGGTGATGACAGTGTTGATGCTGTACTGGTGTTGGTGTTGTTAATGGTCGGCGGGAGGTGAGTGCTGTTGTTGCCAGGCGCTGTCTGGTCTGCTCTGACCCATCATGACCCTGAGTCCAATGAATGAAACACTGCCCGTTCCTGGGCCATCCCCACAATTGTGCTTAGGGCTGATCCCATTGTTGCAGCCACTGGGTCAGTCCACCTCATTGGGACTTTCCTCACTTTTGCTGGCCCTCTCCTCTATTAGACATGATGTCCTTCTCCAGAGACTGATCTCTCCTGGTAACATGTCCAAAGTACTTGAGACAAAGTCTCGCCATCCTTGATGGAGGTGGCCATGGTAATAAATGATGATGACCGACAACACAGAAGATGTGCGCTTCCTCTATGCCAGTTATTTGGGCGGAACACTTACACCATTTCATTTGTCCCGACAGTAATCCTGTGACACGAGCATTCTTTTCACCCCTTTACTAGAGATGTAGATTTGTCAACAGTCACCCTGAAAGAAGTAAGAATTGGGATCGAAATCCTGGGTTACCTTGTACTTTTGGGCCCTGTGCCATGACCCTAGAGGGGGGGGGGGATGGAGGCCACATTTCTCGTCCAAGCAGGATTTGCCATGTGTTCTCTGATATGTGTAGGTTGTTGCCCCATTCTGAAATACTTAACTATTGGATTGCTACATTTTGTTTCCCCAAGTCTCAGAAGCATTTTTTGAGATACAATGTAGCAGACCTGTTTGAGGATCAGCCCAGAGCCCTAAAAACTTAAATAAACAAAAAAAGGTCAGGTGCAAGGGAGACTTGTGAGAATGAACTATGCAGACATAGGAAAGAACATGACCTCCATGCTTGAAGAATGTTCCCCCAAGTGGAGGCAAACCCCAAGCCAATGAGTGGTGCTGCTGCCTCTTAGAACGCACAGACCCTCAGTTGTGTCCCTCTACGGAAATACAGGCTGTGACGTGGAAGTGGGGGCAGAAGACAAGCCCAGCAGGAGCCCCTTGAATGACCACCAAAGAACTCTGTAGAGTTCTTGGCTGTTTCTGTTTCAGACAGGAGCAAAGCAAAAGTCAGCAACCAGCGTGGCCAGTTTCACTTAGCACCTGCTGTATCCCAGGCCCCCTAAGAGATGTCTCCAGAATGTCCCCTTAGGCCTTCCCCACAGCCCTCTGTGAGAGATGTAGTACCATCAAGATTTCAACCAGTTGACGTCAACTTAATACCACCTCATGTGTGTCCGAATAGAATTATGCTCTGTAGCCTTTTCAATGGCTGCTTTGGGGGAAGTCAATTGCCAGGGTCTTTTTTCCTATGTGCCTCTGGGTGAGCTGGAACCTCCAACCTTTCAGTTAGTAGTCTACCATTTAACCATCCGCACTGCCCAGGACAGACTCCATTGGCATAGTCCCCAGAAGCAATAGCAGGTCTGCAACCTGTCCTAAGTCAACAAATGGCAGAACTAGAATCCGATCCCAGGCCTCTTGCAATGATATCTAGTGTCTTTGGAAACTTGATCCAATTGCCTCAGGGTAGGGTCACTGAGCCTATTCTCTTTCCCTTTAAGTCTTAATTCATGCTATGCATTCCGTATTGTGCTTTAGAGAGATTTAAAGGAAGCAAAGAAACTGCCCAACCCTCTGGGAAAGCGGCCTTTTTCTGTTTGTCTCCCAAACTAAAAGTGTCAGAGAGACATTGTGCTGAGCTGGCCAGAAGGCAGTTTGAAAAATGGCTTCTGAGATTGGCAGTGACATTGACTTGGCAGGGAGTGTGCCTTTAACCACTCCGTTCCAGATTCTGCTGCAGGCCCCGGATCTTTATTTCCTGTCAGTCCCTGCCTTCGTGCTGGGAAGCTGGTGGGAAGCCATCCTCTTTGCTCTGAACAAGAACCCTTTGACCTTCTACCTGTCTTGTCTGTAGTATCGCAGGGCTTCCAAGGGAGAGCAGGAATGGACTGCTCTAAGTTTAGCCACGTGGTG
Source organism: Tenrec ecaudatus (assembly GCF_050624435.1). Taxonomy (NCBI): domain Eukaryota; kingdom Metazoa; phylum Chordata; class Mammalia; order Afrosoricida; family Tenrecidae; genus Tenrec; species Tenrec ecaudatus. The sequence continues at coordinate 303,217,559 of NC_134530.1, read as the reverse complement.
AGTGAGCGGAGTCTGGCTTTGGCAGGACGATCCCAATAGAAAGAGACTTAGTTAGTTGGCCCAAAGTAGCAACAGGCAAAATAAACTCAATTTAAAAATATGCAGTGGAAAAGGGAGAGAAAGAGGGGAGAAGGAAAATTGAAAATAAAGAAGGAAGAGCAAATAGAAAGAAAGGAAGAGGGAAGTATGGGGAGGGAGGGAAGGAGAAAGGGAGGGAGAGAGGTGCTGGAAACCAACCTATTCACTCTTAATATGCACCAATTACGTGTTGGTTGGATCGAAGGTGGCATGAGGGAATAGAAAAATAACTTACAAACCCTGCTACCTCTTATTATTGCCATACGATAGCTAATGGTACTTGATATTAAGTATAAATACTCATTGACATTCATCTTAGCCTATCACGCGACCCTAACCTTTACCTGCATTAGCTCAGGAGTCCACTCCAGAGCCTGCAGTCGCCTCATTCCCATTTTACGGAGGAGGACATGGAGGCTCAAAGAAATGCAGTGCCTTGGCTGGCAAAGACAGGCCTTTCTACTCCCCTAAGCCTCTTGGACACTCACAGGGGCAGTTCTGCCCTGTCCCACAGGCCGCAATGAGTCCATATGAACTGGGTGGCAGTGAGTAGGGTTGGTTTGGCCAGCATAGGCAGGCCTGCTCAGCACAGGGTCTTGTCGATCTGAGGGCTGACCCCAGGAGCCCACAGAGCACAAGGTCACTCTCAGGACTGAGCCAGGGAGGGAGTGCAGCCTTGAGACCCACCTAGGCTTCCTAGCATGTTCCTTTCTCCACATCCGAGTCCGTCCCCAGCTCCAGTGTGCCCCCAAATGTCATCGGGAATGGGTTTTCTATTGACCTTATTATGCCACTTATGTGGGCGGAAATGTGCATTGATGATGTGAAGCATTAAAGGCACGGTCCCTTCATTTACACGAGGGTTCCTTGTTCTGTGTACGCGCATTGCCTTTATCTAGTGGTTAGTATAGAAACAAAACCCAGGAAACAAGTAATACTCCGGAGCAACTGACCAACGGGGAGTCACACTGGAGCACAGTGACTACAACCCCTCAGGCCCCGGGCCAAGCCGATCCCTGGTCCCCGCTCTCAATCCATGACCAACTGGAAGCTTGAAAGACACGCGAGGACACTGCAAATAGGATGCACAGACAGACGCCTGTTAACGAGCACATTATCAGTGAGTCTAATCCTGCACGCTCTGGAGGCATGTCACCTTGTCACAACGGATGTGTATCAAGAACTTACACCACTTGTTAAAAGGTCGAAATACCCATCCTTCCACATCTATTAAAACATTGGAGTAATTTTGTCTCCCTGGGGGAGAAGGATGAGCCTTTCCACTTCTATAAAGAGGGGCCGCCCTGGAAGCCTACTGCTGCTTCCCAGCCGGCGTCCGAATCAGCAAGACGGCAGTGGTTGGACCTCAGTGATTCTCTCTACCTTACAGATTTGTGGTCCAGGTTAGACAGAACTTGGGTGGGCTGCTCAGGACGCTGTCTGGTACACACACCCATTGCTGTTGAGTCAATTGTGAGTCATCACAACCCGGCAGGACAGAGCAGAATGCTCCTAGGGGGTCCCCAGGCTGTAAATCTTGAAGGGGGTCCCCAGGCTGTAAATCTTGAAGGGGAGCAGGCAGTCCCACCTTTCTTCCTTGCCTGGTACGTGGAGAGAGTGTGATACCTGCAGCAGCCATCCTGTGGAGTCGAAGCTCTGCTGGAAGCTGCACAGCCTCCCAACAACACACACGCCTCCCCGGGCAGGTGGTGACTGCACTGGAGGTACGTTGGCCGGGAACAGAACCCCCATCTCCAGAAGGCAGGCGTTCGATCACTGCGCCACCACTGCGCACTGAGACGAATGGTCTGGTAATCTGTTTCTGAAAATGGGTCAATGAGAAAGAACCCTTTGGGCTACGGCAGTCTGATCCACAAGTAACCCCACAGGGATTGTTCACGACAAGGCGGTGTCTTGTCCCACTGTGCGCCACGCACGGGGCCACCATGAGTTGGCAGCGGAGTGGACAACAGTCAACAACAATAATTATGTGATGATGATGCTGGTGATGTGTGAGGTCGTTCCCATGGTCCAATTCTGCCCCTCCGGAGTCAATTCTAACCCGTGGCAGCGCTGTGAGATAGAGTCGAGCTGCCACCACATGTTTCTGAGGCTGTCACTCTTTAACAAAACTGACCTGCCACATCTTCTTCCCAGGTAGCTATGCGTGGGTTCGGATCACCAACCTTTCCGATAGCAGCCAGCAGCGTTTCTGGGGCATGCGTGTCAGGATTAAATAGAAGAGTGTGTAGAGGGGAGATGGAGTGGGAAGTTTCTGGTTGACTCGGGTATCAGGGTGGTGGTTTGCTACGAAAGCCTTTAAGCCAAGTTGCTCCACGATAACCTATCAGCTCCAGAGGTGCTCGCTCTATTACTGAAGGCAGTGTAGAACATGAACCTGAGTGAATAGACAGTGGAGGCAGGCAGGAGTTCTTTGTGATGGCATGGGGTATACAAGAGGGACGCCTGGTAGGACCGTGGTTGACGTGCAGGGCTGCTGACGGAAAGATGGGCAGTTTGCACCCAGAGGTCACTCTGCAGGAGGAGACTGCATCTGTAAGGCAGTGATAGTTCTGAAACCCTATGAAGCAGTTCTACGCTGCCCTAAAGGATTACTCCGAGTCAGTGAGGTAGTTAGTTTATTGTGCCAACCTGGCTGATAAACACATGTGGGGTGAATTGAAGAGTGGAGGGATAAATGGCTCAGTGAGCCTTGCCTTTTGAGTTCTCGGGTCTCTTGCTTTGTGATGGTTGGGATGTTTTCTTGATGTGTACTCACGTTTTATATAAAACTCGCTCTTACACATATGAGTTTCTGTGGATTTGTTTCTCTAAAGTACCCAGACTAACTCAGTATGGTACCAGGAGTGGGGTACTGGAGAAACAAATCATAAGATAGAGAGTAGATGTTCGTTTGACCTCTCCCTCATGGTTGTTTTTCTTCTTTGTCTAGCAAGAGATCAAATGAAGCCACACTGTTCACTCAGTTGTTTCGGGGGAAAATATGGGAAGTATGAAAATAGAAAGTTTGTAAGCCCACTTGCTTTCAGTCATTAAAACTTGATCTTTAGATGGGTTTAGGCCACGCCTGCAAAGAAAGCTTTGAAAAGATGTGCCCCACCCAGTGCTTTGGAGTACTCAGGAACCAGCAGTCTTTGTCAGAAGCTGGAAAAAATCTGGAACCATGAAGAACACTCCCCTCTAGGACTGAATGTTAAAGGGAGCCTGAGAGCAGGCTGAGATGCTTGCTAGGTGACCACCTGGATCTACTTGTTGAGTGGAAGTGGGAGAAATGCAGCAATAAAGAGACGGGTTGAGTTTGGCCACTGACACCTGTGGACTTGGTTTACAGGAAAAAGAGGAGAAGACGAGAGCGGGTTGCCTGGTCTAAGGTTCATGACCTAGCACAAGGAGCCAGGCTTGTTGAGTATTGGTGAGACACCCATGGTCTAAAGGCAAGGCGTCCAATGGGCACCCTGTGGAGGCTGAGTGAGGCAGCCCACACTGAGTTGACCAGAACTCCACCAGATGAAGAGATTTTTGAGTCTGTGAACTTGTGCATATTGTTGCTGACTTTATGGATTGCCTATCCGGATTTGACTTTGCTTATGGATGCAGACTTCACAAGGTTCCAACTGGAATGAAGACTCTTCATGTTGAAAAATATGATCGTCTTCTCAGAGAACAGGGTTGATGTAAGTGGGCAGTAGATAAACTGGATACTCAAAATTGGGGGTGGGGGGGATAAAGGCATGAAATGGTTGGCTTACAAGCTTTCATAGGTGGGGGAACATATTCAGAGGATTATAGGATTAAGGTGTAGGTGTTTACTTAATTGCAATCATGAAGCTAAAGAATTATGTACAGGTGCCAGGTTGGCAAGGGGTGGATTGAGGTAGTTAGTTTATTGTGCCAACCTGGCCGATAAACCCATGTGGGGTTAACTGAAGGGCAGACGGATAAATGGCTCAGTGAATCTCGTTTTTCTAGTTTTCGGGACTCTTGCTTTCTGATGGTAGGACCAGGGTGCAACTGCCTTAGGCAGGTCCTGCTTCAGCTGGCAAGGCTCACTTCCTGCAAGACATCCCTGAGGAGAAGCCACATGGACCTACCCCAATGCAGCCCTGGGTGCTGGAGCACCTGTGTGGAGACCCCTGCCAGCACTGAGATGATTACCCTTTCACTGATTCGGCTTTCCTCCTGCAGTGGGCATCCTTGCATCTGTTTTGTGAGATGGAGGGGGACTTTGTGGATTGGTGGTGGACATATGGGCTAATGTTGGACTTGTGGGCTTGGGCAGCACTGGGTTGGGGTGTTTTCTTGATGCACACTTACCCTTTATATAAAGCTCTCTCGTATACACGAGTTTCTGTGGATTTGTTTCTCTAAAGTACCCAGACTAACACAGCATAAGCTCAGTGGCCGTGGATGGGCTGTAGAAGGGCCCTGAGACTGGAGGAAAGATACAGGTAGACCAAAAGGCACCAAGCTGTCTATTAGAGGGGCTGGAGGGGAGACAGAGAGAGGTTACAGAGAAAGTGGAGTCAGGGAGGGGTTCTTAGGTTCCTAACATGAACTATTGAGCCAAGCCAAGGGAGGGATTTTTTTTTTAATCAACCCAAGATTTACTTTTTATTCTGCACATTCTCAGGAGGCATGAAAGAAGCTGAGTCTTTAATACCGTTTCAACTCAAAGTGTATTTGAACTTTCGTTTCTCCACCCAAGAGAACACCACTTGTATTATGCCATACAACTAGAACCAAATGAATACACTTTATTTTCCCAGAGGTTCAGAGATAGACAAATGGTTGCTCACAGAGACTCTTGTGTTAAGGGTGCTGAAAAACGAAGTAGCGATAGGTGGTGAGGCTGGCAAATGTCACTAATGTACAGCTAAGAGGAGTTGAGGTGGCAAATAGTGTTTTATTTCAGAACTATGAAATTAATTTTAAAAGATCAAAGACAAGTTCTAAGCACTGAGTGGACAAATGTAATCTAGGATTGAGCTGGCCTGTCTAACAGGATAACCACTAAGCCACATGTGGCTACAGGGCACCTGAAATGTGGCCAGCCCCATTGAAGAAGTGGTGTACCTATAACACATACATCAGACGTCTAAGTATTATGGGACCTCCAAAATAATGGAAGACATTGTGTCAAAAATATGTATATTATTTGCATGCTCTTATGCTGGTCTTTGGATATATTAGACAAAATTAAATATTTACCAACATTAATTTTTTACTTTTTAATGTGACTATTAAAACACCTATAGGGACAGCAAGTAGAATAAGGGGGTTGGGGGAAAGGGATACAGTGGGGGGGGGTTGGAGGAGGTCAAAGGGAGACGATGTCAAGGAATCCATGTAGAAAATGTTTGGAAACTGATCGTGGTAGCAACTACACATTCTACTCGACATGATGGAAGTATGGAATGAATGATGCATGTATTAAATCCCAACTAATAATAAATATATGAGCATATGTATTTTTTTATTTGACAGTTCTGGTCTATGGCATCCCATTCTTGAAGCCCGGGGGCAAGCACTCCATGACATTCTACAGTTAGATGAGGGATGTTTATACTATTGCTCATCTCCCCAAGGACCCTTGGTAGCACAGCGGTTAGGTGCTCAACAGATAACTGAAAGCTTGGTGGTTCGCGCCCTCCCGTCACTCTATGGCAGTCTGCGTCTGTAAAGACTTACATCCCTAGAAACCACATGAGGCAGTTTCTTTGACTCTGAAGCAGCTCTACCCAGAGGACTTGCCACCATCTTCCCATCTCCTGAGAGTGTCTCAGGGGACCCTGCCCTGGAGTTTCTAGTCTCACTGTAAGCCCCATTCTCGGGCATAGGTGGTTACCATTAGCAATGACCACCACCATGTGCCTACTCCCCCTGGAGGGAGAAATGTCAACAGACATCAATCGCCCCTTATGGTTTGCACATTTACATTTTTCTCGTGTGTGTCTGAGTTTTCTTTTTCAAAATGGAGCTCAGAGTTGCCTTCCAATTCTTGTCTGCATCACTGAGTTCCCTGCATCTGTATGATGACTCATATACACATTATGCATGAGGACTATGCTCTCCTCACATCGTGGTCAAAGTACATGAGATGAAGCCTTGTCTTCCATGCTTCCAAGGAGCATTCTGGTTGGACTTCTTCCAAGACGTGTGTGTTCCTCCTCCTGGAGGTCCCTCGTGGTACGGCCGTCCTTCTGTACCAACACCGTGATTCAAATGCATGCATTCTTCCCCACTCTTCCTGATGGCTGTCCACAATGGAGATAATCGTATGAGATGCTTGAAAACGCTATGGCGTGGGTCAGGGCACCGTTGTCCGGGGCAGGGTTGCTCTTTATCCCTGTAAAGAGGTCTTGTGCAGCAGGCTAGCCCGGTGCACACCATCATCTGATTGCTCTCATGGGCATCGGTTGTGAAGCCAAGTAAAATCAAACCCTGAACAACTTCGATCTTCTCTCCATTTCTCATGACGATGTATATTGGTCCAGTTGAGAGGAGGTTTTTTTCTTAACATGGAGATGTAATCCATACTCAAGGCGATCGTCTTTGATCTTCATCAGCGACTGCTTCAAGTGGCCCTGGTTCCCATAAACTTGAACGCTCATGTTAAAACACTCTCCGTATTCTGCAACTAAGGCTTAGCTGGTTGGAAGAAGATTAGGATCCCCGAGAACTGGCTGAACAGTTCCACGACAGCTTGGACAGGTAAAAAGAAAACAGGTTGGAGGTTTTTATGTTGCTCATAGAGCTTAATGATACCTGTTCATAGTCACAATCCAAACCTCTCAGCCTCTCATTTGTAGCTCGCTTCAGATGTATTAAACATGCTGGTCCTTCAATGGGGACCATTGGGCAGAGACCCTTGCCCATGACAAGGGACTAAGATGGGGACGTTGGTGCAGACTGAAATCAGTCATATTAGCTTCACCCAAAGTGGCTTCAAAATCCCCATATTGGCTGGCATTAGTAGATCCTGTGGAGCAGGATTCTACTCTGACACTATGTGTCAGTCACCACGAGTCACCGTCAACTGGACCACGCCTGTTTGTCGTTGCTGTGCTTCCTGGTTGAGGGATTGCAGTATTGGAGACTAGGGACCTGCCCTTTAAGAGATGCTTGTGTAGCTAACAGGCATTCTGCACGTGGGTGGAATGATAGTATAAGGTTACTGGATGGGGTTTCTGAAGTCCAAATACAGGTGTACCTCCCAAAGACCCCCCTCACCCCACGCTTCCTCTGGATACTTCATGGAACTTAGATATGGCAAAAACAAAACAAAACTGCCAAAATGTAGGTTTGGTTTGCATTATGTTATACTGTATTTGAATCTTTTCATCTGAACCTGCACTTGATGATGTAACTAAGCTACAGGCATCCACCTCAAGAGGTGGTCAAGGAAACTGCTGCTCCAGTCGCATCCCTAGACACCCCTGCAAAGTCAGCATTGACATTTCCAAGAGGCTCTGCCCCAGAAAAGCCGCTCCTCGGGAGGAAGACGTGGGAGTTGGCTCCTCTTCGGATCACAGCCTCGGACACCATGCAGCTGTTCCAAGTTGTTCTCGTGAAGACTTGGGATGGACTCAAAGGTGGTTATTTCTGGTTTTGTTTTTCTACTCAGGAAAAGAATCAAACCAAATCAAACTACACTCTTCCCATCAAATGTGCACTTAACACTCTTGTGCATCAGGCTCACGGAGACCCGATGGGACAGAGCAGAAGTGACCCCAGAGTGTCTGAGGGCATAAATCTTTACAGAAGGGATAGCCACACCTTTCTCCAGCAGGTTCCAGCCTCCAGCCTCCTGACCTTTCATTTCGCAGCCATGTGCTTTAACTGCTGTGCCACCAAGGCTCTTGCCAGAAGCATGGAGAAGTGGATTGACAACGTTGCTTGGGGCTTTGGGTTCCTTCCTCTCCTGGGGGTGGGGGATTGACTTTCTCATAAAGCGCCTTTCGTGGAGCAGATTCCCACTCCCAGCAGCCTTAGCTAGAGTTTGGAGATCATGCGTCTGTCTGAGAGCAGACGGCTGCATCTGTCTCTCTTGGATCATGTGGTGGGTTCAAACGAAGCCCCAGCCATGTGGTGAACAGCTCAAAGATTTAACCCAGTGCATCACCAGCCCCCTCCCAGGACACCGTGTGAATTATATAATGGAGCTGCTGTAAGTCAGGGGACCAGGCTCTCTGAGGAATTCCCTGCACAAGGAGACAAGCTGCATGCTTAAAAAGCTCAACAAATACTCCTGGAGGCTGGGGTGGGGGTGGGGGGAGGGAGAAGAAGAAGAAGAGAAGGAAGGAAGGAAGGAAGGAAGGAAGGAAGGAAGGAAGAAAGAAAGAAAGAAAGAAAGAAAGAAAGAAAGAAAGAAAGAAAGAAAGAAAGAAAACGAAAAGAGAAGTCCTGGTCCTGTGAGGTCCAGCCTTTTCCTCTGCTGTCTGGCTGAGTTGTCCCTGGGCTGCCAGAGCTGTGCGGGAAGACAGAAGGACCAAGTGCATTTCTTCAGAGGTCTGCTGGAGTCACTCTGGAACTTTCTCCTTAGTTTCCAAATGCTCCCTGCTTTGGGAATCTGTCACCCCACCCCCCACCCCTAGGTCTAGCAGAGCGCCTGACTCCTTGGAGATTCCAAACAGCCCTGTGAGTACTGTTCCAGGAGAAAGGTACGTGGCAGCGCCTTCTCAGTGGCCTGTGGTGGAGTGTGGGTGCACATGGGACGCCTGCAGGCATGGCACGTCTGCTCCCTGCCTCGGGATCTGGATGAAGATGGAGAAATCATCTAGGGAGGGATTTTCAGGCAAGCAAGGAGCCTTGGCCACTGAGAGGTGTGAGCACTTAGTTCATAGTGATTCAGTCACAGCACACACACACTGTTGGCTGCTTTCCCTCCCGCACCCCTCCCACATGGACACTGGTCAGCACCAGGGACTTGGCACTGGCTGGTCCCCGCGGGGAGGCCGGGAAGGGGCCGCCTGGCACTGAAGCTGCCAGGGCCTGTGCAGCGTGTGTCTTTTCTGAGCCCAACACTTAAGAGACTTTGTTGCTCAGTGTAAGAAAGTGCAGCGATTGGAGAGCAAACAGAGCCCTGAGGGGGAGGACTTAGGCGGAGGCGCCTTTAAGGTAGGCATCCTGGGGTCTTAGATCTCCGCATTTCTTTCCGTGTGCCTGTAAGTTGGATTTGGTGAGGGGAGGGTTGTGTTTCGGTTTGTGTTCCGTTTAGGGAATTGTCCGTGTCTGGAGCTGCCAGAATCCTTGAATTTGGGATGTTCCAACCTGGGACCCAGTTCAAATGGTTTAGATGCCATCAGTCTCCAGAGTGTCCATGGAGATGGCACCCCCCACCCCACCCCCCACCCCGCCCCTGCAGATCAGTGCAAGAGGCGGGTGTTCCCAGCCATTCGCTTGCAAATCTCACTGCAAGCTGACTCACTGGGAGCCTGGGACGCCTGCTGAGGTCTGAGGCTCTAAGAGCCTCAAGAAGTTTCTGACTTAAAGAGACAGGAAGGGAAAAGTCAAATCTGCAGTTGTTATTTCAGGGGGTAGAGGCGGGGCAGAAGGGAGAAGTTGACTGTGGTAAAAAGGAAAGCTGCAGAAATGAAAGGAGAAAGAACGAGTGGAGTTCTTGCCCGGGCCCTGGCATCTTGAGAGGGCTTATTGCATGGAGACAAAAATCAACATGGGAACCGTTCATCTTGCTGGCATGAACGAGAAATGATGCCAAGGGGTTATTTCTTCACTGGATCCTTAAAAACCTGGGAAGCACGCAAGGCTTTAGTTTGGAAGAGTTCCTCTCTAATTGTTATTCTTTTTCTGACCACATGAGGCACTATAACCAAAATATGGTAATGTCAGAATGCACAAGAAAATGTCCTTGGGGGGTGGGGGGATATATGTGTGTGTGTGTGTGTGTGTGTGTGTGTTTTCAACTTTTGACTGTTTTTCAACACTCCCTACTCCCCCTTCCAGTTTAGGCAAATGATACAAGTTAATGGTCTATTGGTATAAACATACGTTTAACAAACCAGTGGCTATTTCATAGATCCTGTCTCCAGGGACTCCAGGTGTGACAGTTAGTGGTGTCACCTGGAATGCACAACTGGTGACACTGTCAGAAGGGATGACCCCAAACTGACAAAGGTTTTGTGCAGCATTTCAGCGGAAATTTATTTTTTTTTTTAGTAAAAATATCCTCTAGTTATCCCAATACAAATATTTTTGGAAGCCCAGCTGACATGTGTTAAACCTACAAGGCTGATTTCCTTTTTGAACCCTTCCATGGAGTCTGGTCAGAGCTGTCAATATTGCCTACAGAAATGATGCTGTGAATTACATGGCGTCCTATGTGGACTTCTGCTTTCATCCTCCAAACCCACTGCCATCGAGTGGATGCCAACTCACAGCGACCCTGCAGGACAGAGTATAACCACCCTTTTGGGTTTCCAATATGGTAACTCCTTGGGGGTGTAGAAGTCCCTTGGGGGGCCTGGTGGTTTCGAACCGCTGAATTTGAGGTTAGCAGCCCAACATGTAACCACTACACCATCAGGGCTCCTTGTTTTCATTGCTGTGAGAGTTTCCAGAGTCACTCATTGTGGCAAATAGTCTTGTGCGTTAGTGACTGTGCCGCAATAACTAATAGGTGTGAACCAAACCAGTAACTGTTTTTGAGAGCGAAGTAGTAATTAAAGAAAAAAAAGGAAAACAACGTAGAGTCCCGTGGCCCCTAAAGGTTTTCATCTGGTTACTAATGATGTAATTCAATGTAGATTTTATAAAACAATGCTTGTTGTTGCTGTTCATCTTATCTAAGAAATATTACATGGAAGCAACATCCGGCTATAGCGAATACTATGTGGTCAAATTAAACGATTCCATCACATGTTAGTCCATCATTCAAATAGATGTAGCCTTGTCTACGGAGTCTGGCTGGTCTAGTACAGAAGGAGGTTCATGGCGTCGGGAGGGCATGGCGCCCACCCTGGCTGACGCCGTGGCTCAAGGTAGCACGGTGTTCCACTGGGTTTGTAGGATTGTGTTTTCAGGTCTCCCGGCATGGCATTGATTATTACTGTGAAAGGGTATTTCCTATCTGCGGGGGGAGTCGGGGAGGAGGAGATCTTTAGCCAGAACCATATTTAAGATAGGCTTCTTTGATCATGAATGTCCATGTTCTAATGCTCAACCAACAAACCTGAACGACCGCAGAATCAAACGGCACGTAGCACAGGAGGTTTGTCATCAAAGCCCACATGTGAGGACTAGCTACCGGAGCGTGAAAAACACTTGAAATGCAAGACAACAGCTCATTGGTTCCCCTCTCCAACCTCAAGTCCTCAAGAAAGCATTGCTTCAATTAATGAATCTCTGTAAGTTCCAATGTACTTGCCTTTCTACCTCTCAACACTGTAAATGATGACTGAGAGCCATACAATTGACCTCCTAATCCCGAAAGATCCACGGGCGTTTTTCAAAGCAAACAGGCAAATATTAGGCAGAGGGTAGTTCTGGCTACAGCCGTAAGTCCCTGAGACGTGGTGAGCCAATGAGAATTCGGGTGCCCATGTTTCCCAGGGTTTGTGGCCTGACAAAGGACTTCTGTGTTATGTTCGTTCGGCGTGAGGGGCAGTGTGGGAAATGCAGTTCACATGCCAAGGTCTGTTTATTTCTGGGGCCGTTCAAGGGTCTGTGGGGCAACTCCATAGAAAACGAGAGGTGGAACCGCTTTGAACACCCTGCCCATGTTGACACAGCGTAGGATTTCAGAAAGTTCATGGGAAAGAAAGGAATTGAAAAATGATAGGTATAGGTATTTGGGTAAAAAGCACAGGATTTGAGGTCAGACTGGATTGATTGACTTCTGTCCAATTTGGCCATCTAGTCCGTGAATGGCTTTCAGCTCCTTTCTTGATGTGCAGAGCCTCCTGCTGTGAAACTGGATAGGAACAGTAGGCAGCTCCTAGACTGTGTGGGACACACGTGAGACCATGCCTGACCACGACTGTCCTCATTTGGTACCTGGAGTCGTTAATGCCAAAGAAACAGTGTCTGTGATTGCCATTTAGGAAATCTACTGACCAAAATATTTTAAAAAGGAAAACATTCTCTCTCTTTAGCGTGCCAGGTATTATCCAATGTTAGCCCAACACTTGTGAACCTCTAAAGGCTCGGGGGTTAACTCATTAACATGCTCCTTTCTGGAAACGCTGCCCCTGTGTTTGGGACCTAAGGGTCAGTTAACTGGTATAAGCGATATATGACACATCAGAGGGGGAAAGTTATCTCCAGATGCCCTGTGCCCTCCAAACTTGCCCCACCTTCTTGAGGATCCCAGAAAGTGGGGCATCACACCACATGTGTCCAAAGAAAGGCAAAGGAGCTCTTGTGTCTGCCGAGCCTCGGGCACCTTCCAGACATGACGTCCAGTGGAATCGGTTGGCTTTCCTGCATTATCACAGCCACCAGGGTGGCCCTGTCCTTTCGGTTTCTCTTTCCTGAATTCTCGTGGCTCGGTGCTCATTTGGACCTCAGTGCCCATTGATCTGCAAGGTCCAAAACCATTCCATGAGGGATTGTGTTGCTTTTCCAGTTCCAGAAGTACCCGGCCCACACCTACAGGGCCTCTCTTAAAGCCCTTCCCCCCAACAGCTTGGGAATGGTCTAGGAAACGGCATATTCATGGAGGGTACAAAGGAGACCTGGAGGGGCCATGTTCTCTCATTGCCACTGAGCCAGCCGCTGCTGACTCGTAGCGACCCTGCAGGGTAGGGTACACCTGTCCCGGTGTGTTTCCTCTCACACTGCAGCTAGAGATTTCAAAAGGCAGATCTTGCTGTTAGCTGCCCAACATGTAACCACGGTGCCACCCGAGCCCCCAATTTTCCACGTTAGGAGACTACAGAGAGAAAGTGGGGCTGCACAAAGGGGGCAGAGTTTGTGTTTCCATCCTGAAAAGCTAACAAGGACCCGGAAGACCCCCCCCATTCCCCCACCCCCAAGCATACTGGGCAAGGGAGCGCCACCTGGAGCTATCAAGCAGGTGCCAATAACTCTTTAAAGAGCAGCAACAAAAAGCAAGTGGGCTATCCACTCCCATAAATCAAGATTTTCTTATTGCTAGTAAAGCAAGCAATCTCTGTCGATAGACTGGAGCTCGCAAATGGCCAATGACCATCAAATTAATTAAGACAACGCATGGCAAGATGTATTCTCCTCTTGGGAACTGGCCGCTCCCATAAGGAAAAATGGTATCTCCACACTATGGTGAGGAGAACCTATGAAAGGCAACCAAGTAGACCCAGCCCAAGCTTCCAGGGCAGTGTGATTTTCCACGGAGATTGAAAGTGAGGAGCTTGTTTTGCTGACGTCACGGAGACCTGCTAGATTGGCCGCTGCAAGACTGTTCTTCTGTGGTAACGGCTGCTTTGGGTGGATGAATGCAACGTTGTTTGGAATGAGGTGTTCCTTTAGGACCAAAAGGCTTATGATGTTTCTTTGGTTCCGACCATGCTCGGCATGATCATGCGTTCTTTGATCTCTCCCATCAGTCCTCCACTTTCCCCACCTCTGTTTGGGCTGAGCAGTCATATCGAGGGGCGAGTTCCGTGAACCGGGTGCACAAGTGCGTACACAGGCACGCAGGGAGCCAGATCAATCGGCTTCTTCTTTCCTGAAACCAAGAGAACTCGAGAGTAGAGAGCACGGTAACTTCCAAACGCTATCTATAAATCTCCTCCTTGCTACACGTCAGAGCTTTGATTTTGGACCCGAGGTACCAGGCCCAGCTCAGGCCTGAAGAGGCTTCACAAATATGGGCAGGTCAGGGGACTGATGCCTGTTTTACACAGACAGGAGGACGACGTCATTTCCAAGCACAACAGTGAGGGTGAGAATCCTCACTGGGTCCCTTCCCCCTCCCAGCTCACGAGGAGAAGGCAGGGGCATCTTCAGCTGGACCATTTGCACAAGGTGGTAGGGGGCACCCGGTAACCCGGTAGCTGCATGTGTGCGCTATCCAGGCAGGGGGAGAGCAAATTCACATGTGATTGCTGCAGTTAGGTGCCACTCGGTTTGTGCCAACCCAGAGCAACGCTATGCACAACGGAAGGAAGCTCCGCACGTGTGTCCCTGGGCTTGAGCCCATTGTTACAGCCATGGTGTCAGTCCATCCCCTTGAAGGCCTTCCTCTTTTTCGGTGGCCCCTCTCCTTCGCTAAACGTGACATCCTTCTCCAGGAAGAAGGACATCAAACATGAAGAGGCCGGGACTGGAGGGAGGGGGTGCGGTAAGGGATGTGCGAAATCATGCAACCCAGGCATGCATCTTGGTTTCCTTCAGAGAAGTAGCTGGTATGGAGACGGTTCTATGGAGAGGAACATCAGATGCTGCATTAAGCATGATGCAAAATAGCTTTCACGTGGCCTGGCCTTTCTGAGACAAACGAGGGCTGCCCTAGCGCCCAAGGAGGAAGCCTCAAGCCCCGGGGCCCATGACCACATCTCTGTATGGCTCCCCTACTGCGGTTTGGGGCACTCTGGCAGGGGAGCAGTGTTCCCCTGACACTGGGGTTCATTCTAGTGCACTGAGTCTGCCCCCAACGTGGAGCTATTTGGATGCCAGCTTCCAGCCAAGTGCCAAGTGTACTGGTTTGGATTCTTAGGCTGGGGCTGTTGAAAGAAGTGCTGGTGTGATCTGGAATGTGTCAGTGCCTACATTACCCGGCCTCAATTTCAAGGACCACGACTTGCCAGGAAGAAGGAGGCAGAATGTGCTCACGACAAACACTTAGGAGCGAGTCGAGTCGTCAGACTTCCGGAAACGCGTCCGGGTTCCCTCTGGCTTCCACACACAGCAGAAACACCCCTCTCAGTTGGTTTGCTCGTTGAAGAGGTCACCGTTGAGTTACTCAGATGCAGAGGTGTTTTCATCAACACCACAACCTTTTCAATAAAGCAAAAGATAATCGCCCGGGGGCACTTTCATCATTGTGTGTATCTGGTAAGCATGTATTATTTTCCACTTTAAGGGCAAGGTATTGTGCACAGAGTATTTCCAGATGACAAATAAGTAAATAAGAGCGTATCCCAAAAATAAAACAAAACAAAACGGTTCCATCTGCCCATACCTATTCAGAAAAATTAATCATGTGCATAAAAGTTATCATAAAATACAGAAAATTACAGCTGGGAACAGAAGAAATGGTCTGACTAGGTTGTATTGAGATGGGGGTGGGGGAAGGCACAGGGCCTACGCAGAGAGAGAGGGAGGAAGTGGGAAGCAAAGTCATTGTGGGGTGCAAAGGCTTTGCTTTGGGAAGAACTTGAACCAAAGGCTCAGACGTCATAGGGTCAGCACTTCAGGCCACATGTTACGGTTCATTGTCCTCAAGAGGGCGCCCCATGGCCGGCGCCTGGACTTCCTCTCCAGTCCAGGTGTAATGGGTTCTACGTTAGGCTGCTAACCCCAAGGTCAGCAGTTCTAGCCCACCAGCCCCGAGGAAGAAGGCTGAGAAGCACAGTCCTGGAAGTCCACAGTGACAGTTCTGCTCTGCGTCTAGGGTCGCTATGGGTTGGAGCCAACTTGATAACAGAGAGTCAACGAGCCTGTACCTTTAGCCCGTCCCCACCCCCACCTCGCCAACTCCAACACCTGACTTCAAGGCATCTTGGGTCTCTTCTTTTGTCCTTCCTGCAATAGGTGACCAAGGTCTTCAGATTCTAGTCTCTCCCACATGAGATCAAACAAACTGACATCGAGTCAATGCTGACTCACTGCAACCCTGGAGAGCAGGGTAGAACAGCCCCTGTGGGTTTCCAAGACTCTTTATGGAAGTAGAAAGCCCGGTCTTTCTCCAAGGAGCAGCTGGTGGTTTCAAACTGCTGACTTTGCAGTGAGCAGCCCGACACTTACCCACTAAGCTACCACGCCTCCTTCTCTTCCTTGTCTCCCACACGCCTTTCGTAGATCACTGTCAACTTGGCTGACTGGAACACAGCCTCCCTCTGGTCACAGACAAGTCTCTCATCTCATCCAGGCTTGGTCCACTTCTCTGTTCCTTGTAGATCTTTATGTCTGCTGCGCAGGTGTGGAGATTAATTGAGACACTGAGGAAAATGCTCAAGTACACCTAGGTACTGGATGAACTATGACTACTTATTACTTATTATTACCGAGCTTATGCTGTGCACCATGGCAATAGCATTTCAACAGACGGGTGCACCCACTGTCTGTTTCCATTCACTCATGTTATAGATGGTTCTCGGCATCCTGGAGGTGCAGTGGTTTATGTGTTGTGCTGCTAACAGCAAAGTGGGCAGTTCAAATCCACCAGCCTCTCCTGGGAAAAAGGATGAGGCTGTCTGCTCCTGTAAAGATTTAGTCTCGGGACCCCTATATGCCGTCGCCATGAATTAGAATCAGTGGGAACACATGGTTGTAGAGTCCCGAGGTGGTAGGTAGTTACCTCTTGGCTGCTGATGGGCAGGAGGGTAGTTTGAGCCCACCAAACTATCCTCCGCCCGCAGCAGAAAGATGTGGCAGAATGCTTCCATAAAGTTTCAACTGGAGGGCAATGGGCTGTGGCTGTGGGTTCAGACATGGTTTGATGGGCCGCGGTGGTTTGGTGGTAGAATTCTCGCCCTCTGTGCAGGAGACTCGGGTCCCGGGTCTGGTCAGCACATCTGTGTGCAACCGTCACCTGCCTCATGATGGGGGTGGGGGGTAGATTCAAGAACTAGAGGAAATTTATGTTTCATCGTTGCTACACTGCACCCTGACTGGCTCATCTCCTCCCCACGTCTCTTCTGTAAGGGGATGTTCAGTTGCCTACAGATAGGCTTTGGGTCTCCACTGTGTATTTCGCTTCATTCACATTGATAAGACTTTTTTGTTCTGGGTCTTTGATGCCTGATACCTGATCCCATTGGCAGACACCTCATGATCACACAGGCTGGTGTGCTTCTTCCATGTGGACTAGATGGCCGCTTGTTTATCTTCAAGCCTTTAAGACCCCAGATACTAAATTCCTTGATAGCTGGGCACCATCAGCTTTCTTCACCACATTTGCTTATGTACTCATTTTGTCTTCAGTGATCATGTCAGGTAGGTGAGCATCACCAAATGCTGGATTATTAGAACAAAGTGTTCTTGTGTTGAGAGAGTACTTGAGTAGAGGCCCAATGTCTGTCTACTACTTTGATACTTAACATATAAATATATGTACATGGATCTATTTCCCTATCATTATATATAAATATATTTACATATATTCATGCCTGTATTTAGACCTCTATAAATGCCCATTTGCCCCCTAGTTCTTTCCTCTATTTTCTTTTACTTCCCTTTTGTCCCACTATCATATTCGGCCTTCATTCGGGTTTCAGTAATTCCTCTTGGCTACATTGCCCTTGATCAAGCCCCATCAGGCATCCTTTGCCCTCCTCGCCATCAATTTGAGATCACTTGTTGTTCCCTTGTCCCTGGGTTTGTTGACATCCATTTCCTTTCCCCATCTCCCCTTCTCCCATGTCCCGCCCACCCCCCACCCCCACCCCCACCAGACACGTCGGTTCAGTTGTTTTGTCCTCCGGATTGTTCATCCTGCCTAGTCCCACAGGTTTTCCAAAGTGAAAACTCTTTACAGAAACGGACTGCCACATCTTTCTCCTGTGTAGCAGCTGGTGGGTTTGGACCCCCCCAACCTTTCAGTTAGCAGCCGTGCAACCCTCAGCCATGGTCCTCCCAGGGCTCCCAGGGGGACAGTCACCTCCTGAGCTCTCATCATACCCGGGTGCTGTTGAGCGAGCGGCTCTTCATAGTGGGCTCCTTCAATACCCAGCAGCAGCAACTATTGTCCCCATTTTGCAGATGAAGAGAGTGAGGCCGGAAGATGTCCAATAACTCCTTCATGGGCATCCGCTAAGAAGCCATGAGCAGAGATTCAGCCCAGGCGGAGTGACCGTGACAGGGGTTGGGAATTCCAGATCGGGAAGGCACAGAAGTAAGGATGCAGGAGCTGCCTTATCTGGACCTCCAGTTCCTTGTTTTTCATTTTATTTTCTCCAATATTATCTCCTGACACTGCAGATTTTCCCACCTCTGGGTTTGTTGATTTTGCTCAGATTCTCCTCTCCCACAGAAATATTGCTCGCCTCTCTTGGCTTTTAGGTTTCTTGTTTTGTTGTTGCCAACGGATCATTAAAAATGACTGGGTAGCCCCAGAAATTAGACACGTGATTCAGCCGTCCTGTTGATGGCTTCCATCATGACCAGGACACAGCGTGTTGCTCTGAACAATTCTTCCACTCAGTCTTCCATCTCACGTGAACAGAGCGGTGGCTACTTTCTAGGATGTGTTAATTCATCCATGAGGGGCAACAGCGATCACTGTGTCGGTCTATGCAATGCGAAGAGCATGAGATAGACATGACCATCATTACCCTCGCATTTCATTGGCGATACCAATTGCCTTTGAACCTTTGGAAAAGATATCTGAAATCTCCCTCTTTAAGCGTCCCTAATCAGTGCTACTGAGATGTATTTGCCTATGGCACTGAGACACTAAGAAATGAAATACCTACCTGGCCTGTCAGGAGCCCTGGTGTTGCTGTGGGGTTGGCTCCCACCAGCTACTCCGCAGGAAAGGAGGCTGCCTGCCCCCCTAAATTGTTATCCTCTCAGAAACCCTAGATGCATTGTTGTGGCTCAGGATCAGTGAATTTTACCCAACAGGAGCCCTAGTGGGATAGTGTTTGTGCCTTGTGTTGCTAACCACAAGGTCAGCAGTTCAAACCCACCAGCCACTCTGTAGGAGAAAGATGAGACTTTCTGTCCCTGTGAAGATTGTAGCCTTGGAAACCCACAGGAGAATCTCTATGGTGTCTTACAGGGTCACTGTGGGTCATGACTGGCTTGATGGCAGTGAGTGGATTGAGTTAGGTGTTAGGGTCATTCCCGCGAGTGTCGGTGGAAGTGGCTCCATACGCAGTGGGCAGTTTATCTGAAAAACCTCAGCATTGTCACAATTGTTTCAAAAAGGCTAGCGCCATTAAAAATGGTTAACTTTAAAGCCTCCCGCTGTCCAGTGGATTTCCACCTATGGCAACCCTGGAGGACAGAGCAGCGCTGCCCTCTAGGATTCCATGTGTATCTTCTCCCCTGGAGGCACAGAGTTCAGTGGGGTTGTCTTGCCTTGGGTTTAATCTTTACAGAAATAGACCACCAGGCCAGCCCTCTCGCGTGCGGGTTCACACCACTGACCGACCTTTGGGTCAGCAGCAGGGCATGCCCCCCCCAACCCCCACAAACCCCCAAACCCTGTCGCAGAGCCCATTTCCACTCACAGCGGCCCAGTGTAGACGGAGAGGACCTTTTCTGTAGGGCTCACCCCCCACCGGCCGTGTGGTCGGCAGCCCGAAACTTAACTCACTGCATCACCAACGCTTCTTTTCATTGCTGTCAACTCCAGCAGCCCCGGATGATAAAGCAGAGCTGCCCCTAAGACTGCCAAGTTGTAATCTAAGGGGAGGAGATTGCCAGTCCCATGGAACGGCTGGGGCGCCAAACTGCTGAGGTTTTAGTTAGCAGCTGAGCATCGAACCACTGAGTCACCAGGGCTGCCTTCACAGCGTATAGTAGGGGAAACTCTTCTCTCAGAACCGTGGGCCCTTCTGGCTTTTAAAAGGCCCCTCCAAGATGTCCTTAGGGGAAGCATTCTTTCTCACCGTGTGGAAGGTGCCTCCCTGGCACTCCATCAAATAGCCACTGCCCACGAGGTTCAAATGCCACATGCACTCAGTAGGGCAGCTGCATTTCCGTTTCTACAGCTAACGGAAGAGTTCGCCTACGAGGGAGTTGCGATTCTTTGAAATAACCCAAGTCTGAAACCTTGCATGTATGAGTAAAAAAAATAAATCTCTTGAACTCCACTGAAACAGAAAGAGAAAGAGAGAGAGAGAGATGCAGCAGCGCAGCACACTCAGTCAACTGTAACTCTTCCGTGATTAAACTCTGCCCCAGTGTTGAGAGCTGGTCACTCAGGAACAGAGGAGCCTTAAGAAATCTTTGTCCTGTCCTTCAGCTGCTGCAGCATCAGGGGGACCCAGGAAAGGGGGACCCACGTTGGATTCAACAATGCCTTGACCATCTTCCAAACAGTCTGGGCTGCAGAAAGCCCAAAGTGTGTGTTTGCCAAACCCAGGGACATTCACTCCTCCATGTGTCTCCTGTTCTTTGAAGGTTAATCACCATCGGAATTGCTTTGCAATGACCGGTTCGGCCCAAAACAACTTTTATGGGCCACTTCAAAGCAGCACCTCAGAAGTAGGAAGTCCTGCTTTCCCAAGAGTGAATCCGGGTTTTGAGTTGGAGACTTGGGGTTTCCAGGCCAGACATAGTGAATCAGAAACTACATTTTAACAAGACCCTCCAGTGATGTAAGACATTATCGATCTCCAGGTGGCTCTCTTATGTATACATCATATCTTTTGAATCCCCCAGGAAACACATGAGCATCACCTGGGGTGGGGGGGGACTCTAGAGAGTCAACTTGTTAACATGTGGCTTCTGATTCCCGTGTGTCTGGGTGCAAAGGGGAATTCTGAGCAGGGTGTTGAAGTGGGAGGAGAGCTTCTGGGTTTGGTTGGGGACCAGACGTCCTGGATAAGGGGCCAGCTGGTAATGCCCAGTCTAGAATCCCTCAGGGGACCCTGTCGTCCCCACGTGCTGGAACAACGGCGATCCTGCGGACAAAAACACCCCTTAAGGAGGTCACTGACCCTCCTGATCCCACTGGAACGCCATCACTCTCAGAATGTCATATCCCTACCCCACCTCATTTTCCAAGTGAGGGTCCCAGAATCAACTCCTTTAAAATGGAAAGCAGACAGTCAGCAATCGTTAAGAATCTCACAGAATTTCATAAAACGATCTTGGAAAACTTTAACCCCTGAGAAATGCATCGTGGACCCAAGTAGGTGACTCACGAAATGGCCATTGAGGGAAGGTGTTTCACCAGCGAGTTCTCCCACGGGGCTGCTTTCTGATGGACTGGGAAGTGTTTCTCCATGCACACCAGTTGCTGGTAAATCAACTCTAATCCATGGATGGCTCCCGGGTGCACACCTGTGCTCCATGGAGGTTTGAATGGTTGATGGCTTGGAATAGGTTACCAAACTTCTCTTCTGAGATACCTCACTGTGTATTCAAAATGCCAACCTTTTCATTCATACCCTGACACCACCCAGGGACTCAACCAAACCCACTGCCATCAAGTCAATGCCCACCTATAACGACTCTATAGAACAAGGTATAACTGCCCCCTGGGAACTTCTGAGACATCGCTCTTTGTGAGAGTAGAAAGTGCCATCTTCTCCAGGGGGCGGCTGGTCAGACCAACTGCCCGTTAGGTGGTTAGCAGCCCAACGCATCACCTCTCCACCCCCACAGTTCCTGGACAGACTTCGCTCATAGAAGACCTGATGGTCCAGTGGGTGAGGGGTTGGCTGTAAACACCAAGGTCAATGATCCAAACCTTCTGCGGGAGAAAGGTGAGGTGAGATCATCTGCTCCTGTCATGACTGAAAGTCTTGAAACACGATGGAGCAGCTAATCTGCCTTCGAGGATCCCGGTGAAGCCAATGGGCTTGACGGGTTTCACAGTGGATGTGTCGGCATCGACTGGGTGGCAGTGCATCCGCTTCGTTGGTTGATTGGGTGGTCCAGCCTGTCTGTGGTGAGCATTCGATCACGGTGAGTGGCATGCAGTTTCTCTGATATCAGCTTTGAATGGCTGTGTCTGTGTTGCTGATTTAACAAAGAGCTGACCGCTTGAGATGGGGACCTGGTGGCTGCAGAGTGGACATGCTGGAAGGCTGGCCTGGACAGGCGTCCTTGGAAGATGGTGAGACCACTGCAGTCAAGCCAGTGTCCCAACCAGGCAAGTCAGGTCCAGGTGTCTGGTTTCCCTGTGCATCGAAGAGAATGTTTACACTGCATTGTCATCGATTGAGGGTGTGATTATCGCCTTGTGAAAAAGGATGACTGAGCTACTGTGAGCATGACCAAAAGGGGCCGTAGAAGCACGGGGTGAACACACACTTGTGAACACACTAGGGAGCACACGATTGGCTTGCTTGACTCTACATTGCCACAGACCTTCGCTCTGTAAGGACCGCCCTATCCAGGAAGTGCCCCCTCCATACAGGGCCTCTCTGCGTTTGCGTTTTCCTACCGGTGAGCTAGCAGCGTCACTCTGAGTCGAATGGACAGTTGTGCTTGTTATGGTCAAAGGCTCAGGCACGTATGTGAGAACTCAGAATTAGGGACCAAGCAACCTTCAAGGGGGGAAAAAACTGCCTTAAAACTGAAGCGCGCATATTGCAATCTAGGCATGGCCAGCATAAACAAATCAAATCTGACTGCCGTGGAGGCTCTGAGCCTGCTTTGTCACCGACCTTCCTGGGTGACTTACCTGCAGAGTCCCCCCTGAGTCGCCAGGTGTGCTCTCTGGGGTTGGGATCTTGAACTTGCCAGCACTGACACGTCGGTGGGTGCTAGCCAAAGACAATTATTTTGGTTTTTGCCTCATTGGGGCTGAACTTTTACTGTCTCACAGCCATGAGCGAGTGGCTCGTTAAGGTTCCTCCTCGTTTCTGCTAATAGAACTGTGGAATCAGCACAGGGTCGGCTGCACCTCTGCGTACGATCGCAGGTGGGTGCCAAGCTAATTCATCAAATCATCGCACCCCGTTCTTTAAACATTACACCCAGAAGGAATGGGCTTCCGAGCACAGCACTGAAGGAGAACTTAATTGCACTCTGCCCCAGAGCCCTCCTCGGCCATCTCATTTCATCCAAGGCCAAACAAACCATTTCTCCTGTCGTCCAGGTGCATCCATCAAAGACCAGCAAAACCAGGAATCATTGCAAAAGCGTTCACCAGTTTCTCCCTGAGTTAAAATTGCCTCTTAGTGACCAGTGGTGGGATGACTAGACACCAGCCAACCACAGCCAGGCCGAGTGTGAAGAGATGGGTCTTGTTCTGTATTGCAATTTATTATCTGGTGTGGTTAGCCCACTCATGAACCGGAGACAAAGACTATGAAACAGCCAAGTTTGCAGAGCCCCATGCCTGTTTCTACTCTGATTCCATCTCTATCCATCACTAGTGCAGGGAACTCGCTGATCTCTCAGCCCATCCTATTTATCTCTCTGGTAATGAAGGAGCCTTGGGGGTACAGTGATCAAATGTCCAGATGCTCCACAAAAGGTGGGCGGTTTGAAGCTATGAGCCACTCAGTGGGAGAAGGAGGTGGCAGTCTCTTCGGTAACGAGCACGGACTTGGAGACCCTGTCTTTTTGGTCCCTTTGGGGCATGGGATTCATTTCAAGAGTGCCAGGTCCTCTGACCATGGAGATGAAAGCACCGGAGCTTGGATGAAGGCAAGGGGTTGCAAAGGAAATCGAACTTTGAACTTGGCACATTCTTTAAAGATCATAATATGACAATGGTGCCTTTAAATGTAAACCGAGTATAATCTTGGAACTTGGATGCATATCCATTGCTTCCATCAGTCACATTTTCCTCACCTACAACTTGGACCAAGATATTCCTGGGGGGTTGCGAATGGTGCTCAGCTAAGAACCAGAAGACCTAAGGATTGGCTTTAGAACCACGAAATCCCTGTGGGGTGCTCTGGAACATCAACACCCACGCGGTGGAGTCAACACAACAGAAAGGGAAATTTTTTTTGGGGGGGGTCTATTTGTTTGTTGGCTTTTAATGACCTTGACCTTCTTGCCTCTTTCTTATAAGGACCCTTAGGATTATATCGGATGCCTTAGACAATCCAAAATCATCTCTCCCTCTCAGAAATCATTTAGTCACATCTGAAGAGTCACTCTTGCCAGGAAGGCAACACAGTCGCAGGTTCTGCGATACAAAGGTAGCCATCTTTGGAAGTCCTCATTCTGCCAACCACCCTTCAGAAATGGGTGTGTGAGAGGCCACTGAAAAAATGTAGGCTTCTTTGCATTGACCTTGAATTCGAACCCAGAGGCCTTTCTTTATTAATAACAACCAAAGTCAAGACTAGAATCAAACGTACTATTATTCATTTACTTCCAGTTCGAAATGGAAACCTTCACTTGAAATTATAGAAGTAGAAAGCAAACAAGAACTTGATGTACCGTTAGGAATATTGTATTTTTTAAAGCTATTATCATTAGATGAAAAATTACAGGAGAACTTCAATCTGTCAAATCTTTAGAGAGACTCCAGTCCCAGGAATATGGACACCTGGACAAATGAAAATGAACACATACAGAGAATAATATTGATGTAGCACGATAAGCTGCTTGGATGCATAATTTTTTTTAACAATTTATTAGGGGCTCATACAACTCTTATCACAGTCCATACATATACATACATCAATTGTATAAAGCACATCTGTACATTCTTCTCCCTAATCATTTTTTTCTCCTCTTTTCTTCTTTTACATTTTATTAGGGACTCATAGAACTCATCACAATCCATACATATACATACATCAATTGTATAAAGCACATCCATACATTCCCTGCCCCAATCATTCTCAAAGCATTTGCTCTCCACTTAAGCCCTTTGCATCAGGTCCTCTTTTTTTTTCCCTCCCTCCCCTTTTCCCCCTCCCTCATGTGCCCTTGGTAATTTATACATCGTTATTTTGTCATATCTTGCCCTATCCAGAGTCTCCCTTCCCCCCCTTCTCTGCCGTCCCTCTCCCAGGGAGGAGGTCACATGTGGATCCTTGTAATCAGTTCCCCCTTTCCAACCCACTCACCCTCCACTCTCCCAGCATTGCCCCTCACACCCTTGGTCCTGAAGGTCTCATCCACCCTGGATTCCCTGTGCCTCCAGTCCTCATATGTACCAGTGTACAACCTCTGCCCTATCCAGCCCTGCAAGGTAGAATTCGGATCATGGTAGTTGGGGGCAGGAATTGATGCATACTTTTGTCTGCAATTTCAGTCAAAGACAAATATGAATTTTATGCAACACTCTCAATAGGCCAGTGCCTCTTTTTTTTGGAAGGGTTTGTGGTGTCTGTATTTAGTTTGCTCTTGGTTTACCCTTTATTGCAACCGCTGTGAACTCTCAACATCAGAGCAGAGAAATCGCCAAATCACAAATGCCACTGGAGAACAAAACCAAAGCCCAGGAGCCCAACCAGAGTCTTTGGAGCAAAAGCACTAAGTCGAGCGGGGTTTGTCTGTTGTTATTTGAGCGAGGAGATGTTGCGGTTGTTTTCGTGGTGTGGTTTTTTTTTTTAAGAACGACATACCCAGGATATTAAATGACGAGGACGTGGACTTTAAAGAGGATGGACGTGCAGGTTTTAGCTCAGAGTTTCCCTCTACCTTCGCATACCTTCTTGACTCAGAGTCCCAGTCCCTTACTCCTGTCAAACTCAACCTCCGGCCGCTTCGTTTGCTTGTCCTCTTACATTCACCAGGGCCTTTTTCCAGTCTGCATTCCAAATCCCCTCCCAAACTTCCAGTAGACCTAGTGTCTTCCTGCAAAACCACCCTGCCCTGTTCAAATCTGAGAGGAGCCGGGTGCCTGCTCTCTGCTCACAACCATGTAGACACTGCCGGGCGATCGGTCTTCTGTGCATCAGTTTCTCCATATGTAAACCAAATTGTTCTGGGTTGTCTGACAGGGTGACTAGGTACCTTCCGCTTCCAGTATTTTATCGTCTCAGAAGGCTGGATGCCTGTGGGAAAGGTACCTTGGGGTTGGGTTTGGGGACTCCAGGATCTTGAGCATGAGTTGATTTGGAAGATGCACTTGGGAGAGACTGGTAGAGGCTTGAGGAGGTGATACAGCGAAGGAAAGGAAGCCAGCCGAGCAAATGATCATGCCAGCCACCATGGGGTGCCACCTGCCTTCAGGGTATCCTCATTTTGGGGTGTGGACACTAGGGAATGTGTTCCCTTCTTCTTGTCTTCATCTGAATTCACTAGAGAAGCAAAACCAGTGCAGCGAATGCAGGCAGCCCCTGGATTACGAATGTGTCCTATTCCTAAATCTGCCTTTAAACCGCACTTTGTATATAAGTCAGGAGAGATAGGTACAGTTTGGTTCTAAAGTCCATCAAATAGTCGTGCTAGTATATAGCATATAGTGTACCTTTCTCTGCATAAAAACATTGAAGAGATGCTTCCAGGGAGATTAGAACATCTTTAGCATAAGAACGGAATAATAAAATGTTGCTGTATATTGACAAGTAGTACCCGTTCTTTGTTGTGAGCTCTTTCTTGTAAGTACCTTGAGTTTTTCATAAAATGGGTTTTACAGAAGTAGGTTTGGAATTAGAGGGTTGTAGGTCAGTGTATGTCTATCTCCCAGGAACTATCTGCATATAAGTATGATAGAACTTCCAAAAGGTAGTAGAAAAATTGAATTGAACAATGACAGACTTTTTCCATGTATTTTTTGAAACCCCTTCGTCTATAGAGATTTACTTCAAGGATATGACGCATGCAATTGTGGGTGATTAAATGTCCCAAATCAGGGGGCAGGCTTATCTCCCAAGAACCAGCGGTCAGGCAACAAGAACAATGCAGGGTCTAGAGGTAGAGACAGAGACCGAGAGAGAGCTGGAACATCCGTTTATGATCTGGAAGCAGGTCACACCCCCAAGAAACTCCCTTTCGACCGATTGGCAGATCACATCAGACCACATCATGAAAGTAATTACATTATATGACATCCGGGAAGCACGATCAGCTAGCTCCATGTCGGCAAAATCCCTCAGACTCAAAGCCTAGCCAAGTTAGCATTTAACTTAATGTAAACCATCATTCTCCTGTTCCACCACTTAACCTGTTGCTCCAAGACATCAAATCTCTAGCATAGCAGTTCTCAACCTGTGGGTTGTAACCCCTTTGGTGCTCAAAGGACCCTTTCACAAGAGTCGCCTGATTCATCACAGTAGCAAAATGACAGTGGTGAAGTAGCAATGAAATAATGCTATGGTTGGGGGTCACCACCACATGAGGAATGGTATGAAAGGGCCACGGCGTAAGAAAGGTGGAGAGTCACTGCCCTAGCACCTCTTGCGCCCCTTGCTCATGCAGTCATGAAAACAGGAGTCAGTAGAGAGTCACAGATATTCTCAGGAAGCCTTGAGATGATGGAAACCAATGCCCAAGGGAGATGGGCAGTTACCGACCACAGCTGCTATAAGGAAGGTGGGAAGTGCAGGTGTGGGGTGGGAGGGACAGGTGAGTACACAAGTAGGAAGTGAACGAGTGAACGGTCAATTAGGAAATTGGAAACAGGAGGTCTAGTGTGTTGGCTTCTTGTACACCTTCTATGAGAGTTGCTGAGTTAACACGGCATTTCTCTGCACTGTGTACAGCAAGGTACACCGGCTATGACCGCGTGGGGCATGGATGTGAAAATAGACGTACAGTTGAGACATTGGAGAATGGCCAGAAGAAACGCGAACAGGAAGAAGGGTGGCAGGCTAGAAAAGTCTTTTCATCTGGTTGGCTCATGGCAGTCCCATGCGCGTCGAGCTTGTAGCATGACCCACAGGGCATTCAGGGACGGATTTGGGGAAGGAGCTCACCAAGTCTTCCTTCCACTCCCACCCTGAAAGTCCTCCGTAAGCCTGCTCAGCATCGTAGAAGCATGCACGCCAGTCTGGCCATGACTACAGATGAGGCGCGTGGGCTGGGAATTGAGCCCAGGACTCCTCGATGGAAGGTGGGGACTCTTAACACGGATGCCCCAGAGCCCCTCCCAGTGATGGTCCTGCAGCTCTGCTTACAGGAGCATCTGCAGTGACGTGTCCTCTCTCTGCCTCTTCTTCAGAAGATGGTCTCCTGGTTGATGCAGGAGGGCGGTGACATCTCCATTAGCTGGCAGCTCATTTTCAATCTTGGTAAAGAAGGTTTGGCTTGATTGGCCACGGGCACCTCTTGTTTTCCCAAACCTTTCCTTTCAGGCACAGCAGCCCCCCCCCGCTTGCCCTGCCCCGCCCCCAGTGTTAAATGGGCCAATCGGTTCTATGACCAGCCTGTGCTTATTGGAAGGATTTGGCATTCAGATAAGCTCGTAGATGTGTGTGTGTGCAGGGGGAGGGGAAGGGGAGAGGTCAAAGGATGGTCCTCTTTCATGAACTGTATTTCTGAGAAGCCAGCTCACCAACATCTATGCAATAGAGAAGCTGTTTAGCCATCAGTGAGTGGGTGGGAGACGTGACTGGAGGGGAGACAGCTGGCCAAGGAATCCTCCTACCTTCAATCATCTTGTCTGCCAGAGCGAGGGGGCAGG
Organism: Tenrec ecaudatus; assembly: GCF_050624435.1. Taxonomy (NCBI): domain Eukaryota; kingdom Metazoa; phylum Chordata; class Mammalia; order Afrosoricida; family Tenrecidae; genus Tenrec; species Tenrec ecaudatus. The sequence goes on along the minus strand of NC_134530.1, from coordinate 303,189,142 downwards.
GCTGCTGTCTTTCACATTTTTTTGGAGAGGCTACATGTGTGTGGCGTGCTGAATAACCGGATAAAACCAAATCGATGTGAAGCCCCTTTAGGAAACAGACTGGTAAATTAAAAAAAAGAGTGAAACATCTTGGGTGGATTTTAAATAAGACTTGGCTGACACGCCAGCGTAGAACCTTATGGCGAGAAGGGGCTTTAAAGTGTGTCTGACTCAAACTTGGGTTGTGGGGGACAACAAAAGACAAACCAGAGATCCCAGGCAGGCCCCCCGTAGGCCTGAGCTCCACGAGACTTCAGGAGAAGATCGCCAGGCCTTTCTTTCAAGGTACCTCTGGATGGACTCAAACTCAAGCTGAACCTTCACCTTTTCTACCACCAAGAGATGCTGAGGGAGAAACCAAGACTTTCTGGTCCACCATTTTATTAAATTGTTCCCGCTTCCTCGCTTCCCTGGCCCCTTCACTTCTGGCTTTTGTTCTCTCTCTCTCTCTCTCTCTTTAACACACACACACACATGCACACACACACACTCACACACACAAAGTTTGTTTAAACAAGAAGGCCTTTGACTGGAAAGGAGCAGCTACTGAGGATTTACTTCTTTGAGTTTACCACATAACATCACACGCACACGCACGCACACGTGTCATGTAGTTCCCTTGACTTTTCAGCTATAAGAATGAAACATTGAAATCCTCTAGTCAAACGAGAAAGACACGCAAGAATTTGCATTGTGGTTATTTGTTCCATACTCAGAGCAAAATAAGGAGCTTCAGGGGCACTGTGGGTTCAGCATTGGGCCGTGAACTTCGAGGCCAACGATTCCAACCCAACCTTTCTGCCGGTTGCTTCATGGGAGAAGCGAGACAGTCGTCGCCCACAAAGATTTACAGCTTTGGAAGCCATAGGGAGCAGTTCTACCCTGCCCAATAAGGCCTCTCTGCAACAGAGAATCGACTCAGCAGGGGCCGGTGGTGAGTGGTGAAAGCAAAATAATTTACTACAATGTAAGGATAACTAAAACCAAGCCAAACTCACTACCATCGAGTCGATACTGGCTCACATCGACCCTATAGGACAGGGTAGAACTGCCCCCCGTGAATTACCCAGACGATAACTGTGGAAATAGAAAGCCCTGTCTTTCTCCTGCAGGGTGACTGGTGGGCTCGAACTGCTGACTTTGTGGGTCGCACCATAAACAAGCCATACGTGGAGAAAGGGACTGTTTTCACAGAAGTCTTCTGCCCAACCTCATCTCCATCGGCTCTCCACTGTGATCAGCATGGCCCCGTCATTTGGTTACAAAAATAAAATGCCCTGGTCTTTCTCTGACTTCTCGCGACCTCTGTCATTTAATCTCTCTGAATTCCAACAGTAGAATTCTTCTTCTTCTTAGCAGGGCTAGGTCTGGTTTGAGGAGAGCCTTGTCTAAAACTATAAAAATATCTGACTTTACAAATGTAGGAGAAGCACGTGTCCACCTCAGTGCACTGCCAGGTGCATCCCCCACCCCACCCCAGGGACGTGGAAGGGGTCCATACCTCCCAGCGTGACCTTCTTTCACTTTGTAGAAGGTACAGGAGCAGTGGTGTCTTGTTCTGTTGTTCATAGAGTCACTATGAGTCAGAATCAACTGGATGTCACTTAACAACAACAATAACCACCTTGTAGCATAGCCGGGTAGGTTTCCCACTGCCTTGCACAATTTCCTTCCACCTCAAGAAACCTGGCCCAGATCCTGCCTGGGTGGCTTGAGGACAGCATCTCTTGAGTGATCCCACCTCAAATCCTCCCACTCCACTACTTCATCTTCTCTAGGCTGACTGAAGGCGCGTGCGGCATTCAACCCGTATTGTATAACCCTGCACCACCAACCCTTGTGCAAATCCTGCCCTACTTCCCGTTAACTCAAACCAAACCAAACTCACCGCCGGGAGTCGATTCTGACTCAGTCACTCTGTAGGACAGAGTAGAACTGCCCTGTGGGGTGGGGGGGGTGGCGATCTGAGACTGTAACTCTTGCCAGCATTTCAAACTTGTGATTAGCAACCCAAAGAATAGCCCCTACATCACCTGGGCTTCTTCCTTACCTGTCTCACTCACTGCCATCGAGCCGATGCCAGCTCAGAGTGAACCTATAGCACAGGGCAGATGTGCCCCCTGGAGTTTCTGAGACTGGCTTTTGGGGAATAGAAAGCCCCGTTCATTTTGTGTGTCAACTGGATTAGGGAATGGTGTCCCATTTGCTTGATGAAACCATTGGCTAGGTGTTGCTGTGAAGTATTTATAGTTAGGGTCCTAATTTGAAGATTGAATGTGTTTTGAGGAGCTGTAGCTGTCTGAAGTTGATACGGGATGGAGAGACTGGAATGGTCTTTGGAGTGTCTAGTATCGAGGCTATGGGCCGCGGTTGTTTGACCAGACAATAGTCTCGATTGGGGTATCAAGCAGTTATGTGATTGGATCAGTTGGCACTGGCCATCATGCAGGCGGGTGGTGGGCCTCATCCAATCAGTTGATGGTCTCGGGAGCATTTTGCCAGGACTTCCTCTCCCTGTCACTTGACCCATGGATTTTTGGAAAGCTAGTTTCCTAAAGTCAATCTCTCTTAATGTTTTAGATATGACTATGTATATATGAGAGTATATAGACATACACATAATCACATATATATCGAGACACAGAAATTTTGTGATTTGCTGCCTCGGGAAAACCTTGTGTGATATAGCCTTTCAATCCTTTCTCATAACAGACCCTCAGAGAGAGTCCTCTGCACACACAGGCCATCCGCGCCGGCTACCATGCCTGGGACCCTGCCTTAGGCTCAGCCTCTTTAAAGGCCTTGCTCCCAAACCACCCAGTGGTGCAGCCTCTCCTGGCTCCCCCAGTGAAAATGCCCCTCCCCCCTCCCCGGACAGACACACCTCTGCCCTGTAGGGTCTGTGCGCTGTGCGACAGCACTGTTCTGTGGGCTGCTTCCCGTGTCCCCTACAAAGGTGTGGGGAGCCTTCTGCTGGAGCGGAGCTGGTCCTCAGCCTGTGTGCAGTGAGTGCCTGTTCGTGGAACCTCCCTACTCCATGTCCACTCTTTAATCGACACAGCAGGGCTGGGTCTCAAGGGCCATTGCGTTTAGCCAACACGGAAATAAAGATAAACCCAGGATGCTTCCAGTCAGGCCACTGTAACGCCAAGGATCGTGACAGACGTTGCGTGGGAGGTTGGTCACACTCCTAGTCTTTTCCTAAAACTTGCCAACAAGAAAAATGAGGCCCACCAGTGATGACGCCCCTGGCCCGGTTTTGTCCTGTTCATCCTCAAAAGGATTGCTGATGTCAGCTCTTTCTTTAGAAGGGGTTCAAAACTGGCCAGTCGATCTCAGGTGCCCCCAACCCAGTTGCTGACACATGACCCTGGGCTTGGCTGTGCTGGCCGGAGACCTGCACGGCTCTTTCCTTCCAGGAGAGGAGCAGGGAACAGGGGTCCTGCTCTCTTTTGGCTGCTGGAAACGGTCCAGCTGGTCCCTGGCTTCTCACTTTGGGCTGATCCCTTCCAGGCTGGCCACAATTCTCCAGCTGGTCTCAAACCAAGGAAGTGTGGATGGTGGGGGTGCTAGGCTAGACCCTCAGCCAAGGCCGGCAATCAGGCAGTGCGTCTTACCTGGAGTCTGCAGGGGGCTCAGAGAGAAGCCTTATCCACATGTTAGTAGGTGATGCGTGTACAAGTGTGGCCCGGATATCTCCGTGAGGCCATCCAGACCCAGACTGGTGGCACAATCCAGCAGGAGGGCATGTGTGCCCTTCCTTGTCTTTCCCTCCCTCGGGATGCAGTTGGTAGCGTTGTGAGCCCAGCATGCACGCATGGCCATTTCAGAAAACACTCCTTTTCTATGTCTGTGCAGGGAGTGAGCTTTTCTTTGAAACTAAAATGCAAAACCCACTGCCATCGAGTCGATTCTGACTCGTGGTGACCATAGAGGACAGAGTGGAACTGCCCCTGTGGGGTTCTGAGACAGTAACTCTTTACTGGGGTGGAAAGAAAGCCAAAGGGTCTGACATAAACAAAAGATGGCAACATGCTCTGGACAGTCATCATTAGGTGTAAAAGCATACACAGAATCTCCCAGAGACTCCCTTCTCCTAAGCGGGGAAAACTCTCCTTTGTGTTTGGTCCTAGAGACGCCCCGGCAGACCAGAGAGAGCCTTGCTTGTAGTCAGAGATGGTTACAGAATTTTTGGTAGGCGTCCCAAGTGTTGCTGAATGGGCCCTCACAGATTTCTTTTCAATGTGTGCATCAGTATCCGTAACCCCTGCCCTTCTCCCTCCCAGGGCAGAGCCGTGGGCAGGTTCTACAGATATCGGGGAGTGTGCTTCCCCTCCACCCCCATATAACCCTGGCCAGCTGCCCCAGCCTCCCGGAGGGGGGGGGGATGCTCGCCTAGCAGGATTATCCATCCTTCGCCTTGTAACCCACCCGTGATCCAGCTTCTCCCTGCAAAGCTCCCTTTGATTTCCCTTCCTGCCGAGTGAGCGTCCTGTCTAGTAACACAGCATGAATGCCGCCCTTTCCTGGGGTTACCGTGACCGCTTTTAGAATTGCCTAGAACTCTGGGGTTTTCCAGAGCAGATTCTGTAGATAGGAGAATACAAAATACTCGGGAAACAGGTCACCTGGCAGAGGCGCAGAGACGAGATCATCAAACATGTCAGCATCCCCAGCTCCCTTGTAAAACCAGCCACTTCAGGAAGAGATTCCCTATTGTTCATATTATAATGAGAATCTTCATATTCTCCAATGGCTCAGTATGTCCCAGGTTCTGCCACAAACTAAAAAGAAACTTCTAAACGGAGAGAACTGCCCAGCCCATTGCCTTCCAGCCGATTCCAAATCACAGCCCACCTACAGAAAGAATAGAACTGCCCCTGGGGGCTCCCGAGACTGGACTTCTTTTTCTTTTTAATGATTAAAAGATCATTTAATCAGGGGCTCTTACAGCTCTTATAACAATCCATACATCAATTGTATCAAGCATATTTGTACATATGTTGCCGTCATTGTTTTATGAACATTTACTTTCTATTGAGCCCTTGGTATCAGCTCCTCTTTTTTCCCTCCCTCCCCACCTTGAAAAATTATAAACTATTATTCTCATATCTTACACTAGCCACTGTCTCCCTTCCCCCACGGTTTCTATTGTTCATCCCCTGGAGTGGGGGTACAGTTATGTGTCAATCATAGCTATCGATTTCCCCTTCCTCCCTTCCTCTCTCTACCTTCCCCTTACCCTCCTGGTATCGCTACTCCTATTCCTGTTCCTGGATTCCATGGGTCCTGAACTCTTATCTCTTATCTGTACCTGTGCACATGCTCCGGTCTAACCCGCAGTGAAAGGCAGGACTGGGGTCATGGTAGTGGGGTGTGAGGAAACCTCAGGGAACCAGAGGAATATTGTGTGTTTCATCGATGCTATATTTCACCCTGGTTGACTCATCCCTTCCCTGTGACCCCCTCTGTGAGGCAATGTCACATTGTCTACAGATAGATTTTGGGTCTCTGCTCCAACACCGTCCCCCCCCACCTCTTTCTCAATGATATGAGGGTTTTTTTGTTTGTTTTGGGTCTTCTGATGTCTGTTACCCAATCCTGTCGACACCCCGTGATCACAAAGGCTGGTATGCTTCTTCCATGGGGGCTTGTTGCTTATCTGCTAGATGACCGTTTGTTTATCTTCAAGCCTCTAAGACCCCAGATGCTATAGCTTTTGATAGCCGGGCACCATCATCTTTCTTCACCACATTTGCTTATACACCCATTTTGTCTTCTGCAATTGTGCCAGGAGGGTGAGCATAACAGAATAGTAGGTTCGTAGAACAAAGAGTTCTTGCATTGAAGGATGGCATGATCATAGGCCCAAAGTCCATCCACAACCTCAGTGTATTGCCATATAAATATATGTACATAGGCCAATACCTCCATTTTTATGAATTCATATATTTACATTTGTACACACTTATGTTCACACCTCTAGCCATAGGTTTGCTTCCTAGATCTTTCCTCTGTGTCCTTTTACCTTCCTCCTGCCCCACCATCACACTCGCCCTTCTTCTGCCTCTTAGTAATTGCTCTCAGGTAGACTGCTGTTGCTCCAAGACCCCAGCATCTCTATGTCCTCCTGCTTGTGATTGTAGGAAGCCTCGTCTTTCTCCCGAGGAGTAGCTGGTGATTTCAAACTGCCGACCTGGCGGTGAGCAGCCCACTCTGCCAGCAGGGCTCCCGTGGACAGAAATAGCAAATCCAAATCCACAGCATGTGGAATTAAAAAATCATGGAATTTCCCCCATGAACTTTTGGAAGCCCGCTCATTTGTTCCTTGTTTCCCTTGTTAGATTATAAACAGTCTGGGAGGGGGGAAATAGCCCCACGGTGGAAAGAGTGTCTTATAGTTCTGTAGAAAAATTAATATAAAACCTCCCCAAACACAGGCACTTTTCAAGCCTATTAGTTTAACATCTAAACATAGCGACCCTAGTTGAGGGTTCAGTTTCTTAGGTTGACTTGATAAACGTTCATGGAGTGCTCGGTGTACCCTCAGCTGTGGAACTGAAAAAAATGACATAAAAATATGGTTTCAGCCTGCAGCTCTCTAGTTGGCGAGGCATGAATAGGCCCGATGTAGTAACTGCTTCCTTAGCGCCATTTACATGCCGGCTCTGTGCTCCGCAGGGCGCTGAACACACACGATGGGCACCACACTCCCTGCCAGTTGTGCTGGGTGGCAGATGTGGAAATGTCATGCCCATATGGCGTGTCCACACAAAATGGGTACCTTGTGATAATTGTCTTACAATGCTGTCATCCAAGTAGCAAACTCTAGAGACAAAACCATCAAACGTCGCATTGAACGAAAGACAGGAGACTATCTAGGTAGTATGATGCAATTGATGTGAAATTCAAAAATGATACAACATTTAGAGACCATTTATTCTGAACTTTGCGGGAGCATTAGGTGACACAGAGTTTGGGGCAGGAGAAAAGAACCAGTCTATTGGGGAGAACTGGGTTGAGGAGAGCTTTGTAGATGAGGGCATCTCTGAACACTCCGTGCTTATCAGCGACGACGGGACAATGCGGTTCAGAGGGAACAAAAGAAGCAAAGGCACAGCGAAGTGAAAGTGCATGAGTTTTATCCGGAAAAAGAATGAGATCACCAAGATGCTAACAGAGCTGCCTCCATGTGTAATTTCTGTGTGTGTGTAATGTATTTATATGAATATCATTTATATGGGGAGCCGTGAGGCACAGTGGTTAAAACCCTCAGCTCCTAACCCAAGAGGTTGATGGTTCGAATCTGCCAGCCCCTCCACAGAAGAACAGTATGTTGGTCTACTTCCCAAAAGATGTATAGCTTTGGAGACCCTGGGGAGGGGTGGGGGGGTGTCTGTTCTTACAGGGTTGCAATGAGTCAGAACCAACTCAATGGGAATGGTTTGGTTTGAGTCTTAGTAGCTCACTGGCTAAGTGCTTAGCAGCTCCTAGCCACTTCAAGGGTTCGAATCCACCAATGGTTTCACCGGGGAGAAGACCTGGCGATCGGCTTTCCTAAATGTTCATTTGAAGAACTCAAACTCACTGCTGTCGAGTCAATCCGGACTCCTAGTGGTTACGTGTTAGGCTGCTACCCCCAAAGCCAGCAGTTTGAAATCACCAGCTCCTCGCGAGAAAGACAGGGCTGTCCACTCCGTAAAGACTTCCAGTCTTGGAAACTCACAGGGACGGCTCGACCCTGGCTTCCAGGCTCGCTGTGCATCGGCACTGACTTGATGGCAGTGGGTTTGCGACCCTGCGGGATGAAATCGAAGTGCCCCTGTGGGTTTCTGGGACGAACTTTTTAAGGGAGCAGAAACCGCTCACCTTGCAGTCGGCACCCTGACTCATCAGCCATGACACCATGCGGGCCCCCGGGGCACTCCACAGGGCAATTCTACTCCATCACCTGGAGTTGTTGTCGGTCACGATCCATTTCAGGTCCCCAACCACAACCGCCATTGCCACATTTGGCCCAATCAGCACATACTATTCATAATCGGGGGGGGGGGGGAACAGAGCGAGCAACACATATGAGCATATGGTTTTCAAAGGGACAGAGCTGACTGCTGTCATCCCAGCCGGCCAGCCATTGTGATGAGGCTGAGATGGACCAAGAGCCCTGGAGAAGTGGATTTCATTCTCCAGCTGACAAGAAGGGACGAAAGATCTTTGGCATCAGAGGACCTGTATCAGAGAAGACAATCCAGAACAGTATTTGGTTCCGCTCCAGACAGTCCCACAGTTCCGATGCGACAGACAGGTCAGCGGAGGAGATGGGGCTGTGGGCCAGCCTGCTGAAGAAAGGCTTGTGGGAACCGCCATTTGGAGAGAAGCGAGAGCCAGGGGATCAGGATGCGTTAGGTTGGGGTTTGAGCAAAACCATCGGGAGGGGGGCACAAATGATTCTGTTTGGAAATAAGGAGAGCTGAAGACACGCGAATGGAGTCATGGCAAATTAAGCCCATCTCGGGTGCCAGAAGGTTTTCCACTTGGTTGTGTAAGCCAGTGGAGATTTCTGAGCTGGAGCCGAAGCGATAAAAATAGCTCTCGAGCAAATAAAGCTCCTTTGGCAGCCGTGCTGGTGGCGGGGCAGGGTGGGACGGCAGTGTGCAGACGGGAGGGAGAGCCTGGGGCGGCTCACCTCAAAATCAGAGGCCCACGGAATAGATGCGGGATGAGCCAGGGAGCAAAAAGAGAAGAGGTGCTTCTTCTGTGGAATGGGATTCCAACCCCTAAAGGAACTGCCACACGATCCCCACGATAGGGCAAAGGCAACGTGGACCCCCATCGTCAGGGTGTGACCTTGGTGGAATATCCCAGCGATTGTGCTGGAATGAGCTAGCTTCTCTCACCAGGATCCCTTTGAGGGCCCTCGGTCCAGTGTCTAAGGGGTCAGTCCATCAAAAAGAGTGAGTCTGGGTGACAACAGGGAGAGATTTCCCATTTTAATCTTGCTCGCAGCACGTGACCCTAGACATGGATGGGATTGGCGTGGGAAACCGAACACTTCTGGCTGCATCGGCAGGGCAGATTTGGGGGCAAAAGGCATACAGGAATAATGGCAGTCTGTCTCTCAGAGCTTCTTAAAAGATGGAGAAAATGTCAGAAGCAATTAAAAATGCAATCATCTCCAACCAGACTGATGGCTGTAGCTGACCTGGAAAATATTTCAAAGCATCATGTGCCACAGAGCCCCATCACCCAGACCACCAGTTCCCATGGGTAGGCAGCAGAATGGTGTGAGGAGAGCCGGGATGCTCTGTTAAATATTCATAATGAAGTAAGGAAGCAGAGGCTTCCCTTAGACCCTGGGCTCCCAAATTATCATGAATGCAGGTAGGGGTGATGCATGATGGGTGATTAGATGCCCATCAGACAGCCATGAAGGCCCACCAACATGAGAAAATGGTAATATTTGTAAAGTATCGAAGCGTGTGTTTAATTGCTTGATCTTATGCCCTCCTGTGTCTGCAATACTGCTTCTCAGAGAAGAAGCCTCAAGCTAAGAGGTTAAGCTATTTGGCCAGCACCATAGTGGCAAGATGGAATGGGATAGGCCCTGAGTCCCCCCTAAGAGACTCCTGGCCAAATGTTGGCACCCCCTTGATGGATGAGACCAAGAGCTGCTGGCCAGTTGCACGGGTGGTTCTGGCTGGCAAGTATGGTCTTCCCATTGTAAACCAAGTCAGGGTGGTGCCCACGGGCTGAGTTTGTGTTGCTCGCCATTTTTACAGACAAGGATCTCACATGGCTGAGGATGACTTTAGTTGATAGGGCAGTGGACAAATGGTTCGCTTCAATCTGCCTTCCTTCTTTTGTTGATACAATGGAGATAACAGTAAAAGTCTACTCATCTACCAGGGTTTTGGTTTCAATATTTTATATTTTATTGTCGTAAAATAGCTGTCACAACCCATTTATCACTTGAGCCACTTTAGACAGCACCATTTGGCAACATTAACATTAGCTCGTTACCATCTCATATAGTCCAGAAAATGTATCGTCATCGCCAACAGAATCCCTTCAAGCGATAGCTCTCCACCCGCCCCTCCCTCCTCTGGGCCCTGGTCACCACCGCAGAGCCCTATCTTTGTGAACGTGCCTGCTCTGGATATTTCATACAAATGGGATCATACAGCATTGATCCATTGCCTTATTTCACTTAGCGTGGTGTTGTCAAAGTTCATTCATGCCATAAGCCTCTATCAGAACCTCATTTATCTTTGTAGCGGAATCACTTTCCATGAGGCGACTTCAAAAAATGTGCTGACAAAGCCATTGAAACGAGACTAGAATTCTTCCACTAACTTTTTGAAGACCCCTCGTATGAACAGACCCCATTTTGATGATCCATTCATTTGTGATAGACACTTGAGTAGTTCCCATCTTCTAGCTATTGTGAATAGGGTCCGAAGGTTTATCAAAGAGATTATATTATGCAAGTGAACCAAAATCCTATAGAAACCCTATAGGGCAGAGTAGAACTGCTCCATAAGGTTTCTGAGCCTGTTCATCGTTATGGGAGCAGGCAGCCTCAACTGTCTTCCAAGGAGTGGCTGGTGGTTTCAAACAGCATCCACCAGGGCTCCCTATTGTAGCTGCGATGTCAAGTCCCCACATACTGCTGAACTGTACAGAGCCCGCTAAAGAACAGCAATCTTAGAGCCATGTGCTTCACGTGCCACCTGCTGGCGCAACAGAGGGGCAAAGAGGAAAATGGTTGCCAACCCAGCTGGTTGCTAGGTGTCTGCGGTCAGTTCCCACTCACAGCGACCTGATGGACCACAGAATGAGACACCGCCTGGTCCCGCGTCGCCTCATAATTGTGCTTATGTCTGAGTCCATTGTTGCAGCCACTGTGGCAGTCCATTTGGTTGAGGGACTTCCTTGTCGATGACCCTCTATTTTACCAAGCATGATGTCCTTTTCCCGGGGCTGGTCTCTCCTGGCAACGTGTCCAAAGTGAGCTGACTCTCACTCTCTTTGCTTCTAAGGAGCAGTCTGGCTCTCCTTCTTCCAGACAGATTTCTTTGTTCCACAAGCCGTCTTATCTGCTTCGCCAACACCACAATTCAAATGCACCCCTTCTTCTTTGCTCTTCCTTATTCAGGGTACATATGGGGTGATTGAAAATGCCATGGCTTGGGTTAGGTGCACCTTAGTGCTCAAAGTAAACTCCTTGTTCGTCAACGCTTTCAAGAAGACTTGTGCAGCAGGGTCACCCAGAGCCATGCGTCATTTGACCTCTTGAGAGCTGCTCCCATGAGCATTAATGGTGGATCCACTGGTCCAGCGGTCCAGCGGTTGAGTCTACCAGGCAGGAGGACGATGCTGCACACACCGCAATCCCTGTCACAGAGCACTGCCTCCCTTGTGTGCCAGTTAGCAATCTGCCTATGAAATGCTACCCCATAAGATAGACAAGCCGTTCATTTCCCCATCTTGGCCCAACGTCGACTGCAGAGACCCAGATATAGCTCCACCCTACACAGGATCAAAGCACAAAGGAAGGAACAGAGGACCAAGGAGGCTTTAAGAAATTCATGGGGAAATTTCATTATTTTTCCATTCCAATTTGCTTTTTGAGACCCTCTATATCGGCACAGGCCCCCAAAGCACAATGAAACCACAAAGAACATGTTTTTCAAGTGACTACCTGTGCCCAGGTGATCAGAACGCCTCATCCAAGAGGTGGTGTCTGAGTTGCAGGCTATCTTGCGACTGGCAGGTCAGCTAAGTAGGACGTGGGTCTATGGGCTGTGACAATCGGGTAGCCTCAGCATTCCTGCCCCAGACCCCAAGCAGAGGACAGACCCTCGTATCCATCTCAGTCCTCCTACTCCCCTAACCCCCTTTGGAGTAGTTTCCTTGCATGTCTGGTGTCTGGACAGCTGTCTGAATAGGGAGCCCGAGGCCAGGAGCAGGAACTGTACTTGCCTGGGACCTGGGGTCTCCTTTTCCAGATACTTGTCAACCCTCTGAGCAAAATTCTCCCTGCCCCCCCCCCCGCCCCCAGCATCTAGGGTCTACCAGATGTCCAGGGAGCTCTGAAGGAGTGCCAGTAGGTTAACCTTGGGCCCTGTCGTCTGTCCTTGGTTCCCGAAGGAGGGCCTGCTGAGCAGATGGTCCAAGTGACCCACGCAGTCTTCCTTTTGTAAATCGGGCGAGGCCGATGCTGTCATGCTGAGTTTGTGAGCTTCCATCGTTCCCATGGACGAGGATCCTACTGACCCTAGAGTGGCCTCAGTTGGTAATCGATGGGTAAGTTCAGAGTGTGGTCCGCACAAGAAAATTTTCCACTTAGAATCGGCCAGTAAGTCTGCCTTCGGTAGATCACCACAGCCTCATTCCATCGTGACCCAAACACTTGCCCAACCATCTTCTGCTGCCTCTCTGATTTCATTAGGAACATTCCCTTCTGCTCCTCTGTTTATCCTCCTCTGACCAAAGTTCTGTTTCCACATCTTTCATTTTACTTTTACAATGAACGGCCACGGAAGAGTTCAGACGATATCATCAGCATTTTCTTGCCATATGGGGCAAGCTGTCTTCTGAGCCATAAGTGAGACTCGGATGACAGTGCACATTATCCAATGTGGCCAGGACACTTACTGTGAAGTGGATTTACTTTAATCAGACACGCTTGGGGTGATAAAATCACATGAACAATATTCTCTAAAAACCCTTCCTTAAATGCTTGCCCAGGATCTCACATAATGAAACTATCAAGTAGCCAACACGATACAACTAGCGTTCTCCACTGTTCACAGGGGGAGAAGGCAGAGGAGAATTTCACATTCTCATAGTCCACAGACTTTTGGGAGTTTGCATACATGGATGAACCCCTGAAACAACTGCCCTCAGAGAATCTCTAAAACATAAACCAAAGTCTTCCCCAAAGGTTTCTTTAAACTAAGTAATAGCATGTGGCCCCACTTAGTAAACATGTCTGCTTTGAGCATGGCACTTTAAAAATTTATTTAATCATTTTATTGGGGGCTCATACAACTCTTATCACAATTCATACATATATTTATTTTATAAAGCACATTTGTACAATCATTACCCTCATCATTCTCAAAACATTTGCTCTCCACGTAAGCCCCTAGCATCAGCTCCTCATTTTACCCCTCCCTCTTGCTCCCTCCCTCATGAACCCTTGATAATTTAACAATTATTATTTTGTCATATCTTACACTGTCTGATGTCTCCATTCACCCACTTTTCTGTTGTCCGTCCCCCAGTGAGGAGGTTATATGTAGATCCTTGTAATCAGTTCCCCCTCTCTACCCCACCCTCCCAGTATCGCCACTCACACCACTGGTCCTGAAGGGATCATCTGTCCTGGATTCCCTGCGTTTCCAGTTCCTACCTGTACAAGTGTACATCCTCTGGTCTAGCCAGATTTGTAAGGCAGAATTGGGATCATGATAGTGGGTAGGGAGAAAGCATTTAGGAACTAGAGGAAAGTTGTATGTTTCATCGTTGCTACACAGCACCCTGACTGGCTCGTCTCCTCCCTAAGATCCTTCCATAAGGGGATGTCCAGTTGCCTACAGATGGGCTTTGGATCGCCACCCCGCACTCTTCCTCATTCACCATGATATGATTTTTTGTTCTTTGATGACTGATACCTCATCCCTTTGAAAACTTGTGATCACACAGGCTGGTGTGCTTCTTCCATGGGGACTTTGTTGATTCTGAGCTAGATGGCCACTTGTTTACCTTCAAACCTTTAAGACCCCAGATGCTATATCTTTTGATAGCCGGACATCATCAGCTTTCTTCACCACATTTGCTTATGCACCCGCTTTGTCTTCAGCAATCATGTAGGGAAGGTGAGCATCATGGAATGCCAGTTTAATAGAACAAAGTATTCTTGCATTGAGGGAGTACTGGAGTGGAGGCCAAATGTCCGTCTGCTACCTTAATACTAAACCTATACATATATGCACATAGATCTATTTCCACATCATCTTATATAACTATATTTAAATATGTGTACATATTTACATATGTACCTTGTTTAGACCTCTACAAATACCCTTTGCCTCCTAGCTCTTTCCTCTATTTCCTTTTACTTTTCTCTTGTTCCACTATCATGTTCAACTTTCATTTGGGTTTCACTTATTCCTCTCAGTTACATTACCCTTCGTCACACCCTACCAGGCCTCCTACACCCTCCTTATCACTGATTTAGATCACTTGTTGTTCCCTTGTCCCTGGGTTTGTTAACACCATTTCCTTTACCCACACCCTTCCCCTCTCCCATGTCCCCCCAGAACTGTCGGTCCCATTGTTTTCTCCTCCAGATTGTTCATCCAGCCTAACATTTTTAGACTGACCTGCAGAGATAATAACTTGCACAAAAACAAGACAGAGCAAAAACAAGCAACAAAATAAAACAAAACAGCAACAACAAGCCAGTGACAATAAACAAAACAAAACACAACAACAAGAAAGGACTGCTTGTTGGCCTTTAGGAGTATTTTCCAGTTGAGTGTGTTGGGGTGCCAAGCTCTGGCCCCACAGTCTATTTTTTGTATTCCCTGGGGATTTCGTTGCTCTGTTCCCCTTGCTGTTCTGTTCCACACCCTTAGTGTTTTTCCTCGGTGTGGTGGGATCAGATCGGGTGCAATTCCCACACTGTCTCCATTGTTGTTCCCTGTAGGGCTATGGGTCAGTGAAGGAAGTCGTGTCTCATAGTGGGCCCAGCCATGTGGTCTTCTCTGTGGATTGGCTACTCTGAGCAGGAATATCATCCTCAAGGCTTGGTGGGCCAGGATGTGCTCCATTCTCTCTTCCTCCCCCTTCATCTGCTCCCATGTGCTCTGATCAGACATGTCCCTCTCCCAGAGCTGCAGATTCAGTGCTGTCCTCTGAGATATATTCTTCTGGGGGGAGGGGCAGGTGTGCATGTAGTTGGAATTGGGGCCGGCCCTGCAAACCTCTCCACTGGTTCCCTGCTACAGAGCATGGTGCTTTTTAAGAACGGTCAATCTGATCAAAGGGAAGATAATAACTCAAAAGACCAGATAGAAAGCTTAGGGGACAGGGAGTTTATGTTCATGTGGGGGGAGGGAGGGACGTGTCTGGACAACTTTGAAGAATGTCAACAGTGTCATTAGATTGCATATGTAGAAATGGTTGAACCAGTGTACGTGTTGTATAGATTCTCAACACTGCATGCACACATATAATAAACTGGCCGATTTCAAATCAGATATATGGTTATACTCAATACCGGCTTTGCCAACAATGGTGTTTCTGGGTCTTTGTCTTATTATGAAATGTTTTTTAAATTATTTTAATTCTGAATAGACCGGTTACCAATAAAGTAATCTTTATTCACAGCAGACCCGCATGTGTCAGAGTAAAATTGTGTGGTCTCTGGAACTTCCAGTGACTGCTGTTTGTGAAGCAGATTGCCAGGCCTTTCCTCGGAAGTGCCGCTCTGCTGACTGGATCCTCCAGCGTTTCAGCTAGCAGCCAGACCCGTTACAGTTTGCACTGCCCGGGGATTCCAAAACTCCAAGTATGACTGGCTCCTTTCTGATGCCCCCAATCCTCTGGCGCCACAGGAGCTGTGATTGACTGACACCAAAAACCAAGTAACTGACGTTTGCAAACTGAGGAGGGCAGTGAGTCTTGGGCTTCACACATAAAGGACCCTGTGCTTCTCCCCCTCCTCTTTCCTTCCCGAAGTCTCGCAGTGCTGGACCCTGGAGGGAAATCAGAGTAGCTGCCCTTGTACTGGAAACAGATGGGAAATCAAGAAGTGGAGGTGGAGCGTGGCAGTAATTAAACCGCCCAAAGGCTTCTTGCCTTATTTCGGTGTGACCGCATAACACGGTAGCTAGACACTATACACAGCTTCTCTGTGCTACTCAGCTCTCAGTTTTTTTTTCCCCAAAGATTTAATTTAAACAATGTTTTAAAGAGCGAGGGTGAGTCCTAGCTGAAGATCCAGTCAGAGCGCTAAGGTAGGTCCGGAGACACCTCTGAGAGCTACTTTGTAATTCTTCCTTTGCTTGGCAGCGGACGCATGTCTTCCGGGACTCTTTGCTGTAGTCTGTGCCACGGCGCAGGGGACAAGTTGCAGGGACGCTTCAGTAAATGTCACACCGCACCTGAATTAAGGTCATCCATTTGCTCATTAGTTCATCAAATATTGCCTGAGCTCTGTTCCCTCGGTGCCAGGTCCTATGCTGGCGGCAGGGAGAGCAGGGGAAGAGAAACGATGGGAACCAACTTCTGCGGGCTGTGGGATGCCCTATGGCTAGCTGAGAGGGAACCGTGGGGGGCGTGATGAAGCTGCAGCGTAAGGAGAGCTGCTGGCTTGGGCTAGGGCCTCCTTCAAGGTACAGGTTCTGAAATAAGACAGGGTGCAAGGTAGTACCAATGAAGAACACAGCTTTCCCCCAGACCCTGGATGCTTCCTCCCCCCAACTACCATGATGTGAATTCTACCTTGCAGGGCTGGATAGGACAGAGGTTGTACACTGGTGCATATGGGGGCTGGAGGCACAGGGAATCCAGGGTGGATAATACATTCAGGACCAAGGGTGTGAGGGGCGATGCTGGGAGAGTGGAGGGTGAGTGGGTTGGAAATAGGGAACTGATTACAAGGATCAACATGTGACCTCCTCCCTGGGAAATGGACGGCAGAGAAGGGGGGGAAGGGAGACTCCGGATAGGGCAAGATATGACAAAATAACAATGTATAAATTACCAAGGGCACATGAGGGAGGGGGGAGTGGGGAGGGAGGGCAAAAAAAAAGGAGGACCTGATGCAAAGGGCTTAAGTGGAGAGCAAATGCTTTGAGAATGATTGGGGCAGGGAATGTACAGATGTGCTTTATAAAATTGATGTATGTATATGTATGGATTGTGATAAGAGTTGTATGAGCCCCTAATAAAATGTTTAAAAAAAAAAAGACACACAATGGACCTTCAAAGAGATCCTCAAGAGGAAGGTTCAGGAACTCCAAGCAAGTGCTGGCCTGGATCTATCCCAGGCACTGGAATTTCAAAAGCCCAATTCAGGGACAACAGATCCGGCCTTAGGCTTGCTTGAGGCAATGAGTTAAGACCCCTCCTTTCTTGCTTCAGAGAAAGTTCCTCAAGGGTCTGTCTGTATTTAAAGTCAGCAGGTTCAAACTCTCTGCCTTGAAGAGTCCATTCGGGCTCTAAGTGAGGCCATCAGACCAAGTGGAAAGGTCCCAGGAGTTTAACGCTGGAGTAAAAAGCCCCGTCTTTCTCCTGAGGAGCAGCTGGGGGTTTCAAACTGATCTCGTAGAGGTTTGCAACCCAAAGCATAAAAGCCAGAAAAGGAAAACAAAAAACAAAGCAAACTCTGCCTGGAAGGACAGCGAAGAGCAAGGAGTCTTAGGCTGGCATGACCCCTGGGTAAAGGACACCTGGGTCTGTGCCATGCTTGATGTGGAATCTACATGGACCTTGCCCACAGAACGCAGGAATTCCATGGCTAAAAACCAACATAACTCCCCCCACCCCTGTTTCACCCTCCACCCCCCCCCCAATCTTTGAGCTCACTGAGATAATGACAGAAGAATATGAAAACTCACTGTCAAAATCTGCCCTGTTACGAACAATCTCCCAATGAAGTGGCAGCCACTCACCGCCATGGGCCTCCAGCTGTGATGCATATCTAGCAACTCCACTTCTTCTCGAACTATCAAGATGTTGCTTTTGGAGAGGACTGCCAGCATCCCTGGTGGCACCTTGGGTCCCCTCATGTTATTTAAAGTTGACAGTGCTGCACTGCGCAGGATGGAGAATAAGCAAGGGCAACAAGCGACCACGTTTCACCTCAATATCCACTTTACTGGGCACACAGTGCGCACGGGATGACTGGCATCACAAGAGATGACATCACAAGACATCTACATCAAAATGGACCGACTATATTTAACATCATAGAGTAAAACGACAAAGAAAGATCAGCCTGAAGGAAAGAAGTCGTCATTGAGAAAATCAGACCAAAAAGGCTGACCGGAAAACGAAATGATTGCATCTAGAAGTGAAATAGTTGGTCATTGCAATTAAGCTCTACATCCTTAAACAGCAAATTGGGTACAGCAATGAGAGAATGAATAAAGGAGACCCAAGACAATGATTCGGACGGATGCTCAACTAAGATGCTGATTTTGACTTTACATTTCCAGAACGGTGAGAAAATAAATGGTTGCTCTCCGAGGCTACCCGCTTGTAGCTGTATTACAGTAGCAGTAGGTATTCAAAACAGACCCTGAGAGATTTTACTATTCCCTGAACTTCACTGCAAGACTCAGCAACCCAAACTCACTGCCCTTGTATCAGTCCAGACTCACAGCAACCCATCCGACAGAGGGTTGGCGCCTGTGGGTTGGCAAGACTTTACAGGGCTAGAAAGCCTCATCTATCTTCTGTGGAGTGGCTGGTGGTTTTGAACTACTAATCTTGCAATTAGCCAATGTGTCACCCCGCATGCCACGACGACATCTCGCTAAAAAAGACGTATCACCTATTATTATGAATAAGAATGGAATTTGAGACATAGATGTGAACTAGGCAAGTATACCAAACAAATCCAGATTGATTAAGTTTTTGTATCGTTTTGGTTTTAAGTTGAACCATTAGAACTAAATGCCGAGCTACAAAACGTGAAGACTGAGGAGACAGGGATCAGATTGAAGTATTGGCAGCCCTCATAGAGGCCACGGGTGTAAAAATGTTTACTGCTTAACTTCAGATGTTAAGACCAGAATCTGTGGCCCAAATCAATCTATAACAGCCTGCAAATACAAAAAGCATAATGATCAAAATTGTAAGAAAAAATGGATTAAGCCCAAACTATAAATGGTGGTTTTTCAAGACATTTTTATCTGAAAGTCAGTCACCTTTTATCTGAAACTCAGTCACATCCAAACTCAATATGGATAGTAGAGATTTGAACACTTCATTATAATGTTTTATGTAATGTACCCAATCAAGAATGAAACAATTAATTCCGTCTATTCTTGGAACTAATATATATACCATGAGGAGCTGATACCAAGGGCTCAAGCAGAAAGCAAATGTTTTGAGAATGATGATGGCAACAAATGTACAAATGTGCTTGACACAATGGATATATGTATGGATTGTGATAAGAGTTGTACAAACCCCCAATAAAATGATTTTTTTCTTTTTTTACATTTTATTAGGGGCTCATACAACTCTTATCACTATCCATACATATACATACATCAATTGTATAAAGCACATCCATATAGTCCCTGCCCCAATCATTCTCAAGGCATTTGCTCTCCACTTAAGCCCTTTGCATCAGGTCCTCTTTTTTTTCCCCTCCCTCCCTTCTCCCCCCTCCCTCATGTGCCCTTGGTAATTTATACATTGTTATTTTGTCATATCTATAAAACTATTTTTAAATATTTGATTACAAGCAATATTATAAAAAGTCAATAAATCCCAAGTTCTATAAAATGCAACAAAACTCTAAGCCAATGCTAAATATTGTTCCAAACATTTTGAACTTAAATGTTTAATCAATTCATAGATCAAAAATTAATCTTAATGAAGTTGTGAAATACTTAGAACTAAACAATGATATAAAATTACTTACCAAATACATGGAAATGGTACGTAGAGGAAAATTTGTAGTCCCAAATGCATCTATTAGGAAATAATTAATATTTAAAGGTACTAAGCCACACAGTCACTCATGCAGTTAAAAAAACCAAAGCCAACCCAAAACAATGAAGAAGAGATGAAAATATAGAAATAACAGATAAACTTGATGGAAATTAAAAGCAAGATATAATAGAGGGCTCAAAGCAAGCAAAAGGTAATTTTTTAAATGTATGGACGCAGTGAGTAAATCTCTGTCATGGTCCATCAAGCAGAGAAGTATAGAAGACTCGTGTGAAGAATGTTAGAAAGGTCTAGTTAACAAATAGAGATTTAAAACCCATCAGGGGAGTATTATGATCAACTCTGTGCAGCTGAGTTTGAAAACTTGGAGGAAATGGGATCTTTTCTAGCGAAGCTAGACATTTCCATCTTTGACCCAAAAAGCAATAAAACCGGAGATCTCTATAATCACTAAAGAAATTGAATCCGAAAAAACAAAACTGCCAACCAAAAAATATTAGACCCAGAAGGTTTGGCTGGTGAGTTTTAATAAAATGTTCGAGAAGGGTTAGTCATAAGTTATATAAACTGTTCTAGAAAACAAATCTGTGACCTGTGCCTCATACAGACTGTTCACGGAAATAGAAAAAGAACAGCGGCTTCACGGATCTTTTCACGAGACAACACAACCTTTGAGATACCAGCTAGACACGGAGCATAGAAGAGAAAATTTATAGACCAACTTAACTTGGGATGCAAAAAAGACTAAGATATTTGAAATCCAAGTTAGAAATGCATTAAAAGGGAATATACTGGGGAATTCCTGGAAGATAGCACTGTAAATATTCCATCTCCACAAGTCCAACTAGACATATTGCAAGGAAATGATACTTAGCTTTGAGCAGCTCTGAATGGGAGAGGGGGGAGCAGAAGAAAGCGGCCAGAGCTGCAGACAGGCAGGAATCAACAAAGCAAAACAGTGCATTGCAAACAGTAGGAAAATCCTTACTCCCCCTCCCCATCCCCTCCCCCCAGCATAGGCTATTGGCCCCTGTGAACTGGGGAAGTGGCCTCAGCAAAGGAACCTGCTTCCCTAATGACCACAAGGCTTGCCAGGACAGAGATAGGACTCCCAGCTTCTGCCCTAACACCAACAAGGCAGGCAGACTTCTCCTTGGGTCCCTTTGGAGTGAGTCAGCACCACCCCACCCAGACACTGTGGGCTGCAAATCGACTCCAAGTTGATACAGGAGGGCCTTGCAGGAGAGTTTGCTCTCGCGGTCAACACTCCACCTGCCTCACCACACACGCCATCATCCAGACTTCTGAAACCGAAAGACAGACCTCCCAGAGAGGCACTTCCGATCTGATTGCCCTCTTTCTTGTTGGTGTGGTGTGCGAGAAAGCAGGCATTTTTAGTGGAGGCTGAACCACAGCTGGCGCATGACACGAAGCATTCTGGGAGAACCATGTGTGGTACCGTCTCCCCATCCTGGTCACTGCCTGCTATACGCTTGCTGTGAGTTGCTACAGATGGCCCGTGAGGGAGACTCTGCTCCCACAGTCAGCATTGTCGTGCCTTCTGCAGCAAAGCCATGCTCTGAGACCAACAGAACAGGGCAGCCCTTCCTGAAGGTCGCTCTGGATGAGTCCGGCTACAGGTGAGGTTGGCTGTGAGGACTGGCCCCTGAGGCTGTTGAGGGCTAGGGGCTAGGTGTCTCCACTAGCGCCTGGTCTTGCCAACCAAAACGTTATCAGAGGGACTTGAATAGAAACAAGACAGGCCTCCACGAGGATCGTGACCCAAGGGTGCCACCTCCTCCCCTAGCTGGTTGTTTCCCAGACTTTTGTAAACTGCTGCAGAATGCCCCTGAAGCGGCAGATGCCTGTTCCCATG
This sequence comes from Tenrec ecaudatus, assembly GCF_050624435.1. Classification (NCBI taxonomy): domain Eukaryota; kingdom Metazoa; phylum Chordata; class Mammalia; order Afrosoricida; family Tenrecidae; genus Tenrec; species Tenrec ecaudatus. The sequence continues at coordinate 303,167,526 of NC_134530.1, read as the reverse complement.
GTCAGCACTATGTGAGATTCGGTGGACACCCATAGCTCAGGCCCCTGAAGTCAACAGGGAAGTGATCCCTGACATCAGCACAGGTCTGTCTGTCTGCACTCCTTACCAGTGGTGCTGCCGGCTGCTGAGTGAGGCTGCCGTGTGCTGGGGAGCAGCCAGCACATCACAGGGAAGGCTGATAGCAACAAGGCAGACCTCTGGGTGTTTCCCTTTGGAGGATGGCAATCTTGCTGCTGCCCCCCACCCCACCCCGCAACCCCCCAGTCGGTAACTAGGATGTACTAGCCAACCAATGTACTGATAGGATGAGATGTGGGTCACCTCAGTGAATCATTCTAAATGTGGTGTCCTTAAGATTTTTAGTACTGATCAGATAAAATTATGGTCTAAGGCAGTGGTTCTCAACCTGTGGGTCGCGACCCCTTTGGGGAGTGAACGACCCTTTCACAAGGGTCACCTAAGACTATCGGAAGACACATATTTCTGAGGGACTTAGGAACCGGGACACCGCTCCCCTATCTTCTCCAGGCAGGTCCCCCCACATACGAGTACCCGGTGTGAAGACTTTTACCCATGCTACATCATGCTTCAAGACAAAATTTCATTTATTTATCATTAGAAATAAATATTTCACAATATATAATTACATATTGTTTTGTGATTCATCACTGTGCTTAAATGATGTTCAATTTGTAACAATGAAAATATACCCTGCTTCTCAGATATTTACATTACAGTTCGTAAGAGTAGCAAAATTAGTTATGAAGTAGCAATGAAAATAATTTTATGGTTGGGTGTCACCATAACATGAGGAACTGTATTAGAAGGTTTCTGCATTAGGAAGGTTAGGAACCTCTGTTCCAGGGCATGTGAAATATAAAAATGTATTAGTGATCACAATAAGGAAAAGGGCATGGTAGAGTAATGGTCTGGCCATGCAATTCCTTCTTTATTACTTAACTTCAGTTGCTATCACTTCCAACCTAAGCTGTTACAAACACAGCTGTTAAATTTCATATTTATGGTAACCACTAAGAAAACATAGAATATTAAAATCATACAAACAATAAAAGGGGAAGAGAACCAAGACGGTTTACTATCATGAACCAACAAAACACACAATCAGGCAGTAGTACAGGACAAGTCCCCAAAACTCTACAGGAGAACTCCGAAAACTGAGAGAAGAGCCTAGCAAAGTTGCAAGGTAAAGATTGACCAAAAAATGGTCAGTGGGGTCTCTAGACACCAGCACTGATGAATCTGAGGATATTAAGGGAGGCAGTTCTATTTACAATAGTATCTGAAAGAATCCAATAAGTATTCTAGGTATTCTGTTCCTAGGAATAAAGCTAACCAGGGACATGAAGAACTTATGCCGTGAAAACTATCGGCCATTGCTGAAAGGAATTCCAGAAATTTAAATAAACGGAAAGATGTTCCATAGTCATATGCTGGAAGACTTAATAGTAAGATGTCAATGCTATCCAAAGTGACCTCAATAAAAACTTCAACATCGTCCTTTTCAGGAATAGGAAAACCTATCTTCAACTTAGAGGTACCAAATAGCTAAAACAATGCTGGAAAACTCACACCTCCTCATTTTAAAACATACTATATAGCTACAGTAACCAAAACATCACGGTACTGGAATAGCAATAGACACACGGGCTAATAAAATAGAAGTGAGAGCCTGGAAGTAAACCCACACATCTATGGTCAACTGATTTTTTAATAAGTATGCTAAGTCTATTGGGAGGAAAGAGCCTCTTTAATATAAATGGTGCTGGGAAAACTTTATTCCCACATGCAGAAAGCTGAAACAGGATCCCTAACGCACAGCATACACACCAACAATTCACAATGCATTAAGGGCCCAAAGATCAAGCAGAAACAACACCACCAGCCTAACTTCTAACAATGGATCATCTAGTAGAATAACAAGAGCACAAATAGCAAAAGGCAAAGTAAATAAACGGGCTCAGAAGCAATTGTTCATCAAAAGACTACCCAAAAAGTGAAAAGACTAGCTGGTAACTGGGAAAATATCGTTAGCAAACATATATCTGACAAGAATTTACAAATTAAAAATATATATGACATTGACAACCTACCAAGAAACGACCACTAATCCAATCATAAAATGGGCAAAGGACTTGAGTAAGACCTTTCACCAAAGAGGACATTCAAATGGCCACCAGGCCCATGAAAATACGTTTAGCTTTCAGAGAGGTGCAGATCAAAATCACAATGAAATACCATTGTACACCCGTTAACATAAAAAAGACAAGAGGGAAAAAACCAGAAATCTAAAATAACGTAAAATTTAATTCCCTGCCATTGTGTCAATTCTGACTGATAGTGACCCTGTGAGATAGGGTAGACCTGCTCCTGTGGGTTTCCAAGACTGTAACTCTTTACTGAAGTAGAGAGCCTCGTCTTTCTCCTGCAGAGCTGGATGGTGGTTTTGAACTGTGGAACTTGTGGCTAGCAGCCCAACACGTAACCACTATGCCACATATAGAGGAAATTGAAACCATTACCCATTCATTGCTCCTGGGAATGCAAAATGGTAGATCCATTGTGGAAAGCAGTATAATGATTTCTTAAAAAAAATAAAAATAGTGTAGCAACGATGAAACATACAATTTTCCTCTAGTTCCGAAATGCTTCCTCCCCACCCCACTATCATGATCCCAATTCTACCTTACAAACCTGGTTATACCAGAGGATGGACACTGGTACAGATAGGAACTGGAAACACAGGGAATCCAGGACGGATGATCCCTTCAGGACCAGTGGTGAGAGTGGCGACACCGGGAGGGTGGAGGGAGGGTAGGGTAGAAAGGCAGAACCGATTACACGGATCTACATCTAACCTCCTCCCTGAGGGACGGACAACAGAAAAGTGGGTGAAGGGAGACGTCAGACAGTGTAAAACATGACAAAATAACAATTTATAAATTATCAAGGGTTCGTGAGGGAGGGAAAAACGAGGAGCTGATACCAAGGGCTTAAGTGGAGAGCAAATGTTTTGAGAATGATGAGGACTACACATGTACAAATGTGCTTTACACAATTGATGTATGTATGGATTGACATAGGAGTTGTATGAGCCTCCAATAAAATGACTAAAAAGTAATAACAATAATAAAATAAAAACAGAACCACTATATGAGCCAGCAGTTCCACTCCTGCGTATATATAGCCAAAAGACTTAAAATCAGAAACAGATGTTTACACACCATGTTCATTGCAGCACTATTCACAATAGTTAAAAGAAGGAAATGATGTAAATGCCCAACCATGGATGAATGGATAAACAAAGTTATTATATATATATATATATATATATGGTGTAATTCTAACCAAACAATAGAAAAAATACCTCTTGATATATGCCACAGTATGGATGGAGCTAGAAGATGTAATGCTGAGTAAAAGAGGTCAGTCATGAAAGGACAAATGTTCTGTGATCTCACTTATAAAAAAACAAAACAAGAAAAGGCAAATGTATAGAAAACAAAGTTAATGAGTGGTTACCAAAGGTGGAAAGGAGAGGGAAATGGGGATTAATGGTCATGGAAATTCCCCGTTGACTAAGGGTAGGGCAGCACAGCCAATTATCTTAATTACCATCAGTAAAAGCAGGAACTGGCAAAATTTGTGTGATAGATATATTTATAACAATGAGGCCACTTATGTTCAACCAAAATCCACCTGGGGCCTGATTCCTTGGTTTGGAGGTGTGGAGTTGTGTGTTTAGGGGACATCCCCCTTCGCTGATGTAATAGCATGTTTAGTATTCTGTTGGAGTTCATTGCCTGGGGTCTTAAAATCTTGCAAACAGCCACACTAGCAAGAAGAGTTGATCCCTCTTCCCCTGGAACAAAAGAGTACAAAGGAGAGTTAGAAACAGGAAGAGGATAAGAGATGTGTGACTAATTGCCTTCTGGGCTTATGTCCCCTTTTCCTTGAGACCACAAAAACTAGATAGTGCCCAACTTTCATTTGTGAACATTTTGATTAGAACTTCCATAGAAGAATTCTGACCAAATGGGGGAAATTGCAGAATAGAATTCCAAATTCTCATGGACTTACTAGAGTCATGGTGGTTGAATAAACTGAAAATATTACCCAAGATCATTTTTAAACCTTAAACAAAACCAAAGAACACAACACTGTAACTTAACTAGTAAAATAAGCCTGCCTTGAGCTTTTAATCACGATCTAAATGGGATTATATTGACAACAGGAACATGAAAGATGAATATGAGTCTTAAACACAGACACACACACACACTCATTGCCATTGAGTCAATCCTGACTCACCGTGAGCCCCTAGGACAGGGTTCAAGTGCCCCTGTGGGCTTCTGAGCATGTAAATCTTTACAGGAGCAGAACGGCTCATCTTTCTCCGGTGGAGCGGCTGGTGGTTTCGAACTATTTTCCTTGCAGTTAACAGTCCAAGGCATCACTCACTGTGCTACCAGGCCGATTTAGCTAGGAGCTTTCGGGGCCAGTGGATTAATGTTAACCGGGGAGGAATGGTGCTGAAAGCATAAGAAGGTTGCAGAGCCCAAAGAATGTTGTCGTCCAAGTCTATCAAACGAAAGGGTTCGTGTAGAAACTGTGGGACTGATGTACGTTTTGTTGTGTACATTCGCAACGACATCAAGCAATTAAACAAAATATAACTAGGATTGGCAAAAGTTAAAATAAATAAAGTCATGTACCATGGCCAATTTGAATTAACACAAGTATTTAAAGTTGGTTTAAAGTAGAAAAATCTACTTAGGATTTCATCAGAGAGGAAAAAGTTAACTCAATAGACACATGAAAAGTATTGAATATAAATCAATCCATTGTTATTTGATAGAAGAAGTGTTCTAAATCAATGAAGGAAGAATATGCTATTTAATAAACTCTATTCAGAAAATGATCCTTCACATTGAAAAACAGAAAATTTAATTTCAGTCACATCACATACAAAAGTGTGTTATTCAACTAGGACCTAGATTCACTGTAAGTCACCTAGATTCTAGGAGAATTAAAAGCAAAATTGCAATGTAAAACTTGGAAATATTAAAAACAAAATAAAGGAGACTGTTGCGTACCTCAAGCAGAGCAGGATTTCCTTAAAAATCCAGGAAACATGGGCTCTTAAAGGCTTGAAGATAAACAAGTGGCCATCTAGTTGAGAAGCAACAAAGTCCACATGGAAGAAGCATACCAGCCTGTGTGATCATGAGGTGTCAATGGGATGAGGTACCAGGCATCTAAGATCCAGAACAAAATCATACTCTAGGTGAAAGGGGGAGGAGGGCATGGAGTGGAGACCCAATGTCCATCTGTAGGCAATTGAACATCCCCTCACAGAGGGGTCGCAGAGAAGAGATGAGCCAGTCAGGGTGCAGTATAGCACCGATGAAACCCACAACTTTCTTCTAGCTCTTTGGTACTTCTTTCACCCCAATATCATGACCTCAATTTTACTTCACAAATCAGATTAGACAGGAGCATGCACACTGCTACAGATAAGAGCCCACAACACAGAGAATCCAGGATAGATAAACTTCTCAGGGCCAACAATGAGGGTAGAGATGCCAGGAGGAGTAGGGGATGGTGGGGGCAGAAAGGAGCAATCGATCACAAGGATCATCTAGGACCCCTTCCCAGGGGGATGAATAATGGAAAAGTGGGTGAGGGACAATGTGAAGATATGGAAATAATAATCTATAACTTATCAAGGGTTTGTGAGGGATGGTAGATGGGGAAGGGGGGGGAAAGAAATGGGGAGCTGATATCAGGGGCTCAAGTGGGAAGAGAATGCTTTGAAAAGGATGATGGCGGCATATGTGCAAATGTGCTTGACACACTGGATGAATGTATGGATTGTGATAAGAGATGTAAGAGTCCCCAATAAGAGTATTAGGAAACAAATAAAAAATCCAGGAAACACAAAAAAGAACAAGATTTTACAATTTATAAGCTTGATTACAAGAAAAGGAATGCCTGTAATATGACAAAAAATGGGTACGCTAAATTAGGACTGAAGCATGTTTACACCATATGTCGCACATAAACAGTTGCTATGCTAGAAGAAAGAGAAAGTTTTATGAATCAGTACCGAAGAAGAAAATCCAATCAACAAATGCCAAAAGCATGAATGATATGCAGAAAAATTAGAATACCTTATCAGTAACCAGGATATAACTATTCAGCTATACCTATCATTCGGGGGTGGGAGGGGGTGTTAAAATATGGCAATTGCAGGTGGGAATAGGAATAAAGGGAAATATTTATGAAGTATTGATGAGACAGTATTATTACAGTCACACTGAGTGCTGTCTATCAATATCCAGTTATGCCAAAGATGTGCCTATCCCATGAGGAAGCTATCCTGATTCTAGTTACATTCCTTAGAGAAACACCTGCACAAGAATGCAGAGAGGGTTTCTCAGGATGCTCAGTGGAAGATAGCTGGTCATTGTAAATAGATATCGAGAGTAACTCAATGACCCTCCATAAGGAAATGTGTAAATAAATTGTGATGTAATAATATATTGGAACGAATCCAAAGAGATCAAGGGGCATGAATGAACTAAATCTACATGAATCGACACAGAATGATCTTAAAAGAGAAGGGCGAATCTAGTGAGGAATATTGCAAGATGATTCTTAAAATCTGATACCACTTAGGCACATTTTAAACAGGACAAGGCAACAGTATGTTCTGCTTGGCAATGCATACAAAAGATGGTAAAAATTATAAAAACCAAAATATGTAACGACCTTTAACTGCAGGACAATGTTGCCTCTGGGAACAGGGAGGGCTGGGGGTCTTTGCTTATATCTTTAATTTTTATTCATTTTCTCAGTGTTTAAAGAACAAAGGTAAATCACACATAAGGTCAGCACTGAAAGACCTCAATGATGTGTGTGTGGGTAGTACAGTATGCAGTCCCTCTTTCTGTATGTTTCAGGTATTTCATTAGGATTTTGCAATCAACGTCAAGTCAGTGATTGGTTGCAACGTGGTAAGGAGGATGGAGCAAGTAGCTCTGTCTGCCTGCATGTGGCTGGAAGCTTCCAAAAGCAGCCTGCTTAATGCTGAGATATGAAGAATGAGAAAGGGCTTCCTGGGAGAGAGGACGAAGGCTGTGTGTGGAAGCCATGGCAAGACGCTGTTGGGAAACTGTGAGGTACCCAGCGTAGACCTGTCCAGTGGAATGAGGTCGAGGAGAGGTGTTAGAAGACAAGGCAGCAGAGGGACACAGTTCTGTGTTGGCTGCAGTCACTCACAGAGAGTTCCTGCTTCTTCCTAGACAATCTTGTCCCTCTTCTAACACAATCAGTTCTTGATGTTTCTTTGCCCCCTCAAGACACTCTTCCTATCGTTGTAATTTAACATCTATTAGAGTCATAGAATTGTCTTGTTAGAAAGACGTTAGCAATCATCTACTGATCCAATAGCCTCATTGTATCAACCAAGAATGTATCGATCCCTTTGAGGGCAAACTATTCTGAGAGCTTTTATCATTGTAATATAAATTCACTGCATTGGCTATCTGGAAGAATTGATTCCTTCACCCCATCCCTGATCCCCCTCAAAAAACGTATGGAGGAATATGGAGAATTTGTTCATTGGTAGGAAATTATGAAAGTAACATTGTGGTATATACAGATAAATGCTTAATAATTCATGGACTACATAGATTCCCAAACTTATTTAGTGTACTGGCCTCTTTTAAGAAAAAATACATACATATACATATATAAAGTGTCTCCCTAGAATTGAACACTTCTGGGCTGTAGCCCATAATCCAGGATAAAGTGTAGGTATCTGCTTTTGCAGGCTCTTTGGATCATTCCTGGTCTTCTCCACCAGGGGGCCGTATTACCCACTTTGGAAAGAGTGGGTAGTGTTTGAGCTGTTAACCTCCAGGTTAGTGGTTCAAACCCACCAGCTTCTCTGAGGGAATAAAGATGAGGCTGTCTGCTCCCACAAAGACTTTCTATCTCGAAAACCCTATATAGGGTGGCTTTGCATTTGGATGAACTTGTTAGCAACGGGCTTGGAGATTTTTTGGGTTTTAATGAATACCAGAGAGGAAAAAGGAGCTCCCATAGACAGCGCAGAGCAATCAGTCCTGACCGAGAAGAACAGATGACCTGGGAAGGGGCCAACCGTTGGGACAACCGTTGACACAAAGAAACAACGAGAATGGTCTGAGACTGGACTGTGGAATTTCAAATCGATCGAGTTCGTATCTGTGTTAGTTCCTTATGGCTGCTGTTACAGATACACCACAAAAGAATGGCTCAAGGAACAGAAGTTTATATCATCATGGTTTAGGAGACCAGGGATCAGATTTAAGGCATTTGTTACAGGGGAATCTTTTCTCTGTCACCACGAGGGAAGATCTCTTCTGTCTCTGTAGACCCCAGCCTCCTTGCTTCCATGCCAATCCCTTCTCCTCTCGTGTACTGCTGTGATTTGTCTGTGCCTCTGTGTCTAATCTGCTCTCTGAATGACGCAGAAGTAAATAGGTTTAGAACCCACCCATCTAGGGTCTGAGCTAATCAGCATAACAAAGGCAGGTCTATTTCCAGCACATATTTGTGGGAGAAACAAATTAATCCGTAGCAGTCCCCATGGATGACAAAGTACTATATACATTTCATCTTGCTTTAGTTGGGAGCTACCTATATTGATCATGAGAGATTATCTTACCTTTTTATTCCAGTTACATGTAGAAATCTCCTCTCTCTCACTATTTATATATTAACTAAATCTGAGAGAAGATTGAAGCAGGAAACCTTTCTTATGGTTGGTCTGTGTCTCCTGTAGTTCCTTCATGCTTAGAAGCACAGGGATGCTTTGTAGCAATAATAATAAAGCATAAGGGTACAAATAACAAATCCTGTCTTTGAGAATTCACATCAGATGGAAGCAGGGTTAAATGGTGGTTTATCATGCGTAACAACCAAGAAGTAAGCTTAGTTTTTCCAGGAGTTCATTCCTAATACCTTTCATTACGGGTAGTCACTCCCAAACTGTGTGCAAAATGCCCTACACAACTCATAGTACCAGGGGAAAATTATCTTTTGCATGCATTCTTCCACAAACCCTTTGAAGCCCCCTGATAGACTGACACAGAGTCCCCGTGGTGCAGTGGGCGAAACACTGGCTGGCAGATCAAACCCACCAGCTGTTCTGTGGGAGACACACATGGCAGGCTCTTTCCACAAAGATTTACGATCCTGGGAACCATATGGAGTGATTCTACTCGGTCCTGAAGGGTGGCTATGAGTCAGGATCAGCTCAACAGCAGTGCATCTAACAGTTTAATATGTGCCCTATAGACTCATGAACGCTTAATAAGAAGTTTTAAGAGTGATGTTTATATCATTCATGTACGTCATGATGTTGAGCGTGTCTGAGAACTTGAACTTCCAAACACCAGACTTCCGCCTCTCCAGCCCCACTAGAGCCCTTTTCTCACAAGCCAGAAAGAAAAGGAAAGGGGGTGTTTTCTGTTCAGATGATGCTGAGATGAGGATTTATAGGCATGGAAACCTCATCGGGTTCTTGGTCCCTCAGGAACAGGACAGATGGGGAGGGGCCCCCAGCCTGGGAGGAGGATGGTACATTTCCTTGAAACCAGGGGACTTTAACCTGGAGGCATCCGGTCTTCCCTGACCTGTGGCCAATTTTTGGAAAAGTAAGTGATTTTCGTTAAGTAGGGTCTATGCATTCGATTTGGTAAAGTGTAAGCATATGTAGATTGATCTTCCATTGACCCTGAATACTTCTTTTATTGTTCTCTGGCAACTCACATGTTCACTAAGAATTGATTTTTGTTTTTTCAAGGTTTGGTCATTCTGGTTTTTTTACCGGCTGACTGGCAAGAATCGTGGCAGATTATAAAATGCTTTTAAAAATAAATTACTTATAAGATTTGGGGATGAAATAATGTGAATTTTCATACATTTCTTTTGGACCAGAGAAGGGAGACGTGCTTCAAGTGCAAATAGTTAGATTGTCACAAATATAACATGTTTACCTTCATCTTTAAGAAGTCCTCCAAGAATTTCTTTCTTGGTGGGCCTGGATATCCAGATAGGCTTGCTTTTGTTACTGTGACTCTCTTACATACAAATCCCTGGACAGCTGACGTATGTGTGGTTGTGGGGGTGGGGGGAATGGGAGGCTAAGTGTGTCTGGTCTGCATTCCTTTCTGATCTGGGTTTTGTCACGTCTTTTAAATCTTCTCTTATGACTACTCAGTCACGTGGGGTCAGAATACCTCAACTCTTAGAATTACTCTAAAGCTAAAATGAGAAAATATTTGGTTAGAATATTAATATACATGGTATTTATTTGAAAGTCCAGCAGAATGTCTCAAACACTCCGCCCCATATTGGACTGGCTTCCCTTGTAGACTCATCACTGGGAGCATGAGTGGGTTTGAGATTCTGTGTGTGTGTGTGTGTGTGTGTGTGGCATATGTATATGTGTAAGAAATAACTTTATATCAAGATGCAATTCTATATCGAGAAGGCATCCCAGCCTGGCCCAATTCAAGTCTATGCTAGCTGGAGCTCTCTCAGATGCATGTCGCTGCCGTCCAATGACCAGAAAGATCAGGTGGGAAGCAGGGAGAGCACAGGCCAGTGGATTCAGAGTCACGTGGACCCAAGGTCATTAGGAACACAACGGGACACCGACCTTTACTAGGGTCAGTGGCCCACATGGGGTCCTGCCAGGAGGCAGATACGGAATCCAGCAAACAGGGAGGGTGAGGGCAGGAGAGGGAGAGTGGTCTCCAGTATGTGGGTTATTTCAAGGCCTCACTGCCAAGGAGGCAACACTGGGCTACCACCTGATCGACCAGTTGGTTTTTATCCCTACCTCCACGCAGATACCATGCAGTTGGCATAAAACCTAACCACCACCCTACCTATCATCTATCTGTCTATCTATCTATCTATCTATCTATCTATCTATCTATCTATCTATCTATCTAGCATCTATCTATTATTGATCTTCTATCGTCCCCTCCTTCCTCCATCCCTTGATCTTCCCTTCTTTTCTACCCAACCATCCATCCATCCATCTGTGTGCATATATCTGTTCAGAATACATGCATTGCTTTTCCACCCTTCTTTTCCAATAACATATTCTAGTGTGATCTCTTCCCTAGATGCCACTTAGCTTATGAATCTGCTCTTACAGCACCATGTCCGCTTGCCATCCAGTTGATTCGAACTCACGGTGAACCCATGAGAACTGTGCTTCACAGGAGGTTGGTTTTTCAGAAGTAGATGACCGGGCCTTTCCTCCACAGAAAACTTCTGTAAATACCATCCTTGTTAACCTGCCGCGTAGCTACCAGCTGTGGTTATCACAATGGACGTGGCTGTATCAGGCATCTAGAAGAAAAAGCTCTCTTGAAACATAACACAAAACAATAAACACAACTTCTCTTCATCATTGCTTCGCAATACTCAAAAAATTATCTCGGAAACTCACCAAATCACGGAACTCTGGAGTGTTGGCCAGAGGAATATAACCTGGCTTGCTAGAAGCAAAGATAGTCCTTTGATTCAAAGCTATTCCTTTGATTCTCCACTTCCTAAGTTTTAGCGCATGGTGTAATGTTTTCTTCATAAAACCGGACCATCTTGACGTCTGAGGAAGAAATAACGTGTGTGTGATGCCTTTCGATACCCTTGCACACCCCCCTGAGCATGGTCCCCCAGCTAGCTGCGCACACACCTCCGGCATTCAGGGAGTGAGCAGGCTGCCTGTTTCACACTCCAGTGTTTAACTCGAGTCTTCACACTTGGACAAAGGGCCAGTGTTTTTGGTCCACGTTGCATCATCCTATCAAGGTGTTCCTGCACCTTCTTGGTGCAAACATCATTGCTAGTCTGTCTCTATGGTCAATTATGATTGGCCGACAGTGAGCCTTTGTTGAACACCCCGGAGGTGCCTGCCACTCGCGAGATGCAATCCTACCCCTGAAAGGAGAGCATGGGGAGTGTAACACTGCAGGGCGCCTCAAAGATGGGAGGACAGGAACCCACCAGAATAGACGATGGGTAAGAACGTGAGCATCCTATTTGTATCCCTGTCCTCTGCACCACCAGCAGCTCCCCTCCACTCGGCAGACAAGGTTTCTGCATCCCGTGTCTGTGGACTGATAGCCTTTCATAGTTGTGCTAGAGGACGCCCTAGGTTCTGACCCAAGCACGGTACCGAAAGTGTGCAGAAGAAACACTGCATGCCAGTTCTCTGGTAGGAAAGGAAGTTCTACTCTGTGTTTAAATGTCTTTGGGGTTCAGGTTTCTGCTTGGCCAGGAGCTAATTGTGTAGCCTGGGAAATGTGTTTAATCTCATGGAGCTTCTGTTTCCCGAAGTGTGAAATGGAAACAGGCATGCCATCTAAGGGGCGTTGGTGCGGCGATTAAATAAGGTGGCATAAAATTTACCAACGCCCATATAGCTCGCGGTGTTTTTCTTTTCCGGCTGTGTTTCTATGCATGTCACCAAACTTTACAGCCATTGGTAGATGTGCCATTCGGCAGCATGAACCACTTTTCCTGTGCTCTGCCCTGCTGCGCAATATCTGCCGTTTGGTATTTTGTCCACACCCTTAAGAAGCACTTAAACCCCACCTGTCTGTTCCATTCACTCCAACCAACACTAACAAACGCTCCCTGTACAGTTGCCCATTTGATATGTTTCACAGAGGTGCGATCATAAATATTGGTTCTTTTGTGTCTGATGACTCCGGTGAGTCAAATGCTTTAAAGTTGGGTGGCATTATTTTTGAGAGGCTGGGTTATGCTCTGAGGAACCTGGTGGCACTCTGGTTACTACGAGTTGGGTTGTGATCCTCCAGGTCTGGGAAACTAGCAGCTGCTCTGCAGGAGAAAGTCGGGGCTTTCTTCTCCCCTCAATAGTTACGGTCACCGAAACTCACAGGGGACAGTTCTACCCTGTCCTAGAGGGTCAGGTGACCAGATTTTAACATTGGTACAGCAGGACACCATTGACCAGGGTGGGGGGATGGCGGCTCTTGATTAAAATTTTGGTCTATATGGAGCAACAAAAATGTTCATAGAACGTAAAAATACTATTGTAATCTGTTTTTTAAATGTTAACATAAGTACAATTTACAAATATAATACATTAAAATTATGTATTTTATTCTTTGGCATATTCCTCATTTGAGTGGATTTTTTTTACTAGATTGCTGTCATTATTTAAAAGGTCATGAAATTTTTCACAAAATTTGTTAAATTATATTTCACACATAAAATAAAAGTCTCAACACTTAATTGTGATTTTTCTGATGTCTACACTTTATTTACCATAGAAAATATGTGTTCAGTCGCAGCATTAGTGCCTGGTAAGGATAGCGCGTATTCCATAATTTTTAATGAATTATTGTATGGAACATGGTTTGTTTCAAAATGATGAAACATTTCTAACCATTTGTTCTCTATTGTGATTTTTGCTGATACCCAAGATTTAACCTTTTCCTTATCAATATATATATTTTAATAATGATACCTCATTAAAAAGATCATTTTCAGAAATATTACTATATGGGAACTTTTGGGTAATATGATCGAATGATTTTTGCACATCATTCCAATTAAGTTCTTGTTTTAATGTAACCCAATGAAAATGTTCAATATCATTGTAATGTACCGTCCACTCTTCTAAATAATCTATGCAGTTACTATAGAATTTTTTCACGTGATTCATGATATCTGCACGATTTATTGCACCTTGTTCTTCTAGCTGGCTTATACTATTATTACGGATAGTTAACGGAAGAAAGTTTTTTTCTAACTGCTCTTGGCACTGAAATGTTAAATTATTAATTTCATTTGCTACATTGATTACCAAAATTTTGTCACGTTTAATAAGTTTTATAGCATTTTGAAAAAGAGCTGCTTGATTGTGTACAAACTCTAGCCAAATTTTTGAAGATTCTTTTTCAGAAACTCTTCTAAAATTCTAGGACATTTATCCTGTGATAGAAAGTAGGATTTCAAAGGATCATATATTTTCAAAATTCTTTCAGCAGCTGGCAAAAGAGCTAATCAGCACCTTTTACTGTATCCAAGTATTTTCTGATATTTGACTTCCACAGTTTCACAAAACTCTTTAAGCATTTTAACGCGCACAGTGTATATATATAAATAAGAATATATTTTAATAACAATATTTTCCACATCTATGGGCAACAAATCAGCAGCTGTTTGAATGGCATTATGTATTATGTACACTGCACAACCAACCCCAATAATGTTTTGATTAAGGTTTTTGTTTAATTTATAAAAAATATTATTTGTACCTCTTCTCGCTTTTCCTCCAAAATTTGTGTTTGTGTTGTCTGCACAATATGCCATTGTTTTATGTTTTAAATGGTTTTTTCCAAAATATTAATAATGGAACTGAAAATTGTTTCAGAAGTTTTGCCAGGCACAGAAATGAAATCTAAAATTCTAATTTTTATTCCATTTTCTGAGTAAAAAAATCTAATATTGGTTGGAAAGAACTTTCTATCCTTATGATTAGATGCATCAGAATATATGGATATAAAATTATTTTTTCTAGATTTTTGTTTAATTCTGAAAATGCATATGGGGAAAGCGCATTACACACAATTGCCTCGGATTTTGTTCTAGCACAGGCAAACTTTTGGTTGATTAACTTTTTGAAACTTGTGATGCACAGTCCGTAGATCTGAAGGAATGATTGTGATTAATAGCATGAAAAGACATAAGTCCTTCTGCTAATGCTAATTTCTTTTCTTCGTCTCCATAAGATGTTTTCCAAAAACTTCCTGTATTTTGGAGGAAGATGCAGCAGTATTTAAATATCTTTTATGCTTCTGTGTCTCCAAGTGCTTTCAAATATCATTCTTCCCGCCATGCAAAATAGAAAATTCACCATTACATTTCTCACATTTCACCATGTAATCGCTTTTGGTTTTTTAATAAAAGAAAATTCACTTCTTAGATCATCGTTGAATTTGCATCCTCTTTTCTTACTCATTATGTTAAAATCTAAACAAAAATTTTAAATTATATTATAAATTATTATATACATATTGCTTAAAAACACAGCAAGTAGATACTTAATTACATGAACATATTTTATTGTTAGTTTATAAATTAAATTAATTTGATTGTTATAAAGTAACTATATTTAAGAATTATTTTACTCTTAATCCTATATTTCTTTCTAAATAATAACAATACTAACTTGTATTATTTTTTTCTCTGAATTTTCCATAATGTAAGTTGTAAGTGTCACTTTCAAGGCCAGCACTAGACTTTTTGCCGCCACTATAAAATATAAATAATACCAGTACTGTCTGCTAAATTCAAGAAAATTTATGTATTTATGAAATAAATAAATAAATAACTTACCTAAATTGTCTGAATAGCTGATTTGTTGACATCACTTGTTTAACTAGCACTAGCACGCAGTACGATGTGTATCGTCTGAGACAGTTACAAAATATTTTCGTCGTTGCCAATGCCAAAAAATGCCATTGTTCATGAAGTCCAAACAATGGTGGTCGAATTCTAACAACTGATCAACGATGCGAACTTTGATAAGCAGTTCTCGACAATCAGTTCTCAACAATTATGTGTTATTATTAAAGTTTAACATTATAAAATTAACAAAAATAATACAAAACTCATATCTTGGCGAAGTAGCCACATGGCAACCGAAAACCGTATATCCCTTCCCGTTCTCCCACTGTTCCCTAGCTTGTCGTGCATCCTTTCCAAAAATTGGGACGTTTTTTAAACGCCGAAGGACGCGGGACAAATTGTTCAAAAGCGGGACGCCTGGTGACCTTAGCTGGGTCAGCCTTGAGTCCATGGCAGTCAGGGAGGGTAATGCTGTAGTCGAAACAACGCTGGTGTTTCAGTCGCTTCAAACAACGCAAGGCAATTTCTCTCATTGCCTGGCCATTGTGGGCCAACAGATAGGTTGGGCTCAACACTACCTCATCCAGAAGTCAGGTCGAAGCAGCAGCCACTGTCCTGAACCTCAGCTCCCTACTCGCAGGTCAGAGCTGGCCACTGGACCCCCTTCCTGGGGCATCCGGATGTACGCATCACAGTCCTGACCGCAACCCGGAAGGCAGCGCACCACAAGATCAGTATTAATTCCTACGACGTTGATCTTCACAGAAAAGGCATCACATTTTAGCCACATTTTAGCCTGTCCTCAGAAGCTGAGTGTTCTCATTTGACAATAGATAGAGGCTCGCAGCTGCCATCAAGTTGACTCCAACTCTCCAACATCCTGCAAGCCGTCATAGGCAGGTCCAAATCCACTGCGATCGCTCTTGGGCCCATCGAGCTGATTGAGGGGCCCCACCACACTCTCTGCTCCTCTTCTTCACCAAGCATGGTGTCCTCCTTCCATGGTCAGTCCCCCCAAAGCAAGCAACTAAACAAGGACAGCGTTCTGTCTTGATCCATAAGGTTTTCATTGGTCAGTTTCCACATGGCGCTGGTTAAGTCCTGCTTCCTCCTCGTCTGTCATTTGGAAACTCTGCCGAAATCTGGACAGTGTGTGACATGCCTCACAGCAACCTGAAGGCCACACAGTCAGACAAACTGACAGACAGGTTGAAGCATTTAACAATACATGGCAAACATCCTCCCAAGCCAACCAGCTGAGCTCTAACGCTTTGTTTTTAGGGACCTCGTTCTATAAATGTAACATCGTTTATTCAACCATTTCTTGATTGGTGGAATTCCTAGCTCATTTATTTTGTTGTAAGTGTAAGCACTCTTAATGACACCTTTGTGTTCTGGAAAAAATAATCCAAGAGTTCCTAGATCCGCCAAAATAAATCTGTTCGATGGAAAGAAAAGGCTATGCTTCTGAGTTAGTAAATTTCATTTAAAACGTATTCAAATACTTGGAGCAAACTAAAGAAATTAAGCGTTTCAGAACAACAAAGGCATTTCACTTGCTAATCTTTAACAATTCTCAGTCCTGTCCTCTTCAGGGGGCCCTGTTGCTGCAGTAGCTAAGGCCTGACTGCTAACAGAAGACCAGCTGCTAGAACCCACCATGGGAGCCAGATGGGGAAGTCTGCTCCCATGAAGATTACGGCCTGGGAACACTAAGAACCTGTCCTGTTCAGTCTCTGTGAGTGGGAGTTGACTCAATGATGCACAATCACTACCTAAGCTTTTTTTAAAAATTAAATCCAGACATGAGTAGCAATACCTGCTCCCAGATTTTTCAATTAGAATCAGAGTCCAGAGACATGAGAGGTGTAGAATAAGTGGTAGGCCCCCTGGCGTCTGTCCGTTTCCCCGCGAGTGGGGCGGGCGGGATTCCGCTGGTCATGCGGGCCTCCGGTGAAATACCACTACTCTGATCGTTTTTTCACTGACCCGGTGAGGCGGAGGGGCGGGGGGGGCGGTGGGGAGGCTCGCCCCCCCCCCCAAAAAAAAAATCAGAGTCGAAAATCAGATGGTGCCTGTCTAGCAGGAAAGATAGTATCTGGGGTCTTAAAGGCTTGTCGTCAAACAAGCAGCTATCTAAGTGAGGCATCAACTAAGTCCACAGGGAAGAAGCCCATAAACCTGTATGATCCAAGGATTATAAATAATAAACTCCAGATCCAGAGGAGGGAATGGTATTATGGCTTAAATTCAGAACACCCAATTTGTAGGTGGCTATGGAGCAAAGGGGAAGCCCCCAATCCATTTTGCAGGGTCCCCACGTGTATTAAGCCTCTGGTAGATCCCTCGTGAACATAATTCAGGGATCTGAATAGCCTTGGGATCAGACAGAGAGCATTGTACAGTTGATCACAGCTGATGCAGTTAGGTTAAAACGTAACAACTTGTCCTTTGATCTCCCGTTTGACCCACTTTACAGATGTTCATGTTTAAATATTTTCTTCATTATTTTCAGTTGAGGTTTTTCTATGTTTTATTTTGTGGCTGTTGGGTGTGTTTGTTTGTTTCTTAGTTTCTTGATTTTGTGTGTATGTTTTTCTGTATATAAAATCAAGTATTGGTAAATCTATAGAGATAGTAACTGGGTTAAGAATTACCCGGGGATACGGCAGGAGAGGTTGCGGAGAAATGAGGAGCTAGCAACAATACCTCTAAAGAAGAAGAAAATGTCCTAAGATTGTGGTGATGACTGCACAGTGCTCCTTAATATGATTGAAGGTTGAAGTATATGATATGTGGATGTTATGCCAATAGGATAAAGTTAATAAAAAAAAAGAATCAGCGTCTTCCTTGAATATTAGCAAAACAGACTCTACAGATGCTTGATCTTATCAGACCTCGCAGATTTTCAACAAACCTGATTCTGTTTTTGCCAGTCACAAACGTTGTGCACCTTTAAACAAGGTGGCCTGTGGTGGACACAATCTTCTTCTTAGACTCAGGGCGCCAGTCCCCTGCCCACGCAGGCACTTCAGAGAGAGAGAGAAGAAACACTTTCGAAATAGCATTGCAATCGAGAAAAAGCAGGCGCATCCTCCCGCCGCCTTGCCCTCAAGCGCTTCTTTCCACACCTGTTTCAGGAAATGCCGCCCTCTCCCCTTCTCTTCGGGTCCCTACCTGCTGAGCATGTGCAGAATAATCTACACACAACAACCCTTAGTAAGCATGCTTATCGGAGGCCCGGATGTAAAACGGCCTTCTATCGCAAATGTTTAGCATTAAAAACAACATGAAAAACCTCACCTAAAATAAAACCCCCCAAATCTGCTTACACCATTCAGACGTCGCAATCATATTTTAAAGACATCGGGTGTTTAAAAACAGAGATATGAGATGGTTTCTATAAACCCGTTGCCTTTGGACATCTCCCTGGGTTCTTAGAGCAGAATCCAGGTTGCATTAAATAATTGAGGAAGAACCACGGCCAAGGAAATTTGATTATAGGCTCCAAACCATAGGCAAAATGTTATGGTTAGAAAGGCCGGTTCATAGCAGAAGACAAGTTTGCCGATGGTACAAATGCTTTCTAATCTTTTTTCTGCTGAAGTGGCACTTAAAATAGTTAGTAAGTGGACTCACCAGCGTCCGGATGGATTCTCCAACCATCAGAACAGGTGCCAGCCATAAACAAACCCTACAGCTGTATGCGTGCATTGGCACCGAGCATACCACTGAATTCCCTGGAGAGTTATTACCGGGTTCCCAGCGCAAGCACTGATCATGGTTTCTTGCCCAGAATATAAATACAATACAATAAATAATTTTTAAAAAGCCAGAGTTGATACTTTCCTCTGAATAGCAGTCTCCTTCCGGTGCAGCATCTGCCAAACAAAACTACTACAGCACATACATACCTATGAAACGGTCGCGAACAGGAGGCGCCTGGGTGGAGGATGGAGTTTGCCATTCGCTGCTAACCTTCAGGTTGGTGGTTTGGCCCCAGCTGGTGGCTCCTTGGAAGCAAGGCCTGGCCATGTTCTTCTTCCACAAAGGCGACAGCGAGGGACACCCTGCGGGGAACTTCGGCTCAGTAACGCATGGGGCTGTCCTGTGTTCAGCCCCGTGACAGCGAACAGCAGGACAGGACAGGCATGTATTCACGAGCCATTTGGGAGAGGCCCTGGTGTCACTAGTGAGTAAGCATTGGCCGGCTAACCCAAAGGTTGATGGCTCAGATCCCCTAGCAGTTCTACAGGAGAGAAATGAGGCTGTAGATGTGCCTGAAATAAAGTCAGCCTCATCCGGTTGCTCTGAGTCCAAATAGACTCCATGGCAGTGGGTGCTCTACACACCCCTTCATTGAGTGCCTTCCTTCTGGTTTCATTCCGAGTTCCACACAGCAGAGGCGCTTTCTGTTACCAGTTACCTGCTCAGAGTCACGAGGCTGTGCTTTCCATGGGAAGGCAAGGAGTTCGATAGCTAGCCCGATTCTAGGAAGTGCTTTGTAAACTTTCATGTTCATCCGAGCCCCTCGGTGGTCTGGTGGAAATGCAGATTCAGGGTGGGGTTTCTAACAAGTTCCCAGACAACCAGGATCGCTGCCAGGGTCACACGTTCATGTGTGGGCATCGACACCTCACGCACATCCTACCAAAAGGAAGACTGGGGAAGAATCAATGATAGCAGAGACTGCTCGAAGCACTGTGGACTGACTGCCAGCGAGCAAACAAACCTGTCTCGGAAGACATACAGCCAGAATGCTCCTTGAGAAGCAAGGACGGTGAGACTTTGTCTCGCGGGTTGTAGGCGTGTTATGAGCAGGGACCAGTCCCTGGAAAAGGACATGGTGCTTTTTCAGCGGAAAAGAGGAAAGCTCTGGACGCGATGGATGGACACCATTGGCTGCAACAATGGCTCACACGCA
Organism: Tenrec ecaudatus; assembly: GCF_050624435.1. Classification (NCBI taxonomy): domain Eukaryota; kingdom Metazoa; phylum Chordata; class Mammalia; order Afrosoricida; family Tenrecidae; genus Tenrec; species Tenrec ecaudatus. The sequence continues at coordinate 303,147,131 of NC_134530.1, read as the reverse complement.
ATAGTCATTGCGAGGCTGTCTCAGGACCGGGCAGTGTTTCATTCCATCGTATACTGGGGATGGCTGTGAGGGTTGAGGGGGAGTGGAGGGCGTGTAACCACAAAAGAGGGCTGGGGAGGACAAGAGGGGCTGATGACCCGCGGGGTGGAAAGCCTTGTCACGTGCAGAGGCCGTGTGCTGAGAACTGTGTTTGTAAGTGGCAGGATTCTTCCAGTGAGTTGCTTCTCCTCCTCCTCTTCCTCCTCCTCCTCCTCTTCCTCTTCTTCCTCCTCCTCCTCCCTCTCAACCTCCTCCTCTTGCTTCTCCTCCATCTCCTTTTTTATCCGTTGATGGAGAAAATGCCCAATAAGGAAAGATGGCTACTTTTTAATTAAAAACAATTTTTATAGTGTGGTACCAGGTTCACCCTTTTTAAAAGGTGCCAGTCCCTCTCGCTCAGCACTCTGTAAGTGCACAGCTCAGCCTCATTAGCTACCACCACACCCCGGCGTAACCACCAGGAAGACCTCATGCTAAATGGGTACCAGCACCTCAAGCGGACACTGAGTGCCCGTCAGCCATAACCTTCACCCTCCCCTTCCCAGTGCTCTCAACCTCTGAGCAACTTCCGGTCTCTATACATTTGCCTCTGCTAGATCGTTCCACCTATTCGGGCTCATACGGTATTTGTCTTTTTGTGTCTGGTTTCTTTCACTCAGCAGAACCTTGTCCAGGCCCGTCCGGGCCGTGGCAGGCACCGGAGCTCTTGTGCTCCGTACGTGGAATAACATCCCATCGTCTGGAACTGCACCGTTTTGTTTTATCCTTTTATCGATCCATGGATACTTGGGTTGTTTCTTCCTTTTGGCGACAGTACACAATGCTGCAGTGAACACTGGTGTATACGTCTCCATATGAGTTTCCTCTTCCCTTTAAAAGTGTGTGTGGATGGGGGGAGGGAGCAATTTCAGTTTTTTTTCTCTTTAGAATGCTGTAGTCTGACCTTGCTCACAGTGGTTAGCAGCAACAGCAATATTCTTGAGCTGTCATTAAATCCAGTTACCGCCCAGTCAATGCTGACTCCCAGCAGCCTCACATGGTCTAAGGTAGAAGTGTTCACCATAGAGTTTCGGCAGCTGGTTTCTTCCAAGTAAATGCCAGGCTGTTCTTCTGCAGGGCCTGTCAATGGACTTGAGCCCTTCAAACTTGTGGTGTTGATTCGCAGTGAGAACGTTAACCATCTGTGATCCAGAGATTCTGAGCTATATAATCATAAAAATCAGAGTGAAACCCGCATACGTCTGTGAGATAAGACAAGCACAGATTCTGCACAAGACATCCCTTGGCATGTGATAGCCAGGAGCATCGGCAGAAGGCTTCACACAGGCAGCATTCAGGGTCCAGAACAGGGTCCAGGGGATAAGCTGGCACTGGTACTGGGAGCCAAGGTGGTTCAGGGAGTCACGAGATGCCAAGCATCTTCCAAGCTGCTGCCGGCTCTATGGCATATTCTGTTCTGGTTCCCTCTCCACCCACTCTCTGTTGTTACCAAAGAGATGAGGTATTGTAACAATCAGAGATAAAGTCATGTATTTTCTACACTAATAGAACTTTCCGTGATAATGGACATGTTCTATTGTTTAACTCCAAATAATAACAAGGTGTCAGGTATGATAAGGTCAAACGAACGCAAGAGGGGGAGTCCGGACTCATTTAAATATTTAGTTCATTGGCCGTTTGAATTCCCCCAGAGGAACCTAGAAGACAGGTCTGGGCATCTCCTTCTATGAGAATCCCACGTATTGAAAACCCTGTAGAGCAGGAATCTACTCTGTCAAGTGGGCTGGCAGGGCGGGGCAGGGGCATTGTGAGTCCCAGTTGATTAGACAGCGCGGGGCTTGGTATTCACAGCACGTCAGATAGGGTCACTTGAGGAAAGTGCAGGGAGCAGTCGCAGGACGGGGATGACCCAGGACAGTGGGCCTTTTCTGGAATTTTCTTGAGAAATGTAAGAGAGTGAACAGAGCATGCAAGCGGTTCATTGGTCAGTTTGAGGATCTTGAGAGGGTTTGCCTAAGAGGGGAAACACTCAGTGGCTTTTTGTTTAGGTAGGGCGGACAGGGCAGGATGATGTACTTGGAGTGGATGTGAAAGCATCGTATTACAGAAGCTGGAGAAGGTGCTCGGCACATCTGTACACCTGTGCTATCCATGGCCGTAGCCACCGGCCGCATGCGGCTCCTGAGTGCTTGAAACAAGGCTAGTGCAGTGGTGGGACTGCATTTTGACTTAATTTGATTTCTACTTAAATTGCCACAGGTGGCCATGTTCCTGGGCACCCTGGTTAGAGGTGAGAACTCCCGGAAGGCAGTTTAGGAAGCTAGCTCACCAATCCAAAGAAATAGCTCTCTGAGAAAAATCTCTCTCTCTCTCTCTCTCTCTCACACACACACACACACACACACACACACACCACACAAACTCACTCTTTCTCGCTCTCTCTCTTTCTCTTCTCTCTCTCTCTCCCTCCCTCCCTCCCTCTGGGTTCACACTGACTCCTAGAGCAGAGCTGCCCCCATTGGTTCCACAGGTGGGAACACTTCACGGGAGTAGAAAGCCTCCTCTTTCACCCACTTAGGCCTTCTATACACATAACTGAACCAAGAGCGCCCACGATTGCAGACCCTACTCTTGAGTATTGACGCCTAAGCTGCCAGTCTTCTGTACACGCTCAAACTACCATGTGGCCAGTGAACACGGGGACACACAGGACCCTCAGGTCTGCATTAGTATGAGGCAAGTGCATCTAAAACGACCACCGGTTCCGTCATTCTAATAAGGCCCGGTGGGGTTTAAGACGGTCTGCTTTCCTCACCTGTAGGGAAGATAGCTAATAAAATGAGAGAGGCATACCATTCTGAAAAGAGGTTTAAGAAATGATATAATTTGCTAATATATACTCACATTTTAAAAGAGAGTTCAAGGGTGAGAAAGTATGGGGGAAGACTCTGAGGCTTAGAATAAACAAAAACAGATGTGTCCCTATAACATAATGCCAACAAATGGGTTTTTGATCACTGAGATAAGGCTTATAATTAGCCTAGCACTGAGTAACAGAAATCTAACAGGAGCCATGGGACCCTATAGGGCAGGGTGTCCAAGACTGTGACTGTTTATGGGAGTGGAAAGCCTCATCTTTCTCCCAAGGAGCAGCTGGTGATTTTGAACTGCCGACCTTAGACTTTGAGCTAAGCTACCAGGACTCCCTCTAACAGAAGCAGAGGAAGAGAGCTTTACTTGTGGGTGGTCAGACTGGTAGGATGGGTTTCCACATCCTCTGGGGGGCACTGTGAATGAGTGAACTCATCCAAGCCCTGCGTCGCACCTCAGGCCCCGCCATCTTCCTCCAGGGCAGGCCACAGAAGCGAGATGCTTGACGTTGTTCACTGGAGAATGAAAATGATACCTGTACTGTGGCAATTTGGGCAGAAAACCTTGTAGACGAGGAATAGTGTACGCGATGGAGTGGTCTAATTAGGGTCCTTCGAAGGTTAGGGTAACATGGTTTAGCCCAACGCCTCCAGCGCATTCTCGGCCCTTACACCTCTGTGGTGAGCGGGGCCTGCAGAATTTGCCCACTTAGAGAAGCAGCTGGTGGGGAGGTGCCTTCTGTGGAAAGTATTGTAAAATTAGTGTTAGGGGAAGTTCCTGGAAGCAACTGGTAGTGATAGTGCATCCGTTAGTGGGCACTATTTTGGCAGGCAGGAAGAAAGAGTTGGGGTTCTGGTTCAGGGTGATGTGTGGCTGCAGGAACACAGGCTTGGAGGCAAACTGGACCAGTGTAAAGGGATTTGTCTATTTAGGCTCTTCATCAGAATCACTTGTGTACCTTGTTAAGGTACATATCCCTGCTAAAATGCCTGCTCCAACACTGGCCTCCTAAATTAGAATCTGAAACTTGGGGGCTCCAATAGCTCTATTTTTTTTAAAGTACCCAAGGCAACTGGGATATGGGACTTCTTTGCAATCCTCAAGGTCAGCAGTTCCAAACCACCAGCGGCTCCAGGGGGCGGGGTTTTCTACTCCAGTAAAGAATTAGTCTCATAACTCACAGGGAGCAGTTCCACCCTGACCTGTAGGGTCGCTGTGAGTCAGCATCAACTCAAGGGCAGTGAGTTTAGTTTCTGAAGGGACCATTCCACGCTGCTCTATAGCGTCACTATGAGTCAACTGCTACACGATGATAGTTTGGTTTAGGGGTGTTTTTGCTTTGGGGGGTTTTGGTGTAAGCCCTAGCTCTCTAATTGGCGATGCAGCACTCCCAGTACCTGAGTTTGGAGCTTATTGTGAGAATTGGGGGTTTATTCGACAACGTGATTTCAAAAATAACCACACACACACTCAAGAAATCAAGGTTCAGTCAAAGATTTGTGCCTAAGCATTGATCAAGGCAGTCCGGTTCTTTTTCTGCTTGTGTGGCCATCACTAAGTTTTTTTTGGGGGGGGGTGAACACATCCATTATATTAAAACCGGCTGGAAGTCTAGCCGTGGGGGAGGTGGCACCCCCCAGAGAATGGTCATTTACCCTGGCCCCCAGAGACCACCTTCGGCCCGGAGGGCTCCCCGGGCAGCTCCCTGGCGGGGCAGGGCTTGCTTTCCTTTGGCGGGGGAAGGTGGGCGCGCTGCGCTTGGGCTCGGGAGAGGGGAGGTCGCTGCCGAAGCTGGCGGCTGGAAACCGCCGGGGCTGACACCGGCCGAGGGGCGGGGCTGCGAGGGGAGGATGCGCACGGAAGTCCCCGGGAGAGGTGGGAGCGGAGCGGCCCAGGTAGCACCCAGCCGAGCATCCCGGAAGCCCGCCTCCGGCCTGGAGCCTCGGATTGGCCCGGGCGGAGAGGTCCACGAGGTGCCGACCCTCTGGGCGCCTGCCCTCGCCCGCCCCGCCCCGGCGGCGGCGTTCATGTAGGGGGGCCGGGCGGGGCGGGCCGGGGGCATGCGGGCGCGGCCGAGGGGCGCGGGGGCCAGAGCAGCGCCCGGCGCGGGGCGCCCCGGGGCCGGATGGCTGAGCCCGCGCGCGCCGCGAAGCCGGGGAGGCTTTCGCTCCGCGCGCCCGGCTGCAGGGAGGGCGCGGGGCCCGGCGCGAGCGGCCCGAAGCCCCCCAAGAAAGCTTTCTATTTGCTGAGGATGAAGCCCCTGAAGGAGCCCGCCCCCAACGTGCCCTTTGCGATCCACTGTCAACTGGGCAGGGAGATCAAGCACATTTGCAGCAACTGCAGCCGGGGGGAGGACGCCCGCGACGGTGAGTGCCGGGGCCCGTCGGGGCGACGATCGGGGGCGCGGAGGGGACCAGGCAGGTGCGGGGCAGGGGCCACTGCGGACTCCTGCCCCTGGAGCACGACGGGGACAGCCTCCCTGGCGGAGCCCAACCGCGACAAACGCCCGGCACCTTGCGGAGTGCTGCCTGGAGCCAAACCCCAATCGCATGGGTGCCTGTGCTGTTCCTGGACCCGCGCCCGCACCCCCGCCGTCAGAACGTTGAAACGGTTCCAGGGGCAACTCTGGTGGGCCCTCACGGAATTTGTTAGGAGGGACGCTTTAAAGTAATTGTTTATAGAATTCATACACCTGGCTTGCCCCCCATGGGCTTCTTAGTTGGGTTCCGCCCTGTGTCTGCTTAGCATAGGGTAGGCTTTGCCAGGCTTGGCGCCAGCTGTGGGCCTTGAAATGGGCAGGGGGCGAGTCACGTTGAAGCAGGGATTTGGCCTCAGCGGCTGTGTTGCTCAGCACCCTGGAGACTTGTAGAGTTCTCGAATGATGTCTCCGTAGACTAGAGTTTAAAAATAGCCATGGAAGGGCCCCTCTTCGGAATGATACCTGGCGGCCAAATGTTGGAAGGTGGAGGAGGGGTCCCACGAGGCTATCTTCCCTGGGGAGCCTAATCTGATCTTCACATCACATCTGAGACAGAGAGGGTGCCTGGCTGCCTGTGCCTCTGGGCAGGAGGACCAGGGAAGGAAGGACTGCTGACTGGCTGGCGGCGGGGGCCTGGCAGCAGCCACTGCAGAGGCAGCCAGCGGCTGGCTGGCGGTACACTTCCCCGGAGCCTCCAGAGGGCTGCGAAGCTGCTCAGGGAGGGCCGCTGAAGGTCGAGCAGAAGTTTGCGGCAGCAGCAATTACAGGCAAAGCATTAGCTACTGGCCAGCCTGCAGCGGGCCTCCTAGTCGGACAGGCTATCTGCTTGGGCAGGCAAATTTTCCTATCAGCCCAGGCGGGCTTGCCCTGTTCCCGCTGGCAGGACAAATATTACTTAGGGTCTCTGTTCTTTGGCGGCCTCAGAAGTGCAGCGTAATGAAGTGGCGTGGATCAGCTAATGTCTTTTTCAAAATTAGAATCCTGCTCTAGCGTAATGATAGTTTTCTTTGATTAAACTGTAAGGGAGGCTGTGCAGGAGGGCTGTAGGCGGCCAAGAGAGAAAAGGGCTGGGCTGGAGGGAGGGCGGCTCAGCCTCTCTGTGGCACACACACACTTGCTTGTGTTTGATTCTCACCCACACTACATGCTTAGGGGACAGGGAAACCTTGGAACCACATGAGCCAAAGCCAGGCCTTCACCTTGTGTTGTAATATCACAGGAGATGCCCAAGCTTCAGGTGATTAAAAGGTGAACCACTCAGCTGAGGGACTCGAACCGATGAGCTGCTTCCCCGACCCTGGGTGTACCTATCAATTCATGTCTCTAAGAGCTGCTGCGTGAGAGGTGTGCTTACAATGCGCAAGGATGCGTGTGTACCTGTCGAATGTCGAGCACCATCACTGGCAAAGAGTGGGCGGCGTGCATGGTGGGTGGATGCTGGCTGGCGTTGAAGCCTACAGCACGCCTGTCTTCTTGTAACGTGCCTCACTTCTCCGGCCTCAGATACTTTGGGGGTGTTCTCAGCAGCTTTGCAGGAATGTTCTCGAATCAGCGGAAGTGAAGAAAGTGCTTCCTTTTCCAAGGGTGCCTGATTTTCACCTCATCCTGCCCTGCCAATCCTGCCCACCTTATGGGTGGGGCTCACATTTCATCGCTGGAATGAATGAGGCCAGGAGTTTAACCCTCCTGGGTTGATGGCTAGAGCCTGGAGCACCCTGCCCACGGTCAGTGGAGGGGAATGGATAGAAGGAGCCTTGCTTGGTAGCTCTTAATGTATGCATGCTCTGTTCGAGTCGTCTTCAAGAAGCTGTGTATCATTTGAGTCGTATTTGACGTACTCCAGGAGCATCAACTGCAAGTGGAGGTACAGACTGTAGTGATGCGAACACGCTTCCTCAATGACTCTATCCAAAGAGAAAGACATTTCTCATGGTGGGGCTGTACCTGTACTGGCATGCTATCGAGCACTCTGAGTGTGCATGTCTTCTCCTTCAGCACAGAGGGGCTCAGTTAGTGGTCCATTCAGAAAGCTCTCTGTTGAACTTTTACCTAGACATTGGCTATGGGGTATTTTGTCTTCATATCTCCATGTAGAGAGTGGTAGTTAGTTTCAACATATTTAAAGTGCCTCTGTCCTTCCATCCCTTTTCTTTGGCTGACCCTCCTCTTATTGTCTATCACCTTCCCTTTCACCCGAATTCACAGGACAAATCCTTCTTGCAGGTAACCTCCCCTCCCACCCTTGGCAAGCAACAGAGAATGGTTCTTTCCATGTGAAAAACGTCCCCTTGACTTTTGACAATAGTAGCTCCATAAAATGCTTGTCCATTTGCAATGGGCTGTTGCACTCAGCACAATGTGCTCCAGGTGCGTGCCCACGATGCAGTACGTCAGATCCTCATTGTGAGGTTCATCAGATCCTTCGTTGTGTTGGGTGTTGCTCGCTATCCAGGACATCCATCCTTTGTTTATCCATTCTTCCAGCTTGGGGGGGCGGCATTTAGGATTTAGGTTGTTTCCGTCTTTTTGCTCCGTCAACAGCCATTTACCTGTGTTGATCAGCGGTGTGCTTGTACCGATACCTGCCTTGGCGCTTCTTTCTCTGAGCTAACTAGCAAAGAGCGGGTTGCTAGGTCACCTGGTGTTTCTATCCTCAATCTTTGAAGCATATTTTCAGAACTTGAACCGTAAAGACCATCTGTAAAGATAAGTGTTTGCCTGATAAAAATCAGAATTTAAAATAAAGCAATATATTCCTAGCTCGTTGAGCAGTATACAAAAGGTGAAATTATTGTATCGATGGTCTGTTTTATTTTGAGTATGAGACAGCAGCAGCGACAGGTTAGCACGAGACAGGTTAGCACGGCAGATACTTGGCTGGCTTGCTTCCGAGAATGGTCTGTGTGTACCAAAACCCATAGAATGCAGTTCACCCTTGGTGGCTAAAGAGTCGTTTTTGTTTCTTTCACCTTTGCTCTTTCCTTTGCGTTCAGTGTAAGTGGATTTTATATCAGACGGACGAGCTCTAGGATGTGAAGTAGTTATGGGCTGAGGAAAAGTCTGGAGCGAGGGAGGTAAAACCAGAACCAGACCCATGGCCATCGCGACTGTTCTGACCCATAGCCACCCTATCGGACAGAATAAAACTACCACTGTGGGTTCTTCAGACTGCATATCTTCATGGGAACAGACAGCCTCATCCCCGCCCCATCCCCGCTGGAGAAGCTGATGGGTTCAAACCATTGACCTTGGAGTTAGCGTCTCAGTGCTTACAGCAGGGCTCCGGAGGTTGTGGGGTGAAAACCGAGCAGCAATAGCACATCACTCTGGTAGCCGCAGTAAGTGTAGCTCACGTGTGGTGTCCTTTATCCATAGAGAGCACACGGAGGCTGGTCTTGGTTTTATTTTTTATGACCCAAACCTAGGTTTAGTTTTCAGTGACAAAGCCACTAGGGTTTACTCAACATAGATTTTTTTTAAAAGCTTGGACTTAAAACAATAACAACAAACGCAAACAGCAGCATCAGAAAGGCCTTTCTTCTGCAACTTCAGTTATTGGTTGCCCAATAAAAAGAAGCCATTCCATGTATTGACTGCCTATTGAAGCTGACACAAACAGGCTCACCGTGCAGAGATGGGTTGAGGTGGGTTGAGGTGGGCTGGGTTAGCATTGTTCTACAGGTGGGGAAACAAGCTTATTTGTGCTTTGTAGTACTTGTGCTAAGGGGTACTGAGTCAGCCCAGGGAAGAACAAAGATTCAAGTTCTTGTTGATTACTCTCTAAAATCAATGAGCTTTTCATAGTGTTTCTCAAAACCATAGTCATTTGTAAGGGCATTTCATACCCGAAAGCTGAATATTAAGGTGTGTGTGTGTGTGTGTACATGACAGAATTTTCTGATGTGCTCGTTTCTTTTACCCATCTTTCTTATTTGACATAGATGCTGATTTTTGTAGGCATCGAGAGAGAAAATTACACTTAAAGAGATTAAGAGTTATGTATCCTGAGCAGCAACAAGCAATGTCGCAACATCACCACAGAACTTGTATTGAAAGTCAATAGGAGAATATGATTTCATTTACAAATTGTTAGAAATCAACCGTCAGCGAGAAATCCATTCTGGAAAGCAATGTGCTTGGGTGTATATTTGCACGCGTGTTCCTCCGTCTGAAGTTGTGTGAGTCTTTTAATGGTCAGAAATTATGTTAGAAGTATAGAACACCATTAATACCATTAAAATAATTTCAGTAGAAATAAAACCTTCCGTTTCTAACACATTTTAGAAACAGGTGTTATTAAGCCTGCCAGTCTTAAAAAGGTGCCACATTTGAAAAGTAATAGAATGATAGAAGCAAGACAGATCGATTACCGCTGCTGCTCAGTGCCTTTTACATGTGATTAATCAATATTGCAAGCTTGTCTCCATCCTGTTAAATCTGATTCCTGTTCTTTAAGCGCTCTTTTACAAATTTGCTACTCCCCCTTGACCTACTGGGTGGATGCCCAAGACTTATTTTAGGAATTAGACGTGTTTAATGTAATTTCTAAAGAACAGCATGTTTTCTAGTTGGTTGAGTATGAACATTCAGTACGATGAGTTTGTCATCAGACTTTGGGGTACTGTCTAGAGGATTCATGCAGCAAGATAGCCGTGGAGGGGAGAATGTCTTAGGAGTTTATACAGGTCAGAATCTGTATTGTGGGAGTGATAAGATTGAGGTGCAGGTCCAAAAAGCTCCCTGCCATGGAATTGAGGTTGACCTCACAGGGATACCGGAGAGCGGAGGAGAGCAGTCCTGGTGGGACCTACTGATCAATCTCTAAGGTAGCAGAAAGCCTCGGCTTTCTCCCACAGCACGGACTGGTGAGTTCGAACTGCTGACCTTTAGGGTAGCAGTCCAACATGTCACCACTGTGCCGCCAAGGCTAGACTGTTGTTGTTGTTGGATGCCATTGAGTCACTTTCAACCCACAGTGACCCAACAGAGCGGAACACGGCTCCGTCCTGCCCCAGCCTCACAGTTGTTCCTGTGATGGAGTACACTGTTGCACGGCTGGAGACGTCAGCCAAATGCAAATCACCATTTCGTATCCAAGCTGCCAGCCAGTCCAGCCTATCTGGACCAGAGTAGTTGGTGCAGAGCCGGAGTTGGGACGCCCACTGCCTTTTCTTTCTTTCTTCCAATAATGGTTTGTCCACTTGCAGGCTACAGTACTTGAGAATATTATAGTATTATTAACACCTAGAGCTGTGAGACTTAAATGAGATAATTGGTATAAAGCACTTAGCATGGGGCCTAGCGAAAGAAAGTGCTTGAGAAATATTAGCTGTGATTACTATCATTTGTATCATTACTGCCAAGTTCAATTTTGTCTTGTACCCTCTCCCCCCTCCCCCCTTCTCCTGCTGTACCGCACCGCATTGCCTCTTTTGTAATTAAACGTTCTTGGATTGGATCCAAGATGAAAGCACAAACAGCCTACTCTATATTTAGCAGTTAAAACATACATTTCTAATAAAGCCCGTGAAGAGAAACTGAGGAGGAAGCTCTTCCACACTGGCCATGTTGTCAAGACACGGTCTTTGCTTTCAAGGTGAGATAAGCACTCCCCATGTTTTCTAGGTAGAAGGCCCACTCCTTGTGTCCACTTGCAGAGTGACTGCCTATACTGGGGGTTGGCTGATTAAGCACAGAAGAGTCAAGGTGGAATATCAAGCTGTCTCTGAGGGAGACGGAGAAAAGGTGATTTGCAGAAATGAATGGGTTCTAGAGGATTCTGCAGCAGGCGTCAATGCTCAGTGCATAGTCAGAGGCAAAAGCCCCAACCGAGGAGTTAGGTCTGAACCAAGAGTGGAGGCTGGGACACGGAGTGGGATCTTCCTCCTCAATGCCAGCTGACCCTGGACAAAAGTTCTACCAGGAGCAGGTCACAGACTCGTACAGGGTATGTGCTGTGTGCCTTCGAGTCAATTCCAGCTCATAATGCCACCGTGGGCCAGGCTCAGTCTGCCCCAGGGGGGCTGTGATCTCTACGGGGAGCAGATCACCAGATCTTTTCTCCCCACCTTGGTGACCCTGTTGGGTAAGCGTTGAACTGCTGATCTCAAGGTTGCTAGTTCAAACCCACTAGCAGCTCCACTGGAGAAAGTGAGGCTGTCCGTAAATATTTACCGTCTTGGAAATCCTGTACCCAGTTGCTGTGAGGCAGAATCCACTCGGTGGCAGTGGGCTTGGGTGTGGGTTTGGGGAGTGGCTGCTGGCTTTGAACCTCCCCCCCTTTTGGTTGACAGAATCCTCCCCCCCCCCCCCCGCAACCGTTTTGCCTCCTTGGCTCATTAGAGGTGGTGCAGAGCCAGACAGACATGGGTAGTAGGTCCTCAAGCTGCAAGGAAGAGAAATGATGAAGGACTTGTTATGATGTCAGAAAATAGCACAGAGTATGGAGCAGTCTAAGTCAGAGGGACTCTCTCTTCTCTTTTATCCCCCCAAGCCATTTTATTGGGAGCGATTACAGATTCCATCTCATTCCATACTTCCGTCACATTGAGGAGTATTGTACAATTGCTACCCCAATCAGTTTTAAAACATCCTTTTCCTTCTTGAACTCCTTGACATCTGCTTCCCCCACTGAGAGGGGCACGTGCCACGCTAGGCATTTCGTCCTCAAACACTTGAGCTGTTGCTGCTTTGTGAAACCCGCAGCTGGTCCCTGGGGTGCTCTGCGTAGGGTGTACAAGGAGGGGTACAAGGAGGGACTTCCTCCCTCACTGTCATCGAGCTGATTCTGACTCACAGTGACCCTATAGGGCAGGGCAGTTTCTGAAACTGTTAACTCTTTATGGGAGTAGAAGCTTCGTCTTTCTCCCTCAGAGCAGCTGGTGGTTTCAAACTACTAACCCCGTGATTAGCAGCCCAGTGAGTACCCACGATGACACCAGAACTCCACAGGGAGGCAAACTGCTCCGTTATTGGAAGAAGCTGTTAGCGGTGTCAGTTTTCTGAGTACAGCAAAGAAAGGCATTTGTGATAAGGGACCACAACCACAAGCCCAAACTCAATGCAGTTGAGTCATGCTGACTCCTAGCCAGCCAGTAGGACCTAGTCTGACTACCCCTGTGGGTTTCCGCCACCCTAACTGTTTACAGGTGGGGAAAGCTCATCTTTCTCACCTGTGAGAGAGCATGTTTGGTGTGTTCTGGAAAGAAATGTAGCTCCGAAGGGGGAATGCGTGGAAGTGGCTGAAAAAAAAAACCAGCAAGATTTAGTCTGGAAACATGCTAGGGCTGTTGGTCATTCTATTTTTCTATCCAGTCTGTTTGGGCAGCATTTTCTAGGGCCATGTTATGCATCGGAAATGTAAAAACCAATAAGATAGTATGCTCCTTGCCCTCAAAGACCTTAACAGTGGAGTGACGGAGCCAGACAAGCCGAGGAATGTGTGCGCAGACCTTTTAAAAGTGGAGATACAAGGTGTGGTTCTGGAGACTGCCAGCAGAGAGTGCGGGTCCCACCTTGGACCAGGAGGAGGGGAGGAAACACTTGATGAAGGGGTTCAGGTTTCACTCCATGAGCAACACGAAGAGTAGGGGCTGGCATGATCAGGGTACCTGCTTCCTTTCTTGGATCCTGTTATGAAAATCATGAACATATACAAGAGTAGACCGATAACCGGCGAACCCTCCCATCCTCGTCACTCGGCTCCTCCCCCTCCTGTCCTTTCCCTTTTATTTTCTGGAAGCAGGTCTCAGTGGGTTCTCAGCAGGTTTTGCTGAGTGCCTAGGGAGGGAACAGATAAGAGAAAGGATCTGACCAGCATGACCATGGTCAGCTCACAAAAAAAGCGTGTTCCAACACCTTGAGCCGTTAAGTGTTCAGTGATGGAGAGTCAGCTATTTGGTGACAGACTCTCAAAAGAACCCAGTGATATCTTGAAATATTCAGCATTCCAAATCATTATGCATGATTATTAGCATAACTCTGAGCACATATGCATTGCCTTATAATTTCCCGTTCACCTCTGCTAGGGGTATCTCCAGCCCATTATACTCACTGCCATCAAGTCAGTGCTGACCCACAGCCACCTCCCTGTGGTGCCGAGACTGTAACTGTGAAGAGCTAGGAATCCCAGTCTTTCTCCCACAGAGCTGCTGGTGGTTTCGAACTGCCAACCACTCAGATCACAGCCCCACTTATAGCCACTCCCTGGGCTCCTTCCTACCCTTTATACGTATCTGTAAACATTAACGTCGTTAGAAGAGGAAATTTTCTTGATGTGAAGTCTGTAGCTTATACTCTGCCCATATATCTCAAAGAAATAGAGTCAAACTGAAAATATTTATTAGATAAAATGCTTGCATAAAACTATGTGCAAGGGAGAGATCAATACTTGTTTCTGTACGTTGCTGTAGTTTCCTAACTAAGCAGAAGGTAAGAGAGATTTGGATTTAACAAAGTGTTTGGAGATTCAAGCGCCTTCTGAAATCTGATGGGAGGGGGCGCACGCTAAGCCCATTAGAGAGGTTGCTGTTGCTGGTGTCTCTGTGGGATAAGCAGTCAAGTTCAGCAGTTCAAAACCACTAGCTTACCCCTGGGGAGAAAAATGAGGCTGCTCGTAGAAAGACTTACAGTCTTAGAAACCTATATAAGGTTGCTTTTGAGTCAGAATCGGCATGGCTTGTGCCAAATATAGGCAGTCCTCATCATTCAAGGTAGTTTTATCAAGTTGCCATGGACACTGCATTAGCTAATAGTGAACCATGGCTCCCAGAGGCAGTTCAGGTCAGGCTGCTGCAAGCCTCTGGTCACAGCATTTCATCAACAGATCGATACGTTAACCCGGGGTCTGTTTAAAGAGACCTTATCTAATATACATGATTGATTCATTCGCATGCGCCTCCTGGCCAGTAGCAATGCAACTCATACCTGGGTGAAGCTTCATCTACCACACAGATTTTCTCAGGAAGGCACATCCAGCCTTCTTGATTATTAGACAGCCCTTCAGTAGCCTTTTACGAAGCAAAATCTCCAACCAAAGAAACCCATAAGCAAACGTGAAAAAGAATAAAGGGGGGTGGGGTGGCCATTAAATAAATCACAAGGACAGTTGTTTATAGCATTCGAGCTTAGACAAGGAGGCAGGGTGTTTGCCTTGTTCCACGTCAGCTGGAAATGTGTGCCCTGGGCAGCTCGGGCTTTTCCTACCCTGGGAAGGATGGCATGGGCACCTAGGTACGGGTTTGGGGGCTACAAGTGTACTTTGTACCAAATTTGCAAAGGTTGGAAGGCATGCATGAGAAGAATCAACTGTCAGTGACTGTGATGGATGTACTGAGATGAAGGGGAGGGTGCTGAAGGTCAGTGGTCAAGGGCAGGGGAAGAGATGTCTGCCTACAGCCTGCAGGTTGATCAGGAAGCAAAGAGCAAGCCAAGGAGGGGGGAGAATGGGGAGCTTTTCCTGATGGAAACAGAAGAACTGTCTAGTAGGGGTTTCCTGTTGACAAGCAAGCCCGTGGAAGATCAGCAGGAGACCACATGAGAGAAGTAGCCCGGTGATTCCTTTACAGCTGGATGTAGAGTTTCTAGGTCCAAAGCCAAGTATAGCCATCTGCCAGAGGAAGGGTACAAGATGGGCATTCATTCATTCATTCATTCACACCCCCGCATCCATGCCTTACAGTGGACTTGATGTGGGCACAGGCAGAGGGGCATGAGGTCCTGCCCTAGGACAGCCCATGATAGCAAGAGATGCCAGCATAACGGAGGTAGACCCAGGATGCCTGAGGTGCAACAGATGGGGGCAAATCCTGAGACACATCCTGGCTGGGCAAAGGAGGCCAGTGACATCCTGGGCAGGAGCTGGCCCTTGTGCGACATTGTGAGGGCTGAGGAGGATTGACCTGGCAAAGATGTCTAAGGGAAGGAGCCACTCGGGGGGAGAGGGAGAGCATGAGCAGACACACGTGGGTGACTTGAACACCCAGGCCAGCACAGGAAGAGCCCCCGGGAGACCTGAGGCAGGAGGTCGCTGGAGGTGTTGTACGGTGTGGGTGGAACCAGGGAGCTTTAGGGAGAGGTGCATGGCTCTGACCTTGGGCTTTCTGCAAGAACAACTGGAGGGTATGGAAGCTACTTGAGCATCAGACTCATGGGGATGCGTCATCCCTTAGAGCAGAGCCTTGGGAGAAGGTAAGGAAATTAGGAAAGGGCTTCCGCAGGCATCCAGGTGAGAGGCGCGAACCTGGGCCAGACTGGTGGCATGAGGATGGGCAGGGTGAGCCCACCAGAGGAGTGTAGGAGACAGCTGGGCAGGGTTTGGTAACAGTAGGCATCACAGGCAACGCTCGGGCTGGGTTGGACCACGGGCACCAACTGTGAAAAACCAGAGGAAGGTTCAAACGTGAACGTCTTGTGGTAAGGATCTTGTCTCTCCACTTCCGGCTGCACTCACCGCCAGAGTGGGCCCCCGCACACATACCGAATCCTTAGTCGAGCCCGTTCAGTCCCAGTCTTGGTAGTCGCTATTGGCGTGCCCACTAAATACATTTCTGTTCATTAAAGTGCCTGCGAGGACCGGGGACTGCTGGAGGAGTGGGGTGGAGGCCCAGCATGCAGGGCCCTTCTGAGGAGTAGGCTGGGTGAAAGATCCCCTGGGAGATGTTTTTCAGCACTTGTGTGGGTAATTTCTTAGCCTATAACGGATCTACTGACAGAGTGTGCAGTTGACTGGCTTTCGGTATATTTTCGATGGGGTGTAGTCCTCTCACCAATCCGTCTGGCTGCTTTTTCATCACCCTATTAAGATTCACTGCGCCTCTTAGCTGTCACCACCCGGCTTCTCCCCACCCCCACCCCCTCCAGCCTAGGTTTTGCTGATCTCCTTTCTCTGTATGCCCATTTGCCTCTTCCGGATAGTTGATATTGATAGAAACAAAGTATATGGTCCTTGGTTTCATTTAATGTTCTCCAGGCTCATCCACACTGTGGCATATACCAGTACTCCATTCCTATGCATGTTGTTTAATATGCCCCTGAATGGATACAACACATTTTTGGATGGCTACCTGGGTTGTTTCCACTCTTTTTGTTGTTGTTGTTGTTCATGTGAATAATGCTGTGTAAGAATGCTATGGACATTCCTGTACAGATTTTTGTATGGTCAGATGTTTTTATTTCTCTGGACTCTCTGTAAGTGGGAGTGACCTGGCTCACCTTGTGGTAACTGTACGTATTCACCGATTGAAGAACTCACGGACAACCTCCCCTAATGGCTGAGCCATGGGACGCTTCTCCTAGCAGTGAGTGTACCAGGCTTCCGCCTCCCCACACCTGCACCGGCATCTCTTGGATGACAGTCACCCTGGAGAAGACATGAAGAGAGATCGTGGGGGGCCCTATCTTAGAGCAAAGTGCATTCATTCCATCAAAGAAGAGCTTTTAGTTTAGACAGCTTGTTCACCATATATACGTATGTGGATAGTACACTTTGTAGTTCACATACCACCCCCCACCAAAAATAAGAAACCCGATTAGTGACCCTTTAGGACAGAGTAGAATTGCTCCTTAGGGTTTATGAGACTGAGTCTTTACAGGAGCAGCTGGTGGGTTTGCAGTGAGCAGTTCAATGCCTAGAAGCCACAGGGCCAACAGGGCTCCTTACAGCCAGAGGTGGCCTAAGAGTTCCTTCCACCTGTAAACTGACTTCTGATTCTTGAAGGCATTCCTGAGGTGCCCAGTATCCATCTATGTCCGAAGTTCATCAGCTATGACCCATGGGCCATTGGCATACTTTAAAACTTTTTGATAAATCATTTTATTGAGGGCTCTTACAGCTCTTATAACAATCATACATCCATTCTATCAAGCACATTGTACATATGTTGCCATCATCATTTTTAAAACATTATTTTTACTTGAGTCCTTGGTACCAGCTCCTCTTTTTTTCCCTCCCTCTCCCACCCTCTCACCCTTGTGAACCCTTGATAAATTATAAAGTATTAAATTGTTTTCATATCCTACATCTTTCGCTGTTTCCCTCCACCCGTGTTTCTCTTGTTGGTCCCCCAGGGGAAGGGGAGGGGTTTATACATCAATCCTTGTGATCAGTTTCCCCTTTTCCCCTGTTACCCCCACCTTCTCCCTACCCTCATGGCATCACTACTCCCATTATTGTTCCTGAGAAGTTTATCTGTCCTGAATTCCATGTGTCGAGAACTCTTATCTGCACCATTGTACATGCTCCGGTCTAGCCAGATTTGTAAGGTAGAACTGGGGTCATGATAGTGGGGGAGAGGAAGCATTAAAGAACTAGAGGAATTTTGTGTGTTTTGGTGGTGCCATACTGCACCCTCGCTGGCTCATCCCTTCCTTGTGATCCTTCTGTGAAGGGATGGCCAGTTGTCTGCAGATGGGCTTCGGGTCTCCACTCCAACCCCCCTCGTTTGCATTGACATGATTGTTTGGGGTTTTTGGTGCTTGATATCTGAACCCCATTGACACCTCGCAATCACACAGGCTTGTGTGCTTCGTCCATGTGGGCTTTGTTGGTTCCCTGATAGATGGCCACTTGTTTATCTTCCCATCTAAATGACCCCAGAGCCATTTCTTTTAATAGCTGGGCACCATCATCTTTCTTCACCACATTTGCTTATGCACCCATTTTGTCTTCAACAATTGTGTTGGGAAGGTGAGCGTCACAGAAAGCCAGGTTGCTAAAAGAAAGTGTTCGTACGGTGAGGGAGGACTTGAGTAGAGTCCCGATATCCACCTGCTTCCTTAATACTTGACATATAAATGTATGTACATAGACCTATATCCCTATCATTATGTAGTAATATATTTACATATGTGCATGCCTATATTTATACCGCTGCCTTTTGTCTGTGTTCTTTCCTCTACTTCCTTTTACTGTCCTCCTGTCCCACTATCATGTTCCACCTTCATTCGGCTCTCTTTCATATGCTGAGAATG
Source organism: Tenrec ecaudatus (assembly GCF_050624435.1). Lineage (NCBI taxonomy): Eukaryota > Metazoa > Chordata > Mammalia > Afrosoricida > Tenrecidae > Tenrec > Tenrec ecaudatus. Next base: position 303,128,773 of record NC_134530.1, on the reverse strand, counting down.
GTTGTTTGTTTGAGGGGGCAGAAGATTAAAATTCAAAATGTTCGGGGGAAAAAGTATATTTTGAAGTGCATAACAATTCTGATAGCCAAATTTCACTGTCTGCAAGTAAAGTTTTATGGGGACACATCTTCTTGTGCTTGTTCTGGTATCCTCTCTGGTTGGTTGCTGCATGATGTAACCTAGTTGCGTCGTTGCAGCTCAGACTCAAAACCCGGATCGCATTTACCGTCTGAGCCTGGCCACGAAATCAATCAGAAGCCCCTTGTTAACTGCTGTCACAGCATCCCCATCCCGTAGGGATCCTGCCCAGCCCAGTACCACTCTAATAGTGAGTGATTAGACATCACGACTCACACGGTTTTCATGGGCAGGCTTTCGGATAGCCAGGACTTTCTTTCTCGTCTGCCGTATTCTGGAAGCACCACTGACACCTGTTCAACAGCGCAGCAGTGGTTAAACCTCTACGAACACATGGGTGATGAGTGCACCCGAGGTCCATTGGCGGGGACTCGAACCTAGGTCTCCTGTGTGAAAGGCGCCGTTTCTACCACTCAACCACCAATGCCTCCTACTTTGTAAGCATCTTAGAGCCTTCTGTGATCTTAGGCCTGGCAGGACCCTGGAGACGGCTCGGTAACATCTGTGTGAGGCTGTTTAATGTCCTCATGGACTCCGAGCGACAGGCTCGCGACGAGAGAGCCAGCCGGCAAAGAGGGAACGCGTCTCCGTGCTGCTGGTGGCGCATCCGCCCGGCCTCACGCCCACCCTGCCTATGTGGGCCCCAGGCTGGCACGCTGCACAAAGGACTAGCTGCATCTCATCCCCACCGCAGACCTGCCCATCGGGGGCCTGCTATTGTTCCAGCGTGAACTTTAGAACAATCCCCTCTGCTATTTTGGCGCATGGAGACTTGCCTCCACAGTAATTATTTTGTAACCCACAAAAGTAATTATAAAATCAAATAATTGTCTTCTAAACATGCTGTAACCCCAGCAGTGGCTCTTGGGAAAATTTTTTAAAAAAAGAAATACAGTTCCCACTCTTTAATCCTCATTTTGAAGGCTGTCCCGTTCTTCGCCGGGCTCCTTACCTCAGTTCTGATGTTATTTCAATAACATTCTTACAAAAAGTATAGAACACTGGGAAACAGATGTAACAAAGCATTGTCATGTCTACCATTTTTAACATAATGTCGACTACATTCACTTTCTGCAACTGCCCATATTCCTGGTGTTTTTTTTTAATCCCCCTTGACGTCATCCCCATGCCCCTTAAGCAGTACCTCCGGGCACCCCCTCCTGCAAACCCTGGGTAACAACGGAGTACTTAGATCTGCACGCAGGACCCCCTTCGTATTGTTTCGGATAATTGCCCTCATCTCTTTTGGTCCCAAACCCCGTGACTCCCTGCCATCGAGTCAGCGCCGACCCGTAGAGCCCTGAGAGAACTGCCCGTGTGAGTTTCGGAGACGGTCACTGTGTACAGGCGAAGAGCCCCATCATTTTGCTCCTGAGCAGCGGCTGATGGTTTCGAACTCGGACCTTGCAGTTACCAACCCGATTCGTATCCCTCCACGCCGCTAGAGCTCCCTACGCCCCAGCCTATTCCAAACAGTCACCAGGTGATGCAAACGGTCCCCATGCACCCAAACAAACCCACCGCCACTGGGACCATGCTAACTCACAGCGGCCCACTGGAGCAGCAGTTCTTAACCTGTGGGTCGTGACCCCTTTGGGAGGGGGGTGAGGGGTGTCGAACGACCCTTTCACAAGGGGCGCCTGATTCCTAACAGTAGCAAAATGACCATTATGAAGTAGCACCGAAAATAATTTTGTGGTTGGGGAGGTCACCACCATATGAGGAACCGTATTAAGAAGGTTGTGAACCGCTACTCTGGAGGGTTTGGGGGACTGTCAACCTGTACAGGAGCGGATAGCCTTCCCTCTCTGTGGCGGGGTTGCTGCTGGTTCCGCAGCCCCCGGGCACTGAGCCGCTTGGCTCTACAGGAGCCCTGGAGGCATGGTGGTGACAGGCTCAGCTGCTGACCCAGAGGGTGGTGGTGACACTCAGGAACTGCTCCAGGGAGCGATATGCTTCCTTCATACAGAGGACACCGTGAAGCAGCTCTCCCGGTGCCATCGGGTCATGATGGCTAGTCACCACCTTGGCATCCAACAACGCTCGCCTGAACACTGGTGGTTTGAATCCCCCCCTTCGCACCCATGAAGCAAGGCCTGGCGATCTGCTTCCAGAAAGCCGCAACCAAGAGACCCCTTGGAGTGGGGCGGGAGCAGGTGGGCAGTTCTACGCTGCAATACGCAGAGTCACCGAGCGTCAGAATGGTCGGGAGGGCAGTGACAGGAGTAGAAAACCTCCTCTTTCTCCTGCTGAGGGGCTGGTGGTTTCCAACCACTAACCTTGTGGATGGCAAGCCAATGTGAGGTAGTTAGTTTATTGTGCCAACCCGGCTGATAAACACATGTGGGGGTAATTGAAGGGCAGAGGGATAAATGGCTCAGTGAGCCTCGACTTGAGTCTCTTGCTTTGTGATGGTCGGAATTCGGTGCAGTTGCCTTAACCGGTTCCCTGCTTCATCTGGCAAGGCTCACTTCCTGCAAGACATTCCTGAGGAGAAGCCACATGAACCTACTGGATGCAGCCCTGGGTGCTGGAGCAGCCACGTGGAGACCCCTGCCAGCGCTGAGATGCTGACATATTCACTGACTCGGCTTTCCTCCTGCAGTTGGCGTCATTGTGTCTGCTTTGTGAGATGGAGGAGGACTTTGTGGATTGGTGTTGGACATATGGGTTAATGGGTTAATGTTGGACTGGTGGGCTTGGGCAGCACTGGGTTGGGATGTTATCTTGATGCGCACTTAACCTTCATATAAAACTCTCTCTTATACATGAGTTTCTGTGGATTTGTTTCTCTAAAGTACCCAGACCCATGCACAATGTACGGTAGCTGCTCCTTCAGTGATGAACACACAGCGCACTGCCTGCCTGCCAGCCCATGGTCCTTGTGTTTTCATATCCAGAGTGAATAATATGCCACAGTGTTTGCCAAGTTGTGAATTATTCATGCACTAGTAAGCAAACTGTGGCCAGAACATTTGCTACCCAGAGTCAAGCTGAATACAAAAGAAGATGGTTTAGGATTTAGGGGGTTGGGGACAGATCAATGGTGGGCTGTTAGCCTCCTCACATTCTTTCCCTGGGGTCATGGGGTTGAGTCCTTGAGCATAAATACATATTTCTTGTAATCGGACCATAGATCAAGGCCTGGAGTAGCTTTGAAATGCAGTAGTCACTGTTCGGCAGGTCTAGGTTACTTTCTCATGTTTCTCTAGAACATAAAAGGGTATCCGTACTCGAGATAAAATTAAAGCCAAGAAATATCAATCAATTCCTCTTTGGAAGAATGGAACTTTATCAGCATCCTAGTGCCCAAACTCACTGCCATCGAGTGTGTGCCAACTCCTGGCGACCCTGCAGGAGAGGGTAGAACTGGCCCTATGGGTTTTCCTGGCTGGAACTCTATGGGATTAGAAAGCCTGCCATTAGTCCTCACAGGACCTGGTACTTTTGAACTGCTGCCCTTGCGGGTCACAGCCCAACTCCTCACGCCACCGGCGCTCCTGTAGAAAGTAAACATCCAAACCAAGTCCAATGCCATTGGGTCATTTCCAACTCATAGTGCTGTGGTGGAGGAACAGAGTCCGCTGCCCCTTTGAGTTTCTGAAGCTTTACACCTTTATTGGAGCAGAAAGCCTCGTTGTCCTCCCTCATAGTGGCTGCTGGGTTAGATCTATGACCTTGCAGTTAGCAGTCCTCCATGTAATCCACTATGCCGCCAGGGCTCCAGCATCTTAGAAGGTCACCATTCATCAGCCACATAAAGAAGGAGTTGATCTCATGCAGCCCAGAGGGGAGGCATGCACTGCTATGGTACCAACAAATAGCAAAACAATAGCAAAAGTGATGCTCTCTTCTACCTTTGATATCAAGCAACCTCCCAGTTCTCCTCAAGTGGACATCCAAGTAGAACTGTGGCCCATGGCGTTTTCATTGGTTGGCGTGTCAGATGGAGATCCACAGACCTTTGTTCTGAAGTGCCCCTGCGTGGACTGGAAACCCCAACTTTTTAGTGTATAGCTGAGGGTGATGACTGGGCTTGCACCTCCCGACGACTGCCTATTATATTCGGATCAGATTTAATGTACTGCAGGGTGATTGGACCAATAGGTAATGCTTCATTCAGGAGAAGTGGAGAAAAGATTAAAGTTGTTGAGGATTTTGTCTTGCTCAGATCCCTAATCAGTCCTCATGGGAGCATCAGTTACAGAGACTTGGGTAGAAAATCCTTGCTAAGAAATTTGTTACATCCCAGGTTTTTCTGGATGAATCTATTAAATATATTTGAACTTGGGGTTTCTCCCCTAGAACACAACCATATCAGTGATGTGTGTGTGTGTCCACATCCTTTTTGCTTCCCTCTGAAAACGGTTTGTCGCTCTGGACTTCACCGCTGGACTCAGAAGCAAGTGTTGAGTACCAAAGGGGAGTGGCATTTGGCATTTCAGTGAAAAACAGGACAGACGGGTCCGAGTGCACCACTAGCTCAAAATGCATTCATTCCCCATGAATGAAACACTTCCTTCCCCAAGGTTATAGCCTGAACCACAGAAGGATTTTACTGGAAGGCTTACCACCACGAATTTAGAAAGCAAACGTGACTTATTTTTGTTACAAAATCCTCAGAGTGCAGCTCCTGGCAGGGCTTCCCAGAGAGTGGCAGTTCGCAGCCTCTTGGGGGAGGGTTTGGAAAACACAGCCCCTCTGGGACTCGGGCGCCTCAGTTTCTGTTCCAGATTGCCTCTGCACAGGCTGGCCGGCCACACAGCCGTTCAGTCCAGCTGCCGCTGCTGACAGACAGGGGGTGAAGGATCCGAGGGTCATTTGGTTTCCCAAGGGTCTTGGGACTGACTCATCACGAGGCATCTGAGGAGGAACCTTGAAGATAAAGAGCACAGGTGACTTTGGACTCTTGGACCCCAGGTGCTCATTTGATTAGTTGGGGAGGGGGGAGGATGGGGCTTCTGGAGCTTCTCCCTCCACCTGGATGATGGAAATGGCAGTGCAGGAGGGGAGGACCACAGACCGTGCCACCCTGAAAGCAAAGCCGGTTGTGTCCGTCAGTCCCAGGTTGTGGCCCATGTGCTGCAGAGAACTGTGCACCAGTGGAATTTCCCCAAGACCTTCCCCCTGAGGTCCCTCTGGGCGACTTGAACTGCCCACCCTTCTGTTAGCAGCCCAGTGCTGCACAGTGTTTCCACGGGACTCTTAGGCCTGGGACACCGGTGACACTTTTGACTCTGGGTGGAAGATGTGGGGCAGGAGGGTCCCCCAGGCTGGCAGCACAGATGGCAAAATCGTGGCTGCTGCTCTGGTTGTGGCAGTGTGAGGTGTGTCCCTTCAGCCCTGACCCAGGCTCTTCCCACTGTGCAGCTCCTGCAAACTTTTCTCGAGACCACCATGCTTTGGGGCAAGCTGTTCTCTGAAGCAAGAGGGCTTACCAGGAAGTGCAGGTCCGCTCCAGAATTCACCATCAGTAGCTGCCAACTCAATCCATAGACACCACAGGTGTTTAAGCATGAATGGCTCTGGGTGTGGCTTGGAGATAAGAAGTCAGATAGGACTCCGACAGGAAGTGGTGAGAAAGGGGTGTCATTTGTGTCCCCCCCCAACCACCACACACACACACACACACACACACACACACACACACACACACACACACACACCCTTTCTTTGGTCATTGGCAAATGCTCACTTTCTATCCCTAGGGACATTCCGGGTCTGCATTTGCGGTTATTTTGGGTTCGCTTCATTAAATGGGGCTTATTGCTCACAGGGAAACCATCGCTTTGTGCCTCAGTGTGTAAGGAGGTAAAGTACTACGGCTCTCTTTGGTCCTAGATCATGTGGTGAGAGAAGCTGTGTTTTGAGCGTCCACTGTGTCAGCCCCCAACACGGCCACCCACACGCCGGACAGAGGGCACCGCTGCCTCAGTGAGCCACCCCAGGACTGGGTGCAAAGAGGACCCGTTGGATCCATAGGGTTTTACCTGGCTACGTTTGGGAACTTGATCCCCAGACTTTTTTTCCTAGGCCCTCAGTCTGGATGCTGCACCGAACCACGTTCACCATCATAGCAACTAACAAGCCCCCATCGGCAGACGAGCAGTAAGCTGGGCATGAGGTGAGCTGGCCAGGAATCCAACGAGAAGGGGAGGGCGCTCCCACAATTCTATCTATGTGGAGCTCTGTTGCTACAGAACCTAACAAGACCTTTGTGTTGTGCACCTTGGCACCCAGTGCCCGGAGTGGCTCTGTGTACCGTGTGAGCACCTCCATCCTTTAGCTCTGGAATGTCACGTTGGGGTTTTTGTCAGCTTTGTGGAGATGCTCACCCCATAACTAATGTTCCCAGAGGGTGGTGAACATTTTCAAGGTCAAGTAAGCTTACGAAGCATAAGGCGAAACAAAGTTAGATTGTCTTGAATCCTATGACCGGTCTTAGGAATCCCAAATACCCGAGTCTGTGTGTTTCTGTACCTCTGTTTAGCTTATCGCACGGCACCCACTTTGTGTTTATGTGCTTTTTAAAATCACAATATCAAGAGTAACCAGCACCCAGTGGGAAACCTCCATGTGTGGATTCAAAATCCTGCCAGAGAAACTCTGATCTCGGTTGGCTGTAGCTCCTACTTGGAAGGAGATGCGGGATCTTGAAGGACAATGGGACTCTTATAAGAATGTCTTGTTCCCGCCAGAAGGTGTTAGCACAGAGTTATGCATGATAACTGAGAAGAAATGGTGTTTCTTTTACTCAGTGATGTGTTCTTGTTCCAATAGCTATGTCGACAAATTAAAATACTGTATTGATTACACATCTGTTTACATCCGTCTATGTTTCCCTGTCGGGATCTTGGGTTCTCAATCCCAGGAACAATTTAAGTCAGGGTCTCCCAGCCTCAGGACTGTTGACATTTTGTGCTGTTGACATTCTGTGGGGGTGAAGGCAGAGCATTGCGTGGTCCTATGCCCTCGTCACGAACGATCATTGTGTGTTTGATGGCTTTTCAAGGGCTTTCCAACTGGAGAGCTTCTCTCCCAGTCCTCTGGGGGAGATTATTCTGTTATAATCCGTAGATTCTCACTTGGCTGTTATTTCTCTAGTAGGTTGCCAGGCCTTTATATTTGGTCTGTCTGAGTCTGCAAGTTCCTGAACCCTGCCACCACGCGTGGCTCTGCTGGCAGTATTTGAAATACTGGCGCCATAGCGTCCAGCATCCTGGTAATACAGAGCCACCCCAGTCCAAGAAGGTGGCAGGTGAGTGGCAGGGAAGGGTCTTTCGCAGCTAGTTCTGGGAGCTGCATTTATAAAATGATGATCCTAACAATCTCCTCACCTGGGGTGGGATTAAATGATATCAGCTAAAGTGCTTGATTTTTAGATACTCTATGGCCAGAGGGCTCCTCAGCGGCCAGGATGGGGAGATGTTGAAGGTCTTACAGACTTCAGACATACTCTCAGGCGAGACCAGTCCCTGGAGAAGGATAGCATGCTTGGTGAAGTAGAGAGGCAGCGAGAAAGAGGGAGAGCCTCAGCCAGAAGATGGATGGACTGCGTGGCTGCAGCCATGGGCATAGGCACAATTGCGAAGGAACTGGGCAGCTGTTCTGTCTGTGGTGCATATATGGTTGCTGGCACTTACCAATACCAACAAAGTGCTTTATTAAGCATATAGTAAACACTCAGTAAATGTGTCAATAATTATTATGCTCTTGCTGTGTGCTGTTGAGTTGATTTTTCACTGAGGGCAACTCTATAGCCCAGAGCCAACCTGCCCCGTGGGGTTTATTAGTTTGTAATCTTTACAAGAGCAGATGTACAGGTCTTTGCTCTCCTGGAGTTATTAGTGGGTGATGTAGTTAGTTTATTGTGCCAACCTGACTGATAAACACATGTGGGATTCATTGAAGGGCAGAGGGATAAATGGCTCGGTGAGCCTCGCCTTTCTAGTTCTCGGGTCCCTTGCTTTGTGATGGTCGGACCAGGGTGCAGCTGCCTTAGCCAGTTCCCTGCTTCAGCTGGCAAGGCTGACTTCCTGCAAGACATCCCTGAGGAGAAGCCACATGGACCTACCCCGATGCAGCCCTGGGTGATGGAGCAGCCGTGTGGAGATCCCTGCCAGCGCTGACATGTTTACACCTTCACTGACTCGGCTTTCCTTCTGCAGTTGGCATCATTGTGTCTGCTTTATGAGATGGAGGAGGACTTTGTGTGGTGTTGGACATATGGGTTAATGTTGGACTTGTGGGCTTAGGCAGCACTGGGTTGGGATGTTTTCTTGATGCACACTTAACCTTTATATAAAACTCTCTCTTATTCATGAGTTTCTGTGGATTTGTTTCTCTAAAGGACCCAGACTCACACAGTGGGTTTGAGCCACTAACCTTTTAGTTACTAGTCAAGTACATAACCACTGTGTCATCAGGAGTCCTTTGTCATTATAAGTACACAAATATAAATGCTCTTGTCGCCTTTGCTTCTCGCTTTTCATTGCTTTAAATGAAGTCATACTGAGAAAGACAGGGGAGCCGTGTCCTTTTGTTTGTGAGGCGAGTGTCACATGGTTTTTACTGACTTAGCATCTTCTTTTTTCTACCTCCTCACAGGGAAAGTTGTACCCTGTCCTACAGGGTCGTTATGAGTCGGCATCGACTTCGAAGGCAGTGAGGTTTTGTTTTTTTTCCTTGCCTCCAAGAAGCACTGATGATGCAGTGACTTAAGTGTTGGGCTGCTAACACCAAGGTTAATGGTTCAAATCCAGCAGCCAAACCTGGACATCCTAAGGAACAGTTTTACTCTATCCCCAAGGGTTGCTCAGAGGTGAAATTGATTCTGTGGTAGTGACTTTTTCTACCTTCAGACGTTCCTTTCGAGATTGTAGAACAATAAGCAAGGTAATATCTGCAGTTGTGACCAGCTGGGGCGAATGTGCATTCATTCACACAATGCCTAGTAAGGAGTATCCAATGTATCGTAGCTCATCATCGAAAAATGTCAGACTTTGAAATGAAGAATGTGGAGACAGAACAGGAGTTGCTAAGAAATCGTGTGGAATGTCGATTAAATAAGTCTTCTGGTGGGGCCAGTGTTAGCATTCATTGGGCATTAATAGTTCATTATAGTGTTTACTATAGTTCGTTCATAGTTCTTTTACTAGTGGCGGAGATTTTGAATCCGTGAATCGTGTGGCTCAACAGATCCCATTGCTCATAAGTAGAAGCTTCAAAAACAGTCCAGCCACTTGCTCTACAAAATGATTGCTCTTTCTTACAGTTGAGACAAGGTAAATCACACGTGCAGAACCATCTCTTGGTGGTGATGCAGGATCTCCGTTGTCCGTAGTGAGGACTCTCACTGTGAACAGTCTTGTAGACGCAGGGTCCGTGATCGGTGCTAATATGAAGGAGAGGTCACAGCAGAAAAGAAACGATTCCACGAGGTCTGCTTGCTTCGTGTTTGAAGGCGCAAAGCAGCCCCTCCACGGGGGCGCTGTCCACATTTGGGGCCAGACCTTTCTTTGTGATGGAGGCTGTCTTGCACGTTGCAGGAAGTTTAGCAGCCACTGTGGTCTCTACATAGTAGATACCAGTAGCATTCCTCTCCCTGGCTGTAGCAACTAAAAATGTCTATAAATGTTACCACGGTTTGCACAGGAAGCAAAATGGCATCCAATTAAGAACTGCCAGTGTCAACCGATGATTAAACAGTGCCTGGAAAGACTTTGTTCCAAAATACTCTAGCTTATTCCTATAGAAAAACGCACGCCAGATTCCTCGGGGTCATTTTAATCCCAGACACTGGGAAGCTCATGTCTCGTGCTACACCTCACCACTCGCTGCCATCGAGTTGATTCCCACTCATCGGGACCCTGTGGGATAGGGTTGAACTGCCTCTGTGAGGTTTGTAGACTAGCTCTTTATGGAATTAGAAAGCCTCATCTTTCTCCTCACTTAGCAGCACGGTTTTAGGTTCAATCAGGGCGTTAGGTGGAAATCAGCATTATGGGAAATTGGAGGATGACCACATCAGATGATCAAACAGAGGCTGGCTACATCATCACACAACTACCCAAGTTGCATCATTCCGTAAGGGCCAAACCACAGAGACTCGTGGCCCAGCCACGTGGACACATAATTCTAACCCTCACAGCGGCCCTTACTGCACCTCCCGCTCCAGTAACGCTTATTATCACCGCATGATGTATCATTAATATACAAAATAGTCAGGGAATGGATTTTGTATGATTGTTCTGACTTCACAGTGTAAACCAACAAGATAGTCAATAGGTAGGAAGAGGGGATTCTTCAACTTTAAAAATATGGAGAACTTCCGTATGCAATATTGACTGTGTTTAGGCTTTGATGGTTGAATATATTGGTTGTGCAGTTGTTCATTTTTAACCTCCACAGACTTTATTTGGGCAGATTGTTCAGGCAGTTCCTACTGGTTAATGTACTCGGTATAACTGTATCCTAAGAGTGATATCAGCCCCACTTATCAATTTCATTGAAACCAATTTCCTTCAAAGCCTTTAAGAAGCAAAGCAGTGGCGTTTGGGGGCCTGTTTCCCTCCAGTTGACTCCAGAGGTGCAACTTTCGGGTGGTTTTCAAGTGCAGCGTGACCATCGATGGTCTTCCTAATGTATCACGTTACCCCTGCTGGGGGTATTATGGAGCAACCTTTTGGAGTGCATGAGAACCCGAGCTCCGGACACCTGTTGCGGCACAGGTTTCTAGCAAAGTCCAAGCACGTGCCTCTAGACCGCCTTTCATCTGCCAAATATGATTTAGTTTGCTCGTGTCTTTCCTAAGTATCAGAGGCTACCACATCCCCCCACTTTCAACTCGGCTCTGTCTCGGGAACACAGAGGCAGTCAGATTAATGGCGTCAGAGGGTGTTTCTTCACAAGGCTTATTGCGTGACGTGCGACACGGAAGGGTGGCTGTTGGATCTGTAGGGAAAGGGGACGTCCTAGGGATACTGAGACTGCTGTCAGTCTTTGCACGGTTGTCGTCACAGTGTGTGTGGTGACGCTTATGTGTCGTCTCCCATCGCAGGATGCTGAGACTTCAAGGGTTTGCTGTTCTAATGAAATGGCAAATATTCCACATCAGGCAGAGGGGTCAGGAACCCCGTGTTTTAGCTGCTGCTGCAGCGGGATAACGCGTGGCTCTAACCCTCTGCTCTTGTATGCAGTCCTCCCCACAGCGTGGTTTAGTAAAGAGACACCTCAGTCTTGAGTTATGTCTTTTTAATGCATGCTTGTGTTCAGCTCAAACTATTTTTTCTTGAATCTGTATTGCCCTCCCCCCAAAAAAGGATTTTATTGCTAGTTTTATGTACAGGTTGTCTTGTCTGGACACATTGTGAAAGCACAGCATAATATCATTGATTTTTTGGACAGACAGCCATAAAACACAAAGCCAAAATCACTAACATAGAGTCAATTCTGACTCATAATGACCCTATAGGTCTCTGTCGCTGGGTTTCTGAGATTGTAAATCTTTACAGGAGTCGAAAGCCTCGTCTTTATCCTGTGTGTTGGCTGGTGCTTTCACACCGCAGACCTTGCAATTAGCAGCACAATGCATAACGCACTACCTTACCCAGGCTACTTAGAAGTTAGCCTGACCCACTGCCATTGAGTGGATTCCAACAAGCCGTGACCCTGGAAAAGAGCTTCCGAGAGGGAGAAATCTATTCAGGAGCAGACAGCCTCATTGTACTCCCACAGGAGGACTGGTGGGTTTGAACCACCAACCTCGCAGTTAGCAGTCTCATGCTTACTTGACAGGACTGTCAGGGCTCTTTAGTTAGCAATTAGAAAAAGGAAAATATCTTGTTATCAGCTTGTTTGTCTTCCTTGTTTCACCTGAGAAACAAGGGGAAATGCTGTATACCCTATTGAGTCAATGGCTGTCAAAATTTGAAGCTTAATTCATGCAAGCCTGGCATAAAAGGTGCTTCAAGTTTTACAGGACTTGTTCTGGAAACAACTTCCTTGGTGCCATAAAGTGAGTCTACTTTTCTTCTAGTTCCGCAGAGTACCATAAACAATATGCTAGTAGATGGTTTTTAATAAAATTGTCCTTACCGTCTAAAGAATATAATAGAGCAGAAATGGTCTCAAGCAATATTCCTTCTCTTTGTGCACAGTCTTAGCTTCAAAAAACTCCGAAGAATTCTTTCCCTATATTCTGTCTAACCCATTAGGTGACCACGTGCACACACACGCGCATGTGTGCATGCGCTCACCCGTGCACACTTCCCAGTATTCTAAGTACTTGTGAACAGATTGTGGTGTTTAACTGCTGGTTGAAGTGAAAGCATCAGTCTTGGTTAAAATTCTAAATACAGATTTTCCCCTACTCCAAGCCATTTCTCTATATATGGTCTTTCGGAAGTTCAGTTATTGTTCTCCAGTTGAGCCGAGAAAGAGGTCAAGATGCACGGCGCCCACCCACACATGGCTTTCGGTGAATACATACATGACCACATAATTAAGAGAAAACCAGTTGCTGTCATCAGAGACTTCGGAGTTGTGGTTGGAAATATCTGGCAGTTATAAAGAAAAGACCTTCTTGTTAGGCAGACCCAAACTCTCTGTGCCCACCATTTTCAAGTTAGAAGGTCCTCAACTGATTTGTCCTCCTAAGTGGAATGTTTCTCTAACCTGCTCAAATATTGAAAAGACATCACCTAATTTTTTTATAAACATTTAAAGGACCAATGATATTTGCATTCTGCTTCATAAATCTTGGACATTTTCCTTCTCTGCTTAAAGAAAATCCAAGGACTAGATTCACTGACAATAGTAAAAAAAGACAAAGGAAGTGGGTAAAGGACTTGACTAGACAGTACAGATGGCCACCAAGCACATGGAAAGATGTTCAGTATCCTTAGTCATCAGAGAGGTGCACAGCAGAACCACGGTGAGACTCTGCTTTGCTCCCAGAAGACGACTGAGATAAAAACAAAAACAGAATAGCAAATGCTGGCGAGGATGGGGAAATCGGGACCCTGGTCCAGTATTGGCAGGAATGCAAAATGGAAAACCATTGTGGAAACGAGTGGCATGGGTCATCAGAAAATTAAAAATCTATCGACCAGATGACGCAGCAATTCCACTCCTAGGAGTATACCCAAAAAGACGTGAAAACAGACACCCAAAAGAAGATGCTTGTTCATTGGAACACTATTCCCAATAGCAAAAAGGTAAACACAATAGACATGCCCACGAACAGGTGAATGGACCAACAAAATGCGCTACATACACACAATGGAATCATAGTCGGTCAGTAGGAGAAATGAACTCTTGATCCCTGCTACAAGATGGATGGAGCTTCCAGACATTGTGTTCAGTGAAATTAACTTCTCATCATCTACCCACTACCATTGAGTCAGTTCCTACTCATAGCCACCTCCTACTCAGGCCGTAAAGCTGTGTTTTGGGGTGCCATCAAGTTGGTTCCAGCAGAGCGGAGCACTGCCCTGTCCTGCTTCATCCTCACAATTGTTCCTATGCATGCGACCATCATTGCCATCACTGTGTCAGGCCATGTTGTTGAGAGCTTTCCTCTCTTTCGTTGCCCTTCCACTTTACCAAACACGATGTCCTTCTCCAGGGATTGGGATCTCCTGACAACATGTCCAAAGTGTGTAAGTCAAAGTTGCCTTCTTCTTGCCTCTGAGGAACACTCCGGCCATACTTCTCCCAAGACCGATTAGTTTGGCCTTTGAGCCATCCGTGATCCTTTCAATATTCTTGCCTAGCACCATAATTTAAATGCATCAGTATGTCTTCAGTCTTCCTTATTCAATGTCCAACTTTCACATGCATATGAGGCCATTGAAAATACCATGGTTTGAGTCAGAAACACCTTAGTCCTCAAAGCAGCATCTTTGCTTTTCAATACTCTCGATTTCTTGTGCAGTAGATTTACCAAATGCAGCATGCCTTTTTATCTCTTCACTGTGGCTTCCATGAGCATTGATTGCGGATCCAAGCATGACAAAATCTTAACCATTTCGATCTTTTCTCCATTTATTGTGCTGTTATGTATGGATTGAGTTGTGAGGATTTTGGTCTCCCTTACATTGAGTGATAATCCACACTGCAGCTACAATCCTTGATCTTTATCGGCAAGTGCTTCAAGTCCTCCTCACTTTCAGCCAGCGAGGTTGGGTCACCTGCATGTTGCAGGTTGTTAATGAGCCTCCTTCCAATCTTGATGCACATTCCTCATATTATCTAGCTTCTCATATGATTTTTTTCACCATACGGATTAAATACTTATATTATGAGGATGCAACCCTGATGGACGTCTTTTCTGATTTTAAACCATGATGTGTTCCCTTGTTGTGTGGGCCAAACTACCTCTTGATCCACGTGTAAGTTCTGAATAAGCACAATGGCGTGCTCTGGCATTCCTGGTCTTCTCAAGGTTATCCATCATTTATCGTGATCCACACAGTCGAATGCCTTTGTAGCCTCATCTGTCTCCCTCAGAGCGGCTGGCTGGTGGTTTCGAACAGTCAACTTTCTGGTTAGCAGTTCGGTGCTTACCTGACATCATCACCACAGACCATCATAAAAAGACAAGAAAGCACAACTGTCTAGAAAAACAAAATTTATCAGCAGGGATAGGAGAGAGAGAGGTGTTAATGGGGATGGAAACACTACATTACTTAAGGGCTACATAGCTGTTTAATGAAGTTGATGTCAATAAATTGTACATCTGTACAAAGTTGAATTGGAAAAAATATGAGCTATATACTATGTAAATTATATATACACACACCGATCTTTCTAACAAAGACAAAAATATAAGAAGAGTAGCTGCTGGCGTTGCTTATGTACAATCTAACACCTCTTGGAGTGGGTTAGTTGGTTTGGAGTTAAAGTTTAAGGTCATGGTTCATGGGACATCATCCCAGTTAATTGGCCTAATAATGTATGGGCTTCTGTTTTACCTCCTAGTTCCTTTGCATAGTACCTGGGGCCATAAAAGCTTGGAAGGAGCCTTCCAGGTTACAATTGGTCTCTATTTGCCTGGAGCAACACAGGAAGAAGGGAGAGTCAGGAACTGGAAGAGGATCTGGAATGTGCTGCTAATTGCCTTCACACGCAACTGCCTCCTTTACCAAGAAAGTGCTTGATGCCTGGCTACTCTTACTAAACATTCGGATCAACGATTTCATAGAAAAATCCTGATCAAAAGGGGAGAGCTGCACAGCAGAATTTCTCATTTTCATATGCTCTAGACATTCTGGAGCCAAGAAAATTGGACGTACCCCTGAAATGATTACGGATCTTCAAACTTTAAATCTAAAACGTCCCCTGAGGTCGTCTTAAAACCAAACAACAGTTTAGCTTAACTAGTAAAAATGGGTTGCCTTGCGCATTATACTCGGTTAACAGTTATCAAATCGGTGGCAGCAATTTGAAAGACTAAATAGGAACCTGAAGGGGAAACGAATTAATGTTCATGGGGAAAGGCCAACTCTGAGAAGGGAGGCGTGGAAAGTTAAGCTGTTCAGATACTGTGATCACTGTTGTTAAATGGTACGGGTCGACATGGTTGAATTGATCTATGCTTTATTCTGTCTGTTCTCAACAAGGACAAAACAAATAAAAGTGTAGATATTAAAAAGCGAAATTTTTAACATGGCTTTCAACGTTTGCTGGTGGATTGTTTAGCAAATATCAAACGCAGTGAGAAAACCCGAGAAACTAATGATTTCTTAGTGGATACATTTTTTTTTTCCTGCTTGGTAGATCTACACCGGATCTCAGGCAATTTCTATTTAAATAAATACCCTCCGAGCCAGAGCTTCCAAAGTATTTACAGAGTATTTGCTTTGTACATTGCATGATACAATTTTGAATATATTTGAATTTACTCTTTGCTTTTCTAGTCAATTCAGATGAAATGATTAAAATCCAAAGTACTTGATTTTCTCCAAAATGAAAGATAATTGCAAATACGTCTTATTGGACCACTGAATACACTCTGTTGTTTTTATTATTCTATTAAGTTGCTACACTTCCATTTTTGTTGATGCGTCATTTTCATGTAAATTAAACCCTAAATAAAGCGTAAAGATGAATTTAGTATCCACTAAGCTTCAACTGTGTTATCGTGTGTCCTCCATAGAAGATTCGCATCCCTTCTTTTACCTGATCTTTATTCTACGTTCTAGACAGGAGTCTATTTCACTTTCAAAATACAAACATTCCGGAGGAATTGTATGTGAATGATTTTTTTTTAAACTCAGCAAACCACATGAAAGCAACTGCTCTGCTTTGTGCTTGAATAATACATACAACTCCATTTCATGTAGGAAATTTTCTAGGAAAATATTATAACTAGTAGGATGCCAGGCTGAAATTTAAAATATAAATTTATGATGAATTTAAGAGAATAATATTTACTGAGGTCTAGTCAGGAGTTGTATTAGGCTTTGAAGTACATTACCATATGCAGTATAAGCTATAGATAAATCAACTCCTTGAAAAACAGATTTATACCACACATACAATTTTATAGCTTGATTTTCACTAGATAACAAAATGATGACACTTTACCATGTTAAGAATTAGAGCTACCCATATTTTAAAAGGCCACATATTTGTATGCTATATGGTTGACTTATCATTTAGTTAATTATGCCTCATCCTTGAACATTAGCCTTGTCATTTCAAGCTCTTAAATGCAAATGGAGTTTGGTTTGTGATGTCATCCTTCAACAATCTATTAAGGTTGATCAAAATTAACAAGTCCTTTGTAAACTGTGGAATAAGCATTTGTGAAAAAACCAGTGATGCTGTTAATGTAAAAGCTTTAATTCAGTAAAACTTGGGTTAGCGTTCATAGTCAAGACAAATCTGGGGGCTGACATAGTAATTTCTAATATTTCCCTTGCATGCAAGAAAATACTCCCGTGGTCGTTCATTAGCTTTGGCTTGGAGGTAGACACAGTCTCTCATTCTGTAATTCCATCTCTGAGCTTGTTGTTGTTGCTAGGTGCCATCAGATTTGTTTCCACTCATAGCAACCCAATGCACAACACAAGAAGCCCTGCCCAGTCTTGCGCCATCCTCACAATTGTTACTGTTCTTGAGCCCGTTGCTGCAGCCACTGTGTCCATCCATCTTATTGAGGGCCGTCCTCTCTTTCACTGCCCCTCTACTTAACTAAGCTTGATGTCCTCCTCCAGGGACTGGCATGTCCTGACAACATGTCCAGAGTATTTACGATGAAGAAACCATCCTTGCCTCTAGGGAGCACTCTGACTGGACTCCTTCAAAGACAGAGTTGTTTAATTATTCTGGCAGTTAGTGGTACTTTCAATATTCTTCCCCAGCACCACAATTCAAAAGCATCAATTCTTCTTCAGTCTTCCTTTTTCAATGTCTTAACTGTCATGTGCATACGAAGCAATTGAAAATACCATGGTGTGGGTCAGGAGCACTGTGTTAGTCAGGGTTCTTTAGAGAACAAAATGATTATATATATATACTTATACCATGAGAAAGAATATAACAGCTAATTAATTAATCCACATAACAGTACAGAGGTTTCCGTTCATCTCACTTCCGTGGAACAGTTAATATCCTGGGAGTCCTTCAACTCATGTGGGCTGCTGGGTCCAAGGTCAAGGAAGCAGACAGCAGAGTCCTCCCTCAGGGAAGGCAAGCAGAGTCTGCCCACAGGCAGCAAACAGCAAGGTAGATCACCAATACTCTGTAGCTCAGGAGCTTAGCAAACAGACCCTGATAGGGTATCAAATGCAAGCAAGCAAGGTGACAGGATCCATCAGCCTCAAGCTTAAGCAATGTATGCACCAGCAGCTTGGTGAAGCTTGTCTCAAAGGAGCCTCAAGCTTTGGCCACATGATCCATGGATTGGCTTGGCCCACAGGTAGTGTAGCTCAAAGGTTGTGGCAGAGAACTAGCTAAAACAGCAGCATGCTCCAGCACACTCATATCATGAGAGCAAGAAAGAGCGGGGCAGGCCTTGCAGAGCCATTTATCTCTTTGCCCACCAATTCAACTGCAACCTGATTAATCCTACATGTTCCTCTTGGCCAGGTTGCCATAATAAACCTAACGATCACAAGCACCTTAGTCCTCACAGTAACGTCCTTGCTTTTCAATGCTTTAAACAGATCTTGTGCAACAGGCTTATCCATTACAAGACGATCTTTTGATCTTTTGACTGCTGCTTCCGTGATCATTGATTGTGAATCCAAGCAAGACAAAATCCTTGATAATTTTGATCTTTTTTGCATTTATGATGACATTACCTATTGGTCCAGTTGTGAGGATGGGTCTTCTTGACATTGAGTTGTCATCCATACTGAAGGGTGCAATCCTTGATCTGTCAGGCTATGTTTTAAGCCCTCACTTTCAGCAAACAAGGTTGTGTCATCTGCATATTGCAAGTTGTTAGTAAGCCTCCCTCTAGTACTGATGCCACACTCTTGTGCAGAATACAGATGAGTAAGTCTCTTTCCTGATTATAAACCATGCAGTATTCCATTGTTCCATTGGCACCACTGCCTCGTGATCCAGGCACAAGTTCCACATGAGCACAATGAAGTGTTCTCCATTTCCTATTTCTCTCAAGGCTATACACAGTTTGTTATTCTCCACACAGCTGAATGCCTTGGCATAGTCAATAAAACCTACATAACCGTCTCTCGGGTATTCTCTGCTTTCAGCTGAAATCCGTTCAACATCAACAGTACTATCCCTTGTTCCATGTTCTCTTCTGAATCTGTCAGGCACCTCTGGCAGCTTCTTGTCAATGTACTGCTACAACCGTTGCTTGTTAATCTTCAGCAACATTTATTTGCATGTGGTATAAGAGATATGGTTCTATAAATTGAGCATTCAGTTGGACCACCTTTCTTGGGAATGGGCATAAAGTCAATTGGCCAAGTAGCTCTCTGCCATATTTTCTGGCATAGACGAGTAAGGGCTTCCAGTGCTTCGTCTGCTTGTTGAAACATTTAAATTGGTGTTCCATCAGTTCCTGAAACCTTGATTTGGGCTAATGCTTTCAGTACAGCTTGAACTTCTTCCTTCAGTAACATTGGTTTTTGCTAATAGGGTACCTCTGGAAATGGTGGAGTGTTGATTAGTTCCTTTTGGTGTCGTGACTCTGTATATGCTTTCCATCTTTCTTTGAGGCTTCCTGCCTCATTCTGTATTTTGCCTATAAAATCTTTCAATATCACAACTTGAGACTTGAATTTTTCTTGAGTTCTTTCAGTTTTAATTAGGCAGAGTATATTCTTGTTCGTTTCCTAATGCTTGGACTTTGCACATTATTAACAATATTTTACTTTGTCTTCTTGGTCATTGAAATTTTCTGTTCAACTTTTTTATTTCGTCATTATTTCCATTTGCCTTAGCCACTCTATGATTCAAAGTATATTTCAGTATATCGTCTGGCATCCACTTTCATCCTGTCTTTCCTTCCTTCCTTCTTTTCTCTCTCTTCCTTCCTTCCTTCCTTCCTTCTTTCCTTCTTTCCTTCCTTCCTTCCTTCCTTCTTTCCTTCCTTCCTTCCTTCCTTCCTTCCTTCCTTCCTTCTTTCCTTCCTTCCTTCTTTCCTTCCTTCCTTCCTTCTTTCCTTCCTTCCTTCCTTCTTTCCTTCCTTCCTTCTTTCCTTCCTTCCTTCCTTCTTTCCTTCCTTCCTTCCTCCTTCTTTCCTTCCTTCCTTCCTTCTTTCCTTCTTTCCTTCCTTCCTTCTTTCCTTCTTTCCTTCCTTCCTTCTTTCCTTCCTTCCTTCCTTCTTTCCTTCTTTCCTTCCTTCCTTCTTTCCTTCTTTCCTTCCTTCCTTCTTTCCTTCCTTCCTTCCTTCTTTCCTTCTTTCCTTCCTTCCTTCTTTCCTTCTTTCCTTCCTTCCTTCTTTCCTTCCTTCCTTCCTTCCTTCTTTCCTTCCTTCCTTCCTTCTTTCCTTCCTTCCTTCCTTCTTTCCTTCCTTCCTTCCTTCTTTCCTTCCTTCCTTCCTTCCTTCTTTCCTTCCTTCCTTCCTTCCTTCTTTCCTTCCTTCCTTCCTTCTTTCCTTCTTTCCTTCCTTCCTTCTTTCCTTCCTTCCTTCCTTCTTTCCTTCCTTCCTTCTTTCCTTCCTTCCTTCTTTCCTTCTTTCCTTCCTTCCTTCCTTCCTTCTTTCCTTCTTTCCTTCCTTCCTTCCTTCTTTCCTTCCTTCCTTCCTTCCTTCCTTCTTTCCTTCTTTCCTTCCTTCCTTCCTTCCTTCTTTCCTTCCTTCCTTCCTTCCTTCCTTCTTTTCTCCCTTTCTTTCTTTCTTTCTTCTTTCTTTTTCTTTCGTTTCCTTTCCCAGTGAATGATGTTCTTGGTCCTCCCACAGGTCTTCAGGTTTACTGTCATTAGTGTTCAAGGCGTCAAATATGCTCTTGAGGTGTTCTTGAAGGTCAGGTGGGATAGACTCAAGGTCGTATTTTGGCTCTCATGAACTCGTTTTCTTATTTTTTAAGTTTCAACCTGAACTTACACATGAACAGTTGATGGTCTGCTCCAGTCAGTTCCTGGCCTGGTTTGGCTGTTTATTTTGAGTTTCTCCATCATCCCTTCCCAAGATGTAGACAATGTGATTTCTTTGTATCCCATCTGGAGAAGTCCATGTGTATAAGCACTGTTTGTGTTGTTGCAAAAGGTGTTTACTGTGAGCAGGTTGTTGGTCTTGGAGAATTCGATCATGTGATCTCCGGCTTCAATTTCTGTCACCAAGACCACATTTTACAATGACCATTCCTTCCTTGTTTCCAGCTTCAGCAGTCATACCAATAATGGAACTGGCAGGCTGAGCAACTAGCAGTGGACAGTACTGGAGGCAGCAATGGGCTTGATGTGCTTGAAGGGAAGAAAGATTCTCAGGAGACATGCTGCTCAGTGCATGGTTGGAGATAGGGCGGTGCACCCCTCTAAATGGATGGACGTGTGGACTCTAGGACCTTGTGCTAAGAGCAGGGAGACCCCAACAGGGTGTTTATGGTCTGTGTCCATTTGTGAAGGAGTTTTCTGACTGCTGTATGAGGACATGTTGGTGTGGCGAATGTCTGAAGTCATAGCACAGAAATGAGCGACGCAGGTCTATATGAAGGGGGACGTAGAGAGATAGATACTTTTCTACGAGTTGGTTTTGAGCACTCTTGGTGGTGAATTGGATACCTGGGGAAGATGAGAAGAAAATTGGGTTCAGGGCTGACTGGCAGGTATCTCCCTGAAAAATCAGATCACTGGCATTGTTCTCTGATTCGGGGTATTAGAAAAAAATCCAGAGAAAACGAATTGGACAGATTGCAAGATCCTAGTTACGGAATGATGGTGGTGCTGTGGGAGAAGCCTTGGGTAACTATCCTCAAGATCAGCGGAGAACGATGCAGCTATCTGCTTCTGTAAAAATTTAGTAATGTACTCTCGAGGCTTGCTTTAAATCTCAATTCACTTGACAGTGGTGGGTTTGGGTATTTTGGTGAAAAATGTTGTGAAAATGAATAACAATAATAGTAGTAGTTGCAATTGAGTCGCAAGAGTAACAATGACTAACGCACTCTTAAAATATTTCTTCTAAGCAGTGTTCCAGAACTTTTCTGTGCATGAAATAATTGAAGCTTCCTAGTCACTTGGTGGGATTGATTGCTATTGTTGCCTCCATTTTGTAGATGAGGACACTGAGACCCACAGAAGTCAGGGACCTGGCCATTCTTGTGTCAGTTAGGATTGAATTTTAGGCTAGATGTCTAAATTTAGAAACATTCCGATTATCAGTGCTAATTGAAGTCATGGAATGAAAGTAATTTCCTTAGAACTAATCTCTAAAAATGTTTTAGGATTCAAATCAAGCCCTAAGAGGCACCGAAGCATTGCAGAGGAGAGAAGGGGGGAGGGAGGGAGTCTTCCTATGGGTCAGTTTCCTTTCAATGAATTTTTAAAGTGTGAATACACACGCACACACACCAAAAAAAAAAAGTATGAAAATGTTGGGCTCCACTGGAAGAAATAGGCTCTGAAAAGTTCTGAAATTCTGTCCAGGATTGTGGAATATGGATGTATAGACCAACGCCCCATGCTCTGCCACTTACATGCTTATTTCTGTAAATTTAGGCAAGTTGCTTCTTTACATGAGGGTGAAGTCGAGCTACATAAAACAATTAAGCTTAAAATAGTAATAACTTACTACACTATAGGGATTTCTTCATTTCCCATATAAAAGAAGTCTGATGACTCCACACTTCATAAGGATCGAGTGAGCCGTATTGTGGACTCCATATGGCCAAGGCCTGTACTTTCCAGCTCACTCGTGCCAAGGGGTAGTGGTGGTGGTGGTGGTGGTGGTGGTGGTGGTGGTGGTGGTGGTGGTGGTGGTGGTGGTGATGGTGGTGATGGTGGCGGTGGCGGTGATGGTGATGGTGGAGATGATGGTGATGGTGGTGGTATGTGTGTGTGTGTGTGTGTGTGTGTGCACGCCATCCCATTCAGGCCAGATTCATATCTCGTGCATTCTGCTTTCCATTCATTCATGAGTGTTTGCCATTGTTGCTTCTCATTTTGGCTCCTGCCACACCAGCAAAGGCAGGTCCTGAGAGCTTTCCTCTTCTGCAGGTCTTTAAGGGCCTTTCTGCTTCGAGGAGGCAACTCTTCCCCAGTCGTAGTTGGAGGGTTCATCTCTGGCACGATAGCGGACGGCGTTCTGCTGCTGTGCCTGCAGGTTTCAGTGGCTATTCACTCTGAAATGGCCTTCCTAGTCTGTTCTTAGTGTGGCAGTGACTCTAAAACGTGTCCACCGCGGGTGACCCTGCTGATCATTCGAAACACCACTGGCCTGATTTCCGGCATCACAGCAACACACAACCCCCACAGGATGACAGAATGACAGAGGAGAGGTGGCGGCACAGTCATAACTTAAAACAGAGACCCCGTGACCAAACTCACTGCTACCGAATCAGTGCTCAATCACAGCGACCCTCTGTGCGTTTCTGAAACTATAACTGTTTATGGGAGTAGAAAAACCCAGTCTTTCTCCCGAGGAGCTGCAGGTGGTTGCGATCGCAGCCCAACTCGTAACCACTCCACCCTGTTGTACCCAGTAAACCACTAACAGATGTTTTGTTGACTGAGTTGGAACTGTTTCAGTGTCATAGCTATCAGATGCCTATTGGTGGCGGTGGTGGTGGCCCAGTCGAGTCTGACTCATGGCGACCCCATGTGAGCGGAGCAGAACTGGTTCATCAAAGCAGCGACCTTTTGTAAGAGGACCCCCCAGGCCTGACTTCCGAGGCTTACACCACCACCCAGCCTTTGGGTGGTTTAAGTTTCATGCTTAATCCATTGTCCCACCCAGAGAACTCGTTATTAGATGTTTTGAATGAGCAAACCTTGGAGGGTGAAGGGGAAGGCTTAGTGCAAAACTTTCACTAATTCATCAGGAAGTACAGATTGGAGAGAGAGAATGCTTTTCTGCTCAATTTTGCTTTCCCCCGGCTAAGAACTCCTTTGCTTTCAGAATCCATTTCAGAATGGCCAGACTGATATTTCAGTAACGCTGCAGTTCATGGAGCTTCCCACCCACATTGCCTGCTGTGTGCTGTGACCAGGCACTGTCCAAGGATAGCTTTCTGGGAGATAAGACAGAAGCATTATCTGTGGGGACAGCAGCCCCTGTCATTAACGCACCTGGTCGCCAAGGCCCTGACTTCCTGGGAAACATGGTGAAGGGTTGCGACCAGCTCCCTGGTGGTGATGGCATTTCAGGCACTAGCTCCCTTGGTCGGAAATCCGTGGCAGGGATTATTCAGAAATGGAATGCAAAGGTATCAGGGCATGGTAGACACACAGGATGGTACCCGGGGACTCCCAGGAAGGGGTGAAAGCAAATGAATTCTTGGTGAAATCAATCGAAGGAATTATCAGCAGCAAATTGGTATCCTTTCCACAATTCGACTTTGGCTTCAGAAATAAGATGAGGCTTTTGCACAAAATCATGGCATTCAAAAGTATTGCGACCCGCAGAGCAGAGTATCTCATCCCCAGTCGTGCCCACGGCATCCCCTGGCTGCAGGGCCAGTGGTGACTACGCTCAGGTGCTCATTGAAAAGTTGGAGGTTCTGGCTCACCAAGAGGTGCCTTCAAAGAAAGATCTGGCAATCCACCTCTGAAACCCCAGCCAGGGAGAAGCCTTCGGCGTCCAGCTCTATCCTGGCCCCAGTAGGGTTGCTCGGAGCTGGAGCAGACTCAGCCGCAGCAGCTTTAGATGGCTGCATTAATTTAACGCCTCTCTAAAAGTGAAACGGGTTTTATGTGGCACTTTCCAACTTAAAATTTAACTTTTTAAAGGGTAGGAGCTTCTTCTGTTTCCTCAAACCCCCCTCCCCCATCTCATGATTCCCTTTCTGCCGTCAATATTGAACCAGCATTTCTCACCCCATGCCCTCAGGAAGCCTGGCCTTTCCCTCGAAGTACTTGAAGGGATAGATTTGAGGACTGAGGTTCTGACATCAGCCTCGAACTTGTGACTCCATGGCCTCCTTCCCTTGACCTGCTGCCTTGCCATTGAATGCCTGGACATTTCGGAAAGGGAAAAGCCATTAGCACAATTTGAGCGGGTCGTCCTGTGACAGGTTTTATTATATCACCTGATAGAAAAACCGAAAAAGTGGCTACAGGGATTGAAGCACTGCGTGCAAAGGAAAGCAGGAAAAATCATGGGCAGATGGTAAGCTAAAATGCCCACAATTGAGCCTTAGCAACTCACAGCTGGGGTGTCTCAGTTAGCTCCTTTGATGCTCCGGAACCTGCCTCCTGTTTGGTCCTCGGGAACTGTCCTTTCCATGTCCTCCAACTAAGACATCGTAGCCCCCTGCCCATCCACACCAGCTGAAAAGACTGGTACCAAGAGCAAATACAGACAGAGCAGTGAGTAAAATCAACACCCTCGATTAAGGCGCAGGGCCTGTTTAATGAGCACACGGTGACTAACAAGAGATTTCCTGTGTTCACATGATAACCACACAAGGGAAGAGGTAAACCTCCTCATCCCCGGTTTGCAGTTGAGGAAATATAACTCTGCGAGGCGAATTTCACTGATGATGGCCACCGTACTTCTTAGTGCATGGCACTTCAACCGTGGTGTTCAGAGACCCGGGTCTAGGCTCTGAGGCCAATACACTGAGTCATTGGACGGAAAGAAGTAATAGTCTAAGGAGAACTCTCAACATAATGGGACCTCAAAGCTTCTTAGGGGGCAACATTTCCCAGTGGTCTTCACTGGGAAGATCTGTTTACCAGAAGAACTAGGTGGTGCCCCACCAACACTAGACTGAGAGGACAATGTAGAGCAAAAGATAAAATCCACAAGTAAAGGTAAACGTAATGGTCCCCAAGAGGCTGGAGGAGCCCCCAAGACTATGACCCTTCTGACCTGGCACCGAGCCATTCCTGAAGACAACTTTTCAGCAAAGCAGGAGACGGGTCCGTAAAACAACCAGCGCCCTGGAGAAGAACGTGTTCCTCAGCACAATTGCATGAAACCTAAGGGCGGCTTTTGCCAGAAAGCAAAAATAAGAAGGCAGGAAGGAGCGCAAGTCCAGACAAAAGGAAATGGGTGCACCAGGGTGGAAATGGGGAGAGCGCCGACACGTGGTGGGGCGCGCAGCCAGGATCAGGGAGCACTGGATGTTCCCCCTGTGGAACGGGAAACTCAGTTGCTCTGTGGTCTCTCACCGAAATCACAAGTTAAAGATCCATTTAAAAAGTGAGCATCGTTCATGCATAAGAACAAGACCCCAAACCGCATTGCCACTGAGTGGGTTCCGAGTCACATCAACCAGGTAGGACAGGGTGGAACCACCCCCTGTGGGTTTCCTAGACTGTCAGTCCTTCTGGAAGTAGAAAGGTTCGTCTTTCTCCCGGGAGCAGCTAGTGCGTTAGAACCGCTGACCTTGTGGTTAGCAGAACAAGCAGACCACTCCACCACAAGGACAATGAAAGAAGGGTCTCCAGGTCCCGGAGGGAATTCTGGACAAGTCCAAAAGAATAGGACAGTTAGCTTTGGGGTTTTAGGTTTTAAAAAGTTGAATGGAATGTGATGGTTATTTTCTGCACCAAGGGAAAGAATTCCCTACAAATCATCCTTCCTTTACTTTCAATGCAGGCTAAAGGTGGAGCTACTGATGGTAACTGGAATACATTCACATGCAATGGGAGCAACAATAAGGGTGTTTTAGCTGGCATCGACATGCATGCTAGCACAATCTTAACAGGAGTGCTAATTGGATCTCACACTCACACTACGCAAATAACAGAGGGCAATGACAATTTAGTCAGGGTGCTGAAACCAGAACCCATCACTATCAAATTGATTCTGACTCCACTGAATTGAACGGTCCTGTAGCCCCTGTGGTGTGGTTGTTATGCAGTCCTCATGGTGGGCAGTTCGAGACCACCAGCAGCTCTGAGGCAGAAAGACTGGGCTTTCCACTCTCGCAAACAGTGACAGTCTCAGAAACCCACAGAGGGCCGCTCTGGGTCAGCATGACCTCGATGGTAGTGAGATGGGGTTTCTAAGGCTAGCTATCATCATTACAAAGGCAGGCTGCCTGCCGCACAGTTTCCATTCAGAGTGGCTGCTGGGTTTGAACTGCGGACCTTTCAGTTAGCAGCGAGACATGTCACCTACCACTGCACCACCGAGGCTCCTTGCCTGGGTGCCAATGAAAGAAATGTAAATAAGGACACTTGGAAACGTCACCAGAGAAAGAAAACGAGACGTCTGGGCATAAAAAGGAGCCACCCTGTTGGCGCTGTGGGTTCCACAGGGAGGGAAACCACTAGCTGTCTCCTGCGCGAGAACGAGGCTTCCTGCACCCCTAAAGAGGGACAGTCTCTGAAAATCTCAGAGGCCGACCTATCCTGTCCTGCAGGGTCAGTGAGTTTAGTTTCTGAAGTGTTAAACATAAAGGAAACTTAAATCGGGGAAAGACGCTGCTTCTTCTTCGTCGTCTTTGTTATGTATATTGTTCTATATGTTTTGTATATTTTGTATAAGAGGATCAGGACGGAGGGATCTAGGAAGGAAGGCTTCTTAAAGAGAATGTAAGACATCATAGGGCTCTCTATCATAGCTCAGTGATCAGCTATTATTATCTAGCAGAATGAACCCAAGGGAGAAAAAAATGTCTAGAAGTCCGTTGATCATATCAGTATTCAAGAGGGGAAGTCTGTTTTGAGAGGGCTGAACCTTTAAGCCTGGACTGGGCCATTCCCAGAAGCCCAGTATTTGAGGTATGGAGTGGTGGATTGAAAAGGGCCAACAGGACTCAGGAGCCTCAGGTCACATTATTCTGTGTGACTTGGTACATTCTGGGCAAGTGACTCCACTCCTCTGTGTCATTCCTGTGACCGTAGAGTGGAACAAAAGAGACCCTGGACCCAGCATTCCCCACAGGTCCCATAGAAGGCGGGCAGTGAGAAGGCATCCATGATGCCTTATAGGGAAATCCAGCCAGCTGTGTGTGTGTGTTTGTGTGTGTGTGTGTGTGTGTGTTGTTTTCCAACCTAAAGGTTAAACAGTGCTTCCAACAATGTTTCCCGAGTTGGTTTTTGACCTTCCTCGAGCCTGTAAAGGTTGAACTGCAGTGTGGTTCTTCTAGAAGAAGTGATCGTACATGAATCATAATTGTAGGGAGAAGCAAAGGGAATTTGCCACCCTGACTATATATGGAGTTACAACACCTTGGAATTACCTGGCTGGTTCTGAGTGGAGCCCAGGAGTCAAACTTGTTATCACTTTGTCCTTGTGTTTGCTAAAAGTTTGGGACCCACTGGTTTCCGGAGTTTCTGCACTACCTCAAGAGCTTAAAAACTTGAGGTAACTGCATGAGGGACACCCCACTGAAGTGGTGTGCATCTCCCTGCTTGAAAAATACTTCCCGACCACGTGTCACGCCTGGAAGTAGAGGGCGCTTCGTTTTTAGGTCACTCTGTGGAGAACAACTCACACTTCACAGATTGGCGTAGGGCTGTTTCATTTATTCATGAGTCCCTCTGGCAGGTCCCCAGGGCTCCTAACTGTGACCTCTCACAGATGAGTATTGTCCCTGTTTTACCGAGGAGGACATAGATGGAGGCTTTGTTAAGGCCACAGGGAAATGGATTCGTTCCCCATTGGCTGCAGATGCACCTCAACCTGGCTTGCGTACACAGGGAGAATTTGTTCATTCGCTCATGTAAGGAAGATGTCCAGGGTTAGAATGGCTTCAGGCAGGGCTGGACCCAGGAATCTAAATGTCAGACTGTGGTCTGAATCTCACCTAGGCCATGCCTCAGCTTCCCACCTGTGGTGTTGTTCCGTTTGTCCGGCAGGCCCTCCCCTCAGGTAGCAGAAAGGCTTACCAGGCCCTCCAAGCTGCAGGATCAGAGTCAGCAGACCAGGGCCCCAAGGCCAGCTGCCTGTTGAGGTTAATAAAGCTCAGTGGACATTCAGTCATGCCCACTTGTTTGCAGGTCTTCTGGGGCTGCTTTCCCAATGCAGCCCCCAAGCTGAAGTAGTTGGGACCAAGCCAAAAAGAGGCCCTCTCTGCCCCTTCACAGAGAGTCCACTGATGCCAGCAGGCGAAACTAGCTTCCTAGTGTTGATTTGAATCCGAAGCCCGTACTATTTGTTGATTGTGTGGAGACTGGCAAGCCGTCCAGCCTGTGGTGTTGGGTGAACAAAGGACCGAAGCTCCTTAAAGAGGGTCAATTTGGATTAACACAAGACTTGGGAGTTTATTTCCAATTCATATACACAAGTGCCGTTGCCAGCACAAAGATGCTCTGTAGGTTAAATGAGCACTGGACCATCGCACATGTTTGTGTAGGCAGCACATGCGGTTGTGGCCGTAGTTGAGCTTCCGGGGAGATGAGTTAAAAATTTTGTCCTGCATATCTCAGTAAGAACTTTGATGATAGCATCTCATCTCTCAATAAATACATGCAGAGACAGAGCTTGCATGCATTTAAATTTAAATGAGACCTTTCCCCACACCTCTCTGGCCCGTTCCCAATGCTCTTTATTCATTGCCTGCCTGTGGGCCTGGAATGCCAACAGCCCATCCTTTCAGCTCAGGACTTGATTCACAGGAAAGGGCTGGGGCCCCTCAAGGCTCATGGATGGTGTGTTTACCTGCAGGTCCTTTCTCACTCTAACTCAGGAACGAACCGAGCCTGAATGAAGCTTCTTCAGTTTATGATGCTTCGTGTGAACGGTGGTCTAGTGCGTGACACACAGTCAGCGGTTCTGAACCAGCAGATGCTCTTCGGGAGAAAGATGAGGCTTTCTACTTCCGTAAAGAGTTACAGTCTCAGAGGCAGTCCTACTCTGTCCTGGAGGGTCATTATCAGTGTACCAATGCACTGGCAGGGCCTTGAGGGGGTGTCCCCAGATTTGGAGCCAGGCTCCTTTGTGATCCCAGTTGGAAGGACAGCATCCAGAATTATATCTCACGGCCTGGTTGGCCCAGCTGCTGCTCTCTGAATGAATGACTGACTGGCAGGGGTGAATGGAGATGGCAGTGCTCAGGTTTGTCAACACTGGGTCACACTGGGTCAGGGGAAGAACTAGCACGTCAGAACCACTCCCTGAGCTGACTGCGAGCGGAGATGGGGCTTCTTCTGTGGACTCTTGGTGAGCCCCTGGGTGCAGAGCAGGACGGTATTCCACAGGGCTGTCAAGCCTGTGCCTTCTGAAGCACGTGGCCATGCCTGTCTTTGGAAGAGGAATCCCTTTGGGGGATTTGAACTGCTGCAGTAAGTATAGGCCAGTCTGATCCTACGCCACGCCAGCATGCTCCTGGCAGAGTTCCTAATTGTACCCTGTGGTATGGGGTACTTAGTGGGTCCTGTCCCGTTGGTCCCTCCATGTCCTTGGGGAATTCCCGCTGGACATCTGCACACAGGAACATACAAGTGACACTTCGGAGTAAGGCAGGGAATACCCCATCTTGTGCGCAAAAGAAGAATCTGTTTAAATCGGCATCTAGTGACCCCATAGAGTAACACGGCTTCTGTGAGTTTCCAAGGCAGGCAGTCTTGATGGGGGAGAAAGCCTCACCTTTTAGCCCTCAGGAAGGCCGGTGAGTTTGAACTGCTGACTTCATTAGTAGCCCGACGCATGACCCACTGCGCCTCGTCAGCTACATGGAGATTCGAAAATCTAAACTTCCCTTGTGGCTGGAGCCGTGGTCTTGAATGTGGGTGAGTCTTAGTTACCAGCATGCCCCCACCCCCAAGGTGGAAAGGTAGCACCGAGCCCCCTGGCATCCTGGCTGGTGATCATGAGGCTGACCCAGATCGCACACCCTTTTGTTCAGTGCCACACGGGCTCGATGGGAGCCAACACCAACCTGATCGCAATGAACGATGATGATGATGAAGGCTCACGTTGCTTTCCGTCTAAGACTCACTTCTCCCTGTGCCTTAGCTTCTCCTCAGTCTTCTCAGCTGTACCGTGGGAACAACAGCAAGGACACCGTTTCACGAGATTGACGCGAGCATTGCAGTCTAAGTGCTTAGGCCAGTGACTGGCACCAACTGAGGTACAGTGGAGTCCATCGTGACTCATAGAGACCCCACACGACAGAGAAGAACTGGCCCCAGCTGTGGGGGAGGGGATTCTTGGCCATCCTCTTTCCAGAAGCATATGCCCAAGTTCTTCCCCAACAGAACCTCTGTGTCTCTGCTTAGCTCCACCCAGGCTCCTTGAAGCGATCAATGAACGGTAGCCATTGCAATGGTGTTGCCATCACGGTCGCCTTTGCCTAAGGAGGTGCTGCCCTGATGGCAGCCTCCATCCTGTTAGGAACAAAGCCCTAGCCATCGTAGCAGAGTGCTACGCATCTCATGAGCCATCGAGCTCCTTGCCGATACAACTTCGAATCATTCTAGAGCCAGTGTTTCTGGTCAGTCCGTCCTCTTCGCCAGGACTTAGGGGCATTCTCATTCCCCTCTTGGATACTAGCCTGACTTCAAGAGCAGATTTCCAGAAACATGGCCGTGTTTGGTTTTGTGGCTCCCCCCCTTCCCCACCCCCCACCTTCCGTAGCATGCTGGAGGTGAAGTTGGAAACAGAGTCAGTGTCCCACTCGCTTCCCTGGCACTGAGGGAATCAATCAAGGATGCTCAGCCTGTTCCCACTGCTGGAGGTAGCGACCTCCACAGGGTCTGCTCCAGGGAATGGGTGGGATGGAGCAGCCATCCCGGGCAGAAAGCTTTGGAGCCAGAAAGAAAGGAGGGCATTGGCCCAATGCCTGAGCGTTGGGAAACATACGCTGAGACACAGAGTGCTGAGCAATGTGACACAGGCATGCGCGACCTCCATTTATTTCTCCCTTCTCTGTCACTCCCGCCCTCACGCAGACACGCCCCACAGACCCGACATTCCCCGAATGGCACCCTTCTTATAGCCATTCAGTTTGTCAGCTCTCTTCCTGTCTGTTCCTTCAGAAGTGCCTTGGATGAGACTGTGACAGATCTTGATGATGTGGGACGATGGTGTTGGGAGTGATGGTGCCATGTTGTGTGGGATGCGATCGGTGTTTTCCCTGGGAGCTCCTGGTCCACAAACCTCAGTGCATCCGGCTTTGGGCTGATGATAGACACCCACCACTAACGGCTGCCCATGGCACCTGGATTCTGACCCATGGCCACTCCATGTTCGTTAGGGTCGAACTTTTCTCCCAGGGTTGTCGGTGGCCAGTAGTTCTCTTTGAGTCCT
This sequence comes from Tenrec ecaudatus, assembly GCF_050624435.1. NCBI lineage: Eukaryota > Metazoa > Chordata > Mammalia > Afrosoricida > Tenrecidae > Tenrec > Tenrec ecaudatus. The sequence goes on along the minus strand of NC_134530.1, from coordinate 303,096,849 downwards.
CTTGGTGGACTCACACTGCCGAGCTCTGTGTTCATGGCCAAGCGCTTACCCATTTGCACCCCCCTGCGGGCACTAGAAGCTGTTCTCCCCATGACATCTTATGAAGCCAATAACAGTGGTTCTGTGTTCATGTTTATAATGTAGAGCTGGGAGCTGGGCTCCATTTTTGGCATCAGAGGATAGGGAGGTTCTTGCAGGTGGAGGAGCACCCTGAGAGCACTGGGAACGGTGTGCAGCTCAAGGAAAGGGCAGAAGGTGACGGTGGGGTGGAAGGCGACGGCAGATTCACTCAGCAAATCTGGTGTACTTTCGGGTGATGTGTCGGTGTCTGTGTTGAACTGCTGTGATGCCGTGTAAGCCCTTTGATAGCTCAGCCTCAGTGGAGATGATTATTAGGTGCCACGCCAAGTCAGATCCAGAATCATGGGGACCCTGCGTATGGAGGGACAGCACCTTTGTGATCCATTGGGCTTTCGTGGACTGGTTTTGGGAAATAGATCTCCAGGCCATTCTTCCTCTTCTATTTTAGCCTGGAAGCTCTGCTGAACTCAGGAGAGATGGCTCACTGGAGGAGGACATCGTGGGTGGTGAAGGGTCAGATAGGAAGTGGGGAATGGGGGCCCTCCATGAGATGAATTGACACAGTAGCCAATAGAGTGGGCCTGAGCATGCTGGTGATCTCAGGATGAGGAGCTGGTGATCTCGGGATGAGGAGCTGATCATCTCGGGATGAGGAGCTGGTCATCTCGGGATGAGGAGCTGGTGATCTTGGGAGGAAGAACTGGTGATCTTGGGATGAGGAGCTGGTGATCTCTTGGGAAAAACTGGTGATCTCAGGATGTGAATCTGGTGATCTCAGGATGAGAATCTGGTGATCTCAGGATGAGAATCTGGTGATCTCAAGATGAGAATCTGGTGATCTCAGGATGAGAATCTGGTGATCTCAGGATGAGAATCTGGTGATCTCAGGATGAGAATCTGGTGATCTCAGGATGAGGAGCTGGTGATCTCAGGATGATTTGCTGATGGTCTCAGGATGATCTACAATAGCACTACTGAAAATGGGTGATAACGCCCCCTGGGGGCACTGGAACGAGGGGGTCTGGAGAGGGCTACAAATGCAGATTCCTACACTTGATCCTGGATTCTGGGCCGTAGTAAAAACCATTTTTAATTGCCAGGGGTGACTGGGTAAATTTTTTTTCGTCCCTGAAAAGGCAACAGTAGACCACATATGTTTAAGACTCTATCACCCAGTCTTGTGGGTGTTTGTTCATCATGATTTGAAGTCAAGTCCAGGGAAACTGGCAACAACAGCACTGGGAAGCCCCTTCCCCCGTGCCCCCCCCCCTCTGCCATCCTCTGGCCCAGCCCCACCTACCTGGGGATTCTCATTCATGCTGACTGCAGTGGGTGTCAGAGCCGATTCCTGCCTGAGTGAGCACCGCCTCTTTTGAGGACTGCAGGCACTTAATAAAACACAGATGAAAAACAACAAAACAGCTCACTGCCATGGAGTCAGTGTGGACTCATAGTGACCCCCGGTTACAGTTCAACAGACTGTAGCTGTTTACCAGAGTAGAAGCCCCGTCTTTCTCTTGAGGAGCTGCTGGTGGTTTTGAACTGCCGGCCAATTGGATTGCCACCAACTCCACCCCCAGGCTCCTCCTAAAACAAATCACAACGTATAAATACCACAAGCAGTGTTTCTATAAGATGCATTGAGATAGTTAGTTTATTGTGCCAGCCAGGCCGATAAACACATGTGGGATTAATTGAAGGGCGGAGAGATAAGTGGCTTGGCAAGCCTCGCCTTTCTTGTCTCTTGCTCTTTGATCATCTGACCAGTGTGAGGCTGCCTTGCTTGTTCTGTGCCTCAATTTGCAAACTACACTACCTGTGGGACACCTAACCCATGGACTGTGGCTCTGTAATTTGAGGCCCCTTTAAGATCTGCCTCGCCAGAGAATTGGAATGTACATCTCTGGAGCTGGGGACTGATGGTTGGTGACCTGCCTTGCTGTTTGCTGCCTGTGCTGGGATAGCCTAGCTCTTTCTACAGAGGACTAGCTGGCGGCCCTCAGGACTTGAAGGACCGCCAGTGTTTCACAACTCTCTTACGGGAGTGAGTTGCACTGAGCCATTTGTACTGCTTTATAATTAAACTGTTCATTTCTTATATTATCTATCTATTTGTATATAATTTAACAGTTCATTTCTTGTGTTATATATATATATATGTATAAAATTATCAGCAACCTGGTTTTATCCCTCTAGAGAACCCTGTCTAACACATGCTTCAAGACCAGACCACGTGAACACTCCTGCCCGGTGCCCTGTCTCCACACTGGGCCTCACTCTCTTCTCTCTGGTCTCGCAGGGAGAGACCATTTTGGCCCCAGGCCTCTTTGGTTTGGGCTCCTTCCTCTTCACCCCATTGACCTCCATCCTCACTGCCTCAGCCTTCACTTCAGCCTCACTTCACTGCCTCGCCTCACACTTACTTCATTAGCAGATGGTAGTGCTGTCCGGTTGAGAGCTAGCCCTTAGCAGCTAAAGAAAGGGGGGTAGGGGTGGGGTGGGGGTGGAGAGGAAGTAATTAGGGTGATTAAAATATAAATCAATTAAACCTAATGTGATATAGCCTGCTCAGTAATCTCCTGTACCACTTAAGGGTGAAACATCTTGAATTTAATAACATAACTTATTAAGGATGCATTTAATTCTGGAGTTATAATTATGCCTTTATTATGCTCAGAAAGCTCCATGTCACTCTAGGCTCTCTCCACCCCCCCCAAGGCACTCCTAATTTCTGGTAATTATTATGTATGGTAATTTCAGAATAATTTTTACATTTCTTAAGATCGGCATTGTGAAGCAGGTGTTTGGGCCTCATGGTGCATTTTCCTTGAAGCAAATTGTCAGACTTATTTTCCTAACCGAAGATGGATGAGAATGCAGAGAATCATATGGAATCATTTACTGATTTAATAAATATTTATTGGATGCCAGAGAAGAGCCATGGTAGCGTAGTAGTTCAAACCACAAGGTCAACAGTTTGAAACCACCAATGGCCCTGGGGGGGAAGTGGTGGCTTTTAATCCTGTAAAGACTTAGAGTCTTGGGAACCCACAGGGGCAGTTCTACCCTGTCTTACAGGGTCTCTACTGAGTTAGAATCAACTCAATGGCAGCGGGTTTGGTATGGTTTCGGTGGGGCGAAGAGGAAGAAACCCAAGATCAATCCAGAATAGTTTGTATCTTGCTGTTTTGTTTTGTCTTTTAAAGGACTTCATTAGTTAGTTTCTCTCTTTAGACTTTGCCGAAGATGCCCTGGGTTGACTCTACTCCAAGAAGCCTCCAACTAGATTCTGTTGGAATGGTGCTATTCAGTGTTGCTTCTGTTGAATCTTTGACTAGTAGGTTGAATCAAAAGAAAGAGTGACACTCTCACAGCGGATCCCCAAGTAAATATTACAAATTCCCATATAATGTCAGTGTTTTTATTGCCCCTTTGCCCACGGAACTAGGGCCCAGGGTGACACAGTCTTTATGCATTGGGCTGCTAACTGCATGGTCATCACTTTGAAACCACCAGCCCGTCCTCTGGAGAAAGAGGAGACTTTCTACTCCCCTAAAGCGTTACAGTCTCAGAAGCCCACAAAAGCAGCTCTACTCTGTCCTACAGGGTCACTACAGGTCCGAATGAAGTCGAGGGCAGTGAGTTTTATTTGGGTCAGCCCCTGAAGCCCACTGGGATCTGTGGGTCCCAGGGTAAGGTCGCTGACACAGGGAGAATTGCCCTTTGGTTTCATTGTGTGTTTGAGCAGTTGCTGTGTCCAGTTGAGTCGACTCTGACTCACAGCAACCTTGTGTGGCAAAGTTGTCTCAGCTGTCATCCTTTCAGAAGCAGACAGATTGCCAGGTCTTTTCTCCCATGGTCATGCCAAGCGCTTAGCCATTGCGCCACCAGGGCTTCTGTTTAGAGTAGTACTAGAAGGTTTTTCTGGGCAGGTCAGTTGGGAGAGCATCCTGAAGGACAGTACTAACCCAACTCCAACTCAGCGTGACCCCATAGGACGGGGTAGAACGGCCCCTGTGAGTTTCTAAGACTATTACTCTTACAGGAGTCGAAGCTTTAGCTTCCTCCCGTGGCACAGCTGCCGGTTTCAAACTGCTGAGTTTGTGCTTAACAGCCGAGCAGGAAACCCCTGTGCTGCCAGGGCTCCAAGGCCAGTACAGGATAGAACTTTTCATTTCAAGCTGAGAGATGTCTCTGGAAGCTTCTACAAAGAACCAGGCTTCTGGAAGATTCATCTAACAGCAGTATGTAAAGAGTTTGCAGGAACGAGAATGGGGTTGGGAATGTCGGGATAGAGACCTGCAAAATGGAGAAAAGTATAAAGAATCTAAACTAAGTACCCCCAAAAAAACAAAACCCAAACTTACCTGCTGTCAAGTCAATTCTGGCTTATAATAACCCTATAGGTCAGGATAGAACTGGCCCTGTGGGTTTCCAAGACTGCAGCTCTTTACAGGAGTGGCTGGTGGTTTCGAACTGCTGACCTTGTGGTTAGCAGCCCAAAGTGCAACCACTGTACCACCAGGGTTCTAAACTAAGTGCGAAGCGAGGAAAGGAGATAGATACGGAAGAGGAAGCGAGATTGGGAAGGCCAGGTCATTAGAACAGCTTGACTTTGTCTCCGACAGTTGCCACTACCTACGTGACAATCAGCTGTGAGCACGATTGAAGGGGCATCAAAGCAAGCAGTCCAGAGGAGCAAGAACAGAGTGTTCTTGTGGCTCTGCCTGCTGACCAGGCATCCCAGTCTCCTCATCCTTGCATGCTTCCCTCTCAAGCTCTCCCACCGCCTTCGGGGATAAAGCCCAGGCCCCTATGGAGACCTTGCAGAAAAGCCTGCACTATCTAGCTCCAGACTCCTTTCTCTGAGCCAAGCTTTTCTTTCTCTTCCTCTTCTAAGTTCTTCAAAGCAAACAAAATAACCCAAAGAGTACAATCCTCATTCTCTATGAAGACCCAAAACAGTGGGCATTCTTGCTTCCATGGTCATCCTCGTATATAACCAGCAAGTTAGTAGACTCTGGTCATTCAACCACCGAGCTCATCAGCTCTTAGCTCTCTGCCCCAGATGTCACGAGCTATATCCGCTTCCAATGGCTGCTGTAACAGAGTTCCTCCCAGATGACTGACTTGAAGCAGTAATTAGTTCTCACTCAGTTCTGACAGCTAGAAATCCAAAATGGTGCTGCCCAAAGGGCCAGGCCCTGAAGGCTCTAGAGGAGGGCCCTTCCTCACCCCTCCAGCTGCTGAGGCTGCTGACGTTCTATGGTGCCCTGTAGTTGCAGTCACGCGAGAAGACTTTCTGCCTCTGTCCCCACATGGCCATCTTCTGTGTATTTGTTTCTTTTCCTTACGTTTATAAGGACACCAGTCACCCCGGATTGAGCCCATCCTTTTCAGGTTGAAACCACCAGCCATTGGTGGGAAGAAAGAGGTAGCAATCTGCTCCTGTCAAGATGTGCCTTCTCAGAAACCCAATGGCCTTGTTCTAGCCTCTCCTATGGGCTCGATAACAGGTCGGAGAGACACAAGGGCAGCGGGTCTGGTTTGGGATTCCCAAACGAAGGCAGGAAGAACCTTTGGTGGTCGAGGGGGTTGTGAGGTGGGCAGCTAACCATGAAGTCAGCAGTTAAACCCACCAGCCACTCTGCGAGGGAGAGATGAGATCGATCGGCTGCTCCAACGAAGCTTTCCGGCTGGGGAAGCCCTACGGCTTCGATGGGGTTGCTACGAGACACAAAGGGCTTGGTGGCAATGAGCCTTTGGTGCAGTATGAACCTCACATTTGCAAAGACTTCTCCCCCCCCCCCCCCAAAATATGGTCAGATTTCCAGGCACAGGGAATCAGGACTTAACCTATTTGGGGCAGACACAATTCAGCCCATAACACTGCTGCCATGATTCCGCCAGGATCCCAGCACCTGCTTCCTCTCACTGCAACTCAGGGTTCCGGCTGGCCTGCAGCAGCACCCCAAGAAAGCAGTCTGACTGTGTCCTCAGTGTGCACTTCTGCAGTCAGGCCCAGGGAGCCCTTGCCCCTACCACCGATCTCCTTTCCCATCTCCCCATTTTTCTCCCCTCCCCCCAAACGACCAGCACTGAACAACAGCAGAGCTTACTTTGTGTTAACCTTTACTGTCTTCCCCCACCTCCCCTTGCGTTGGTATTTCCATCTGTTTTGTTGGCTGATGTAGATAAGCATTAAAAACCACTGTTGGGCTTTAGATTCAGGGAGACGCCTTCAGTACACATTGGTTGGATATAAGCAATAAATGTCAGTTGCCCATTTCTTTAAAAAAGTCTCTGGTTTCCTCGCGCTTACAGGATAAAATTTAAATACCTATTAAAACATTTGAAAAGATCATATGGTCTAACTCTAGCCTCCTCCAAACTCCTCGGACTGCTTCCTCTCCAATGCTTGTAATGCTGTGTTAGTTGTTGAGACAGAAAGAAACATTACTTGGTTCTGTGACATCCTCACGACCATCAGTATATCCGAGTCCTGACACACTATTCCTAATTCTGACCCAAAGAATCTTTTCTTTGTCTGATTTTAGGAAGTAAGTAGATCACTTGGCCTTTCTCATTGTTGTTGTTGTTGCTGTTGGGTTCCATTGAGTTGGTTCCAACTCACAGCGACCCTATGTACAACACAGGAAACACTGACCAACCTTGGGCCACGCAATGATGTTTAAGTCCAATGTGCAACCACTGTGTCAATCCATCTCATTGAATCTTCCTCTTTTTTGCCGACCCTCTACTTTAAACCAAACTCCGTGCCACTGAGTTGATTCTGCAACATAGTGGTCCAGTAGGGCAGAGTAGACTGTCCTTGTGGATTTCCAAACTGTAACTCCTAACCAGAATAGAAAGCCTCGCCTGTCTCCCATGGAGCTGCTAGTAGTTTCAAACTGCTGACCTTAAAGACAGCTACTAAACTAGTAAGTAACCCACCATTAATCCACTAATACTACTAAACTAGTATGTAATCCATCACTAGTAAGTAATCCACAGCTACTAAACTAGTAAGTAATCCACGATTAATCCACTAATCCATTAATCCACTAACACTACTAAACTAGTAAGTAATCCTCAGCTACTAAACTAGTAAGTAACCCATGATTAATCCACTAATCCATTAATCCACTAATACTACTAAACTAGTAAGTAATCCTCAGCTACTAAACTAGTAAGTAATCCATGACTAGTAAGTAATCCACAGCTACTAAACTAGTAAGTACTCCATGATTAATCCACTAATCCATTAATCCACTAATACTACTAAACTAGTAAGTAATCCTCAGCTACTAAACTAGTAAGTAATCCATGACTAGTAAGTAATCCACAGCTACTAAACTAGTAAGTACTCCATGATTAATCCACTAATCCATTAATCCACTAATACTACTAAACTAGTAAATAATCCACGATCAATCCACTAATCCATTAATTCACCAATACTACTAAACTAGTAAGTAATCCACAGCTACTAAACTAGTAAGTAACCCACAATTAATCCACTAATCCATTAATCCACCAATACTACTAAACTAGTAAGTAATCCATGACTAGTAAGTAATCCACAGCTACTAAACTAGTAAGTAATTCACAATGACAGCAGCACTCTACTTTAGTGTGTCTTAATTGATGCTCTGTTGGAACCTGTCCCCCACAGGTGACCTGGCTGGCATTTGAAATACTGGTGGCATAGCTTCCAGCTGGCATCACAACAACATAACAATATAGAAGTCCCACAAACTGAGAGACTGGTGGTGGTCACAATAGAATTAACTCTACTGTTGCCTGAATTCCTACACACACCATCTCCTTTCGGCCTTCTCTGATCCTGCTGGATCTGTTTCTTCCTCCAGAGATGCCTCATCCCATCTCTTGTCTTCCTCATATGGGAAGAGCAATGTCTTCGCCTTGAAAACTTAGCCAGAAAGTACTTCCCCGGGGTCTTCTCCAACTCTACGAAGTAGAAGTAGTTACTCGCTCCTTTTTACATTCACTGAATTTTTTATCTCATGTTATTTGCAGTACTTAGTAACGCATTGACTTCTTGGCGTCCTCCTGTACACGATATCCTAAAACCTATGTCCAGTTTTGCTGGTCAGAAGTCATCATGGCATCTGGCTCAGAAGTTACTGGTCACTCGAGTGTCTGGAAAGAGGAGCAACCTGTCCATTGAGCCGTGTAGTCATGTGTTGGAATATCATCTCCATGACAGCATTTCCAAATCATGGCTGCCTTGACTATTGAGGCCTGGTGCTTCCCCTGCATCCTCAGTCCCTGTTGTGGTGAATGAATGGTGCCACTCCGCTGTCAGCAGTTGGACAATTGGGAGAGATGTGATCGGTGATCTGCCTCCTTTCCCTCAGGCCACCCACAATCAATCACTAATCCCATTGGCCTGTCTTCTTACAATGCCTTCAGATTCATCACTGTCTTCATTTCCTGAGACAAGCACAACAAAATAGCACAAAACCAGGGGGCTTTAAAGCAGAGGCATTTATTTTCTCACAGATCTGGAGGCTAAAATCCAAATCAGGGTCTCAGCTGTGTTTATTCCATCTCTGGGCCTTTCTTCCCGTCTCTGGCTCCCACTAGTTAAGCCTTAGTGTGCCTTTACTTGTAGACACGCTTCAGAAGGGGTCAGTCTCCTCTCTGTGTGCACCGCTGTGTCTAGCCCGCGCTTCCTCTGAGACACCACTCAGCAGGGTAAAGCCACCCTACTCCACTGTCATCCACCAAGATCGGAGTCATATAAAGAAAACCCCTTTCCAAACAAGTTCAAGTTCATGTTGTTGTTGTTGAGAATATACACAGCAAAACATACACCAATCCGCTCATTTCTGCATGTGCTGTGCAGTGACATTGATTCTGTAAGGTCTCTCTCTCTGGGACTAGATTTCAGCCTCGGTCCTTGGCTCCACGCGAGAAAGATTTCACGCCGAAGCCAGGCTCGTGATCTAAGTGAATTTAATGAGAGTTAAAAGAAGTTTCAGGTTTTACGCGACACCCATAGGATTCCTTTGACCATGCGGCCTGGCAGAGACTGCTCCGGGTCACGCAAGGATCTCTTTCCTCCCACGAAGATGACCAGACCAACCCTCTCCCTTCCTGTCCCTGCCTTTTCAAGGGTTCCCGGGGGAGGCGTGGTGAACGACCCCAGGTCCCTCCCATTGGCTGAATTGCAATCACCTGGCCCAGGTGGGCTGCTCCAGGTGTACTGCCCATCTGGGCCCACCAGTGGGAAAATCCAGCTTTGTCCTTTGCTGGCTCTCCTGGGCATGGGTCAATGGACTTCCCAATTCCCTAGGCTAAGCTGCCTAACAATTCCAGTCTTCCAACTGTGCCCACTCATCACCCTCCTCTTCGAAGTGGTGTCTCCCCATTGACCCACACTCACTGTCCGCTAGTTCCCTCTCAGCTCTCTCTTGTTTCCCCATCACTTTGATCCCTGACAGCTAGTCCTTAAAAGACTGTGAAGCTCTAGGAAGACAGTTTTTATAGGGAAGCTCACAGCTGATTGTCTTAAGACAACTTCAGGGGGTGTTTTTGGTTTAAGGTTTCAAGGCAATCGTTTTTCGGGGGTCAACCGCTCTCCCTGACTCCATCAAGTCTGAAGTCCATCAGTATCACTTTCAGGAGGACATGATATGACCCATAGCAACCCCTCCCTTGCATTCCTGCTGCCGAGCGCCTTTACAACCTCATCATCATCGTTCACCAAGATAGCTCCACCAGCACACTGCCTGGGCGCCGCCAAGGTTCCAGCGCATCTTTGTTGAGGGGAAGAGAGTTTTCAGACAAGAGTGGGCCCACGATCAGGCTGCAAGACTGAACATCTGAGGACAACCTAGACAAGGTTCACAGAGTTCGTGGACATTTTTCATGAACTCTTCATTCCAGTTTTCCCCCACTAACTTTTTAAAGCCCTTTCGTGTGCCCAAAGCCTATGGGGTTTCTCTCACAGATTTAGTTTTAGGGGGCGGAGAGGTCTGAGTCGACCACAGCGTTGCATGTGATTCACCTGTTTGGGAAGGTGTGTTCCTTTCATCTCCTTGTCTTCGCCAAAGACTGGAGGTATTTTCACTAAGCATTCTCTTCTTAAAGCTTCCTGTTGGGGAAAACTAAATAAAAATAAAAAGAGGTCGCCGTTGTGGTCCATTTCCCTCACTGGGATATATTTAAATACTGTCCCAACCTGGAAAATTGTCTGTTGTATTCCAAGAGGTTAGAAGAGGTTGGGGACATGTCCCTTTAAGGAAATGTCCCACTAAACATCGTGAGTATGAATGTTTTCCTCTCCTCACAAGTAAAGGTATTAGGTTTGGTCTAGATGGTTCTCAGGGTCAGTGCCAGCTCTCAGCTTGTAAAGAATTGGGTTTATTTGTGTGTATGTGTGCGTTTTCCCCAGTTACCATGCTCTCTCTCACTTATTAGAAATATTTTTCAAGAGACTTCACCTCTCTGAAAGGAGTGGGAAAGACCTTTGGGGAGCTGTGTTTTGTTAGCGAGCACTTCCAGCCCTGGCTCAGAACTGGCTCGCTCGTTGTTTTCACAACAGGCTAGCAAAACATGAAAGAATCATTTTTGTTTTTAAAAGCAAAACTACAGGGACATTTAGACAGAGAGAGAGAGAGAGAAGAGAGAGTAAGGCAATTGTGAGATGTCGTGGGGACCCTCATGATTCTAGACTCAGTAACTCTCAGATAGTTTTCTCAGACCCACTTTCAACAGACTCCAGTGCTTCATGAAGGGTCTGTGTAAAATAGCCGTGAGACCCTGTGCAGGATCATGTGGGTCTGAATCGACTAAGCCCCTGATCAGATCTTTCTTATTTCTCTTGTCACTTGGATCCCCTGTACATAGTTCTTCAAAGATCCTGATGCTCAAGGTAGACGTATTTTGTAGTTAAGGTGCACCGTCGATTGGTTTTAAGAAGACTTCAGGAGATGTTTTGGGTTTATAGTTTCAAGACCATGGGTTGGCCCTTGCCTTGCGGTCTGAGTAAAGTGTAATGCTGGAAAACAAGAGAGTGGGGAAGAGCAGAAAGTTGGTCCATACTGAGACAGTGGGTAAATGTCTTCTCCCTTTTTCTCAGTGCACAGGGGTGGAGTGACTCTCTACCAAGGGTTACTTAGGAAATGAGTGGTTCAATACTTGGGCCGACTCCTGTTTGGCCCTCCAGCGTCCTCTTGTCGTCTCATGGGGGAGTGGACTTCCCTTCTCCAGTGTCCAGCCACGTTGGGACATTTTGGTTTGCGGTGTTCTGAGTCTGCAGGGTTTGGCCGACTGTCCCCAGCCTTCAGAACATGCTGGCATGGCTTCCATTGCAAAAGGCAAAGAGAAACAGAGCTGGTCATGTGGTTTCTGTTATCTGTAACCATGGAAAAGGCTGGCCATCTGTGAGGTTACCATATTAACACTTTTCCCTTCTCTCTCTCTCTCTCTCTCTCTCTCTCTCTCTCTCTCTCTCTCTCTCTCTCTCTCTCTCTCTCTCTCTCTCTCTCTCTCCCCATCTCCGTCGTGGGAAAACAAGCTGAGGAAGTGGAGAGGCTAGCGGCCATGCGCTCCGACTCCCTCGTCCCAGGCACCCACACCCCACCCATCCGCAGGAGAAGTAAATTCGCCAACCTGGGGAGGATTTTCAAGCCTTGGAAATGGAGGAAGAAGAAAAGCGAAAAGTTTAAGCACACATCCGCAGGTACAGCTGGGTTTCGCCATTTCTCGCCGGTGGTGTGTTGCCTTCCACGCTGTATCTTGATTACTAGGATTATTGAATTATTACAAACAAATGTGGAAGGGGGAGCCCACCCTTCGAATCGCTCCTGGCTTCAATGATGATTGCTTATGATTTAGGATCACATTTATAGCTCTTGTGTTTTCTCAGGCCTTGGGGGATTTTCTGGTTGGGGTGTTTTGAAAGCATTGTGTGGATGGTGGGCATATAAAAAAGAGGAACTTAGAAGGCCACCTTTTCGGTCGCGGAGCGCTTTCACTCTGTCAGTGGCAATCGGCTTCTCGTTCGTCTGTGTTTTTGCTGCGCCCATGAGTCAAAACGCAAGCAGAAAATAAGCCATTTGCGGCGTTTAGCAACATAAGAACAGGTTCTTCCGTGGAAGGAAACCTGGAAGGAGTGGCTGTGGGACATGGCGAGGAAAGACCAGGCGAGTGGAGGCTCAGACACCATGGTCGGTAGAGCAACAGCTACACACCCCAGAGCCTGGAGAACAGCAGAAGCTGGAGTCAGACTTCCCAGGTTCAAATCCCAGCCTGGTTACTTGCTAGCTAGTTATATACTAGTTAGTTACTAGTAACTAGTTGCCGTTGGGCAAGTCACTGTTCTCACCTCGGTGTCCTGGTCTATTCAGTAGGGGTAAGACTGATAACACCCATGCGTTCATCATTTGTGACGAGTTTGGAGCCTAGGCCGGGGCACCTTGGGAGAGCTTCGAGAGGGACTGGATCCGCAGAGAAGCACAAGAGTGAGCTGTGACTTCAGCCTGTGCGCCAGCCTGGAGATAGTGGGAGATGTCCGCACATTCTTGCTCTGCTTTGTGGTGTGTTTGGGTAACCATGTGCTCAGGGTCATCCCCACAGGACTGCCCCAGGGCTCTTAATTTCTCCTTCTTCCAGAGCCTCAAACCCTCAACCTGCTTTCTCCTCAAAATCACCACCTCGCTCCTGTAATCATTTCCCCCGTCTCCTCACCACCTCGCGAACGGAGGGGTTCAGTCTGCGGCTTGCTCCTGGACACCAGTCTACAGAGAGTCTGGGTGCCGGCCTCTGGCCAGGGAAAGAGACAAGCCAGGAAAAGGACAGTGCATCTTGAGATCTTTAAAAGTTCTCAGGGAAACCACTCCCAGCTTCTATTTTCTGACTCTGTGTCTTACCTGGAGGCAACAGTGCCCTATTTGGGATAACTTGCCACATCCGAGTTTACAGTGACTCCTTGCATTCCCGAAATCGCTCACTCACCCTAGTTCGGGGTTCTCCGCGCTCTCTGGCATTGGACGGAGTCTGTAAGGGGCATTGCTCCTTGCTGTTCTGCTCCTTTGGTTCGTGCCCTTCAAGGACATCTGAGCAGAACTCCCGACGACTGACCCTCCATAACCTCACTGAGTTAGCCAGAAATAAGACATTCGGTTATCGTTGCCTCAGAGATGATGAGAAATGGAAATGAAGTGCATTCCTTGGGCAGAATGAGAGGTAAGACACATGAAGAAGAAGGAAAATAGGAGCATTATTATAAAGCAATAATTTTTAAAAAGTCACAAAGATTCCGAAAGCACGGTTATAAGAGTCTTTCTGACTTTATTGGGGAAACAGTGCATAGTAATAATGGCACACTTCAAATGGTTGACATTGCTCAGCATGGTTTTGCGATCATCGATGGGTTGGGACATGCCTTTCTTCCCGACAAATCAAGAGCTTTGCTTAGCACTGTTGGCAAAACCACAGTGCACACTCTCAGTGCTTGCTGCTCACGAAGAAAAGACACCTGACCCATTATGCTGCCTTTTAAAAAAGACTTTAGAAAGTGCGTCTTTTGATAGATTTGAATACAAAGGCATCCAATTATTCATGGATCAAAATCATATTCGCACACACATAAAAAATCCCAGAAATTTTTTCATTTAGAACCTTCTTGGGAGAAAATAGTCAAATATGATGGGCAGTGTTGCTACTTTGTCATTAACTCTTTGGAATGTTCTTGAACAGAAGAATGTTCTTAAATGCTCATGGCCAAATGGAAACGGATTGATCGGCGTCAGAATGTGGTGTTTGTATGTCGTGGCTGAACACTCACTCTGTGTGTGTGTGTGTGTGATAGGATATATAGGTAGATAGATATATAGATAGATATATAGATAGGAAGATAGATCATTCCTGAATTAGTAAAGGTAGAAGGAAATGCAAAGAACATCGTGTCATATTGGATGGATGGATGGGGGCCTCTCAGAATTACAGCTTTCCTAGTTTGGCGAGGGGGATGTTTTTGAAGCCAGTGTTTTACACTGTAGTATTTTTTGGTTCTAGATTGAGTTCAGTAATGTTAAACCTTATTTGTTAAAAGGAGAGACTCTCTGTACTAGTTCTATGCCTGAAGAATACTGACAGCGTAAGGATGTTCTCAACAACAAATGGTCTATATGTTCAGATGCACTGATGTGCGCACTATCCCAAATGTGGATACCGATAATAAACTAATATACAAATGGATTGATTGTGTAAAGGTCCCATTATTGGCCAGTTTTAAGTTGCATGCGTATAGGTGGTTCAGTTTGCATGTATAATATCCTTTTGTATGTACAGCATTGTCTATCATTTTAAGTGCAAAGACTATGTCCATGTATTAAATTTCATTTGTACTTAAAGATATGTACATTTATTAACAAACAAAAGGATATTATCGCAATACATATCTGGCCTCTCACTAGTTCCACACTGAGTCATATTTACAGTTTTCCATGATGATATTGCAACCGCACCATGGTTTCGCTGTGAAGTTGCAGGGGTGTACCTGTGTACACAACACCTACCCTGGTTGTTCCTTGGCATTCCTTCTCCTGTGTCTTCTCTTTATGTATAGAGACCTGGTGGTGTCGTGGTTACTTGTTGGGCTGCGATCTGTACGGGCATCAGTTCGAAACCACCAGCTGCTCTGCCGGAGAAAGACTGCTTTCTACTCCCATAAATAGTCAAGGTCTTGGAAACCTCAGGGGGTTGCGATGAGTCAGCATGGACTCAATGGCAGTGACTTCTCTTTATGGAAATGTCTTTGTTCAGCTCTTCTCTTAAGATACCTCTCAAAGGTGATTAGAATTAGGACCCACCCTACTCTGGCATGGCATTATGAACGTCACAGGGGAAAGGCCGATTTCCAAGTACTTGGAGGAAGGGGAGGTGTAATTCAATGAATAATCCCAGAAATGGCGCTTTGTGACTTGTATAACAATAAGAAAAATCATTTGGGAAATTGTGATCTCAACAGTTTCCTCTGTTCAGTGCTGAGGGTGGCACACATCCTTCCAAGACAAATCTCCCTGCCTGCTGCTTCTCCCGCCTCCTCCTCCTGCACAGAGGAGGGCCTTGTCCTAGAAGTCCTTTAGCCTTAAGACCTGGAGGCTGAGCACGGGCTGGCAGTGAGAGTGCCACCCCACAGAGGGCTCCTCTCCAAAGCCTGCCTGAGTCACATGGCAGTAATGAATAGAAAATGACATAATGGGTCCCAGGGGAGATGATCCCAACATTGCATTTCAGCCCCGCCTGCGAGGGGCTGCCCAGCCCCCCACGCCCAGCTCCTTCTGTAGACGCAGAGGTGGGTGCAGCACTATAAGTCCCCCTCTGTCATGGGCATGACAACTGATGAGCACATCCCTCTGAAATAGACAGGCACTGCCACCCCAGAATGGTTCAATGCAGCGCTCTGGTCCAGATTCCTAGAAGATGAAGTCAAATGGTCAGGGATAAATGGAACCTACCCTCGAGTTAGGGTCTTATGGCCTCGTGTTGGAGACTCGTAGACTGCGGGGGTTGGCCCTGGACACCTCCGATGCGTCAGCAGCATTGCCTGGTGCCACTAAGAGCGCTTGCACACCAGTAACTTTTAATGAGCCGCCTGCAGGGGGCTTTCCAACATTTTATGGAGAAATGGAGTTGAACCAAATCTGACCTTTCTGGGATCTCGGTTGAATGGCTATGACCCGGACAGTGAAGGGAAGCTAGTTGGGAAGGTGAAAGAGAAATGTTTCGGGGGTTGGGGGGCCACAGAGAGGGTGAACTGGGCTCTGGGCTCTGCAGGAGGGGCAGAAACAGCAGGTGCAAAAGGCCTCTGCTTGGAGACGCTGGGATGGTGTAGTTTGGGAGGCAAATGAGACCAGCAGGCTGGAGAGCGGAGAGCTAGAGGGCGGGTGTGTGCTGAGGCTAGACCTGCGTGAGCATATGCCCAGCAGACCAGTTAGGAAGCCATCGCAGATATTATGTAGCTTGGACTAGTGGTTGGTGATAGAAATGAATGAGTTTGAGAGGGCTTTGGGGGACCAAGTGACAGGAATTAGGGATGGTCTGAATAGGGGAGAGAGAAAAAATATCCATTTGGACACTCTAGCCTGAGTTTCGGCTTTATTTGGTGGCTTTTCCTGAGGTGGATACTTTGAACAAGGAGCAGAACTTTATCTTCCTGGGGTTTAATAATCAACAGATTGTCATGTGAATATCTTGGGCAGGGGGTGGATCGCTATGAGTTGAGATAGTTTGGTTCATACATACTTTTAGGTCAAGAACGCATTACAATTTGAATCGATTGCTAGAAAATTAAAGTTTGTTTTTTAAAAGCTCACCCGGCTGTTGACAAACCTACCTGATGTAAGGGAAAGGGCCTTATGATAAAGGAGGAAGCTCTCACAGTAGAAACAGATTGTTCCCCGCCACACTAATCCAAACCTGTGAATCCCGGCACCAGTCCCTGCTTCCACCAGCCCCACCCACCTGCCAGAGATCCTGAAGGCTATCTGTGGGCTAGGCCTGAGAGGCACTGGAACTTCCTATCCCAGTAGGGTCTCAAGAGGATCATGAGCACTCCTTTTGCCCCAATACTTTCTGGGAAACAGCCGTGTTTGTGGGAAGGAGAACCCATAAACTCACAGCAACATGGAGATACAGCTTCCTCATCCCGATTTGTGTGTAACTCTGCTGATCCTGGAATCCCCCATGGGAAAAGAGTCACTCCTTAGCTGCTGTGTTTACCAACTGCTTCATCTGGGCCCTGCTGTCCCCTTGCCTGCAGGCCAGACCCTCTTTCCTCAGAGTTGCTGAGGACTTCAGTAACCACAGGCCCCAGGAATCCCTTGCCCCAATACCTCTCTTGCTAGGATTGTTCCTCTTCAAATGATACTTTGGATGCTGAAGACAGTCGTAATTGGATTTTACCTTTGGACCTGGTGGAAGGTTGCTGGGTCCTTTGAGAATTGTCAGACCCATGGGGATAACTGGCCGCATGCTAACTCCAGAATGCTAATTTCCTTTTAGTGTGGTTGGTTGTGCGTTGGGCTGCTAATCTGAAAGTCAGCAGTTCAAAACCACTAGCTCCTCTTCAGGGAAAAGAGGCTTTCGACTCCCAGTTATATTCTGGGAAACCTGAAAAGACTCTGGTTACTGGGTTAGTGTGAGTTATTAAAAACACAACCATATAGGTCTTGTTTTATTATAAGCTTGGAAATAACTCTCTGCACCCACGCTAAACATTTTCTCTGCTCCACAAAATGATCTAACAATGCACATCCCTTGATAGTTTTCTATTGTGTTGGGATTAAGTCCAGACTCTTAAATGCTCTCATAAAACCCTTTGGATTACTGTGAGTGAGAATTGATTCTGTGGCAGTAAGGAATTTCTGTTCTCCATGGGGTTTGAGGGTATGCATTTCAGTTCTTGGAAGAGGTAAATAAGCCCAAATTTGTATACTAAAGCTTATAATGACTTCCTGTCTTAGTGTAAGCCCTTGTGGTGTAGTGGTTATGCATTGGGCTACTAATCCCAAGGCCAGCAGTTCGAAGCCACCAGCCATTTCTTGGGAGAAAGATGAGAACTGGTTTTCCCATAAAGGGTTAGTCTCCAAAACCCACAGGGACAGTTCTGCTTTCCCTGGTCTCAATGGCAGTGAGTTTGAATTTAGGTCCTAGAGTAGGATTAAAGACTGCCTCTAACAAATGCAAATTATCTCGTCTTAACCAGTAGAAGACCAACCATTGTCCATCAAGGAGCCTCTATGGGCCAGCCCTAGCATCATTTACATTCCTCCTGCTCAGACAACAGGATGGAACTGAAAGGTTGACCACAGTGATGATTATAAATAGGTACTTTTAGTCTATGTGTGTGCCAGAAAGACAGATGGTTGTAGGCCTCTGTACCCTAACTATAACCCCCCAAACCAAACTCACTGCTATCAAGTCAATTGTGACTCATGGAGACCCGACAGGGCAGGCAGGCTAGAACTGCCCTTGTGGGTTTCCGAGACCATAACTCTTTATGGGTGTAAAAAGCCTGGTCTTTCTCCCTCGGAGTGCCTGGCAGTTTTAAACTGATGACCTTGTGGATTATAGCCCAAGGCATACTAGGACTCTGTTAGTTAGGGTTGACTAGAGAAACAAATTTATAAAGGCTCGTGTATATAAGAGAGAACTTTATATAAAGAGTAAATGTACATAAAAAACACATCCCAGCCAAGTGTAGATCAAGTCCAATATTAGTCCAATATTACGGAAGTCCAATATTAGCCTATATGTCTGGTACTAGTCTATAAATTCCTCTTCAGACTCATGAAACATGTGCAATGACGCTGAATGCAGGAAGATCATAGGTCAGTGGGTAGAAAGTCTTGTGGATCCAGTGGTAGCAGAAGCATCTCAGCACTGGCGTGGGTCTCCACGTGGCTCCTCCAGCTTCAAGGCTCTGGCTGCCATCAGCATAGCTCCATGTGTCTTGTCAACAGGAATGCCTCACAGGGAGACAAGCAGAGCATCTGACTTCCAGCTAGCTAATTATCTCCTCCTTGCCTCCACTCCTTCGCAAATTGACAGGAGATTATGTAACTGCTGTAGACTCGAATCCTAAAAAGCTCCCAGGGTCATGTACTTTTCTTGGCTAAAGCTTAGAGGTTAGAGTTCTATAAACGATAGGAAGTTCAGGAAGGTTCGTATAGGGCGTTTATTTGTGTGACAGGCATTGCCACGGTCCCTGAAGATGCAACGCTGAGGACAGGCTTGGCTTCTGACTCGTAAAGGTGATGGTCTACTGGGAAAGACGGTGCAATAAGCAAGGTGAGAGGTGTACACGGGGCTCTCGAGAGCTGAGAGGAGTGGAACCCAGCCCAGCTCTAAGTTGCCAGGACAGGTTCTCTGGGCCAAATAGATGTTTTTCTCAAGGAGTTGAGGCAATGAATGTGTGGGGTCTTCTCCCCAGGTGGCAGGGAGAGAGTTGAGGGGAGCCTGAAGGTGAGAGGAAGAGAGGGAGACAGTTTGCAGCTTAACTCTTCCATGACTGAGTCATTTCCTGTTTTGAAGGTTTTGTTACTACCTTGTGTTTTCAGTAGAGGAAGGCATGCTGAAATCCAGGCAGGAACATGGAGGAACTTGATACAATTCTGTAAGACATACCAGTTCCAAGTGGACTTTGGGGGTAGAATTGGGGGCAGCGAGGCCCCGGTTTTCAGGTTTAAACAGTTACACAGGCCCCTGACAGGTGCTAGCAGGTGCTACAGCTGGGATAGCAGCTTCCCAAGGAATCAAAGTGGCTGAAAATGTTGGAGCATCACCTGGGAGTCACAAAGGGGTCAAAAGAGGTGAAGAATTCAAAGGGAGGTGGGAGTGAGGGGTGGAATTGGAAAGACAGACAGACAACAGTGAAAGGTGCGTACGGAGAGGCAGACAAGTCTCTGCTCTGGAAGGGTCTTAGGAGTGCCTGAAAGCATCAGGACCTGATCCCAATGTCATGCACACATTGTTAGAAAGATCATTTTGTAGAATATAGACAACGTCTAGAAGGGTACAGAATGTTGTTTGCTGGCTTATAATATAACAAGACCTATATATTTGTGTTTGAAATAAGAGGAGATTTACGAATACTTGATCAACAACCCACATACGGTTGTTGAAGTCAAGGATCTTAAGTCAGCCACTAGTTTCATTTTGGAGGAAATTAAACTTTGTCTGGCACCTGCGCCAACAGGTGCCCCTGTTTCGGTGGCAGCATCTGTTCCGCTCTGATTAGCACGCACTGAGGGCAGGAAAGAGGGTGGGGACTGTCCCACAGCCGCTCCCGCCTCTGTATCAACCCTCGTTTTGCAGGAAAATTCACAACGTTATCCTTCGAGGCAGGCTGTGAGCTGCAAGACCAGCCAGGAGATATTTGCCTCCCTCTTGTATCATCTGCAAGCTGCGGTCTCCCAGTGGGGGCTGCCTGACTTATAGCTGAGCATTTCAGAGCTCAAGGTCATATGCCAAGGACTCTTTCTGCACGCTCACTCCCTGCCTCTGGCTTGGAAAACAAAACACGGCATGCCAAGCCAGATCCAAGGACAGACGATCAGATGAATACAATTAGGAACTGTACCTCTTTCGGTGTAAACGAGAGGAATTACTGTAAACTAAATGAAGGCTGTATATGATAGTGGAACAAGAGGAAAGTAAAAGGAAATAGAAGAAAGAACTAGGAGGCAAAGGGCATTTATAGAGGTTTAAATACAGGCATGTACATACGGAAATATATTTATATATGACGATGGGGAAATCGATCTATGTACATATATTTATAGGTTTAGTATTAAGGTAGCAGATGGACATTAGCCTTTACTGAAGTACTACTCCCTCAATGCAAGAACACTTTGTTCTAACAATCCAGCATCCTGTGATGCTCACCTTCCAGACACAATCACTGAAGACAAAGTGGATGCATAAAGTAAATGCGGTGAAGAAAGGCTGATGGTGCCTGGCTAGCAAAAGATGTAGAGTCTGGGGTCCTATAGGCTGGAAGATAAACAAGGGGCCATCTAGCTCAGAAACAACAAAGCCCACATGGAAGAAGCACACCTTGATCACAAGGTGTTAATAGGATCAGGTATCCGGCATCAGAGAACAAAAAAATCATATTGTGAATGTGGGGGGGGTGGTGCAGAGTGGAAACACAAAGCCCGTATGTAGGCAACTGGACATCCCCTTACAAAAGGGTCGAGGGGAAGAGACGAGTCAGTTGGTGCAGTACAGGGCCAATAAAACGTACAACTTTCCTCTACTTTAATGCTTCCTCACCCTCCGCCCCCCCCCCCCGCCCACTACCATGATCCCAATTCTACCTTACAAATCCAGCTAGACCTGAGCATGTACACTGGTACAGATAAGAGCTGGAAACACAGCGAATCCAGAACAGATGAACTGCTCAGGACCAATAATGAGGAGAGTAGGGATACCAGAAGGGTAAGGGTAAGGTGGGGGAGAAAAGGGGTACTGATCACAATAATCTATTTATTACCTCCTCCCTGGGGGACGGACAACAGAAATGTGGGTGAGGGGAGACGTCTGACAGTATAAAGTATGACAAAATAATAATAAGTTATCAAGGGTGCATGAGGGAGGGAAGTTGTGGGGGGGGGGGGGGTAAATGAGCTAAAACCAAGGGCTCAAGTTAAAAGAAAATGTTTTGAAAATGATGATGGCAACATATACACAAATGTGCTTGACACAATGGATGTATGTATCAGTTGTGATAAGAGTTGTATGAGCCCCCAATTAAAATTATTTTTTTTAAAAGAAGGTAAAAACATGACACCTAGAATAGTCTAAAATAATTGCAAACCATATATTTGATATGGAATTTATGCCCAGACTATGTGAAAAATTCTTGTTGTTAGGTGCCATTGAGTTGGCTCCAACTCTTCACTACCTTATGTTTAATGCAAAGAAATATTACCTGCTCTTGTGTCATCCTAACAAATGTTCCTGTGTTTTGATTACACACACACACACACACACACACACACGCACACACACAGGCACTGTACTTCTTTAGGAATGATGATCTGGGAACAAGTTAAGGTTTGATGAGCGATGCCATCGCAGAAAGAGCAGGGAAGAATGAGCGCATTTGCAGGCGTGGGGTAGGTGCAGAAAACTGACTACTTCCCGACTGCCAGAGGTCAAGCAAAGGGAAGTGCAGCCAGCATGCTCCGCGGGAGGGACCGTATCCCTGTGCGCATGGACGCTGGCCACCTCACCAGTCCTTGGAGTAGGGCATCCTCCTCGATGAAGTTGAGGGCCTGCGAGAAGGAGGACCGCCCTCAACAAGGTGGATTGTCCCAGTGTCCCCCGCAGGGAGTGTTTCTGAAGAAAGCGGGAGACTGGTGCGTGGGGTCCCGCTGAGTGGGAACTCACCCAGTAGCATCTCACAGCGACAACAACTTCAAGGGAATGTCTTTCTTTTCCCCCTCAGTCTGGGCCACTTGATGGCCGATGGCTCAGCACGCTGCCCAACCGTTGATTGCTCAGACTCCTCCTGCAAAATTCCGGTGTTCCACAAACACTCATCCAAGATCTCCTAAATGCCAGGCACAGAAAATGGAGAGCCCACTCGGGCAGTGTGTTCTGCCCACACTGAGCACACACTAGTGGGAGAGAGAGAACTGGCAGCCAGTGATTGCTAGGCTGAGAGAAGTGATGGCAACCCAGGGCTCTGGAGGCACAAAAGCAGTGTTTCCCACGTTGGGTTCCCTTTAGATCCAACTGGCAGTGACTGTGGGGAAAATGGCCTGCAGTCATTGGGAAGGGCCAGTAGCTCAGGTCATCGAGCCATTGGCCTGTTCATGCCCGCCACAAGGACTTTCAGGGCTCCTTCACAATGGCATCTGGGTGCTCGTGACCTTCGAGTGAGGCCACCTCTGGCCGTCTTTGTTTTGAGAGCCTCCATTCTGTATCTGTTGAGGACACAGCAGAGAGCAGCGGCCCTTCGATGGTAGAACGCTCCCCTTCCTTGCAGGAGCCGCCAGTGTGACCCCCCCCACCCAGCGTTCTTTCTGCACACACAGCCACCACCCACCACCCATCTTCCCACAGGGGCTTGCATCCTGCTCAGATGCTGGTCAGGTTTCCGTCGGGTTTCTAGACTCAGGTGGGCTGGGAGGTAAGACCTGACACTCTGCCTCCCCCAAATCAGCTAAAGGGAGCTCCGTGCATTGCTGGGCCGGTCTTCTCATTCTGTTGGGGGAGGGTCCGCCACAAAGAACGGAACATTGGGTTGGGTCCATGGACATCACGATGAAAGGATGTCGTTCCTACCCTCAGAGTGGGGGTAATGGTCCAGTTGGTGCCGGAGTAGAGCTGGGAATAGAGCATCCATAACAGAGTGGCTTTAGAACTGGTGTGTAAAAGAGGGCCGTGCCCAAAAAGACTTAATGGAGAAACCGCAGTGGCCTTTAAGAACATGAGATTGTAAAAGAGATCAAAGGAGCATGCATTGACTTTCCACTACTTCCAAAACAAATACTAGGCCAACGTGTTGAATACGTCCCACCACAGGGGCTGTTCTAAACGCAGTGCGTTTGTCCTCTTGTTCCACAAGCCCTGACCACCGTGTGGAGACTGGAACGACGGAGTGAGGTTAGAAATCGTGCTGTGTCGTGGGGCAGTGAGTTGGAACCAAGATAGATCTGTCTCATCGCATCGCACTGCTGTAGCCCTGACCCCCACACCACAGCCATCGTCCTTGTAGAACGGCCAGGGCCTTGTCCGACAGAACCCTTGCCAACTACGAGGGAGTCAGTGTCCAGCTCATGACTCCCCCACTCAATGGAGCGCCCCTCACCATCCCCAGGCTCAGCTGTGGACCAAGACTGGGTGATTGTAGGAAACAGGGTGGCAGGCTTTCTTCCCTAGTCCCTCTTATCTGCAAGCTCCTCAGCAGAGGAAGGTCACTCATTAGAGTAGCACACACGCCTTTGCTGACCGACGAGCGGTGACTGTGCAGGGCGAGCACTGGCCAGGAATAGAACCTGGGTCTCCTGCATGGAGGGCAAGAATTCTGCGGCTCAGCGTCCATCAGTGTCCTCCTGACAGAATCAGAAAAGGAGATATTCCAAGCAGGGCTGATGAGATGAAGGGAGGCACGTACACACTGTCACTGCGGCCATTCTAGAGCAGTGGTTCTCAACCTTCCTCATGCCGCGACCCTTTAATACAGTTGCTTGTGTTTGCGGACCCTGTATGTGGGCGTATCTGCATGTGGGCGGACCCACCTGGAGGACCGGTGTCTCGTTTCCTAAGACCATTGGAAATATGGTCTTAGGCAACCCCCGTGAAAGGGTTGTTTGATGCCCCCCTCCCAAGGGGTCACGACCCACAGGTTGAGAACTGCTGTGCTATAGGGACTCCGAAGCTGTGTATCTTCATGGGGGCAGAGCACCTCGTCTTTCTCCCTTGGAACACCTGGTGGGTTTGCCCCACTGACCTTTCGCTGAGTAGTGCAGCATTGATCTGATGGTACCACAGTGCACCTTAGATGCAGGTAAGGAGGTAGGACATTGGAAGTGTGCTTTGGAGGTTAGGCTTAGTTGGGGTGTGAATTAACACTAGGTGGGTGATAGGAGATAGAAGATGGAATTAGCTCATGGAAAGGAGTACCGCAGCACTGAGAGTTTGTCCCTTTGGAGGGGACTTAATTACGGCTGGCCCTCGGAATGACTCACCGGGCGGTGATAGAACTGAGTGTAACAGCCTAGCAGGGGAGACCAGTGAGAAGTAATTGGAACCTGTGTGGGGGCAGTGGCACCCGCAATGAAAGGAGGAGAGGGATAGAGGGATAGGAGACACTGAGAGAGAGTGACTGGCTAGAGATGAGATGGGCGGGGGGGGGGGGGGTGTTCTGGAGGCCGAGAGATCAAAGACTCGAGGTTTTCCCCTGGGCGACTGCTCTGGTGCCTGTGCTTTCTAACAGGAGTGGGAGAGAATTGAATCTTGGAGTTGGGAAGGCATGCTCTGTTTTTTTCACAGAGGACTCCTGTTAGGGATTTCATTGTGTCCTCTCCACGCCACATCCCCACTCCAGTTAAACAAAAAAAAAATTTTTAAGGTATTGGACTCCTAACTCTTATGCCTGTGGATATGATCCTGTTTGGAAATAGAGCTTTGTTTATCATGTTATTTAGAACATAGCCAAGGACTCTGGGTTCTAAATCTAATCACTCCTGAGCTATGGTAAGAGCCGATTAATGCAAGGGCACACACGCACAGGGAGAGAGAGCCGTCACGCTGGGATTGCTCACAAGCCAAGGAGCCAAGGAAGGCCCAGGGGAGCTGACTGCGAAGGAAATAGTACAGCTGAGATTTGGGACTTGTAGCTCCAGAACGGTGAGAAAGCACATGTCGGTTATTTATGAGCACCCTGTTGTGAGAGTGGTGGTAGGTGACTGAGAAGCGCTCTCATGGCCAGAGAAGACCCAGCAGGTCCCTGTCACCCAAGGAAGGTGAGATTTTCTACTGAGAGTGCAGGGCGCAAGGCTGAGCCCTCTTGTGCATCAAAGAGAGAGAGAACGAGCTCACCCCTAGGAGGCAACGGATGAGGGGCCTTGTTGGCCCCAAAAGACAACCAGGTTTCCATTGGAAGATGTCCTGGAAGTTTGGGAGTAACTCATTCTCAATGTTAAGGCTATTGGCAACTCAACTCGGGACAAGCTAAGGTCTGAGGATTTTCAGATCCTCACAGGAACCTCCATCCCAGTCACTCCTGGGACCAGTTCCCTTCTGGGTCAACAGTGCCCGAGCTCAGACGCTTCGTAGGTGGAGAAGTGCCCCCTGGCAGATCTGCTGCTTGACAGGACCGTGGTGGCTGGTAGCCGAGCTGGTGCCCGGGATGCTTTGGTGCAAGTGAAGTGCGTGTACCCGCCGGGCTCTGCTCTGGACAGCTCGTTTTGTTGGGAAGACATGTGCCTTCTACAGTCTTCGACGAACACTCAAGGAGCCCCGGCGGCTCCCTGCTTAAAAGTTCTGGTGTTACTGAAGGTCAGAGGTTCGAACACACTGGTTGCTCTGCAGGAGAATGATGTGCATTCCGCTTCAGTAAAGATGAATGTCTTAGGGAATCTGGAGGGCAATTCTACTTTGTCCCACACAGTCTCTATAAGTCAGATCAGCCGGATGCCAATGGGCTTAGTTTGTTGGTTTTAACTTAGTTTTTTTACTTCCAGGAAAATGCATTCTATCACCTTATCAAAGGAAGAAAAAAAAGTCTCCCTAAAACATTTTTTTTGCAACCCAAAATCCAACAGACTGACAGCCATCGATTCAAGTTCGACTCACAGCGACCCTGTGGGACAGGGTAGAACTGCCCCTGTGAGTTTCCAAGGCTGCAACTCTTCATGGGAGCTGAAAGCCTCGTCTTTCCCCTGCAGAGCAGCTGGTGGACTCAAACTACTGACCTGGTGCTTAGCAGCTCAATGTGTCACCCACTCTGCCTCCTTCATCCCCAGAAGGCTTTCAAACTGTTGTACCCCAGGAGGATCAGAAGAAAAGACAGTTGGCTGAAAATATAGAGGGCCCTGTTAGGAGAGGGGATGCCAGCTTGGGGAAAGCGGCTGGAGCCCTGGGCAGCCTGGAGGCAGACCCCGGCCGTGAAGGACTCCCACCCAGCTGGCCCTGCATCTCTACCATTCATATTGAGCCCTTCCCTCAAGAACTCTTGGATGGGTTTCCATTTCCATGAGGATGTAGTTATATATCCGTCCCATTTCTGTGATTTATCAGAGCTGAAGGCTTAAGAGTTTCAAACCTTTTCTCTTCACTTCCAGTCTGCGCCGCCTGCCCCACCCCTGGGGCCCTGAAGATGAGTTCTGGTGAGCTGCTCATTACTGTTCCACTGTTCTTGCTGCAGATGACTCCGCTCGTACAGATTTGCAGACCCGGGAAGGCTGGGCAGCACCTGCTGTGTCCAGCGGGAGGCTTCAGAAATAGACCCAGCTATAACGTCTGGGGTCTTAAAAGCTTGAAGTTAAACAAGCGGCCATCCAGCAGTGAAGTAACAATCCCACATGGAAGAAGCACACCAGCTGGTGCAATCATGAGGTGTCAACGGGACTGGGAAATGGGCATCAGAAGATCCATAACAAACCAGACAACTGACAAAAACATATTGGTGAGAACAAGGGGAGTCGGAGCAGAGACCCAAAGCCCATCTGTAGACAATGGAAAATCCCCCCACAGAGGGGTCGCAGGAAAGGGATGAGTCAACCAGGGTGCAGTAAGGCATTGATGGAATACACAAAATTCATCTGGTTCCTTGAGGCTTCCTCACCCCCGACTCCCATGTCCCAGTGCTGCCTCTCACTCTAGACTAGACCGGTGCTTGTGCACAGGTATAGACAAGAGATAAACCTCACAGCGCATGAAATCCAGGGACAGGAATAGTGATACCAGAAAGGTAGGGGGAAGAGGGGAAAGATGGAGGTAGGAAGGGGGAACCAATCCCAATGATCGACACATAACCACACACACTCCTCCAGGTGGGAGAACAATAGAAACAATGGGGGGAGGGAGACAGCAGTCAGTGTGAGATATGAACATAATAATAATTTATAATCTATCAAAGGGCCATGAGGGTGGGGTGTGGGGTGGGAAAGAGGAGCTGATCCTAAGGGCTTAATAGGAAGTAAATATCTAGAAAGAATGATGGCAATATGTATACAAATACATCTGATACCGTTGATGTAGGGATTGTAATAAGAGTTGTAAGAACCACCGCCCACCATAAAATGATCTTTTAATTAAAAAAAAATAGACCTCAAGGAATAGCAACAAGTTAAACGGCCCGATCCCCATTTCCACTGGAATGACGGGATTTTCTAAAGACCTCGGGAGACTTGCACTGTGCCCCAACATCACAATGTGCCCTTATTGTTATTATTGTGTTTTAATTGTGTGTGAAATTGTGAGGAAGCATGTGATATTCCAGCATGGTCACTGATCTCGCTATAGCCAGCGTGACTTTACCTCTCTGTACCTCAGCGCCTCATCTTCTAAATGTGGGTCTTAGACAAGGCCCTCGCCAACATTCCTGCCTGCCTGACCTCCTTCCTGGTTGAAGGCCAGCATGCAATGCAGCCTGGCATTCTACTCTACTGCAGCCCCCCCACCCCCCAAATAAAACCAATCTCAGTGTTGTTGAGTCAGTTCTGACCCATAGCGACCCTATAAGACAGGGCAGAACTGTCCCTGCGGGTGTCCAAGACTGTAACTCTTGATGGGAGTGGACAGTCTCATCTTTCTCCACGAAGTCCCTGGTTTCAAAGTGCTGACCTGTGGCTGGCAGCCTACTGTGTAACGCATCCCACTAGCAGGACTGTCTTCTCCACTAGCAGAGAGAAAATCCACGTAGCAAGTCTCCCTCGGCGCTCCTGTGTCCTTAACCCAATCCAAGATGGGCACGTTGGAAGGCAACACAATCCATCTACCGCCATCTGGACTTAAGATTTTTGGATCATGTAGAAATCTTTGGTTAGTAAGGCGTTCTGTGTCTGTTATGTAGGATGCTCCTCCTTCCCACGTCCCCACTCCGCATCCCAGCAACCACGGCTCCTTAGGGGATTGTGTGCATTCCTTTGGAAGCATTGGTGGTGTAGTGGCAGAATCCTGGCCTTTCCTGTGGAAGGCCTTTGTTGGAATCCCTGCCAGCACACCTCATGCAAAGCCATCGCCCAACTGCCAGTGTTGGAATGCATGTTGCCATGTTGCTGGCCAGGTTTCAGTGGAGCATCCCCACTAAGATGGGCTAGAAAGAAAGGTTTGGGGACCGACTTCCACTATTTAGCCAATGAAAATTCTTTGGAGCAAAGTGATTCAGGGACCGGCTTGACAGCTCCTGACAGCAATGAACAAATTAATATCTGTAGGGACCTTTTAAAGAGTTTTTATCAGGGCAGTGGCAGCACTGAGTGATCCAGAGACCTCAGAAATGAGCCGGGGACTCAACACTCAGGAAGTTGCCCAACTGGCAAAATGAATCACTTGAAAATTGTTGCCCAGTGGGTTCCCTGAGGTGAGGGTGCATCAGGGTCAAGGTGGTTGGGACTTTCTGGATGGCATTCAAATTTAGCCAACGATGTGCTTGCTTTCCCTCTTTCCACACGTTCTCTAAAGTGAGCTGGCCTCCTTGTTGTAGAGGCGGGCTTCCAAGAACAAACCATTGCCATGTTTAGTCTACAAGAGGATCAAAGCGGATTTTCATCACCCTGAGCTGCCTGCGTCTGATGTCTCCAAGTGATTGTTATCTTGGGGCTGATCCCTTTTCATCTGGAGCCAGGGATGCTTGTCTGTGGAAAGTGAATCCTCGTGCCCTGTCCTTCAGGGCTATAAACGATGTCAGATGAAGAGAACTGGGGAAAACAAAAGCAAAACACACTCAGAGAGAGAAAGAGAGAGAGAGAGAGAGAGAGAGAGAGAGAACACCTGGGTCGGGGGAAAGAAGTTGGTGTAAGGGATTGTGTTATAGACACTTACCTTGTCCACATTTACTCCTTCTACGGACTCTGAATCGCCCCAATGGCAGTGAGTTTGGTTTGAGGTGAGAACTCTTTGGAAACACAAAATAAATGTGTTTAATAGCTTGTTTCCATGGCAAATAGCGAACCAGAAGGGTTTTTAGGCTGAGCTGAAAATGAGAATATTTTTAGAAAAAAGACAGTCAGCACGTGGAGTACAGACAGTTGGCAGCGTCAACAGTAAATCAGAATGTGTCGAATAACCAGCGGATTCTCCTCTCTCCGAGCAGCAGTGCTTTGGTGCAGCGTTTGAAGTTCTGGGTATGAAACTGCTGAGAGTGTCACCCGCTTCACACACACAATGTGGTGGAGAGGTGAACCGGGCTTACAGCAACAGGTGCTGTGCGTGAAGCCCTGACGGTTTTTAAAGTCCTTGTCGTGACCCCATTCGCTTCCCAAACTGGCTCCTACTCCTAGATTCACTAACCCTTTAGAGCCCAGTTTCTGCATGCATGAAGTGAAGGTCAGCTTTCACTGACCCCTGATGTCCCAGACCGCCCAAATAGCACTTGGTTTAACTCAACACACTGGGAGAAAACAAGCCAAATTGTATGCCGGTGTTTCAGTTGCATTCCAATATAATAAAAGCAGAAACGCTGCGTGTAATATTTACCCATACTTGTGAACACAATAATCCTCTTTGCAAAACACCCTCCCAATCCACCTGTGCCTGGTTGCTGCTGTCTGAAAACACTGTGACCTAAAACGCTGTGTAAATAAGAAGCCACAGGGAGGTGTGGTCCCGCCTCCTAGGTCCTATAGTGATAGGCTTTCTTTAGACCAGGGCTAGGGAACATGTGGCCCTCGGGCCCTAGAAACTAAAACCAAATTCACTGCCATTGAGTGGATGCCAACTCAGAGACCCTAAAGGACAGGGCAGAACTGCCCCTGTGGGTTTTCCAGACTGTAACTCTTTATGGGAATGCAAAGCCCCATCTTTCTCCCAAGGAACAGCTAGTGGTTGCAGACTGCTGATCTTCTGGTTAGCATCCCAGCATGAAAGCACTTCATTAATTCGAGCCAGCATCACATGGCTCCCCTAAGAGAAGCAGTTCCAGCCATCGCATTAAGGGTCAGTTCATGAATTATTTGACCACCCTGGCCCTTGAATGATATTCTAAACATCCCAAAGACCTTTGGCAGGAAAAGTTCGCCACCACTGCTTGAGAGTGAACATAGAACACAGTAACAAAGGATGCCCCTTGTTCCTACTAGCTTGGTTCCTAGTTCAGAAAAAATTCTCAATGGATTAGAGGTAAGATAAATGTTGCCAGTCCTTTTAATAAAATAAGAATAGGCCAAAAACTTAGAGAGTAAAGCCCTATGGATCGGGAGGGAGACTACCATGACTGGCCCTCCTTCCACCATGGGCTCTACCTTATTCTGTCTTCAACCTCATGACTACCTGAGGTGGGCACATGCCACGACCTTGCTAACTGACACTGAAGAGAACCTGAAGCACTTACGGACCGAGTTCCAAGAATGTAGCCTTCAGGATGGATCACAGTTCAATGTAAAGAAAACAAAAATGTTGACTTCGATCCACAGTCACAACCCCTGGTAGCAGCCATCAGAAACTCCGATGATGTATTTCCATTGGCACGTCAGCTTCACGATGCTTCTTGACAGTGTTAAAGAGGAAAGATAACTTTTTTAAGGATGAACGTGAGCCCCACTCAAGTCACGGCATGTTCGGCCCCCCTGATGTTCACACGCGAGCTGGACCGTGTCGAAGGAGGACCGGAGCAGAAGTGGGGCACTGGAATGGCCGTGCTGGAGAAGAATCCTTTAAGTGCACGACTGCCCCAAGAACACGCAAACCTGTCTTCTGGTGTTTCTTGGTTGTGGTGCCGAAAACCGAGAGTGAACCAAGCAAAGCTCTCTCAAAAGAGGAACAACCCGATACTCCTTAGAAGCGAGACTGGTAAGACTTCAGAACTCATGTACTGTGCACTTGGTCAAGCGGGTCGGTGACAAAGGAAGGCGACCTTGGGCCCCAAAATAACCGGAGTGGGGAGGATGGAGCAGAATCGGGCCATGTTTCCTCTGCGCTACCAAGGGTGGCCAAGAGCCAGAAGTGACGTGAATGACAGCAGCAACCTCTGTTTTGCACAGCGACGTTAGCACTCTCCTCCATTGGGTCCCCAGCACCTCTCAGAGGCATGCCTTTGCCGACGTCCGCACTTTGAATACAGGCTAGCCATGGGCATTGTACCTTTAGAGTGCTGAGAACAGATACTCTTGGCTAGCATGTTTACCCAGGTCAGCCCCCATTCAGGGGAAGGGCCTAGCCCCCACAAGGAAGGAGGAGGCTGCAGAGAGCAGGCATGAGATTGTATAAATGCCAAAAAAAAAAAAGAGTGTAGAGGTGGAGCCCAGCTTGTCAATCGGCTTACAGCCAATGAGGCTCTGTGTGGGGATGGCCTTCTCCTGAGAATTCTGGGAAATCTGGTACTTCCTCCTTGGAGGTGGGAGACTCTGCTCACACCCTGGGAGACACAGCAGCTGACAAGGCACATGGACCCACCCTGGTGCAGAAACCCCCTGCCAGCGCTGAGATGTCTCCAATGACACTGGATCCAAAGACTTTCTACCCACTGGCCTGTTAGCTTCTATATTCGGCATCATTGCATGTGTTTCGTGAGTCTGAAGAGGACTTTATAGATTGGCATCAGACATATGGGCTAATATCAGACTTATGAACCTGATCTGGACTGGGCTGGGATGTTTTCTCAATGTTCAATTGCTCTTGTATATAAAGCTCGTTCTTATACACACACACACAAAGTAATAACAACAAGCCGTTTGAGGCTTATTTGTACAAGGCGTTCTCCTAGAAGACAACAGTTAAGACAGGAAAGGGCTGTTCTTTACTATTCTGGAGTGGGCTGGGGTTAGGGATTGACCTTCTTAAGCCACATAAGCATATTAGACCTTCAAGAATAATCATGAGAAAGAAAATTTAAGTAGAATGCATCCATTGAGCCAGGGAAGGGAGAAGGAGGATAAAGGAAATCCACGCAGTGTTTAGTCCTGCCGGCTCCTGCTCCTGGCTATCCTACGTGCAGCAGAAAGAAGGGCTGCCCAGCCTGTGTCACCTTCGTCCTGGGCAGCATGTTGAAGTCCTCTATTGCCCCCAATTTGTAGTTTTAGTGCCATCCAACCTGGGAGATTCATCTTCCAGCATTACAATGGGGGTGGCTGCATAAAGTAGGGGAAAATGAAAGTCAAGTAAAATCTCCCATGAACTTTTAAAAGCCCCATTCCTATATTGACTAGTCGTATCCCGTTTGGGCTGATGGATCTTCCTTGGCTAATTTTCAGTAGTAGATTCTTCCTGGTCTGTCTTGGTCCTGAAACTCTGCTGAGACATACTAACCCTGGGTGACCCTTCTGGTATTTGAAATACCGATGGCCCAGCTTCCAGCATCATAGCCACATGCAAGCCACCACCATACAACGCCCTGATGGGTGGGTGGTGGAAATATCATCACAGAAGCATTAAAGAAGACGAAAAAGCATAATTAAAACAAATTTTGTGGGAATGGAGAGCTGATAGCAATGATGATTGTATAACCTCACTTGATGGGATTGAAAAACAGAATTGACTGTGAATGGATAGATTGGATTGTGTAAGATAAATAATGTGTTAATAAAACCTTTATGCGTATTTTTGAAAACCATTTTTTCTGTTATGTCTCAAAGATGATTGGCTTAAGACATGCCCTACACTGATAGGACTACTTAACATAATCAAGACGCAAAAAAACAAACCCAACTGCTATCGAGTCGATGATGACTCAGGGCGAAGCTACAGGGCAAGGCAGAACTGCCCCTGTGGGTTTCTGAGACTGCCACTCTCTACGGAAGTGAAAAACTCCATCTTCTGCTGAGTGTCTGATGATTTCCAACTGCTGACCGTGTGGTAAGCAACTAGCAAGCCACCAGGACTCTTCCCCAAATGGGACTACATCTGCAGTATAGAAGTCAGGATTACAATACATATTTTTTCAGGGACATGATGCAATTCATAAGAAGCATCATGTCTCAAGACACCTCAAAGATAAGAGGATTCTCTCTTACCCTCTGTATGGAAGCATAGGGCTGGATCTCCTACCTGGAAAAATCAGGTGATTCCTAGGTACAGGATGGGATGTAAAAGCAATACAAGATCAATATACTTTTTAAAGTGCAATTCCTCTACAACAGCTAAATATCGTAACGTGAACCTCACAGCTCACTCCGAGCTGTAATTGTGCTGTCAGGCTTGACTATATCATCACCACTGAGAGACTTGATTTTTTTCTCTGCCTTTCTGGCATCTGCACAGCTAGCTGTGTTTCGGTGGTTCTGCCCTCCATGTAGGAGCTGTGTTGGAAATAGTGGCTTACGAGTTGGGCTGTAAACCTCCAGGTGAGCAGTTCAAAACCACCAGTCATTCTAGGGAGAAAGACGAGACTCTCTACTCCTATAAAGAGTTACCGTGTCTGGAGCTCATGGGAGCTTGCTCTACCCTATCCAGTAGGGTCGCTGTGAACCTGAAATAACTCAATGGCTCGGAGTTTAAGACTTGGCACCCTCCGTGTGTACATATTGTTCCGTTGACTTTTTTCCCACACATTTTTATTGTCACTATATATTTCTGGCACTCTCTTTTGTCCAGCACCCATTCAGCAATTTCTTCTTTCAGACCCAGAAAAATTCCTCTTTGAGGCTGCTCTGTCAGCCTTCCCAACACAGGTCAGATCATCTTTGTGCAGACCCCACTTTCTCTTTAAATCGTTCCTCTTTCCCGGCCTTTGCCCACCTTGAATTCCCAACCCTTCAGAGGCAATAAAATTGTCCCTAATCCTGAAAAGAGCCCTTCTAAAGTCACCTCTAGCATGTACAATGCTTTCCCATCTGCAGGTGATGGGGGGACACAGTGCAATGCACAATCAAGTCTTTCCTCCTTAGCTGTCCAGGGGGGGGGACCACACACCATGCATCGTGGCATTCATTCATTAGAGCCTAACAGGAAGTATCGCAAAATGAGGGTGACAATTACATTTTTAATGGGTGCTACAGAGCCTCACAAGTCCAGAAAGCAGGGCCATTTAGTTTAGAGTTTCCAAGGAACACATAGGGAATTCTTCCCCCAGCATTTGCCATGATGGTGCGATGATGAAGTTACCTTTGACACTTCCACTGCCAACGTCTGTTGAACCTGGACAAGACTCCCAATGCAGCCCCCGGCCCCTCAGCTCTTGGCTTAACATGCTCTTTCTCATTTCCTTCCCGCCCACCCACCAAAGGATCCTCTTGGTCTGAGGATGGATAGCCACCAGCTGGTGTGCGCATCTCTTTCCCTTTGAAGAGGTAGTTGCCCATTTGGGCAGGGGAACTTGGGGACCCTGAGTATGCCCAGATGGAATCCTTAACAGATCGGTAGGGACTCAGCTACTAATTGAAAGAAAGGCCTAGTAGTACTCCCTCAATGCAAGAATACTTTCAATACTTTCTTCTATTAAATTGGCATTCTGTGATGCTCACCTTCCCAACATAATCGCTGAAGACAAAGTGGGTGAACAACCAAATGTGGTGAAGAAAGCTGATGGTGCCCGGCTATCAAAAGATATAGCATCTGGGGTCTTAAAGGCTTGAAGGTAAACAAGTTGCCATCTAGCTCAGAAACAACAAAGTCCACATGGAAGAAGCACACCAGCCTGTGCGATCACGAGGTGTCAAAGGGATCAGGTATCAGGCATCAAAGAACAAGAAATCATATCATTGAGTGCTCACCTCCCTGATACAATCTCTGAAGACATAAGGGTGCATAAGCATATGTGGCAAAGAAAGCGGATGGTGCCCGGCTATCAAAAGATATAGCATCTGGGATCTTAAAGACTTGAAGGTCAATAAGCGGCTGTCTAACTGAGAAGCAACAAAGCCCACATGGAAGAAGCACATCAGCCTATGTAATCACAAGGTGTCAAAGGGATCAGGGATCAGGCATAAGCAGAACAAAAATATCTTACCATAGTGAATGAGGGGGGGAGTGCGAAGTGGGGACCCAAAGCCCATTTGTAGGCCACTGGACATCCCCTTACAGAAGGGTCTTGGGGAGGAGACAAGCCAGTCAGGGTGCGATGTAGCAACATGAAAAATACAACTTTCCTCTAGTTCCTAAATGCTTCCTCCCCGCACCCCCCCTGCCCCCCGCCCCCGTCATGATCCGAATCCTACCTTGCAAGTCTGGCTAGACCAGAGGATGTACACTGGTACAGATAGGAACTGGAAACACAGGGAATCCAGGGCGGATGATCCCCTCAGGACCATTGGTGTGAGTGGCAATACTGGGAGGGTAGAGGGAGAGTGGGTTGGAAAGGTGGAACCGATTTCAAGGATCTACATGTGACCTCCTCCCTGGGGGATGGACAACAGATACGTGGGTGAAGGGAGACGTGGGACAGAGCAAGATATGACAAAATAATAATTTATAAATTATCAAGGGTTCATGAGGGATGGGGAAATGGGGAGGGAGGGGTGAAAATGAGGACCTGATGCCAGGGGCTTGGCTGGAGAGCAAACCTTTTGAGAATGATGAGGGCAACAAATTTACAAATGTGCTTTACACAATGGATGGATGTGTAGGTTGTGATAAGAGTTGTATGAGCCCCGAATAAAACGTTTGTTTTATTTTTTTTAAAAAGTTCTGGAAAGCTACTTCCAAGAAATTAGTCTTTGAAAACTGCATGCTCTACAGTTCTGCTGTGACATAATGTGGGGTCACCATGAATCAGAATCTACGCTACTATTGCACCAGGGAGCCACCAGGCATGATTTAAAGGGGAGCATAAGCTCCAGGTGGGCACAACCCCACGGCCCAGGTGTCTCACCTGTGTGATCTGGCAGAGTCCCAAGGAAGACTTCTCATGGACCAGTCCCAGGGGAGGGTTGAGTGGAGACCCACTTTCTGAGCAACCGGAATGTGTTTGCTTGTTTCTTGAAGAATTCTGACTGTGCACACGTCTTTCCCAAGTAGAATCATAACTTGTGAAGTTTGACAAATGTATTAGACCAGGTGGTCCAGAGAAGCAAATCCAGTGACGCTCATCTATGCACAAGAAAGAGCTTTCTCTCAAGAAGGAAGTACCTATCAAGAAAGCATCCGAGCCCAGTCCAACTCAAGTCCACAAGTCAGGTGCTAGGCCATAAGTCCCTCATCAGACTCACAAAACTACATGCCAGTGACCAGAAAGCTGAACTCAGAAGCAGAAAGATCTTGGGCTAATGGGTGCTGAAAATTGTAGACTCAAGATAAGTGGAAACTGTCAGGACGAGGCAGCTCTTAGAGTTGGGCAGCCCGCATGTGGTCACCTGAGTCCCAGCAGGCAGGAAGGTGGAGAGGCAGAACAAAAGCAATTCCCAGAGTCCCTCACTCTCATACAAAAGGCCACATCCCCAAGGAGGTGTCAAGTTCCCACTTGATTGACAGCTTTGGCTCCACCCCTAGCCAGGAGTGTGTCGTTCACATAAAATCACCCAACCACCGCAACCGCAAAGGACCTTAGCAACCCACTTATCCACACTTTCAATCCACACTTTAAATGTAGACATGAAGGTCAGAGAAATTGTCTGAGTTACTGAAGTTCACGTGAGGAGGTGAGCTCAAAGGGAAGTATTGGAAGCCAAGTTTTAGACTCCTGTTCCTCTTATGCTAGCGATGGATTCGTAATACCTGCCAATGTAGTTCCGGGAGGACTAGCGGTGCTATGGGCTAGGTGTTGGACTGATAACCGCAAGGTCAGTGGTTCAGACCTACTAGCCACTCCTCAAAAGGAGCGTGAGGCCATTTGCTCCAGTAAAGATTCACAGTCTCAGAAACCCTCTAAGTCAGAAGGAACTTGAAGGCAGTGGGAGGCAGAAGGAACCCTTTGATTCAGAAGGAACTTGAAGGCAGTGGATTTCCTTTCGGGGACAGAGTGGCGGGGTAGGGCATTGCTATAGTTAGGAAAGTTTTGGCAAACGTTGCTAGTGCATAAGACTGACAAACACCTGTGGAAGGCATGAGAGGAAAGTGCGGGCCCCCTGTCCTGTAGCGTCTGAATCACTTGGTTTTCTGAGTGTGACAATAGACTCCTTGTGATGAAGAGGAAGCGTCGTTTAGGCAGTGGACACCAGTGAGCTATCAGATACGTTAGATGCCAGAAGTCAAGAAACACACGGAAGGGCGAGGCAGGCTCCGATGGCAGGCTTCCACTCAGATTGCCCACTCACGGTGCCCTCAGACTCCCTTCAGAGCAGGCGGTCCAACAAGGCACTGCAGACCCTCCTGGAAAACGCCTTCTGTAGCTCACTCTCGTGCAGACTGAGAAGGAGCAAAGAACTTAGCTCACGCTCATCCATTTATGTACTATTTTTTCCCCTTCTAATGAAAATGTTGTGGTGAGCTGCCGGTGCGTCAACGCTGAGTCAGAAGGACTGTGTATTCAACAGAACAAAATATTGCCCGATCCCTGCATCACGCTCACCATCACCAGCACCTTCTGTGGGTTCTGTTGTTGCCACTATTGTGCTGTCTTCCCCACTGGTCTTCTCTACCCTTATTTTCCCTCTACTTAACCAGCCCTGATCAACGTCACCAGGATGGCCTCTTTCAGCAACCGGTCCCTCCTGAAGGCACGTCTAAAGCAAGCGATGTTCTATTATGATCCGTAAGGTTTGCACTGGCTAATGTCTGAAACTAAATCATTGCTTCCCTGGTCTGTCTTAGACTGGACGCTCTCCTGAAACCTACCCACCAGGGATACGCCTGGTAGAATTTGGAATCCCAGTGGCATAGCTTCCAGCCTCACACCAACACAGAAGGCAATGTAGGAGTCTTACAAACTGCAGATGGTGGTGAATGTATCAATTCCTTGCCATACGCTAAGGAGCCTTGGTGGCCATGGTCAAGTGTCTGGTACACAATAGCAAAGGACATGTGATCCAACACATCCCATGGCCACTGAGCGGATGCCAACTCATAGAAACTCTATGGGATGTGGCAGAACTGCCCCTGGGTTTCTGAGACTGTACCTCTTTACATGAGCAGATAACCTGGGAGCAGTTGGTGGGTTCGAACGGTTGATCATGATCTTGACCATGGCTTACAGTGGCCCTATGGCTGGTAGAGAGGGCCGGGCCTCCAAGGCCAGAATCTCTTAGGAAGCAGACTGCCTAGTCTGTTCCTTCAGAGCAATGGGTGGGTTTGAACCGCCGAGCTTCTCATTCATAGCCAAGTGCTTCTTCATAGGACTATGAAAGTCACTCAGCTAGGAACAAATGCAGTGTCTGAAATTCTGAAGATGGCAGCGAGGGCTGTTGATGTTTGTGTCATTTTATCCTACCAGTGTGCTTTGCGGTTGGTGCCTGCAGTCATCACTGCCGGGGAGGGAGGGATGGGGGTGGGGGGCTTTTCTCGGGCCTCCCACGTTTTATGGACCCCGTCGCTGCAAGTGTTGCCAACGTGTGAGTTTTCATGCCAGCGCGCTCGGGCAGCCTTTGCACGTTAACCTGAGAAGCTATCCCACCTGCTTTTCTTTCATTTTTTTCAGTGACAGATTCATTTTTCACTTATAACAAAACCTCCGCCTTCAGTTGTTACAGAGAGCGTGGTCAGCGCCTAAGTGCCTGTTTCCAGCCACCCGGGTGTGCAGCTCTGACCTGGCAGCCCCGGGAAGCCCCCGCAAACGGGCTGCCGGGCTCTTGCTGAGAAGGAAGATGTGAACCAGGCTGCACGTCTCTAAGAGAAGGCAGTGGGGGCTCAGTGGTAGGATCCAGTCCTTCCTGCAAGAGAACCCAGGTGTGGTTCTTGGCCAATGGTGCGCCTCATCTGCTACGCTGCCACCCACTGTTAGTGGGGGCCTTTGTGTAGCTGTGATGCTGAACCCGTGTCAGCAATTTCCAGATGAAGAGCAGCTCGGAAGAAAAGCCTGGCAGTAGCCTTCCAAAAGTCAGCAAGCAAAACCCCTCTGGACCGCAGCAGTGTAATGCACAACCAACTGTGGAGGTGGCACGGCTTTTCCTTCTGCTGTGCTTGGGTCCCCATGAGGCAGGGATGACCCAATGGCAGCTGACAGCATCCGTGTCTCCGAAAAGATCAACAGAAGCTAAACGTTTACAATCAGTCCAACCAAACCCAGGCCCCTTGAGTCGGGACGGACCCGTTGCAGACTCCACCGGGTAGCCCCGCGGTGCTCCTTCTATTGATGAGAACCAGGTCACCTAGTGTAAACCCATCCTCTTCATGGTGGACCCTGCCTGGGCAAGGTTCGGGGCTCAGTGCACGGGGGCTCTCTGGGGCCATACCAGGAGGATTCAAAGGGACACTGCAGAAAGCCCCCACTGGGCAATAGATGCCTGTCAGCATTTGGACAACTAGGAAAATGTTTCTATTGCGCCCTGACCCAGAGCTTCACCTCTGCAGTGAGAAGGAAATTTTCCTCTGTGTTCCCAGAGGGAGAGGTAACTGCTGAGTGCTCACAGCCAGCTTCTAACAAGCCTCGTGGAGGGAGCTAGTGATTAGCCTGTGGGAGGAACCAATATTATTACGTTTCAGACCAGTCATCAGAAGTCGATATTGGCTGGCCATCCTGGAGATTTTTTGTAAAAGTCCCCCTCCTTGGCATCAAGGTCAGGAGCACTGCAGTGCATGGCAGAGGATTGTGGGCAGTGTGGAGAAACGATAGGTCAGCAATTTGGGATCGTTTCTTATTCTCAAGGGACTAAAAAGGAAACAAATAAAAATTGCCTCTCTCCACAGTGGGATCTGTAATTACAAGCGAAAGGCTGGGAGAATTTGCCAATTGAGCAGCATGGCCCATTCATTCTCAGCCATTAGCCGATGAATCGTGTGGTGGTGGCTGTTTTAAGTCAGCTTTGCCTGCTCTTTGGTTTCAGCTTGGGGACACTGGGGAGCAACCAGGGCTGTTGTCACATCTGTTGACGTTGCCTCATTGTCTGTGTGTGACCTCAAGGAGATGCAGAATCATCAGGGAGAAAGGGATGTTGCCTGCACCTATCTGCAGCTGACAGACAAAACTTCTTGGTGAAAAGGCTCCCCAAACGCCCTGGTGTGATAGCGTAGAGAAAAAGCAAAACCCAAATCCCACTGAAATTCCAGCTCACAGGCACCTGCAAACTGGGTTTCCGAGTCTGGAAACCTTTACGGGAGCAGACGGCAGATGGTCTCATCTTTCTCCCCAGGAGCAGGTCGTGAGTTAGGGAAGTGAGCAGCCCACCTCTGACCCAGGGTTTTCCAAGGGCAAGCCCCCCACCCCCGGAGGGGCTTGTAAAAGCAGATACGTACACTTCATCCAAGATTCTGGGCTATTGAACGAATGTTTTTAATGGAGCATTTCTTTTCCTGAAAGGGGGATGGGAGGCTAAAGACTTTGGGGACCCAATGGCCTACCCCACCACCAAGCCTCCTGACCACAGCTCATACTACCTGGAGAAGAGAGTTGGTGTTGCTTTGTATTTTATTCATATGTACACCATGGTTTTAGAAAACAATTCTAAAGTGACAATTGGACAGACCCCAACTGGGGATTGAATGATCTCCCACTTACACCCGCACCCCCACCCCTCACACACACTCAAACCAGAATATGTGCTGGAATCCTGCCCCATTTACCTTGGACTTAAACTTCTTTGGAAATCCCATTTTCTTTATTTTGTTAATGAGACCATATCCCTGTGGGGTTGGGGTTTGTGTCCTAAACCCAAGTCTTTTTGAGTGACACCGAAAGCAGATGTGGGAGCAAGCACTCAAGCAATGGGAGGCAGGAGCAGAGGGAGACCTGGGCCGTGGAAGCAGACACAGGATCATCCCCCAGAGCCTACACAGAGAAAGCCGTCCCCTACAGTGGGGTGCCCTGAATGCGGATTCCTAACCACCTGAACTGTTGAGAAAATAAATTTCTGCTCTTTAAGTCCACCCACTTGTGATATTTCTAGGAAATGTAAGACCAACTCCCATTGAATCTTTTCAGACCAAAAGCCCTCTCTGTCCCAAAGGTAGCTCATTAAAAGGCCTCGCTCACGCACTGCGTGGAGTCTATTCTCAGTGACCCCACAGGAGGGGCTGGAACCGCCTCCATGTGTTTCTAAGCCTGACACTTAATGGGAGTAGAGCCCTTCAGCTTGATCCCCCGGAGCAGAGAGAGTGGTTTCAAACTGCTGACGTGGTGGTTAGC
Organism: Tenrec ecaudatus; assembly: GCF_050624435.1. Taxonomy (NCBI): domain Eukaryota; kingdom Metazoa; phylum Chordata; class Mammalia; order Afrosoricida; family Tenrecidae; genus Tenrec; species Tenrec ecaudatus. Next base: position 303,055,466 of record NC_134530.1, on the reverse strand, counting down.
GACCCAAAGAGTAACCCACTGCGCCACCAGCGCCCCGTCGTGAAAGGAGCTGGTGGGCGTTCCTTCAGTGTCCGCAGGGTCAGCCAATCCAGGCTGGGTTGTCTTGTTTCTTCAGGGACCTTACAAAGCTCAGTCTGCCTCCTTGGCTGAAATGGATTGGAATTATTTGTATGATTCCAGCAAAACCCTAGAAATAAATGTCTCCTTACTTCCACCTATTAGGGTTTGTCACAAACATGGCTTTGAAAGGTTCTAAATAATTTACTTCAAGCCTGTTGGGGAAAAGTGCCATGCCGTCAATTTTATTGGGTTTTTTTGGAGGGGGGGACAAGCAGATTAGTGTTCAGCTGCAGATATAATTGAGGCCATATTATGAATTACACATTGATCGCTGCTAAGCACCAGCTTGATTGAGGTGGGCAATGCAAATGGCTTACACACTTGGCTGCTCACAGAAAGAGAGGATGTTTGAATTCCCTCAAAGGCGGTCTGGAAGAAAGGGCTGGGGATCTACTTCAGATAAAAGCAGCCAACGCAAACCCTGTGGTGCACACGGCACCATCGAGCATCGGAGTCATACACATGAGCTAGGGACCTGAACTGCAGCGGGTACGAAGACTATGGGACGTGCTACGGACAGCCAGACGAATTGGTTTGGGGAGAAGTGTAACCAGAATTGTCCTTAGAAGCCAGGATGGGGAGACACACTCCTCAAGACGGAGCAGTCCTGGGTACAGCAGAGAGTCTGTGAAAAAGAGGAAGCCCCCCCCCCCCCCCGCCAACAGGATAGATGACACAGTGGCTGCAACAACCGGTTCAAGCATAACCAGTGTGCGGATGATGCAGGAACAGGCGGTGTTTTGTTCTGTGGTTTATTGGGTCATGGTGAGGCGGCACTGGCCCAAGAACAACACCCACTAGAGAAATACCTGAATCCAGGCCTTTTCCAAGGAACATCAAAAAAAAGATAAACGACCCAACACAGCAGCAGTAATTTGTTTTCATGGTGGAAATGTAGTGATATTTCCCACGGTGTTTGGAATGATTAGGTTACGTGCATAAAGGAAAAAGAGCAGGTGTTATTTCAGCAGCCTTCTCCTCACTTCCCTGACGGTGCACCGCCTGCTGTAGCTTATGGTGGTGCATTTCTCTGAAGGACACTTAAAAATAAACACGTAAAAAATGCTCACGTGGGGTAGAAATGCTTCTTTGTCTTGAACGTGAAGTTGTGAACTCATTGCAAACATAGAAAACAGGGTCCAAAGCAGGAGTGTCCCCTCCCTCGGAGCCCTCACTCTCCATCCTACAGCCCTCCACAAGCAGAGCCCAGGACGGAGGGTGGAGAACAGGACCGTGACACTGGCGTCTGCAGGCTTTAGTAGAACGTCACCATGCTTCCGTTAATACACTGCTGCTTTTTCCGGGATGCTATCCAGGACCTCAAATTGCATTTAGTTGGCATGTCTCTGTATTTCTTTATCATCAGTTATTCTCTTTTATAGAAATGTTTCTTTAAATTAAAAAAAACTAGAATAAAATGGTTCATTTCCCTGATCATTTAAACTTGAAAAGTTGTTTGCTGTGATATCATATGTGTATAAAAACATGTATGTGTTAGACCGAGGTGACTAGAAAAACAAATTCACTGATACTCATAGATGTGTAAGAGAGATCTATATAACAAGAAGTAATTATGCACCAATAAAACATCCCAGCCCAGTCCAGAGCAAGTCCATAAGTTCAATATTAGCCCATAAGTCCGATATAAGCCCATAAATTCCTCTTCAGAATCACACACAGGCAATGATGCTGAATGAAAGAAGATCACAGGTTGGTGGGTAGAAAGTCCTGTGGGTCCAATGGCAGTGGACACATGGGTTAGTTTATTGTGCCAACCTGGCCAATAAACACGTGTGGGGTTAATTGAAGGGTGGAGAGATAAATGGCTCAGTGAGCCTTGCCTTTTGAGCTCTCGAGCTCTGGGGTCTCTTGCTTTGTGATGGTCTCACCAGGGTGCAGCTGCCTTAGCAGTTCCCTGCTTCAGCTGGCAAGGCTGACTTCCTTCAAGACATCCCTGAGGAGAAGCCACATGGACCTACCCTGATGCAGCCTTGGGTGCTGGAGCAGCCGTGTGGAGACCCCTGCCAGCGCTGAGATGTTTACACATTCACTGACTCAGCTTTCCTCCTGTAGTCAGCATCATTGCCTCTGTTTTGTGAGATGGAAGAGGACTTTGCGGATTGGTGTTGGACATATGGGTTAATGTTGGACTTGTGGGCTTGGGCAGCACTGGGTTGGGATGATTTCTTGATGCGCACTTAACCTTTATATAAAACTTTCTCTTATACATGAGTTTCTGTGGGTTTGTTTCTCTAAAGTACCCAGACTAACACAACACATCACCAGGGCTCAGGCTGCCGTTAACGTGGCTCCATGTGGCTTGACAGCAGCAAGGTGAAACAGAAAGAGTGTGTCCCACCTCCAGGGAGGAAGAGAGGCTGTGACATCAGGCTAGACTCCACCCCTTCATTCTATTTGTCTATGTAACTACCACAATATATAAAGGATACAATGTTGCTCTTTTGAGCATTTTTAACGATTTAGTTCAATGATATTATGACATTCATCTAGTCTTGGAACCATCATCACTTTCTATTTCCTAGTGTTAATAACTCAAAAAGGAACTCCAGTACTCCTTAAGCAATAACTTTCTCCTCCCCCTGCCCCCACAGCTCCTGGTAAACCACTAATAAACTTTGGTCTGTATGCAAATGCTAAACATTCCCTAGACGTGGGATCATATAGTACCTGCCTTTCCATGTCTGGCTTATTTCATTTTTTGCAATTTGTTCAAGGTTCATTGACGTCACAGCAAGTACCAGAACTTTATTTCCCTTTATGATTAAATAATACCACACTTTGTCCATTCATGTGCTGGTGGACAGGAACCACAGATAGTTGTTTTGGCTCTTGGGGATAATGTTACAGTGAACATTGGTGTACATGTGTCTGTTGGAGTCCCTGCTTTCTGGTGACCCTGTTGGGTAAGCAGTGGACTGTTAGCCTCTGGACTGTTAACCAAGAGGTTGGTAGTTCAAACCCACCAGCTGCTCTCTGGAAAAAAGATGAGGCTGTGTGTTCCCATAAAGATTCACACACTGGGAAAGCCATGCAGGGTCATTATGAGTCAGCATCAACTCATAGCCAGGAGTGAAATTGGGATCACATGGCAATTCAAGAGCCTCTGTGGCTTTGTGAACTCTCAGTTGACATTAAGCTGCTAACCATGTTGGTGTTCTAATCCACTAGCCGCTCTTAGGGAGAACAACGAGGCTGTCTGTCCCCATAAAGATGTAAAGTCTCAGAAATCCAAGGGGAACAGTTCTACTCTGTCTTACAGTCACTGTGACTCATACCTGACTGGATAGCAGTGAGTTTTGAGTGATGGCAATTCTTTTTGTATAACATTTTATTGGGGCTTGTACAGTTCCTATCACAATCTATACATCCATCCATTGTGTTAAGCACGCCCGTACACATGTTGCCATCATCACTCTCAAAACATCTCCCCTCCACTTGAGCCCCCAGCATCAGCTCATTCCCTCCCCTTTCCCCCCTCCCTTCCTCCCTCATGAACCCTTGATAATTTTTTTTCATGTCTTACACTGACCGATATCTCCCTTCACCCACCTCCCTGCTGTCCAGACCACTGGGAAGAGGCTATATGTTGACCATTATGATTGGTTCCACCCTTTCCCGCCACCTTCCCTTTATCCTCCTGGTATCCGTACTCTCATTATTGGCCCTGAAGGGATCATCTGTCCTGGATTCCCTATGTTTTCAGTTCTTATCTGTACCAGTGTGCATCCTCTGGTCTAGCCGAATTTGTAAGGTAGAACTGGGATCATGATAGTGGAGGGGAGGAAGCATTAAAGAACTAGAGGAAAGTTTTCTGTATGCTTCATCGGTGCTATACTTCAACCTGACTGGCCCACCTCTTCCCTGTGACCCTTCTGTTAGGAGATGACCAATTGTCTACAGTTGGGCATTGGGTCTCCACTCCATACTCCCCCTCATTCACATTGATATGATGTTTTGTTCTGGGTCTTTGGTGCCTGATACCTGATCCCATCGACAGACACCTCATGATCACACAGGATGGTGTGCTTCTTCCATGTGGGTTTGCTGCTTCTCAAGTAGATGGCGGCTTGTTCGTCTTCAACCCTTTAATAGCCCAGACACTATCTCTTTTGATAGCCGGGCACCATCAGCTCTCTTCACCACATTTGCTTATGCACCCATTTGTCTTCAGTGATGATGTGGGGGAGGTGAGTAGCGTGATGGCAATTCTTAAAGCCCTGGGGGCACAGTGGTCGCACATTCAGCCACCACGAAAAGATTGACAAGGTTTGAATTCACCAGCTGCTTAGGCTTATGTGGCTGTTATACTCTATCCTGGTTGGTCATTCTGAATCGGAATTGACTCAGCAACAAAAGGTTTTTAGTTAGTTTTTTTCTTTGCAATTCTGTTGAACTTTTTCAGGAATTGTCCATCTGGTTCTACAGTGTCTGCATCAGTATACAATGCCACCATCAATGCATCTTTATCATATTTGTTATTTTCCGTATTTTTAAAAAACATTTTATTAGGGACTCATACAACTTTTATCACAATCCATACATACATCAGTTGCGTAAAGCATATTTGTAAATTCTTTGCCCTCATCATTTTCAAAGCATTTGCTCTCCACTTAAGCCCTTTGCATCAGGTCCTCTTTTTTCCCCTCCCTCCCCACTCCCCCCTCGCTCATGAGCCCTTGATAATTTATAAATTATTATTTTGTCATATCTTTCCCTGTTCGACATCTCCCTTCACCCACTTTTCTGTTGTCTGTCCCCCAGGGAGGAGGTCACATGTAGATCCTTGTAATTGGTTCCCTCTTTCCAACCCACTCTCCCTCTACCCTCCCAGTATTGCCCCTCATACCCCTGGTCCTGGAGGTATCATCTGCCCTGAATTCCCTGTGCCTCCAGCTCCTATCTGCTTAGACATCCTCTCCTTGTCCTTCCAGCGAGTCCCTTCCTGACTCAGTGACCCAATAGGACAGAAAACTATTTCTTAGGGTTTCAGACTACATCTTTATAGAAGCAGACATTCTCATCGTTTTCCCACAGAGTAGCTGTGGGTTTGAAGTGTGGACCTTGGGGTTAACAGCCCAACACTTCGCCTCTCTGCCACCAGGGATCCTTAATAGACATCCTAGTGAGTTTGAGATGGTGTGTAGAATTGTTTCTTAATGCACATCTTTGTGTGAGATAGTGTGTGTGTGCGAGAGTGAGATTGAGACAAGCATGGTAATTAAACAGGAAACTGGCAAAGTTTTTGTTTCCTTAGAGAGAAATATTATAGACCTCTCTAATACATTGATGATCTATGACTACTTAGTCTTAGGCAGTAAATGTTAATAAACCAAGAACGTACTGTCATCCAGTCGATACCAACTCACAGCAACCCTGTAGGACAGGTAGGACTTCTGTGAGTCTCTGCGACGGGGACTCTTTGTTTTCTTCTTCTTCAGAAGAAGGACCTTCGGAGTGGGGTGGGGGTGTGCTTTTTTTAATAGCAGTTTTATACATGTTTGTAACTCTTAATAATTCAGATTAATTGTCAGGAGACGTCAAGATTTGGCTTAAAAAGTAAATGGAAAATGCATTATTTTTACTTTAAAATAAATTTGGTTTATGCAAGTAGTTTTCATAAACTAAATAGATACGCATCTTACAGTTTTCTAGGATGATTAATTGAATAAAAGTGGCGCATTCATAATTAGCATAAGCTTCGTTGTATGTAATAGATTTTTGCAACATACAAACCAACTCCAATCATTTCATTCCTTAGATGTCTTCTCTGAGAGGAGTATTTTATTTGTGTTTCACATCATAAAACAGACTAGCTAATCAGTAAGAAGCTAAAGACAGAACTTTTTCCATTTTCTACAAATTCCAAATGATTGTACTCAATTTACCTGATGTCATTGACTTGCTACCAATGCGTGGTGACCCCACGTGTCAGCGTAGAACTGTACTCCATAGGATTTTCAGTGGCTATAATCCTAGAGTAGATCACCAGGCCTTTCTTCCACAGCACCCCTTCAAGGACTTGAACTTCCAACCTTTCAATTAGTTGACAAGTACACACCATTTGTACCACCTTTGGACACGCAAGTCAAAATAGTAAGTTCTTCTTACATGACAAGCTTCAAGAGGTTGCTGGAGTATGATTTGGAGGGGAGTTAAACTATTTATAATCTTATCTATTGTTAGTACGGGGGAACTGTGGTGGCCAGGTGGGGCTTTCTATTCCATAGAGAGTTACAGGCTTGGGAACTCCCGGGAGCAGTTCTACCTTGTACTACCTGTGTTGCTATGAATCAGCCTCAACAGTGAGTATAAGCATCGTTAGTACACTGGTCCTTAGGCTTCTGTCACCACAGCCACATGCTTCCCTAAAGACTGTGACACTCCCGGGGAGTGAATGGGCTGGAATGCCCAATGCTTCACATCTCTTAAGGATTTTACGCGAGCGCACATGCGTGTACACACACACACACACACACACACACACACACACACACGCTCCCTAAGCATTAGATTTTCTTTTCTTCTTTAACATGGTTTTTCTTTCTCCCTACCTCCCCGGATAATAAAGAAAGGGTTCCCCCTTTCTCCCTCCACCTTTCCCTTACCTTCCTGGTATCGCTACTCTCATTATTGGTCCTGAGGGGTTTATCTGTGTTTCCAGCTCTTATCTGTACCCGTGTGCATCTTCTGTCTAGCCGGATTTGCAAGGTAGCATTAGGGTCATGATAGTGAGGGGCAGGAAACATTAAAGAACTAGAGGAAAAGTGTGTTTCATTGGTTCTATTCTGCACCCTGACTGGACTGTCGTCTCCCCGTGACCCTTCTGTAACAGGATGGCTGGCCTACATTTTTGACAGTATTTTTTTCTCAATTGCAAACAAAATTAGACCAAAGTTTATAGATTTTTTCATAATTTGTTGAACTTATTCTAAATATATAATATTTTGATAGCATTGTTTATTATGAATCACATTGTTATAGTTCTCCTGTTAGTCATGTGCACTGATGTTAGAAATTGTGATTTTCACATTTTCATTTGTTTTTTTAATATACAAAGCTGTGAATAATGGTCGTATATTGACCTTGTCCTTAGAATTTTCTATGTGGCAACAGTCCCGTTGCCTACAACTAAAGAACATCTCATTCTTCCTTTCCTATCGGCATTTCTCTGTCTGTCTGATGGTCCCGCTTTTCTAGGGTAATTCGAAGAGCTTTGGTTTAACAGAAGTAGTGCGAGCAGCTGTTTGGAGCTACCGTCCAGCAGGATGGAGTCCGTTTTTCACGATTAATCATGGTGTCAGTTGTTGGGTCACACCAGTTCCCACTAAGTTAACTCTGTCTCCTGGGGGCCCCCTGGGGGCCAGAGGGGAACTGTGTTCCCTGAGTTTTCACGTTGATTCTTCACAAGTCGGTGGAGAGGCCTTTCTTCCAGCACACCTGTGGCAGCTGCCCCACCCAACCCTGTCCGCTTGCAGCCCGGAGCATGCATTCCATGCGCAGGTGAGGCTCTGTTGCTCATAGAGCCCTCTATTAAACGCGGTCCTTTTCTTCCTAGTCTTCTGGATTTGCGTTGGTTTTTTTGTTTCTTGATATTTTTGATCATTAATGAATGTTGAATATTGGTGTGTTTTTTTTCATTTATTGAGATGATCATTTGAGTCTTCTCTCTTGCACTGTTCATAGGATGAGTTACCGTAGATTGCTCTTACGTCCATCTTACATTCCCGGGATGTGCATTTCTATTGTTCTGTCCATCTGCATTCTATACTTCATTTATTGTTTAGTTAGATTTGCCAATATTTTTTTAAAGGTGTTCATCCTTTATGTGTGCAAGAGATCCTGGGTAGCTTTCTTGTCACATCTCTCTGGTTTTACTATTAGAATAATGCTGAACTTTATTCATTAAGTAGGGAAACACTTCCTTCTCTATTTTCTGAATAAATAAGGTTATAATAGTTGATTTCTTTTCCTCCTTAGTTACTTTTCAGAATTCAATAGTGTAGTCAACTAGACTTGGAGTTTTCCTTGTGGATCGGTTTTTGACTTCACATTTTATATAAGTTGCTGAGTTTTTTTCCCCTAATACTTTTCTTTGTTTCCTTAAGTCAGATTTTGAAAGTTTCTGTTTAGCTATTTTACTTCATCGTTTCTTCCTATTGCTGTATTGTTTTTCAACAGTTATTGGCATTGAATTCACACATCACATAATTCAATGGTTCAGTCACATCAAGAGGAGTTGTACAGTCATCACCACAATCAGTTTCAGAACATTTTCTTCTTTCTTGTCCTCATTGTTATTAGCCCCCATTTCCCCAGAACACCCTACAATGCCGCCAAAGAGCCTTTAATCTAGTTACTAGTTACTATAAGTCTACCTATTGGGGATTTCATATACAGAAAAAACATGAAAAAAAACAACAACAAAACCTAACAATAACAAAGTAAAACAATAAAAAACCTCAATCTAAAAGACAGTAGAAACTAGAACAAATCTAAATGTATCATAAGGAACTTCAAATGATAGAGTGTTACATTTTAACCTAACTGTATCTACAACAGTTCTATGTATTCTGCATGTTAAATTGCTGGATTTGGGGGTTTGAGAGCTTTCATAGATCCCTGGGTAGCCCAAAGTTTATGCTGCCCACCCACCATTCATCTAGTGCCCCCAGGGGCTGGGGATTGACAATTTGGGGAAACACTAGTACATCAGAATCAATTTGAGGGCAGGGTTTTATTATATACATAGCCAGTGTCCCATTGCTTTACATCCGCATATTTCTAGGCTCCACTTTTGCTTAAACTCAGCACATTGGTGTTGTTGCGGTTTCGGTGCAGACAGTGGGAAAACGCCTGGGAAGGGAGCTGTCAGTGCAGTCCAGTCTGAGCCGTAGGCAGAATTGTCCAGGGCAGCCACAGCTGAATTCAGAACTGAGCCAAGGGTACAGGGACACACGAGCAGATGCTCGGTGATTTTAAATCCACTGCTGTGGCCAGGAGCTCTCCTGGTGTGTCGTCAGGTGGCCCCTGTAAGGCAGGTGAGCTACAGACAGCGGTTCCACTCCGACACCCTTTCAAGAAGGTGCTGGAATTATCTGGGTGCTGGTGCTGCTGCTGGTGGTTTTACTTCTCTGTACAAAGCTCTGGATCAACGCCTTCGACAAGGAGCAATGTCCAAGGTCCCCAGGCCCTCATGGCTACCGCTGTGGAATTAAAGAATTAACCTGACCGGAGTTGGGGGATGTGTCTGAAATTAATAGAGGCCAGTTTTACAAACACAGCATGCTGTGAGGTCTGACAGCCACCTGGGAAGGACACATGCAAACTGGTTATGCCCCGAGATAAGAGACGAGTGAGGCGCATTCCCTGTAAGTGCAATTATGAAATGAGAGTAATGGGATATAAGGAAACAGAAAATTGCTTCGCGTGTACCATTTATTTCCTTAGAAAAGCAGAAGCCTACATTTATTGAGCACTCAGCATGCATTAAGTCATTGACGGTCTCCTTGAGAGAATGTTAGTCTCTGAAAGGCAGAATCACAAGAAGAGAGGGGTGGAAAACAGAGGCGAAGGCGGGGCTGGGCATACGAAGGGCTTCAACAAAGCTAGCGAGGTTCTAGTTCTTATCGTGCCATCCCCCTCCCACCACTCCCCGGCCGGTGATGTGTAAAGAGGTGTGCACACTAGCCTAAGTGACCCCCTGGTGGGTGCCAACGGTGAGCTCACCTGGCTGTTAAGCAAAAGGCTAGAGATTCAAATCTATCCAGAGCCCCTTCAGAAGGAAAGCCTGGTGGTCCGCATCCCCCGTGGACACTGCCAATGCGACGGGACAGGGCCTGCTCACCCTGGGTGGGGGTGGCCTCTGGTTTGTGTATCATAAACAATGCATTCATACACGTGTGGGTAGGGGCCTTATTTCTTCCATTCAAAGGCTAAACTGCTAGAAGTGCGGGCATGAAACGTGAATGCAGGTGCCTTCCAGGTAGCGGTGGTTGTGGCTGAATGGTGGTGATCCCATTGGCAGTGGAGAACGCCCCTCCGGAGGGTTTTCTGGGCTGTGACCTGGCAGAACCACAGTGGCAAAGCCGGTCTTCCGAGTGGCCTCTTGCGGGCTGGCTGCAGACTGCCAGCCTTTTCACTGGCAGTGGAGTGCCTAATGATTTGCGCACATGCACACACACACCACACACACACACACACACACACACACACACACACACACACCCCAACTGCTGCCATCTGAAGGGAAGAGTATAAGAATGAAAAGCGTAGCTGCATTCCTTTTGCTCGGTGCCTTTGCTTCCTCCCAAGGTCTTATCAAGTGGACGACTGTTTCATTTCCAGATGAGGAAACCTAGGTCATACGGCTGGGGGTTAGAACACCCCAGCGAGGTCTGTGCTGGTTAACTCACTCGCTGACCTAGCCTTGAAGCCACAGAGCCCCAAATCCAGAGCCAGGAGCATCAGGGGAGAGGGTGGCCTCCATGCGAGTCTCAGAGCCTGAGGGTTGCCAGTGGAAGCCTCCTTCCTTCCTACGAATCAAGGCAGTGCCATCAACTCAACTCGGAGCCCCTGGGTGTCGAGTAGAACTGCGTTCCATAAGGCTTCCGATGACTGATATTTCGGAGTCACCTCTGGGTGGATTCAAACTGCCAACCATTGGATTAGTAGCCGAGAACTGAGCCATGGAGTCCAGAACCGAGACCAGAGATGACGTTTCTAGTTTCTGCAGACTTGACCCCAGGCTCAGTGCCCTGTTTAGTGGGCGTGGAGGTTATTGAGAGGGTCTATCCCTAGCATGCTGTGTCAGGACATTTTGTGAAAGTACGGCTCTTCGTCAGTGCCAGTGTGCCATGGATATTTTGGGAAATGGGTGCCTATGAATAATCTGAGAGGGCTATTAATAAAGAACATTAAATATCAAATTCAGATCCATCCTTAGCTCCTTCCAGGGCTAAATTTTGGATCGCAGTCACCAGCTGACCTGCTTTACTCAATCACCTGGGTGTGTATTTAAGTCTTGTTGCATGGCTGGTTCCTCCCTGGTTTTTAAGTTTCACACAAATGGCATCTTTGCTTCCGAGCATTTTGGTGGGGGGAAATTTTGGTCAGGATGATAGAAAATATGCCAGTATGCACATGCTTTAAATCTTACTGAGCGAGACTTTGGAAATACATATGACTTAGTGATCCATACTTCTCATCGTTCTCTGTTATGTCCATTAGAGATTGTCACCCTCTATCCATCTGCCACTTCCAGGGGGGTCGTCTTCCCTTTAGCCACCCATCCTACCTTGTTGACTCACTCCCAGCACCCAGCACCGAGCTCTCTGCTGGCGGTAAGCATGCGCCAGATGGCCCACACCAGTGAATGTAAGCCTCATCCGCTCCACTCCGCCCTTGGTTTGCATGAGCAGGAGGATAATTTTAAGTATTCATGCTGCATATGCAATCTCATATTACTCTTCTCCTTAAATAAATATAGAGAGTCCTAGGTTGGCCCTCGGAGCTAAATGGAATATGGTATGAAGGGGGGAAGGGTGTCAGTATTCAGAGAAAGGTTTGAAACTTTTCTACATTGGAAAAGTGAGTCTGCATGTGTTGTCTGGTTCTCTGCTGAAATCCATTCTGTGCTGCCATGGAGCCCCTGCGGTTGAAGAATCGCTCACGCTCCCCTCCTTTGCACCAGGCACCTTGGTTTCTGCCACCTCTCCACTGACAGCTGACCTTCCCCAAGGCCAGGTCGGAAGGGGCCTCAGAGCAGCCAGGGAAGGAAGCACGGGGGCGGAAGCATAATATGGAAGGGTTCGTTTGCTTCTTCTTCATGCCAGCCCCAATGTGCTGGTCTTCATTTCTTCTTTGGTAGACTCCTGCCTCGTTGCTCTCACTTAATTATGCAGAACAAGTGTGGGGGCTGCAAAGGACACCCCCCTTTCACCTCCTTCCTCCCTGTACCACCTCATCCATGGGAACGTCGGGGGACTCGGGAAAGGCAACACTGTGGTCTATATGTGCTCATTACCCTCCGAGTTATAGAGGTCAGCCCAAATGAATACCGTGCTCTCTTTGGGGGAAGACTTGGCCCACGACTGTGCCCATGGAATGCCACTGTACCCCTTCGTGTTTTCCTAAGCTATTAAGCAACTGGTTGTTGAGGGCTATAGATGCTGGCATTCTGGGACAAAAAGAATAAGCCTTGTGCCGCAGTCTAAAGGCCTGGACAGTCTGTGGAGTATTCACTCAGCGGGCAGCTATCAGTGACACCAGGCAGACTGGGCAGTGCTGTAAAGCGGGTTGGCGATCACAGTGGGAAATGGGTGGTTTTGGCTTTGGTCTTACGTTAACCTGGAGAGTAGCTCAGGATGGAGGTGCTCCGAGAGAAGGACAATATGCTAGGAGTTTCGGGTGGTGGTGTGGGGTCCTGGTTTACAACTGCCGGCATCAGCACCATGACAGGCTGTATAAAACCAATGTCTGGGGCAGGCTTAAGCTCTAATTTCAGATTCCTGGACACTGAGGTAATTCTGTCAGAGAAGGCATCACCTGTCCCAGACTGACCAGTAGAGAGCAGTGACCACCATCCCCCAATTGACCAGTCAAGAGAATACGCGCGGAACTACTCGCCAACCACCACTGGACAACACTGATGCCAGAAGTTTTCTCCAATAAGTTTAAAGAACAGCAAAACTGGACTGCCCCCGTCCCTGGCCCCATAAAAGCCCAGGGAACAAAGAGTTCGGGGCTGATCCACTTTGGACGCTGGGTCCCCACTGTGTTGGGCAGTGGAGGGAGGAAAGCCCTAGCTCGAGCTAGAAAAATAAAACTCCTTTTGCCATGTTTGCATCTCAACTGGTCGTAGTTCTTCCGTGCGCCCAAGGTGAGCTCACGTTCCCTTCCCCAATCTAACAGTGGCAGCTAGAGGGAGGTCTGGCCAATGAGACAGGAGAGCAGAGGGTGACCGGCCCAGACTACAAAGACAGCATGCCTGGATTCCACTGCCCATGCGGGCACTTACTAACTGGGTAATCTTAGGAAGTAATTTAATAACTGTTCTGGCCTCGTCTCTTTAGCTGTAAAATAGGATTATCAGTACCTCTTTCATTGGATTATAGGTTAATAGGTTCTACCTTATAATATTATATAAGTTGATGGGGGAAATTCCATTACTTTTTAATTCCATTTTTCCACAAACTTTTAGAAGCCCCCTTACATAATTTGGCCACCCGGATGGAACAGATGGTTATACATTTGACTACTAGCAGGGAGATTAGTAGGTTCAAGTTCATCCGGAGGCACTCAGACTAAAAGCCTGGCCATCTACTTCTGAAAACGCAGCCATGGAGAGCTGTGTGGAGCACAGGCCTGTTCTGACACCATAGGATCATCAGGAGTCCGAATCAACTTGGGTGACTATTGTGTTCTTTTAAAATCTATTTGCACATTATGTAATCCGAATGTTATGTAATAATGGCTTTTGTTGTTTGGGCTCCAGTGGCATAGGACCTCACATATACCGATATAATGAGTGCACATTTGTTCTATAAGTAGTGGAGAGGTCTCCAAGTGCAAACCGAATTGCGCTTTATCTATGCTACCATGGTTTGGACATGCTTTCAGAAGGGATCAGTCCCTGGAGAGGGACTTCCTGCTGGTAAAGCAGAGGGCCGTGAAAAAGAACAAAGGCCCTCCAGGAGATGGGCTGACACAGTGACTGCAGCCATGGGTTCAAACGCAGCAACGGTTGTGAGGATGACACAGGAGTGGGTGGTGCTTCCTTCTGCTCTAAGTTGAGCTGATGTAATGATAACCTAAAGTGTTAGTCTGGGTAGACTAGAGAAACAAATCCATATGATAGGTGTATCAGAAAGAGCTTTAAATACAAGAGCGGTTGAACATTGAGAGAACAGCCCAGCCCAGTCCAGATCAACTCCATCAGTCTGATATTAGCCCCTATGTCCGATATAAATCTGTAAAGTCCTCTACAGACTCATGAAACACATACAATGATGCCAAATGCAGGACAATCACAGGCCAGTGGGTGGGAAGTCTTGTGGATCTAGTGGCGTTGTAAGCATCTCAGTGCTGGCAGGGTCTCCACATGGCTTCTTCAGCTCCAGAGGTCTAGTTCCATCAACCTCTCTCCATGTGTCTTCTCCACAGGGATATCTCACAGGGAGTGAGCCGAGAGAGAGAGAGAGAGAGAGAGAGAGAGAGAGAGAGAGAGAGAGAGAGAGAGAGAGAGAGAGAGAGAGAGAGAGAGAGAGAGAGAGTCCATGGGAATAAACCTGTATCACACCTCCAGCAAGCTATTTATCTCTTTAGCGCCTCCAGATGAGGTCATCAAGCTGAAATCTGATTGACAGGCTAAAATCCACCCTTCACTCGTAATCCGCAGATTAACACCAGATTGTGTAACTACCACACCTAACAACATGATTTCTATGGATCCTTGGTAGCACAGTGAGTTAAGCGTTAGAACGACACAATGATAGAGCCATCTGTTCCCACAAAGATGTTCAGCCTTGGAATCCCACAGGAGCGGTTCTACTCTGTCCTATGGGGTTGCGGTGAGTCAGAATCGACTAGAAAGCAGTGAGTGGTGGAAGACTATGAGTTCTAAAAGCAGAGAGAATAGTTGGGGCAAACTAGCCACCAGAAGCCAAGGCAGATGTCCAACAGCATTCCATTAGGGCAGGGTGTGACGGTCGGGGCCCTTGGCTCTGCTAGGCAGGAGCAACTTGTGCGTAAAGTGAGGCTGTGTGTGGAATGGAAAAGAGCTCACAGACAGGCCACACACCATGCCATGTGAAGTCCTCTGGGCCTTAAAGTGTCAACGGCAGTGCTCTGTGTCAGAGGCTCTGTGGGTCAGGCACTGAGCTGCTAGCTACAAGGTCGGCGGTTCAAACCACCAACCACTCCCAATCTCATTTCTTCTCTTTTCTCTTCTCTTTTCTTCTTCTTCTTCATCTACTTCTTCTTCTCCTTCTTCTCCTTCTCCCCCCCCCCCCTCTTAATTGCTTGTGAGAATGTTAGGACATGTGGACCTTGGGATCTTGCATTTTCAAAAGTTATTTTTCATTAGGGTTAAGCAGCCTATTACTGATTAAACTTCAAATACCTACTTCTAACTTGTAATTGGAAGAAGTCCATGTCTCCAGAAGGCAAGGGAGGTGTGAGGGGCTTCCCCCACATGTAATCTAGGAGGAGATTTTTCACGGCCGTAGGAGCAAAGCCTTAAAGCATGTGTGAGCTTCAGCACGATGCTTGCGTGTTTGCAGCATCCTTGCAAGGTCCAGCTATTGGTGTGGTGCTCTGCCTCCATTGCTGACACAGCCTCAGTTTCCACAGGGTGCTCCTGCCCAGCTGAGCTGAGGACTTCATCGCCCGCCTGTACTCTACTCAGCTCCTGGTGAGGATCTCCCGGTGGTTGTCCCCTCACAGCTAGGAGCAGAATCCAAATCTGCATATTTTTTACAGCTGAGAGAATAATGCTTACCGACTAGGTTGTCACTAGCACACACATGAAGGAAAAGGAGAAAAGAACTGAACCGCTTGTTCCTGTCGCTCACCCAGGTGCAGAGCACTAAGCATTTACAGGCTTAGAATGGAGTGTATGTGGTGGGTGTTGGGGGGGGGGCAGTGGGGGAGGGTTGTCTCTTCAAATGAGAAAGGGAAATGGTCACTTACATTTAGACCCTAAGGCCAGCTCTGAAGGGAAAATGAAGGTCATTCATATCCCCCACCAGATTGGCAGGTAGGTTTCCTTCTGGCTGATTGGAAGCAGTGATGGGGATATGGGTGGGGTCTTTCTGTACCATTCGTTCCTGAAATGTTGACAAGACTGAGCATTTCCATTAAAAAAAAAAAGGTAAACAAATTGCAAGTGGGAAACAGGGCCCAGCCAGGTGGGCATCAAGCAGGTATGTGGTGAGGCAGGGGCTGGGGGCTCAGGCCAGTCTGAGATGGGATGCTTCAAACTGCCGGTTTGAAGATGCAGGCAATGGCCCCTGCGTCTGAAGTCAGACTGCACTACAACAATAGACACGAAGGAGCAGGAGACCTTGTCATCTGGTGGGGACAAAGTCCACTGCCATACAGTCCATTCCAACGCATAGCAACCCTATAGAGGAGACTGGAAATCGTTATGGGAGCAGAGAGCCTCCTCTTTCTCCCTTGGAGAGTCTGGTGGGTTTGAACCACTGAACTTGAGGTTAGGAGCCCAATATCTACCAGAATCTCTCTCATATTCAAATGAGATGTCCACCGCCCTCAGAAGGCTGAAGCCAGACCCATCGTCAAGTGGACCCGGTTAGCCTGGGAGTGTTGAAGGACAGAGACGTGCGTCAGGAGCAGGGCTCCTTACACTGTGCAGGCCCTTATCTCTTCATTGCTTCAACCTGAAGCACATCGCTGGGACTTCACTGTGCTGAGGCCGAAGGTGGTGTCTCTGTGTGATACAAAGGGCTAATGTGCTTGGCTGTTAACCGAGAGTTTGGAGGTGTGAGTCTACCCAGAAATGCCTTGGCTGAAAGGCCTGGAGATCGATTTCTGCAGAATTAGCTAGTCAAAGCCCCCTGGAGAAGGATCAAATCAGGGACCTACGGGGCTTATTCAATGAAAACTATAAACACAACTGAAAGCAATTAAAGCAAACCCTTAGACCAACGGACTGGAATTGAGAATCCAGAAATAAAACCACACAGCTGTTGTTACCTCACACCATACACGAAGACAAATTCAACATGCGTTAAGGACTCCAAGAAGAATACGCTGGGCAATATTTTCAGGCCTAACTTCCAGTAATGGATGATCGGACCAAAGCACACATGGGGAAAGATAAAATAAATAAAAGGGACCGCTGGAAACCTAAACTTCCACTCATCAAAGGACGTCACCAAGTGAAAAGACAAGCTGCAGACAAGAGAATATCTTCAGAAGCCGTGTAGCCAATGAGGATCTAATAACTGAAATATATATTATAAAACTTTCACAGCTGCAGCAAAAAAAAATAATAACCCAACCACAAAGCAGGCAAAAGACACTTCACCAAGAGGACATTCCAATGGCCACCAGACACACGAGAAGATACTTAGCACCACTGTCTATCAAAGAGATGCAAATCATTCCCGCCAGGATGGCGAAGATGAAAAAGATGAACACCAACACATGGTGGCAAGGGCGTGGGAAAACTGAAAACCTTATCTTACCCATTGCTGGTGAGAATGCAAAATGACACCGCTGTTACGGAAACGATATGCTGGCTCCTCACAGAGTTGAAAACAAAACTACCAGACCACCCACCATTGCCACACCTCGGTAAGCATGCCCCAAAGCTTTGAAAGCAGAGCCGCAAAAGGAGACTTACAGGGCCGTCTTCGTTACTGCGCTGTTCACAATCGGGAACATATGGTGATAAGCTAAATGCCTAGCAACAGGTCAAGAGATAAACCAGATGTGGTACATCTGTATAACGGAATACTACTCAGCCAGTAGGAGAAATGAAATCTACATTAGGGATGGAGGTGGAAGACCGTATGCCAAGCAAATTAAAATGCCTAGTAGAAGGGCAGATCTGATATGACCTCACTTGTATAAAAAGTAACAAGAAAAGGTCAAAGCGTAGAGAACCAAGTTTATTAATGGTTACCAGAGGCTAAAGGAAGGAGTGTATGCTAGTCCTGGTTGACTAGAGAAACAAATTCATACATACTTACATGTGTATAAGAAAGAATTTTATATAGAAGAGCAATTGTATATTAAGAAGCATCCCAGCCCAGTCCTGATCAAGTCCTTAAGTCTGATATTAGCTCATATGTCCCAGAGTAGTCTATAAATTCCTCTTTAAACCCATACAACCATGCAATGGTGCCGAATGCAGGAAGATCACAGGCCAGTGGGTGGAAAGTCTTGTGGATCCAGTGGTGGTGGAAGCATCTCAGCGCTGGCATGGGTCTCTACGTGACTCCCCTGGCTCCAGGGCTTTGGCTCCATCAGTGTGTCTCCATGTGGCTTGTCAACTGGCATGTGTAGCAACAAGAGTGTGTTTCCCGCCTCCCAGGAGGAAGAAAGGAGTTCCCAGAATCCTCAGGGGAAGGACATACCCACACCGAGGCCTCACTGGCTATGACCTGACTGACAGGCTAGACTCCACCCCTACACTCAAGTTGACAGGAAATTATATAACTGCCACAAAGTGTTAACCACGATGTAAATATTAATTGCGTTTTTAAGTGTGGGACTGCATAGCCAATAAATCAGCTGTACACCTATAAAAAGTTGAATTGACATAATTTGTGTGCTAGATATATTTATAACAATGACAAAAATAATAGTAGCCAGTAAGCTTGGTTCTATATAACCAAATACCTTATGGGATTTGGTTAGTTGGAGTGGAGGTTTAAGGTCATGATTTCATGAGACATCCCAGTTAGCTGGCATTAGAAATGTGTTTAGTGCTTCCATTCTACCTCCTAATGTTTGGTGTGGTTTTTTTTTTAGTACCTTGGGTCTTAAGACTCTGCAGATTGTCGTTCTAGGGCATGATCGTGGGTCTTCTCTTTGCTCTGTCGCTCTTCTGGAGCGGTAGAAGGAGGAGAGACAGGATTGGAGGAGACTATGAATATGCGGCTAATTGGATGGCACAACTGCCTCCTTTACCAGGTGTGTTGGGCAGAGTTCTCTAGAGAAACAAAATCAGGACACATGATTATAGACATATAAAAAGGTTTATATAGCGAAAAGGAATACGCAGCAAATTAAACCACTTAGCAGTACAGATGGCTCAGTCTAACTCACTTCCGTGAGACAGTTAATGTGCTGAAGGTCCTTCCAACTCACGACAGCCACTGGTGCAGTGCCAAGGAGGCAGACAGGAGGAAGATGCCATGTCAAGGCACAGCGGAGGCCAGTAGCTCGGTCATGGTGGAGCTTCATGGTGGTGGGCGGGGCAGCCTCTGGAGCAGTGGCAAGATGCCGCTGGACACGGCAAGGTGGGGCAGCATCTCTGCGTAGAGCAGCATAACGCAGAGGCGCGGTTCCCCACAGTCCGTGAGTTTGCTCAGCCCACAGGTAGCAAAGCGCCCGTGTAGAGGCAGGGCGGCTAACTCAGGCAGCGCTCTGGTGCAACCTCCAGGGTAAAGAGGAAGGGGCAGGCCTCAAGGAGCCCTTTACCTGGGCTGTGCCTCCAGACTGACCTGACCAGTGAGACCTGACTGGCAGGCTAAACGCCGCCCACGTGTTCTCAAGAGTGCCATGTGGGCATAAAAAATAAACCACTAACTCTCACAGCAGCAAACTAGATGGTCCCTGGCTACAATTACTGAACATTTTGATCCAAGAGTCTACAGACAAAAACCTGATCAAAAGGGGGAATGAGGAACAGCCGCCCCCATTCTCATCGACTGTGTGTGCTTAGAACCACGCAGGTTCAATGAAAGCCTGAAACGAGTGCTCTAAGGTAACCTCAAGCCCCTAATTGAGAAATGTCCCTGAAGTCTCATTAAAACAACAACAATAATTTAGCTTAATTCGTTGTTGTTGTTTTTAATGCCTTCTTTGAGTATGATGCTCTTTTAAGATCTACCTATAGGGGAGCTCATTGACAACAGCAATTACGTCGATTTGGTAGGAACTGAGGGGGCAATGTATGTATGCATAAATTCAAATTCACTTTATACAGTGATCCACTAATTGATGGAGATGTTTCAGTGCACTGAGGTGCTGCTGTTGCTAGGTCCCGCCGAGCTGGTCTGATGGACTGCAGCCTTAAGTAGAACAGAGCGAAACACTGCACCCGCCTCAACATCGTTCTTACGTGTGATCCCATCGCTGCCGCCACCGCTGCGTCCATCTGTCTTGTGGAGGGCCTTCCTCCTGTTCCCTGCCCTTCCTTTTTACCCAGCATGGTGTCCTTCTCCAAGGCTTGGTCTAGGACACAGTAAAGATAAAATGTACATGGATTCTAGAAGGTTCTAAATAAAGGTTTTGGGGATCAGGGCGGAAAGAGATGATAAGGAAGAAGATGTGTTAATGAGGGAGGAATACTGCAACCAGTAAACATTGCTTCCCATCGCACATTATTTTGTGACTTGATTTCATCTTGGCTTTGAGACTAATGGTTTTTTGAGATTGCGCTCAGTTACCTTGTTCACCACTGAGATACCACCTTCCGTGACAGATACCATGGAAAAATAATTTACGGTTACTACTTCTACGACTCCTCTTTTATCTCCCTCCGGCAAAAGGAGAAATGTATCATTCCTCAAAAATCCATTAGCAGTGAACATTTCAATCTGTCCAGAGGAATGTAAATGAACAATCCCCTCACCAGACTCCATCGGCTCCGGAAATGTCATCAGGAGGGAGCCGTCAGCCACTAGGGGAGGCCATCGCGTTTGGACTAGTGAAGGCCCGAGAGATTCTTGGTGAGAGAGGTTGGCGTCATAGTTTCACTGATGGATTCAAACATACCAATGACTATGTCCCCCTGGCACAGGACTGGGTGATGTTTGTTCGGTTGTGCAAAAGGGTGTCATGGGTCAGAATCGACTCCACGGCAGCTAATGCCAACCACATGTTAGTGGCATATTTCTTGTACTTTAAAAAAATGATTGTTGAACATGGTCCGGGTAAAATGAATGTCTTTTACATGAGGATATTTCCACGTGGAAGTTGTCCAGTTTGTACATCTGTGCCCAGTTACCATTTGATAGTCATATTAAGAATTTAATTTTTCAAACTATTTCTTATTCAAACAAGAGTGTGTTGTTGGCAGTCAGTTAGATAACCCCTGCCATAAAACAAAACAAAGCACAAAGAAAACTCACTCAAGACAATAGGAATGGATTTTCTTGATGCGTCTGAATGTATACATGTATCTTGGGGATACTTATTTTATTTAGGTCTCAAAATCCCCCCAAACCAAACTCACTGCTACCAAGTCGATTCTGAGTCACAGGGGCCTTAGAGAACAGGGTAGGGTTGCCCCCCTTGGTTTCTGACACTGTAACTCTTTAAATAGTAGGGAAAAATCTAAGTAAATGCTTTGCGAAGCAAGAAGAAAAAATAAGATAAAGACAAAAGAAGGAAGACTTTTAGCTACTTCTTAAAATGCAGGAGAACCATGTGTATAGAATACTACTTAAAAGGTGATTTCAAACAGTGGAAAAATTCCACTATCTTTTCACTCCATTTTCCTTAGGAGCTTTTAGAAGCCTTTTCGTATATACTGGGAACATGTTAGACTATGGGTAGGCTTTGTCAAGATCACAGAATGGATAACTGGTGTGCATTACATCGTAGACTATTGAAGCATGGAATGGCCTTGAACAAGCCTCGTAGGCCTACGGCCAAAGAGTGTGACCCACCATGATATCAAGACTAAACACCCACCACATGTTGAATGTATATTTGCCTTCATTTAAACATCAAAAATCATTTTGTGTCGTTAACATTATTGATCTACAGACATGGAAACTGAGGCTTATAGAGGTTGAGGACCTGGCCCAGAGTCATCAGAATTTAGCCTCAGGTTTGTCAGGCGGGTACAGAATTTAGCCTCAGGTTTGTCAAATTCCAAAGTCTACACTCCAAACCCTATGTGGAAACTTTACCATCTACATCAACACCTTTTTATTGATGTCCTTTTTGATGCTCATGAGAGGTTCAATGTTCTTTTTTCCCTTACATCTGTGGTGGAGAAGAGAATCTTAACATTATACCTTTAAAATGTCTTTGATAATGTTGAAGTGCTTTTGAAAATAGTAGCATCAGTTAGAAGGGTAGTGCAAGGAAAAGCAAGATACAATAAGAGGGAGCTCAGAAGAAAGAGCAAGAGAGCAAGAAAAAGGGAGGGAAGAAGTAAGAAAGATAAAGGAAACCCAAATGCTCAAGCCAAATGAATGTTGGTTGTTGCCATGGGAGATGGCAAGCCATCCCTGCCAACCCACCGAGAGTCGTCACCAAGCAAAATGAATCCACCTGTCTTGCTTAGCTGTCGGGACTAGTGGTTACAAGACGAGCAGGGCTGATGACAGGCTGACAAAGCTGAAGGCCTGCAGTTTAGAAAACGATGAGCTAACTGCAGGAGCCAAAGCAAGCAATGGACTTTTTTCAAGAGAGAGAGAGTCTGTGTGTGTGTAGCAAACCACTCCCCCAAGCAAACTTTCTTACAATGGACAGATCACATCAGAGCATATCACAGGAGACGGTTACATCATCATGTAACTGCCAAGCTGTAGCATTACATAACTGCCAAACAACAGAGAATCATGGCCCCGCTAAATTGACTCACATTTTAAGGAAGCTCACAGCCCAGTTTAATCCATAACAGGCATCATTAAGCATGGGGAAGCTGGGTATTCTACATGAGTCATCTGACCCCCAAGTTTATCTCTCCAAGAAGTTTTTTTTTCAATCCATCTTCAATAGAAGTCTGGGCAACCTGTACTTTCCTAGTTCTCCTCAGGGTAAATTAAAGCTAATTTTGTATGTTCCTGATGCTTCTGAGTTCTTTTTAAAAGCCAATTTCTTAACTCAGCCGTGCCCTGAATGATGATGCTCACAGGGGCTCCTAAGTAAGTGGGACTCGCTGGGGAGTGTGAATGGTTAAAGCGCTCCTCTGCTAACCAAACGGCTGGCTGTTTGAGGTCGCCTAGAGTTGCCATGCAGCAAGGACTGGCGGTCTGCGCTTGAATATTCAGCCACTGGAAGCCCTATTCAGACACAAGTGGGAGCGCCATCGTTCAGGGCTGACTCATCCGCAGCTGGGTTTGGTTTTTTTTAACCTAAAGAGGGAGGTCGATTTAATCTCTTTGGCTCTCTCCATCTGCAACCCGCAAGCTGCACCTCCTTCCCGTAGCCTGTCTCTTGCTTTCTAACGTACATGTCTCATCACACTTGGCGAAGTAGAGGGGCAGCAAAAAATAGGAAGACCGTGGACAAGAAGCATTGCCGCGATGAGCGCCAACATCGGAACCATTGTGAAAATGGTGCCGGAGGGGGCAGGACTTCATTCTGTTGGACGTGGGATGGTGATGAGTCGGAATGAGCCGATGACACCTCGCGACAGCAGCAATCTGATGTGGACTCAGAAACCAGACCACCCAGCCTATGGAGATAGTAGTGACGATGAAAGTCTACTCTCCAGGAGCCGCTCTGATGCATGCGTGTCCAATGCATGGATTTGTGCCCTCTGCTGCGGGGCCTCCACTGTGTTTGGGGCTGAGCTGGAAGCTTGGCTGCGGTGTAGATAAGCGGATGTTGTCTGCGGTGACTTGAAAGTCCAGAAAGTTTTTCCAAATAATTCCTGGATTCACATAGAGGAAGAAAATGTGTTGAATCTATCCCAAGTCATTAATAAGGATGAAAGCCCTCTAGCTTAAAGTACATCAATATAAAGAAAAGATATTAATTGAATTTCAGACTTGAATTGAATTACCCACTATTCCAATAGTTCCTTTGAATTGGAAAAATTTGAGTTAATATGGAAGACAACTTCACACAATCTGAAGGATTTTTTTTCTCTTTTTTGGTCTTTTGGAATATTTAAGCATAAGGAACCCTAATAAGCCCAATCTAAATCTTGAATTACATTGAGGTAAATTATAATTTCATAACCTTGCAGTGTTAGAATTGAAAATACTTCTCAATGATCTCATTAGAACAACTTAAGAAATCCTAAGGGGAAGTTGACTGGGCAGCAATGGGTAATGAATATTTTTAAATAACCTTTTAGGTGTGTTCTACATGAACAAAGCTTAGTGTTTATGCTTGAAAGGATACCAATCTTGTATCATTCCAACCTCAAGTTTGTAAATGGAGACAGATCCCTTTCATCTCTTTTTGCCCTTTGAAAAACAATTTCTGACCTTTGAAATCTTGGTATTAAAAGAAAATACTGGATTTTTCTACATGTGAATGAATCAAACTGCTATCAGTGTTTGTACGTGGAGCCTTGATATAGGGTTGTTTTTTTGAATGTGCAACTTCTCAGGAGTTGGAAAATTAAAATGATGCCTTTTGTAGGCTATGCAAATTGGGAAATGATCGTAACTTTGAAATTAGCATTTGAAAGGGGAAAATTGTGCTTTTACTGATGCCATAGTAAATCCCACTTGAAGTGTTACTCAAAACTGGCAACCTTGCATGAAATGAGATAATGGTATTTCTTACTTAAAATATTCACACCTCCCAGAAAGAGTTGCCATTGAGTTGACCCAACCCATGGGGCACCATGGGTGTCAGAAGAGAGGATAGTGCTCTCTACCAGGCTTCTCACAAGGGGATCTTCAGCCTTTCAGCTAACAGCCAAGGGGCCTAAAACCTCGGATGTGCTACTTAAACTAAAGAATTGTTGAATGAGAGAAGGGATGAAACCTACCTATCTAAAATAGGTTCATCGATTTGAAGCAGAGCAGGCTGTTGAGGGCTGGTGGTCATTGCTGGGGAGTCTTTCCCTGAAGAGTAAAGCCAAGGCTGCTGGCAATGGTGAGACCTGCCCCTGTCATTTCTCTAGAAATAATTTGAGTTTCAAGAGAAGAGATGTACTTCGTTATCATCATTCACGTTATTTCTCAGGAGATCAAGGCCATGGTTACTTTGACATTTCTTCCTCCAATAGTCCCCTGTTCCACAAAACTATTCAGATTCCTCAGAAATGGCACCCTTATTTCATTAGATAACCCGTGGCATTCCATTTTCACCAAAGTAAAGCAAATTCCTTCACACTTCTTCAGGACGGTTCGGTGGACCTGCTGAATATTTTTAGGGATTTGTTTCCGTTTAGTGGCTGTGTAGCTCAAGTGCAAACACCATGTTGTCTTAATCCCCTATTGTTCTTCGCATAACGCTGAGAGAGGTTTGAGAAGCCTAGTAATTTAGAGAAAAGCAGGTTTGACGTCATCTGTCATTCCAGATTTGACCTTGAAGCTATTTCCTAGTCTCTTTTTCTCCTATATGCTTTCCCAAGAAGCATGCTAAATAAAATAGTGCACTAAACCACCTTCAGGAAAAGAAATGCAGATGGTCCCTTGCCACATGACTAAAACAGGAAACGTTAAAGATGAATTCCCATCACAGATGCTAATTCTTTCATTAAAGTAAAGGGTCTAGTACTAACCCACGTGTATTAGACTACCCCAGGAAAAGAGATCAATAGAATACAATTTTTGGAAGGAAAAAAAAAAGGAATTAAAATATAATAGGATTTTTCCACAAAGGTTTGGAAGACCCCTCGTTGTGTACAAGAGTAAGTCAAAAGCATCTTTACAAAATCAAAGAAACCATTATTAAACAAAACATATCAAAATCTGAAGGAATGATTTCCCAACATGCGCCCCCCCCATCCCCACTCCCACCTTCCCGCCCCCCTGGCCCCCATCTAGGTCTATACACTTCTGAAGGTGATGCTTGGTCTTCTCAGCAAACATCGACTTAGACCACCACGAACCGCAGCTTTCACATCAAGGGACACAATGCTAAGTTCAGAGAGCTAAAAGAAGTCCAACGGAGTAAGATCAGGGGAGAAGATTAAAGTTTCCCAACCAAGTTCCAGAGGCCAGTCCTCTTGCGACCTCTGATAACGCAGCAGGCGCATCATCGTGGGGGCTGGGAGGGAGCCGCAGTCGGCAGTGCAATTTTCCTGGCCTCTTTCCCACCAGAGAAGATACCCTGTGATTATCCTTTGTGTTTTGGGAAAATCCAACAGGATTACATCTTTGGGATGCCCTCCTCCCCACCCCACCTCAAATCTCTTACCTTGAATTTGACCGGTCCAGCAGATCTTCCCTTGGGAAGAGGAAGCCTGTGTTTTGAGAGGACCCTGCCCTCTGGGTAGCCCTGGGAAATCCACCCTTCCCTGGTTATGATTCCTTCCATAGAATCGTCATCAGTTTTTTCAGGAAAGATGGACGCTTGTGAGCGAGGTGATCGGTGCATAGGGCCCTCGACAGTAGTCGAGCTGAAAGCTGCCGAGGACAGGATGTTCACTTAAAACGGAAGATTCCAAACCACGTGAAGTCCCAACTCCAGGCGCTGTCACAACAGCGGTAATGCTAGGGAATTCCTCCAACACGTGCATGGCTTTCGTTTCTTCACAGGTCAGGTCCGACGGTCCCCCCTCTCGTGGCTCATCCTGAGGGTCTTCTTAAAGTTCTTTTTTGTCTTTTGTTTCATTAGTTGGGATTTAATACACATAGCATTCCATATTTAAATCACGCCAAGTAGAATGTGCAATTGCTACCACAATCCGTTTCCAACCTTTCTTTGTCTCCATGGACCCCTTGACCTCGTCTCCCTTCTGAAGCCAGTCTGAGCTTCTGACAGCTCCCTGTCAATGTACTGCTGCAAACATTGTTGGATGATCTCAGGCAAAAGTTTACTCCTGTGCGATATCAATGGTAGCATTTGATGGTTTGGGCGTTCTGGTGGGTCATCTTTCTTTGGAATGGGCACAAATATGGATCTCTTCTTGTCAGCCGGCCAAGCGGCTGTCTTCCAAATTTCCTGGCATAGATGAGTGAGTGGTTCCAGTGCTTCTTCAGCTTTCTGAAACCTTTCAGTGGGTATCCTGCCAATTCCTGAAGCCTTGGTTTTAGCTAACGCAGTCAGTGCGGTTTGAACATCTTCCTTCAGCGCCATTGGTCCTTGGTCCTGTGCTGCCTCCAGAAATGCTGAAAGGAGCCCTGGTGGTAGAGTGGCTACTGGTTGGGCTGCAGTCTTCAAGGTCGGCAGTTTGAAACCAGCAGTCCTTCCATTGGAGAAAGATGGGGCTTTCTACTCCCGTAAACAGTTACAGTCCTGGAAACTCATAGGAGCAGTTCTACTGTGTCTTATGTTGTCCCGGAGTCTCTTTTGATTTGAAGGCAGTGAGTTTGCTGTTTGTTTGTTTGTTAGCCAAGCCAAGTGGATGCATCATACGATCCACATACCCTTTCCCACCTTCTTTTGTTCAAAATTAAAATAGCACCAAGATTGGTATCTCCAGTAATCCCATGCGAATAGAGTGCTGTACTGAGATGCGGCTGGCCCCATGCACTGGAAGATTGAGAATGGGGCCTTCCTTGATATCTGTCTATCATGTGGGGAAAGAAACCTGTGATGTGCTAAGGAAAATAAAGAGAGTTTGTGTCCCTCTGAAGAGCCGTGCGTTACAGGTGTAACGATGTCCCTGGAAGGCTAGGTGGAGCACTCCCTGCAGGGAGAAACTCCAAAGGAGCAATGAGATGTTTGCAAAGGGGCCTCACCAGTCACCCCACCCAGAGCAGACTTTCCTTCCCGTGGAAACCTTGGAGCCTTCCGTGGCGTTTTATAGAGGAAAGTGGAATTTCCTTGTACCGACAGCAGGCATTTGTTAAGTGACTTGTGTTTAAGGAATGTCTGTTTGTAGACCTGAGACTTTCTTGTGAAGTCAAATCCTGACTTGTGAGAGAGAGGTAGGGTTTCAAGGACCCACATCCAAGGCTTATGATGTTGATTTTCAACTACCTTGAGCTCCTTTTGATTAAGGATCAAACCCTTGAGCATTTTCTGCACATGAAAGCCAGATTTTTATGCATGGTTCTGAAAGACATCTTGGGCTTTGATTTGTGGCCCACTTACTCCTACTTGAGAGAAGCATCTACGATTCAGAGGTTTGTGATTTTGGTTTTCACGTTGGCTCTTCTCGACCAGGGGTCATCAAACCAGGACCCAAAGACCAGATCCATCCCAGTGTCTAGTTTTGTAAATAAAGTTTCATTGGAGCACAGCGCACTCTGGTTTGCTTGCTCTCTGTGACTGCCCAGTACTTGCCACGGGAGCCTTATCGTCCACAGAGCATAAACTTCACACTGGCTGTACCTTTACAGAAGAGTTTGCCGGCCTGTGCTGTACACTTTTCACAGACACTCTTGCCCATTGTAATTACATTTTCTATTGAAGGGTAGAGCTGACAGGATTGCGGAATCCTACTTCGGACTCACTTGTATCCCAAAGAGCTTTCATTGCAAGATTGTACTTGAATGGATCGCACTGTTTCAGGCCCCGGGGAAGGTTCAATGAAACGACACTTCAGTGCAGATCATTCAGCCAGGTTTCTTCATAAAGTAGACATTTTAATTAGCTCCCACAATTCAAGCCAGTGGAGGGAGATACAGATATTTGCGGTTAAGCTACTGTCCTTCATTGGTCATGAATAAACTTCTGGGAAGTCTATTTTTAAAACCGAGCAACACCTTTTCTTTCTTTATCTGGAAAACTTCATCTTTCCTCTGAATTTGTTCTCTGTTTCCACATAATCCTTCACCACATTCCTATGGAAAGAAATCAAGTCTACAATCCCACTCTGTGGGAGAAAGATGGGGCATTCTACTCCCTAAAGAGTTCGTGTCGAGGAAATCGAGTGAAGGGAAGGAAGACAGTGGTCAGTGTAAGACATGAAAAATAATAATAATTTATGAATTATCAAGGGTTCATGAGGGAGGGGTTGGGAATGGGGTGGAAATAAAAAAAAAGCACATCAAGAAAATGTTCCTATCAGAGCTGCTTAATCTCATAAGCTCAACATTATCCCCTATGCCCCTCCTGAATACACAAAAATAAAATAAGAGTTTATGTCTCTGAAACCCGCAAGGGCAGATCTACCCTGTCCTGTAGGGTCACCATGAGTTGGCATAGACTTGATAGCAGTCAGTGACAGTTTTATAATCCAAAGGATCAAAGGGTTTTTTTAATTGGAGGTATTGTGATTTCTGTGACCCGAGAAGTGACAAGACAGTAGCTTGTGAAAGTACTAAAGGTCACGGCCAATTACGATAACGCTATTGTGGTTGGCTACCATTAAAGAGGACCCCTACCTGCACGCTTTCAATGACTTGCTTTTGGGAAGTAGATGGCTAGGCCTTGCTTCCTAGTTCTTCCTAGTCTACAACAGTGTTTGCCCAAAGCCTCCTGGGTGGTGCTGGAATGATTGGCGGTGGGTGGGCATGGGGGTTGTTTTCAAAAGCAGATAGCCACACTTTATCCTGGATTATGGGCTGGAGTATAAAGGTTATTCATTGTCAAGGGGGTATCAAGTAATTTTTTCTCTCTCTCAAAAGGCAGTATTTCAAATTAGTTTGGGAGCCTCTGATGGAGAAGCTCCACTGAAACCCATTGCATACTTCCCTGGTGGATGGCCGTGGGTAAGCGTGAGGTGTGCTGGCTGGAAATTGAACGTTGGTCTGCTATATGGGGAGTGAGGATGCTCCCACTGAACCACCGCTGCCCCTGTAACACTTGATTCTTCTCTGAAGTGTGGGCATCTTATGCCTGAGTGGATGGCCTCCCTGAGCTGATACATTTTGATAATTTGTGAGGAGTCTAGACAGAGTTTCTATTTAGGTTCTATCTACATGGTTCCACAGCAATTACTTTATCTAGTTAGCTCTGTCGAGTGACAAGATGAATTAATGAGGAGGAAAATCAAGTCAAGTCGAGGGCTGGCTCTACTTTCATCACTCCTTCCTGTAATCCTCTGCAGAGTTAGAACCTCAGGTGATATCTTCTCTTGTCCTGGCTGTGCCAACATGTCCTTTTATGATATTGCCAGAAAGAAAGGAAATAGGTTGGCAATTCACATTCGCCTTGGAACAGCCTGAGATCAGCTGGCTTTGCATCCGTGCCATGCCCCGGACTTAGTCCCTCATTCACTCCCGTCCAAGATGGTGCTGAAACGCAGATGCTGAATCCCAGAGTGCTGCTTTGACCCACAGCAGGGAGTCAGTCCCGAGAACCGAGACCCTATTGGCCAATGTTATGGAGTTCAATGAGTTCAGCTCATGCTGCCCTAGAAAACCGACCTTCCACAAATGAAAGACCTTGGATTTTTTATTTAAGGATTGCACATTTTTCTGTTTCTGCTAGTGAGGAAGTTAGTTTATTGTGCCAGCCTGGCCCATAAACACAGGTGGGATTAATTGAAGGGTGGAGAGATAAATGGCTCAGCAAGCCTTGCCTTTCTTGTCTCTCGCTCTTTGATCATCAGACTAGTGTGCGGCTGCCTTGCTTGTTCTGTGCCTCTATTTGCAAGCTACACTACCTGTGGGACACCTAACCCGTGGACTGTGTCACTGTAATTTGAGGTTCCTTCAAGACCTGCTTCGCCACACCATTGGAATTTACACCTCTTGAGTTGGTGACCTGGCTGACTGTTGGTGACCTGCCTTGCTGTTTGCTGCCTGTGCTTAGATAGCCAGAATTCTCTCTATAGAGGACTACCTGGCGGCCCTCAAGACTTGAAGGACTGCCAGTGTCTCACAACTCTCTCACAGGAGTGAGATGCACTGAGCCATTTGTACAGCATTATAATTTAACTGTTCATTTCTTGTATTATATATCTATCTGTATATAATTTCACTGTTCATTTCTTGTGTTATATATCTATCTGTATATATATATATATATATATATATATATATATATATATATATACACAATCTGGTTTTGTCTCTCTAGAGAACCCTGTCTAACACAACTAGGCATGCACAGTTCAGCTCAAAAGAAGCACAGAAATGCCCAGACATATGTCCCTAAAGATGAAGCGGGAAGGCTGGATATTCATTTAAGGGAACACCCAATTGTGGACTCTTTCCCTGCAGGATCAGACGTGTGGCCCAGGAAAAGGCTGTCTGCTCCTGTAAAGTTTTACAGTCTTGGGAACTATGAAACATCTCCATTCTTCTAGTCTGTAGCGTCTCTATGAATCACAGTTGACACAACAGCAGAGAATAGTGTAAAGAGAAAAGAAAATCCTTATTTCCAAAGAACGGCACTGCATGCACAAGTTACAGGGGCTAGGACATCGACATATCTTTCACCAGACACAATTCAAACAATAACACATACTCTTGGTTTTGTTTGTTTCTTTCTTTCTGAAATAGCCTGAAGAAACTAGAGGTTGATTTCCTCCCAAGTAGAGATTAATAATGAATTTCTCCTTTTGGAATATAAGGTATCCCTGATGGTTATGGATTGGGCTGCTAATCACAAGGTTAATTGTTCAAACCCACCAGCCACTCCAGAGGGAAAAAAAATTAGATTTATGTCAAGATCTGCAGTTTCAGAAACCACATGTTGTGTCGCTAGGATTCAGAATGGACCGAGTGGCGGTCAGTTTTTATTGGCAGATAATGTGCACTTTGCCGTATGGTTATCGTTGTTGTCAGGGGTCATCGAGTCGATTCCAACTCACGGTGACCCTGTGAACAACAACATGAAACACCATCCAGTCCTACCCTCGCAATTGTTAGGTGTGAGCCCATTGTTGCAGCCACTGTGGCAATCCATCTCACTGAGGGCCTGCCTCTTTTTCGCTGCTTCTCCACGTTGCCAACCATGGTGTCCTTTTCAGGGGACTGGTCTCTCTTGATAACTTGTCCAAAGAAGGTGAGGCAGAGCCTTGGCATCCTTGGCTCTAAGGAACATTTGGGCTGAACTTCTTCCGAGATAGATCTATTTGTTCTTCCGGCAGCCATGGTACTTTCAATACTTTTCCCCAATACCACAGTTCAAAGGCATTGCTTTTTTAATAGCTAGCAAATATGTAGATGATCCCCAGCCAATCCCAGTTCTTGTTTCTTTGTAAAGAAGCCTGCCACGTCCGAGGAGAAAGTGGCGATTGAAATGAAGATCATGCATTTCTCGTACATGAAAGCAAGGGATATTCCTCCAGGACTTAGATTTCGTAGACTTGGAAGGTCCTGTTATTCTCTTGTTCTCGTTAGCCATTGTTGGGCATCTCCTCTTTAAGAGCAGCTCTGCTCTGCTTGGGTGGAGAAGTCCTGATACTGCTCAATAGTTCAAGACGGCCCAGGAAACAGCCACGGATCCGCGGCGTCTCTGGCCAGCTTGGCATGTCTGTAAGTAAGCTGAGGATGAGAGTACTAACAGTCACACAGCTTGTTGAGCTGTGGAATCTCGCTCTCTCACATTTCCCTAAATGCCAAGCCTCGTACAATGATTCCAAATGACAGGTTACAAAACTCTGCCCAGAAGAGAGCAGAGCATCGGCTCTTTAGTTCTGTGTACGCACATGCACTGTCCAATTGTATCTATCATGGATAGGCTTGCTACGCTGGGGGCTTGTTCTGAGCTTGTCACAGGTTGTTGGTGTCATTGTTGTTGGCTGCTGTCGAACTGGCCCCACTACTCTCAAAGACACTCCATCCACAGCGGAACAAGATGCTCCCCGGTGCTGTTGTGGTCCCCACAGAAAGTCTCCAGGCCTCTCTTCCTGGTCTCTCTCAGTCTCGAAGCGCCTCCGAAACCTGTTCAACTTCACCGGAACGTGTAAGACTCCCCACGGTAGTGGCACAGGAGGGCACTGACATGTATGCACATCGAACCATCCTTCCTGGGTTCCAGGCCAACTTCACACCTTGAGCAAGCCACTCACCATCTCGTATGTTGCAACATGGATGGAACCAACCATCCTTGAGCCGTTGGAAGGACTGCACCAAACAGTTGTGGGAAGCAAGTCACTTCTAATCTATGCAGCCGTGCCCAGCTCTGATGTGCTGAGTTACAGTGAGCTTACAGCCACCTGTTTTGTCTGTTTGTGTGGCTTATATAACTTGTGTATCACTGAGAAGCAGGGCCTGCCTGTGCTGCAGTTGTAATTTATATGTAATATTTACACCCCCTAAAGATTTTTTAAGGTAGTCTTCTTATGTCAGAACAAACTTAAAACTGAGTTGTCAGCACGAGACCCATTGTAATTTGAGGACTACCTATAAGTATCTAGGCCCCCCAAACACCAATTCACCGCTATCCAATCGATGCTGACTCATATCAACTCTAGAGAGCAGGGTAGAATTGCCCCTTTTAAGCTTCTGAGACTGTGACTGCAAGTAGGGAAAACGAGACCTTCGCACAAGATGCCCGTGTCAGGGGAATGAATCGCCTGGGTAGGTGTCTGACGTAGCTGAGCTCAGTTATGACTTTCAAAATCTTTGTCCAGAACTATTAGCCGGCCTCACTTCTGGTGGGAAAATATAACATCAAGTTAAAGCTCCCCATTGAATGCACCTGTGTGCCCCCGCCTTGTGGAAAATCAGTAAAGGAAGATTGTACGGCCCACAAGCCACACCCAAACTCACTGCCATGGAGCCCATTCCGACTGAAGGTGACCCTGCGGGACAGAGTAGGTGCCTCTGTGCATTTCTGAGACTGCAACTCTTGATGGGAGTAAACGGCCTCGCCTTCCCCCCTGTGGGGCGGCTGGTGG
This sequence comes from Tenrec ecaudatus, assembly GCF_050624435.1. Taxonomy (NCBI): domain Eukaryota; kingdom Metazoa; phylum Chordata; class Mammalia; order Afrosoricida; family Tenrecidae; genus Tenrec; species Tenrec ecaudatus. The sequence continues at coordinate 303,022,084 of NC_134530.1, read as the reverse complement.
TTTTGAACCGCTAACCTTGCAGTTAGTTAGCCCAATGCATAACCACCGTGCCACCGGGGCTCCTTAAAACCTACATAACGTCTAAAGACTCCCTTTGCTGCAGAGTGGATCTGGCCAAGTGAGGAAAAGCAAGCAGCTGAGCAGGCAACCTAGTATCCACTAATTCAGCCTCACAAAACATTTTGAACAGGATCTTTGAGGCAACAGATGGTTGCTGGGCCACTAAGCTGTTCTGGGCCAGATTTCATATTTCCATTCTCCATTCCTTTAGGTGGTTCACTTCTATCATAAAGCAAGAGATCAATAACAATTAGCTGTCTGGAATGGAAAACAGTGCATCTTTGTGCTCCTTGCATCTGGAGCGAGAAACACCAACTGCCTCTAAATCGATGCATTTTCTTTGTATTCCTGAGGGCAGAGAACACAGCAGGAGTGTGAATTGTGGCTCTGAGAGTGGTCACAAACAGTTAGATGTGATGACACATGTCCCTACAAGTCAAAGGAGCAAGCGTGAAAGCATCAAGCCTTTGTTTCCGACACACACGCGCTCCTCAGCGTTGCATTTGCTATTGCACTGGGAGTACCTGGTTCACATCTAATGAAGAAGCCTACCATCATAGGTGGTATATAGCAGAAGCGATACAGTGAAGGTTGTGATTGGGAGTTCACCTAAATTAATCTTCAGATCTCAGTTTTGGTAAATTGGGTGGTACTGTGTTCCGTAGCAGGGGGCCAGTGTGTGGAAAAGAAATTAGTCCTGTTATGTCTTGTAGATCTAGGGAGAGAAACTGATCCTTGTTCTGTTGGGCCTTGATTGGAAGTCTCCTGTGCAGATTGCGGTAGGAAACAGCTGGCATGCGCAATGGGCAGCGTACATATTGCTCAGAGCAGTCCTGATAGTGTTGAGGCCTGATCTTTGCAAAACAATCATCTCTTACCTTGCTTTTTACTTGCCACTTAATGAGGGGACTCTGAATCTGCCACAAATACTACAAGAGGGTGGCCTTAGTAAACACATTTATTTTCTCACCTTCTTGGAGGTTAGCAGTGTGGATTCAGAGTACTGCCCTCTTGGAAGCCTTCCTCTCTGTGAGGCTCTGCAGGAAGGGCTGAGTCTCTTGAGCTTCTTCAAGAGCTTCACTCTCTCCATCAGCTAGCTTCTACGTACTCTCTCGTACACCTCAAACAGAGGAGCCCTGGTGGTGTGGTGGTTCCGCATTGGACTGCAATTCTCATGGTTGGCAGTTCGAAACAACCATTAGCTCCATGGGAGAAAGGTTGGGCTTTTTACTCCCTTAAACAGTTCCAGTCTGAGTTTCTGAAACTCACAGCAGGGACTTGGCAGTGAGCGTGTGAGCGAGCAGTCCTTCAGAAGAGAGGGACTCAAGATGCCCTGTCCAGTTGCACTCTCTCACCTGCATAACAAAGACTAGTCTTTCCCAAATGAGGCTGTGACCACTAGTAAGGGGGGACCCAAATATAACTAGAATCCCCCCCCCAAAGCTATGTATTTACTTTTTTTTTTACACAAAACAGCCTTATCACCTTCAAAGTACTCTCCATGACACAACATATTTCTCAAACCCACACTTCCATTCTTGGAAACATTTTTCAAACTCATCTGTTTGGATGGCTGACACCACCTCCCTCAGTTTTTGTTTTTTTCCCCTTTATCTCTCTTATGTTGTCAAATCGCTGTCCTTTCATGTCCCTCTTCATTCACAGAAACAAAAAGATGTCACACAGAGTGAGGTCAGGTGAGTCAGGTACTAGGGGGCAAGAGAAGTAGGCTGTGTTTTGCCAAAAAAAAAAACAAAAACAAAAACAGGTACACTGAGATGGCTGTGGGAGCAGGTGCATTGTCGTGGTGGCAAAATCAGTTCCCTATCTGCCACAAATCAGGCTTTTTTGTCGCACATTGTTATGCTATCTCTTCAGAACCATTAAATAGAACGTTGACTAACAGTCTGACCTGGTGGACCAAATTCCAAATGCACTACGGGTCAACATTTCCGTCTGCTCGTCAAGTTGACGAATGTCCAGAACAAGGTTTGTCATCCACCGACATTTCACCTTTTTTGAAATGAGAAGACCACTCATACACTTGATGTTTTTCCTATATGACTGTCCTTGTAAGCTTTGTTCAACATCACAAAAGTTTCTGCAGCATCTTCCCTCAGTCAGGAAACAAAATTTCACAGCGACACGCTTAAATCTCTTTAAATCCATTCTCTTAAATCACCCATCACAAAAACACCGTTTGAGCAAAACAGCTTTTATGAAAAAATTCACTGTGACCAGAGAGAACCTTCCCAGGTGATGCCACTGGGTGCACTAACTCAGAGCAAATGCTCAATGCTCACATAGCAGGAAAAATGTGTACTATGAAAGCTTCTCTCCACCCAGTACAATTCCATTTGTTTGTTTGTTCTGGGGGTACCTCCTCATATGCAGCTGTTGTTAGCTGTCAACCAGTTGGTTATGACCCATAGTGATCTGATGTACAACCACAGCGCAGGGGTTAAGATTTACAACACATATTCTCAGGAGACACAATTCAACCCATTACAGCATCCTGTTGTCAAAATTCGCTAGCCTTATGGCTGTAGTCTGGTTGTTGGTGTTACTAGCAGCAATGTGACAGCTCCAGACCCATACCCACAGAACATCATGCTGGGTGGTCCTGCACCATCCCCTGGGATTGGTTGAGATCCATAAAGTTTTTGTTGGCTGATTTTTAGTAGTTTGCCAGACCTTCATTCATAGTCCAGCATAGCCTGGAAACTCCACCGAAACCTGTATGGCATCATAGCAACACACAAGCCCCCATCAACAGAGGGGTATAGCTGTGTATGAGGTCCGTTGGCTGAGTCTCTTTTACAGAAGCTGAGACACCTACCACTGAACCACTTCCACCCCCACCTCTTACCCCCTAAAACTTTTTGCCAGTTCTCCCTCTGAAAACTCCAAGCATCTGTCTTGCCCAGATTTAAGCAAGTATTCAGAACAACTCTCCTTCACCCTAGCTGACTTCCTCGAGGAAATGACCAGGAAAACATGCATTGCCACCTTTGTAGCGTTTTCTTTCATTAGCAAGACTAACCCTCCTGGACAACTGCATGATTGCATTTTATAGTGATTGAGTTTTTAATTCCTCTTCGGACTATTGCAGCAGCACGAAGAGTAGCCGAATTAGTACAATGGTGCATTTCCTATATTTATAGAAATAGAAGAGACAAAGATAAGTCAAACAGTATTGCGAGAGAATCATAGGAACCTTTATGAAACAAGAATAGCAGACTGTGAAGCAATTAGTTTGACATCTCCTCCATTGGTAGGTTGGACGTTTTCTCTTTAAGGGACCCTCATGGGTCCAAGACAATATATTGGGGTGACAACTTGCCTACTGCCATCCACTGATCCCATACGTCTTGCGTGGAGTACACGTGGGCAAGGATAAATTGGAACACAGAGAGCAATACTTTTTGACATATCCCAGTACACTGAGAATATTCACCAAGCTTCTAGGTACATTGGAACAGAGGGCTACAGAGTGAAAGGGTGTAACCACTGACCAAATTACAAATAAGGGAATGCCCAGAAACCCCTTGTGTACTTGTGCAGTTGCCTCTCCCTCCCTGCGGGAGGGAAGCACCCCCCTGGCCCTTAGTCACCTCACATCCTTGCTCTCTTGCTGGTCCGTTCACAGTTTACAGTGCTGCTCCTAAGCCGTCTACTGGTGTTGCCGGTCGTGTTTGCTCCACAGTTAGGGAGTCCTAGAGTGCAGGTGCTCTTAGGTCTCTTCATTGTCTGTATTCCTTTCTTTTCCATGTGAGAATTTCCAAACATGAGAGACTTGGTTATGGTGTGATTGTAATTGCACCATTGTAGTTTTTTTTAAGTTTATTGTATAGCTGTTATCTAAGAGGTATTAAGATTTAGTCGTGTTTTGTATTTTAAAAATTGGTTTAATAACTTTTTTGTTGATCCTATGTTGAAATGACAATTTTCCTTCCCTCCTCCCTCTCTTCCCCTTCCTCTCCTCCCCGCTTCCTTGAAGCCTTCAAAGTCTGTTTCTTTGGGTGTGAAACCATTTTTCTTGTTTTTTTTTAAACATTTTATTAGGGGTTCATACAACTCTGATCACAATCCATGCATGTACATACAACAATTGTATAAAGCACATCTGTACATTCTTTGCCCTAATCATTTTTTTTCTTTCCTTTTTACATTTTATTAGGGGCTCATACAACTCTTATCACAATCCACACATATACATACATCAATTGTATAAAGCACATCAATACATTCTTTGCCCTAATCACTCTCAAAGCATTTGCTCTCCACTTAAGCCCTCCGCATCAGTTCCTCTTTTTTTCCCCCTCCCTCCCCGCTCCCCCCTCTTGTTTGTTTTTTAAGGTCTTGTGCAGAATTTGTCTTTATGAGATTGCCTTACCTGTGCCGATCAGAGCGTCGTCCGAACTTGTCCATGTCATGAGCTGGTTGGCGGTTTCATCATTGATTTTTAGAGATGCATACGACTCCCTGCGTATATGCCTCAGTATTTATTTATCCATTTCTCCACAGACAGGCGTAAGGTTGTTTTCATTATTGTGGATAGCATTTAATAACTTATATGTCTTTCAAGTATATACCAAGTAAGGAGATTTGGGGCTCCTGGAATTTCTAGGAGCCCTGGTGGTAGAGTGGCTACATGTTGGGCTGGTACACCTCGAGGTTAGTCGTTTGAAACCACCAGTCTCTCCACAAGGGAAAGAGGAGATTTTCTGCTCCTGTGAAGACTTGCACTTTTGGAAAGCCACAGGGTTCGTTTCTAACCCATCCTATAGGTTGCCATGACTCAGAATTGGCTCAATGTCAGGGACTTTGGGTGTTTTGGTTTTTGTTTTATGGTAAATCACATCTGTTTAAAGAAGCGCCACACTGTTTTCCATCGTAGCTATATAAACATACAATCCCACCAGTAGTGTATGAGTGTTTCAATCTCTCCCCATCCTCTCCGGCATTTGTTATTTTCTGATTTTTAGAAATATTTCACTATCAGCATCAATGCAAGGTGGTATTTCATCATGTTGACACGCTGTCTTTTATACCTAATTATCGCCAGCCGTTCTTCATGTGATTGTTGGCTTCCTGGATGCCATCTTTGGTGGATTGTCTATTCATGCCATCTGCTCACTTTCAATGGGATATTATTTGTGTTTTTCTTATTGAGGTGTTTTAGTTTTCTATAGTTTTGTGAGATTTGCCCTTTATCCAATATGCCATGGCCAAAGACTTTTCCCCAAATCTGAGGCTTCCCCTGTGGCTCTTTTGAAGAAGTCTTTTGATGTGCGTCCCCAAACCAAACTCCCTGCCTCTATTCTGATTCACAGCAACCCTGAAGGACAGGGAACACCCACCCCGGTGGGTTTCTGACACTGTAACTCTTTTTTTTTTTTTCTTCTTTTACATTTTATTAGGGACTCCAACAACTCTTACCACAATCCATACATATACATACATCAATTGTATAAAGCACATCCATACATTCCCTGCCCCAATCATTCTCAAGGCATTTGCTCTCCACTTAAGCCCCCTGCATCAGGTCCTCTTTTTTTTTTTCCCCTCCCTCCCCTTTCCCCCCTCCCTCATATGCCCTTGGTAATTTATACCTCGTTATTTTGTCATATCTTGCCCTATTCGGGGTCTCCCTTCCCCCCTTCTCTGCTGTCCCTCTCCCAGGGAAGAGGTCACATGTGGCTCCTTGTAATCAGTTCCCCCTTTCCAACCCACTCACCCTCCTCTCTCCCAGCATCGTCCCTCACGCCCTTGGTCCTGAAGGTATCATCCACCCTGGATTCCCTGTACCTCCAACCCTCATATGTACCAGTGTACAGCCTCTGTCCTATCCAGCCCTGCAAGGTAGAATTCGGATCATGGTAGTTGGGGGGAGGGAGCATCCAGGATCTGGGGGAAAGCTGTGTTCTTCATCGATACTACCTCACACCCTAATTAACCCATCTCCTCTCCTAAGCCCCTCTATGAGGGGATCTCCATTGGCCGACACTGTAACTCTTATGAAAGCAGAATGTCTCATCTTCTCCCTCCTGACCTGGTGGCCAGCAGAGCACCATGTAACCACTAGGCTTCCCAGGTTCCTCCTCTGATGTACATCGACGTCATGTTTTTAGGAGGACCAATTCCTCTATTTTGTCTTCTGTAATGTCAGTGTTTTTCGTTGTGGTGAGTACTGTATTTATGCTTTGTATTAGGGGCCTTAAGTTTGACCTTATTTTCTCATTGATAATTTTCGTAGCTCTAGGGTTTATATTTAAGTCGTTAATCTACCTTGAGTTCATTTCTTTACATGGTATAATGTATGCATCCTGTTTCATTCTTGTGCAGCTGCGGATACAGTTTTTTCCAGCACCATTTGTTGGAAGACTCTCTTATTCCTGTTTAATATGGTTTAAGTCTTTCATCAAAATCAGGTTCTAGGGGTACTTGGTTGTATTTATGGGCTCTCTGTTCTGATCCATGGATCTCCATATCTATGATTGTGCCAATACCAAGCTATACCAAGATATTTTGATTACTGTGGCTGAATAATGAGTTTTGAAAACAAGGAGTGAGAGGCTTGGTTTTTTTTAATTTTATTTTTTTAATAAATCATTTTGTTTTTGTTTATTAATGGTAATTTGTTCATCCTGGGATTCTTTCCTTTCCAAATAAATTTGGTGATTAGCTTTTCCATTTCTTTGTTGTTATTTTGAAATTTTATAAAGTAAACTACATATATCTTAATAACATCTCTTTTTTTTTAGGTAAAAGTAGGGTGTTTATTTGTGCATACTGTTAGACAGAGGGAAGAGGGTTGGACTGAGTCTCCGGATGTAAAAGACATGGTGCCAATTGTCTAATATATCTGAAGATAATTCGTAATTACTCAAAATGAACAACATTTTTATTCACTCTAAGTTTTAAGCAATCATAAATTGCTCCAAGTAGTAGTGTATGCTCTTATTGTATGTAATAAAATTTTAATAATATGTGTAATTTCCCCCCTGCTTTTCTTTTTTTTCTTTTACATTTTATTAGGGGCTCATACAACTCTTATCACAATCCATACATATACATACATCAATTGTATAAAGCACATCCGTACATTCTTTGCCCTCATCATTTTCAAAGCTTTTGCTCTATACTTAAGCCCTTTGCATCAGATCCTCTTTTTTTCCCCTCCCTCCCTGCTCCCCACTCCCTCATGATCCCTTGATAATTTATAGATTGTTATTTTGTCATATCTGTAATAACATCTTATTTTATAAAGAATAAAGATAAGTTTTCTTATAATACCAAGACCATATACAATACATCCAGTAATACTCCCATAAGGCCATCTAATACCCAGTCCATATCCATCTTTCACTCCCGGTTAACCAAATCCATGTATCGCCGGTTTGCTCAAACCAGGGTCCGATCAAGAGCCATGAAGCTGACAGCACAGCTTCCAGAGGCGACTCCTCCTTTTTCACGTATGCGACAGTACAGTTCTCCTGTGCTTATTTTTTATATAATAGAACAGCAGATTTGTTTCCTACAATGTGACATTTAGATCAGGGTTTCCCAAAGTAGTTTCCTCAAAACCCTGTGGTACTCAAGAGCCATGGTATTCCGTATCTTGTTGCTAGGCACCACGTAATCGACTCTGATGCACAGAGACCCCATGTACAGCAGAGAAAAACACTGCCCGGCCCTCACCACCCTCACAACCATTGCTCTGTTTGACCACATCGTGGCAGCCGCCTTGTCGAGCCACCTAGCCCATCGAAGGTCTTCCTCTCTTTCGCTCACCCTGTATTTTACCAAGCAAGATCTCCTTCTCTCCAATGTATGTAAGACAAAGTATCACGGTGCGCAAGAAGAGAGTCGTATTGTCACATGCCACCACTTGACTCCGGCTGTCGTTCTGTGGTGGCTTGTGTGCTTCTATGACCCTGAAAGTTATCTCACTGGGTCTCCAGCACCAGCAGGCTCACCTAACGTGGGAATGGACCACGAAGAAAGACTAGGGATGCGCTTCCAAGGACTGCACCCCTGCAAACCTTAGGGAGAGCCACGTAGCGTTGTCAGAGACTGCCGGTGCAGCGGCTAGCTTCACACAGACCTCAGAGAGGTGGTGAGCACTGCACAGGACCAGCCAGTGTTTGTTCTGTCGTACACCGAGTTGCTATGAGTGAGAATCAACGCCACGGCCCCTGCCAAAGCACAGCGCTGCCACACGAATTTGGAAGAAAGACTGGGGTAAACTAAGTTAAAATGCTTTCTCTGTTGCGGGTCTCGGGCCCTCCGGGGTTGTGAAGAGCCTGGGGACTCTCCGGTGGTCTGTGTAATAGAAGTAGTTGTCCTCTCCAGCCCTGTGCCTCTGATCTTCTCGGGGGCGACTGCTCTGCAGGACAGACCTTAGAAAGTGCTGATCCACAGGACTTGCATGGAATCACCGACCACACTAAACAAACAGTCCCATCTCCCACTTCGCGGGCCATGAGCGCACAAATACAACCATTGGGTTGCCTCCCATGTGAGGGGTGAAGAATCTTGTCATGCACCCAGTCTTCTTGGGTTTTGCCTGAATGTCTATTGTAACTAGTTGGAAGGAAAAACAAAACAAATGATTTTCCCCAGAGGCTCACAATCACCCTGTATAGGATTTCCCAGGTTGTAAATATTTGGGGGGCTGTAGTTGACCTCTGACTGTGGAAAACTGAAATCGTGCAAAGTGAAACAGAATGAGGCAGAATAGTTGTTATAAAAAGGATGTTCATTTTGAATTACTAATCAGTAATCTTTCTTTGAATAATCATAAAATTGAATACCTTCGTTGCCTAATCATTCCTCATTTGGAAACATATTTAGCCTTCTCAAACATCTTCTGCATTAGTGAAAAGCACACACTATTTTTTTAAATCATTTTATTAGGGGTTCATACAACTCCTATCACAATCCATACATGTATCAATTGTGCAAAGCACATCTGTCCATTCATTGCCCTCCTGGCACACACTATTTATTGTTCATATACATTGCCTTTAGATTGACAGGACTTTGTCCTCTTTCCAATTTTTTATTGTACATTAGGTGGGCTTACATTTCAGATCAACAACTTTGGGTTCAACATTTTAAACAACTCATCCACTCCCCGATAGTTTGCCATTCTCCCACTCCTTGGTTGGTCTGCTCCCTCTGGTGGACTACTGCCTTCCATCTCACCCCAGGTAACCTCGGTCTCCTGTACAGAGCAGGGCTCTGACGGCCCTCCTTCTCCCTCTCCACCCTTGGCACGCTTCAAAGTCTGTTCCCTGTGGTATGAAAGAAGTTCCTCCCACCTTTTTTTTTCTTTTTAACAGTGGTCTGATATAATATTTGCCCTTTTGCGATGGACCCATTTCACTCAACGTGGTGTTCTCTGGGTCTGTGCCCTGGCTTTTTCTTCAACATGGTGTATATTACACCACCCGAAGCATTTACCAGGGGATCCTTTTGAATCCTGGTGGCATAGGGGCTCACAAAATCTCTGCTAATATCAAGGTGAGCATTTCCAAACCACCAGTCCCTCGGAGGGAGAAAGATGAGGTTTCCGACGCTTATGAAGATGTGTCATCTTGCAATACCTGTCCGTTTCCTGTCCTCTTCCCAGTGACCTTTGCCGGTGTCTGGACTCAGCTGGCTCTTCCCTTCCAGCCCCTGGCTGGCCGCCTGACCTGGATACTGATGTAGCCAGAGGCATCTGGGGATTCGTCCAGGGGCCCACGCCCTGGATTTGACCCGTGAAAGAGCTTACGATCCTCATTTTCTGGATTTTGGTGATGTTGGTGGAAACCCCAGCTCCACCGCCCCCATTATTTCTGCTTCTCATTTGGAGCTCTAGACCAAGCTTTAGTCCTGGTCAGTTTTTAAATAATTATTTCACTGTAATCTCTAGACCCTATGTGACACCCAATAAAGGGAGAAGAATTAAAAAAAAAAAAGATGTGTCATCTTAAAAGCGCACAATAGGTCCACCCTGTCCCCGAGGGTGAATCTGAGTCAGAATGGACTAGATGGTGAATTCACTTGATGGCCAGGAACAAGTGCACTAATGAGCAAGCCCTTCACAGTCACAATTTTCTGTTTTCTTCGTAACCTTTACCTTCTTCAATATAGCGATTAAAAGAGCAGCCATATTGCTTTTACCTCAAGTCACTGTTTGGTGTTTCAAAAAGGAAGACTCACTGGCTTTCCCCCATTCCTCCAAATCCTTGCTCCCTTTACCCCTTTTTATATGTTGTGGGTGTACGTTACGGAGCCCTGGCAACACAGTGAGTGAGCACTGGGCGACGATTCGGAAGGTGAGCAGTTAGAGCTACTCAGGGATAGAAAGATGCACACTCTGCTTCTGTAAGGACTTACAGTCACGGAAAAATCGATAGGGTCGCTCTGAGTGGAAACCAACTTGATGGCAGTGAAAGGATGTGTGTACCGTATATACTAGAGCACAAGCCGACCCAAATATCAGCCGAGGCACCTAATTTTACTCGGCTTATACACGATTACATACGGTAAATTGGATTTTGAAATGATGTTCTCTCGGCATTCAGACATCACTATGGAAACATTTTCTCCAAAGAGTATGTCAGTGTGGGTTGGCTGTTCCATTTGCGGTCCACTAGGCTGTAGTGGCTGCATCATACGAAGGAGTTTCGTTATTTAGGGGACCAGAGGGGGAGTGGAGGCATGTCTGGGTTCTGGACATTCATCCGTTGGTCATGTGAAGGTGTCTAGCCTGAAATCTCTCTTTCTCCGGAGTTGTAAAACGTAAACAGAATGAAAGCTGTAGACTGTACTTGCAAGTTGACTGCCTTCAGAACTGCAGCCTTAAGACTTGGCACTAAGCATTTCAAAGTTCATGATTTCTCCTTTGTTTCTTTCTCCTTTCCAACTCTGTCTCTCCTACAGAATGTAATTTAAAGGCAGTTGAGCAAGGAGTTCAACAGAAATAGATTATCCTAGAGAAAAAACTATAAACACATTGCTGGGCTATAGTACTCTGGACAGGACCAAATGACTTGTTCCAGCATCGATATTGCTTTTTCTTCATTTCCTGGTTGGTTCCTTAAGTAAAAAACACTCTACTTAAATGTTATGACACTCACGAGGTGGTTTTTGTCGCCCCTCCCCCATCAGAAGCGGGCGTCAATAGTATATAAAATATTCCCAAGCCAGAAATTCTACTTCTAGCATACAAGGGCATTTCAAAACGTTTGTGAAAATGGAATTGAAAGACCATAGAATTTTTTCATGAACTTTTTTCAGATTGAAGAAAAAAATTATACATGTTCGCATGTGTTTACAGTAGCAATATGTGTATGCTGAAAGTTTGAAGACAGTTTAAATTTCCTTCTATTACAGATGGGTTAAAACCATTGGGTGCATACTCATACATACCCAGAAAACAATATATGATACTAAAAAATGAGGTGTTCATGTATAAACCCCTGGAAAGATTTCTAAAACTAATTGTTAAATAAGAGATTAAAAAGACTTGCTGAACTATATGAGGTGGATGAAAAGGTATTTTTATACAGGTGTGTGTGTGTGAGAGAGAGAAAGAGAGATAGCGAGAGAGAGAGAGAGAGAGAGAGAGAGAGAGAGAGAGAGAGAGAGAGAGAGAGACTATGAATGAATAAGGTCTTGGAGAAATATTTGGAAAAAGAGACCAGTCTCCATTCTTAAAAGAAGATGGTGAATTGAGTTTATAAACAGAAGCACAGTGAAAAGGAACTTTGGTCTTCACTATAGTCCTTGAGTTTCTACAGTTAAAATATTTTCAATTATTCTTTGATTAAATTAAATGAAAGTGTTTTGTTTTTTTTAACAAACTCCTGGGTAGTTTTAAACAGATCCAACATAGGTATTCAGTAAAGGGAAAATGCTGATGCTTATTTTAAACTTACCAATATCAAAGAAACATGGGATGTTTCAGCTTAACAGAAATGCACGTGGAAATGAAAACTGCAAAAGTTGACGAGGGATTGACTTTTCGTAAATGTGGCGTACACCTCAGTGGTTGATCAGAAGAGGGGTTTGTGAACATAATTAAATGAGAAACTGCTTTCAGCCCAATATTAAAGCTACAATGCACTGGGCTGTGATGGAATTGATGGCTGAGAGCCCGTTTCTCACCAGGGCCCCCATTTCTAAAGCATGACCTCACAATTCACAGACTCAAAAGACTAGGAGTCTGGGGTGGTGCGAGCCATTAATTCATGAAACTGTGAACTGAGAGGCATCCCCCAAAAAAGGCTTGATGGCCTACCTACTTCCACACGGTCGTCATTGAGAACCCAGTGGCGCCGCACAGTTCTCTCCGACACACCTGGCTGGCATACTGTGATTTGCAGTCGAGTCTTGGCACCCAGCTTTGTGTGGCATCTAACATACACATGCACACACTCACATACATACACACATATACATACACGCATATATACATATACACACACGTCCCTTGTGTGCTCACTAATATTCTCTATACTCTGTGATTTCAGGTTGACCAAGTTTGCACTGATAACATTAGCATAATTTTTGCATGCTTTTTTTAGTTTTCCTTCTTAAATGGAAGTATACATTCACATCCCATAAAATTTACCCTTTTGTCTAAGGCAGTGAAACCAAGTGGGGGTGTCTGAGGCAAAAAGACAACGCGAGTCTTCTGACCCAAGTCGGAATGTGGGGAATGGATTTAACGTGAGGGATAGGATGTAAAACAGTTTCCTGCTCACCAAACAAGGCTAGGTTCATAAAAATCACCTCTGCATAATTTTGACTTTGGGTGAAAATAAGAAAGAAAGGAGAAAAGGAGGAAAAAGACGTAAAGCAAGGAAAAGATCAGGCATGGATCAGGGAAGAGAGGTGACAACGTGTACCTTCTGCATCCGCTCAAAGACAGGATAAGAAGACAAGTCCGGGGCGTTCTGCTCCCATAAACAGTGACAGCCTCAGAAACCCATTGGGGGGGGGGGGTCACTATGAGTCAGCATCAACTCAATGGCATCGAGCTGTAGGAACAGAGGAGGAGCCCTGGTGGCATAGTGGTTTGCAAGTTCGTCTACAATCCACGAGGCCAGTAGTTCAAAGCCACCAGCAGCTCCCAGGGAGAAATACGGGGCTTTCTCCTCCAATAAACAGTTCTAGTCTTGGAAACTCACAGGGGCAGCCCTGCTGTCCTTGAGCATTGCTGAGTCAGCATCGACTCAGTGGCAGTGAGTTGGGTTTTTCATGTCTGTTCTCACCGCAGGCTGGGAGTCCCCGATGAGGGTGTCAGCTATAGTGATTCGCTTGGGGGCTCTGGGGAGACAGTGCTAGCCCCTCCACGGCCCAGCCAGTACCAGCATGCCTCCCATGTCTGGAACTGCAGCATCCCAGTGTGCCCTTTCTCTTCCGGTCTCTTGCGACTCTTCTCCCCGCTGACAGGCCCCTCCCACACCTACCTGCCACATCTCCAAAAACCTGCTTTCAAACAAGGTCACATTCACAGTACCAAGGGTTGGGATTCACACATATCTTGGCCAAAAGAATTAAATCTACAGCAATTCTACCCATCCCCTACAAAAAATCCCAATTCTCCCACTTTCGTCCTTGACCCTCACCATTCTATATAATCCTCACCATTCTCTATAATCCTCCTACCCCGACTTTGGAAGGCTTGCATTTCTATGTGGCTCATTGTTGCTACAGAAGCCTTGGTGGTAGAGTGGGTAAGCATTGGGCTGTTGACTGAAAAGGTGTGATTCGAACCCTCCAGCCGCTCCGAGGGGGAAGGTGAGGCTGTCTGCTCCCATGAAGATTTGCATTCTCAGAAATCAAATGGAGCAGTTCTGCTTGGTCCAGTGGGGTCTCCATGAGCTGGAATGAATGGGTTAAGTGGTTCCATTCCTGTTATTATTAATACATGTTAAGCTATCTACAATATTATAGCATGCAATTGTAATATAAAGACTGCAACCTAATTCAACATTCGTCTTGAGAAGGGGTTAGAATGTTTTTTAAAAGAGTTAAACAGTAAATTCCAAAGTATGTAACCACTCAGTGATAGCCCAACCTCTGGGCCCAATAAATCCGACAGCACAGCACACCTGGCTGGGCCCAGCTATCAGGGTTTCCACAGACTGGCCAGGTGGACAGCAGAGTTGGAACCACAGTCTAGGATTCCCTGCTTGCTCTTTCGGTCTTTCTAGATGGCAAGCAGACAACCAAGCTCATGACCATGGCGTGGATGCCAGCTCACATCAACCCTTCAGGACAGGGTCGAACTGCCCCGTGAGGTCCTGAGACTAACTTTTTCCAGGAATGGAAAGCACCATCTTTCTCGCTCAGAGTGGCGGGTGGTTTCGAACTGCTGACATTGAGGGTCACAGCCCAACGCATCATCACTGTGTCACCAGGAACCCCTCAATTGTATGGTTTGGAGGAAATTCTGTCGAGGAGTGTGTGTGTGTGTGTGTGTGTGTGTGTGTGTGTAACCGAAGGAGAGGTAAATATGAATTAGACTCTGTCTAAAATATTTTTTATTTTATTTAAAAACTCACCCAGCCCGCCATATAGCTGTATTTTGAAAGGCCGCAGAGATTCTCAAGCTGACAAGTGCAAACAAGGCACCCCATTGCCTCTGGCACGCAGCGTGGACACAGAGCCTGGAAGGCCACATGCGACGGGGTGTTCTTCACAGCTCTGCTGGTTTCCCTCCTCTCGTGTTTGCTCACCGGGGGCCCCAAGCCTGCCCTGGTGTGCTGCTCCCTGTCTTCCCAGGCTTCATTTCCACCTGACTTCCCACCTTCATGCTCACTGTTCCCAGAGGAAGGACTCTCCTCCCACCTCCAGCCCCCACCCGCTCTCCCGAGGAGGGGCTCCTGTGCAGATGCAGACGCATCTGGGGACAGAACTGTGTCCTCCTCACTTGCCTGCTCCAGCTGGGAGCCCAGGAGTGGCGGGCGATGCGTGGACTTCTCACGGAGGCCACCCATCTTTGGTGAAGACGTGTAGACCCGTGGGATGCAACGCCTGAGCGCCAACGAACCCTGTGGACTTAGTTCTCATAGCAGATCAGCAGTGGCTCCTCCCTTGTAACAAACATGCTGCAGGACCTGGGGACATTGACCGTAGTTAGTAGCAACTCCCAAGTAGGAAGAGGGAGTCTTCAGGAATGATGTACTTTGTGCACGGCTCTTCTGATACCCTTAAACGGCTCCCCCCAAATTACAATGTACTGACATTTTAAAGAAAGGAAGAAGTGTGGTCTACTCACAACCTCTCTATCTTTCGCTTGTAGCCCTGGAAAGGAAAATATCAATGAGGCAAAGCAGAGAGGAGCTGATAAAGCGAGGGGTCTTGAAGGAAATCTATGATAAAGGTAAGAGGGCCTGGTCCACCCTCCCAAGGGCCAGAGCAGTGTCGTGGGAGCTGGGCGCCCATTTCTCAGCATGGGATGCAGTTTTCTGTATCGTTACCCCAAATGGTGGGTCCATGCCCTAGAGCAATGAGCCTATTCAATAATCAAGTGGAACAGAGGAAGAGAAAAAACAGATTTAGCCAAATGAAGCAACAAGGCTGTTTAGTGAGTTATTATCCCAGCTCCTAAGTGGTATGTCTACTAATTTCTTCTAACAATTTCAATCACATATTACACTCAAGTGGACTGTAATTCCTGAGACACATGACAGGCCATCCAAAGCCATAAAACAGAAAATTCAGAAAGTATAGCGAGTACTTAGCAGAGAAATTATGGGTGCATAGTAAGTATATAAAAAGAAAAATCCATTATCTTAGCAGACACTTCCAAATCTCCATATCCTTAGCAATATTACACATGCAGGGGCAGTGAATTATGTAGTAAGCCACGTGGCTCTTCTAGTCAAAGTCTCTAATTCCCACCGAATGACCTTTCCCTGCCTGGGTCTGCAAAGAAGGTCGAGGAAGCTACTGATAGGATTCACCTGCGAGTAATTGCAAAGAGGATTCCCTGGAGTTCCATCCTGCTGTGTATAAAATGAGCCCTCAGAGAAGCAGGAGAAGGGATCTCATTACCAGGAAGAGCCAGAAGTGGAGGGTGCCCTCTGGACCCCAGAGCCCTGCTCAGGTCCCCTTCTGGATCTAGATGACAGCTACACCATCCGAGGAATAGCCGCAGAGCCAGGAGCCTGGCCGTGGGATAGGATGTTGGATTTCCTAACCCCTGGTAAAGCCAAGTGCTTTTGGCTGCTGAAAGAATTGCCTCTTGGCACTTCACTAGGGAAGTTGGACTTGCTGACCCACACAAGCGGAGCTGAGGCATACTGGACGGGGATGCCCCTGGTCCTTAATTCAGGAAGTGGGGTCCGCTGACCCACAGAGTTTAAGCTGAATGCCTTCAGATTGAGGCTTATGACAGAATAGTCTGCCCTTGGGACATTTATGAGACTGGACAGAACTCAACCCGAAGTATTTCTCACTGGCACTGGACTTTGTTGGCTTCTCAATGAACACTTTGATCGTGAATTTTACCTGAGTTCTGCGTAGCCCTTGCGGTGGCTCTTCGAACCTAGAGGTCAATTGTAGAGTATGAATTGAGCCAGCATGTACAACACCCGAGAAAGCTGGAGGGGCTCGATTGCACTGCAAGCAAGACTCCATTAGTCCTTAGCATTCCCGAATCTTGTGTGACCTCTTGGAAACCATCAAAGACATGTGCAGCAGAATGGACCACACTTAAACATGGCTGCTTCCAACCAGACTGGCTGCAGGCTGGCCCAGCAGTCTACGCACGCCTCAGAGTATCACGTTGTTAGCAGGCTTTAAAACTGCAGGCACGTCTGGAGAGGACAATGGCATGGTGAGCAGATGGTGCTGAGGCTCACGCAGTGTCTTACAAGTCCTGATGGTCGGCCGTGGACTTTGATTCAGAGTGACCCCGTGTGTGTGTGTGTGTGTGTGTGTGTGTGTGTGTGTCGGAGTGGAACTGTGTGTCGTGGGCACCATAGCTATAGAACAACCACAACACACAATTCGCAGCCACGGATGGCATTCTGACTCAGCTCCTCGTAGGATAGGGTACAACTGCTCTGTGGTGGGTTTCCCAGACTCTACCTCTCTATAGGAGTAGAAAGCCTCCTTTTTCTCCCTCGGAGCATCTCCTGGTTTCAAACTGCAGACCTTGTGGTTCGCAGGCCAATGTGTAAACCGCGATGCCACCAAGGTGGTTGGCAACTCGAAGGGGCTTCAAAACGTTCACGGAAAAAAACCCAATATCTTTTCATTCCGTTTCCCACCAACTTTTTGAGAGGCCCCTGGAAGTACAGGGCTGCACAGCGCTTGCCCTTAGGGGAGGGTGCTCGCTGTGTCACTCCTGCTTGCATCTTGGACGGCCAGTTCGTGGTTCGGGAAACAACTTCCAAAATCTGCCTGGCCTCAGGGAGCTCCTGATGAGGTGATGAGGTGAAAGCTGCCAGTGGAGTGAGGGCCGGTGAAAACTGAGAAGTGTGGGGGCAAGAAGTGCCGCCCGATCTCCACAGCAGAGCTCCAACTGAGAAGGCAGAAGATGGGCGGGCAGAGGCCTGGCCTGCCGACTGGTGCCGTTGGCTACCTATGGGCTCTCTAAGGGGGTGATCTGATTGGATGATGTGCCACCAGATAGCACCAGCCCCATAAACACGGCAAGCAGAAACGGGCCGTCCCTCTGGATGACCACGAGGGGACTGGGGCCGACATTCTGTTAGGTCCTTTAAAGCCCAGAACCAGGAGAGTGTGCAAGAAGCAGGGGCTTGATTCGGAAAAGAGAAGTGAGGGATGCTTAACAGAATGCGTGAAGTGCTGCATGTATTTATGCTTGGAAGTTCAATATTCAGAGCACACGATGCTTACCGGGGGAACATTTGTGGGCGCATTTGCAGAGGACTGGAATCTGCGTAAACATTATCATTTAAAATCTCTTACGAGTAAGTGGCTGTGTTTTCGAATTTTCTCCGCGTTCAGTTTCTTCTATTGTGAGGAGACAGGCTGAAAATCTGAGAAAGAAATTCTCGGTGCTGGTGGATTTTTGAACATTTGTCTTGGGAACTCCAGGTGCCTGGAAGCAATTAAATTCACCCCAGCTGTGTGAGGGTGTGCGCAAAGAGGAACAGACTCGCAGCCAGTACCTGCATTCTCCCCAGAGCCGCATCATTTCTCTTAGCAGCCTGTGGCTTGATGACAATGCTGATGAAAGGGGGGGCTTGCTTGACCTCCTCAAATAGGGTATTAAAGACCCCTGGTGTGTTGTTGCTGTGGGTTAGGCTGCTAACTTCAAACTTCAACTAGCTGCGCTGCAGGAGAAAGATGCGGCTGTCTGTCCAGCAAAGATTTGCAGTCTCGGAAATGCCATAGCCGCTCTAAGAGGTGGAATCAACGTGACAGTAGTGGGTTTGGTCATGGGTTTCATTCCATACAGGGGAGTCCCTGGATGATGCCAGAGGTTCATGTCTGGGCTGCTGACCAGAAGATTGGTGGTTTGAATCCACTCAGAGGCACTGCCGAAGAAAGAGGCCTGGAGATCTACTTCCTAGAAACCAGCCGTCGAAAACCCCTTGAAAAAGAATTCTGCTGTGTCACATGGGAGTCAGAGTGGGGGGTGGGGGTGTTCAATGGTAGGATTCTCCATTTCCATGCAGGAGACTGATCATATGTTCTCGTGTATAAGCCGAGCGACTTTTTCAGCACATTTTTAATACAGTTTTTATGGTAAAGTTAGGCGCCCCGGCTGATATTCAGGTTGGCTTATACGCAAGTATCTACAGTAGTTCAATTCCCAGCCCATGCACCGATGGCTTGTGTGTTGCTATATTGATTAACAGGTTTCTACAGAGCTTCCAGACTAAGACAGACTAGGAAGAAGGACACGGTGATGTATTTCCGAGGGGATGCGGGCGGGGTAGGGAAATCAGCCAATGAAAGTGGTCTGATCTTGTTGTGCCTGGGGTTGCTTTGATTCCTGAGCTGATGTAATGGCAGCTAAGAGCCGAGTAACTATGAGGGCTTTCTGGGGCCAAAAGTTCCTTACAATGAGGCACTGGAGCCTACTACTTCTGGGTAAGACCACCACACCAGCCAGAATACAGCTTGGTTGGTTGACAACACCAACGCATTCCTAATTGTGTCACTTGTCTCCATTGTCTTGTAATCAATGCCTCCTGGAGCCCTCGCTGATTTCAAGCAGAAATCCTCATGCACTGCTGTCAGCTCCTTTGCCCTTCTTCACATCCCAGGAGAGAGAGAGCGAGACGGTGGCAGACTGCAGGTATAAGACTATGTGACAAGCGTCCCAGGACTAGAATGTGTGTGATTGTCACAGCTAACGCCTGCTCAGATCCAGTTACATCATTCCTCCTCCTTCCTTCTGTCCTTACACCTCTACAGCTCTGGCTATAAAACTTCCGTAGCAGCCTAAAGTGTAGCATGGATTTAACTATAGCCAGTTTTACCTTTAAATTGATTGTGACTCCTGGTTGGCCCCATGTGTGTCAGAGTAGAACCATGCCTGATTGTTTTGGAAGTAGATTTCTAGGTCTTTCTTCCAAGGTGCCTCTCTGGATTTGAACTTCCGACCCTTCAATTAGCAGCTGAGCACACTAATTAACTGATTGCCCAACCCACGCATGCCGTGACGCTTAGAACCACATTGAACTCAGTATTGCTTAAGGACAAAAGAAATCCCAGAATCTTAGAGCAAGAGCCTCAGTACAGGGAGAGAAACAGAGGCACACTGTGGCTTAAGTTTGCCCAAACCTGGCAAGCAGATTGGAGTTCCCTGGGAGCGGGGCTGGGTCTCGTACACAGCTTTTCACAACAACAGTGGTGGTGCAAGGAGGGACCAGCCTGATCCCTGTACCTGATTCATGCCTGCTCGTTCCTATTTGTGGCCTGGCTTTCCTCACCAGCAGCTAAGCTCCAGGGGAATAGGGAGGCCATGGGCTCCCTGTTAGAGCCCTCACGCCTAGGGTCGTGTCTGGTATAGGTTATTGTAATCCACTCTGAATCACAACTGAAGGAAATGACTGATGCCTGGGCCTAAACCATCTCCATGACTCTAGGTCTGCTCGTTGCAGCCACTGTGGATTTCCAGTACTTTCCAGCATAAGGGCTCATCTGTTTGCACAATAGGAAGATGATAGGAAGGGAAGGCAATTGGTGTAAATAGTTGATGAAGCTGTTTGGGCTTGCTCCGAGGTTCTTGATGAGAGTTCCCCCTTTGTATTAGAGTGGGAAGTTGTGTATTGCATGGCATTGTATCCCAGTTCATTGCACGATCAGTTGACGTGGACAACAGCATCAGACGACCTGGATGCAATTCTACTCACTGCCGACTCGCTGTGTCATTTTATTCCGGTTGCATACATAAACTGGGCCTCCATCTTTTTTCATTGTCTCAAAGCAGGGTCATGTGTCGAAACCCAGACCCAAACCTGAGCTGATTGAAAGGGCCACCTAGCGCGAGGCACAAACGGTACTTGGAAAACACCCTGTGTTACATGTCGAACTGCTCTGTCGAAGGGTTGCAATCATGTAAAAGCTATTGGCCAGGCTTTTCTTCAACGGCTCTGTCGGATGGATTCAACTGCCAGCCTTTGCTTTGGCAGCTGCGAGCAAAACATAGTGGCCAACCCACTGATATTTGAGTCGGTCCTGACTCATAGTGAGCCCATAGGACAGAGTCGAACTGCCTGTGCAGTCTAGATGGTCTGCCGAGTGCCATCTCTTTCTCCAAAACACAGACCATGGCTCCCTGGTGCCTGCAAAAACGTGAGGCTCCATGATTCTTCTCACCCCCAGTGATACCATCATGGCACTTTGTCGTTCTCCACGCCCTTCTGGTCCCTCAGTCTAGGTGAGTGAGTTAGTGAGATGGGGTCTACCAATCCCCATTTGTCTGCAGATTTAAAAGCCACCAAGAGCTGCAACCTCCTAAACTACAGGAGTCCAGGTCTCCTGAGGCTCATGCACTCTCTCTGCCTCCTGCATAGGCGGCCGGTGGGTCCCTTCTGCTGTTCACCTTTAGCTTCTACAACAAGATTCATCTTGCCGGACCCGGGATATTCTTGTGGTTAAACAAATACAGTGTCATCCCCACAACCCCGGGTGAGCGGTGTGTGGCAAAGACACGTTCATCATTTGTTCGGGTTGTGAATTTTTCAGACACAGTTCATAGGTTCGGGAAGCCTATCCCTATTGTCTGACAGGCAGTTCCTAATTTTTCGGCTGCGGCTTTGTCTCTAGCTACCTGGCAGCAAGAGCATCCCACCAGAGATGCCTGGTCCCGGACAGTGACTGTGCTCATTTGTAATTCCTCTCAGTACCTGCGTGGTGCACAGCCCCGAGTCTGGACCTCTGTTTACACCGCAGTTACCCTGTTTATGAAGGGAACCCTAGTGGCGTCTTAAGTTAAACTGCTGTCAGGCCAGAAGTTTGAACCCATTAGTCACTGCGGTCTAAAAAGACGAGACTCTCTGCTCCCATAAAGGTTTACAGCCCTTATGCTGCCTTATAGAGTCACCGGGAATCCAATTTGGCTTGCTGATGGTGGATTGGGGGTTACACTCTGTGTGTGCATGATACCACTGGGGTTGTACGAAGCAGGGGACTCTCTTCAGTAGGTAAGGTTTTCTCTTCCAATTTCCTTTTCATTACTGACCCCACATAATAGCCCCGGCGTTCACAAAAGATGTGAAAATAAGCCATAGTGATTGGAGGTGTATAACCATTTGGGGCGGCATGAAATCCAATTTAATGAGGTTTCATTCACTCTGACAGACCTCCACAATAGTGTGTGTGTGTGTGTGTGTGTGTGTGTGTGTGTGTGTGTGTAATTTTTGACATGCATTCATTCAAATCCCAAACCAGTCAATAAATTCACATCAGTGGACACGAATACCTGGGGGGAAGTGAAAGACTGGCGGCTCCAGACACCGGCACAATGACCGTCATTAGACAGAGAAGTCGACGATCGCTCTTCCGTGACTTTGTTTTTGTTTGTTTCTTGTTTCATTTCTTTCTATGTCCTGCCAACCAATCGGTTTCCGGGAGTCCAGGCTCCTGGCGACATCCTGGGTGTAATTGTAGAACTGTGCTTCCTCGAGATTTCGGTGGCTGATTTTTCAGAAGTCAATTGGCAGGCCTTTCTTCTGTGGCCAGTGCCTCGGAGTGGACGCTTACCTTTAGTCTTTTGGCTAGCAGGGGGAGGGATCATTGTTCTCACCAACCAAGGACTTCAAGTTAGCATATGAGAGAACCACATATTTTTTTGTCTTAACCTTTGGGTTATCTACATATAAAATTATATCACCTGCAAATAGTGAAAATTTTACTTTTTTTAGTTTTTAGTTTATTGGGGGCTCTTACAGTTCTTTTCACAATCAAGAATTTCACTCTTTACTTGCCAATTGGGATTCCTTGGATTTCCATTTGCTGTCTAATCATTCTGGCTAAGATGTCCAGCACAGTGTTAAATATCAGTGGTGGTAATTGGTCATCCTTTCCTGGTTCCAGTTTGCAGAGGAAATGCTTTCTGTTTTTCCCCATTGACTGAGATATTTGCCATTGGTTTTTTCATATATGGTCTATATTGTGTTAAGAAATTTCCCTTCTATTCTTATTTTCTTGAGTTTTTAATCAGAATTGAGTGTTGGATATTGTCAAATACCTTTTCTATGTTGATTGATATGACCATATACCGTATATACTTGAATATAAGCTGACCCGAGTATAAGCCGAGGTACCTAATTATTACCTGGGAAACCAGAAAAACTGATTGACTCTAGTGTAAGCCTATGGTGGAAAATGCAGAAGCTATTGGTGAGTTTCAATAAGCAAAACAAATGAGAATAAAATTACTAAAACTTGAGAAACCAGTGGGGTAATGTATTTAAATATTCATTTTAAATAAAAAACATAAATAAAAGGACAACACGTCATTTAACATTAGTAAACCAGCACAGTAAGTGGAAAATAGTTTCAACAAAAACAATAAGGTATCAACACTGATACCTTAAGAGTACTATTCCCTGAACTCAATCAGCAACCAAGCTAAAATGGAAATAGTTAAAATCCTTCAAAACTGGATTCCTCATCATCATCCGTATCCCAGTGCAGAGCTGCAGCTGGTGTGAGGTCATCATAGATGCTGTCCTCATTGAGATCGCCATCATCACCATCACTGCTGTCATTTTCATACAAAGTGCAGTCTTCATTGCCATCCATAGCATTACTAATGCTACATTTCTGGAAGGCACATCACACCATGTCTTCTGGAATGTCTTCCCATGCATCTCAAACCCACTTTGCTATTAACTCTATGTCAGGCTTCATGAGATTTCCTCCTTTTGTTAGTCGGGCTTGATCAGATGACATCCATTCATGCCACATCCTCCGCACACGGTCTTTAAAAGGCTTATTCGAAGATACACGTCACAGGACGGCTCTGACTGGTTAGATGTGAGTAAACAAAGATTCAAAGCCCTGCAGTGTCATCGGGCTTTGAATGAACAGTGGAGAAACGGCAATCACCCACGAAATAACAGGCACTTGTCCCGTTACCTTGGGGGCCCCAGCGAGATGTTACACCTCTTTGAGGTACCACTAAACCTATGTATAAGCCGAACCCCAGTTTTTCAGCACATTTTTTATAACAGTAGTTTATATTTTTTCTTTGTTTATATGGTAGATTAAATTTATTGTTTTTAATGTTGAACCATCCTTTCATTCTTGGTATGAAACACACATAATCATGATGAATTTTATAGAAAGAGTTTAATTATATTGGCTAATATTTTGTTGAGAATTTTTCATCATTGTGGGTTTTATTATAAAAAATTAAGAAATTATAATTCAAATGAGAAGTGTTCTGAATACAACTACTCAGTCAGACTTGTTACAAAGTTCATTTAGGGCTGCTAGTAAGTTCCCACAAGGCATGCTATGCCACTGTAAGCTTTCCTTCTATCCCCACTTTATGAATTTTATTTAATCAAGAATGGATGTTAAATTTTAGCAAATGCCTTTTACATCGGTTGATATGATCATATTGCTCTTTTCCTTTGTTGCGTTTCTGTGGTTGATCACATTGATCATTTTCCTAATACTTGGTGTGAGTCCCACTTGATCATGATGTATTACTTGATTTTGAAGCTCTGTCGATTTCTGGTGCCTAGAATTTTGTTGGAAATTTTGGCATAAGGGATATTAGTCTGTAATTTTCCATTTAGTGGATGTCTTTGCCTGGCTTAGCTATCAGGGCCATGTGTCCCTTCTCTCCCCAGGATGATGTAGGCTTGAAGGTCCAGCCAAGGGAGGGGACTCATCACGGGGTGAAGTTCAGGGCAGCCTGGCCAGCATGCAAATAGAGGACTAGTTACTCTTTGTGATCCTTAAACGGCCGAAAGCCTGAATATAAAGAATTGCACTCCCATTTTGCCTCCTTCCGGCAAAACAGGTCTAGTTGGAGGATGGTGTTGAGATTCAAGGACTCATTAATTGACTAGATTTCAGAAGCTCCCAGCTGGTACATTGGTCAGGTGGTATCACGGAAGAAAGCCATCTTTTTCCTTTTAAAAGTATCCAGAAACACTGAGGGTTCTTCCAGCTATTCAGTAAGCACCACGGAAGACTGCAATCATGAGTGGACATTCTTGTGGGATACAGAAGGATTTCTCCCAAGCTGTCTCCCCAAATATATGCCAAACAGCTGCTTGTGAATGACCATACACTTGGAGGTCATCAGAAGTAGGTCAGGGGTTATTCTCCCTGAGAGCTATCAGCCATCTAGAGCAAGTAGACACCACTATTTATCCCACAACAAATAGGGCCCACTCCCTTAGATGTGTTTCCTTGTAGGAGACCCCAGAGAGGTCAAACCCGCCCAAGGATAACTAAAGCTAGACTGCCATCTTGAATCTAGGGTCTGCCCATCTTGTCACATGTATATCCCCAATCCCTCCTATTCCTATTGCATGTATGTCCCTAGATCACCCCCTCTCATTACTGGATTACTTATAGCACAGCACCTCCCTGTGACGTATGTCCTCGCCTGTAATTAGGGGGCTTGCATGTCCCCGGAGAAGATAAAAAGCCTGGGCTAGCATTAAATATCTCTCTCTCTCCCTCCATGTAGACCATTGAGTGGGGCTGAGGTGAGCATGCTACCATGTATTGTGTCTGACTCCATTTATTTCAATACTTCGCTTCTATCTCTCGTGCTCTCTATAACTTTACTATGATCTTTACTTACTATCGCTGTACAATTGCGCCTACCGGACCCATAATAATGTGTTAGGGGTTGGCTTCCCCTGACACATTCTTTGCCCCCATGGTTCTCTGTGCTCTGAAAACCATTAGTCCTTCATTGCTCAATTCCATTTGCATTTCCAGGCTACTGGAATCATATTGGCTATTGAGTGTGGAGTGTGCCTCTTCTTCCTGTTACTCCCCTACCTTCCTGTTTTCACTCCACTTTCACAATCACTTTGCCCAAGTCTGCCCTAGACAGAGAAACTGGGAATCTGGTGTCCTCAGAGGGGAAGACATTCTGTAAACCCCAACCAGAAGTTTCCATTCTTTGATCCAGGCATTCCATTGCTGTGACTCTTGGAATATCGCATTGAAGATTCAGTCAGCAAATTCTCAACAACGCTGTGAGGCACTGGGCTGCAAGATCTGGAAGCAGACCTTGTTGAGAAGTGTTACATCGAGGTTCATAAAGGACAATTGGTCTGCAGTTTTCTGTCTTTGGGGCATCTTGGTCTGCTCTTGCTACCAGGCTTAGGCTTGCTTCATAGACTTAGTCTGGGAGCTTGCTGTCCTTTTCTGTATTCTGAAACACTCTGTATAGAACTGGTGACAGCCCGTCTCTGAGTACTTGGTAGATTTCCTCAGTGAAGCCATCTAGCCCTCAACTTTTGGGGTTGAAAGTTTTTTAATGGCCTGGTGTATTTCTTCTTTTGTTATGGATCTGTTGAGGTTTTCTGCATCAGTCTGTATCAGTTGTATAAAGGACATATTTCTAGAAATTTGTCTAGTTCATCAAGGTTTTCAAATTTGGAGTACATTTTTCATTGCAGTGTGTTCTTTGTATTTCATTTTATCCTGTTGTGAAACCACCGTTATTTCTAATTATTAATATTTGCATATACTCTTTTCTTTCATTGAGTTCGCCAGTAATTGGTCAAGTTCATTAATACTGTCAGAGAACTAAATTTTTGTCTCATTGATGTTTTCCATTGTTTTTCTGTTTTCCAGTTCATTTATTTCTGCTGTGATCTATATGATTTTTTTCTCCTGGTAGTTGAAGTTTATTTATTTTTTGCTCTTGTTCTAGTTGCTGAAAATGATAGGTTAAGGTGTTGGGTTTGGTTTCCCTCTCTTTTACATGTGCCTGGTTGCTGTACATAACTGTTTTTGCTGTGTCCCAAAGGTTTCTGTATATTGAGTTTTCATTTTCATTTGTTTCAATGAATTTTTAATCTCGTCCCTTACTTTGTAGATTACTCAGTAACTTTTAGGTACTGGGTCATTTAGCTTCCATACATTGATATTTTGCCATTGTTCTTTCTTTTCTTGATTTCTAGTTTTAAAGCATGTTAGTCTCAGAAAATGGTGTGTAGAATCGCAGTGTTTTAAAAAATTTTTAAGGCTTGCTTTGTGACCTAACATTTGGTGTATTCTCAAGAATGCTCTATGTACCCTGGAAAAGAATGTTTTCTATATTTTGCTCCAGTCTTCCACTGTGTTGCTGATGGGTGGTGCTCTAGGTCTTGGAGGTCAAGTTGGTTAATTGTGTTTGTTAGCTCTTCTGTCTTTATTGAATTTCTTTACTGATGATCTGCCTTTCCTCAAGACTGGTTATTGAGATTTATTACTGCATTATCTATTTCTCTTTCCAACTCTACATGTTTGATTAACAAAATTTTAGTGTCTTTCATTGAATGTGCATGTTTATTATTCTTAAATGTTCTTGTGCTATTTTCCTTTAATTGTTATGTAGTGTCCTTTATTGTCTTTTGTGATGTTTTTCACCTGAAGTCTTTTTTTTTTTTTTGAGATTTATATCGCCACTCCTGCTTTTTGCAGTTACCATTAGCTTGGTAAATTTTCTCCATCCTTTGATTTTCGGTCTATTTTTGCTCTTTGTTTAAAGTGTCTTTGTTGTAGGCAGCACATAGGTCTAGCTTTCTTATCAAGAATGTTACTCTTTCTCTTGACAGATATATTTAATCCATTAACATTCGGTGCCTTTATTGATGTGTGTGGGTTTGTTGCTGTCCTTTTGCTGTGCATGTATGCAGTGTATGTGGTTGTAGTGGTGGCCCATATTTCTGTGCTGCTGTAGTACTGTTTTCAGTGTGTTGGTTTCTAAGAGGTGTTGCCTTATTGGTGTTGGCCTCAGATCTGTTGTTGATTCTCCGTCCAAAGTATTGCTTTAAGTATTTTTTGTGGTGCTGGTCTTATTCTTACAAATTACTTTAATTTGGTCTTATTCTTACAAATTACTTTAATTAAATTCTCCTTGTCTGAAATTATTGTTATTTCTCACTCATGTTTGACAGATATTAGCTTCATCTATGTGCCTCTGTTGTCTTCTTGCCTGCATGGTTTCTGCTGAAACACTGAACTTATTCGTGTTGCTTTTCCTTTCCATGTACCTGCTTTGTTCTTTGGTGGCTCTCAGAATTCTCTCCTTTTTTTCAATATGGGAGCATTTGACTCGAATGGCATCAAAGTGCTTCTCTCGTAGGTCAATCCTGTTTGGGATCCTCTCGCTTTCTTGAATTGTTATCTTCTTGCCTTTTCTGTGGTTAGGGAAGTTTTCTTCCATGACTTCTTGTACGGTTCACTCTGTAGATTTTTTTTGTTCATTTCTTCCCACACCAGCATCCCAGTGAGATGTAGATTGTTCATCCTAATAGTGTCTTACATCATCTTAGACATTTTCTTGGATTCCTTTGCTCTTTTAGTTGGTTGTTCTTGCCAGTTGTAGTCTATGAACTAGTCTTCAGTCTCTCATTTGCCTTTCCATTTCTTATATCTATTACTATACTCTTTTACCAGGTTATCTAATCCTGTTATCTTGTTGGTTATCTTCTGAAATTCTATTGGGTGTTGGGTTTCTAGTTTGTTTATTCTTGCTGTTGTTTTTCTCAAGCATTTTCTCCATGCAGTGAAAGGATCTGAACATCATTCTTCTGAATTCTGTTTCTGGGAGTTCCAGGGTCATTTCTTCAGAATATTTCTTTGGATCTAGGTGTTGTTTAGTTGGTTTGCCTGTTTTTTCTCTTTTGTTTGTTTCTGTGTACCATGATTGACTGCTATTTTAGCAGCTGTTAATGTCGGGAGGGCTGCTAAATTTTGTGAAAGTAGTTGATTTTGCCTTGCCATGGCACAGAGACAGCAGCAGATTCCTTTTGGGGTGCGGGGATTACTAGGGACCCACTTGCTGGGCGACAGGTAATTCTTGTTGTTTGTCTCTTAATTGTTGGAGAGAGGCACATTCACTGTACTCTCAGTCTGCCATCTTGAATTGGAAGTCCCTTTTACATTCTTTAACTTGACTGAGTATGTTTCTTTCAAATGAAAGCTTTTATCTCACTTGTTAAAAAGACCCGATTGCTAATTGGTAAAGTAATCAGCTACTAGACAAAGGATTGAATGTAAACCCACCAGCCACTCCTCAGGAGAAAGATATGACAGTCTGTTTCCGTAGTGCTCACCGCCTTGGACACCCTGTGGGGAAGTTCTGTTCTGTCCTATACAGACACTGAATCAGAACTAACTAGATGGGAATAGGTTAGTACAGCCCTTGTCTCTCAGTTCTCTGAATGTCACATGGCGTTGCTCCTCTGCTCAGAGCTCCAGAGATGCTTTCCACCTGACTCGGAGAAAATTCCAGGCTCGGTGTCAGCCTCCAACCCCTACAGAATCTGTCTTTCAACCACTCATGTTTACTTTAACTCTCTGACCTCAACGTTGGCTGCCAGGGAGTTGGTGACGTCATGCATAACACAAAGAAGTGCTTCCCAGTCCTGCATAATCTTCATGAGAGGTTGTGTGAATCTGCTGCCATTCATAGGATTTTCATTGTCTGTTTGTTGGAAGTAAATCTCCAGGCTTTTCTTCCTATTCCATCCTAGTCTGGAAGCTCCTCTGAACACATTCAGCAGCATAACAATGTGTGTGCTGCCATTGATGGGAAGGTGGTACCTGTGCATAAGATGCCTTGTCCAGGAGTCAACCCAGAGTCTCCTGCATGGGAGGTGAGAAGTCTGCCACGGTGCCACCAATGCCTCCTTCTCTGGACTGACTTCCTAATTTTCTCTCCACTTTTAGCCCTTGATCTTTGAATTGACTGTTCGCTTCTGCCAATACCTATGCAGTTAATTGCTCCTCCCACTCTTTCTCTTTTTTTCACTTAAAAAAAATCATTTTATTGGGGGTTCATACAACTCTTTTTTTAACATTTTATTAGGGGCTCATACAACTCTTATCACAATCCATACATATACATACATCAATTGTATAAAGCACATCTGTACATTCTTTGCCCTAATCATTTTCGAAGCATTTGCTCTCCACTTAAGCCCTTTGCATCAGGTCCTCTTTTTTCCCCTCCCTCCTCGCTTCCCCCTCCCTCATGAGCCCTTGATAATTTATAAATAATTATTTTTTTCATATCTTGCCCTATCCGGCATCTCCCTTCATCCCCTTTTCCGTTGTCCGTCACCTAGGGAGGAGGTCACATGTGGATCCTTATAATTGGTTTCCCCCTTCCAAACCACTCACCCTCTACCCTCCCAGTATCGCCCCTCACCCCCTGGTTCTGAAGGTATCATCCGCCCTGGATTCCCTTTGCCTCCAGCTCCTATATGCACCAGTGTACAACCTCTGCTCTATCCAGACTTGCAAGGTAGAATTCGGATCATGGAAGTGGGGCGGGAGGGGTGGGGAAGCATTTAGGAACTGGAGGAAAGCTGTATTCTTCATCGGCTACGTCGCACCCCCTCCCACTCACCTTCTCAACCTCTGAGATGACCCATCTAAAGCTGCCATGGCCTTACATGCCCTCTTAGTTACCTTACCCACCTCTACAGGTTTCTTCCTTTTTCCATTGCTGATCATCTTAAAGCTTACTCTATCAATTATGTACTTAAGACCATTCTCTTACCTCACTCTCCTCACTGAAATGCGAGCTTCATCAGGGCAGGGAGCATCCTCTAGTTTGTTAATTGGTGTAGTCATCTAGTTAGTGCAGTACTGGGCTGTGGTTGCTGCTTAGAAGTTTTTATTGAAAGAACCACAAATGTGAGCACAGAGCTATTTCTATATGTTCTTACATGTTTTAGTCCCTTAGGTTCGCAAAGTCCAGAAAGCTGGGAACACCAATCCCCTTGCTAATTCGGGTTTATGGCTCATGAAACTTTATTACCAGATTTTTTAAAAGGAAATATTGTATCATTATATAGTTAATTATGTGCATACCAAAATGCCTACTTTCAAATAATGGCTTTAAGCTTTAAAGGAGGGGAATATACCGAGAAAAAAAAAAGTAACTGTTCAGCTATTAGTAAGATAAGTATGGTCTATTTCTCACACAGAGAAAAAATCTCAAGAAATTTCCTAGCCTCACAACTCCAGGGTCTGACGTGAAACCACCGAAGCCCAAAGACATGATCTACTTGCCTAAAGGCACATGGACAGCGAGAACGGGCCCTTATGCTCCTGCTAAGACCATGTATCCTTCATTTAGGATTTACAGGCTACAGGACATTCTTGGGACGTGTTACGGATTGGTAATCAGAGAATATTCGTTAATGTTGGTATTTGCGTGGCTTCAAGACTCTCGGGAAATGCACATCATGCTGTGTGTGTGCTAATCAGGGATAACAGTCACTGCTTATCTGTCAGGTTGTCACACTGGTGGCTTGCATGTCGCTGTGATGCTGGGAGCTATTTAAAATGCCAGTATTTCCAATACTGGCAGGGTCATCCCTGGTGGGCAGCTTTCAGTGGAACTTCCATACTATGGAAAGACTATGAAAGAAGACCTGAAGACCTACTTCTCAAAAATGGCCCAGTGCAAGCCTCAGCTGCCATCCTGTTGGTGCACCATGCACAGACAGCAGTAGAACCTTGCTTGAGACAGTGCCACGAGACGAGCCCGTCAGATCTGAAGGCCCTCTAACCCAAACTGAAGCCAAACTCACCGCCATCAAGTTGATGCCAACCAAAGTGACCCTGTCAGACAGGGCAGAACTTCCCTGTGAGTTGATGAGACTGTAACTCTTTATGGGAAAACCCTGTCTTGCCCTGAGAGCAGTTGACTGCTTACCTTTCTGATCACATCCCACAATAACCACTGTGCCACTAGGGCGCCCTAAGGCACACTAAATGCAACTGGAAAAGAGCTGCCTCCTCTTAATAGAGCAGAACTTAATGACATGAGTGGATTAAACTTTGGGGAAACTTCATTTGCTGAAATGGCACAACATAAAATGAGAAGAAACCGCGACAGATGTGCATTAGTAAGTAGGATGTGTGATAAACAGATTAAAAAGAATCAAGAAAAATTAAAAAATGAAATGGAATGCACAAAGACTGACATTCTAGGCATTAGTAGAATGGATTGGTATTGATCATTCTGAATTAAACAATTGTATGGTCTATGCCAAGCGAAGGAGGCCTAGTGGCATAGTGGTTATGCATTGGGCTGCTAGCCACAAGGTTACCAGTTCAAAACCACCAGCCCCTACATGGGAGAAAGAAGAGGTTCTACTCCTGCAAAGAGTTGCAATCTCAGAAACCCAAGGGCCAGTTCTACCCTGTCCTATAAGGTTGCTATGAGTCCTAATTCACTTGATGGCTGTGAGTTTGGTTTATTAGGGAAACGAAGTTGAAGAGAAATGGTGTCACATTCATTGTGAATTAGAATATATCAAGATCGATCCTGAAGTACAGCACTATTATTGATTTGATAAAATCCATATGCCTACAAGGAAGAATAGTTCATATGAATATTTTTCAAATTTATATACCAAGACCTGGTGCCAAAGATGGAGAAATTAATGATTTCCTTTGCAGTATGATACTGATCAAACATGCAATCAAAGCTGCATTGATGATTGCTGGTTATTGGAATGAGAAAGTTGGAAATGAAGAAGGATTAGTTAGTAGCTGGAAAATGTGGCCCACGATTCCAGAGATTTCATGGTAGAATTTTGCAAGACAATGGCATATTTGCTTGAAAATACCATTTCAACAACATAAACAGTGACTGTACACATGAGTTGCAATCAGTTCGATGGCAATGAGTTTGGAGTTTGGTTTATTTACATGGACTTGAAACAGGATGCAAATCAACAGCTGTGGACAAAGACAACAGAGAAGCTTAGTATTATCAGTCACAATAAGACCAAAGCCAATTGCAGAACAGGCTTTCAGGAGCTCATACGAAAGTACATTCCCCACAGAAGGATCACAAGAAAGGGACAGTTCAACCAGGGTGCAGTATTGCACCAACGAAACACACAACCTTCTTCTACTTGCTGAATGCTTCCTCCTCCCCCTTCTCCCACTACCATGACCCAGTTCTACCTTACAAATCTGGCTAGACCGGACTACACCCATTGGTACAGATAAGAGCTCTCAACACATGGAATTCAGGACAGATAAAAAACCCTCAGGAACAGTAGTAGAGTGGCAATATGAGGGGAGGGGGATGGTGGGGGGAGGGGGAGGGGAGGAAGAGGGAGAAAGGGGGAACCCATTACAAGGTTGGATATATAGCCCACCCCCCAGGGGGACAAATAGCAGACATGTGGATGCAGGGAGACAACAATGTAAGATACGAAATAACAACAATAATATATAATTGATCAAGGATTCACCAGGGTGGGAGGGTAAAAAAGAGGAGGCTCACATAGAAAGAAACTAGGAAATGTTGATGGCAACATATGTACAAGTGTGCTTAATACAACTGCATCATGGATTGTCATAAGATTTGTAAGAGCCCCCCGTAAAATGATTTTTTTTAAATAAATACGTAATGAAAGAATTTATGGGAAAATACTTGATAAGAACAATAAATAATGTCACAAAGAAAAATTAAAGAAATTAAGCCTTGTGTTGTGATACCGAGCTATTCCCATGTACAAAACAATTGAATAACTTAGGAATTAATCGTCAACGTAAAAAGGAATACACGGTCACTGTGCCACAAAGAACTGGGCCGTAGCACATGATCAAGAATTAAATAGAGAAAGGGAAAGTAGCAAGCTGTCCTGAAGGCATAGGGGAAAACAAGGCTCCATCCAGGATTGACAGAACACGAATTAAAATATTTAAACAAAGGAATGCAGAAATTGGAAATGCTTACTCCTCCACACCATGAAAGCAGGAAAACAGCTGCCTAGACAACAGTGGAGAGATACGTATGGGTGTCCATCCCCCCAAAAACTGATCCAACAAGAGTATGGAAACCATCTGACAGTATCACTAATATTATACACAAGTGAAACAGATGATTTCAGAAGCTTGCAGCTGTACATTGAGAGCAAACGGCCAGAAATCCAAGCTGAGTTTACAAGAGAACATGGAATAAGGGATTTCGTTGCTTAAGTCAGATGGGTTTTATCTGAAAGTGAAGATTACCAGAATAAGGTTTTCTTGTGTGTGTGGTTTGTTTTGGGTTTTTGTTTACTATGCAAAAGCATTTGACTTTGTGAATCATAACAAATTTTGGACAGTATTGTGATAAATTAGAATTCCAGACCACTTCACTGTGCTCATGCAGAACCTAGACATGGACCTAGATGCAGTCATTCCAACAGAATAAAGAGATATTTTGTGGTTAAAAATGTGAGGTGTGAGCCAGAGTTGTATCTATTCACTAGGTATATATTTTTTAATCATTTTATTGGGGGCTTGTACAACTCTTATCACAATCCATACATACATCCATTGTATCAAGCACATTTGTATATTTGTTGCCATCACCATTCTCAAATCATTTGCTTTCTACTTGAGCCCTTGGCATCAGCTTATTTTTCGCCTCCCTTCCCCACCCACCCTCCCTTATGAATCCTTGATAATTTATAAATTACTGTTATTTTTTCATATCTTACACTGTCCAGTGTCTCCCTTTACCTACTTTTTTTGTTGTCTCCCCCCCCCCCAGGGAGAGGATTATATGTAGATCATTGTGATCAGTTTCCCCTTTCTCCCCCACCTTCCTCTTCCCCTCCTGGTATCGCTACTCTCTTTATTGGTCCTGAGGGGTTAATCTGTCATGGATTCCCTGTGTTTCCAGCTCGTATCTGTACCAGTGTACATGCTCTGATCTAGCTGGATTTGTAAGGTAGAATTGAGATCATGATATGGGCGGGGGCGGGAAGAATTAACGAAGTAGAGGAAAGTTCTGTGTTTTATCAGTGCTGTACTGTACCCTGTATCCTCCCCATAACCCTTCTGTAAGGGATATTCAGTTGCCTACAGATGGGCTCTGGGTCTCCACTCCACACTCCCTCTCATTCACAATGATATTTTTTGTTCTGATGATGCCTGTTACTGATCCTATCAGTACCTCATGATCACACTGGCTGATGTGCTTCTTCCATGTGGGCTTTGTTGCTTTTCAGCTAGATGTCTGTCTGCTTGTTTACTTTCAAGCCTTTAAGACCCCAGATGCTATATCTTTTGATAGCTGGGCACCATCAGCTTTCTTCACCACATTTGCTTATGCACCCGCTTTGTCTTCAGCAATTGTGTTGGGAAGGTGAACATCATAGAATGCCAGTTTAACAGAACAAAGTGTTCTTGCATTGAGGCAGTACTTGAGTAGGCCCAATGTCCATCTGCTACCTTAATACTAAACATAAATATATGCACATAAATCTATTTCCCCATCCTCATATATAAACATATTTACATATGTACATGCCTGTATTTAGACCTCTATAAATGCCTTTTGCCTCCTACTTCTTTCTTCTGTTTCCTTTTACTTTCCTCTTGTCCCACTATCATGTTCAGCCTTCATTTGGGTTTTAATAATTCTTCTTGGTTACATTACCCTTGATCAAGCCCTACCAGGCCTCCTCCACCCTTCTCGCCATCGATGTTGGATCACTTGTTATTCCCTTGTCCCTGGGTTTGTTAACACCCACTTCCTTTCCCCTACCTCCTCCTCTCCCAAGTCCCCGCCCACCCCAACTGTTGGTCCGTTGTTTTCTCCTCCAGATTGTTTATCCCACCTATCTTATCTAGATAGACATGCAGAGATAATAATATGCACAAAATAAGACAGAGCAAAACAAAGCAACAAAAGATAACAAAACAATAGCAACAAAAAAATCCAAAGACCAAAAAAATAAGCCTGTAAATAGTTCAAGGTCTGTTTGTTGACCATTAGGAGTGTTTCTTGTTGATTCTGGTGTGGTACCATGCCCTGGCCCCAAAGTCCATTTTTGATATTCCCTGGGGATATTGTTGCTCTGTACCCCTGGCTGTTCTGTTGTGTGCCTTTAGTGTTTCACTTCAATGTGGTGGGGTCAGATCGGGTGCAATTCACATACTGTGTCTCCAGTGATGTCCACCATAGGGCCATGGGTCAGTGAGGGATGTCGTGTCTCGTAGTGGGGGGGGAAACCTATGGCTGCTCTGAGCAGGAATATCGTCCTCACGGTTTGGTGGACCAGGATGTGCTCCAGTCTCTCTTCCTCCCCCTTCATTTGCTCCCGTGGGCTCTGATCAGACATGCCCCTCTCCCAGAGCTGCAGCTTCAATGCTGTCCTCTGAAGTGCTATTCACCATATTTTATGATGAGCAAATATTCTGAGAATCTGAATATAAATAAGAATGTGCTATCAGGACTAGAGGACGACTCATTAATAAGCCATGATAAACAGAATGCCTTGCTTGCTGAAAGCAAAGAGGACTTGAACCATTTGTTGACAACGATAAAAGATTACAGCCTTAAGGAGGGGTTACGTCTCAAATTAAAGAGAACAAAAATCCTCACACCTGAACCAAGAGACAGCATCATGATATGTAGTGAAGGTTGACATTGCCCACAAAGTTCATTTTACCTGGCCCTGCCTCCCACTTGGATATATTGCACTGGGCAGATAGGCTGCATAGACCTCTTTAAAGTATTTTAAAGGCAGAGATGTCACACTAAGAATGAAGATTCTACTGACCCAAACCTTGGTATTTCCAATTACTTCATAAAAAGCTGAACAATGAATAAGGAAAAACTGAAAAGGAATTTAGGCCTTTGAATTCTGGTGCTTACATAGAATCTTGAAAGCGCCATGCGCTGCCAGGAGAACAAACAAATCTGGGTTGGAAGAAGTCAAGTCAGGGTGTTCCTTGGAAGCACCATGAGTGAGACTTCGTCTCAATGACCTTGGACATGCCATACGAAGGACAGTCCCTGGAGGAGACAAGGACATCATACTTGACAGATGATCAGTGAACGTAAGGGAGACCCTCAGTGCGATGGATTGATGTACAGCAATGATTGTCCCAATGGCACTGGACCGGGAAGGGTCTCCTTTTCTTGTGCATGGGGTCTCCGTGAGTTGGAAGCTGCCTGATCAGACCTAATAA
Organism: Tenrec ecaudatus; assembly: GCF_050624435.1. Lineage (NCBI taxonomy): Eukaryota > Metazoa > Chordata > Mammalia > Afrosoricida > Tenrecidae > Tenrec > Tenrec ecaudatus. The sequence continues at coordinate 302,985,391 of NC_134530.1, read as the reverse complement.
TCAATATAGTAACCATAGGGATAGCAATGATGGTTATGCTATACTTTCAATGATGGAGTTTTCAAGGCAAACCCAGTTCACTCTGAATGTCACTTGCCTTATATAATGTTAGGTGTCATCGAATCAGCTCTGAGTCACAGTGAAACACCACTCCCCAGTCTTCCACTCGCCTCACGATGACTGTTATATTTGGACCCGTTGTTGCAGCCACTGTGTCCAAGCTTCTTGTTCTTGTCCAGGTTCTGCCGCTTTTTCGCTGATCCTCTACTTCACCAGCAAGGGGGCTTCTCATTCCCAAGAACGCGTCCAAAGTGACGAAAGCTTGCCATCCTTGCCTCTAAGGAGCACTCCGGCCATACTTCTTCCAAGGAAGATTTGTCTATCTTGCTTATGTGTGTGTAGAGAAAGAGAGATTTTTATCAAGACAATGGCTCATACAGTTGTAGAAGCAGGCAAGTCCAGCCCGGTTCCAAGTCTGTGTGCCAGGTGCTAACCTGGAAACTTCTCTTAACGTGAGTAACTTTGGAGACTGCTGAGCTCAGGGAGGGTAGGTACCCCACAGCCTGGTGGCTCCCCTGGGGGATGAATCCAAGGAGAGTAGGTCAGGCTGGTAACTGGCGAAGTGAATGAATGTAAAGGCAGCAGGGCTAAGGACAAGTCAGATGGCAGGCCACATATGGCTTCTGGGATCAGCAGGCTGTTGAGCCCAGCCCGAAGAAGAAGAGGTTGATGCGCCCGATGCAGGATCCAGACTTAAAAGCAAATAGGCTTTTCCACAGCATGCTTATATAGGAAGAAGGCCACATCCCGAGGAAACGGCCTTTCCATTTTAGATGCACCGTGTAAGGGGATTGCCCCCTGCCCTGATCTTCTGACAACTGCTTTGTATCCTCACAGCAGATCCCATTCTGGAGTCGATAATGTGGTATTAGGTCACATCATGGGGATTACTAGGCTTCAGCTGCCAAACCACTGAAAATCCTGGTCCAGCCAAGGTGACGCCAAACCTATCACTGTCACCTTGTTCAGCCTCCGCTGGGAACATAGCACTACTGGGAAAATCCAATTTTCCGCCATCTCACACCTATCTGTGAATGTGTTTGTTGACTTAGGGTTACAAATCCATTCTAGTGGGTAGAGTAATTCACAGATTTGGAATCCCACAAATCATGAGACCCAACGGCTGTGGAGCACACAGCAGCTCACTTATTGGTGGCAGAGGTAACGCCATCTACCTCCCTCCCCCAGGGAGGGCACAGACATGCCCTGAAGATTGATTTTGTGCTGGTGCCCAGCTGCTATTGGCAAGGTGAGCTGGGCGGTGCAGATAAAATTTCCCAACAAATAATAAAGTGCCTTGGGTTGGTCTTTTTCCTTACTCAGGTCAGAGCAGTGTTTTAGAAGACACCTGTTTAAAACAGCCATGGGGACAGTAGCTCCCCCAAATGGACCACTCTTGCCCTCTGACATTCAGGAACAAAAGGGGGTGAATGGGGGGGGATGGAAAATGAGCTGAGTCCAGGAACCCAAGTGGAAGGTGAATTTTGAGAATGACGAGGGCAACGAATGTATAAGGGTGCTTTACTCAATTGATGTATGTATGAATTGTGATAAGAGTTGTATGAGCCCCAATAAAATGATTTATTAAAAAATGGTGGGGGGGAGACTGATAGTTACATGAAAAGGTCGTCATCTTTTTAAAATAAAAATTCTGCTACATAAAGATGCGGTTGGCTTGGGCCTTCCTACAGCCCTCTGCTTCTCTGGTTTCGCTGTAGCTGTTCTGGACTTGAGGGACGTTTGTGGCGCGTGCTGTTCCCCACCTCGGCCAGGCCCTGTCATTAGCACTTTCCACCGGCTGGCCTCGCCCAGGCATCTCCTGAGAGCTGTGACTTGCAGTAACTGTGGGGACAGGAAGGATGGTCCCGGGCAGTTTCTACAACAGAGAATCATTTGTGCAGCACCTAACCATCTGGACTCTAGGTTCCCCAGCTATGTCTGACCCTCAGGGTTTGCCTCGCAAGTGGCGGCACCTGTGAGAGGAACGCGGGCCTGTGGGGGTAGCATTTCTCCCTCACCTTGCTTGTCTAAGGAAGTCACCATCTCAGTCCAAAAATCTTTCCTAAAATCAATTATTACAGCAGCAAAACGCATTTCCCAGTTGACTCATTCACCTTCTGCATTTGCTGTTGGCTCTGCTCTGGGATTGCTTTGAGCACTGGGTCCATGGCAGACATTCCTGGGGGGCACAGATGGGGTGCACTCGACTGCTCCCCGATAGGTCTCTTTGAACCCACCCCGAAGTCGCACGGAAGCCAGGCCTGGTGATCTGCTTCCGTTACGATGACAGTGGGAAAATCTCTCTGAAAAAGTCATTCTCTGTGACCCGTGGGACAACCACACCCCATGTGGCAGGCATCCTCTGGGCATCAGGAACTTAGCTTTTCATCCTGGGCCCAGGTTACTGGGCATTTACAATGGGACACGTGTACCGTGTTCCAGGCCAGAAGGCATCGTGGAGGAAGTGGAGTCTTAGAGGAAAAGAGAAGGCTGGCTGGGAATTATAAGGGGTGTGTGGGGGGCGGGGGGCGTGTCCTGAGCTGAAAGGTGAACCACTAAGCAGGACACGGCAGGTGAGGGGGAAGCGGGAAACAGAACGTGTCCAGGGTGCGGAAGGTGAAGGGGGCCAGAGCTGCAGGCAGTGACCGCCTCAGCCTGCCGCCTGGGCAGAGTTAGACGGGAGCAGATTGGCAGCCTCATCATTCTGGCTACAGGGGAAGGTGAACTGGAGGGAAGACAAGACATGAGTCAGGAAGCCTAATTGGCAGAGAGTGGCCGGCGTCCGGGTGATAGGATGGTGGGTGGTGGGAATGTAGGTCGTCGGTGTGGAAGGGTAAAGAGGGCAGATTGGGGAGTTAGGGAGGGGGGGCCAGTCCGGCCCCCGTAGCTGATTGGATTTGGGACCTAAAGGAGAGAGAGTAGGCATGGCTGACACTCAGCGTGCTGTCGTGGGTGCCTGGGTGGGCAGATAGATACAGGTGCTATTTATTACTGAACTGGCAGCCCAAGCGAAGCGAGTTTAGGACACAAACATGCGATGATTTGGCCGTGCTCAGCTGGTGCTTTCTGGTGTTTTAAGTAAACAATGAAAAACTCCAGCATGGTGTGCAGGAGAGCGCTGGGCTGGAGAGGCGGGTCTGGGATCCTCAGGGCAGGGAGTTGTGGGGCTTGCTGGCATTTCTCAGAAAGGAAGACTGTGGAGTGAAAGTTGCCCTGAGAGACACCCCCCTGGAAACCCAACCAACGGCGAGTGACCTGGGAATGCGAAAGAATGCTGGGAGCCGGAGACATGGCCTCAGAAACAGGCAATGAATCCCAGGTGTGCAGCTTTAGAAAGCCAAGGTGAGAGGCGAGGTGCCCGTGCTGGGAGGGGCTCCCGGTGTGAAGTGCAGAGGCCCTGATCTGATCAGGACTGAAGGGGGCCTTTTCATGAGTTTTATTCCATAAATCGTAGACTGTTAATGGGTCTCTGACACCAGTACCCAGTCAGGAGGGCCTACAGGAAGATTTTTTCCAGGGGTGGGTCACAAGCTGGGTTCTCTCCGCCGTCAGTCCCGGACTCTCCGTCTGTAGCCCTGCCTCCCAGCCTGCTCCCCTTATTTAGTGTTCCAGACAAAACTGGGCCGTGGAGTTTGCCAGGAACGTCACTTTTGTTGGCGTGGATCTGGTTATTGCCGGAAGGACTGATAAACAAGATTCCGGCATGGCCGTCAGAGACGTCTCAGAGCTGCCAGGGTTTCCCGAAAGGTTAGGGGGCCGTGTGAACCCCCTGCACCTTGCGGCCCATGCGGGAATCGTGTCTCGTCATATCCCAGAAGATACTGCGGACCTGGCCAGACTGGATTTCGGTCTCCTAAGAGTTGTTGTCTGTAATCTCTTATCCTCTTGGGAACATGGTGGCTTCTCCAGATGTCACGGTGGAGGCAGCTGTGGAGCAAATTGACTTTGGTGATGTCTCCTTACAGAGAGCAGCAGCCAAAAACCACGCTCGCGTGACCATCGTGTGCGACCCAGAGGCACGTGGGGCGGCGTCTGGGGGACGCAGAGATCTGACAGTAAAGACACCTCCTTGAGACTGGACGCCAGCTAGCCTTGAAGGCGTCCACTCACACTGCACGGGATGATGCAGCCCTTTCAGGTGACGTCAGGGGACAGTGCAGTCGAGAAGCATCTCAGGTGCCCTTGAGGTACGGGATGGACCCGCATCAAATACCTGCTCAGTTTCACGCTGCAGCCCTGACTTCCCCTCACACTCGTAAGGGGAGCCCCTGGATGGATACACTTGTGAGATGCTTTCAGTGCCTGGCAGCTGGTAAAGGAACTCAAAGATGCTTCAGGCCTCCCCGCCGCTGCCTCTTTCAAACACGGCAGCCCAGCAGGTGCTGCTGTTGGAGTTTCACTCCGTGAAGATGCGGCCAAAGTGTGTGTGGTCTCCTCTCTCTACCCATGCTCACGCCCATTGCTACCGCACACACCAGAGCCAGAGGGGCTGATAGGATGTCTTTATGTGGTGACTTTGTCGCACTGGCTGATGTTTGGGATGTCCCTACTGCCAAAATCATCCCCTGAGAGGTGTCTGGTGGCATTGCTGCTCCAGGATATGAAGAAGCAGCCTTGAAAAATGCTTTTCAAAAACAAAAATGGAAACTGCTGTGTGCTTCAGATGGACTTCTTACAAACCAGATGAAAATGAACTTGGAACTCTCTTTGGTCTTCATTTAAGTCAGAGGAAAAATCACGGTGGCATTGACGGGTCATGATTTAGCAATGTTGTCACCGAGAAGAAAGACTTGCCGGAGCCTGCTCTCAGGGACTTCATGGTCCCCAGCCTTGCTGTGCAGTACACCCGGTCTAACTGTGTGCTGTGCCAAGAATGGCCAGGTTAGCAGCACTGGAGCAGGGCAGCAGTGAGTCTCCCATGCACTGCACACGCCTTGCAGGGATACAGCAAACTATCGGTGGCTTACACACCACCCATGTATGCTTTCGATGAAGTTTAAAACTGGAGTAAAGTCAGAAATCTCCAATGCCATCGATCAATATGTTACTGGAACCATTGGCGAGGAGGAAGATCTGAGAAAGTGGAAGGTGCTGTTTGAGGAAGTCCCTGAACCACTGACCAATGCCAAGAAGCAGCAGTGGGTGGACAAACTTGGTGAAGTTTCTATCCGTTCTGATGCCTTCTTTCCTTTCAGGGATCATGTAGACAGAGCTAAAAGGAGTGGTGCCATCAAAGGACAAAAAAATCATATCATTGTGTGCTCACCTCCCCATACGTTCACTGAAGACACATGGGTGCATAAGCAAATGTGGTGAAGAAAGCTGATGGTGCCTGGCTATCAGAAGATATAGTGTCTGGGGTCTTAAAGGCTTGAAGGTAAACAAGTGGCCATTTAGCTGAGCAGCAACAAAGCTCACATGGAAGAAGTACACCAGCCTGTGTAATCACGAGATGTTGAAGGAATGAGGTATCAGGCATCAAAGAACAAAAAATCATATCATTGTGAATGAGGAGGAGTGAGGAGTGGGGACCCAAAGCCCTTCTGTAGGCAACTGTGCATCCCCGTACAGAAGGGTCTCAGGGAGGAGATGAGCCAGTCAGGGTGCAGTGTAGCAACAATGAAACATACAACAATCCTCTAGTTCTTAAATGCTCCCTCCATCCCCACTGTCATGATCCCAATTCTACCTTACAAATCTGGCTAGACCAGAGGATGGACACTGGTACAAATAGGAACTGGAAACATAGGGAATCTAGGACGGATGATCCCTTCAGGACCAGTGGTGAGAGTGGCAATACCTGGAGGGTGAAGGGAGGGTGGGGTAGAGAGGGGGAATCGATTACAGGGATATCTATATAACCTTCTCCCTGGGGGACAGACAACAGAAAAGTGGGTGAAGGAGATGTCGGACAGTGTAACATATGACAAGATAATAATTTCTAAATTATCAAGGGCTCATGGGTGGGGGAGGAAGGGGGAAAAATGAGGTGCTGATGCCAGGGGCTTTGCATCATCCTGGCTCATACCAATCTCCCACTCTTTCATCACTGATTCAGCTCATGCTGTTCTCTGTAGTTTGTTTATGTGGCTGAGAACAATCACGATAGAAATTTTCAGGTGTTTTGTTTTCCCCCCAAAATCAAACATTAAATCTTAATGTTTGGATCAATTAAAAAAAAGATGTAAGGTGAAAAAGGGTGAAACACAAAGCTCATTAGGAAGTTCACGAAGCTGGTGATCTTTTAAGCTTGTCCACCAAGCCCTACATGGTAAATGCCTTAGGCAGTGCGTGCCAGGTGTGGGTGTGCAGTGATATCTATTAAACCAATGAACAGCTGTGGACCAGCGGGAAGGCAGCTACCGTTGATTCTTCAGATGGACAACATCGCCTTGGTGCCATCTTCAGCCACAGCCCCTCCTGGAGGGGAGGGGGCTGCCGTCATTCCAGCGTCCCACTGCTTTGGCTAACCGCCACAACAGTGCCCCTGGGGAACAAGAGAAGACCAGCGTGCCTTGGTCCATCTTTCTCAGAGCAGGAAACTTTGTTCCGCCTCCCCCTCTCCCCCCGACTGTGATTTTCCCAAATTATGCACACTGCCTTATGGACCAGATTCTGGGGATAACCCACTGCATCAAGTTCTGTTCCCTAGTTCTGACAGGTGTTTCCATCTGTGTGGGTAATAAAGTCCATGAGCGCTGCTTCCTAGCTTTAAGGGAAGACCCACTATAGCGCCACCCTCTCTGAGGGCTCAGGGCGGAGTAAGGTGACCTAGACAAGGTGGGCTTCACTGGCCACGCCCACCCACAGCCCTGCCCTTCCAACGCATGCCCACTCTATGACCACTGACTCTCCTTGCTCTGATTTCTTTTTCCTAGGCACCGATCAGCTGACTAGCTACTTGCCTTCCAAAGTTTGGGTTGCCTTTCTGTTCACAAACATCCCTGGCTTCCGATTTTTGCCTAGGACTACTGTAGAGGTATCAAGATCATTAAGGTTATTTAGACCAGCGATTAAGGTTGACCTTAACCCCCACCTACAATTCTGTAAGATGAGCAGCATTCTGCAGGAGTCCTCTGCCCACGAGTTCTGGTCCACACTCTCCCCTGTTACGTTTGTAGGACGTGCAGGACATCCTTTTATCTCCGTGGACTCAGCTTCCTGGCTCAGTCTGGCCCCGGGATACCAGCCGGCTTGGGCAAAGGCAGTTTATTTACCACCCAAGTGGTCTCCAGTGAGATAACTGTGGAGAAATGTGCGGTCAGGTTCGGTGTGGCCAGAGCTGTCTTCTCATCGGGTTTTTGAAGGATTAGAGGACAAATCCCAGTGTGGGCCCCGATTCACTGCCTGGGATATGGGCTCAGGAAACATTCGCAGTCCTCTGGCGTGCACAGCCTGCTGCCCATGAAGCTCTCCTTCTCCCGAGTCCGAGGCTCCCTGAGTCTACCCAGCGGCGTGCAGCTGCTCAGGAGGCTGTACCATCCTGTGGTAGCTGCGTCACCGAACAGAGGTCTGTGTACTTTCTGTGCCCATGGGCTCATGCCCCAAGTCTGGCTCCTCCCCAAGGGCGAGTGCCTCAACCTCTCCCACTTCACTCGAGGAAATGCGCTGAGCCAGCCGTGGGTTAGGATGTGGACCAGCCTAGCAGTGCTTTAAAACACACACACACACACACACACACACACACACACACTATTTTTCAGAGCAGTTTTAGTTTGACAGCAAATCGCACAGGAAGTACATAGATTCCAACCCCCGATACACATTCCTCTTTATTATTGCCATCTAAAGATCGTGTCAGAACTCGACAGACTCAACAGCACTTCACAGCGGCGACACTCCTTGCCTGTGGGTATTATATTCGTTATAATTGATGAGTCAATATTGGCACACTATTACTAACTGAAAGGCACCCGAGTGTGCCATCGGTTACGCTCTGAGCTGCTAACTGTAAGGTCAGTGGTTCGAACCCACCAGCTGTTCCTTCAGAGAAGGATGAGGCTGTCCGCTCCTGTCAAGAAACTCGCAGCCTCAGCAATCCTAGATAGAGTGACCATGCGTCAGAATCGGCTCAACGGCAGTGGTTTCGTTTGTTTGCTGCTGCTGTTATTGTTCCTCCTCCCCTGGACTCCGACAGAAGCTTAGTGTCTCTCTGTTTCACCTGCTCGCCCCTTCCACTCGTCTTTTGACTCCCGGTATAGTTTCAGCAACAACGAATGTACTTGTGCATCTTGGAGGTCTGATAAAAGGCCGCAGACACAGATAGTCCGTCAGGAAACCGCTTCAGGAAAGTATAACTGAGATAAGTCACCCCAGGTCAAGGCCTTTGCCACGTTGGTGATAGGAGATCGCTGCATCCAGATAGGCAAAGGCTTCTGAACAAGAGGTGAGATACTCAATGAGGCTAAACCATACAAAGGTGATTCCCCAAGCCTATACTATGCATCCCATACATGAAACCAACCCTCCAGAGTATTACCGAGCCCAGGAGATCCCGAGATTAAAACAAACTTCACACGGCTTTCAAGCCAGCCATTCAAAGGACTCTGGAAGTCACAAATCTGTCCGGATAAGACAGTAAGGAACTTCCTGGCTTCTGCAAAGTCATTCTTGTGTGGACTCTGGTGGCGGAGTGGATTGCCCTTGGGGCTGCTAATCAAAAGGCCAGCAGTTCAAAACTACCAGCCACTCTGTAAGACAAAGATGAGGCTTTCTATTCCCATACAGAGTTACAGTGTTGGAAACCCACAGGGGCAGGTCCGTCCATCTAGAGGGTCTCTTTGAGTTGGAATTGACACGATGGAAGTGATTGTGGTTTGGTTTGTGTATGCTGGTCAGAATTATTTGAAGATTTCTGGCTGCCCCGGGATTAAAGGTCAATTGGAGGATTCTCAACATTGTGGATCCTAAAATAGTTCTTTTTCTGAATCTACACAATTCTATAGTGTTTGTCCTGTATCCCGCTGACACCCAGATACTTTTAAACATGCACACGCACACGCACGCATGCACATGCGTGTGCACAACCAAAAAGACTCTTCTTACCGACCAAGGGGAAAATCTGCCAGACAGAGAGGAAATGAGAGGGTCCCTCTGCATCCTTTAGCAAATAACGCAGTGGCATTCAAACTGACCTTGACCTTTGACTTTGACCTCATGGGTGTCCCAGCAGAGCTGTGCTCACAAGGGCTTCAGTGGCTGATTTGGGGGAAATTAGATCGCCAGGCCTTTTTTCCAACGTGTCCCTGGGACTTAGCCTCCAACATTTCAGTTAGCGCCCAAGCAAGCAAACAATAAGGTTCCACTGTCTTAAAAAGGATCCCTGGTGGCAAATGGTGATGAGTAGGTCTGTGATCTGAAAGGTCAGCACTTCGAAGGCACCAGCCACTCCGCGAGAGAAAGGCAGGGCTTTCCGCTCTGATCCACAGTTAGAGTCTCCGGAACTCACCAGGCAGCTCTGCTCCGTCCTCTAGGGTCACTGTGAGTTGGCATCTCATCGATGGCCATGAGTGTCTTTTAAACAGGCGGAATCAAATGATAACACTATTAATTAGTAAATAGACGATGCTCAGTGGGAGCCTCTTGCTCTCTGTTTCACTGTCTACGGAACGATATCGAGTTGACGTGATGATCAGGTGAATCACATTAGCTCCCTAAACTCGGGCCGATTGAAGAGGGTCTCTCCAGTGGACGTTGACAAATGCCGGGGAGCCAGTTCCTCCTCTCTCTGTTGAAAGCTTTGTATCCATCAGTGAAATCTTTAGCTACATCATGCCTCCATTGTGTTGCTGGGATGATCCAAAGCGCCTGTAACGCTCTGTGTGTGATTGATGAAACAGCACCTGTGTGGGTTACAGAACATGGCTGCACTTCTTTAGGGTGGGGGTGCGGGGGGGGGGGGTCAGTTGTTTTTGCCTTTATTTTCAAAAGTCTATCAATGCCAAAGAATTAAAGATTTTGAGTGAGACCTTCCTCTTACGGCTCTCTCGTCTTGGACCCTACCCCCACCCCACCCCCGGGTGACACTAACACAGTGAGTGTCTGTGGCGGCGGTCCACCATGCTAAGAGGATGCTCTTCCGCCCAAACAGCCCATCTGGGAAGCTGACCTGAGGACAAGCCCAGCCAGCACTCAAGTCTCAACAGGAAAAGACAGTTAGGGAAAGATCTTCCAGTCTCACTGGCTGTGTCCAGTCACTGAGCATGGTTCCTTTTGACATGGGTAGCTCCCCGTGTCGGTTTTGCGTTCCTGGTAGCCATTGGTGGTCAACCTGGAGTGAAAATGTGCCTGAACCCATGCAAACATGCACGTGTGAATTCAGCCCATTCTACGTTACCAGCAACCACTGACAGACGCTCTCTGGTGCTTGCAGGCCAGAATTGTCCCCTGCTGCTTCCCCTGCATGATGGCATCTCTTAACAAAGCAAGAAGAAATGGAACCGTGATTTCCGGGGCTCACATCTCCTGCTCATTTTCTAGTGCTAGCAAAGACAAGAGCTTGAGGCAGCACGACTACAACTTTGGGTCTGGAATAAGCTCAGGCTTAGTCTCAAATTTCTTCAGGACATAATCTCTCTTCCACCCTTCAATCAGAAGCCACTTCAATCTGGAAGGCGCTTAAAACATTGTCAAACCCAGTGCTTTTGTTTTCAAAGCCCAGAAGCTGAGGCCCAGAGTCAAGCCCCTTGCCCTGGGCCTACTGCTTCCCTGCATCCCCCAAATACTGAGGCGAAGTGCTCATGAGCACACCTCTTGGGCAGAGTCACAGGCCTCCCAGATGGCATGAGTTAGGATGCCATCCTTCCCATCTCCTCCCCAGTTGACCACTGGGTCTTATATGTGTATAAGAAAGAGCTTTATCTACAAGAGCAATTGAATATTGAGAAAACATCCAAGTCCAGATCAAGTCCATAAGTCTGATGTTAGCCCATATGTCTGATACCAATCGATAAAATCCTCTTCAGAGTCACCAAACACATGCAATGATGCCAAATGTAGAAGATCACAGGTCAGTGGGTAGAAAGTCTTTGAATCCAGTGTCATTGGAAACATCTCAGTGCTGGCAGGGGTCTCTACATGGATTCTCCAGCACCCAGGGCTGCATCAGGGTGGGTCCATGTGTATTGCCAGCTCCAATGTCTCCCAGGGTGTGAGCAGAGAGTCTCCCACCTCCAAGGAGGAAAATACCGGAATTCCCAGAATCCTTAGGGGAAGGCTATGCCCACACAGAAGCCTCATTGGCTATGACCTGGTTGACAGGTTAGACTCCACCCCTACACCCTTAATCCTTAAACTGACAATTCTATAACTACCCCAACTTGTATTTATGTGTACAGATACCCTTTATACTTCATACAGTTGTTCTTGTATGAAATATATTTATCTCGTATTTTTAGTGTGCTGCTTTTTTTCCTTTGTATGCTGTGTTACAGCATTTCATCTTCTAAATTAAAAACCCAAAAGGTTTATCAGTAACTCAAAACTGTCCATCTGGTTTCTCTCTGAAGAAAACCTGCATAGATATATGCATGTGAATGTGTGTGTATGTGTGGGGCTATATTCATGCATATATATGTACACACACACACACACACCACATGAGGGAGCTTCAAAAGATTCATGGACAAATGGACTTGATGGATAAGAATTTAAAAAGTTACTTAATTTCTCAACATATGCCCATCAAGGTTTAGACACTTCTTTCTACGTGATGACACCAGTCATTTATTCCAACTGCAAAGAACTGAGGATCCTAGGAATTTAACTGTGTTAGTCCAGGTTGACTAGAGAAGCAACTTTATAGACACTCATGTATATAAGAAGTTTTATATCCAAGAGTAATTGTATATTAAGAAAACCCCCCAACCCACTCCAGATCCAGTCCATAAGTCTGATATTAGCCCATATGCCCAATACCAGTCTGGAAATTCCTCTTCGGACTCACGCAACACATGCAATGATGCAGAATACAGGAAGATCACAGGCCAGTGGGTGGAAAGTCTTGTGGATCCAGTGACCATGGAAGCATTTTAGAGCTGGCGTGGGTCTCCATGATGCTCTTCCTCTTCCAGGGCTCTGGCTGCATCAGTGTAGCTCCATGTGGCTTGTCAGCAGAAAAGCATAGCAGAGAGAGTCCCTGGCCCCCAGGAAGGAAGACAGGAGTTCCCAGAATCCTCAGGGGAAGACCATGCCCACACGGAGGCCTCCACTAGCTATGGCCTGAGTGACAGACTAGACTCCACCCCTTCACAAGTTGCCAGAGATTATGTAACTGCCATATGAACCATGTCACTGCTGTATTTTTAACGTTATGAATGGACGAAAACGAGTGCCCGGTAAAGATGTTTTTAAGATTAAGAAACAAAAAGAAGTCAGAAGGAGCCAAATCAAGACGTTCGGATGAATGCACAGAGGTTTTCCGTAGAGCTCTAAAGGAGTAAGACGAGGTTGCCTAGTTCTGTAAAGATTTACAGCCCAGAACCCCACGTCGGGTCACTATGAGTCAGCATCACCTGGATGGCAGTGGGTTTTAGGTTTATATATACTCATACAGATATATATTCCCATTTCTTCTAGTTCCAAACTTCATTTCACTTATTTGATCCATGTGAATTCACTGCAGTAATGGTTGAATACATAAACGTAAAGCAGTTCTTCTGTATAATCATATCAACTATTGCATAGAGATTTCATGTCCCACTCGAAATACATTTTTGAGCGTAGCTGTTTCAGCCATACTTCATATCTGAGAAATCAAACTCAGAAGTGACATTATATTTATGAGTTATTTTTAAGAACTGGAATGGACAATTTCATCTTCAACTTCAAAGGGCCTTGAAACCTAAGCCTTCTCGGGAGAATAAAATGACCATCTATTTGTACCGTTTCAAAGAGTAGCAACTATTAATGTGTCGATATGCATGGAAAGGGAAAAGAATGTCCCAAGGTTACATTGCCCTTGGTAAAGTGCATCGATAAGAAACAACTTCAGTCTCGAGGGGCAACAATAAACTTTGAGAAAATAAATTGTGCAGACCTCGATGTTGATCACACTAAAGACAAGGAGTGTCAATAAAGTCAGGAGTAAGCAGCAACAAGTAAAAGTCTTTAACTTAAAATATAGACAGTCCTAAACACGAGGTCAAGGTTAACCAATCGCTATCGAGTCACCTTGACTTAGGGCTGCCCCAGGAGTGTCAGAGTCGAAGAGGGTCCCGTAAAGTTGTGAATGGCTGATTTTCCTAAAGTGAATCACCAGGATGTTCTTCTGCACTGCCTCTACGTGGACTCCAACTTCCAACCTTCCCAGTATGCTGGCTCATGCTGGCTCTGTGTGTAGGTCTGCTTCCAAGGGCTTTCAAAGCTGTGTTTCTACTCAGTGGGCAGCTCTTGCATGGGCGTAGACAGCCAGCCTGGTGTTAGTAACCCAGTGCTCAGGCATTGTTGCCGCCCAGGAGCTCCTCTGTCCAGGGTGACCACTTTGATACAAAGGTAACTGCCACACCTCGCTTCCATGAAGCGGCGGTAGGTGCAAACCACTGGCCTTTGGGCCAGCAAACGAGCGTTTAACCATCGTGCAAGCAGAGATCTTCTTTCCAGGAAAACTCTCAGTCGCTCACCGCCATCGCGCCCACTACAACCCACAGCCACCCTACAGAACAGAGCACAGTAGCCCATGCGTGGGCGGTTTCTGCGACTTCAGACCCTCACAGGATTGGACGGCCTCGTCTTTCTCCCGCAGAGCAGCTGGTGGGTTTGAACCGCTGGCTTTGTGGTGAACGGTCCATGCAGAACCCGCTACACCTCCAGAGCTCCTGCTTTCCGGTCAAGGTTGATATATAATTCCTGGTCTCCTAGGAGACATTCCTTTGGAAGCAAACTCTCTGCAAGACCAGAGCATCCTCTTCGGTGACACAGCTTTCTTCGCCTTTTTGGTGTCGGTTTTGCCCTTCATCCACTTAGGTAGACTCCAGTTTTCAACCTTTCCCCTGGCTCTGCGTCCTCAGAGGGCAGCACCCCTCAGGCCCCGTGTGCGATCCATTCTGTGCGTGCGTGGCTCTTGGCTGGGCAGTGAAACCTCCTGCTCTCTCGGCCCCTTCAATTCGCACAGCAGCCATCTCTGTGGTGGCAACCACACAATTCGCATCCCCAGCCTTAGACCTCCTCATGACAGGCACTGTTAGGTTTCTGGGCGCTCCTATCTTCCTGACTCCGGATCCTGGACGCACCTCTTTTCTGCCCCGGGTCTCAGCCGAAAAGTCAAGAAGCGATACCACTTCTCCAAACGAGAACGTGGACCAGCAAAAGCCGCCCCAGGACCACCCAAGAACGTGTCGGAAACCATATTTTCTGGCCTCGCCGCAGACCTGCGACTGGGTCTAGGGCTCTGTGGGGCTGCGCCCAGCAATAGGTGCCCTCCGAGACTCAGCAAGGGGCTGGGAGGGCTGGTAAAACTCTCCGACCCTCGCCCCGCCTAAGCCTTCCTCCTGCTTTCTCCTTCCCTGCTGTTCACACGCGAATCTTTTCATAAGGAACGTCCTATGATTGAAGGAATACTTTTTCATCATCGCATAAAACACAGGGCAGTCTTTCTGTAACCAGCCATAGGGAGGTGACGGAATCATTCATTTCTTGTACTGCATAGTCATTCTGTAGAAACATTAAGAGGACCATTGCAAAAAATCTACTGCTTAAAGTAGAAAAGAAAATGAAGGGCAAGACCGGGCGCCAGACTATGGTAAACTATTTAAACAAACACAGCACGATTTTGACATTAAAAACTCACTGCCATCTAGTGACCTTGTAAAGACCGAGTAGAACTGTCTCCTCTTTTTCCTGCAGGGTAGCTGGTGAGTTTGAACTGCCAGCCTTGTGGTTAGCAGCCTCATTCGCAACCCACTATGCCACCAGGACACCTTTGTTTCTGCATCACTCATTGCCATTGAGTCATTGCTGACTCCCCTGTGGGTTTCTGGGCCTGTAACTGTTTACAGGAGTTTCTCCGGCAGAGCTACTGGTGGTTTTGAACTGCCCACCATGCAGATCACAGCCCAACGCCTCACCACTATGCCACCAGGGTTCCGTTCATTTTTTTGTACAGGATTGTGTGAAAACGAAGAAGCCCTGTGATGCGGTCAGGTAAGCATCGGTCTACTAACCACAAGGTTGGCAGTTCAAACCCACCAACTGCTCCACAGACCAAGTTGAGGCTGTTTTCTCTTGGAAAAAGATGTACAACCTCAGGAAGCCAGGGAGGCCATTTTACTCTGTCATATAGTGTTGCCCCGAGTCGGACTCAATTGGGGGTTTGGGCTTGTGTGCAAATATGTGTGCGGGAAAGAGCAACTACTTTCGGCCTGTGCCTTAGGGCCTCTTCCCACTTTTCAGGGTTTCCATGGAAAAGTGCTAATTTAAAGTCATGTCAGGAGAACTCCCCCCAGACTGTTTCCTTTCTGAAATGGTGTGGGCTTTTGTGGTTGAGCAAAGGTCTTCCAATCCCGAGGCAGCTAACCCTCTTGAGACTCCAAAGGAGTTAAGAGCTCAGAGATGCGACCCAGGCCGCCGAGCTGAACATGGAGACCTGGCTGACTGGAGATGTGTTCCTGATTATATTCTCAGCAACAACAACAGCAGCAAAATAAACATCTCTTACTTCCACACAAAGCCTCTAGTGCTGAAACCGAGATGCATCGATTCCAAAGCATGGCTTCTAAATGTATTTGGCCTACTGGTCCCTTTTCAGGAAAAAATATATATATTACTCAGTGGCACCCTGGCAGTTACAAACGTTTGTACTGTAGCTGATAGTGCAGGATAAAGGGTAGGACTTAGAGGCTCTTGGATTTCTTTGGCTCATCCCAGCACCTTCCAGGGAGTGGTATTGGCCACATTCTAGTCCAAAGCAATCCACCACAGTGTTTGAGAGGTAAACCGAGGCACGGGACGAGTGAGAGGTAAACTGAGGCACAGGGAGACGGACAAAGATAACTGAAAGGACAAAGGTAGAGCAGAAACAGAAATAGCTTTACTAGGGGAAAGCCCCAGGTGAAGCCCCATGGTCTAGCAAGTAGCCCAGGGGAATCTCCGGCTTTGCCCGGGCTCTGGAGTTTTTTGTTTTTAAAATCATTTTATTGGGGCTCATACAACTCTTATCATAATCCATACGTACATCAACCATGTAAAGCACATTTTTACATTCATTGCCCTCATCATTCTCAAAGCATTTGCTCTCCAATTAAGCCCCTGGCATCAGCTCCTCATTTTTCTCCTCCCTCCCCGCTTCCCCCTCCCTCATGAACCCTTTATTATTTTGTCATATATTACACTGTCCAACGTCTCCCTTCACCCACTTTTCTGTTATCCATCCCCCATGGAGGAGGTTCAAGGATCTACATGTGACCTCTTCCCTGGGGGACGGACAACAGAAAAGGGGGTCAAGGGAGATGTCAGACAGTGCAAGATATGACAAAATAATAATTTGTAAATTATCAAGGGCTGGTGTGCTTTTTCCATGTGGGGTTTGTTGCTTCTGAGCTACATAGTCGCTTGTTTACCTTCAAGCCTTTAAGACCCCAGACACTATACCTTTTGATAGCCAGGCACCTTCCGCTTTCTTCACTACATTTGCTTATACACCGGCTTTGTCTTTAGCGATTGTGTTTGGAAGGTGCGCATCATGGAATGCCAGTTTAATAGAACAAAATATTCTTGAATTGAGGGAGTACTTGAGTGGAGGCCCAATGTTCATCTGCTACCTTAATACTAAGTCTATACATGTATGCACATAGATCTATTTCCACATCCTCATGTAAATATATTTACATATTACATGCCTGTAGGTAGACCTCTATAAAGGCCCTTTACCTCCTATCTCTTTCCTCTATTTACTTTTACTTTCCTCTTGTCCCACTATCATGTTCAATCTTCATTAGGGTTATAGGTATTCCTCTCAGTTACAGTACATTTGGTCACGCCCTACCAGGCCTCCTACACCCTCCTCACCCCCGATTTGGATCATTTGTTGTTTCCTTGTCCCTGGGTTTGTTAACACCACTTCCTTCCCCCCCCCACCTCCTCCTCTCCCATGTCCCCCGAAACTTTCGGTCCCGTTGTTTTCACCTCCAGCTTGTTCATCCAGCCTATCTTATTTAGACAGACCTGAGGAGATAATATCATGCACAAAAAGAAGACAGAGCAAAACCAAGCAACAAAATAAAACAAAACAACAAGAAGCCAATGACAAAAAACAAACAAACAAAACCGAAACAAAACACAAGAAAGAAAAGCTTGTAGTTAGTTCAAGGACTGTTTGTTGGCCTTTAGGAGTGTTTTCCGGTGGAGTCTGTTAGGGCGCCAAGCCCTGACCCTAAAGTCTATTTTTGGTATTCCCTGGGGACTTCGTTGCTCTGTTCCCTTTGTTGTTCTGTTCCACGCCCTTAGTGTTTTGCCTCCGTGTGATGGAATCAGATCAGGGAGAATTACCACACTGTGTCTCCAGTGTTGTCCCCTGTAGGCCTATGGGTCAGTGAGGGATGTCGTGTCTCATATTGAAGCCGGCCATGTGGTCTTCTCTGTGGGTTGGCTGCTCTGAGCTGGAATATTTTCCTCAAGGCTTGGTGGGCCAAGATGTGCTCAACTGTCTCTTCCTCCCCCTTCATTTGCTCCCGTGTGCTCTGATCAGACATGTCCCTCTCCTGGAGCTGCAGCTTCAGTGCTGTCCTCTGAAATGAATTCTTCTGAAGAGAGGGACAGGTGTCCACGTACTTGGGATTGGGGCCGGCCCCTCAGACCTCTCCACTGGTTCCCTGCTCCAAGCTGGTATGTTGCATTTACATCTTGGAGCACTGGGTTAAAGTCTGGTCCCTCATTCCCTGTGGAGATATTAAAAACTGTCCTCCCCTTGAGTGGGTTAGTGCCCTGTGCCCCTGCTACCCACTTTTTTCCCTCCCCCCCCCCTCTCTTTTTTAGTTGGCTACCATATGTCTCCCTGGATTTGGTCTGGCCGGGTCTGGAGTTTTTAAAGTAACGCGAGGAGAGGAGGTCTGTGCAGCAGCAGCAAGGTGTTTGGCCCAGGGTATAGTTTATCAGCTCTGCCAGGCAGGCTGACCGGTTCTCAGGGAGTCAGGCATTCCAGGGTTTGTTCTTCGGTCTCCTCATTTCAGGGGCGCAGTTGCTGACCTCTGGAGATGGGCAGGGAAGCGGGGCCCTGCCCGGCTTCAGCTCAGCACAGTCAGTGTTATCTTTTCTTTGTTTCTCCCTCCAATGCTGCATTTAGGGCACTTGACACTGACCAAACTGTCCAGCTGAATCTGTGCCCTAAAGAAGCAGTGTTTGGCTGTAGCCCCGAGACCCGCCCGGTCCAGCCCTGTGTGTCTTGCTCAGGGCTTGT